>NC_092710.1:264629968-266006086 GCF_047496885.1 Scyliorhinus torazame
GGTTGGTGTTGGGTGGGCGGGCTGAGGGTGGTTGGTGTTGGGTGGGTGGGGTGAGAATGGTTGGTGTTGGGTGGGTGGGGTGAGCGTGGTTGGTGTTGGGTGGGTTGGGTGAGGGTGGTTGGTGTTGGGTGGGTGGGGTGAGGGTGGTTGGTGTTGGGTGGGTGGGGTGAGGGTGGTTGGTGTTGGGTGGGTGGGGTGAGGGTAGTTGGTGTTGGGTGGGCGGGGTGAGGGTGGTTGGTGGGGTAAGGGTGGTTGGTATTGGGTGGGTGTGGTAGGGTGGTTGGTGTTGGGTGGGTGGGGTGCGGCTGGTTGGTGTTGGGTGGGTGGGGTGCGGGTGGTTGGTGTTGGGTGAGTGTGGTTAGGGTGGTTGTCGTTGGGTGGGTGGGGTGCGGGTGGACGGTGTTGGGTGGGTGGGGTGAGGGTGGTTGGTGTTGGGTGGGGGGGCTGAGTGTGGATGGTGTTGGGTGGGTGGGGTGAGGGTGGTTGGTGGTGGGCAGGGTGAGGGTGGTGGGCTGGTGCCGTACTGTGCTGTCCGTGCCCATGCTCGGCAATTCCCACAACCACCTACTCCGTGAACCGTGTGGCTATCAACCCGTCCCGTGCCCGCTGGCCCAGCCGGTAACGGTGGGCAGCCTCCCGTCCATGTCCAGCACATCTGTCCTGTACATTACCCCCATCCGGGGAGGCCTGCCCTTCGTTGTGTTGCTCCTCCCCCTCCCCCTCCTCTGCCTCCAGCACATCGCACCTCTGCTGGGCTACGTTTTGCAGGATGCAGCAGACCACAACGATACGGCAGACCCTCTCTGACAATCTAGGCACCTGAAGCGCATCTTCAGCTGCCCAAAGCATCTCTTGACCACACCCCTGGTCGCACATTGGCCGTTGTTCTAGCAGGTCTCCGCGTCAGTCTGTGGCCTCCGTATAGGCGTCATCAGCCATGACTGCAACGGGTAACCCGTGTCGCCCAGCAACCTCAGCCAGGGGTGGTTCCCTCGAACATTGTGGGGATGTACGATTGTACCAATATGAACGAGTCATGCACACTGCTCGGGTACCGGGCGCAGACGTGCATGATCCTCATCCGGTGGTCATAGACCACCTGCACGGTCATGGAGTAGGTCCCCTTCCTGTTCATGAACACGGCCGTGTTATCCGATGGTGGCCGCATGGCGACGTGCATCCCATCGATCGCCCCCTGGACCATGTGTATCCTGGCCATGGCAGCGAAGCCCATTGCCCGGACATCCTGGTGGGCGCAGTCCACAGGGAACTACATGTACAGGTCCGCGATGTCATACAGGGCGTCAGTCACTGCACGGATGCACCGGTGCACTGATGCCTGGGAGATGCTGGACAGGTCCCCACTCGGAGCCTGGAATGACCCCGTCGCGTACAAGTTCAGGGCCACCGTAACCTGGATGGCCACCGGGAGAGGGTGTTCTCCCCCAGTGCCAAGCGGTGCCAGGTGTGCCATGAGATGGCCGATATGGGCGACGGTTTCTCGGCTCATCCTGAGTCTCATCCTGCATGCCTGGTCCGTGAGATCCTGGTACGACGAGCGGGGCCGGTACACACGGGGCCTCATCGGGCGTCTCCGTCGCCGTGCCACCCCACCACCTCATCCTCCTCCTCATCCTGTCGGGCGGGCGGCTTTCCAGCCTGAGCGGCCGCCACCTGCCCCTCTGTGGCACGCTCCTCTGCGACAGCCTCCGCCGCCTCCCTGGCATGCCCCTGCTCCAGCTCCATAGGGCAACATGTAGAAGTGCGGCTCCCGCCACGTCGGCCAACATCGCTGGGTGATGCCCAAACGTAATGGTCTGCAGGGGGTGGGCGGGTGTGAGACAACATGTCATCATTGCCCATACCCGCTCCGCAGCCAGGTGCCATGGACTGCATGGTCGCCACTGTTGCCAGCTGGCACCTGGCCAGGCACCCCCACCCTCCCCATATCCTGCACCCCCCATTCCCGGCAACCCCGAGCCACGGCTCCCCCATCCCCGGGACTCCCATCCCTGGCACCCCATCCCCGGCACTCCCGAGCCACGGCACACCCCATCCACGGCACTCCGATCCCCGGCACTCTGATACCCGGGACTCCCCATCCCCGGCACTCCCATCCCCAGCACTCCCATCCGCGGCACTCCCATCCCCGGCACACCCAACCCCGGCACTCCCATCTGCGGCACTCCCAGCCCCGGCACTCCCATCCCCGGGACTCCCCACCCCTGGCACCCCATCCCCAGCACCCTGATCCCTGGCACGCCCCATCCCCGGCACCCCCCATCCCCGGCACCCCCATCGCCGGCACCTCCCATCCCCGGCACTCCCATCCCTGGGACTCCCCATCCCCGGCACCCCCATCGCCGGCACACCCCATCCCCGGCACTCCATTCCCCGGGACTCCCCATCCCCGGCACCCCCATCCCCGGCACCCGCATCGCCGGCACCCCCCATCCCCGGCACCCCCCATCCCCAGCACTCCAATCCCCGGCCGCCCAAGCCGCTGCACCCCACATCCCTTCCCCACCCCAACCCCAACCCTCCCCCACCCCCGGCACCGACCCCGATCACCGGCACACGCCCTCGGCCCTGGGGAGCACCCTCCACTGGCACCCGCACCACCCCCCAGCTACGGCCGTGCTGTCTCCTCTCTGGCTGCCATGCCACGCCGACCCCTTCCTCCGGGTCGGAGAATCGCCGGGGGGAGCAGCGTGAATCCCGCCGCTCCGATGCCGGCTGCCGAGTTCTCCGGCGCCGTTTTTTTTGGCGGTGGCGGGGATCGCGCCGTGCCGGTCGGGGGCATATACTCCGGACCCCGATGGGCCGAGCGGCCGCCCGTTTTCGGCCAGTCCCGCCGGCGTGGATGAGACCAGGTCCGTATCGGCGGGACCTGGCTCAGAGGGCAGCCTGCGGAGTCCTCGCGGGAGCGCAGGGGGGGGATTCGCCCCCGGGGAGGGCCCCCATGGTGACCTGGCCCGCGATCGGGGCCCACCGATCCGCGGGCGGGTCTGGTCCGTGGGCCTGTGTAAAGCTCCGCCATAGCCGGCACGGAGAAGAAACCCCTTGCGCATGCACAGGAATCACGGCAGCGGTTCTGGGATGTGTCAACTTGCACCGGGCGGCGCAGGCCCTTCGGCGCTGTTTGGCGTGGTGCCAATCACTTCAGCGCCGGCCTAGCCCCCGATGCCGGAGTGGTTCATGCCACTCTTTGGCGCCGGTACGGCCCGCTCGCCGGATACCGGAGAATCCCGGCCCACATATTTAGCTGCACAATGTCCCTATTCTCCCTAGCCACACTGGCTAGTAATCTCGAGATTACAACCAGAGAGGTTCTGTTTTTTTTAAATTTAGAATACCCAATTAATTTTTTCCAATTTAGCATGGCCAATCCACCTACCCTGCACATCTTTGGGTTGTGGGGGTGAAACCCACGCAAACACGGGGAGAATGTGCAAACTCCCCACGGACAGTGACCCAGAGCCGTGAGACTGCAGTGCGACCACTGCGCTACCGTGCTGCCCTCAGAAACTTACTACTCAACTACTTGAACTCCCCCCTGCAGGGCCTCATCACTTTTCCTGCCTATATCATCAGTACCAATGTGTACCACAACCTCTGGCTGTTCTCCTACTCCTATAGAATGCCCAGTGCCCGTTCAGAGACATCCTTGACCCTGGTGTCATCCTAGAGTCTCTTCACAGCCACAGAAGCAACTATCTGTGCCCCTGACTATAGAGTCCCCTCTAACTACTGTCATGATATTCAGGTAAACATCATAGCACAAACATACATACATACCGATGGACAGATCAATGGACCAATCAACACACACACAACACCACAGCCAATCACAGGCAAGAGCATACACAGTACAAAACAGGGAACACGACACTTCCTGGGCATTCCAGCAGGAGACAGCTCAGGGCACAGAGCTCATAGCAAGCCACTCAGACATCCACCATGTGCTGAGTGCCACGACAAGATAGTATTAGGAATAGGTCCACTGATTCTAGGGTTATGATCGAACCTCAGTAACCAGTTTACCACTGTAAATAAATGTTAGTAATAAAACTGAGTTGTACCATTCGCAACCGTGTTGGTGAGGCAGGCTTCCTACGAGGCCGAACGGGTCCTGGCGATCGAGTTCCTCCCGGCCCCCGGCCCGGACGAGGGCGGCCATTTCACGCGCTTTTCGAGGCCTCCCGCGTTTGTGCGCGCCAAAAACGACGTCATCACAGAGGCGCAGGCGTGCTCGACGGAAGATCGAACTGCGCATGCGCGGTGGTGCATCGAACGCCATGATGTCACGACGTGTGGCAACTGCGGAGCCGCACATTTAAAGTGGCACTGTCCCGCAAGAAACTGACAATGCCTCCGCTGTGGCAAGATGGGCCACTATGCTGCCTGCTGTCGAGCAGCTCAACCTGCCAATGTTCCCCCATTCCGACAACCTCGCAGGGACGTGCGGTCCATTCAGCCTCCTTACTATGAGTCGTGCCCAGACAATATCCAGACCAGTGACACAGACGACCGGGACGCCTTCCGTGTTGCGGTCATTGATGGGAACCGGATGTCTCCAGCCAGGACCCACCAGCCGTTGCAAGTGAACACTGTCAATCCGGGTGATGAATGGTGTGCCACCCTAACGGTCAACCCAAATTTGTCGCCCACCTACTAAACTGGCCTGTTTGTACATTGAACTCATAATACCACTGTGTTAATATGTTTCTGTTCTTCCTTGTCGTTACAGGAGTTCGTTTTTGTCATTCAACATTTCCCCGTTCTTTGTTTATGGTCCAACCTCATTCTTATGTCGCACCCGACATTGCCTCTTGTATATAGTTTAGCCCCATGTACATGCTGTAGATATTGCACACACACATTCAGCTGCACTCAGTACACATCTCTATTTATAACCACATAGGCACATGTTCTTGTAGAAAAGGGGGGATGTCATGATATTTAGATAAACAGCATAGCACAAACATACATACATACTGATGGACAGATCAACGGACCAATCAACACACACACAACACCACAGCCAATCACAGGCAAGAGCATACACAGTACAAAACAGGGAACACAACACTTCCTGGGCATTCCAGCAGGAGACAGCTCAGGGCACAGAGCTCATAGCAAGCCACTCAGACATCCACCATGTGCTGAGTGCCACTACTAGATAGTATTAGGAATAGGTCCACAGATTCTAGGGTTATGATCGAACCTCAGTAACCAGTTTACCATTACAAATAAATGTTAGTAATAAAACTGACTTGTACCATTCGCAACCGTGTTGGTTCGTCTGTGTAGCAGAGTACCCAACACATCAACTACTCCTCTCCCTGCTGAACAACAGCCGTGGTGCCACCACTTTAAATTAAACTGCAGCCAGCAGCCAGGCCTGCCGGGAATTCAAACAGCCAAATTCGAATACGCTAGGCAGAGACAGGCAAGCCAGGGCAAATCTGGACTTGTATAGCAAGCAGGAGTTTGGAGATGATCTGTCCTATTCAGATAGATCGATTGTTGTGGATTGCCCAGATGCAGCCAGGCTTTCTGGCACCTCAATTTCCTGCTGTTACCTTATTTGGGATAAGGTTACCTGTGGACAATGCATTTGAGGGTGGACCTCTTAGGGGAGTTCTTGGTGTTATGCAGAGTTAGAATCGGCAACTCTGTTGAGTGTTGCGACCCCCACCCAGTGACCACATTGGCCAGATAAACTTTTAGAAGGGCACAGAGAGGGAAATAAAAAGGGATGCCGAGAGACCCACCCCAGCGAAGACACAACATGGAGACTATGGACCATACTTGGCGGCAAACCTGAGATGGACAGAAGAGGCGTGCGAGAACCACCTTTGCAGATGAGAACCCTGAGACAGTAGAGCCTCAGAGAATTGGACCCGCAGCTCGACCGCATTCATTGGCATAAGTAGTATTAGAGTCTCGAGATAATATTGAGATACTAGGACAAAGAACAAAGAATAGTACAGCACAGGAACAGGCCCTTTGGCCCTCCTTGGCCCTCCAAGCCTGCGCCAATCATGATGCCTGTCTAAACTGATGTGTTGGGTAGGCTGGGTCGATGTGGACTGCACTTGATGCAGTGTAGCGAGAGACAGACTTCCAACACTTGTTAAGATGCAACGCGATTTTATTTAACATCTAAACTATTATACATGTTGAACTGTGGGTTGACACTATGCTGACTTGACTGGAGACCTGGGGCGTCATTCTCCGACCCCCCGCCGGGTCGGAGAATGGCCGTTGGCCGCCGTGAATCCCACCCCCGCCCCCGCCGAAGTCTCCGGTACCGGAGATTGGGCGGGGGCGGGAATCGGGCCGCGCCGGTTGGCGGGACCCCCCGTTCAATTCTCCGACCCGGATGGGCCGAAGTCCCGCCCAGAAATTGCCTGTCCCGCCGGCGTAAATCAAACCTGGTATTTACCGGCGGGACCAGGCGGCGTGGGCGGGCTCCGGGGTCCTGGGGGGGGGGGCGCGGGGCGACCTGACCCCCTGGGGTGCCCCCACGGTGGCCTGGTCCGTGGTCGGGGCCTACCGATCCGCGGGCGGGCCTGTGCCGTGGGGGCACTCTTTCCCTTCCGCCTCCGCTACGGACCCCACCATGGCAGAGGCGGAAGAGACTCTCCCCACTGCGCATGCGCGGGAAACTTTCAGCGGCCGCTGACGCTCCCGCGCATGCGCCGGGAAACTGTCAGCGGCCGCTGACGCTCCCGCGCATGCGCCGCATTTCCGCGCCAGCTGGCGGGGCAACAAACGCCATTTCCGCCAGCTGGCGGGGCGGAAATCCCTCCGGCGTCGGCCTAGCCCCTCAATGTTGGGGCTAGGCAGCCAAAAATGCGGAGCATTCTGCACCTTTAGGCCGGCGCGATGCCCGTCTGATTGGCGCCGTTTTTGGCGCCAGTCAGCGGACATCGCGCCGTTGGGGGAGAATTTCGCCCCTAATACTAGCCTAACCAGACTTACTAGCTACCACATGGTGTTTGCACTGGCCAGCTCACTAACTCAGACTGTCTCAGAGGCTGGGTCCCGAGAGAGAGCGGGAAAATTGGTGCCCTCTGGCTTTATAGTGGTCGTGTCCTGTCTGGTGATTGGCTGCCCTGTTCTGTGTGCTTACTGGTCATCCTGTGTGTCAATCACTGCCTGTCTGCACTCCATTGTATACATAGATGTATATTATGACATAAACTAAAACCTCCGCACGTTCAGGGTCCATATGCTCCATTTCCTTCCTATTCATCTATTCGTCAAGATGCCTCATATACGTCACTATCGTATCTGCTTCCGCCACCTTCTCCGGCAGCGCTTTCTAGGTTCTCACCGCCCTCTGTGTAAGAAAACGTGCCTCACACATCTCCTCTAAACTTTCTCCAGCACACCTTAAACCTGTGTCCCATAGTAATTGACTTTTCCATCCTGACTATCCACTCTGTTCATGTCACTCATAATTGTGTAAATTTCTGTCAGGTCGCCCCTCAACTCCCCCAGGACGCCAATATTTTTGGATAGTAACTGTTTTATTGTGCTTGTGAAAAAATTTTGGTTGAATCGTGAACCTGTGTTTTGACCTTTGTTCATCTCGTAAATAAGGGCAGCTGGGTAAACCGTTTTACTCATAAACTGGTCAAAGTGCCTGATAATTTCCAGACAACAATATTGAAATGGGACAAATTCAATTCGGCCTCAGGGAGCCAGGGGAGACAATTTCTGCATTTCTAGCAAGACTTTGTCAAATGGCTGAGCACTGTGAATTCAGCTCTTCATTAAGTGACATGTTACCCGATTGTTTGGTTTGCAATGTTAACACTCTCAATGAGCAAAGGAAATTATTAGCGGAAACAAAAATATCCCTGTAAAAAACATTAGAGACAGCTCGAGCCACTGAATATGCTGAAAATGGCGCTTCCTAACTACAGTGCGTTAAGGAAGGCAGGTGAGTGAACACTGCAGGGGAATGGCTGCTAGACGAGGAGTGGCGGGCACAGAGGGGGCTGAACAGAGATTCCAGCAGCAGAATCGTGGACAGAAACAAAGGAAAAAAAGGGCCGTCACGCCCAGGAATTTTGATCAGTGCTACAGATGTGGGGGGGGGGGGGGGGGGGGTCACCCTCAGCAGACGTGCCATTGCAAATATTTTGTTTGCTTCAATTGTGACAGAAAGGGCCACATTCAGTACGGTGCTGAGACAGACAGGTTGTCATGGTTCTGCCATTGATCTAAGTGGTTACCTGTTATTATTCGGTTATGTATATTGTATTGAGGGACTTGGGGGGGGTGGGGGGGAAGGGATCTGGTAGCATCTTTAAGGGGCGAGTGTGCAATTGTCATGTGATCCACCCAGGATCTATTGCGTGGGAGTACGCAAACCTCGCCCAATGACTCGGAGTCAAGGGGTAAAGATTTGTATTGTGGTTGCTGTGCCTGTATTTAGTTTTACCTTGTTGTTGTTTAAATAAATCACTTGGTAATTTAAGCAGGCTCCTCATTGATACCTCGCATTATTACACATTTATTTCCATGAAGTAGTTGTTTACAGTTTACTTGTGGGCCATACACCATGATCAACCAACCTGCGCCATTTACCATCGCTATGGCAAGTGTGCTGGAAGGTTCCGTCTCTCAGCTGTAGAGCTCCAGCAGCAAAGGACTCCATTATCATTCTATCACAAGACTGTCAGGATGGTAGAGGGTGAACTCAATGCAGCCCAGTCTTTCATCATCAGCAATTTGTGTATTCCTATGTAACTTTCCACGCTGCACAGAATCCTTTTCAATCCTCAATTCCCAGTCAGGAGCATCATTGACCTTTCACCTGAAACATGAAACGTTAACTCTGTTTTCCTCTCCATAGATGCTGCGAGGCCTGCTGCATGTTTTCGCCACTTTCTGTTTTCAGATTCCCAACATCCACAGTATTTTGGAACATTCAGCAACATTTGGGCACTGAACATTCCAAATTCAGCTGCCTCATGTTTGGTATGTGGAACTAAAGTGTTACCAAGCCACTTAATACCAACAGTCTGTAACTGAGAAACATCTCTGTAATATGGGGCGGGATTTTCCGGGAATCGGCAGGGCGGGCAGAAACGGCGCAGTGGAGTGGCGGGAACCACTTCGGTGTTGGGCCGTCCCAAGGTGCGGAATCCTCTGCACCTTCAGGGGCTAGGCCGGCGCTGGAGTGGTTTGCGCCTCGCTGGCCGGAGTGGAAGGCCTTTGGCACCGCGACAGCTGGGACCAAAGGGACTCCGCCGGCCGGCGCGGGTCCGCACATGCGCGGGAGCGTCAGCGGCTGCTGACGTCGTCCCCGCGCATGCGCGTGGGGGGGAGTTCACCTTCGCGCCGGCCATCGCGGAGGCTTACACGGCTGGCATGTAGGAATAGAGTGCCCCCATGGCACAAGCCCGCCCGCGAATCGGTGGGCCCCGATTGCAGGCCAGGCCACCGTGGGGACACCCCCCCGGGGCCAGAACGCCGTGCGGCCCCCCAAGGACCCCAGAGCCCGCCCGTGCCACCAGGTCCCGCCGGTAAGGGATCAACTCCAATTTACGCCGGTGGGACCTGCATAGAACGGGCGGGACTTCGGCCCATTGTGGGCCGGAGAATCACCGGGGGGGGAGCCCGCTGTCCGGCGCGGTGCGATTCCACCCGCCCAATCTCAGGCGCCGGAGAATTCGGCAGCCCGCGGGGGCGGGATTCACGCCGCCCCCCGGCGATTCTCCGAACCGGCGGGGTTCGGACGTTTGTGAAGGGCACCGGTGGGTGGCAAAACAGGAAATAACATTTTCAAAAATATACAGAATGCATTACACAAATCCATGTTTGCTCTGTCTCTTTTTGCACTCAATTCTTCCAGATGTACTGTGTGGATGTTTTATCTATTAATCTTACACAAATTGTTACAGACTATTTCATGGAAGAGCGAAGGGTGGTCCTTTGTTGTTATCATATTTTATTTGAGTAGCCTCATGGGTTTCCTTGTCTGCCTGGTGGTCCAGCAGGGATTATGTGGAAGGTTGGTGGAATCTCCATGTCTCGTGGCAATTTTCTTAGTCAAATGTGGGCCATTTAGAAGGGATCTATTATTCCACGTTAATTTTCCAATTGTGCTAGTAACAGGCAGTATTGTGAAACTGGAATTTAACACAAAAATTATCCAAAGTGCAGTTATGAATGGCTGCGAAGTTTTAGGAGCCACACAGGGTTAGAATGCATGAGCCAAAGTACTATTTTGGCACCATTATTCATTAACACTGTCTGTTAGAAGTATGACATATCAGATCCAAGAACATCTGTGCAAATCAAATTTTTTCCTGTTGCCCTATCCACCCGCATTAGCTGTAGAATTGGAATAAACTGAATGATTTGACCTCTCCAAACCCTTCATTTTGCTCTGAATTTGATGTTAAAATATATAAATATTTTAGGTGGGGGTACAGCTTTATCCTGCTGTAACCACTAAGGACTTCTCCACAGCAGGACTTGGACAAGCTACAGGCATCTTCTTGTATACTGGTGGATTGGAATGTTTTATTTGGCAATCCTATAAAGATCCTAATGTACAGAAAAAAGAACATATTTATCATATGATCAAAGGATTATACCATTCTTGGTATGCGTTGGACAAGCCAGTTCTCAGCTAATTGGTTTGACCAGAAGATTGTTGACCTCAGCAAACTGAGTCAACGGCTAATCCATTACAAACATCGTGAATGATGAGCTTTGGAAGAAAAATGAGGACAATCGGAGTAGACTCCTGACTTTGTGCTGGCCAGAATCCAGACCAAATATTCATGCACGGTGGCATGCACCTTTTCAACCTTTCCCCACAGAAAGCAAAAAGTTAGAAAGTTGCCCCAAATAATTTGTCACTTCCACTGAGTCCAGCCTCCAGTAGGCGAGGCTTCCTGCCGAGAGCATAAACTTGTAACATTCGCCCTACTTCGTCACTATCCTTACTGGGAAGAACAATTAAAGATTTTGTGTGTGGGGAGCACCATAACAATGTGAAAAGCAACACTTTTCCTCATGGGCATTCATGCAAGAGATAAATGAGTGGGAGTGTCAGAGAAAAAATAACTGGATGTATGAGATTTCAAGAAGTTAAAAACTTGAGTATTTACGGAATCCCATATTGCTTTTCCATTGCTGGATCAGGTGGCTGCACTATTACATATCATAATCAGGATAATATTGCCCTTGGGAGAGGTCAGAGACAAGCAACAAAAATCAAAATTTTAACTTATAAGGAAAAGTTAAGGAAGTCAGATTTGTTTTCTTTGGAAAAGACATCTTGTGGTGACCTTATTGAAGCTTTCAGCATTATGAAGGAAATTGGCAAATGATGCAGACAAATAGTTCATTATGGTGGATACTAATACCAAGAGACTCACAAAAATTAGAACTTTAGAAATAGAGGGGGAGGTCAGGGAGAACATTTTCGCCAAACAAAGAAGCAAAGTTACGTAATGGATTACCACAGAAAGCTGTTGAATGAGAATGTTTTAGAATAGCTAATTGATATTGGATGGATTTCTAGTGAGAAGGAATAGAAGGATATGTTGAAGGAGACGGTGTTGATCGCTAAAATAAATCATGGGTATGCTTTGGTCCAATTGTCCTCATATTCTGAAATATTTTGAAATACTCATTATTACAGAAGTTCCATTAATATACAGTTAATTAACTTGTGATGCCAATTGAATCTTCTGTAATATGTATAACATTGTTGAATCGTGTCAAAGGTAGAACTGGTCAAAGGTAGAACATATCTTTTCAATGTTCAAAACATGATTAATGAACTCCATGATTGTTATTATAGAATCATAGTTCCCTAAGTGCAAAATGAGGCCATTCAAAGTCTGCACCAACCTTCCAAAAGAGCACCCTACCCAAGACCGCTCCCCGCCCTATTCTCATAACCACACTGAAACCTTGGACACTAAGGGGCAATTTAACATGGCCAATCCGCCTAACCAGCACATCTTTGGTCTGTGGGAGTGTGGTGGTATGTATTAGGCGTATTAAGGTACCCTGGGATGCCGAGAGGCTATTGGTAGATAGACACTGGATCCCGATTGGATCAGGCCGCCTGCTGGCTCCACCCAGCAAGGCGGAGTATAAGAGCCCGGCTTCTCCCAGCAGCCGCATTCTGTAACTGTGCTGCTGGGGAACAAGTCTGCGTAATAAAGCCATTGTTCGACTCCATCTCATCTCGTCTCGTGAGTGATTGATTGTGCTACAATTTATTACGCAAACTTTTAAGGACACGGAGCTCCGAATCATGCCGGAGTGTCTGCGAATCAGCCCCCACGTGGCAAACGCAGCGGCCACGTTTAAACATTGGTTAGCGTGTTTCCAGGGATGCCTTTGAACGGCCCCCGGCATACCTACAGAGGAACAGAAAATCCAGGTCCTGCATGCCAGGGTGAGCCCTGATATCTACACGCTTATAGAGGATGCGGAGGATTTCCCGACGGCGATCGCGATGCTGATTGGAATCTACGTTCGGCCCGTCAACCAGGTCTATGCACGCCACCAGCTCGCGACAAGATGGCAGAGCCCCGGGGAATGAATTCTACAATGCACTGTTGATACTGGGGAGAAATTGCCACTGCCCATCGGTTGCGGCGAATGAACACACAGAGCTGCTGGTCCGAGATGCGTTCGTGGCAGGTATGCTTTCATCCCAAATTCGCCAGCGATTGCTTGAAAGAGACGCACTAGGCCTCAAAGAGGCACGGGCCCTCGCGGCCTCATTCGATGCGGCGTAACAGAACGCCCGCGCCTATGCCCCCGACCGCGCGGCAGCCCCTTGGGCACCGTGGACCTCTGTCGCGACCGAACCCCCGGGACCCCCTGCCCCCCCGCAGGTCTGCGCTGCCAGAGCGGCAGATTACCCGGCGGGGCCCCGCTGCTACCTTTGCGGGCAAGGGAAACACCCCCGGATGTGCTGCCCGGCCCGCTTGGCCCTCTGTAAAGCGTGCGGGAAAAAGGGGCATTTCGTTGCTGTATGCCAGGCCCGGGGGGTAGCCGCAATTTGAGGGGGAGAACCCCAAACTCAACCCCCCAGCGATCCACGTGCGGCCAACGGGCGCCGCCATCTTTGGTCCCGGACTCCACGCGGGAGGGATGGGCGCCGCTATTTTGTTCCCCCCCCCGGCAACGTACGATCCTTGGGCGGCGCCATCTTGCCCACCACCGACCACGTGCGACCCGTGGACGCCGCCATCTTGGCTGACGTCTAAGGACCCCGGGATGATGGCCACACGGGGCCTGAAGAAAACGCCCCGGTGCAACAATTACGACTGGCTTTGGTGACCCTGGACCAGTCGCGGCCCCGAACGCTCCAGACGGCATCAACAACGATATTCTTAAACGGGTACGAGACGCCCTGCCTGATCGACTCTGGGAGCACAGAGAGTTTTATACACCCTGATACGGTAAGACGCTGTTCCCTTCCGATCCACCCGAGTAATCAAAAAAGAATTCTGGCGGCGGGGTCCCATTCGGTAGAGATAAAAAGGTTCTGCATCACGAACCTCACGGTGCAGGGGAGGGAGATCAAACACTACCGGCTGTACGTCCTTCCCCACCTCTGCGCTGCCACACTCCTGGGATTGGATTTTCAGTGCAATCTCCAGAGCTTAACGTTTAAATTCAGCGGCCCTATACCCCCACTCACTATCTGCCGCCTCGCGACCCTCAAGGTCGATCCGCCTTCCCTGTTCGCGAACCTCACCCCGGATTGCAAACCAGTTGCCACTCGGAGCAGATGGTACAGCGGGCAGGACCGATCTTTTATCCGGTCTGAAGTCCAGCGGCTGCTGAGGGAAGGCATAATTTAGGCCAGCAATAGTCCCTGGAGAGCTCAGGTGGTAGTTGTAAAGACCGGGGTGAAGCAGAGGATGGTCGCAGACTATAGTCAAACCATCAATAGGTACACGCAGCTGGATGCGTACCCTCTCCCCTGCATATCCGACATGGTCAATCGGATTGCACAGTACGAGGTCTTTTCTACGGTGGACCTTAAGTCCGCCTACCACCAGCTCCCCATCCGACCGAGTGACCGAAAATACACTGCCTTCGAAGCAGACGGGCGGCTCTACCATTTTTTAAGGGTTCCATTCGGCGTCACTAACGGGGTCTTGGTCTTCCAATGGGAGATGGACCGAATGGTTGATCGGTACGGTTTGCGGGCCACGTTCCCGTATCTCGACAACGTCACCATCTGCGGCCACGACCAGCAGGACCACGACGCCAACCTCCGCAAATTCCTCCTGACCGCAAACGCCCTGAATCTCACATACAACAGGGAGAAATGCATGTTTAGCACCGACCGTTTAGCCATCCTTGGCTACGTAGTGTGAAATGGAGTGATAGGCCCCGACCCCGAACACATGTGCCCCCTCATGGAGTTCCCCCTCCCCCACTGCTCCAAGGCCCTAAAACGCTGCCTGGGCTTCTTCTCTTATTATGCCCAGTGGGTCCCCAACAACGCGGACAAGGAGCGTCCGCTAATCCAGTCCACAGTTTTCCCCCTGTCGACAGAGGCCCGCCAGGCCTTCAGCCGCATCAAAGCGGATATCGCAAAGGCCACGATGCACGTGACCGATGAGTCCCTCCCCTTCCAAGTCGAGAGTGATGCGTCTGACGTAGCTCTGGCAGCCACCCTCAACCAGGCGGGCAGACCCATTGCCTTTTTTTCACGTACTCTCCACGTTTCAGAAATCCGCCTCTCCTCAGTGGAAAAGGAGGCCCAAGCCATAATGGAAGCTGTGCGGCATTGGAGGCATTACCTGGCCGTTAGGAGATTGCCTTCATGTTCGATAATGCACAGCGGGGTGAGGTACCCTCAATAATGATGCTTAGAGATTAAACTGTAAAGAAGGCTTTATTAGGCTAATAACTATGCAACAGATATGGACGAGAGCTGACTGCTATACAGACCATGAGGCAGGCCTATATGTATGGCTCCCAGATGGGCGGAGCCAGAGGCAGAGTCCTCAGGGTTCCAAGCCTGGTCTTAAAGGGGACATCACCTTACATGATGATAAGGCAGTAACCGTTCATCACATTCACCCCCTGTTTAAAAAAGGAGTCCGGCGGGGGTGAAGTGCCATCATAGGTCCATCCGTCTCGGCGGCCGGATCCTCCTCCTCGATCTCCTCAATTCGGGCGGTGGTGCGGCGGGCACGGACGTCCCGGTTGAGGGCACATCCGGGAGCACAGCGGTCGGAGCTTCGGCCCGGGTCGGGGCAGAAGAATTAGGCAGGGCTGGGGGTAGCGGAGCCGGCGCCGGCGGGGTGTGTAAAGGGGGGGGCGTACGGTAGGAGCTCACCAACGGGTGGTAGGGCCGGAAGGGGGGGTGTTGTAGGGGGCGACGGGTCCTGCAGGGGAGCGGCGCGAAGGGGCGTCTGTGGTGGAGGATCCAGCGGGCGCCAGATCCTGGAGGGAAACCGTATCTTGCCTGCCGTCGGAGTACTCCACGTAGGCATAACTGGGGTTGGCGTGGAGCAGTCGGACCTTTTCAACTAGCGGGTCCGTTTTATGGCTCCTCGCGTGCCTCTGGAGAAGAACAGGTCCCGGAGCCGTCAGCCAAGGTGGAAGCGAGACCCCGGAGGTAGACTTCCTGGGGAAGAGAAACAATCGGTCATGAGGGGTCTCATTTGTGGCCGTGCAGAGGAGTGACCTAATGGAGTGTAGGGCATCGGGTAGGACCTCCTGCCAGCGGGTGGTTGGGAGATTTCTCGACCGCAGGGCCAGAAGGACAGCCTTCCACACGGTCGCGTTCTCCCTCTCCACCTGCCCATTTCCCCGTGGGTTATAGCTGGTTGTTCTGCTCGAGGCGATGCCTTTGCTGAGCAGATACTGACGCAGTTCATCGCTCATGAACTATGTACCCCGGTCGCTGTGGATATAAGCAGGGAAACCAAACAGGGTGAAGATGCTGTGCAGTGCCTTAATCACCGTGGCTGAGGTCATGTCGGTGCAGGGAATGGCGAATGGGAAACGGGAGAACTCATCGATCACGGTGAGGAAATAGGCATAATGGTTGGTGGACGGGAGGGGCCCCTTGAAGTCCACGCTCAGTCGCTCAAAGGGGCCCGAGGCCTTCACGAGCCGAACCTTGTCTGGCCGATAGAAGTGCGGTTTGCACTCCGCACAGACCTGGCAGGCCCTGACCATGGCCTTGACCTCCTTGGTTGAGTAAGGTAGGTTGCGGGACTTGATGAAATGGACGAGCCGGGTAACCCCCGGGTGGCAGAGGTCATTGAGGTTAGCGTCATGGTCCTGCTGATCATGGCCGCAGATGGTGACATTGTCCAAGTACGGGTATGTAGCCCGCAAACCGTTCTGGTCCACCATTTGGTCCATCGCCCTTTGAAAGACGGAGACCCCATTTGTGACACCAAAGGGGACCCTGAGGAAGTGGAAGAGCCGGCCGGCTGCTTCGAAGGCAGTATAGAGGCGGTCTATAAGCTGCGTGAATCGGTTTATGGTCTGGCTATAATCCACGACCATCCGTTTCTTCTCCCCGGAACGGACTACCACCACTTGCGCTCTCCAAGGGCTGTTGCTAGCCTCGATGACCCCCTCTCCCAGTAAATGCTGGACCGCTGACTTGACAAAAGCCATATCTTGGGCACTGTAGCGCCGGCTCCTGGTGGCGACGGGCTTACAGTCGGGAGTGAGGTTAGCGAATAGCGAGGGGGGTGTGACTTTCAGTGTCGCAAGGCAGCACACCGTGAGGGGGGGGCAAGGGTCCGCCGAACCTCAGTGTCAGGCTTCGGTGGCTGCACTGGAAATCCAGTCCGAGCAGCAGGGGGGCACAGAGGTGAGGAAGGATATAAAATTTGAAACGGGTGTATTTGGCACCCTGGATCGAGAGATCCGCAATACAGTACCCTGTGATTTGTACCGAGTGTGACCCAGATGCGAGGGCTATGGTTTGGGATGTGGGATGGGTGCGTAGGGAGCAGCGCCTTACCGTTTCAGGGTGGATAAAGCTTTCCGTGCTCCCGGAGTCGAAGAGGCATGCAGTGTCGTGCCCGTTGACCTGGACCTGCATCATGGAGTTCTGCAGGTGTTTTGGCCGAGTTTGATCGAGGGTGATCGCACCCAGTCGCGGGTAGTCGGAGTCGTAAAATGGCCGCTGCCGTTGGTCGCACGTGTCGGGTCGAGAAGATGGCCGCCGACCAGATGGCCGCTCCCATGATTCGCACGTGGCTGATGACGCGTCAGAAGAGGACGTGTCGGGTCAGTGCGCAGCAGCATTGCGAGGCCTGCGGGCCTGAGAGCCTGATTTTCGGGCCAGCTGTTCTTTGTTTTTCTGGCCTCTGGGTCTGGCCAGGCAGACCCTCGCAAAGTGCCCTTTCTTCCCGCAGTCGCTGCAGATCGCGGAGCGGGCTGGGCAGCGTGGGCGTGGGTGCTGGCCCTGCCCGAAGAAGTAGCAAGGTGTGCCCCCATGGTGAGCAGGTCGCTGCGTGGCGCAGGCCTGTAATACGGGCGAGTCTGAGGAAGTCCGGCGGGGGCTGGCAGAGTCCGCGGGGTACGTACCCAAGTTATGTCGGGCCACCTCCAGCGAGGAGGCGAGCGTTAGTGTCTCCTGGAGGTCTTTTGCCCCATTTTCGAGCAGTCGCTGCCGGATGTAGGTCGGGCGGATGCCGGACACGAAAGAATCTCTGATGTGCAGGTTCATATGGACTTCCCCTGTCACATCCTGATGGTCACAGTCCCTGGCCAGCGCGGTGAGTTTCTCAACAAACTCGTCGAGTGATTCCCCCGAGCGCTGCCGGCAGGTAGAGAGCAGATGCCGGGCGTGCACCTCATTGATGGGTTTGACAAACCGCTTGCGGAGCAACTCAATCGCTTCCTCATAATTCGTCGCCTTTTCGAGCGTGGCGGAGATTCTGTGACTCACCCGGGCGTGGAGTAGACGCAGCTTGCGTGGCCCCAGGATGGGAGTCTCTGCGGGGTCCAGGTAGGCCTCGAAGCACCGCAGCCAGTATTTAAAAATTTCCTTTGCCTCCGGCGTTCGTGCTTCCAGATTGAGCTTCTCTGGTTTTAGGCCTGCGTCCATCCTGAATCTAGTTTAGCCTAATAAATTGAGGTACCCTCAATAATGATGCTTAGAGATTAAACTGTAAAGAAGGCTTTATTCGGCTAATAACTATGCTACAGATATGGACGAGAGCTGACTGCTATACAGACCATGAGGCAGGCCTTTATGTATGGCTCCCAGATGGGCGGAGCCAGAGGCGGAGTCCCCAGGGTTCCAAGCCTGGTCTTAAAGGGGACATCACCTTACATGATGATAAGGCAGTAACCGTTCATCACACGGGGCAAGATCAAGAACGACAAGGTTTTCCGGTGGAGGATCAAACTCTCCACCTATAACTATGAGATCTTGTATCGTCCTGGAAAGTTGAACGAGCCTTCCGATGCCCTATCCCGCGGCACGTGTGCCAACGCACAAGTGGACCGTGTCCAAACTCTCAACGAGGACCTCTGCCACCCGGGGGTCACTCGGTTCTATCACTTCGTGAAGACCCGTAACCTGCCCTACTCCATCGAGGAGGTCAGGACCGCCACCAGGAACTGCCAGATCTGCGCAGAGTGCAAGCCGCATTTCTACCGGCCAGATAAAGCGCACCTGATAAAGGCTTCCCGTCCCTTTGAGCGCCTCAGCCTCGACTTCAAAGGCCCCCTCCCCTCCACCGATCGCAACACGTACTTCCTCAACGTGATTGACGAATACTCCCGGTTCCCATTCGCCATCCCCTGTCCCGACATGACCGCGGCCACGGTCATTAGAGCCCTCGGCACCATCTTTACACTGTTCGGTTTCCCCGCCTACATACATAGCGATAGGGGGTCCTCCTTCATGAGCGACGAACTGCGTCAATTCCTGCTCAGCAAGGACATCGCCTCGAGCAGGACGACCAGTTACAACCCCCGGGGGAACGGTCAGGTAGAGAGGGAGAATGGTACGGTCTGGAAGACCGTCCTACTGGCCCTATGGTCCAGAAGTCTCCCAGTTTCCCGTTGGCAGGAAGTCCTTCCGGACGCCCTCCACTCCATCCGGTCGCTGCTGTGCACAACAACGAATCAAACGCCTCACGAGCGCCTCCTTGTCTTCCCTAGGAAGTCCTCCTCCGGAACGTCACTTCCGACCTGGCTGGCAGCCCCGGGACCCATCCTGCTCCGAAAGCATGTGCGGACGCACAAATCGGACCCGTTGGTCGAGAGGGTTCATCTCCTCCACGCGAACCCTCAATACGCCTACGTGGCGTACCTCGACGACCGACAGGACACGGTCTCCCTGCGGGACCTGGCACCCGCCGGAGCCCCCCCCCCCAACACCAATGGCCCTCTTTGGAGCCACGCACACACCCCCAACACCAATCGCTCCCTCCCTCCCGTCGGCCACCCCACAGCCGCCCCCTTCCAGGGTGGATCGGTCCTTCCCCCGGCCCCGAATTGGGATACTGAAGTGGGACGAGGCATTGCAATGCTCCCAGAGACGACGAGGCCGGAACCTGCGCCTGCATCACCACCGGGGCTAAGACGATCGGCGAGGACGACCAGGGCACCCATCCAACTCATCGAATCGGTATAATGAAGCACAAAATGCCTCTGTAAATAATTTTTTTGGTTTGGTTGCCCAGTAAAAGCGGCATTGTAAGTAGTTAGTATCGGAGCATAGCCGCCGTGTTAGCGGCATCCTAGGTAACGACTCTGGAAACCCCTACCACCATACGGCCCACTACCCCGCCAGGTTCCTTTTTAACAAGGGGTGAATGTGGTGGTATGTATTAGGGGTATTAAGGTACCCTGGGATGCCGAGAGGCTATTGGTAGATAGACACTGGATTCCAATTGGATCAGGCCGCCTGCTGGCTCCACATAGCAAGGCGGAGTATAAGACCCCGGGTTCTCCCAGCAGCCGCATTCTGTAACTGTGCTGCTGGGGAACAAGTCTGTGTAATAAAGCCATCGTTCAACTCCATCTCATCTCGTCTCGTGAGTGATTGATTGTGCTACAGGGAGGAAACCAGAGCACCTGAAGGAAATGTGCAAACTCCACACAGACATCACCCAAGGTCAGAATCGAACCCGAGTCCCTGGCACTGTAAAGCAGTAGGGCTAACCACTGTGCCATCGTGCAGTTCCTTATGTTTGATAATATTGTTTTAACCAAGCGCTTGAACTTCACAGCTTCCATTAACTTTTGCCTGTATTGAGACATGGGTGGGAAATTACTAAATGCCGTGGGGATCCCATTAATGGGCCCAAATGTGGTGGGAAGGCCATGCCCCATAAGTCCCCAGTGGGACCTGGGTACGTATTGTCATGATATCCATATTAACATATCATGGTGCAATCACACACACGCACTGATGGACAGGTAGACGGACCAATCAACACACCCACAACATCACAGCAAATCACCAGTGAGAGCACACGCACTATAAAACAGGGAACACCACAGTTCCCGCTCATTCTACCAGGAGATAGCTCAGAGCACAGAGCTCACAGCGTGCCACTCAGACATACACCATGTGCTGAGTGCCTCTCTAAGATAGTGCTAGGGCTGGGTCCACAGGTTAACTGGTGAAGTACGAACCACAGCCAGAAGTTAACAGTTGTTATTGTACAGAATAATAAAGCAGAGTTGTACCATCTACAACCGTGTTGGTTCGTTTGTGTATCGGAACACCCAACACGACACGTATCTGGTTAGCAGCAGCCAATAAAGGACAGTTATCTGTTCACAAGAACTGCCAACCAATCAGAGAGCTGGCAGCTCAGCAGCATCACCTGGAGCAGTGGCCACTGCTGCAACTGCACTGGGAGAAAGGGGACGTCATGAAGGAATGGTGCACTCACAACCAGGTAAAAGAATCAGGGGTGCCAGGGACATTTAGGCACGCCCCAGAAATGGGGTGAATGAGGGGGTATTGCCGCAAGGATGGCCATTGCCTCCATGTGATAAAGATGACCTAAAAAGAGGCCCATCTCTCCAGAGCCAACTGAGAGACTGCCTAGAACTTACCTGGCGATTTCCCTGTGTGACAGAGGCACCCCATCAGTAATAAAATGCCAGCAGAGTTAGTAAGAGGCCCTCAATTGGTGACTTATTTTTTAATAAACAATTTTATTCAATTATTTTTGGCATATAAAACAGCAACATTATACCATAGTGTACAAAAAGCAAATAAGACATAAAGCAAGCATCGGCTCCCCTCTCGCAAGAACCTGCCTAAGCAACCCCCTACTCTACGCTACCCTAACCCCCCCCCCCCCCGCCGCCCCCACTCTCCTGCTGACGATTAATTCTCCGCGAAGAAGTCAACGAATGGCTGCCACTTCCGGGCGAACCCTGACAGCGATCCTCTCAAGGCAAACTTAATTTTCTCCAGCCCGAGAAAGCTCGCCATGTCCGAAAGCCATACTTCAGACTTTGGAGGCTTTGAGTCCCTCCATGCCAACAGTATTTGTTGCCGGGCTACCAGGGAAGCAAAGGCCAAGATGTCGGCCTCTTTCTCCTCCTGGACTCCCGGGTCCTCCGAAACCCCCAAAATTGCGACCTCCGGACTCATTGCTCCTCTAGTCTTCAATACCATGGACATGATGTCTGCGAATCCCTGCCAATACCCCCTTAGTTTAGGACACGCCAAGAACATGTGTACATGGTTCGCTGGTCCTCCAGCACATCTAGCACGTTTGTCCTCCAGCCCAAAGAATTTGCTCATCCGGGCCACCGTCATGTGGGCCTGATGTATGACCTTGAACTGGATCAGACTGAGCCTGGCGCAAGCTGCGGTCGTGTTTACTCTACTCAAAGCGTCTGACCATACGCCGACCTCTATCTCTTCCCCCTCCTCCCACTTAAGCTTCTGTTCTTCAGTCTGTGCCTCCTCTGCTCCCATTAGTTCTTTATAGATGTCTCAGACTCTCCCCTCTCCCACCTCTCCTCTGGAAACTACCCTGTCCTGGATTCTCCTTGGTAGGAGGCGTGGGAAGGATGGTACCAGTCTGCGTACGAAATCCCGCACCTGCAAGTACCTGAAATCATTCCCTCTCGCCAGGCTGAACTTCTCCTCCAACGCCCTCATGCTCGGGAAGCTCCGTTCCAGGAACAGATCGCACATCCTCGCAATCCCCGCTCTCCGCCATACTTGAAACCCACCGTCCATATTCCCCAGGGCAAATCGGTGGCTACCGCAGATTGGGGTCCACACCGATGCTCTCACTTCCCCTATATGCCTCCTCCACTGGCCCCAGATCCGTAGAGCCGCCACCACTATAGGGCTGGTGGAGTATCGTGCCGGCGGTAGCGGCAGAGGCGCCGTAACCAAGACTGCCAAACTGGTGCCCCTGCACGAAGCAGCCTCCATCCGCTCCCAAACCGACCCTGTACCCACCATCCATTTCCTTACCATGGCTATGTTAGTTGCCCAGTAGTAGTTGCTAAAGTTCGACAACACCAGCCGCCCCTTCCCCTCGGTTCCTCTTGAGCATCGCCTTCCTCAGCCGTGGGGACTTCCCGCCCAAACAAATCCCAGGATAATTTTATCCAGCCTCTTCAAGAAGGACCGTGGAATGAAAATGGCGTGACACTGAAATATGAACAAGAATCTCGGGAGAATCGACATACTTCACCGTCTGCAGTCTCCCCGCTAATGACAACGGGAGCGCATCCCATCTCCGGAACCCGTCCCTCACTTACTCCACCAACCGGGACAAGTTTAGCTTATGCAACCTACCCCAGCTTGTTCCCCAGCAGCTTCTGGAACATAGCATCCAGCCCCTCGGCCCCCTCCGGGAGGCCAACGATTCTTAAATTCTGCCGGCGAGACCTGTTCTCCAGCTTTTCCAGGAGCATTTTTTGTTGGTCTCTCAACCTTCGAATCTCCATGTCCGCCACCGTTTGAAAGTCCACCTGGTCCTCCACCGTCTTCTCCAGCTCCTGGATCTTCTCAGCCTGGGCATCCAGCCTTTTCTCCATTCGGTCAAACGAATTCTGGTGCGGTTCCAAATGATCATGTTTCAGTGCTAGGAAGCTCTCCTGCATAACCTGCAACAGGTGCTCCATTGTCGGCTGAGCTGGTGGTGCCCGGGTCTGGACAGCGGCCATATTGGTTTCACTCGTAGCCTCCCCCTTGCTTGTCCACTTCTTCAGCTGTTTGCGATCCTTCCTACTTCTTAGTTCCATACACCTCTGTATGGATTCAGTGCCTGAGTGCTATTACTTGCCAATCCAGCGCTCAAAAGCGCAAAAAAGTCAAGGTTAAGGTCCAAAAGTCCGACCGGAGCGCGAGCCACCAAGTGTGCGACTTACTCCCTCATAGCCTCCACCGGAAATCCCCTCAACTGGTGACTTAAGTAGTTCAACTGGTTTCTGGCAGGAGAGGCTTACGTCCCCATTGCTGACAGGATGGCATGGAAGTGGGAATGCAACAGGCACTCTGTGTGGGTTTGAAATTCAATATGTCCGATCTCACAGTCTGTAGTCAGGTGACCTCTGCCATGAGACAATCTCTTTTACCTGCCATCTTGTTGTAAACCACTGTATTGTATTGTATTGTTGTACTGTTACATGCCTGGGCTTGTCCCTGCTTGGTCCGAACCACTGTCGTACATAATATGTGTATTGTGGTAAACTGCCACTGTATTATATGTAATGTGATAAACTACTGCCTGCTGGCTCCCTCGGTATAAAGGTGGCTAGGCTCCGCCGCTGCCTCAGTTCGGGATCCGAGGCCAGGAGGCTTTCCGTTTAGTTTATTAAAGCTTCAGTTACGTTCACCACTCGTTGTTTGTTCATTGATGGCACATCAATTTAATAAACTAAACATCTAAGGTAAATTCATCACTTAAGCCTGATCGCCTGGAGCTGGACCCACAGGCAGCTGACGCCACTGCAACATTCGAGCACTGGCTAAGCTGCTTCGAAGTGTACCTCGGATCCTCCACCGAAGACTTCACCGACCTCCAAAAGCAGCAGATACTCAACGCACGGGTGAGCCTGCAAGCCTTTCTGCTCATCAGGGACACCCCCTTGTATACTGAGGCAATAATGCTGCTGAAGGGACACTGTGTAAAGTCTGTAAACGAAGTGTATTCTAGGCACCTTCTTGCCACGAGACGACAACGCCCTGGGGAATCACAAGCAGAATTCCTGCGTGCCTTGCGGGTACTCTGCTGGAGCTGTCACTGCCAGGTGGTATCGGCTACCCAACGTGGAGCTGCTGGTCAGGAACGCTTATGTCACAGGCATGAAATCAAACTACATCCGCCAGCGATTGCTAGAAGGGGGTACACTCGGCCTCCCAGAGACAGTGCAGCTCTCAAACTCGCTGGAGGTGGCCTCTCAGAACATGTAGGCTTATACCTCCGACCGCGCGGCACCCTCGTGGACCTCGTGGGCGCCGCCATCACCCGACTCAGCCCGCTAGTGCCGGAAGTCCGAGATGCTACTTTTGCGGCCAGGGTAATCATCCAGACAACGCTGCCGTGCACGGAACATGACTTGCAACGGGTGTGGGAGGAAGGGCCACTTTGCGAAAGCTTGCCAGGCCTGATCTCTCCCTAAAACTCCTAAGCCCAGCAGCGCTGCCTGCTGCCTTCTGGGGCCACCCCCAGCTGACGCGCCACCCGCAATGTGCGACCCATGGGCGCCGACATCTTCGATTTCGGCCGCCATGTGCGACCCATGGGGGCCGCCATCTTTAACGCCATCTTGTACTCCACCCGTCACGTGCGATCCATGGGGGCCGCCGTCTTTGATGCCATCTCCGATGCCACCCGCCATCGACCAATGGGGGCTGCCATCTTGGGACCACTCCGCAGCTTCCCGGGAGCCCTGCTCACCCGATCGTACGCTGGCCACCGCTACCTCCGACCGGCCTACCCATCACCTTCCGAAGTTCGCCTCCATCACGCCCGACCAGTCTGACCTCATCACCTCACAAAATCTACGATGACCGTCCGGATCAACGGGCATGAGACTGCCTGCCTTTTCGACTCCGGGAGCACAGACAGCGTCATTCACCCAGATACGGTAAGGCGATGCTCGCTCCCAATTTTATCCGCGACCTAGAAAATCTCCCTGTCTTCCGGATCACATTCAATAGCAATCCGGGGGTACTGTGTCGCGACCCTTACCGTACAAGGTGTAGAGTATGCTAACTTTAAACTCTACGTCCTTCCCCATCTCTGCGCTGCCCTATTACTGGGGCTCGACTTCCAGTGCCACCTCCAAAGCCTTACTTTAAAGTTTGGTGGACTCATGCCCCCCCTCACCGTCTGTAGCCTCGAGACCCTTAAGGTCCCCACCCTCGCTCTTCGCTAACCTCACCCTCGACTGTAAACCCGTCGCTACTAGGAGCAGACGATACAGTGCCCGGGACAAGGCCTTCATCAGGTCGGAGGTCCAGTGACTCCTATGAAAGGGGATCATTGAGGCTAGTACCAGCCCCTGGAGAGCCCAAGTTGTGGTCGTCAAGACTGGGGAGAAGCACCGGATGGTCATCGACTACAGTCAGACCATAAACTGGGACACGCAGCCCGTGCGTAGCCCCTCCCCCGCATATCTGACATGGTCAATCAGATTGCGCAGTATTGAGTCTTCTCCACAGTTGATTTGAAGTCCCCGTACCACCAGCTCCCTATCCGCCCGGAGGACCGCCAATACACTGCCTTCGAGGCAGATGGCCGCCTCTACCACTTCCTCAGGGCTCCCTTCAGCATCACCAATGGGCTCTCGGTCTTCCAACGAGAAATGGACCGAATGGTTGACCAGTACGGGCTGCGGGCCACGTTCCCGTCCCTAGACAATGTCACCATCTGCGGCCATGATCAGAAGGACCATGACAAAAACCTCCGGCACTTCCTCCACACCGCTAAACACCTGAACCTCACCTATAATAAGGAAAAATGCGTTTTCCACACAACCCGCCTAGCCATCCTTGGCTACGTTGTGGAAAACGGAGTCCTCGGGCCTGACACCGACCACATGCGTCCCCTCCTGGAACTCTCCCTCCGCCACTGCCCCAAGGCCCTGAAGAGATGCCTGGGGTTCTTCTCTTACTATGCCCAGTGGGTCCCCAATTATGCGGACAAGGCCTGTCCACTTATTAAATAGAAAGCTTTAGGGTTATCCTTGATCCTACCTACCAAAGACTTTTCATGTCCCCTCCTGGCTCTTCTTAGCTCTCTCTTTAGGTCCTTCCTAGCGAACTTGTAACTCTCGAGCGCCCTAATAAGAACATAAGAACATAAGAACTAGGAGCAGGAGTAGGCCATCTGGCCCCTCGAGCCTGCTCCGCCATTCAATGAGATCATGGCTGATCTTTTGTGGACTCAGCTCCACTTTCCGGCCCGAACACCATAACCCTTAATCCCTTTATTCTTCAAAAAACTATCTATCATTATCTTAAAAACATTTAATGAAGGAGCCTCTACTGCTTCACTGGGCAAGGAATTCCATAGATTCACAACCCTTTGGGTGAAGAAGTTCCTCCTAAACTCAGTCCTAAATCTACTTCCCCTTATTTTGAGGCTATGCCCCCTAGTTCTGCTTTCACCCGCCAGTGGAAACAACCTGCCCGCATCTATCCTCTCTATTCCCTTCAATAACCTTATATGTTTCTATAAGATCCCCCCTCATCCTTCTAAATTCCAACGAGTACAGTCCCAGTCTACTCAACCTCTCCTCGTAATCCAACCCCTTCAGCTCTGGGATTAACCTAGTGAATCTCCTCTGCACACCCTCCAGTGCCAGTACGTCCTTTCTCAAGTAAGGAGACCAAAACTGAACACAATACTCCAGGTGTGGCCTCACTAACACCTTATACAATTGCAGCATAACCTCCCTAGTCTTAAACTCCATCCCTCTAGCAATGAAGGACAAAATTCCATTTGCCTTCTTAATCACCTGTTGCACCTGAAAACCAACTTTCTGCGATTCATGCACTAGCACACCCAGATCTCTCTGCACAGCAGCATGTTTTAATTTTTTTCATTTAAATAATAATCCCTTTTGCCGTTATTCTTACCAAAATGGATAACCTCACATTTGTCAACATTGTATTCCATCTGCCAGACCCTAGCCCATTCACTTAGCCTGTCCAAATCCCTCTGCAGACTTCCAGTATCCTCTGCACTTTTTGCTTTACCACTTATCTTAGTGTCGTCTGCAAACTTGGACACATTGCCCTTGGTCCCCAACTCCAAATCATCTATGTAAATTGTGAACAGTTGTGGGCCCAACACTGATCCCTGAGGGACACCACTAGCTACTGATTGCCAACCAGACACCACTAGCTACTGATTGCCAACCAGACACCACTAGCTACTGATTGCCAACTAACTGAACCTTCATGTCCCATCTTTACATAAGTCTCATTCTTCCTCTTGACAAGTATTTTGACTGCTTTAGTAAACCACTGTTCCCTCACTTGACCACTTCCTCCTTGCCTGACAGGTACATACTTATCAAGGACACGCAGTCGTTGTTCCTTGAACAAGCTCCACATTTCCATTGTGCCCATCCCCTGCAGTTTTCCTCTCCATCCGATGTATCCTAAGTCTTGCCTCATCGCATCATAATTGCCTTTCCCCCAGATATAACTCTTGCCCTGCGGTATATACCTATCCCTTTCCATCACTAAAGTAAACGTAATCGAATTGTGGTCACTATCACCAAAGTGCTCACCTACCTCCAAATCTAACACCTGTCTCGTTGGCCTATCTACATACTGTGTCAGGAAACCCTCCTGCACACATTGGACAAAAACGGGCCCATCTAATGGTCTCGAACTATAGCGGTTCCAGTCAATATTTGGAAAGTTAAAGTCCCCCATAACAACTACCCTGTTGCTTTCGCTCCTATCCAGAATCATCTTTGCAATCCTCTCCTCTACATCTCTGGAACTGTTCGGAGGCCTATAGAAAACCCCTAACAGGGTGACCTCTCCTTTCCTGTTTCTAACCTCAGCCCATACTACCTCAGTAGTATGAGGTAGTATGGGCTGAGTCCTCATCAAACGTCCTTTCTGCCACCGTAATACTGTCCTTGACTAACAATGCCACCCCTCCCCCTCTTTTGCCACCTTCCCTGAGCTTACTGAAATATCTAAATCCCGGCACCTGCAACAACCATTCCTGTCCCTGCTCTATCCATGTCTCCGAAATGGCCACAACATCTAAGTCCCAGGTACCAACCCATGCCGCAAGTTCACCCACCTTATTCCGGATGCTCCTGGCATTGAAGAAGACACACTTTAAACCACCTTCCTGCCTGCCGGTACACTCCTGCAACTTTGAAACCCTACTCATGACCTCACTACTCTCAACCTCCTGTATACTGGAGCTACAATTCAGGTTCCCAAGCCCCTGCTGAACTATTTTAAACCCTCCCGAAGAGCATTAGCAAATTCCCCCCCCAGAATATTGGTACCCCTCTGGTCCAGGTGCAGACCATCCTGTTTGTAGAGGTCCCACCGACCCCAGAATGAGCCCCAATTATCCAGAAATCTGAAACCCTCCCTCCTGCACCATCCCTGTAGCCACGTGTTCAACTCCTCTCTCTCCCTATTCCTCGTCTCGCTATCACGTGGCACGGATAACAACCCAGAGATAATAACTCTGTTCGTCCTAGATCTAAGTTTCCACCCTAGCTCCCTGAATTCCTGCCTTACATCCCCATCCCTTTTCCTACCTATGTCGTTGGTATGTATGTGGACCATGACTTGGGGCTGCTCCCCCTCCCCCTTAAGGATCCCAAAAACACGATCCGAGACATCACGCACCCTGGCACCTGGGAGGCAACACACCAACCGTGAGTCTATCTCATTGCCACAGAATCTCCCATCTATCCCCCTAACTATGGAGTCTCCAATGACTAATGCGCTACTCCTCTCCCCCCTTCCCTTCTGAGCAACAGGGACAGACTCTGTGCCAGAGACCTGTACCCCATGGCTTAACCCTGGTAAGTCCCCCCCCCCCAACAGTATCCAAAGCGGTATACTTGTTACTAAGGGGAACGGCCACAGGGGATCCCTGTACTGACTGCTTCCTCCCAGCCCCTCTCACCGTCACCCATCTATCTTTATTCTTCGGAGTAACTACATCCCTGAAGCTTCTATCTATGACCAACTCTGCCTCCCGAATGATCCGAAGTTCATCCAACTCCAGCTCCAGTTCCCTAACGCGGTTTCTGAGGAGCTGGAGATGGGTCCACTTCCCACAGATGAAATCAGCAGGGACACTGACGGCGTCCCTCACCTCAAATATTCTGCTGGAGGAACATTGCACTACCTTCCCTGTCATCCCCTCTAGATAAAAAAAAAAAGAAAGAAAGAGCTTACCTGTTATCCACTCCCCTTCTCAGCAAGCACTCACTCAGCAACCTCTGTGCCCCGCACGATAACACCTGAGGGAAAATAAATAAAAACTACTTACCAGTCACCAGCCAATCCCTTACCTGCAGGCTGTGACGTCACGGTTCAATTTTCCACTTCTACCTGCCCTCGAGTCTTCCTCTTGATCCTTACAGCGGTTGTTTTTTTGGTGTTAGTGGAGGGAGTAGGGAGGGAAACACTGAAGAACTGTTTCGGGTTGAAGTGTCACTTGACAAGAGCTCCTCCACAAACCACCTCCAAGTTAGGGTGAGCAGACGGACGTATGCAAATTTCCCCTGCAACGGCCAATCAGCAGCTCCGCTCTACTGCCCTCTGCTGGATGCTTGTCTTCACTTGAACAGCAAGGGTCTCTTGTTCAGGTACGCCTCCAAGTTAGGGTGAGCCCACGGACGTATGCAAATTTCCCCTGCAACGGCCAATCAGCAGCTCCACTCTACTGCCCTCTGCTGGATGCTTGTCTTCACTTGAACAGCTAGGGTCGCTTGTTCAGGTACGTCTCCAAGTTCGGGTGAGCACACGGACATATGCAAATTTCCCCTGCAATGGCCAATCAGCAGCTCCGCTCTACTGCCCTCTGCTGGATGCTTGTCTTCACTTGAACAGCTAGGGTCTCTTGTTCAGATACGCCTCCAAGTTAGGGTGAGCACACGGACGTATGCAAATTTCCCCTGCAATGGCCAATCAGCAGCTCCACTCTATTGCCCTCTGCTGGGACTGCCAGGGCTGCGCGGAGTGCAAACCGCACTTCTATCGGCCCGACAGAGCGCACCTGGTAAAGGCCTCTCGCCCCTTTGAGCGCCTCAGCATTGATTTCTAAGGGCCCCTCCCCTCAACTGACCGTAATGTGTACTTCCTCAACATTGTTGACGAATACTCAAGATTCCCTTTTGCCATCCCGTGCCCTGACATGACCTCTGCCACCGCCATCATGGCCCTGCACAGTCTTTTCACCTTGTTCAGGTTCCTCACCTACATCCATAGCGACCGGGGTTCCTCCTTCATGAGCGACGAGTTGCGTCAGTTCCTGCTCAGCAAGGGCATCGCCTCCAGCAGGCCAACCAGCTACAACCCTCCGGGGCAATGGACAGGTGGAGAGGGCGAACGTGACGGCCGTCCTCCTGGCCCTACGGTCTAGACGTCTCCCAGTCTCTCGCTGGCAGGAGGCCCTCTCCGATGCACTCCACTCCATCCAGTCGCTCCTGTGCACTGCCACCAACGAGATCCCTCACGAGCGTATGTTTGCCTTCCCCAGGAAGTCCACCTCCAGGGTCTCGCTCCTGTCCTGACTGACAGTCCCAGGGCCCGTCCTCCTCCGGAAGCATGCTGGGAGCCATAAATCAGACCCCCTCATCGAGAAGGTCATGCTCCTCCATGCCAATCCACAATATGCCTACATGGCACATCATATGACGGGCGACAGGACACAGTCTCCCTCCGGGGTTTGGCGCCTGCAGGTTCCCCAGCGACCATCACCACCATCCCCGACCCGACACCGTCTCCATCCACCACTACCCAGCTACTTCAAGGTCTGGCACCCGCAGGCCCACCGGCGGCCATCCCCACCACCTCCGCCCACACACCGCCCACCCCTCCACTGACTCAACTATTGGGTGAAGAAGAGGACAACACGCTCCCGGACGAGCAGGACTCAACACTGGTGCCCACACCACAGCCGGGACTGAGGCGATCATGGCGGAAGGTCAAGGCCCCCGACAGACTTGATCTTTAAGTCCACTTCACCCCCGCTGGACTCCTTTTTTAACAGGGGGTGAATGTGGTAAACCACTGTATAGTATTGTACTGTTGTACTGTTACATGCCTGGGCTTGTCCCTGCTGGGTCCGAACAACTGTAGTATATATTATGTGTATTGTGGTAAATTGCCACTGTATTATATGTAATGTGGTAAACTACTGCCTGCTGGCTCCGCCTCCCTCGGGCTCGGTATAAAGGTGGCTCATTCGGGATCCTAGGCCAGGAGGCTTTCCGTTTAGTTTATTAAAGCCTCAGTTACGTTCACCTCTCGTCCTGTGTCCATTGATGGCATATCACATCTTAGAATCAGTTCAATAAAGATCTCTCACTAAGAAGACACATGATGTGGAGATGCTGGCATTGGACTTGGGTGAGCATAGTAAGAAGTCTTACAACACCAGGTTAAAGCCCAACAGGTTTGTTTCGGATCACTAGCTTTCGGAGCACTGCTCCTTCCCTTACCTGTTGGACTTTAACCTGGTGTTGTAAGACTTCTTACTAAGAAGACACAGGTAAAGCTCTGCAGTCTTCAACATGAACATGATGTCAGGAAATGGAGATAAAACAGATTATTGAACCCTGGAAATCTCACAGAGAAGACACTGCTCGAAAAGGCACACGGAAATTATAAATCTGGAAACAAGTTGCTGATAAAGGACTTTGCAAAGGAAACACATACCGAAGGCTGCAAGTAAATAGTGGGTGAGTGTACGCGGCAAACTTTGTAAATTTTCCAATCTCAGTTCCAGTAGAAATAAAAGAATATACGGCAGAATTGACAGCTATTCTACTTGCATTGGCGTAACTTCGAGCTAGAAACAGAATTACATAATAAGCCAGAACCAATGACAATAGCCACTGCTGGGGAGTGACTGTCACAGAATATAAACCACTCTCAATCTAACCGAGGAACAAAGAAAACAGACGGCATTGATTTTGAAAGCTTTGAATGAATGCTTTGAGTCCCGAGTGATGTGTTGGGTAGGCTGGGCCGATGTGGACTGCACTTGATGCAGTGCCGCGAGAGACAGACCTCCAACACTTGATAAGATGCAACGCGATTTTATTCAACATCCAAACTATTATCCATGTTCAACTGTGGGTTGACACTATGCTGACTTGACTGGAGACCTAACACTAGCTTGACCAGACTAACCTAGCTCCCACATGGTGTAGGCACTGGTTAGGTCACGAGCTCTGACTGTCTCAGAGGCTGGGTCCCGAGAGAGAGAGCGGGAAAACCGGTGCCCTCTGGCTTTATAGTGGTCGTGTCCTGTCTGGTGAATGGGTGCTCTGTTCTGTGTGCTTACTGGTCATCCTGTGTGTCAATCACTGCCTGTCTGCACTCCATTGTATACATAGATGTATATTATGACACCGAGTAATTCAACATGAGGCCCGGAATTCTTCGGTGGACATTGGGAGTGGGATTCTCTGGTCCCGCTGGCATCGCATGGCTTGGGGTGGTTTCAATAGGAATTCCCATTGTCAGCAGCGGGAACAGAATTCCGCCGCCAGTGAATGGTGCGCCGCCTCCCGCTATCACGAAACACACAGCTGGGGGCTCAGAGAATCCCACCCTAGAGCTCAAGGTGAAAACAAGGCGATTGAGCAGTATGCGACTGCTGTGGCACAGCTTGTAGAATCATGCGAATACGGACAGCTATAGGATGATCTGATTAAAGATCGAATGGTCTTAGGCATACGAATCTCGACAATGAGAGAAAGTGAACTGAAAGAGGAGAAACGTATGCTCAGGAAGTGACAGACCTGTGTAGAAATACGGAGCTTGTGAAACACTTGTTAAAGCACATGTATGGCAGAGCAGAGCAGGAGATACAATATGCCGAGAGAGGGTGGCCTGGGTGGCACAGTGGTTAGCACTGCAGTCTCACACTGTCAGGGACCCGATTCAATTCTGGCCTTGGGTAACAGTCTGTGTGGAGTTTCCATTTTCTCTCTGTGTCTGCGTGGGTTTCCTCGGGGTGCTCTGGTTTCCTCCCACAGTCCAAAGATGCATAGGTGTGGAATCCATTAATATAACTGGTCCTGTGCAAGGGTCATGATTATACGGTTTCTGGGCAAGGGCCATAAGCTGGAATGAAATCTAAGCAAATAACTGATTCTTAGTAATGACGCAAGTCTGTGGAGACAGAAAGATGAGAGTGATCATAACAAGGATGCCTTTTTCTGTAAATCATCATTGTTTTCAGGTCAAAGGGAAGATAAGGAAGCAAGAGGGGGATGAAAAGAGCTAGGCCGGGATTCTCTGATCCCGCGCCGGGTGAGAGAATCCCCGGGGGGTGCCGGCGTCAATCGCGCCCGCAGGGTCGCCGTCGTGCTGGACGGGGGCCATTGAAAGCAGCACCCCCCCACCCCCCGGCGATTCTCCACGCATCGACGGGCCGAATGCCCACCGAGTTTGGCCGAGTCCCCCCAGCGTGGGTTACGCATGGTCCTACCCGACGGGACCACGGAGCTCTGGCTGCGGGGGCCGTCCTGGTGGGCGGGCGGGGGAATCCGACTCCGGGGGAGCCTCCACGGTGGCCAGGCCCGCGATCGGGGCCCACCGATCGGTGGGCGGGCTAATTCCATGGGGGGCCTATGTTACTCCGCGCCGAGCCCCCGAAGGGCTCCACATGCGTGGACCCGCGCCGGCCATGGCATGCCGGCTTTCGAGCTCCGGAGCAGTGGACACCACTCCGGTGCCGTACTAGCCCCCGAGGAAGGGATGAATGCCTGGGCGTGGAGGCCCTTTGACGCTGGAGTCGCTCGCGCCGCTTTTGACTCCGGCGTCAGAACTTGGACACGGGATCAGAGAATCCCGGCCCTAGTGTTTCTATTGGTCAAACTGCCCTGTTTTCTATCGATTTCTATTGGTTAGAATTACTGTACTTAAAAATGAAAGTTTAACTGTGATATTATTGGCATATGTGACAATCAATTAAAGGCTTAAAATGTATCTGTCAATTCTATTGGTTAAATCAAGCTATAAATGTTTCTGCTTACTGGAATAATTTAGAGTAAGGCAATGCATAACATTGGCTTTGCTCTCCATGTACACATGTCAATAAAGCTTGATCACAGAGCTCCTGCATCAGCCTTGTAATACTTCGACACAGGTTAGATGGATTGACCATGATAAAATTGCCCCTTGGTGTATGGGGGCAGGTTAGGTGGGGTTACGGGGATAGGTTCGAGTTAGGGTACTCTTTCAGAGGGTTGGTGCAGGCGCAATGGGCCAAATGGCCTCCTTCTGCACTGTGGAGATTCTATGATTCTGTGAAAGTCATTTGAGGTCTGGTTAGGGGCTGGTTTAGCACAGTGGGCTAAACAACTGGCTTGTAATGCAGAACGAGGCAGCAGTGTGGGTTCAATTCCCGTACCGGCCTCCCAGAACAGGTTCCGGAATGTGGCGAATAGCGGCTTTTCACAGTAACTTCATTGAAGCCTATTTGTGACAATAAGCGATTATTAGGTCAAAAGAGCAGAGCGATTGCAGACAAAGGGCAGGATGCAAATACTGCGGAGAAAATCTTGGGCGGGATTCTCCGACCCCCCGCCGGGTGGGAGAATCGCCAGGGGTCAGTGTGAATCCCGCCCCAGCCGTCCTCACAATTCTCCCACCCCTCAAAAACCGGCCCGGCGTGTGTCGCGCCACCCACCTCGGAGAATGGCGGGGTCCGGTGCGACTCAATGGGCGCCGGGGCCGCCGAATTCTCCAGCCCGCGATGGGCCGAATGTCCCGCCTGTCTGTAGCCGGTCCCGTCGGCGTAAATCAGAGTAGGTCCCTTACCGGCGGGACATGGCGGCGAGGGTGGGCTCCGGGGTTCCTGGGGGGTCGCGGGGGGATCTTGGCCTGGGAGGTGCGCCCACAGTGGCCTGGCCGGCGGTTGGGGCCCACCGATCCGCGGGCGGGCCTGTGCCGTGGGGGCACTCTATTACTCCGCATCGGCCAATGCGGAGACAAACCCTCCCGCGGATCTGGAGTCACATATAGGTCAGACCTAAAGAACATTTGTGAACCAAATGATTTTATACAACAATCGACAATGGTGTCATGGTCATCATTAGACTTTTAAATCTAGATTTTTTGACTGAATTCAAATTTCATCATCTGCCGTGGTGGGATTCGAACACGGGTCCCCAGAGCATTACTCTCGGTCTCTGTATTAGTGGGCCAGCTACAATACAACAACACCACTGCCTCCCCAGAGGGGATCCCACTGGAATGTGGAACCCACTGCTTGAAAGGGTGATAGAGGTGGGAACCCTCACAACATTTAAGAAGCATTTAGCTGACCACTTGGAATGCCGTAGCATATAAGACGATGGATCAAGTGCTTGAAAATGGGATTAGAATAGATAGGTGTTTGATGGCCAGCATGATGGGCCGAAGGGCCTCTTTTTGTGCTGTAAAACCCTATGACTCTTAGAATCTATAAAAGCATAACTCGCCGATACAGATGGCCACTGGTGAGACATCAGCAGATAGTCTGATGAGTCACAGAATACTACAGTGTAAAAGAGATGTTTCGACCCATCGAATCTGAACTGACGCATGAAAGAAACCTCACCTGCCCACCTTTCCCACAGGAGCTGAATTGCACTGGGTTTACGATCCCTTTGCGTTTGATGGGTGGGATGCAATTCAATGTTCCACGCCATATAATTCCATGGAGGGAAATACAAAGGATTCCCAGGGAATCCGGCTATTGGGCCACGATCTAGGGTGTCAAGGTGCTCACGTTCCAGGGGGACGGCCATGGCGCCAACCTGCACTTACCCTGACCACCCAGGGATCTCCAATGGCCCGGGAGACCCCCTGGGTGCCGTTCCATCTGTCCCGCTTTTGTGTGGACCAGTACTGATCGGCGCCGGCTGCAGTCTCCCTGGGAAGGCCGGTGGATCCTGGACAGGTAGGTTGTAAGTAGGTTTATAACCTACTTTCGCGAGCGTCGTTTGGTCCTGCCCATTTTGGGCGGAGTTCTGACTCCAACGTCGCGCGAGACTTCGATGAATCTCGCGAGGCACGGAGGTTGTCGGGAGGCTCACAGGAGGCTTCTCCAGAGATTCTCCGGCCACATTGTGCTCTCACTTGAGTGCAACGCGACAAGAGAATAATTAATTAAATTTAAATTCAGTGTCAGTACCGCCATCAGTATCATTTCCCACTGCGAACGGATCTCTTACTATATCAATGACTAGCTTTTAAAAAGCTGGATAAATATTTGCAGGAAGTGCTGGGGGAAGGAGGTGTATTGTGAGCATGTTGTGATATCCTGCCCCCTCTTTTTGTAGAAATAAAAGATAATACCTAGACCAAAGTTCCTTCCTCCACCACCTATTAACAATACTTTTGAGAATAATAAAGATAAATACCGAGATAGGCAATTGAACGCTCCGAAAAATACAATCTTCCCCCAGCAACTTCAAAAAAACTGGGATTGCCATTCCAGCAAGTTTGGAAACCAACCAAGTTTTTAATTTAATTTTATTTGTCTCCAAGGACAGCGTGTCTATAGCACTCAGGTGGTCAAATAAATTGAAGACACTCAACTGGTGCTCATGAAGAAAGCCACCTTCCCTAACCCATTCACGGACTGTGTCCACTACCACACACCCCAGCACCCACCATCCCCCTCTGTCTCCCCACCCCTGACCCATGTTAGCATGGTCTTGTCACGTTTTCTGCCGTTACATAAATAGAGAGCTAAATCAAGCTGCTCATTTGGAATTAGAATTTCAATAAAGGCTGGGCCTAAAGCTGGTTCAGGCTCGAATACAAGACCAGGGATGTACTTCTGAGGCTGTATAAGGCTCTGGTCAGACCCCATTTGGAGTATTGGGAGCGGTTTTGGGCTCCGTATCTAAGGAAGGATGTGCTGGCCTTGGAAAGGGTCCAGAGGAGGTTCACAAAAATGGCCCCTGGAATGAAGAATTTGTCGTATGTGGAACGGTTGAGGATTCTGGGTCTGTATTCGGAGTTTAGAAGGATGAGGGCGGACCTCATGGTACTGCAAGGCGTAGATAGAGTGGACGTGGGGAGGATGTTTCCACTTGTTGGGAAAACTAGAAGTAGAGGACACAATCTCAGACTAAAGGGACAATCCTTTAAAACAGAGATGAGGAGGAATTTCTTCAGCCAGAGGGTGGTGAATCTGTGGAACTCTTTGCCGCAGAAGGCTGTGGAGGCCAAATCACTGAGTGTCTTTAAGACAGAGATGGATAGGTTCTGGATTAATAAGGGGATCAGGGGTTATAGGGAGGAGGCAGGAGAATGGGGATGAGAAAAATATCAGCCATGATTGAATACCGGAGCAGACTCGATGGGCCGTTTGGCCTAATTCTGCGCCTATTTCTTATGGTCTTATGGGCTTCACGTGGGTCAGAATGGAAAGGTGGCATAGCTGCTTTCACAACTTTGCCCCTGTTATGGGCAGAAAGATGGGCATGCTGTTGATGACCTGAGTGATGGTAACAATGAATTAAATGTCATGCCAAGGCCAGCTGGATGGAGGTGCAAGACCTCCCAATTTATGTTTCATACAATTTGTAATTCAGTAATTGATCTTTGTACCTTAAGTCCTGATAAGCTATCCTGCTGTGTAAAGTTCTGCACTGGGAGTGGAAATCATAAAATTGGCGCATGTGTTCATTTATGGGCTGGGACCAGAATTAACATCCAGTGAAGTCCTATGTTTATTAAGACTCCTAAAGACAGCTTTAACCCAGCTTGCCGTGATCAGGAGCATAAGAGATAATAAGCACAGAATAATTATTCTGTCTGATAATCAATACCCTTTAAATATGCAACAAAACAAAAACACTAGGTTTCTGGAGAGAATTTAGAGAACATGGCAGCTTTCTTGTACAAAACAAAATCTACCTCAAATAGAGCTATGGAGTTGCTCACCATTTAAAAAAATGTATAAACATTCTCAAAAGACAAATAGTGCGAGTCATGGACCGTGCCAACAAGAATAGATTCTACTAATTTTTGTCAGCTGTTCCAGAATATGCAACTAATAAATATCTCCTTGTAAAAAATGACCCCTGAAACTTAATTTGGCAGATGTGGTAATACACATCTGTGTGGAGTACATAGTCTGTGTGCAGCTCTACATCAATTTCCTTTTCAAGAGATGAATTAGGACCAATAGCTGAAAGCAACTGTAAAATCGAGCTCAGTCAAACCTCATTAATACAAACTCACAGGGACCACTAACTTACTTTTATTAACAGTTTATCAAATGAAAGCGCAAGCTGCTTCACCAATATTGTAAAAGGTTTTATATCAACAATTTATGTAATGACTTCTTATAGTTTTGGTAGCTACCATAAGGTCAAATGCTATTGTTGCAGGTGGTGCATGTTACAGTAATGTCAATTAAAGAAACAATGATGTATTATTTCAGTCAACAGGAAATTCAGTCACAAGAGGTTTTGTCCAACCCCCAACCTGTGGGCCAGACCTCGTCTGCCAAGCCTCTGGATTCGGCCTGCATCAAACTATGGGTAAGTCCAATGAAAGAGACTGCGAGGAGTTGCTCCTACAATCACAGGTCAAGAGCAGGAAATTTGGGAGAGAAACAGGCCGGGATTCTCTCTTCTGGGGACTAAGTCCCCACGCCGGCGGGAAAACTGGCGCCAGCGAGTGGGTGGGTCTGGGTGACTGGGTGTGTCTGAGTGACGAATGGCTGACAGGGAGAACCTTCAGCCAGACACACACACACACACATAGATTACATAGAATTTACAGTGCCTTTTTAAAATGATTTATTTATTGCTTTGAGTTGATTTTTTTTAATGAAGTGAGAAAAAAATTGAATTGTGTGTCTGAAACTCGAAAAAGTGCAACACGTCAAAGTTACAATGATGTGTTATTCAGATGAACAACCTTTTGATATCACTCACCTGCATAAAAAGTAGATAGGCAATCTTAAAAAATGTGATTCTGAAAATTAACATTCTTTTAATGATATTCATGCACATCAGCATCACAAACGTCCTGTATGGTCAATACATCATAGCAAATAGATGTGAATCCTCCTCACTGGATTTCTTGAGCTCACTGTGCCCAGCACACAAGTTATGACCAGGTGAGAAGGCTCCCTCTCTATTTAGCCTTTTTGGATGGTCACAACAAAGGTTTAATTTTTTTTTCATGAGAATATGCCTGTTCCATATCAGAATGTATGTCACTATTTAAGTTGGGAGCAATAAGGAGCCAATCAAATAATGTTTTCCTGAGTCAAAGAATGAGTCGATTTATTAACCACTAAATCCGAGAAAAATTATAAAAATGTCACAATCACAGGCGTCAGAAGTAAGGCAAGTTAGAATCCAATAAAAACAGTTAAAATAATATACTGTTAAAGGTCCTTTCATTGTCCATGAGTTGCAAATTTTTAAACTTTGCGACCGATTTACATAGAAACATAGAAAATAAGAGCAGGAGGAGGCCATTCAGCCCTTCGAGCCTGCTCTGCCATTCATTATTATGGCTAATCATCTAATTCAATAGTGCGATCCCACTTTCCCCCATATCCTTTGATTCCCTCGCCCTAAGTGCTTCTTGAAAACATACTGGGCGGGATTCTCTGATCCTGAGGCTAAGTCTTGATGCCGTCGTAAACGTCGTCATGTTTCACGACGGCTTCAACATGCCCTCAGGAGCAGTGATTCTGACCCCTACAGGGGGCCAGCGCGGCACTGGAGTGACCCACGCCGCTCCAGCTGCCGATACCGGCGTCAGATGGGCGGCGCGGGTCTGCGCATGTGCAATGCGATCGGCACCAATGCACGCATGAGCAGTGGCTCCCTTCTCCGCGCCGGCCCCGACGCAACATGGCGTAGGGCTACAGGGGCCGGCGCAGAGCAAAAGAGGCCACAGCGCGAGAGGCCGGCCCGCCGATCGGTAGGTCCCGATCGCGGGCCAGGACACAGCGGAGGTCCCCCCCCCCCCCCCCCGGGGTCGGACACCCCCCTGCCTCCCCACCAGGCCACCCCCGGATGAATGCATGCCGAGGTCCCGCCGGGTAAGACCACACGTGGACGGCACCAGCAGGACTCGGATCTTTTGTGCGGCCGCTCGGCCCATCCCGGGCGGAGAATCGCCGGGGGGCCGCATAGAGCGATTCTAACTAGTCCTGTTAGAATCTTATAGGTTTCTATGAGATTCTCCTCTCATTCTTCTGAAGTCCAGCGAATACAATCCTAACCGATTCAACCTCTTTTCATACATCAGTCCTGTCACCTCAGGAATCAGTCTGGTAAACCTTCGCTGCACTCCCTCAAGAGCAAAAACTTCCTTCCTAAAATAAGGAGACAAAAGCTGCACACAATATTCCAGGCGTGGCCTCACCAAGACCCTGTATAATTGCAGCAAGATATCCCTGCTCCTGTTCTTGAATCCTCTCGCAATGAAGGTCAGCATAGCATTTGCCCTCTTTACCTGCACCTGCATGCTTACCTTCAGAGACTGGTGTACGAGGACACCCAGGTCTCGTTACACATTCCCCTCTCCTAATTTATGGCCATTCAGATAATAGTTGCCTCCTCGTTTTTGCTACCAAAGTGGATAACCTTGCATTTATCCACATTATATTGTGTCTGCCATTGATTTGCCCACTCTCTCAACTTGTCCAAATCACACGGAGTCTGCATGTTCTCCCCGTGTCTGCGTGGGTTTCCTCCGGGTGCTCCGGTTTCCTCCCACAGTCCAAAGATATGCAGGTTAGGTGGATTGGCCATGCTAAACCAAAAAGGTAAGGTGGGGTTACTGGGTTACGGTGATGGGGTGGAGGGGTGGGCTTAAGTCGGGTGCTCATTATAAGGGCCGGTGCAGACTCAATGAGCCCTGTGGCCTCCTTCTGCACTCTATATTCCATGATCTACGATCCTCAGCAATATGTCGGACTCCTGCCTGACACCGAGCTGAACGCATCCTGACAAGGAAAGGGCTTATCATGGAGTTTAGAGATGCTGGATGAGCTCTCATTCCCATTCGCGGGAACGTGGTGTGTCCCTCCAACTAACCTCCAGGGTGGGTCAGTCTCTCTACACATTGTCAGCCCATGGCCTCCTCATCCCTGGCACTGGAGAAGAGTGGAAGAAATGAGGGGCCTGAGTGTTGATTCTGAGGTGGGAATAGGGGGATTGGGGGGAGTGAGTCGGGCGGGAATGGGGGTGTGGGGGTGCGGCTGCCAGCAGCAGTATGTCTTTACTGCATCATCAGTGTGGGAGGTGGGAGAGACGTAGCGCTGCCACTCTCACGCTGCACAGGGCTGAAGTGCCAAGTATGCGGGGAGGACCATCATGAAATGGCAGGGTGGAGGATCTGCTGGTGATCAAAGTGATGTTTAATACAAGAGCTACATTGGTAACCTATCTGAATTGGTGCCTATGTTCACCCATTCCCAATAGGTGCCGACTGTTTCTTACTCTTCCTCACCCTCCTATTAGGTGTATCCCTAGGATCCACAGCTGAGGTTGAGGCGGTTTGCTGCCTTCCACACCCTGTTGCCTGAGATGACCATGGTGGGCATCGCCTGGGGGGCCTGGACCTTGATGGCCTATTTTCAGACAGCACTGCTATTGCAGTGCTACCCTCTACCGTGTGCTGGGTTGGTGCTGTGTTACTCAAAGGGTGAGGGGGGTATCAGATGAGCTGGACACCCCGCGAGTCTCCTGCCCCTGTCCTTGGCCTTGGCTGGAGGGCGTCGGGCTGCATTCCTGTTGATGCCTTCCCTTTGGGTGCTCAGGGGCCCCTGTGCTTCACCATAGGATAGAGGGTCAGCTCGAATGAGATCCAGAAGCCTTGGCTGCTCTGGCGCAGACAATTCTCGATTCCCCCCAGTGCCTACGCCATACAGTTGAAGCTCTGCACCATGAAACTCATGCTCTCAGCCATGGAGCTCATGAGCTGAGCCATGGAGTGGGTATCGCCCGTCACGGAGTGCACATTCTGCACCAAAGTCTCCACTTCATACGCCACACTCATAGTGTTGGTCTCGTTGCATTGCATTGACGGCACTATTTCCTTGGACAGAAGACAAGGGGACTCTTCCAGTCAGCCTTGCAGTCCAAGGAGAGATACTGTCGTCGCTTCCTGATGTTTGTAGTTCCATCAGTTCTGAGACAACAGGACCCAAGGTCATGTCATTGCGCCAGGGGCACAGCAGTGTCCTAGACACCAGCAACCCTCCAAGTGCCGGATCCATGTGACATCACTGTGACGTCCCTGTGACATCCCTGCTACTGCCTGCTGTGGATCATCAGCTGTGAGGTGTTCATGAGTAAGTGGCCCAGAAGCCTGTCTATTAAGTAAACCCCCTGAGATGTGAGTATTTGCACTAGTGGAGGTAGCGGGTGACGGTTGTGATACCTCTTCAATACTGATATTTGATAATTCTCTCTCTGAGCTGCACAGGCTGGTGGTATTCAGGGCTGCGAGGATGGTCCGGGCTGCTCATCTGATTGCCCGAGGCGGTAGTCCAGCCAGTTCGATAGTTGAAGAGTGGACATGCATAAAATTGGAGTGGGAGTGGGGATGGGAGGTACAGAGTAGAACTGGGGGCACCATAGAGATTGGGGTGGGGGAAGGGGACCACGTGACAGGTGGGAAACCTGTGAGGTCACTGGGTGAGAAATCACCTTGAAGGTGTGAGGGGTGGGTGAGTGGATGCAACAAAAGACTGTAGGTGGCAGACTTACCCTGGCTGCACAAAGACGGGCATTACATTTTTTTCAGCACTGCTGCTCTGCCCTCTTCTGGAGAGTGCTGGCACTTACAAAAACAACCACAGCCTCCCAGGCGGGGGCGGTCACCTTGCTGGAGGAACACTTTCTGGTATGAGGGTACAGGAGGTCCTGCCTCTGCTGGAGTCTATCCAATGGTCTGGTCAGGGTTCCTTCCGCACTGCCTTTCTGGCTGTAATCACCTCTAATGGATCTGGAGCAAATGCTGGAGACTGCTGGGGGGGCATTTATATGGAGTTCCCCAATGATTACAGTTATAAAGGGGCAGCACGGTAGCACAGTGGTTAGCACTGTGGCTTCACAGCACCAGGGCCCAGGTTCAATTCCCAGCTGGGTCACTGTCTGGAGTCTGCACGTTCTCCCCGTGTCTGGGTGGGCTTCCTCCGGGTGTTCCGGTTTCCTCCCACAAGTCCCGAAAGACGTGCTGTTCGGTAATTTGGATATTCTGAATTCTCCCTCAGTGTACCCGAACAGGTGCCAGAATTTGGCGACTAGGGGCTTTTCACAGTAACTTTATTGCAGTGTTAATGTATGCTTATTTGTGACAATAAAGATTATTGTTATTATAAGTTTCGCCGGAGCGAGCAATTCAGCACGAGCCAGCCAAGAACTCGGCATAATTCACGTGAAGAAAAACATTTTTGATTAAGAAGGTGAAAATTACGTGAGGTTTCCTGCCAACACCGCCGGTGGGATTCGCACTGCTTTTCTCACTGGAACTAACACTTTGCCATTTTTTGGTAAAATTCTGCTTTATATTCCTCAGTGCAAAATGTAACGGGGCTGGGATTCTCCGGTATCTGGCGGGGTGGGCCGTACCGGCGGCAAGGAGTGGTATGAACCACTCCGGCGTCAGCTGCCCAGAAGGTGGGAATCCTCCGCACCTTTGGAGGTTAGGCCGGCGCTGGAGTGGTTGGCGGCGCCCCGACTGGTGCCAAAGGCCTCCGCCGGCGCGAGTTGGCGCATGCGCAGATGCGCCCCCCTGAGGACTCCGTAGGCTGCCCTCAGAGCCATGTCCCACCGGTACGGACATGGTTTAAGCCACGCCGGCGGGTCTGGCCGATAACGGGCGGCCACTCGGCCCATCGGGGACCGGAGAATCGCCGGGGGGGCCACTGCCAACGGCCCCTGACCGGCGCGATCACCGTTCCCGCCAAAAAACCAGCAACGGAGAATTTGACAACCGGTGTCGGAGCGGCGGGGCGGGATTCACGCCGCCCCCCGGCGATTTTCCGACTCGGTGGGGGATCGGAGAATCCCGCCTCCAGGTTTTTCATAACATTTCAAATTGAGGAAGCCAAGCATTTTCTTCTTCTTAATTTTCATAGTTTCGCAGCTGACCATAAAATCATCTGTGTGTGTCTGTCAGAATGATGGAGGAAAAACATTGAACGGCATAAGGAAATATTGGACTATAAATAAGACCTGTCGGTTTAAAAAGTGGACAGACAAGCAAAGATATCTGATGATAAAAATTCAGGCTGCGTTGCTGGTGAGTGATACAAAGAGATAGAGAATGGAGTCACATCCTGATCTCAGACAAGGATATCTACCTCAAGCGGAAAAACAAGCCATACAGAATCTAATGACCATCTCAGCAAGAATAATTCTGTGAGCCATTTCTCAGACTGGGATGTGGATTTAGCCTGCCAGGAATATGTAAAGACCGTGTCATAATATACACCAGTATATCATGGTGCAGATACACACACACTGATGGACACACAGCAAGACCAATCAACACACACAACATCGCAGCCAATCACCAGTTAGAGCACACTCACTATAAAGACAGGCGGCATCAGAGTTCCCGTTCATTCGGGATGCAGCCTCCTACAAGGACAGAGCTTACAGCTTACAGCACAGATCCTCACCATATGCTGAGTGCATAGACTGGTTAGGACAGGCATAGGTCTTTAGTTTAATCTAACATCGTTAGATTAAATTACATAAATTAGTGTTGCACTATTTTAAGTGTTGGCGGCCTGTATGTGTTCCACAGATCCAGGGCACCCAACACATCATGATACCAGGAGTTAAGGGATATTAGAGCTTCTTAGACCTATCTGCCTTCCACCAGCATACAGCCATCCTGCAAAATGGACAGCGTCCGCCCGCCGCCGCCGCTCCGCATCACCGGTAACCTAGAGGCCAACTGGAAGATATTCAAACAACGCTTCCAGCTCTACCTTGAAGCCGCAGACCGGGAAGATGCCTCGGACACCAGGAAGATCGCTCTCTTCCTATCCACGGCCGGGGAACATGCCATCCACATTTTCAATTCTCTCACCTTTGCTGATGATGAACATAAAGCGAAATTCAAGACGGTCCTCCTCAAGTTCGACACTCACTGCAACATAGAGGTGAATGAAAGTTTCGAGCGCTATGTATTCCAACAGTGTTTGCAGGGTAAGGATGAACCTTTCCAGTCCTTTCTCACCCACCTCCACATCCTTGCGCAGTCCTGTAATTACGGGTCCACCTCCGACTCCATGATACGCGACTAGAACCCCTGCGCCAGCAGATCCTCAAGGTGAAGCAGCTCACCCTAGCGACCGCCATCAAGACCTGCGTGCTACACGAACACGCCACTAGTCGGTATTCCCACATCCAAGCAGCCGAAACGGCGCAGCAAGGTCCCCACGAGGCAGAACGGGTCCAAGCAATCGAGCAACTCCAGGGCCTCAGACTGGATGAGGGCGGCCATTTTGCGCGCTTTTCGCAGACTCCCGCGCTTGTGCGCACCGAACGAGGGAACGGCGACGTCGACGAACGTACTGCGCAGGTACGCACCACGTACGGCCGCACCGCGCATGCGCGGTGGCGCAGCGAACGTACTGACGCTACAACGTGCGGCAACTGTGGCTCCGCCCACTCAAAGAGGCAATGCTCTGCCAAATCCTGACAATGGCTGAGATGTGGCAAACTTGGCCACTGTGCTGCTTTATGCAGATCAGCTCATCCTGCCAACTCATATCGCTCCAGCCAGCCTCGCAGGAATGTCCGGGCCATTCAACCCATGGTCACCGAGTCCGATGCAGACCTGCTACCCGATATTGACAGCGAGGACCCGAAGGCACCTTTTCGAGTCGGTATTGTTACAAAAAACAGGGTGTCCCCGAAGCAAAGAACCCAGCCTCTGCCGATTTACAGCATCGATCCGGATGATGAGTGGTGTGCCACCCTTACGGTCAACCGGTCCCAAATATGATTCCGCCTGGACACTGGTGCCTCCGCCAATCTCATTGCGCGGTCTGACCTCCAAAGCCTTCGTGTCAAACCAGCCATCCTGCCAGCTATAAGATTATAATGGCAATGCCATTGCTGCCAGCGGCTCGTGTCAACTTGAAGCGACGCACAGGTCACGCAAAGCCATCCTTCCCTTTGAAATCGTGGGCTCCTCGAAAGCCTCCCTGCTTGGCGCGCAGCCATGCAAGCTGTTGAACCTAGTTCAGATAGTTCACTCTCTCTCTCCTGCTGACATGTCTGCCTTTCAGGACACTGACTTCAGGGCGCAACACGACGCCTTTATCAACCACGATGTCTTCGAGGCATGGGCACGCTCCCATACACCTACAAGATTTTATTAAAACCGAATGCCACGCCTGTGGTGCATGCACCTCGCAGGGTCCCAGCACCCCTTAAGGACCACCTCAAACAGCAGCTGCAGGACCCCCAGGATCAAGGAATGATTTCCAAAGTCACGGAACCGACCGACTGAGTCAGTTCCATGGTACGTGTAAAAAAGCCTTCCAGCGAATTGAGAATTTGCATTGATCCCAAGGATCTAAATCGCAATATCATGAGGGAGCATTATCCAATTCCCAAGCGCGAAGAGCTCACATGTGAGATGGCTCGCGCCAAGCTCTTCACCAAACTCAACGCCTCAAAAGGATTCTGGCAAATCCAGCTCGATAAACCCAGCAGGAAACTGCACATTTAATACCCCCTTTGGCAGATATTGTTACAACAGGATGCCGTTCAGGATCATGGGCAAAATTCTCCCCCAACGGTGCGATGTCCGCCGAATGGCGCCCAAAACGGCGTCAATCAGACGGGCATCGCGCCGCCCCAAAGGTGCGGAATGCTCCGCATCTTTGGGGGCCGAGCCCCAACATTGAGGGGCTAGGCCGGCGCCGGAGGGATTTCCGCCCCACAAGCTGGCGGAAAAGGCATTTGTTGCCCCGCCAGCTGGCGCGGAAATGACATTCGGGGCGGAGCATGCGCGGGAGCGTCAGAGGCCGCTGACAGTTTCCCACGCATGCGAAGTGGGGAGAGTCTCTTCCGCCTCCGCCATGGTGGAGACCGTTGCGGAGGCGGAAGGGAAAGAGTGCCCCCACGGCACAGGCCCGCCCGCGGATCGGTGGGCCCCGATCGCGGGCCAGGCCACTGTGGGGGCACCCCCCGGGGTCAGATCGCCCCACGCCCCCCCTCCAGGACCCCGGAGCCGGCCCACGCCGCCTTGTCCCGCCGGTAAATAGCAACTCTAATTTACGCCGGCGGAACAGGCAATTTATTGGCGGGACTTCGGCCCATGCGGGCCGGAGAATCGAGCGGGGGGGCCCGCCAACCGGCGCGGCCCGATTCCCGCCCCCGCCCAATCTCCGGTACCGGAGACTTCGGCAACCGGCGGGGGCGGGATTCACAGCGGCCAACGGCCATTCTCCGACCCGCTGGGGGGTCGGAGAATGACGCCTCTGATCTGCATCAGAAGTGTTCCATAGGATTATGGAACAAATGATGGAAGGCATTAAAGGTGTTCGCATCTTTGTCAATGACATAATCATTTGGTCCACCACCCCGCAGGAGCATGTTAGTCGCCTCCAGCGCGTATTCAGATGTACACATGAGCATGGCCTCCGCCTCAATAAGGCCAAATTCTCTTTTGGACAGACGGAACTCAGGTTCCTCGGAGACCACATCTCCCAATTGGGTGTGCAGCCGGATGCGGACAAGGTAGCTGCCATCACAGCTATGAAAACACCAGAGGACAAGAAGTCGGTCCTCCGATTTCTGGGCATGGTCAATTTTTTAGGGACGTTTATCCCTAACCTTGCCTCTCATACCACGGCTCTCAGGAACCTGGTCAGGAAGACGACAGACTTCCAATGGCTCCCTGCCCATGAGAGCGAATGGAGAGAACTCAAAACAAAACTCACCACGGCCCCGGTCTGAGCTTTTTATGATCCAGCAAAGGAGACCAAAATTTCGACCGATGCCAGTCAATCCGGCATTGGGGCAGTGCTCCTTCGACGTGATGAGGCCTCATCATGGGCCCCCGTTGCATATGCGTCAAGTGTGATGACCCCCACAGAGCAGCGCTACGCGCAGATAGAAAAGATGTGCCTGGGCCTTCTGACCGGTGTGGTTACGTTTGACGATTATGTCTACGGACTTCCTCAATTCACCGTCGAGACCGACTATCGCCCGCTGGTCAACATAATACAGAAAGACTTGAACGATATGACGCCTCGCCGCCAGCGGATTCTTCTCAAGCTCTGGCGATATGACTTCCAGCTGATATTCACCCCAGGCAAAGACCTCATCATTGCGGACGCTCTCTCCAGGGCAGTCAACACTCCATGTGACCCAGCGGGATTTGTCTGCCAGGTTTATGCCCATGTGGCATTCGCGGCCTCCAAACTACCTGCCATGGATGAACGCCTTGTCCAAATTCGCCGTGAGACGGCGGCTGACCCCTTGCTACAGCGTGCCATGCGCCACCTAACCGATGGGTGGCTCAAGGGCCAATGCCCTCAGTTCTATAATGTCAGGGATGATCTGGCGGTAGTAGACGAGGTTCTTCTAAAACTGGACCGCATTGTCATCCCGCATAGCATGCGCCAACTTGTCCTAGAAAAACTACACGAGGGCCACCTTGGCGTGGAAAAGTGCCGGCGATGGGCCCGAGAGGCAGTGTACTGGCCCGACATTAATGAGGACATAGCCAACACAGTGCTCAACTGCCCCACATGTCAGCGCTTCCAGCCAACCCAACCACGTGAGACCCTGCAGCCACATGAGTTGGTCACGTCACCTTGGACCAAGGTGGGCATCGACCTGTTCCACGCGCTGGGTTGAGACTATGTCCTGATCGTGGACTACTTTTCGAATTATCTGGAGGTGATACAGTTGCACGTCATCACCTCGTCTGCAGTCATTCGTTCATGTAAAGAAACCTTTGCTCGACACGGCATCCTGCTCACGGTTATGTCGGACAATAGTCCCTGCTTCGCCAGCCAGGAATGGTCCAACTTTGCCAGGCGGTACAATTTTGCTCATGTGACGTCCAATCCACTGTACCCCCAATCCAACGGCAAAGCAGAGAAAGGAGTACATATAGTCAAACGGCTCCTCTGCAAGGCTGCCGATGCTGGGTCCGATTTCTACCTTGCCTTGCTGGCCTATCGCTCCGCCCCGCTGTCCACTGGCCTGTCGCCAGACCAGTTACTCATGAGTCGTACCCTGAGGACGACAGTGCTGTCCATCCATGTCCCAGACCTCAATCATGTTCCGGTCCTTCGCCGGATGCAGATGTCTCGTGCACAGCACAAGGCGGCTCATGACACCCGTGCAGCTGATCTCCCTGCTCTGCTCCAGGTGACAACACAACGTCCTCATCCATCTTCCGGATGGGGGCTGGTCTGCAACCGCTGTGGTTTTTCGGCAGGTGGCCCCCCACTCGTTCCTGGTTCGTTTACCGGGTGGCTCTATTCTGCGCAGCAATCAACGCGCTCTTCGTCTCGTTTCACGCTCGCCACGTGATCCTCCACTATCGCCTCGCCCTCCTGCTGACCCTGCCACGGACTATGCAGAGATCCCTGTCACTCTGCATCCCCTGACTCTGACGCAGTCCAGCCCGCTCCTGAACGGGCTGCTCTCGACCCACCCTTGAGGTGGACAACCAGAATTCGTCACCCACCTCAGAGACTTGATTTATGAACTTTGTGGACTTAGAGACTCTCTGAATTGTTGTGTTGTTTTGTTTGATCGTTTCCATGGTTTGTATAGAGTGTTGATCTCGTTATTCTTGTTGCATACTGCTTCTCTGCACCAGGCATCTTCCCATGTAAATAGCTTAGTTCTCATGTACATAGTCCTGTAAATATATCTTCGCATCCCACATGTAGTCAGGAATCTTCTCACCATACATTATTTATTGCCACACACATACATTCTTTTATAAAAGGAGGGATGTCATAATATACACCAGTATATCATGGTGCAGATACACACACACTGATGGACACACAGCAAGACCAATCAACACACACAACACCACAGCCAATCACCAGTTAGAGCACACTCACTATAAAGAGTTCCCGCTCATTCGGGATGCAGCCTCCTACAAGGACAGAGCTTACAGCTTACAACACAGATCTTCACCATGTGCTGAGTGCATAGACTGGTTCGGACAGGCATAGGTCTTTAGTTTAATCTAACATTGTGTTAACCCACAGTGAAAGTATGTTCAACAGTTTCTAACTTAATAAAATAGTGTTGCACTATTTTAAGTGTTGGTGGCCTGTATGTGTTCCACGGATCCAGAGCACCCAACACATCAGCCCGGAATAAAAGTAAGGTGCAAAAGGTCAAGTGCAGACTAGTGGTGGGGGTGTCAGAGTGTGTGTGACACAGAAGCAAAAGGCCAGCTAGCAGCAGACACCTCTGCAAATGTTTCTTTGTAGGTGGCTCTTTCTCTCTGATTTCTGTGGCAAGCCACGTCAGCAAACGGGGTTCGTTCTCCCCGTGTCTGCGTGGGTTCCCTCTGGGTCTCCGGTTTCCTCCCTCAGTCCAAAGACGTGCAGGTCAGGTGGATTGTCCATGCTAAATAGCCTTTTTTGTCCAAAAAGGTTAGGAGGGGTTATTGGGTTCGGGGGATAGGGTGGAAGTGAGGGCTTAAGTGGGTCGGTGCAGACTCGATGGGCCGAATGGCCTCCTTCTGCACTGTATGTTCTGTGTTCAAAGCCACAGCTGGAAAGGAAACAGAGCAGCTTCCCAGCAACAAAACACACAACACTGGGATATTGAAATCTTAAGTGTTTTTATCATTTTCTTGCATTCAGTAATTAATAAACTCACTCTTTATTTAACTCAAGAAAGTCCAGTTAAATTAGTTCCTTTTAAAACATAAATATTTGGACTGCAAAACGGTATCCGTAAAAGGAGGGATCTTTTTGTTTTACATTTAATCTTGTTGCGACCAAGCCAGTTCATCCCTCCTCACCTGGGGCATAACAATTTGGGGGTATCCCATCTGGAAGTTAACAAATTGGGAGCATGTGATGAGATTGTTCTCACAGAGGGACAGAGGGTCCTAACAAATTGAAGGATCTCACCCAGGTTAACAAATTTGGGGATCCTCGCCTGGGGACTGGTTGTAACAAGTTAGACCTCCACCTATGTTTTCATGTGTTATAATACAGAGAAGCAAATTATACATAGGTGAAGCCAATTCACTGGTGAGGCAGTAGTATAGTTGTATTGTCACAGGACTAGTAACCCAGGGAGCCAGGTTCATAATCCCACCATGGCAATTGGTAAAACTTGAATTAAATTTTTTTAAACTCTGGAATTAATAATCAAATAATGGCCTTTGTCAATTGTTGTTAAAAAAAACAACATTGTTTCACTAATGACCTTTAGAGAAAGAAACCTGACATCCTTACCTGGTCTGGTTCACACGTGACTCCAGATCCCCAGCAATGAGGTTGACTCTTAAATGTCCACTGAAATGCCACACATTTCAAGGGCAATTAGGGATGGGCAATAAATGCTGACCCTGCCAGCGATGTCCACGTTCCATGAATGAATAGAAACAATTTACAGGAATTTTATTCGAACAACAAGCAACAAATGGGCACCCAACTTTAGAACATAGAACATTACAGTACAGTACAGGCCCTTCGGCCCTCGATGTTGCGCCGACCTGTGAAACCACTCTAAAGCCCATCTACACTATTCCCTTATTGTCCATATGTCTACCCAATGACAATTTGAATGTCCTTAGTGTTGGCGAGTCCACTACTGTTGCAGGCAGGGCATTCCACGCCCTTACTACTCTCTGGGTAAAGAACCTACCTCTGACATCTGTCATATATCTATCTCCCCTCAATTTAAAGCTATGTCCCCTCGTGCTAGACATCACCATCCGAGGAAAAAGGCTCTCACTGTCCACCCTATCCAAACCTCTGATCATCTTGTATGCCTCAATTAAGTCACCTCTTAACCTTCTTCTCTCTAACAAAAACAGCCTCAAGTCCCTCAGCCTTTCCTCATAAGATCTTCCCTCCATACCAGGCAACATTCTGGTAAATCTCCTCTGCACCCTTTCCAATGCTTCCACATCCTTCCTATAATGCGGTGACCAGAACTGCACGCAATACTCCAAATGCGGCCGCACCAGAGTTTTGTATAGCTGCAACATGACCTCATGGCTCCTGAACTCTATCCCTCTACCAATAAAAGCTAACACACCGTATGTCTTCTTAACAACCCTCTCAACCTGTGTGGCAACTTTCAGGGATCTATGTACATGGACACCGAGATCTCTCTGCTCATCCACACTGCCAAGAATCTTACCATTAGCCCAGTACTCTGTCGTCCTGTTGTTCCTTCCAAAATGAATCACCTCACACTTTTCTGCATTAAACTCCATTTGCCACCTCTCAGCCCAGTGCTGCAGCTTATCTATGTCTCTCTGTAACTTGTAACATCCTTCCGCACTGTCCACAACTCCACCGACTTTAGTGTCATCTGCAAATTTACTCACCCATCCTTCTACGCCCTCCTCCAGGTCATTTATAAAAATGACAAACAGCAGTGGCCCCAAAACAGATCCTTGTGGTACACCACTAGTAACTGGACTCCAGTCTGAACATTTCTCATCAACCACCACCCTTTGTCTTCTTCCAGCTAGCCAATTTCTGATCCAAACTGCTAAATCACCCTGAATCCCATTCCTCCGTATTTTCTGCAGTAGCCTACCATGGGGAACCTTATCAAATGCTTTACTGAAATCCATATACACCACATCAACTGCTTTACCCTCATCCACCTGTTTGGTCACCTTCTCAAAGAACTCTATAAGGTCTGTGAGGCACGACCTACCCTTCACAAAACCGTGTTGACTATCTCTAATCAAATTATTCCTTTCCAGATGATTATACACATCGTATCTCTTATAAACCTTTCCAAGATTTTTCCCACAACAGAAGTAAGGCTCACTGGTCTACAGTTACCGGGGTTATCTCTACTCCCCTTCTTGAACAAGGGGACAACATTTGCTATCCTCCAGTCTTCTGGCACTATTCCTGTAGACAAAGATGACTTAAAGATCAAGGCCAAAGGTTCAGCAATCCTCTCCCTAGCTGCCCAGAGAATCCGAGGATAAATCCCATCCGGCCCAGTTGACTTATCTATTTTCACACTTTCCAGAATTGCTAACACCTCCTCCTTGTGAACCTCAAGCCCTTCTAGTCTAGTAGCCTGAATCTCAGTATTCTCCTCGAAAACATTGTCTTTTTCCTGTGTGAATACTGACGAAAAATATTCATTTAGCACCTCTCCTATCTCCTCGGACTCCACGCACAACTTCCCACTACTGTCCTTGACTGGCCCTACTCTTACCCTCGTCATTCTTTTATTCCTGACATATCTATAGAAAGCTTTAGGGTTATCCTTGATTCTACCTGCCAAAGACTTCTCATGTCCCCTCCTCGCTCTTCTTAGCTCGCTCTTTAGGTCCTTCCTAGCTAACTTGTAACTCTCGAGCGCCCTAACTGAATCTTCATGTCTCATCTTTACATAAGTCTCCTTCTTCCTCTTGACAAGTGTTTCGACTGCTTTAGTAAACCACGGTTCTCTTGCTCGACCACTTCCTCCCTGCCTGACAGGTACTTACTTATCAAGGACACGCAGTAGCTGTTCCTTGAACAAGCTCCACATTTCCATTGTCCATCCCCTGCAATTTTCCTCTCCATCCGATGTATCCTAAGTCTTGTCTCATCGCATCATAATTGCCTTTCCCCCAGGTATAACTCTTGCCTTGCGGTATATACCTATCCCTTTCCATCACTAAAGTAAACGTAATCGAATTGTGGTCACTATCACCAAAGTGCTCACCTACCTCCAAATCTAACACCTGTCCTGGTTCATTACCCAGTACCAAATCCAATATGGCCTCGCCTCTCGTTGGCCTATCTACGTACTGTGTCAGGAAACCCTCCTGCACACATTGGACAAAAATGGACCCATCTAATGTACTCGAACTATAGCGTTTCCAGTCAATATTTGAAAAGTTAAAGTCCCCCATAACAACTACCTTGTTGCTTTCGCTCCTATCCAGAACTTTACATCCGTGTCACTTACAATTTAAATTTTATAAATCTCAGGATGGCACAAAATGGTATATTTCCCACTGACAAAGGCACAGGAGTGAAACAGACACAGAGGACGTGGAAAATATAGCTCAGATCTAACGGAGGAGGAAAGCAACACCATCATAACAACACCCATCTGCTTCCTGAGCATTCTACCATGGAATCAAACCTAAAAATCTTTCATGTCAATTTAAATGAGATAGCTTTTTCAGATAATGCAAAGGAAATTCAGCAGTAATTTCATTGTCCAAACTACCAGTGGGGAGCAACAGCAACTGGACAGTAGATCTTGAGAAATAACGGGCATACACCACCTTGATTTTCTGTTCACTAAAATTGATGGCTGGAACATGTGCCCCTGGGATATGATCCAGATTAGACCCACACCCCACAGGGAGAACCAGATGGCAGAATCAGCCATTTATACAGATATGTTAGTCAATGCAGCGCAACAGATATAAAACCTTGGCCATGTAAAATTGTTAAGGTTAATGCATTGGAAGCATAGTAACATTAATGAAGATTAATGCAGTTGGAACCAATTTGTAAAGGAAGAAGAATATATAAAAAATGACATAAAAAGTAAAAGAAGCCCATAAATACCTCCCAGAATAACATTCCACCATACCTACAACATTAATCCAAAGGTATCTATGCACTCGGAAGAAAAGTATCATAGCATATGTCTGTATATCCAATAACACTGCTGTACATACCAAAGCACAATTTATGAGCATATTTATATATATATATGTATAATGGTACAATGGTGATACCCAATAAATTACACCAGAAGGAAATATTGCTTGCAAGGAGTCTTTCTTACACTGTGGTCATTAAATGGGAATTGGCTAAATAACCAGAACCCATCGAAAGACAATAAAGGGCTTATGGCAGAAGAGAGGTGCCTCCCAAGGAGCCTGTCAGAATAGTAACGCAACCCAAATCCCATCTCCAAGACAGCAATATATATTGCTGAAAATTATCCACGCGTCCCAGCATAAACTGTGGCTTCTTGTAGTTATTCCTGTTTTTGCACACCTTTCACACTTGTTTCCCTAATATAACCATGCCTATCATTCTTAACAAGTAAATGGGCCAGTTTATGATCTATGACTTTCAAATCATAAAGAAACTATTCACACAATGTTATTGGCTGTCCTGTCGAGCTTAACGGTGACTCAACAATTTTGTGATAACCCAATCTAAACTGAGTGTTGCCAGATTTTCCTTCCAAATTAACATAATTTTATGGTTCTGATATTATGCATCCTAGAGATCTTTTATAAAAAGCAATGAGTCATTGGGGGAAAAGATTCAGAGGCTATGATATGATGATAATAGACACTGGGGCGAAATGGTGGCCCAGTGGTTAGCACTGCTACCTCACAGCACCAGGGACCCGGGTTCAAGTCATGCATTGGGTGACTGTGTGGAGTTTGTACCTTCTCCCCATATCTGTGTGGGTTTCCTCCGGGTGCTCCAGTTTCCTCCCACAGTCCAAAGATGTGCAGGTTAGGTGGATTGGCCATGCTAAATTGCCCCTTAATATCTAGGGATGTGCAGCTTAGATGGGGATAGGGCAGGTGAGTGGGCTGGGAAAGGTGCTCTTTAAGAGGGTCGGTGCAGACTCGATGGGCCAAATGGCCTCCTTCTGCACTGTAGAGATTCAATGATTCTTCTTCTATGGGTGGATTTCTCCCATCCTGGAACTAAGTGCCATGATAGGGTGGGAAGGTGGAGTGTTTCCCACTGCGGAGGCCTACAGAAAAACTGAAAAATCTTCCAACCACAATCTCATTATTATGCTGTTATGACACCCTGGGGTAGTGTGCAGTCAGTTCCAGCCCCACTTACCTGGAGTAGCAACACAATTGAAATTAACAAATAATTATCAGAAAATACCCGATGTATTTGGTCTTTGGTTGCTCAATAGCTACAGTCACCAGGTTTGTAAATGTAAACGCAATTCATTTTTATTAATAACAATAACGATGAGTAAATAGGCAGCAAATACAACTGGTTAACTATTATCTAGCTCCACCTCACCCTACCTCCACACACACAATACAGATAAACACAGAGGGGAAAGTGGGCTGTGATGTCTTCTAGCATGCCTTCCTTCAGTCTAGGCCTTCAGTTTGAGGTTTTTCCTTTCAGGTCTGTAATGGTTTACACTGTAGATTCATCCAGGTCTCAAATCTTCTCTGCAGCTTTGAAAAACAGCAGTTATGCAGCATTTCTGGAGAAAGAGAGAGAGAGACAGCAGGTTACAGCTTCTCCTCTCAGCATCCAGGACCTGACTGTCCCTTCCTTTGTCCTCTGAAAACCACCCCTGGGCAAGACCCAATCACCGCCTGTCACTGGGCAGAATACAGCCTTTAGCCAATTCATTGGCCACCAGCCAACCAATTGAACTGAGTCCCTCCAATTTCTCGTCTGCCAGTAATTCTGAGTTCTACTGTTCTCCTAAATCTCCAATAGCACACTGTTCTATTTTGCAACTTTTGAGTTCCTCACTTCCTCTTCTCAACGTAGATGTCCCTTAAATATCCATGGATCAAAATGATAACGACAAAGTAAAAGAAATGCGAAATAAGGGAATCAACAGGAAGGGCCCTTACAATGCAACCAGGGGTTTGGAGCAGGGCAGGCCTGATGACGCATATTGACAATGTGCCCAACATCACTGACGTGATTGAAGAAAGAAGGTGGACCTCGTGAGAAAGCAGATGGATGTGCAGGAACATCCTGAGGCTGAAAGATCTGGAAGGTTCACCCGTAGATGCTTCCCCCACCCATTGCTGTGGTTTTTCAGTGTTGCCAGCGGCCTCCATCCTGATCTCCGGTTGCAGCCCCAGGCACAGTTCAGGTGATTCCTGATCTCTGCATGCCAAGTGGCTCCAGATGTTCTTTTTTTCACTGACGTATTTTTCCACCAGCAGTGCAGAGAATCGGCATGGGGTTCGGGGGGGAGATCAGGCCTTCATTTGCATTCCATTAGCAGGATGCAAATCAGTTTCATGATGGCCTCCAGTGGGTTCCCCGGTCTGCCATAGTGGGCAAGGAAGATCGCACAGGAGATTCACGACAGTGTAAAACCTATTTCTGGACCTCCTGCTGGGAATCGAACCTGGGACCCTGGAGCTGTGAAGCAATTGTGCTTTTCTTTGTTTGTTTCTTTTCCTCTAAGCTTGGAGATTGTCTGCTCTTTTCATGGTTGGACAAGTTGACAGGAAATAAGTGATTGGTCATAATGAAGGGTCATGAATTTACATTGAGACGATATTGAATAATGCTATTATTGCAGTACGAAATATCTCAATAATCTGCACCGCACTTGTTGGTGTTTCCCACTGTCTATCACGATGTGTGATAATTATCCTGTGTAAAGTGCTGCAAGCTATTTCTTATTTCAGTGGTTCAAGTTAGTGATAGCACCTGTTTAGAATCCCACTTATGTTAAATCAAGGGTATCCCAAAGCCAAGAAGGGTAACTTGAAATTAAATGAAAATTGCTTCTTGTCACAAGTGGGCTTCAAATGAAGTTACTGTGAAAAGCCCCTAGTAGCCACATTCCAGCGCCTGTTCGAGAAGGCTGGTACAGGAATTGAACCTGCGCTGCTGGCCTTGGTCTGCTTTACAAGCCAGCTATTTAGCCCATTGTGCTAAATCAGCCCCTGACTTGAAACACAGGGGGTGGGATTCTCCCTTCTGGGGACAACCACTACGGCGTCAACAGCCCTTGAAAGTGCGGAATTCTCTGCATTTTCGGGGGCTAGGTGGACGGCGGAGGGGTTGGCGCCGCTCCAGCCGGAGAATCCGGAATTTTCAATTTGGTACACTGTGAGAAAAGGTATGCGAACCAGGAAGGAATAGTTCAGTCTTTGGGGTGATCAATTAATAAAGAATATTTGTTAACCCCCAAAAAAACACATGACAAGAAGGAATATAATACGCTCGAATGTTTAATTACACTGATGGCTATACACATACAATATTACATGAAGTTACTCCTTGGTTTCCAACTACCCACATTTCCTGAACTCTGAAATGCCCCTATGTTCCAAACCAACATCCAATATAATCTCATCTATGAGATGCGCCCCTCTTCTCCCTCAACCCTCACCCGCTAAACTTCTGACCATTCAGTTTCTCATGTTATCTGATTCTGTTACCAGTTCTCTCTCTTTCTTCTGGTACTGACCCTCTCTCCTTCAAAACTTCAATGTCACCGCGCTGCTCAAAAAATGACCCTTGACCAGCCTCCTTGCAAACTGCCTCCAGCAATGTCCCTACCGCTCCCACGAAGAACTCGGGTTGGTTGGGGTTATTTTCCTAGGAACAAAGAAGGCTGATTGAGATGTCCAAAATTATGAGGGGAAGAGATAGGGTGGACAGGATAAAATAAATTGTTTCCCCTGGTGGAGAATTCCAGAACCAGGGGACATAGATTCAAGAAGGTGTAGAGGTGTATTTTTTACACAGAGGGTAGTGGGATTCTGGAATTCGCTACTCGAGTTGGTGGTGGAGGCAGAGACCCGAAACTCTTTCAAAATGTACCTGGATCTGCACCTTAAGTGCTCTAAGTTACAGGGCTATGGACCGGGTGCAGGAAGGTGGGATTAGAAAGGGCATTTGGGTGTCCTAGGTTTGGCATGGACAAGATGGGTCGAATGGCCTCCTTCTTGTGCTGTAACGTTTCTATGATTTTCTATGATTATGTAGCTCTATGAACCAAAACCAGTAGATAATTATCATGCACAGGTTATTTGGCCACGTTTGGGAACACTGTCTTCAATTTCAGTGAAGGCGAAATCTTGTTGGTTCGAGTTTTGGATCTTAACCGGCTATCCGTTTAGCAATAACTTGTTTCGAGAGTATGTTTCTGCAGTTGGGTGTGGCTGTGATTCCAGGTGCTACTGCATCTTTCTCCAGTTATTGTGCTACATATATATCACTCTTTCCCCTTGATGTTACCCACCCTGTGGACCTGGCTTTTAGCATATAGGTGCCAATTACCTTATCACTCCACTTTGAAGTTATCTCTTCTATACCCCATTGTATTCCCCTGGTCACTTGTTTTTCTCACTGATATGCTAATTCACATTTCAAAATCCCTTCAGACATTTGCCCTTCAATTCCTTTTTTATTTTATTTTATTCCAATTTAACTTTTTAGTCTTAAGTTTCCCCAATTCTTATCACACTATTTTAGTTTTGTTATTCTTTCATGAGATGTGGGTGCAGCTGGCTGGGCCAGCATTTCTTGCTTATCCCTTGAACTGAGTAGCTTGCTACACCATTTGAGAGGCTAGTTAAGAATCAACCACATTGTCATGGGTCTGCAAGGAGCCAGAATTTCTCCCCTAAAGGACATTAATGAACCAGATAGGTTTTTAGGACAATCAATGTAAAGTTTCATGGTCACCTTCACTGAAAATAGTTTTCCATTCCAGGGGCGGCGAATTCTCCAGCACCGGAAATTCAGCGGGGGCGGGAATTGCGGCGCGCTGGTCGGCGGCCCCCCCCCCGGCGATTCTCCGGCCCGCGATGGGCCGAAGTCCCGCCACTGTCATGCCAGTTCCGCCGGCGAGAATCAAACCACCTACCTTACCGGCGGGACAGGCGGCGCGGGCGGGCTCTGGGTTCCTGGGGAGGGCGCGGGGAGATCTGGCCCTGGGGGGTGCCCCCACAGTGGCCTGGCCCACGATTGGGGCCCACCGATCCGCGGGTGAGCATGTGCCGTGGGGGCACTCTTTTCCTTCTGCCTCGGCCATAGCCTCCGCGATGGCCGATACGGATATGACCCCCCCCATGCGCATGCGTGGGGATGACGTCAGCAGCCGCTGACGCTCCTGCGCATGCGCGGACTTCAGCCGGCCGGCGGAGTCCCTACGGCCCCGGCTGGCGTGGCACCAAAAGCCTTTCCCGCCGGCCAGCGGCGGGCCAACCACTCCGGCGCGGGCCTAGCCCCTCAAGGTGAGGGCTTAGCTCCTAAAGGTGCGGAGAAATCCGTACCTTTGGGGTGGCCCGACGCTGGAGTCGTTCCCGCCACTCCATCCCGCCCCGCCGGGTAGGGGTGAATCGCGGCCCAGGTTTTATTAATTGAATTTAAATTACACCAGTTGCCCTGGTGGGACTTGAACCCATGTCCCCAGAGAATTAGCCTGAACTACTAGTCAAGTAACATTACAGTGGGCCTTGTAGTATAATTTTGCAAGAACTCACTATGGCAATTCCCAGTTCACAGAATAGGAATGATTCTGTTATCCCTAAAGGCACACAATGACAACATTAGATTACCAAATAAACTGACATTTAAAAAAATCTAATCAAATTAATGTATATTAAGACTTCCATTTTTATAGTTCTTAAACATAAATGTAAATTACTCTTTTGGAACAGTGGCAATTTTCTACTTCGGCAAACTCAACAATGATTCGAAGGCTACAGCACCCAAAAATAGCAATTAGATAAATGAACAGTTTATCTATTTTTTGAGAGTGATGGTTGTGGAAGGGATAACCACCAGGAGAACTCCTGGCATTTTTTTCAAATGGTGCCATGAGTTCTTTAATAGATACCTGAACAATTGGAATAAGCAGACAGGACGCTGCAGCAATTGATGAATGTTGTGCTGCCGGATCAATTTGCATAGTTTAAGTGCACTCCCGACAATAATGGCACACCAGACATGATAATGGTGTAGAATTGGACAATAAAACTTCATTATCATCTTAGTTAAATTTGAGCTGACAAGCATCCTTAAGCCTGAAAAAATGCCCACATCAAATACAGGCAGGGAATTTATAAAATTAGGGAACCAGTAGAAATGCAGTGAGTAGTTTCACTATTGGATGTTCAAGATGCTTCTCTCAATTCTCACAGCCTAATTTTCCACCTCCGGTGACCAGAATAATGGAAGACACCATGCAAAAATATAGCAAAAAAATCCCGATACTTATCTTCACACCTGTCAGCCTATGTTGTGGGAAATAACTTTCTTTGTTATCCTTGTTGTTTGTCTAAATAAAGGTAAAGCACATAGAGGAAAATTAGGCAGAGAGAATACATGCATTTGGTGGAATGAAACCGATTTTATGTTGATTAATTTAAATAAATGAAAAATGGGATTATTTCACTTCCATGCCCCTAAAAGCTGAACCCTTGGTATTGTGCCTTAACACAATGCTTAGCTCTGTGACCGCACTCCCACCCCTGAATGAGAGGGCTATGAGTTCAGGTATCACCCTAGATACTTGAGGATAAAAGCTAGATTTACACTTCCGTGCAGCGCTGAGGGATTATGGCACTGTTGGTGATGCAGTCCTGCAGGTAAGATATTAAGTTGGGACTCTACCTGCCCACTCAGATGGATGTAAAAGACCACACTGGACTCTTTGAAAAATATTAGTATAGAATCCTCCAATCAGCATCATTAATACAGATGGCCTGGTTATCTTGCCACTATGTATGGGATCTCAAAAATTTGACTGCAAATTTCTTATATAACAGCCACAGTACTTCCAAGACCCCTCATTGGTTGTAAAGCATTTTGTAATCTCCTGAGGTCATGAAAGGCTCTAAATAAATTAAATCTATCACAAACAACTGATCAGCATAAAAAGAGGGGCATGCCTTTACCAATCCCATTGCAGGATCAGGCTGCTAAGAAAATGGCAAAGTGTAATTTACAATGGGAAAAAGACAATCCATGGATTTAATTTTCCCTAGGAACTGGCTGTGAGTAACCTGGCAACTCCGTTGTTATATATATAAAACCACTATCCTGAAATTGTTTTGATATATTAAATATTCTAATGTACCTACTTTACATATTACCATGGCCAGTTTTCTCAATCCAACTGCACACATGGGGCAGAATATTATGGCCCCGCCCACCGGTGGGATTTGTTAGTTCCACCGAAGCAAAATAACTTTTGTACAACTCGCTGTATTTTACAGTCCTGCCCTGGCTGCAAGGGACCCACAAAATTACATCCATAATATCGACACCAAGTAATTCCGCCTCTTTGTTAAGTTGAATTATTTTCAATTGTTTTCACTTTATTCTGAATGCAATTAAAATCCATCTCCCCCTAAGTAAAGGATGTGCAGGTTAGGTGGATTGGCCACATTAAATTGCCCCTTGGTATCCAAAGGTTAGATGGCGTTACTGGGTTATGGGGATAGGGTGGGAGCGTGGGCCTAGGTAGGGTGCTCTTTCCAGAGGTTGGTGCAGACTTGATGGGCCGAATGGCCTCCTTCTGCACTGTAGAGATTCTATGATCCTATGAAGATTACCAGCTGTCATGGCAGCTGTATCACTCAAGGAAGTCAACTTCAACAGCAAAAATAAAACAGACTTTAAATTCCCCACTGGCAGTACTGCTACAGTGCAAGGAAACCTGGAGGCTCGTTGTTTTTACTATCAACTCACCATGCGTCTTCAGGCCATTTATTGTGGAAATCCATTGACAGATCTTGATCACTACTGCTGTAGAGAATATGACATTTATAATATCTGTCTTCCCAGTTTTATCACTCTCGGTGAAAGCTAAATTGAATAATTTCTGCCAAATAACTACTTCCAACTGCCGTCAATCGGAAAATTGAACTCTAAGCTTCAGATGCCCAGAACTGTATTGATATGAGAGGTGTACAAACAGCTTTCAATTAATGTCTTTATTTCATTTGGTCCAATCCTATAAAATCCAAACTGCTCCTGATAGGAGAGGCCCACTCTGGCTTATGGGCAATATGAAAATAAGCCTCCGTTTCTGACTTATTTTATAGGTTGGAAAAGAAAATTAGAATCTCAATCAAAAAATGCTCAGTTGAACTTGTTCTGCCTAAAGGTAATAAAGTTCAATCAAATTTGTATTTGCAGCTTCTTTCCATGCCTTACTCAGCAAAACTCAATAATAAACGGATAGTAACTGCAAAATCTGGATTTATAATGGTGGTTATTGATATACATACAAATCACGCCGTTCACTGACGTATCACACCCCAAATTGCCCTTCTATGGATTCCTGGAATAGGTGCACACCAGGCAAATTTGGAGTATCTTTCTGAGTTTTCAAAAAATACTCCAGTTCCCTGTCTCATGCTCAGATTTGTTGGTTAGTTCTGTGCTGCAGTTGACCAATTTATCGTCAAAACTGGCATATCAGGCTGAACAGCATGTACATGAGGCTAGGATCTTACATTGTCTGTGGTCACAAAGAGATAACAATTGTTGGTGGGCGGTGGAGTGTACTCCAATCACTGACTGAAATTATAATCAGCCCCAGTGAATTTGATATTACTTAGTTCAGAGGTTTGAAGAGGTTTGAAGAGCTCAAACCAGTGAACATCGAGCCAGAAATGTGAGGTAATACATTTTGGCAGAAGTGATAGGGAGAGGCAATATAAAATCAATGGCACAGTTTTAAATACTGTGCAGAAGAATGTCCCGATGCTTCATGTGCAAGGGATCTTTGAAGATGACAAGGCACACGAGAGAGTTGTTAGCAAACCAAATTGATTCTTCGGCAAAGCAGGGAAGTTATGCTGAACCTGGATCAAGATCTTGCTGAGCCACTAGTTGTGTATTGCCTCCAGTTTGTTCACCACAATTTAAAAATGATGCGAGGTTCCTTGAGAGGTTGGGGAGGAGATTTTCCAGAATGGTCTCAGGGATGAGGCATTTTGGGTGGTATTCTCCATTCCGCCAGCAGTGCACTCATGCCCAAAGGTTCCAGGCAGTGTGGGGTGGCTAAAATGGGAAATCCCCTAGGCAAGTGGTGGGAATGGAGAATCCCACTGCCGGCGAGGCACGCCACCGAGGAACACGTGGCTGATGACCGGAGAATCCCGCCCAAGCTACAAAGTTGGTTGGAGACACCTTTTCAAAGAACACAACAGACTGAACATTACAGACTGATTAGTTTCATATTGATGAGTGGTAACGTGGAACAAAATAATTGAGAGCATAAATAAATACAGGAAACAGTGGGAAGGCTAACCAGGTTAAGCAGCATCATGTACATGAGGGACTCCCCCCCCCACCCCCCCCACACTCCTCCCATCTGGGCTCCTCCCACTGCCCCTAGCCCTGCTCCCACCACGAGTACAGCATTAGCGGCTCCTCCGTCCCAACAAACATAATGCAAATCCGACCCCAAATGGGGCACCCCAGAGGATCCACTTTGTAACTGCCCTGGCACAGGTTAGCACTGCCAACCTGGAAGTGCCAACCTGAGCCAGGAGCAGTTCCAGGGCATTGCCCAGGCAGCTACACCAGGGACTATATTTACCTATGTGCCACCATGAATCCCCTTGGCTGATTTATGTTTTTTCAAATCTGTTGTAACCCTCACTGATGTGTGGTCACATTGGCGAGATTTGAATATTCAGTGAGGGGCACCATGTGGAAGGGGACTGGTTGATGAGATTGAGATGTATGTAGATCTATTAAACTGATGTTCGCACCCTTTGTGGGTTTGAATCTCATTATGTCATGGGTGAGGGGCGTGGAAAATTGGGAACCTAGGGGCAGGATTCTCCCCTAACCGGCAGGACACCGTGCCAACCGGCGCCGAAGGGCCTCCGCCGGCCGGCGCAAGTTGGCGCATGCGCGGGAGCGCCAGCGTGTGCTCGCATCATCCCAGCGCATGCGCAGAGGGGTGCTTCTCCGCCGTGGCCATGGCGGACTGTTACACCGGCCGGCGCAGAGGGAAAGAGTGCCCCACGGCAGAGGCCCACCCGCGGATCGGTAGGCCCCGATCGCGGGCCCCCCCCCCCCGGGACCAGATCCCCCCACGCTCCCCCGAGGACTCCGCAGGCCGCCCGCAGAGTCAGGTCCCGCCAGTAAGGACCTGGGGCAAAATTCTCCGTAATCGGCGCGATGTCCGCCGAACGGCGCCAAAAACGGCGCAAATCAGTCCGGCATCGCGCCGCCCCAAAGGTGCGGAATCCTCCGCAACTTGAGTGGCCGAGCCCTAACCTTGAGGGGCTAGGCCCGCGCCGGACTGATTCCCGCCCCGCCAGCTGGCGGGAAAGGCGTTTGGTGCCCAACCAGCTGGCGCGGAAATGACATTGCCGGGCGGCGCATGCGTGGGAGCGTCAGCGGTCGCTCATGGCATCCCCTTGCATGCGCAGTGGAGGGGGTCTCTTCCGCCTCCGCCATGGTGGAGACCGTGGCGAAGGCGCAAGGAAAAGAGTGCCCCAACGGCACAGGCCCGCCCGCGGATTGGTGGGCCCTGATCGCGGGCCAGGCCACCGTGGGGGCACCCCCCAGGGCCAGATCGCCCCGCGCCCCCCACCAGGACCCCGGAGCCCGCCCACGCCGCCGTGTCCCGCCGGTAAGAGAGGTGGTTTAATCCATGCCGGTGGAACTGGCATTCTAGCAGCGGGACATCAGCCCATCCGGGCCGGAGAATCGCCGGGGGGGGGGGGGGGCCCGCCAACCGGCGGGGGGTCGGAGAATCTCGCCCCAGGTGTATTTCACGCCGGCGGGACCCGCCAAAAACAGGTGGCCACTCGGCCCATTGCAGGCCGGAGAATCGCCGGTGGTGGGGGGCTGCTGCCAACGGCCCCCGACTGGCGCGGCGCGATTCGCACCCCTGCCGAAAAACCGGTGCCGGAGAATCCGGCGGGGGGGGGGCCTCCAGTCTCGCGATTAAGGGGGGCCTATATTGTCAGGGCCGGCCCATGGTGTGGGTACGCCATGTTGCGCGGAGTCGCCGCCACAGGCGGCCTCTGCACGCATGCATGGATCAGCGGCCGGAAGTGCAGGGCCCAGCATCGGCAGCCAGAGCTGCGAGGAGCACTCCGGGACCCTGCTAGCCCCCTGCAAAACGGTGAATCACCCTGGACTTTCCTGGAGAAAGTCCAGAGTGATTCCCGCCTGTTTTTCCATTGGCGTGTGAACATAGTCCCATTATCAGAGAATTCCACCCAAGATTTCCCTCGCGGAAATTGTGTTGCCATTCTCACCCCCATAGGACAGTATTCAACGGCTTTTCCTGCCTGTGGGATCCTCCGTTCCTGTCGAAGTCAGTGGTTTTGAATAGCTTGCCGCAGTTTACAGTCCCGCCCCCGCTGTGACAGGACCGTAATATTCTGCCCTTAGGGTTAGTAATTCAGATTGGTGACCTGTCATTAGGTTATGAATCTTCCCATGAAAACAGTTTTCCTTTCTGCCATGCTCCCATCTGAAAGGGAATGTCAGCCATAAATTTACTTCAATTCCTCCATTAGGCAGCATGCAAGGTGACACTTGAACTGAAAACATAACGGGTGGAATTTACCGGCTATTCACAGCGACAGGATATTCCGGTCCTGCCGATGGCATACCCCCACCTCAGGTTTCCTGGCAACGAGGGGTGCAATCAATGGGAAATCCCATTGACAACGGCGGGACCTCCGCCACCGAAAAACACACGACGGGTTGTGAGAGAATTCCACCCAACATTTGCAAATCGAAGTATTGGATTAAACGATTATCAAAGTGCTGGGGTTTTTTGAGGAAGTAACAATGAAAAAAAATGAAATGAAATGAGGGGCAATGCTGTTGATGTGGTGTATATGGATTTTCAAAAGGCATTTGATGCATTGCCACACAATAGACATGTGAGCAAAGTTCTAGCTCATGAAATAAAAGGAAACGTAGGCACTTGGAGAAGAAATTGGCTGTGACAGGAAACAGAGAGCAGTGATAAATAGTTGCTTTTCAGATTGGAGGAAGGTGTGTTGTGGAGTTCCCCAGGGCTCAGTGTTGGGATATATATTAATGACCTGGACTGTGATGTGTAAGGCATGATTTTAAAATTTACAGAAAATACAAAGATTGGAAGCATTGTCAATTGTGATTAAGGTAGTCTTGTATGTCAAAAGGACATCGACATATTTGTTCATAGACAGCTTTGACAAAGAGTCATCCAGACTGGAAATGTTAGCTCGCTTCTCTCTCCACAGATGCTGTCAGACCTGCTAAGATTGTCCAGTATTTTCAGATTTTTTTTTTTCAGATTCCAGCATCTACAGTAATTTACTTTTACCGACATATTTATAGATTATAGGGCAGCACGGTGGCGCAAGTGGTTAGCACGGTTGCCTCACGGCGCCAAGGTCCCAGGTCCGATCCCGGCTCAGGGTCACTGTCCGTGTGGAGTTTGCACATTCTCCCCGTGATTGCGTGGGTTTCGCCCCCACAACCCAAAAGATGTGCATGGTAGGTGAATTGGCCAAGCTATACTGCCCCTTAATTGGAAAAAATGAATTGGATACTCTAAATTTATTTTTAAAAACTTAAAAAGAAAAAAAAAATTGTAGATCAGGTAGATAAGTGGCAGATGAAGTTCAATGTAGAGAAATATGAGGTGATTCATTTTTGCAGAAAGAATGTGGAGGGACAGAAACAAATAAAGGGAGAAATTCTAAAGGAGATGCAGGAACAAAGGGACCGTGTACATATACAAATGTCATATGGTCATAGTATAATGATGAGGGGACAGTTAATAAAGCAGGTGGTACCCTAGGTTTATTAATGAGGGCATTGAATACAAGAGTAAGGAGGCCATGTTGAACTTGTAAAAGACATGAGTTAGGCCCCATCTGTGCACTGTGTCCAGTTTGGGTGCCACACTTGAGGAAGGACGTGAAGGCATTGGAGGGAATACAGAGGAGATTCACAAGGATAATTCCAGGGATAAAAAAACTGTAGCGATGATGATAGATTGGAGAAGTTGGATCTGTTTTCCTTGGAGAAAAGAAGTCTGAGAGAAGACCTGATAGAGGTATTCAATGTCCACAGGGGCATGGCTGGAGCAAGTAGTGAGAAACCATTCCATCTTAAGAGAGTATCAAGAACTAAAGGGCACACATTCAAAATAAAAGGCAAAGAGAGCGGAAGTGATGTGAGGGAAACTTTTTTTAACCCAGCGGATGGTTGAAGTCTGGAAGAAACTTCCTGAGAGGGTGGTGGAGGCAGGTTCGATATTCAAAAGGAAATTAGATTGCTATCTGAATATCTGAACATGATTAGACAGGATAGACTAAAAAAAATGTTCCCGATGGTGGGGGAGTCGAGAACTAGGGGTCATAGTTTGAGGATAAGGGGTAAATCTTTTAGGACTGAGGTGAGGTTAAGTTTCTTCACCCAGAGAGTGTGGTGAATCTGTGGAATTCACTACCACAAAAGGTCGTTGAGGCCAAAACATTGTGTAATTTCATGAAGGAATTAGATATAGCTCTTGGGGCTAATGGGATCAATGGATATGGGGGGAAGGCAGTATCAGGGTATTGAACTTGATGATCAGCCAGGATCATAATGAATGGTGGAGCAGGTTCGAAGGGCCAAATGTCCTCCTCTTGCTTCTATTTTCTATGTTTCTATAATATAAAGAATGTGCAAGGTTATGGGGACAAAGCAGGAGAGTGGGACTATAGGCTGAATGCTCTTTAAGTGACCCAATGCTGACAAAATGAGCCTAATAGCCTCCTTCTGCATTTTAAAAATTCTGATTCTGTGCAGTCTGCAGGAATTCTCACCATATACTTCTGATTCTGTATTCTATAGGATCCAAATTATTGGTCCTTCACTGTCGCTGGGCCAAACATTTGGAACTCGCTTCCTAACAGCACCATGGGTGTTCCATCGATTACAGTAGTTCAAGAAGGCAACTCAGCACCACATTCTCAAGGGCAATTAGGGATAAGTACTAAATGCTGGCCTAGCCGGTGATGCCGACATCCCGTCAATGAATATATTTTGTTTTAATTTGCAACAGTAAGGATTATTCAGCTACAATGAAAATATTTAAAATACATTGAGGTGACAAAGTTGTTTTGCAAAATTTGGATGGTGTACAACAAGAAACTATTTAAATATTTACGTAGAGCAGATTACAGTAAATAACTTGCAAGATTGAAATTGGCCTCGAGGAAGATTTAGCTAATAGTTTCATTACGGATGTTAGTTAGTGTATCAAATGATGATATCACCTTGATGAGTGTCACCTATCTTATCGATACCTCACAAACATTCAGATCAGGCTTATTTCCTCCAGACCACTTTGCTACCAGTTCCCTGAATTGAACACTCAACCGTTACCAGGAGAAATGCATGGGTTAATGTAGAAATGAACCCTTGTTAAACTATATGCACTTAGGCAAATTATCTTTATAAACTGAGAAAGCATACAATTATCTAAACTCTCTAAAGCTTGTTCCTATTTACATAATATGGCAATCAAATTGTGAAGTGTAGTGGTTTCTCCACACCACATCTCTGATTGTAATTGCAAGAAAAATATAATTTAGCAGTTTAAGCACACTAAGATTTAACAAAGTACCATTTCATCTGTGCCACAGAATGGAAAATATCCAAGACTGTGCAGGTGGTTTCAATTACTTCCCAGAACGTTTCATGTGAAGAGTGTCACAGTAAAAATAGCTGACATTTCTGGCAAACTGGCAATCTGAGGTATTTCACTTCAGTACAAAATTTAGATTATCTCTTGACTCTCAACCATATTAAATGTGGAAACAAAATCCACAGTTTGGAATTTATTCCTTTAACAACATGGTATAGTTTCCACTTTATCGCAATACAGATAAATCTCAAAATATACTGGTCTATTTTTGATCCTTAGTTTTGGTTTGTACGAAATAATACGTTGCAACAGCATGTTGCTGTGATGTGAATATGCACCCATATGCACTGCCGGCAGTAACACAGTGAATGCATATATCACTCAGCGTTTGATTGATGAAAATGAGATAGTAGGAAGCGACTGCAGCTGTCAGATTACAGGTGAGTAGCGTATCCTGCCTGTCTTTTGGAAAACACAATCTATCCTCTCTCCTTGCAAGCAACCTGGAACAAGTCCAGGTCCAGCTAACCTAGAGTGTGACACAGAGGTTAAAACCTCCCAGCCAACTTGGGCTTGTACCTCCTGATGGTAAAACATAACTCAATAGCTTTGAAACACTTCAGGTGAGTGCTCTTCAAGGCGTAGGTGTTGCTCTTAGCGATGTTTCACTGTTCATTTTTGAATTCTTTTGGATGTTGCCAGTAATATTTGATAATCTACCCTTAAACACACTATTCACCTTACTGGTGACTTCTGTTAGCTCAATGATGATTAGTTATGGAGTAAAAAGAAAAACCTTTGGTCATTCTAGGTATTATGATCCCCCTGGAGACCAATCGTGTGAAAGAATCTAATTTCCCAAATGACCCCAATGGAAAAAACAGATGGAAAAATTTCACTTTTTAAATAATTTACTCTACCCAAAATCAAGATAAATTAAACATGAATTAACAGGAAAACTGTGGTTGATTCTAAACTATAAATTGCACCTTAAATGGCAGGTACAGCTAAGACAGATCTTGTGAGTTTACTTGGCAGTCCACTCACATAATGTTTCCAATCTCAGCCCCCAAATCCTTCAAACTCTCACAAAACAATCCAGCTCCTCTTCGTCCAGGGTTCAGCCTGGTCCCCAAACGACAGCAGCACACTCCCAACCCGAGTTCCATTTTCACCAAAATGGCACATGTCTGCAGAACCTCTTCAACTCTGCCTACAGCAGTCTTGATGGCATAGATACACACCATAATATATACACACACACACATACATGCTTGTGGACCTCCAGCCTCTCTCTTCTTCAGCCTGCCTGTCTGCTAGAATCACCATTTGATCTTGATGGCTCGCTGCCCTTTTATCTGGTTTTAACCAGTTTGAGTCCCCCCAGAAGTTTTGATTTGCAATCTCAATTTCAATCTTAGTTTCCAGAGAAACTGGAAGGGCCAGTTTCCTTTCCTATGTTAGGAACTGTCTCAAAAAATATATAAACTCTGAAACCATAGGCCCCATCACAAACAATGCTTCTTCACTGTTCTTCAGAGTCATAAACAGTTAGCTGATTCTCCAACTTGAGATAATACTGATTTCAATCTGGAATTGAACGATTTTCCCTGCTCACAAAAACATCAGTTGGCTCGAACCATCACTTGGCCTTCATCCAATAGGCCTTTTGTCAGTATTTGCAACTCATATCAAATGTACCATTTGGCTGTATGACAAGCTGAATTACAGTTATGAAGCTGTCACCAAAATCTATCTGCCAAAGGATTCATATCCAGTGCTTGAGGGATGTCACAGGAGTTAGGTAAGGAGTTACACATTCACATTGCCATCAGCACTAGATTAATGAATAGTTTCTTGCAGTGTTAGCCAAAAGCAGGAATGGTCTGGTAGCCGGGAATAGTCAGGTGACAAAAGGGAGAGGAGAATAACCTTTGGATAACCTCTTTACGATCGAAAGCAAACTATCAGTTTTCCGGAGTTGCAAATACCAGATTAGCTTCAACTGATTTGGTTCCCACAGAATCTTCGTAGAGAATAATCAAGCATTTTACTTAATATCAAGGTACATAGTATCACTGAGTATGTGAAACAGTGTATTTGGCTCAATAATGTCCAAAGCATGCTGGATGCCTATAAGACCATGACGTTCAACATTATTGGTGACATGGAGGGAGGAGAAGAGAGGATTTAAAATATTCAGCAGCTGGGTTTGTCTATGTTCGTTTCCCCGCTGGGTCACTGTCTGTGAGGAGTCTACACATTCTCCCCTTGTGTGGATGGGTTTCTTCCGGGTGCTCCGGTTTCCTCCCACAGTCCAAAGACGTGCAGGTTAGGTTGATTGGCCATGATAAATTGCCCTTAGTGTCCAAAAAAGGTTAGGAGGGGTTATTGGGTTACAGAGATAGGGTAGAAGTGAGGGCTTAATGTGGGTCTGTGCAGACACAATGGGCCGAATGGCCTCCTTCTGCACAGATCCCTGAAAGTTGCCACCCAGGTTGAGAGGGTTGTTAAGAAGGCGTACGGTGTGTTAGCTTTTATTGCACAGTACGAAGTCTTACAACACCAGGTTAAAGTCCAACAGGTTTGTTTCGATGTCACTAATTTTCGGAGCGCTGCTCCTTCCTCAGGTGAATGCAGACCTCTGTGACCTCTGTGCTCACCCCAGTCCAACGCCGGCATCTCCACATCTTAGCTTTTATTGGTAGAGGAATTGAGTTTCGGAGCCATGAGGTCATGTTGCAGCTGTACAAAACTCTGGTGCGGCCGCATTTGGAGTATTGCGTGCAATTCTGGTCGCCGCATTATAGGAAGGATGTGGAAGCATTGGAAAGGGTGCAGAGGAGATTTGCCAGAATGTTGCCTGGTATGGAGGGAAGATCTTATGAGGAAAGGCTGAGGGACTTGAGGCTGTTTTCGTTAGAGAGAAGAAGGTTAAGAGGTGACTTAATTGAGGCATACAAGATGATTAGAGGATTGGATAGGGTGGACAGTGAGAGCCTTTTTCCTCGGATGGTGATGTCTAGCATGAGGGGACATACCTTTAAATTGAGGGGAGATAGATATAGGACAGATGTCAGAGGTAGGTTCTTTACTCAGAGAGTAGTAAGGGTGTGGAATGCCCTGCCTGCAACAGTAGTGGACTCGCCAACACTAAGGGCATTCAAATGGTCATTGGATAGACATATGGACGATAAGGGAATAGTGTAGATGGGCTTTAGAGTGGTTTCACAGGTCGGCGCAACATCGAGGGCCGAAGGGCCTATACTACGCTGTAATGTTCTATGTTCTATGTATTTTCTATGTTCTATGTAACTGATCACGGCATGGATTCTATTGCCGACATGGATGGAAGGAGGAAACTGGCTTTTGTTCTTTTTCCTGGAGGTCTTTGAAGCTCGCAATAGCAAAGCAGCACTGCAAACTTACTGCCTGCCCAGGTGCTGAGTGGATCTAAACATGCACAAGTACCCACAAAAGACATTTTGAATATTCTGATCCTAGGATTTCTGATGGCAGCAATTACATTGGCAGTGGGTGGGCAAGAATTTTGTTACAAGCGCTACCCATTAATTTAGAAACAGAAAAAAAAAGTCATGCTGGTTGTATTGTGTGCTGGAAAAAGAAAAGACACGGAGGGAGAATGCCTGTTTGGGGACACGGAGGGAGAATTCAGAATTCTCAGCAGGTACGGGAATTGAACCTGTGCTGCTGGCCTTCTTCTGCATCACAAACCAACTATCTAGCCTACTGAGCTAAACCAGCCCTTCTTGTTTACATGGAACTACCATGTGAAAATGCATTTACTGACATTGAGCATGAAGTATTGGACTGTTTGTTTCATTGTTATCAACTCATTAGGACCAGATACTTTGAATTGATCTCCCTGGCTGATTGCTCCCATTCTCTTCTGTGGTTGGTCCTTGAGGCTCTCCTGGTATCCAGTGACACTAAGAAAAATCTTCTCTTGTCCACAGGTGCCTTTCACCACAGATGTCTTCATTGCCATGTTGGCCACAAGGGAACTCTCCCTCTGCCCTGGTGTTCTATTTTGTATGTTTCAAATCACAGCACTCTTATTCCGTACACTAAGAGGGACAGACGGCGGCACCATGTACAATGCTATCCAACCCCCTGCTGAGCACAGACTCAGCCAGCAGCATACACTGTAGGAGTTGCATGGCAACGAGGTGACGGAACTAGCAGCCAGGTCATGAATCAAACCCGCATATCCAATTAACATCACTGATGAATCTTTAGTCCAGACAATTTAGAAAGATCCCATACCCACTGTGTCAAAAAGGAATTATCCAGTCTAACCCCACTTTCTAAATCTTGGCCCAGAGCCTGCCGACTTCAAGTGCATTTCCAAGTATTTTTTAAAAATGTGATAATGATTTATGTCTCAAACACCCTATCAAAAATTGAGCTCCAGATGTCCACCACCCTCTGGATGAAGAAGATCCTCCTCAACTCCACTTTCATCTTTTATCAATTATTTTAAATTTATGCCCCTATTTAGTCAGCCCTTAACTAAGTCCTTCCTATCCACTATATTTAGGTCTTGCATAATTTAACCTCAATAAAACTTGGCATCAGTGGTCTATATTCCAAATAAAGCAATCTAGTCTATCCAATATTTCATCATAGCTGAAATTCATAATACTTGCAATCCCTGTAAATATCATCTGTCCCCACTCCAGTGGAATATTATCCTTCCTATAATGTGGTGAGCAGAACTATATGCAATATTATAGCTATGATCTAACTTGTGCGTGACACAGTTCTAAATTAACCAAAAGAAGGTATGTGTGTGTCTTCTTAATCACCTTATCTACCTGTTGAACACATTCAGAGATCTGTGGACATGCACCTCCATTGTTCTTCTACACTTCTCAGCCTATTCCATTTATTGTGTATTCCATTGCCTTGTTTGTCCCACCAAATACATCACCTCACACATCTTCAGGCTAAATTGCATTAATAATTTTCTGACTACTTGTCCATCGATATCTTCCTGCAGTCTACAATTTTCTTTCTCACTATCAACAACACGGCAGGTGAGAAATTCCATGAGAGGTTTGTGGTAGTCAGTATTAGAGGTATTACGGTACTCTGTAATGCCGGAAGACCATTGGAGTAGAAGGTACTCTGCTCTCATTGATTAAGCCTGGTTGCTGGCTCTGCCCAGCAAGGCAGGGTATAAGAGCCCGTGTCGCCCCAGCAGCTGCCTTCTGTACCTGCGCTGCTGGGGGAAACATCTAGTGTAATAAAGCCTTCAGTTGTCTCCAATCTCGCTTCTGGAGTTATTGATCACGCATCAAGGTGTCTTGGCTTGTCCTAATTGTAATCCAAATTGTAAAATTCCAGGAACTGGCCAATCTGAAAAACAGATGTGTCAGGTGACCTATGGCAGCCATATTTGCATTTAAAAATCCCTTTTAAACAAGTTAGATATATATTTGACCAGCCAATGACCAGCCAATCGGCATCTCCACATAATGAAATTAAAGATTAATATTCCACATGCATATGTCACATCACCATGACACCTCCACCTCACGGGGAATTAAACACGAATTACAGTGAGGGTTTCATTGCACAACGTCCAAATGTTAAGAAAATTAAAAATAACACATACACACTCGCTCATACATTTCATCTAATTACATTTGTTAGACTCTATTGTGGCTTTGTTACCCAGATAATTTGAAAATGGATTAGGCTCTGGATAATATGCTGTTACATTGCTGTTTCTTTTCAGGTGGTAGTTACACGGGTGTTTGTCTGTGCAGAGTTTGCACTTCCTCCCCGTGTCTGTGTGGGTTTCCTCCGGGTGCTCCGGTTTCTTCCCACAGTCCAAAGATGTGCAGGTTAGGTGGATTGGCCATGATAAATTGCCCTTAGTATCCAAAAAGGTTGGGTGGAGTTACTGGGTTACAGGCATAGGGTGGAGGTGTGGGCTTAGGTAGGGTGCTCTTTCCAAGGGCCGGTGCAGACTCGATAGGCCGAATGGCCTCCTTCTGCACTGTAAATTCTGTGATCTGTGAAAACTGTACACAATACTCCAGATGTATTCTGACCAATGCCCTTTACAAACATAGTGAAACTTCCCTACTTTTATATTCTATTCCCCTTACAATAAATGCCAGCATTGTATTTGCCTTCCTAATCACTTGCTGTGCCCGCATATCAATTTTTTGGGATTCATGTACCAGGACACCCAGGCCACTGTGTTCTGCAATCTCTCTCCATTTCAGTAATTTACTGCTTTTCTATTTCGCCAAAGTGCACAAGTTCACATCATACTCCATCTGCCTGATTGTTAACCTTGTTTAAATTATCTAGATCAATTTGCAGATTCCTTATGTCTTTTTCACAACTTACTCTCCTGCCTATCTTTGTGTCATCAGCAAATTCAGCAACCATACATCTAATCCCTTGACCTAAGTCATTGGTATATGTTAATCGTTGAGGCCCCGGCACTGATCCATATGGCAGTTTACTAGTTACGGCTTGCCAATCTTAAAATGTCCCACTTATACCTACTCACTGCTTCCTGTTAGCTAATCAAGCCTCTACCCATGCTAATATGTTATCCCCTACACCATGAGCTCTTGGAGATGCATTTTGGAAATCTAAGTACAGCAAATCTACAGGTTCCCCTTTGTCCACCTTATTACTTCCTTAAAGATGTCTAATAAATTAGTTAAATATGAGTCCTTTTCACGAAACTAAGTTGTCTCTGCCTGATTTTATTAAGATTGTCTAAGTATCCTGCTTTAACCTCTTTAACAATAATATATATAACAGATGTTAGCTAACTGGCCTGTAGTTTCCTGCTTTCAGTCTCCCAACTTTCTTGAAGAAAGGTGTTACATTAGCTAATTTTCAAGCCACTGGGACCCTTTCAGATTTAGGGAACTTTGGAAAATTACAACCAACACATCTACTATCTCAGTAGCCACTTGTTTTAAGGCCTTTGGATGTTATTTGTGTCCTCTACAGATACAAAGGGGGGGGCAGGGGGGGATTCTCCGTCCATTTACAGCAGCAGAATAATCTGGTCCCGCTGCAGTGCATGGGAGATCTGGTTGAGCGTCAAATTCGAAGTTCTCGTGGTAGGGGGTGGATGCACAACAGAGAATCTCAGCCAAAATGTTCAATGCTTCTGTAATTTCCTTATTTCCTGTTATTAATTCTGCAGACTCACTCTCTAAAGAGCCAATGCTCACTTTAGTTTCTCTTTTCACATTTCAAATACTCGTCAAAACTTTTACGATCTGTTTAGCTAGCTTTCTCTCAAATTCTAAGTTCTTCCTCATTATTCTTCTGTCATTCTTGTTGGTTTTAAATTTCGGTCCAATCTTTTTCATTTATGGCACAGAAAGTGTATATTCTGTCTGTTGGGTGTTTTAGCACTCAGGCAAGAATACAAAAATACTTTTTCTATAAATTTTATACTATAACTTCTTTAGATGGTGCATCCTTATCCTAGAGTTTTTTTCTCTCACTGTAATGTAGCTTTGGTGAGTGTTATTAAATATCTCCTTCAGGGTCTGGTCTGCCATTGCGTTGCTATTGTTCTTCCCTTTGGGATTTGAACATAGCCCACATTTGTAAGCTGCTTTCTTTACGTAGGCCACGAGGACACAATGGCCTCGATTTAACCGGGAAAAAAAATCTGTGTCCAGTTGTGGACACGTTTAGCAGGGTGTTACTCGACGGCTGCACTGTCGAGAAACTTCTCGCTATTTAATGGCACTTACCCATTTTCTTTGGCCTCCGAGGCTGAAATTAGAGACATTTCCTGCTGGTGCGCTGAAGCTCGCCAGCAGGAAATGCGCCTCCCAGAATGAATGCTGTTTTGTCTGGCTGCAACCACACCCCCTCACCCCCACCCGTTTATGATCCCCCCCTCGGAGCACCGCCTCACCTCCCCCTCCACCTGGTAAGGCCCCCCGGGTCTGACCCCTGCTCTGCCAACATAGCTCCCCGGCACCCTGGCACTGCCGCCCTAGCACCCTGGCAGTGCCCATTCCAGCCTGACAGTCCCAGGCTGGCAATTCCAGGGTGCCCAGCTGACACTGCCAGGGTGCCAGAGTGGCAGTGCCATGGTGCCCGGGTGCCAGAGGGAGTGCCAGGGTGCACCCTGCCCTGTCCCCAACCACCCGGGGGTCTCTAATGTCTTCTGAGACCCCCGAGATGCCATTACGACTGATCCATGCTTGTGGAAACGAGTACCAAATGGCACCCTGGCGGCGTCTCCCAGTTGTGGCTGTTAGGTCACATGCACCGGGAGAATCCCACTAATGCATATTTAAATGAACCATCAGATATGCTGATCTGCATCACTTCAGTGAGAGCGAAATCCGGATCATGACATCTCACGAGACTCCGTTAAATCTGGCAAGTCATTTAGAACGTTGCACATCTCGCCAGAGGCTTCTCACGCGATTCAACGGCCTCGTCTCAACACCAAATGAGGCGCCACTTAGCCGTTAGATCGCACCCATTATTGATCCAAAACTTCATTCTATTCTCATCAATCCAACCATTGTCACGGACAAAAACATAAATTCCTTCAGGGACCTTGAACAAGCATTTTATGTTTGAAAATGACCAGAAACTTTCATTTCATTCCATTGACAATAGAGACTAATACCACCAAGAATACTGTCTTCTCATGTCTTGTGGTTTTCGCGGGAATTGTTTTTGAATCTTGCCACTCCACAGTTTGGCTGCTGGGCATATCGGAGTTCATGGACGTTTCATCCATGTTGTTGATGTGACATATCAGGTACTGACATTTTTGACAGAAGACCATAAGACCATAAGACATAGGAGCAGAATTAGGCCACTCGGCCCATCGAGTCTGCTCTGCCATTCAATCATGGCTGATATTTTCTCATCCCCATTCTCCTGCCTTCTCCCCATAACCCCTGATCCCCTTATTAATCAAAAACCTATCTATCTCTGTCTTAAAGACACTCAGTGATTTGGCCTCCACACCCTTCTGCGGCAAAGTGTTCCACAGATTCACCACCTCTGGCTGAAGAAATTCCTCCTCATCTCTGTTTTAAAGGATCGTCCCTTTAGTCTGAGATGGTGTCCTCTGGTTCTAGTTTTTCCTACAAGTGGAAACATCCTCTCCGCGTCCACTCTATCCAGACCTCGCAGTATCCTGTAACTTTCACTGTCTGATGATAAGTCGCTGGAAACTGGTCATTTTGGAAATCACGATGCAATTTAGGCCTCCTGCTGCAAGGCTGGACATTTTCACTCCATACAGTGGCCACACCAACTAACTGTTTCTTTGAAATCTTTGCTGGACTCAGGGTTTGATTTGGCCCCCTTAAATGCATCTTGCATTTCTGCTGCTGGTGAAACCACTCTGCCTGAGGATAACTACTCTTTTTATGGAGGAGCTCATGCCTGTTTGGGCCTGCGCAATGGTGGCACACATGGTCTGGATGGACCCCTTCATCCTCAGCCCATGACCCTGTAATGTTCTTGTTGGATGGTCTGATTTATATTACAAGAACACTTGTATCTAAAGCTATAAACAATTTATTAACATTAACTGTGGGTCAAATATATACAAAACAACAGATGAATAACAGTATGAACTTGCACATACCACTATCTCTCTTGCAGGTCCCTATTCAGTCTGAGGTCATCTGACTCTAACATTCACTTAAATGCAAATGAGACTCCTCGTGGTGAGTTTGTGAAACAGCGGGTTCACTCCATGCCGCTCGCTGAGGCATCAGCCTTGCCAGATGCCAACTTCCAAACCCAATTAGATGACATCATAGCATGATACCACAGCATCTTCGAGGGTATGGGCACGCTCCCCTACACATACAAGATACTTCTGAAACCGAATGCCACACCCGTGGTTCATGCCCCGCGTCGGGTGCCGGCACCCCTCAAGGACCGCCTCAAGCAGCATCTGCAAGACCTCCAGGACCAGGGCTTCATTTCTCAGGTCACGGAACCCACGGACTGGGTTAGCTCCATGGTTTGTGTCAAAAAGCCATCAGGGGAACTTCGCATTTGCATTGACCCCAAAGATTTGAATCGTAACATGCTATCGCGGCCATGCTAAATTGCCTTAGTGTTCAAAATTGCTCTTGGTGTTGGTTGAGTGGGGTTACTGGGTTATGGGGATAGGGTGGAGGTGTGGGATTGGGTAGGGTGCTCTTTCCAAGAGCCGGTGCACACTCAATGGGCAGAATGGCCTCCTGCTGCACTGTAAATTCTATGATATTCTATGAACATCATGAGGGACCACTACCCCATCCCTAAGTGAGAAGCGCTCACTAGCGAAATGGTTCACGCCAAGTTATTTACAAAGCTGGATGTCTCCAAGGGGTTTTGGCAGATGCAGCTAGCCACATCCAGTTGAAAGCTCTGCACTTTTAACACCCCATTTGGTCGTTACTGTTACAATCGGATGCCCTTTGGCATCATCTCCGCCTCGGAGGTGTTCCACCGAATAATGGAGCAAATGATGGAGGGCATCGAGGGGGTGCGAGTGTACGTCGATGACATCATTGTCTGGTCCACAACTCCTCAGGAACACATCGATCGCCTCAAGCGAGGGTTCCATAGGATACACGAGCATGGCCTCCAACTCAAATGAGCCAAGTGCTCATTCTGTCAAGCAGAAATAAAGTTCCTCGGCGACCATATTTCGCAGTTCGGTGTGCAGCCAGACGCAGATAAGGTGTCGGCGATCAATGCTATGAAGACACCCGAGGACAAGAAGGCAGTCCTCCACTTCTTAGGGATGGTCAACTTCCTTGGGAAGTTTATCCCCAACCTTGCATCTCACACCACAGCTCTCCGCAATCTTGTAAAAAAAAACCACAAACTTCAAGTGGCTCCTCGCTCATGAGCAAGAGTGGCGTGAGCTCAGGGCGAAACTCACCAAGGCCCCGGTCCTGACGCTTTTCGACTCTGCCAAGAAGACGAAGATCTCCACCGACGCGAGTCAGGCTGGCATTGGGGCAGTACTCCTCCAGCGCGATGAATCCTCCTCCTTCAGGGCCCCAGTCGCATATGCATCTAGAGCCATGACCCCTACTGAGCAGCGATATGTTCAAATCGAGAAAGAGTGCCTGGGTCTCCTCACGGGGATTGACAAATTCCATGATTACGTGTATGGACTCCCCAAGTTTACGGTCGAAACGGACCACAGGTCACTGGTTCACATCATGCAGAAGGACCACAACGACATGACGCCACGCCTATGGCGTATCCTCCTCAAACTCCGACGCTATGATTTCGACTTGGTCTACACCCTGGGCAAGGAGCTCATTGTGGCCGAGGCACTCTCTCGCACCATCACCATGCCATGCGAGCAGTCGGACTTCGTCTGCCAGATCGACGCCCATGTTGAGTTCTGCGCATCCAACTTTCCGGCCACTGACGAAAGGGTCGTGCAGATTCGTCAAGAGACGGCCAGGGATCCTTTACTCCAACGGGTCATGCGCCATCTCACAGATGGTTGGCAGAAGGATCAGTGCCCACAGTTCTGCAATATAAAAGACGACCTGGCAGTGGTCGGTGACATATTAATGAAACTGGACAGGATAGTAATACCACAGAGTATGCGAGAGCTCGTCCTCAGCCAACTCCACAAGGGTCACCTGGGGGTGGAAAAGTGTCGCCGGCGAGCCCGAGAGGCAGTATATTGGCCAGGCATCAATGACGACATCGCCAACACTGTCCTAAATTGCCCAACGTGCCAACGGTTCCAGACGGCTCAGCCGAAAGAGACTTTGCAGCCGCATGAACTGGTGTCGTCCCCATGGACCAAGGTTGGCATTGATCTCTTCCATGCAAAAGGCCGGGACTACGTCCTCCTCGTGGACTATTTTTCAAATTACCTCGAGGTGGTCAGACTGCATGACCTCATATCAGCAACAGTCATCAGGGCGCGCAAAGAGACCTTTGCCCGTCATGGCATTCCACTTACGGTCATGACAGATAATGGCCCGTGCTTCTTCAGTCAGGAGTGGACGGATTTTGCCCGACAGTACAATTTCACGCACATCACTTCAAGCCCCCACTACCCCCAGTCAAATGGGAAAGCAGAAAAGGGGGTACACATTGTAAAACGACTGTTGTGTAAAGCTGCTGATTCAGGTTCAGATTTTCACCTGGCACTGCTGGCCTACAGGGCGACTCCTTTGTCTGCTGGCCTGTCCCCAGCACAGCTGCTAATGAACCGCACACTACGGACGACGGTGCCAGCTATCCACGTCCTGGACCTTGACAATTTTCCGGTCCTGAAAAGAATGCAACTGTCTCAGGCCCAATGCAAGTCGGCGTATGATGCCCACGCCACAGATCTCCCTGCTCTGGTTCCTGCTGACCGAGTTTGTGTTCAGCTACCTGACAGCGGCTGGTCTGCCACAGCTGTGGTGGTAAAACAAGTGGCCCCCAGATCATTTCTCGTTCGCATGCATGATGGCTCTTTTCTTCGCCTTAATATGCGGGCACTGCGGCTGGTTCCAAGCTCGCCACCTGAATGTGATGTCCCGCCTCGCCTGCTGATTCCTCAGGACACACCCTTCCAAGAGGTCACCGACCTGCCATTTCTTTTGCCACCGTCTACGTTGGACGCAGCTCCGCCCATTCCAGTGCAGGCGGCCCCTGACCCACCCTTAAGGCGGTCAACCAGAATTTGTCGCCCGCCACAGAGACTGGACTTATAGACTGAATGTTGCATTGCCTTGTGCTTCGTTTACACATCTGTACATATTGTTTCTTCCTAATTTGTTGTATGCACTCTATCTGCACTAGACACCTTCCAATGTAAATACGTTCACGTATTTTGTACATAGTTCAGCTCCTACTCATGTAAATACGCTCACATACTTTGTACATAGTCAGGCTCATACACACACACACTATTTATTGACACATACACACATTTTTTAAAAGGGGGGAGATGTCACAATATACACACAAGTATATGATGGTGCACAGACAGACAGTGACTGACACAAAGGATGACCAATGAACATACAGAACACAGCAGCCAATCAGCAGACAGGACATGGCCACTATAAAACCAGGGGGCACTATTTTTCCCGCTATCTTGGGATGCAGCCTCCAAGACAGTCAGAGCCTGTGAGCAACAACTAGAACATCCACCATGTGGTAGTAAGATAGTCTGGTCAGGTTAGCCTCAGGTCTCCAGTCAACTCAGCATAGTGTCAACCCACAGTTCAAGCATGTTTAATAGTTAAGAGTTTAATAAAATAGAGTTGCATTTCTTCGAGTGTTGGAAGCCTGTCTCTCTCTCTGCTACAGTAAACGCAGTCCTTGCAGACCCAGTTTACCCAACACATCAGGATGCAGTATTAAACTGCTTGCCGTTATGCTTGATAGTAGAGCCATTTTGGGATAGTTTGATAATTAGTCTATGATCATTAAATAATCTTTCCCTCATAGGTGAAAGAGATCCATAGCTACTTTCTGCCATGGTGCTGTAGGTAAATCAAGTATTTGCATAGGTCCTCTTGTTTGCTTGCAAAGATGCGCCTGGCATGTATCACAGCAACTGACCATCCTGTCAGTATCCTGGTTTATACCTGGCCAGTAAACAGAGTCACGAGCTCTCCATTTACATTTCTCAATCCCGAGATGTCCTTCGTGTATCCTCTTTAGTACATCCTTGCAAAGAGATTGAGGAATAACTATCGTGTCCAAACAAAGTACCATTCTATTAATGATACTGAGTTCAGATCTTACATTGCAGATCTCCATACATTGACTTCTGGGCCAGTGTGAGTTGATGTTCCTCATCACCTCTTGAAGAGTTTGATCCTTCCTGGTCTCTTCTTGGATCTCACATAGTTTCATATCCGATACTGGTAGTAGTGTGGAAATAAGATTGACTTGCAAATCTACATCTTCAGCAATTTCACCACGAATACTTTGTATCGGTGCTCTCGATAATGCATCTGCTAAAAACAAATATTTGCCTGGCGTGTAGATGAGATTGAAGTCATAGCATTGTAACTTCATCATCAATCTCTGAATGCATGGGGACATTTGGTTGAGGTTCCTCTTGATGATGTTAACCAAAGGATGATGATCTGTCTCAACTGTGAAAGTTGGAAGACCATACACATAGCCATGTGATTTCTCCAGCTGGTTTGAACACGATAGTTATACCTCAATCTCTTCGCAAGGATGTACTAAACAGCTGGTGTAGGAGGGAGGGTTTCCGTTATCTGGACCACTGGGAGCTCTTCCGGGGCAGGTGTGACCTATATAAGGACGGGTTGCATCTAAACTGGAGAGGCATAAATATCCTGGCCGCGAGGTTTGCTAGTGTCACACGGGGGGGTTGAAACTAGTTTGGCAGGGGGGTCGGCACGGGAGCAATAGGTCAGAAGGTGAGAGCATTGAGGGAGAACTAGGGAATAGGGACAGTGTGACTCTGAGGCAGAGCAGACAGGGAGAAGTTGCTGAACACAGCGGGTCTGGTGGCCTGAAGTGCATATGTTTTAATGCAAGAAGTATTATGGGTAAGGCAGATGAACTTAGAGCTTGGATTAGTACTTGGAACTATGATGTTGTTGCCATTACAGAGACCTGGTTGAGGGAAGGGCAGGATTGGCAGCTAAATGTTCCAGGATTTAGATGTTTCAGGTGGGATAGAGGGGGATGTAAAAGGGGTGGCGGAGTTGCGCTACTGGTTAGGGAGAATATCATAGCTATACTACGGGAGGACACCTCAGAGGGCAGTGAGGCTATATGGGTAGAGATCAGGAATAAGAAGGGTGCGGTCACAATGTTGGGGGTTTACTACAGGCCTCCCAACAGCCAGCGGGAGATAGAGGAGCAGATAGGTAGACAGATTTTGGAAAAGAGCAAAAACAACAGGGTTGTGGTGATGGGAGACTTCAACTTCCCCAATATTGACTGGGACTCACTTAGTGCCAGGGGCTTAGACGGGGCAGAGCTTGTAAGGAGCATCCAGGAGGGCTTCTTAAAACAATATGTAGACAGTCCAACTAGGGAAGGGGTGGTACTGGACCTGGTATTGGGGAATGAGCCCGGCCAGGTGGTAGAGGTTTCAGTAGGGGAGCATTTCGGGAACAGTGACCACAATTCAGTAAGTTTTAAAGTGCTGGTGGAATAGGATAAGAGTGGTCCTACGATGAATGTGCTAAATTGGGGGAAGGCTAATTATAACAATATTAGGCGGGAACTGAAGAAGATTGCGGGCGGATGTTTGAGGGCAAATCAACATCTGACATGGGGGTGGCTTTCAAGTGTCAGTTGAAAAGAATTCAGGACCGGCATGTTCCTGTGAGGAAGAAGGATAAATACGGCAATTTTCGGGAACCTTGGATAACGAGAGATATTGCAGACCTCGTCAAAAAGAAAAAGGAGGCATTTGTCAGGGCTAAAAGGCTGGGAACAGACAAAGCCTGTGTGGAATATAAGGAAAGTAGGAAGGAACTTAAGCAAGGAGTCAGGAGGGCTAGAAGGGATCAAGAAAAGTCATTGGCAAATAGGGTAAAGGAAAATCCCAAGGTTTTTTACACGTACATAAAAAGCAAGAGGGTAGCCAGGGAAAGGGTTGGCCCACTGAAGGATAGGCAAGGGAATCTATATGTGGAGCCAGAGGAAATAGGCGAGGTACTAAATGAATACTTTGCATCAGTATTCACCAAAGAGAAGGAATTGGTAGATGTTGAGTCTGGAGAAGGGTGTGCAGATAGCCTGGGTCACATTGAGATCCAAAAAGACGAGGTGTCGGGCGTCTTAAAAAATATTAAGGTAGATAAGTCCCCAGGACCTGATGGAATCTACCCCAGAATACTGAAGGAGGCTGGAGAGGAAATTGCTGAGGCCTTGACAGAAATCTTTGGATCCTCACTGTCTTCAGGTGATGTCCCGGAGAACTGGAGAATAGCCAATGTTGTTCCTCTGTTTAAGAAGGGTAGCAAGGATAATCCAGGGAACTACAGGCCAGTGAGCCTTACTTCAGTGGTAGGGAAATTACTGAAGAGAATTCTTCGAGACAGGATCTACTCCCATTTGGAAGCAAATGGACGTATTAGTGCGAGGCAGCATCGTTTTGTGAAGGGGAGGTCGTGTCTCACTAACTTAATAGAGTTTTTCGAGGAGGTCACAAAGATGATTGATGCAGGTAGGGCAGTGGATGTTGTCTATATGGAATTCAGTAAGGCTTTTGACAAGGTCCCTCATGGTAGACTAGTACAAAAGGTGAAGTGACACGGGATCAGGGATGAGCTGGCAAGGTGGATATAGAACTGGCTAGGTCATAGAAGGCAGAGAGTAGCAATGGAAGGATGCTTTTCTAATTGGAGGGCTGTGACCAGTGGTGTTCCGCAGGGATCAGTGCTGGGACCTTTGCTGTTTGTAGTATATATAAATGATTTGGAGGAAAATGTAACTGGTCTGATTAGTAAGTTTGCAGACGACACAAAGGTTGGTGGAATTGCAGATAGCGATGAGGACTGTCAGAGGATACAGCAGGATTTAGATTGTTTGGAGACTTGGGCGGAGAAATGGCAGATGGAGTTTAATCCGGACAAATGTGAGGTAATGCATTTTGGAAGGTCTAATGCAGGTAGGGAATATACAGTGAATGGTAGAACCCTCAAGAGTATTGAAAGCCAGAGAGATCTAGGAGTACAGGTCCACAGGTCACTGAAAGGGGCAACACAGGTGGAGAAGGTAGTCAAGAAGGCATACGGCATGCTTGCCTTCATTGGCCTGGGCATTGAGTATAAGAATTGGCAAGTCATGTTGCAGCTGTATAGAACTTTAGTTAGGCCACACTTGGAGTATAGTGTTCAATTCTGGTCGCCACACTACCAGAAGGATGTGGAGGCTTTAGAGAGGGTGCAGAAGAGATTTACCAGGATGTTGCCTGGTATGGAGGGCATTAGCTATGAGGAGCGGTTGAATAAACTCGGTTTGTTCTCACTGGAACGACGGAGGTTGAGGGGCGACCTGATAGAGGTCTACAAAATTCTGAGGGGCATAGACAGAGTGGATAGTCAGAGGCTTTTCCCCAGGGTAGAGGGGTCAAATACTAGGGGGCATAGGTTTAAGGTGAGAGGGGCAAGGTTTAGAGTAGATGTATGAGGCAAGTTTTTTACACAGAGGGCAGTGGGTGCCTGGAACTCGCTACCGGAGGAGGTGGTGGAAGCAGGGACGATCGTGACATTTAAGGGGCATCTTGACAAATACATGAATAGGATGGGAATAGAGCGATACGGACCCAGGAAGTGTAGAAGATTGTAGTTTAGTCGGGCAGCATGGTCGGCGCGGGCTTGGAGGGCCGAAGGGCCTGTTCCTGTGCTGTGCATTTCTTTGTTCTTTGTTGTATGTTTATGGTCTTCCAACTAATGCCTACAACTAAACCCAGGCATACTTTTTCGATGTGAGCATGCCTCTGCTCTGTTGTTGTCATGGATCGCGATGCATATGCGACTGGTTTCCATTTGTCATGCTCGAGTTGCAGAAGAACTGCTCCTAGACCATCTTTCAATGCATCTGTGGACACTTTAATCTGCTTAGATGGGTCAAAAAATGTGAGAACTGGCGTGTTGGTTAGTGAAATCTTGAGCTTCTTCCTCTCTTGCCCATATTGCTCAATTCTAGTGAAATCCGTTGTCTTGCACAGCCGGAGATCACGTTGATGTGTTGTTTTTGCTGAATGGTTTGGAATGAATTTCCCTGTAAAATTGACCCATCACTCTTTCTTGTTGTGTGCTTTTGCCTGGTTGAGAATTGCTTGGATTTTGTCCTTGTCAGGTTCAATGCCATGCGATGAGAGCTTGACACCTATGAATGCAACCTCAGTTACTCCAAATTGGCACTTTTGCTCGTTGAGCTTTAGCCCATTTCTCCTGACACTCGTTAGAACTTTAAGTAACCTTGTATTGTGCTCTTCTATGGTTGAGCCCCAAATGATGGTATCATCCACGTGCACATGTACACCTTCGATGCCTTCCATTATGTGCTCCATGGCTCGGTGAAAAATGTCTGATGCTGAAATTATGCCAAACGGCATTCTCAGAAAGCAATACCGTCCAAATGGCATTTTAAAAGTGCAGTACTTTGTACTTTGTTCCTCTAGCTTTAGCTGCCAGAAACCTTGAGATGCATCACATTTTGTAAAGACTTGTGCACCAGCCATCTCAGGTGTGATTTCCTCATGCTTTGGTATTCGGTAGTGTTCTGTTTTGATATTCTCGTTAAGATCTTTGGGATCCATAGATATGCGGATATCGCTCTTCTTTTTCTTTACACATGCCATGGAATTTACCCAATCGGTAAGTTCTTCTATCCTTCTGATTACTTTTAATTTTGTCATTCTGTCTAGCTTCTTTTTGATTCGATCCCAAAGAGGTGCAGGTACTCTTCTTGGTGCCTGTATCACAGGTTTTGCATCCTCTTTGAATTGTATATTGTAGGTGAATGGCAGTGCACCAAAAACTGTGAACACATCACTGAAATGGTAGACAATTTGCTCAAATTCATTGCAGTACTGCTTCAGTCCTGTGTGGATGCTGTATACCAACTGTATTAGACCTAATTCTCCACAGGACTGGTCGTCTGATAATGAATCCAAGCTCTCGGAAACAATACAGAATGGGACAGAATAAACTGTGTTCTTCACCACCACACTCAGGTCACCAGCACCATAACATTTAATGCTTGAACCATTATAATCTCTCACAGGTATTTTGTGATCTCTTCTAATTGGCTGAAGTTTTAGATTTTTTTAAATCAGTCATACTGATTAAATTGGCTTTGGCTTCAATTGGACCTCTGTACTATTCACTTCAAGTTGTAGCAGCCATTTGTCCTTATCAATTGTATTTATGTTAAATGAAGTATCAGTTTGCATTTTTTTCAGTGCTGGAGAATTTTTTGATGTCTCCAAAAAAATGTTCTTCTCCGTTATTACTCCAACAAACAATTACCATGAAATCTGAGACTAATTGGTGGCTTCAACAACTCCATGGAGTTCATTCTTGCGTTCTGCAACATCTTAAATTCTCTGTGGACCTCGTGCCAGGCTTCACTCAATGATGTGATAGTCTTTTCCCAGTGTTCAATACCATCCAGCCGTGGTACCATATAATGTTCTTATCGGATGGCCTGATTTATATTACAAGATCACTTGTAGCTAAAGCTAGAAATGATTTATTAACATGAACTGTGGGTCAAATATATACAAAACTACAGATGAATAACAGTATGAACATGCATAAGCAATCTCTCTCCCAGCTCCCCAGTCAGTCTGAGGTCACCTGACTCTAACTTTCACTTATGTACTAATGAGACTCAAATAATGAGCATACAAAATGATCAGGGGGTTGGATAGGGTGGACAGTGAGAGCCTTCTCCCGCGGATGGATATGGCTGGCACGAGGGGACATAACTTTAAACTGAGGGGTAATAGATATAGGACAGAGGTAGGTTCTTTACGCAAAGAGTAGTGAGGCCGTGGAATGCCCTACCTGCTACAGTAGTGAACTCGCCAACATTGAGGGCATTTAAAAGTTTATTGGATAAACATATGGATGATAATGGCATAGTGTAGGTTAGATGGCTTTTGTTTCGGTGCAACATCGTGGGCCGAAGGGCCTGTACTGCGCTGTATTGTTCTATGTTCTATGTTCTATGAGACTCCTCGTGGTCAGTCGGTGAATTACAACCCAACCATGACATCACTACAGACCCTGCATTGCCTCAGCAAAGCTCACCTGTAGAGCTCATCTCCTGCTTCTTTTCCAGGTAGAAGCTCCTTTCCTGTGACGCTTTGAGGTCATGCACCTGTGCCCAGTTGAGCAAGTCTGGCCTCCCTCTCCCGAGGGGAACTGACCATAATTCCCTGTTCTGGCTCCCCCTCGTGCCCACTTTTACTGTACTCCGCATCAGTCGCACAGTATCTGTGCTAGTGGACAATCTACTTTTAAGATGTGATGGTATCTCTTTTGTTTTCTGTTCCTGCTCCTGGGCTGCAGCCTGGGTGATACAAGAAAAGATTATGAGAGCTAACATTGGAGAACAGAAACCCCCACAGGGTTGAGGCATATCAATTGAAATCTGTGTTTGCCTTGCCGTCAGATGGGGTAGAGTGCAATGCACCCCCTCAATGAATGCTAAGCCCTCTTTTCAACTTGCACTTATCAAGACAAACACAAGAATGCCAAATTTCAATGATCATGACAATTTATACTGGAGGAGAAAAGGGTGCTGACTGGTTGACAAGTTGCCTCTGATTGGCCAAGGTGTTGCCATGGCGATAGTAGTGGGGAACTATAGACTCCCAAAACTCCCAGGTAATTTAACAAAGGTTTGAACATATTCCTTTTGTTTGCAGAGAATGGATCCTTGCGTATGAATGTGTGTTGCTTCCAACAAGTGTAAATGTACTCAGGGTTGTGCAGCCATTTATGCCTAATGGCAGAATATCATCTAATAATAAAACATTTGTTTTGGGTTATACAAATGCGGGCTGGTTGATTAAGATCTGTTCTCTGCCTATTATGAATAACTAAATAAAGGCTATTTGATTAGGCAATTGCAGTGATGTGTGGCCTACATATCTGACATCACACAGGCACTGAAATTCATATGTGGCATTGCTCAGTGTTTTATTTTATTCATTCAAGAGTTCTGGGCTTCGCTGGCTCGGCCAGCAATTATTGCGCATCCCTAATTGTCCTGGAGAATATGGTGGTGAGCGGCTCTCTTGAACTGCTACAACCCATATGGTGTAGGTACACTCTCTGTGCTCTTAGGGAGGGAGTTCCAGGATTTTGACCCAGCAGCAGTGCAGGAACGGAGGTATATTTTAAAGTCAGGATGGTAAGTTGCTTGGAGGGGAACTTCCAGGTGGTGGTGTTCCCATATATCTGGTGCTATTGTCCTTCTAGATGGTAGTGGTCATGAGTTTGGAAGATGCTCTCTGAGGATCCTTGATGGGTTTCTATAAGACCATAAGACCATAAGACATAGGAGCGGAAGTAAGGCCATTCGGCCCATCGAGTCCACTCCACCATTCAATCATGGCTGATTTCAACTCCATTTACCCGCTCTCTCTCCATAGCCCTTAATTCCGAGAGAAATCAAGAATTTATCAACTTCTGTCTTAAAGACACTCAACGTCCCGGCCTCCACCGCCCTCTGTGGCAATGAATTCCACAGACCCACCACTCTCTGGCTGAAGAAATTTCTCCTCATCTCTGTTCTAAAGTGACTCCCTTTTATTCTAAGGCTGTGCCCCCGGGTCCTAGTCTCCCCTGCTAATGGAAACAACTTCCCTACATTCACCCTATCTAAGCCATTCATTATCTTGTAAGTTTCTATTAGATTTCCCCTCAACCTCCTAAACTCCAATGAATATAATCCCAGGATCCTCAGACGTTCATCGTATGTTAGGCCTACCATTCCTGGGATCATCTGTGTGAATCTCCGCTGGACCCGCTCCAGTGCCAGTATGTCCTTCCTGAGGTGTGGGGCCCAAAATTGCTCACAGTATTCTAAATGGGGCCTAACTAATGCTTTATAAAGCTTCAGAAGTACATCCCTGCTTTTATATTCCAAGCCTCTTGAGATGAATGACAACATTGCATTTGCTTTCTTAATTACGGACTCAACCTGCAAGTTTACCTTTAGAGAATCCTGGACTAGGACTCCCAAGTCCCTTTGCACTTCAGCATTATGAATTTTGTTACCGTTTAGAAAATAGTCCATGCCTCTATTCTTTTTTCCAAAGTGCAAGACCTCGCACTTGCCCATGTTGAATTTCATCAGCCATTTCTTGGACCACTCTCCTAAACTGTCTAAATCTTTCTGCAGCCTCCCCACCTCTTCCATACTACCTGCCCCTCCACCTATCTTTGTATCATGGGCAAACTTAGCCTGAATGCCCCCAGTCCCGTCATCTAGATCGTTAATATATAAAGAGAACAGCTGTGGCCCCAACACTGAACCCTGCGGGACACCACTCGTCACCGGTTGCCATTCCGAAAAAGAACCTTTTATCCCAACTCTCTGCCTTCTGCCTGACAGCCAATCGTCAATCCATGTTAGTACCTTGCCTCGAATACCATGGGCCCTTATTTTACTCAGCAGTCTCCCGTGAGGCACCTTATCAAAGGCCTTTTGGAAGTCAAGATAGATAACATCCATTGGCTCTCCTTGGTCTAACCTATTTGTTATCTCTTCAAAGAACTCTAACAGGTTTGTCAGGCACGACCTCCCCTTACTAAATCCATGCTGACTTGTCCTAATCTGACCCTGCACTTCCAAGAATTTAGAAATCTCATCCTTAACAATGGATTCTAGAATCTTGCCAACAACCGAGGTTAGGCTAATTGGCCTATAATTTTCCATCTTTTTCCTTGTTCCCTTCTTGAACAGGGGGGTTACAACAGCGATTTTCCAATCCTCTGGGACTTTCCCGGACTCCAGTGACTTTTGAAAGATCATAACTAACGCCTCCACTATTCCTTCAGCTATCTCCTTTAGAACTCTAGGATGTAGTCCATCTGGGCCCGGAGATTTATCAATTTTTAGACCTCTTAGTTTCTCTAGCACTTTCTCCTTTGTGATGGCTACCATATTCAACTCTGCCCCCTGACTCTCCGGAATTGGTGGGATATTACTCATGTCTTCTACTGTGAAGACTGACGCAAAGTACTTATTTAGTTCCTCAGCTGTTTCCTTGTCTCCCATCACAAAATTACCAGCGTCATTTTGGAACGGCCCAATGTCAACTTTTGCCTCCCGTTTGTTTTTAATGTATTTAAAGAAACTTTTTCTATCATTCCAAATGTTACTGGCTAGCCTACCTTCATATTTGATCCTCTCTTTCCTTATTTCTCTCTTTGTTATCCTCTGTTTGTTTTTGTAGCCTTCCCAATCTTCTGACTTCCCACTACTCTTTGCCACATTATAGGCTTTTTCTTTTGCTTTGATGCATTCCCTAACTTCCTTTGTCAGCCATGGCTGCCTAATCCCCCCTCTGATAACCTTTCTTTTCTTTGGGATGAACCTCTGCACTGTGTCCTCAATTACTCCCAGAAACTCCTGCCATTGCTGTTCTACTGTCTTTCCCACTAGGCTCTGCTCCCAGTTGATTTTCGTCAGTTCCTCCCTCATGCCCCTGTAGTTACCTTTATTTAACTGTAACACCTTTACATCTGATTCTACCTTCTTTCTTTCAAATTGGAGATTGAATTCTACCATATTATGATCACTGCCTCCTAAGTGCTCCCTTACTTTAAGATCTTTAATCAAGTCTGGCTCATTACATAACACTAAGTCCAGAATGGCCTGTTCCCTAGTGGGCTCCATCATAAGCTGTTCCAAAAAGCCCTCCTGTAAACATTCAATGAATTCCCTTTCCTTGGGTCCACTGGCAGCATTATTTACCCAGTCCACCTGCATATTGAAGTTCCCCATGATCACTGTGACCTTGTCTTTCTGACATGCACTTTCTATTTCGTGGTGCATTTTGTGCCCTCGGTCCTGACCACTGTTAGGAGGCCTGTACATAACTCCCATTATGGTTTTTTTGCCTTTGTGGTTCCTCAACTCTACCCACACAGACTCCATATCATCTGACCCTATGTCATTTAGTGCTATTGATTTAATTTCATTCCTAATTAACAAGGCAACCCCGCCCCCTCTGCCCACCTCCCTGTCTTTTTGATAGGTTGTGAATCCCTGGATGTTTAAATGCCAGTCCTGAACCCCCTGCAACCATGTCTCTGTGATGCCTACCACATCATACCTGCCAATTACAATCTGGGCCACAAGCTCATCTACCTTGTTCCGTACACTGCGCGCATTTAAATATAGCACCTTTAATTCTCTATTGACCGTCCCTTTTTGTTTTCTTAGTGTGGTGGACCTTGGTTTACTGAGCCTTTCCATACACTGTGTCATATTTTGTGGGATGGGGACTATCGTAACCTCTCCTGAGGTTTGTCTTTTCGTGCTTTTTTGTATTCCTAAGCAGCTGCGCTTCCCACTGATTACTTCACCTCTTGGTTCCCTGACTTTCCCTTCCCCCCCAATCTCTAGTTTAAAGTCCTATTGACCACCCTATTTACTCTTTTCGCCAGAACACTGGTCCCAGCTCGGTTCAGGTGGAGACCATCCCAACGGTATAGGTCCCCCCTGTCCCAAAACTGATGCCAGTGTCCCATGAAAAGGAACCCCTCTTTCCCACACCACTCTTCCGGCCACGTGTTAACTTCCCTTATTCTTGCCTCCCTATGCCAATTTGCACGTGGCTCCCTATTTCTGCATTGTATCTTGTAGCTGGCGCACACTGCTGCCACTGTTTATTGCTGGTGAAGGGAGTGAATGTTTGTGGATGGGGTGTCAATAAAGCACTATTTTGTCCTGAATGGTGTCAAGCTTCATGAGTGTTGTAGCTGCACTCATCCAGGCAAATAGAAGATAATCCATCACACTTCTGACTTGAGCCGTGTAGACATGCTTTCAGGAACCAGGAGGAGAGTTACTCGTCACAGGGTCCTGAGCATCTGACCTCATGGTGAGGTGGCGATTACAAAAGATTTTGCTGCCACTGGTTAGTCCTGCCCAGTCAATGATAACCCCCAGGATGTTGATAATGTGGGACTCAGCTCAGGTAATACCGTTGAATGTCAAGAGGTGATAGTTAAACTCTCTTGTTGGAAATGATCATTGCCTGGCATTTTTGGGGGCAGATTTCATTTACCATCTATCAGCCCAAGCCTGGATATCGTCCAGGTTTCGCTTCAGTGTCTGAGGAATTGCAAATGGTGCTGAGCGTTGTGCAGTTATCAGCGAACATCTCTGCTTCTGACCTCATGATGGAAGAAAGGTCATTGGCGAGGCAGCTGAAGAGGGTTGGATTTAGGATACTACTCTAAGGAACTCCTGCAGTGATGTTCTGGAACTGAGATGATTGACCTACAACAAGCATAATCTTCCTTTGGTATGGCTTCAAACAGTGGAGTGCTTTCCCCCTGATTCCCATTGACTACAATTTTGCTCGGGCTCCTTGATGCCACACTTGGTCAAATGCTCCCCTGGTGTCAAGGGCAGTCACTCTCATCTCACCTCAGGAAGATCGCCTCTTTTGTCCATGTTTGAACCAAAGTTGTAATGATGTCAGGAGCTGAGAGACCCTGGGAGAACTCAAACTGAGCGTCAGTGAACAGCTTATTGCAAGTGTCACTGGATAGTATTGGTGTTGACCCCTTTCACCACTTTACTGATGATTGAGAGTGGACTGCTGGGACAGTAATTGGTGGATTGGATTTCTCCTGCTTTTTATGCACATTTTATGCCATTCTGGTGGGTAGAATGTCTTTTTGGACTGACTGCAGCACCCTGTGAGTGTAAAACAATGCTTATCTAGTTTCAAGCTGTTACTATGTATTCCCCAGAGAGCAGTGGCGGCCGGGTGACTGGATGTATTCAAGGCTGAGTTCGAGAGATTTTTGACCTACAAGGTTTTTGGGGGCAGGCAGGAAACTTTTAAGGCCACAATTAGATCAGCTGTGATCTTTTCCACAGAAGATACCCAATGCAGAAGGAGGCCATTTGGCTCAGCTGGTCTGCACGGACCCTCCAAAAGAGCACCCTACCTGGGCCCACTCCCCCACCCTATCCCCCGTAACCTTGCACATTGATAATGGCCAATCCACCTAACCTGCACATCGTTCGACACTAAGAGGCAACTTAGCATGGGCAATCCACCTAGCCTGCACATCTTTGGACTGTGAGAGAAAATCGAAGCACTCAGAGGAAACCCAAGCAGACACGGGGAGCATGCAAACTCCACTCAGTCACCCAAGGCTGAATCGAACCAAGGTCCTGGTGCTGTGAGGCAGCAGTGTTAACAACAATACTATCAAGGCAGTAGGTTTGAGGGCCTGAATAGCCTATTTCAGCCCCTATTACATATGTAATCTCCTTATGTAATGATCTTATGTAATCATCACCTCTACCATGGGAGCACATTTCGCCAGGGCTCACATCCTCCCCGTGTGTGCGTGGGTTTCCTCCGGGTGCTCCGGTTTCCTCCCACAGTCCAAAGATGCGCAGGTTAAGTGGATTGGCCGTGATAAATTGCCCTTGGTGTCCAAAATTGCCCTTAGTGTTGGGCGGGGTTACTGGGTTATGGGGATATGGTGGAGGTGTTGACCTTGGGTAGGGTGCTCTTTCCAAGAGCCAGTGCAGACTCAATGGGCCGAATGGCCTCCTTCTGCACTGTAAATTCTAGTCCTCTCCCTCGCATTGTCTGTATATTTATCCTGCAAGGACGCAAGAGAACCAGAAGGCACTCCTGTCCAGTATGACCAATGCCATCTGCTCCTATTCATTAGCAGCTGCATGTCTCAGTGGTGGCAGGTCCTCAGCTGCACTATGACTCTGAGCCGCTCAGTGGAGTCCTGAGCACACATTCCTCCAGTGTTCAGGAGCAGCAGCCACCCAAAGACTCCTCATTTGGTGTGTCTGCTGGAGGGGTGAGGGTTGCCACTTACCTTGTCAGAGTTTACAAGGTCATTATGAGATCCAACACTGGATCCCGCATCTAAGGGTTATGCTTTTGCCACTCACAATCACTGCTATGATCCACTGGCTTATTTCGTCCCTGCAGGTCGCCTTTTCATGCCAAGTTCAGGAAAACAACTGCCCTCCTCTTACCCACAGCCTTCAATATCACATGCAGTTTTCATCGGACACCCTAGGGGCAGCACTGCTCTGAGTATCAGGCCTCCACCTCATAAATTCATAGGCATTAAGATCACAGAAGGAGGCCATTCGGCCCATCATTTCCACACCAGTCAACAAAGAACTGTCTCTACTAATCCCATTTTCCAGGACTCGGCCCATAGCCCAGTAGGTGGTGGCAGTGCAAGTGAATATCTAAATATTTCTGACATGTTATGAGAGTTTCTGACTCAACCATCTTTTCTGGCAGTGAGTTCCAGACTCCCACCACCCTCTGGGTGAAAAAGTTTCTTCTCAACTTCCCTCTTGGCCTTCTACCTCTTATCTTAAATCTATGCCGCCTGCTTAATGACCACTCAACCAAAGTAAAAATGCCTTCCTATCCCCCTATCTATGTTCCTCAGAATCTTATACATCTCTATCATGGGCATCACGGTAACACAAGTGGATAGCATTGTGGCTTCACAGGGCCAGGGTCCCAGGTTCGATTCCCTGCTGGGTGACTGTCTGTGCGGATGCTGCACGTTCTCCCCGTGTCTGCGTGGGTTTCCTCCGGGTGCTCTGGTTTCCTCCCATAGTCCAAGGACGTGCAGGTTAGGTGGATTGGCCATGATAAATTGCCCTTAGTGTCCAAAAAGGTTAGGAGGGGTTATTGGGGTAAGGGGATAGGGTTGAACTGAGGGCTTAAGTGGGTCGGTGCAGACTCGATGGGCCGAATGGCCTCCTTCTGCACTGTATCTTCAATCAAGTATGTCGTATCAAGGCCTCCTCTCTACCTTTGTTGCTCCAATGAAAACAGCCCCAGCCTATCTTTCCTCACAGCTCAGGCCCTCCAGCCCAGGCAGCATCCAGGTAAATCTCCTCTGCACCCTCTCTTGTGCAATCATATCCTTCCTATAATATGATGATCAAAACTACACATTACTCCAGTTGTGGCCTAATCAGCATTTTATACAGATCCAGCATGACCTCCCTGTATTCTGTACCTCGGTTAATAAAGGCAAATATCCCATATTCCTTCTCAGCCACCTTATCTACCTGCCCTGCCACCTTTCGTCTTACCATTCAGTGTAATCCCTTACTTTGTTCACCCTCCCCAAGTGCAATGTCTCACATTTTTGCTGGGTTGATTTCCATTTACCACTGCTCTGCCCACCTGAATATTCCACTGACATCCTCCTGCAGCCTACAGCTATCCTCCTCACTATTTACCACCCTACCAATTTTCATGTCATCCATAATCTTTTTGATCACCCCTCTACATTCCAGTCCAAATCATTAATGTACACCACCATAAATAGCAAGCGTCCCAGTATGGAACCCTGTGAAACCCCACTGGAAACAGACTTCCAGCCACGGAAGCATCGCTCTCCCACTACCCTCTGCCTCCTGCCTCTCAGCTAATTTTGAATCCAATGTGCCACTTTGTCTTGGATCCAATGGGCTCTTACTTTCTTGACCAGTCTCCCATAGTGACCTCAGCAAAAGCTTTGTTAAAGTCAATATTGGCCACATCAAATGCATTACCCTCAACAACACTCCTGATTACCTCCTCAAAAACATCCATTAAATTTGTCAAATATAACCTTCCCTTGACAAATCCATGCTGACCATCCCTGGGTAACCCATATGTATCCAAGTGCAGGTATATTTTGTCCCTCACAATTCTTTCTCGTACCTTCATCACCACCAAGATTAGACTAACCGGTCTATAATTCTCTGGTCTATCCCTACTTCCCTTTTATAATAACGGGGCAATGTTAGCAGATCTCCAGTCCTCTGGCATTTCACCTGTAGCCAGAGAGAACCTGAAAATTACTGCCAGTGCCCCTGATCCTGCCTTTGATCCCGCAACAGCCTAGGATACACCTCATCCAGACCTGTGGATTTATCCACTTTTAAGGCTGCTAAAACTGCTAGTATCTCCCTCTCTCTTAATTTCCTTTAATACTTCACAGTCCTCCCCCTTGATGTCTACACCTGCATTGTGCATTGGGAAGACCAACACAATGTATTCATTGAGGGCTGTACGCATATGTTGCAGGTCCACACGCAGAGGGCAAAATTCTCAGTTTGGGAGAGTAAGCGTTGATGCCGGGACTGAACTGTCTGCGGTTCGCGTTCCCCTTAGGGGTGCTGATTCTGGAACAACTCAGGACATGCTAATGGGCCAGCACACTGCCCACGTGAATCTAGAGCAATTCTAATTCCCATCGGCATTGGATTCGCTGAGGGCAGAATTGGCACTGGCAAGCTTGACAAGCTGGACCTGCTAAAAAGCATTCTACTCCCCACACACTCTCTTCACAGACAAGACGATGGCTCCACGAAGGGCAGCACCACACTTCACATCGAGAGGATGTTGGATGAGGTGGAGGGGAGGCAGGACGACCTCTTCCCCAGGGTGGACAGGAGGCTACCACCCATGGAGGTCAACGGGGCCTGGACATAGAACATAGAACAATACAGCGCAGTACAGGCCCTTCGGCCCACGATGTTGCACCGAAACAAAAGCCATCTAATCTACACTATGCCATTATCATCCATATGTTTATCCAATAAACTTTTAAATGCCCTCAAAGTTGGCGAGTTCACTACTGTAGCAGGTAGGGCATTCCACGGCCTCACTACTCTTTGCGTAAAGAACCTACCTCTGACCTCTGTCCTATATCTATTACCCCTCAGTTTAAAGTTATGTCCCCTCATGCCAGCCATATCCATCCGCGGGAGAAGGCTCTCACTGTCCACCCTATCCAACCCCCTGATCATTTTGTATGCCTCTATTAAGTCTCCTCTTAACCTTCTTCTCTCCAACGAAAACAACCTCAAGTCCGTCAGCCTTTCCTCATAAGATTTTCCCTCCATACCAGGCAACATCCTGGTAAATCTCCTCTGCACCCGCTCCAAAGCCTCCACGTCCTTCCTATAATGCGGTGACCAGAACTGTACGCAATACTCCAAATGCGGCCGGACCAGAGTTCTGTACAGCTGCAACATGACCTCCCGACTCCGGAACTCAATCCCTCTACCAATAAAGGCCAACACTCCATAGGCCTTCTTCACAACCCTATCAACCTGGGTGGCAACTTTCAGGGATCTATGTACATGGACACCTAGATCCCTCTGCTCATCCACACTTTCAAGAACTTTACCATTAGCCAAATATTCCGCATTCCTGTTATTCCTTCCAAAGTGAATCACCTCACACTTCTCTACATTAAACTCCATTTGCCACCTCTCAGCCCAGCTCTGCAGCTTATCTATATCCCTCTGTAACCTGCTACATCCTTCCACACTATCGACAACACCACCGACTTTAGTATCGTCTGCAAATTTACTCACCCACCCTTCTGCGCCTTCCTCTAGGTCATTGATAAAAATGACAAACAGCAACGGCCCCAGAACAGATCCTTGTTGTATTCCACTTGTGACTGTACTCCATTCTGAACATTTCCCATCAACCACCACCCTCTGTCTTCTTTCAGCTAGCCAATTTCTGATCCACATCTCTAAATCACCCTCAATCCCCAGCCTCCGTATTTTTTGCAATAGCCTACCGTGGGGAACCTTATCAAACGCTTTGCTGAAATCCATATACACCACATCAACTGCTCTACCCTCGTCTACCTGTTCAGTCACCTTCTCAAAGAACTCAATAAGGTTTGTGAGGCATGACCTACCCTTCACAAAGCCATGCTGACTATCCCTGATCATATTATTCCTATCTAGATGATGACAGAGACAGCCAAGGTGGTCAGCACAGTGAGCCTCACCAGGCGGACTTGCACACAGTGCTGAAAGAAGATGAACAACCTTCTTAGGGCAGCTTGGTGGAGTCACCACCTCTGGTCCGCTGCCATCACTCCTATCCGTCACTCCTCATATCACATCCCCATCCCCAACACCAATCAAAACCCACCTGCCCGTATCTCCCTCACATCCCACCCTGCACCAAACCCCAACACCTATATTGTCCCCTTTAGCCAGCTGCCTTGTACACACATGCCACCAGATACTGATCCCCTGTGTAACTCGCCTCCATGCATCTCACCATGGTCTTTATGTGTCACTTAGGAAAAGACGGCCCATAACAGAAGGGAGCGGGAGAAGACCGAGGGGAGTCCCGGTCCTACATGCTCTCATCCCCGCCGAGCATTATTCAGGGAGGTGCAGGAGAGGGCTTTCTCCGAGGTGGAGATCGGCAGGTGGCAACCAAGTGAGCCCCTAATGCAAAATGATGTCCCTAAGTGAGTCACCCATCTCCTGCAGACCACTGCTTCCAAGATCTCACCATCTGTGTTGTCTTTTGCTCTGCAGGATCACCATCAGACCAGGCAGGCACTTCTGGGGCAACGCGTCCCCAGCCACAACCCCAGCACACCCTGGAGTACCAGTCCAGTCGGGGAAGACACTGACTTCTCGGCATTGCAATCACCTGCACCCGCCACCATCGCACAGACTATCACTTTGGTGGGGCATTTTAATGGAGAGGCTACTGCGCATGTCACACATGTTGCTGCACATCAGGGTAGGGACTCCTGAGGGAGCGGGCATTCAGCGTGCTGCCCAATCCCAGGAAACAGCTGTATATTGGACAGGTACCGCGCTTCTGGAAAGTACGATCCCGACACTGGTGGAGATGCAGCCATAGAGCCAGGATCTACAGGAAGGGGCGTCAGCAACTTTCCAGTGCCTGCATGTGCAGCGGGAGGAGTCCAGCCTCCCTCAGGTGCAGGATATGGTGTCGACAATGCATGGTACCCAGGCTAACACTGAATGGGTGGCGCAATGGCGGAAGCCTTGGGTCAAAATGTCGCAGCCATGGGTCAAGATGCCCTAAGGCTTGGGGCACACTGTGCGGTTGATGGCTGAGGCTCAGGACAGGGGAACCCAGTCACAGGCAGCCATGTACCGGGCCCACATGAACATTGCTGCAGTGCTCCAGAGCTTGGCCCATTCACAAAGGGTCATGGCTGAGGGCATTGAAAGCATTGCCCGGGCACTGACTGACCTTGGCCAGTCACAGAGGGACATGACCGAGGCGCAGAGGGACATGACTCACTTGCTGAGGAACGTGGTCCAGTCTCTGTGCTCAATGATTGAGGGCATCGAGACCCTAATTGAGACGAGAGTGGACCTCCAGGACTGGCAGTATCAGGTGACTGATCCTCTGGAGCTCACTCTGTTCCATGGAGTCGCCCGGGGGGGCCATCGAGCACCCTGAGGGCAGAGAAAGTGTTGGGGCCAGTGCCAATGCCTCCCGCAGGGAAGGTTCTGGAATAACTCAGTGCTTATGAATCCCCTCCACCTGACATTAGTGCATCTGATAGGCAGCTGATAGGAGAGGTTGACACCTCATCACCTGTGACACCTCAAAATCGACCGGGCCATCGAGGTCCCGGCCCTCCAGAGGACAGCCGCTAAAGGCATCTCAGGTCTGAGGGCAAGATATGCAGCAGGCTGCCTCCATGTCTGATGTGCTTTCTGGGGTCACATCTAGAAGGAGCTGTAGGCCATGTAAAATAAGAAAGTTAGACAGCTAAATAAAAACAAATTACTGCGGATGCTGGAATCTGAAACCAAAAAGAAAATGCCGGAAAATCTCAGCAGGTCTGGCAGCATCTGCAGGGAGAGAAAAGAGCTAACGTTTCGAGTCCAGGTGACCCTTTGTCAAAGCTAAAGACAGAGAAAGTGGGAAATATTTATACTGTGGAGTGAGAATGAAAGATGAGTCATAGCCACAGAAACCCAGGGAAACGGGGTGCTAATAGCCACAGAAAGCAAGGAGAAAGAGTGCTAATGGCAGTCCCCAGAGAGAACAAAAGGTGTGAAAGGCCAAACTGCAGAGGGTAAACTGTGACAGATGTAGATTTGGGGGGAGGGGAAGGGGGGAGCAAAGGGGAGAAAGGGTAACGAAAGGTGGATAAGATGGGGGAATGAATATATATAAAGTTAGACTGCTGGTCATTGACTTCAGGAAGCAAAGTATCGTGAACACCCCTGTCTGCATCCATGGTGCCGAGGTGGAGATGGTTGACAACTTCAAATTCCTAGGTGTGCACATCACCAACAATCTGTCCTGGTCCACCCACCCACCCTGGTCTACGCTACGACCAAGAAAGCACAACAGCGCCGATACTTCCTCAGGAGATTAAGGAAATTCGGCATGTCCACATTGGCTCTGCCGATACACTCGAAGCATCATTCAGTGCCTCCTTCCCACCTCTTCCACCTCAGCCTGTTGGGCGGCCGGCTCTACATCCTCACCGGCTGCCTCTTGTTCCTCTGGGGCAGTCTCTGCTGTTTCAGGGTCCCCTTTGAGCAGCTCAAGCTCGTACAGCCTCAGTGCATCCCCCAGGGCTGCGCCGACTAGGATGAAGGCCACCATTTCTGCTTGAATTCCGAAGACCATTGTCTGTAGGGGGTGAAAGTTAGACATGTTAGCATGGTGCGTACCCCCATGCCCAACCAGATCCAATGGACTACACGGTGGCCGCGGTCTGCACTGCACACCCTGCCCCGCTTGTCTCCCTTCCCCTGCGGTCACCATCCCCACCCCCAGCCATTCCCCTGGTACCCTGCCCTCCACATCCTGGCCTCGGGCCCTGGTGCCCGTCCCTGTTGTCAGGGGTACCTGTGGCTGGCACTACCCATGCCAACTGTATGCTCTATGGCCCCCGTCTGGCACCCTCCTACAGAGACTACTGTGGGCACTGCCCTTGGGTGGGCCACAAGCTGCCCTATCGGCGGGCGATGGGCGGTTGCGGAGGGTAAGTTGGTGGGGTGGAGGTTGGGGGTGGGATGTGGGGGTGGTGGAATGGGGACACCCATGCGCCGGTGTCACTCTCTGCAAAACCATGGGGAGGGGCTGGTTTAGCACAGGGATAAATTGCTGGCTTTTAAAGCAGACCAAAGCAGGCCAACAGCATGGCTCAATTCCTGTACCAGCCTCCCCGAACAGGCACCGGAATGAGGCGACTAGGGGCTTTTCACTTCATTTGAAGCCTACTTGTGACAATAAGCGATTTTCATTTCATTATTCATTTCATTTCATGGTGGTCGGTCAGTGGGGTGTGCAGCAACACGGCTGCCTTGCAGGCCACTGCAATGGTGGTCCGTGCCTGGGCATCCCGGTCCCAATGAGGGTCATCGCAACCCCATGGTCCATCCCCTGGTCACTCCTCGTCACCCCCTACTGCCCCCACCCCCCCTCTCCCCAACAAGGCAGCCGTTCCAGTAGCAGTACCGGCAGCCCACGGTCATCTGCATATCCTACCTCCCCGCACTCCCTCATCAGCCACGGCGCCAGGTTCCCGATTTTTGAAACCGCAAGTGAAACTTAACATCGGTAATTCCTCCCGCCGGAGGTGGAGCATATCGGAGGCCCCGGAGAATACCGGATCAGGCCCGCTAGTGATATGCAGAGTAGAGTGCATTGATGCCGCTGTCGAGGCACTGGAACATGGCATTCTGCTGTGCCCCTGGCACCGACCATGGTTTTGGCTTCACGACTGATTCTCCACTCAATCCCGATTTCAGTGTCAGCCGATGGAGAATCCCATCCAAGAATCCCATCCACTCCACCAGAATTGAAGCGATCTAATTCTAAACAGGGTGTAGCCAATGATAAGAGTCCGATGGTTAAAATAAATCCAATTAAAAAATAACAGTGATTTCTTTACTTTTGCAGTTCAGGTGCTGTCAAGACCTGAAGAAGTCCTCTTATAAATAACTTGTTCTCCCGTGATGGACCACTTTCAACCTTCCCAGGCTTGTTAACTGGGATTCAGATCTTCCATTTATGTTGTGTGTAAAGTTGGTGGGTTTTATGTGTGATGTTCTTTGTATCGTTCTCCAAGATAGCTTAAAGTCGTAGTGTTGACAAAGAACATCAAGCTATATATTTGAAACAAAGGTAGTTTATTTTACACTACTTCAAATGGTTCGCACACTTCACTAAGTAATAGCTAATAAAACAACAGTATAAAATCTATGTTGCAGAAATCTATAATATATTTTAAGCACAGCTAACAATCTATCTCAACCTCTCACCATCCTTCTTTATAACCTTCTCTCAGAATACCTAGAGATGCAGCCTTTTATAAGACTACTCTGAAGTGCCATCTAGTGTTGAGATACATGAACATCATCTTGTTAACCCTTTACACTCCTTACATTCTACACATCATTGCAGTATGGAATGATGAAATGAAAATGAAAATAGCTCATTGTCACAAGTAGGTTTCAAATTAAGTTACTGTGAAAAGCCCCTAGTCGCCACATTCCTATGCCTGTTCGGGGAGGCTGGTATGGGAATTGAACCGTGTTGCTGGCTTGCCTTGGTCTGCTTTAAAAGCCAGGGATTTAGCCCTGTGCTAAACCAGCCCCTCAACCAAGGACTAACAATTTAAAATGGTTTCTTAAAGTTATTTAGCAGCTCTTTTATAGCTGAGTGTGCAGACTTGCAGGGAGAACTCCTGCACCACCAACACGTCACCTCCTGTATACTGGTCATCACAATGTGCACATGGACACAGTCTATATTGGGTCTCCATCCTTTCACGATTCCAATTAGATTATTGAGTTTTGACATATTAGAATGTAAAATAACATCTTCATTACACGTGCAATTTAATGTTGCCAAGAGCTCACCAGCTGACCTGGTATCTTGCAATTTCACTGGTTAAAATGCATGTTTGCATTGTGCTTTAATTGGTTAACTTAGATCATTAACTTTAAGCACCCCAGTCCTCAGCTCGCTTGCTTAGTTTGTTGTTACAGTAAGCTGTGTTAACATTGATGTAATTGAGGTATTTAAATTGAACTTTGCAATGCGCTTTGTCAGAACCGATTCAGTCCCCAAGATATATCACTGTGTAATTTTAATTTTGAATAAACAAAGCTTTAAAAAGAAAAATTAAAGAATTTTAAGTAGGTTGCTTCTTCTCAAACTTTACAGGGTAGTAAACATGTGGCAGAGGTTTTGTGACAGAGCCCATGCATGTCAGTGCAAATTCCTGCTCAGTATTGGAAACAAGGTTTTGTGGCAAAGGGATCATTGAGGCTAAGAGGAATTTACCATGGATAGGATATGTGATTAATCCATTGCTTCCCTTTCAAAATAAGTTGAATGAAACTTTACAGTTAAATACAATGACATTAATCAAGGAATTTGAACGAAGTTTGTGAAAAGCAATCAGGTTGTTCTATTCATTGTTGATAGAATTATTAAGCGGGTGCCATAGACTTGAGGTATTAACATTTGCACTTGTTGAAGCAAAGCAGTAGAAGAATGTGCTTTCCTCCCTGACCCACTGCTCTCTTCATTAAAGGAGGATTTTCTAAAACTGCAACCACAGGTATCCACACCTTGAGAGGCACAAAGTGCACCTGTTCTCTCCTCAGAGGGAATAAGCATGACAGGTCAAGCAGGATTTGCTGGAATTAGATTAGATTAAACCCGCTCTTGCTGTCTCTTTTAAAGGCCTGTCAGTTACATGAGGGATTTGCAAGTCATGAAAGGCAACTGCTTCCATCATGCCTCGAGCAAGGCTCCTATCCATCCTGTCTTATGCTGAGGTCATCTGCCATTCTGACAGCTGACTGACCAGCTCTATGTTGTTTGTGTCACGTTTTGTAAAAAAAGCATAAATAGCATCACAAAATAATCTTCCTTCTCTTCATTACTTATCTAATGGGAGCTTCTTTATGTCCTTTTTTAAAAAAAATGTTTTAATAAACATTTTATTGAGGTATTTTTGGTTTTACAACAACAACAAAATAAACAATGTACATGAGTCTATAAACATAGTGCAAAAGCCGCCTCCCTCCCTTCAGGTCTCACCTTTATTAACCCCCTACTCTAAGCTAAACTAACCCCCCCTTCTGCTGACGATTAATTTTCCACAAAGAAGTTGATGAACGGTTGCCAACTTCGGGCGAACCCTAACAGTGACCCTCTCAAGGCGAACTTGATTTTCTCCAAACAGAGAAAGCTAGCCATGTCAAATAGCCAGGTCTCCGACTTTGGGGGCTTTGAGTCCCTCCAAGCAAATAATATCCGTCTCCAGGCTACCACGGAAGCAAAGGCCAGAACGTCTGCCTCTTTCTCCTCCTGGGTACCCGGATCTTCCGACACCCCGAAAATCGCCACCTCTCGACTCGGTGCCACCCTTGTTTTTAACACCGTGAATATGACATCTGCAAACCCCTGCCAGAATCCCCTAAGCTTTGGACATGTCCAGAGCATGTGGACATGGTTCGCCGGTCCTCCCGCACATTTTGCACACCTATCTTCTACCCCAAAGAACCTGCTCATCCGGGCCACTGTCCCAAGAGTGAATCGCTCTCTTGGCCTTGGATCTCAGCGAGGAGAGACCTGCCAAAGCTGCTCCAGACCAAGTAAGTTCCAAGTCAACGCACGCTACGAGATAGACGCTCCTAGTTGCTACCCTGTAAACAGCTCAACCAAGCAGCCTCAGAACTGAGCAACGGCCATTGTTCCTCTGACTGAGTGGGCACCCAAAGCTAAGTATAGGCTTTTAGCAGTATTGATAGTTTAGGTTGTAGAGTTTTATGCACGAGTATATTTGACTGTGTGTAAATAAATGAGCATTGATTTTGAACTTACTAACTGGTGTATCGAGTCTTTGATCAGAATTTGGTTTTGAACCTTGTGGCGGTATCGAAAGATACCTGGCGACTCTTGAGCAAACGTAATTAAACAGAGCCAAAATAAGAGATAACACAATTAGAAACATTGACTGGTGACATCTGACGGGACTCGACTTAGAAGTGGCCTAGTCACTCCAAGAGAACCCAAATTTGAATTGAGAATCCAATTGGAAACAGAAAAACCACAAGTGTAAGAACAGTACTGATCAAGCCTCTGAGATTCGGAAGTGTGTTAATGTATGCGTACTAACAGGGATATAAGGTTAACCTGAGAGATTTTGTTGCGTAAAACTGTCGGGAGTTTTGTAGGCCGGAAATTAGCGTAAGCCGTACCAGTGTTTACATCACCGCTTTATCACCCCCTGTTCCAAATTCGGTAGAGATCCTAGATAGAGAAAATGGCAAAGAAGGCAATGGAATGCCTTATGAACCCCCAGGAATTCGAGGTCTCAGCGACCAGTAGCGTAGGACAGTGTCCCGTTTGGGAAGATGAGATCAGGAAATATCTCAAACATCGAATGATACCTGGCGATTCTTGAGCAAACGTATTTAAACAGAAACAAATTAAGAGAGAACACAATTAGCAACAGTGGTAGGAGTGGGAAGATTGAGACCTGCCTACGTAGGAAGTCCCGCACCTGCAGGTACCTAAATTTGTTTCCCCTCGCCAATCCAAATTTCTCCTCCAGCTCCCTCAAGCTAGGAAAGCTCCCTTCTATAAACATATCCCCCATCCTCTCAATCCCTGCTCTCTGCCATCTCTGAAACCCTCCATCCATCCTTCCCAGGCAAACCGGTGATTATTACAAATTGAAGACCAGACCGATGCTCCCTCTGCTCCCACATGTTTTCTCCATTGCCCCCAGACTCTCAGGGCTGCCACCACCACGGGGCTGGTGGAGTACCGTGCCGGCGGGAACGGCAGAGGCACCGTTATCAATGCCCGCAAGCTGGTGCCCTTACATGAAGCCACCTCCACACGCTCCCATGCCGACCCTCCCCCCCACCACCCACTTCCTGATCATGGCTACATTCGCCGCCCAATAATAGTTACTGAGGTTTGGCAGCGCTAGCCCTCTCTCTCCCCGGCTCTGCTCAAGCATCCCCTTTTTTACTCGCGGGGTTTTGCCCGCCCATACAAAGCCAGTGATCACTTTGTTGACCCGTTTAAAAAAGGACCGTGGAATAAAGATGGGGAGTCACTGAAACACAAACAGGAATCTCGGGAGGACCGTCATCTTCACCGTCTGCACCCTCCCAGCTAGTGAAAACGGGAGCGCATCCCACCTTCAGAAATCGGCCTTCATTTGGTCTACTAGCCGGGCCAGATTTAATTTATGCAGCCGGCCCCATTCCCGCGCCACTTGAATGCCTAGATACCGAAAGCTTCCCCCTGCCACTCTAAACAGCAGTTCCCCCAGTCGCCTCTCCTGTTCCCTTGCCTGGATCGCAAACATGTCACTTTTCCACCATATTTAGTTTATACCCTGAAACCGGCCAAATTCCCCCAGAGTCTTCCATCCCCTCTGCTGGGTCCTATACATACAGAAGCAGGTCGTCTGCGTAAAGAGAGACTCTGTGTTCCACTCCGCCCCGGATCAGCCCTTTCCAGCCCTTTGAGGATCTCAGTGCAATTGCCAGCGGCTCTATGGCTAACGCGAACAACAGTGGGAGAGGGGGCATCGCTGTCTCGTCTCCCGATGCAGCCTAAAATAGTCCGATGTTGTCCTATTCGTCCGTATGCGCGCCACAGGAGCCTGATACAGCAACCTGACCCAGTCAATAAAGCCCCGTCCAAATCCGAACCATCCCAGTGCTTCCCACAGATATTCCCATTCTACTCGATCAAAAGCCTTTTCTGCATCCATTGCGATCACGACCTCCACCGCCCTACCTTCCGGGGCATCATGATCACGTTTAACAGCCTTCTTACATTGGCCACCAACTGCCTTCCCTTAACAAACCCCGTCTGGTCCTTCCCAATAACGTCCGGAACACAGTCTTCAATCCTAGAGGACAACATTTTGGCCAGCAGTTTGGCGTCCACATTCAATATTGATATTGGCCTGTAGGACCCACACAGCTCCGAGTCCTTATCCCTTTTCAGGATCAGCGGAATCGTGGCCTGTGACATCGTTGGTGGAAGCACCACTCTGTCCCTTTCCTCATTGAATGTCCTCATCAACAGCGGTCCCAATATCCCAGAGAACTTTTGATAGAACTCCACTGGGTACCGGTCCGGCCCCGGGGCTTTACCCGACTCCATGGCCTTGAGGCCCTCCGCTATCTCTTCAATGCCGATCGGGGCCACCAGCCCTTCTACCAGCTTCCCGTCCACCATCGGGAAATTAAGCCCCCCACCGAGGAAGTGCCTCATCCCCACCGGCCCAGGAGGGGGTTCCAACCCATACAGCCTACTATAATACTCCTTAAACGCCTTATTCACCCCTGCTGAGTCTCCCACCAGGTTCCTGGCTGCATCCTTTACTTTCCCTGTCTCCCTGGTTGCCTCCCTCTTTCTGAGCTGCTGTGCAAGCATTCTGCTGGCCTTCTCTCCATGCTCATAAATCGCCCCCTTCGCCTTTCTCAGCTGCTTCACCGCCCTCCCTGTGGTTAACAAGCCGAACTCCGCCTGTAGCCTCCGCCGTTCCCTTAAAAGCCCTGCCTCGGGGTCTCCGCATACCTCCTGTCGACCTGTAGTATCTCCTTTACTAGTTGGTCCGTCTCTGCCCTGTCCACCTTCTCCCTGTGGGCCCGGATCGAGATCAGCTCCCCTCTGACCACCGCCTTCAACGCCTCCCAGACCACCGCTGCCGAAATTTCCCCCGTGTCATTGACCTCCAGGTAGTTCTGAATACATTTCCTCAACCGCTCCCACACCTCCTCGTCTGCTAAAAGTTCCACGTCAACTTCCAGTGTGGGCACTGGTTACCGTCTTTACTAACCTGTAGGTCAACCCAGTGCAGAGCATGGTCTGAGATTGTGATCGCCGAGTACCCCGTGTCCACCATCCCCGTCAGTAGAGCCCTGCCCAGAAAAAGAGAAATCAATCCGGGAGTACACCTTATGCACGTGTGAGTAGAAGGAAAACTCCTTCACTCTCGGCTGCCCAAATCTCCATGGGTCCACCCCCCCTATCTGCTCCATGAACCCTTTTAATTCCTTTGAAATTTGCTGGCACCCTGCCTGTTTTTGAGCTTGACCGGTCTAAACCAGGGTCAGTAACTGTGTTGAAGTCCCCTCCCATGACCAGCTTATGCAAATCCAGATCCAGTATCTTCCCCAGCATCCTCTTTATAAACTCCACATCGTCCCAATTTTACTAGTACCACCTGCACCCTCTCCAATTTCCCACTGACCATAATGTACCGGCCTCCCACATCCGAAACTATTCTTCCCGCCTCAAAAACCATTCGCTTGTTGATCAGGATCGCGACCCCTCTAGTCTTCGAGTCCAGTCCCGAGTGAAAAACCTGTCTGACCCAACCTTTCCTTAATCTAATCTAGTCCACTATTCTGAGGTGTGTCTCCTGCAGCATTGCCATGTCCGCCTTCAGTCCTCTCAAATGCGCGAACACACGTGCCCTCTTGACCGGCCCATTGAGCCCTCGAACATTCCAGGTGATCAGTCTAGTTGGGGGGCTCATCGCCCCCCCCCCCTTCGCCGATCAGCCATCCTCTCTCTTGAGCCAGTCTCCAGCCCGCACCCCACGCCTCCACCGGCCTGCCCCCAGGCAGCCTTCGCCCCCAACCTCCTCTCTGTCCCTCAGCAAAAGTCCCTCCCTCGTCAGCAGAACATTTTCCCCCCCTAGAAACAGCACAATATAAATCAACCTCTTTGATAAGCCGAACATCTGCTCACCCCCCACTACGCTTCCATGAGCTAGCCCGCCCAGCTAGCTTGGTGGTCCTCACCCCTGATGCCAGACATTCTCCCACCTATTGTTCCCTCCCCACCCTCCCCACCCCCGCTCATACATACATATTCAAATGGAAAACAATCCCAACACAATTGCCCGGCAGAGAAAAAAAAAACCCCGCTAAACAAAGAAAAGACCAAGCAAAAGATCCAGCATCTGAACAAACACACCTCCATCCCCTGACAGTGCAAATGCAAACTTTAACTCACTCAGCTCTGCAACTGGTCCCAGATCAATACAGAAGGCATTACAAATAACGTCCGCAAAACAAAATTCGAGAAACTTTTTTAAACATGAACGTTGCAGCAAAGTTCAAAATTCTCAGTCTGCCATCAGTCCTTTCCTTTTCGCTAAGTCCAGCGCTTCCTCAGGCGACACAAAATAAAAATGTTGCTCCTCGTATGTGACCCAGAGACGGGCCGGATACAACAGTCCGAACTTCACCTTTTTCTTAAAAAGGGTCGACTTTATCTGATTAAACCCCGCTCTTCTCCTGGCCACCTCCGAAATCAGGTCCTGATCGATCCGCAGGATACTGTTGTCCCATTTACAGCTCCATGTCTGCTTGGCCCACTGTAAAATACGCTCCTTCTCCAAACACCTGTGGAATCTCACCACCATTGCCCTCGGGGGATTTCCCATTCGCGGCTTTCCCACGAGCGCTCTGTGAGCCCTGTCCACCTCCAAGGGTCCGGGGAATGCCCCAGCCCCCAGCAGCTTCTCGAACATGCCCGCTATGTATGCCTCAGCACCGCTCCTTCGGACCCCTCCAGGAGTCCAATGATTCTCAAGCTCTGTCGGTGGGATCCATTCTCTAGGTCCTCCACCTTCTCCAGGAGACTTTTCTGCTGGTCTCTCAGCATCCCCACCTCCAACTCCATCGCAGTTTGATGTTCCTCCTGGTCAGCCAGTGCCTTCTCTACTTTCTGGATCGCCCGATCTTGGGCATCCAATCTAAGCTTCAACCGCGCAATTGTCTCTTTAATCGGGTCCAAGCAGGCCTGCTTCTGCTTGGCGAATCCCTCCTGGATAACTTGCATCAGCTGCTCCGTTGACTGCTCCGTTGACTGCTCCGGTCGTCCGCCATTCTGTCTCTCACTGCAGCTTCAGCTCAAGCCTTCTCTGTTCTTCTGTTTCTGGCTTTGCGAGCACTTCTAGTCCTCCTCTCCATGCACCCACCCGACTGACACTTTGCATCTTCGTTCTTTTATCGGCCTCGTAAACTATTACGGGAAGTTCCTCCCCAATCTGGCAACTACGTTGGCCCCGTTGCGCCTTCTGCTAAAGAAAAATCACACCTGGGTTTGGGGTGAGGTGGAAGAAACCGCTTTCCAGCGGGTAAAACAACAATTGTCGTCGCCTGAGTTACTAACCGACTATGATCCTGGAAAGCCTTTGCTCATCACATGTGATGCATCCCCGTATGGTATTGGGGCCGTCCTGTCCCACAAGATGGAGAACGGGGCCGAGCGGACGATAGCTTTTGCCTCCCACACGTTGACTAATGCGGGAATAAAGTACACGCAGATCGAGAAGGAGGGCCTGGCAGTGGTCTTTGCGGTGAAACGTTTTCACCAGTACGTGTATGGCCGCCACTTCACTATCGTGACTGATCATAAGCCTCTGCTGGGACTTTTCAGAGAGGATAAGCCAATACCGCCCATTGCTTCCGCACGGATCCAGCGCTGGGCTTTGTTGCTCGCTGCATACAAGTATTCTCTGGAACACAAACCAGGAACGCAGATAGCGAATGCCGATGCACTGAGCTGATTGCCTTTATCGACCGACCCCATGTTGACCCTCACAACCGGTGAGGTGGTTGCAACCCTAAATTTTATGGACACCTTGCCTGTCACGGCATCACAGATATGTGAGTGGACCCAGACGGAGCCAGTCCTGCCAAAGTTTTGGCACATAGTCCTGTATGGTGGGCAGCACAGACAGCTCCCAGGCGAGTTGCGGGCATTTTCCTTCCAAGCTGTCAGAATTCAGCGTGGAAGACGGTATCCTCTTGTGGGGGACGTGTGTGATTGTCCCGGAAAAAGGACAGGAGCTGATACTAAGAGACTTGCACAATGGGCATCCAGGCGTGACCAAAATGAAAATGTTGGCCCAGAGTTATGTCTGGTGGCTAGGCCTCGACACTGACATTGAGAAGGTGGCCCAAAACTGCTCCATTTGCCAGGAGCATCAGAAGCTTCTGCCGGCCGCGCCCCTACATCACTGGGAATGGCCAGGGTGGCCTTAGGCGCACTTGCATGCGGATTTCGCCGGCCCTTTTCAAGGATCCATGTTCCATTTATTAATCGACGCCCAGTCTAAATGGCTAGAGGTGCATAAGATGCTAGGCACAACGTCCTGCGCAATAATTGAGAAGATGCGTTTGTCTTTCAGTACGCATGGCCTCCACGAGGTGCTGGTCGCGGATAACGGCACTCCATTCACAAGTGAGGAGTTTGCAAGGTTCATGAAGATGAACGGCATACGCCATATCCGCACTGCCCCTTACCACTCGGCTTCAAATGGGTTGGCGGAGCGCGCAGTGCAGACATTCAAACGAGGCCTAAAGAAGCAGTCTTCCGTGTCAATGGACACGAGACTGGCTCGCTTTTTGTTTTTGTATAGGACCACCCCCCATGTGGTGACTGGGGTAGCTCCCGCAGAACTCCTAATGGGCCGGAGACTTCGCACCCGCCTTAGCATGGTTTTCCCGGACATTGGCGCAAAAGTACGCCGCACACAAGAACGGCAGGTATATGGCTTTTCTCGGCATCGGCCGATTCGGCAGTTTGTGCCCGGTGACCCAGTGTTCGTTCGGAATTTTGCTGGTGGTGCCCAGTGGGTCCCTGGCGTAATCTTTCGCCAAATGGGCCCTATATCTTACCAGGTGCAAGCCCAGGGTCGTCCCCAGCGCAAACATGTAGACCACGTTCGGTCCAGAAGATTATCCCTTCCAAAGATTCCCCGTCCCCGGAACTCATTTCTACAGCCACAGAGACCAGAGACAATGGAAAGTAGTCCTCACAATCTTCCTCTGGTGCTTCACTCAAAGCCTGCGCAGGTCGTTACAGAACCGCGTTGAGTTAGAAACGCCGAGATGACAGAGGCAGCAGACTCTGACTCCAAGATGGAGACACAGGACGCATCAGAGGGGGAATCCTCGGGCCCATGGGCCGTGGATGTACAACCGTTACGCCATTCATCACGGAAGCGCCGGTCTCTGTTTCGTTACACGCCGCCCGATCCAGCGCCTCATGCAAATTGTGTCCGGCCTGCGGCAAAACGAGTCCGACTCCCTCCTTCGCCAGGGTCTTCGGTGGATTCCTTGGACTTTGGGGGGGGAGGGAAGTTATAACCTGCCTGCTTACCATTGGCTGGGGACTAATGACAATCCCACAATCCTGTTGGAGTATGAGCTTCCCCAATGAGGGAGGGGGGGGGGGGGAGAAATCATTAGCAGACTCCCTGTATAAAGAAAGCTGGCCAGTTTGGAACCAGCAGGAAGGAGTGAGCAGCAAGAGACGTTGCTGCTGCTGTTGTGTATATATGTTATTGTAAATAAATGTTATTTCTTTGTATCCTTAAAACTCATGCTGGATTCTTCATGGTCCTCACAAAAAAAGGAATACAGGGTTATGGTGTTCAGGCGGGAAAGTGGAGCTGAGTCCACAAAAGATCAGCCATGATCTCATCGAAGGGCCAGATGGCCTACTCCTGCTCCTAGTTCTTATGTTCTTATAAGGAACCTGCATAAAAATGTATGATAATTCTCGCAAGCATTAATGAAGCATGTCATGAGTCTGACTGATTACCATAGTTCCCAAACTTTTTCCCAATTTGAGGCTTGGAAATTGTTGTGACTCCAGACTGTGGGCTGGATCGGGGGAGGAGTTGGTGTGGGGGTGGGGTGGGGGGCGGAGCTTCTGTACAAGCGGGAGACTGTTTAAACTGCATAAGAAATGCTTATCTTTGCACTCGCTCTTTTGGAGCAGGAGTCAGAACCCCACATCTTCCTGTTCCCCCCAGCACAATTAAGTTAAGGGCGGGAAGGCCCCTGGTCAACTGCCTATTGAAGGCCTTAGATGGCCAAATAATTACCTCATCTCAGCTGTCATTACACCAGCTGCGGGTAGGTCTCTTGCTATTCGGCGTGTACGGTATTTGGATTCTCCCAAAATGAGACTATGGGCGGGATTTTACCTTCTGGGGACTACGTCCCCACGCCCGCCGAAATCGGGTAGGAATCACTCCGGACGTTTTCCTAAAAAGTCTGGGGTGATTCTCCATCTTCAAGGGGTCTAGCAGGGCCCCAGCGTGTGTCCCGCAGCTGGTTACGTCCGCGCGGCCATGCATGCGCACGGTGGCCGGAATGAGCGCGGCTGCCAATCGGTAGCCATTGATAGCGGGCCTGGCCACCGTGGAAGGTCCCCCCAGAGTCGGATCTCACCGCCCCCCCCCACCAAGATGGCCCCTGCAGCCAGAATGCTGGGTTCCCGCTGGGTGGGACTACATGTAAACCACGCCGGCGGACTCAGCGGGCACTCGGCCGCTCGAGCACGGAGAATCGGCGTGGGGCCGCTTTCAACGGGCCCCAACCGGCGCCGTGTCGATCGTGCTCGTGCGACTGGCGGCAATTCTCCGGACGCCGGAGGATCGCGTACCGGCGTGGGAGCCTATTTTGGGTAATTCTCCGCCCCCGTGCCGATTGCGATTTCGGCGCGGAAGGTTGGAGAATCCCGTCCAAGCTGGCGTAAAAACAGTGGAGTTTTACTCCTGAAATTCCGAGAAAAAATTTGGACTAATTCAATGCCCTGCAGGGGGCGAGCAGGGACCCGGAGTAAATCTTGCAGCTTTAGCTGCGGATACGGGCCCCGCACTTCCAGTTCGGTGTCCCTGCATGCGAATGGCGGTGACTTCCAGAGGCCATACCAAGCTCTATGGCGGACTCGGACCGCGAAGCCACACCGAGAAATGAGACCCCCCCCCCAACCCCAATCAGCCACTCGCCTGAGCATCTAACCCTGCAGATCTAATCCCCAGCCACCTATAAGGCCCCCCCGGCATCCGATCCCTCTGTCCCCGACCAGGGCAGCGGCGAACTGAGTCCGCAGCCGCCACGCCAGCATCCTGACCGGCAATAGGTGGTTTGTTCCACGCTGTCAGGAACCCGGCCGGTCGGGAGCGGAGGATTGCTGGGCGGGCCTCTGGCAATGGGCTCCCGGCCACACGGAGTACTCCGCAAACGTGCCGATTTTCGGGGCCCGGAGAATTGCCGAACCGGCGGCGGCTCAATTACGTCGTGAAAGTGGATTCTCAGCACCGCGCCGGCCACGATTTTTGCGCAGGGCTGCGGAGAATCCAGCCCAATGTTTCTGGCTGTGTTTTGAGCATGTTCACACTGCATCAATACCGGAGTGCCTTAAAAAACCATTAACCTGTCTGCACTACCAACTTTCTCCACATTGTCACTCCTCAGGCCTCACTCACACAGTCACCACCTCAGCTTTGGACTTGCAACTGGTCTTTTCTGAACGTTCTGAGCTTATTGATCTACAATTGGCGCTGTGACCCAAGCATTGAAATAATATAGCATAACTTTGATGGTGATTTGCCATGGCATAAAATAACCACCACCTTCTCCTCAGTAGCAGCACATACCAAAAACCCTGCCCTGCTATTGATTAGGCAAATGGACAACTCTAAGGGGACTTCATTGCTAAAGATACTGCGGGTGCAGTAATATTTAGATCAGTCCTGAATTTCCTTGTCATTATTTGTCACTATCCATTAGAGGGCATTGTTGTACCATTCATATTCTGTTCATTCTGTGGCAATCATATTGAGATTTTCGGTTGCAACAATAAATAAATGATGTTCAACAAAGACCATTTTGTGCTTAAATAAAAATTTACTGCTCTGATTAACAATAAATTACAATGGTAACACTGCAGCCTTTAAGATAACCTCTGAAGGAATGTGGATAAAATGCTTGCATTGTAGAAATATTGGACGGAATTTAATGCCCAACCTCAGTGACAAGTGGGAGTCAGTAGGACATTCAATCGGACGGGGAAGTGCAGTGTGGGGGCATGGTGCCCTCCCACCTCTGCATGATTACTTCCGGGGCAGGAAGGCAGGTGAATGGCCTTCTGACCCAGATGCTAATTGCGGCCCTTAAGTGTGTAATTAATGGCCACTGAAGGGTTCCATCCTGCTGCTGCCAAGCGGCAGGCATGGGAATCATCATGTGGGAAGCCTGAAAGGCAAATGCTTGCAGGCTTCCGACAGGGTCTCCCTTGTTCAAAGGCATTCAATGCTAGATCAAGGGACCCAGCATCAGGAGGGGGAGTGGCGGGGGGTGGGTGCCCGTTGAGAACCACGCTCCACTCTTTTTTCCATCTATCCCAACCCCCTGCCAGTGATCGCCTCCCAGTGACCCTCATCCCACCCTCACTCGCTTGCGGCCTGGGTCCCACATATGCCTCGTCATCCCACGTCTCGTGCAGGGGCCACTGCTCCCATAAGGTGCTGATGGGCAATGGAGAGGTTACAGCCTACGATTGTACAGCAGCTATCGGCTGGGGTGGGTTATTGATCCCCTGGGTCCTACCTAAATTCAGTGGTAGGCCCAATACAGGCGTAATGGACACTTAATTACAGCAGGCCTTCCCCAACGGAGGTGAGCCAGCTGGTTCTCCAGCCACCGGCTGAGACCCTGGTCGCCAATATTAAATTGTGTCCAGACTGAAAGATTCCATTGTCTCAAACAGGACCATGCCGGACGCTGCAGGACCCCAAGTTCTGCACAACTGAAACAATTTGGGCACTTAGAAGAGGAGCAGTGCCCCACCACATAAAATAACAAACAGCATCCATGCACATTCTGGGTACATACTGGCAATCTTTACTGCTGTAATTTCAAGCAAATTAACATCTGTGGTTGTACTTATGGTAACTGTACCGTTTTTATTAGTTAGCTTTTTAACAATATAAATGAACTGTGCTGTTGCCATTTTTCCAGATTGTTGGGTTCTTGATTTAACATATGTCCACTGCCGTTTTTTGGCAGGATCTCTATAACTTTGCAAAGATGGCAACTGGATCTTCAACAGTGCTGATAGGAGTGGAGGAAATTATTTCTTATATTTTTTGAAAATCTTTTTATTGGCTTTTTTCATATTTATAAACAGTTGTGTATGGACATTACATTTTTCTTTCCCACACTAATTTACAGAGAGGTTTATTTTGCCCTTCATTTAACTAACTCAATGTACATTTCGTTGCCCTCTGGATCAGTCTATAATTTCCCCCCTTCCCTCTCCCCCCCCACTTTGGCTTCAGCAATCTTCCTCTTCTCTAGTGGTTTCCCCACCTTCCTTCCACCCCCCCGCCACCCCCCCCCCCCCACCCCCCGCGTTGCACAGTCCTTTGGTTCCTGATCTATCTTTTAAAAAAATTCTTAGCTTACTCCTCTTTGCTGGCCTCGAACAGGTTTTGGAACAAGCCGACGAACTGCCCCCAAGTATCCAGGAAGCCTTCCTCTGACCCTTGGATAGCGTACTTAATTTTCTCCAGGTGGAGAAATTCCGAGAGGTCAGCGAGCCAGTCTGCAGCTGTGGGTGGTGCTGCCAATCGCCAGCCGAGCAGGATTCTCCGGCGTGCGATTAGGGAAGCGAAAGCAAGGGCGTTGGCCCCCTTCCCCATGTGTAGCTCTGGCTGCTCCGATACCCCGAAGATTGCCACTATTGGGCATCATCCTCCTCAACAAGATACACAACGAGCCCAGTGGTAGCGGCTATGCTGAGAATGTGGACCCAGTTGAGACAGCGTTTTGGGATAACCAAAATGTCCCCCATGGCTCCCATATGCGGCAATTACAGATTCCCCCCTGCCATGCTAGATACCACCTTCAAAAGATGGAGGTGGCACAATGACAGTCGGGGACTTCTACGTAGGGCACACACTGGTGACACTGGACAAACTGACGAGGAAGTGGAAACTAGCAAAAGGACAGGAATTGAGACACCTCCAAATAAAACACTTACTCCGCAAAGAGACAGTAGGGTACACTGGGGTGCCAGAAAGCACACTACTAGAGGACCTGATAAGCACAAGCAGCGAGAAGTGAGGGCTATGTGGGAAAATATATGGACAACTACTGGACTGAGCCCGGACTCCACTGGACGAGACCAGACAAAAATGGGAGGACGAACTGGGGACAGAGGTAGGGTGGGGACTCTGGAGCGAAGCACTGAGCAGGGTGAGCTCCACCTCCTCCTGTGCAAGGCCTAATGCAGCTCAAAGTGGTGCACAGAGCGCACCTGACCAGAACCCGAATGAGCAGGTTCTTCCCAGAGGTGGAGGACAAATGTGAGCGGTGCCAGAGGGGCCCGGCCAACCACACCCACATGTTTTGGGCTTGCCCCAAGCTTGCTGGGTTCTGGACAGCCTTCTCTGAGGCAATGTCCAAGGTTGTGGGGGTGAGAGTGAAGCCATGCCCAATTATTTCTTATTTATTGAGAAAATTAGGTGAATTCAGTGAGTGCCACTGTGAAGGATGAATCTAACACAAAATGTGCATGTATTGTGGATGGTCAATAAATGCTGTCTTTGTCAGCAACGCCAGATCTCATGACACATAAGTAGAAATAATATACTGGAGTCTTTGCAGTGTAGGTTACACCAATCATTTTTCCCCACCTATCGACCCACTGAGGGCATTAAGGGTGGATTCTTCCACCTGGGGATTAAGCCCCATGGCGGGGGTGGAAAAATGGAGGGCGAGCTTCTCCGTTCCGCCAGCCCCATTTTCTGGCGCGGCGTTCTCCTAACGGCAGTGGGATCCTCCATTCTGGCAGCCGGCCAATGAGATTTCCCATCGTGACCATCCCATGCCATTGGGAAACCCACGGGTGAGGGTGCGCTGCCGGAGAATCAGAGGATTCCGCCAACAGACAGTCCCGCAGGGAGTTCTCACGATGGAGACTGCCACCCTATCCGAGTACCATATTGAAAATATTATTGACCCACTATTGAAAAAAGAAGGTGGACCTCCTGAAAATGAAGATGGATCTCTCCGGAAGCACTCTGAGGCTGAAGATAGATCTCCTGAGAAAGATGTTGGCTCTCCAGAAACTTTCAGAGGTTGGAAGATGGATCTCTGTTATACGTTTAGCTGCTGTTATATAAAGAGTCAAAGGTTCTGCTCCTTTTCAACCAACACCTTTAATTTACTTCAACAGACTCTGCACACAACTCCAACATCACATCATCTGACACAAAGGCCACCTGAAGCTCCTTTACATATATCAGTGTCAATTATTGGATACTTAACATAAATGAGACAACTAATTGGAATGTCTCTTAACCCATTACTTAGCAGTCTCCCCTTCCTTGGAGAAAAAAAAAAATTAGGTGAAAACAAAATTACAAGAAACTCAAAAACACACACGCAATTTTCCCATTTTTTTTTTCACTGTTTGGAAGAACAAAAAAACAGTCACAGAAACAGGCGCCCTTCATTAACAATATCCAAAGGTTTCTGTGAGCTAGCCGCTCTTTTTGTAAAACAGTCTGACAATTGATAGCTACTGTCAACCCATTTAATTTTTGCTATTTCCCCTCTGTTCAACAACTGCTTCAAACTTGCGATGTCTATCCTTAACCTTATTTCATTGACACTTTTTGTAGAGTGTACATTTTCCCACAGGGATTTATTGTCAATGTGACAGTCAATAGGTATATTACCCAAATCCCCTAATCCCAAAATTTCTGTCAATATCTGAGATATATAAAAGGCCATATCCACCACCTCTACAAGGCTTAATGTCTCAGTAGCCAAAGTGCTTTTGACCACTCTCCTTATTTTCTTTGTTTCCCACACAAGAGGGCAACATTTACCATTGTTCCCCAAAAGGAAAATTATAAAACCTCCTGCGCTTGAAACCTCATCACATCAATTTGCATGGGGCGCATCACTATAAACTATGAACTTCAAGTGCCTAAGGTCACCTAAAACCAGGAACCTCAAAACACACTCCTGCATTTTTAGTTTGACCAACGCTTTATTTTGCTCTTATTATGTCTTCCACTTTGGGATCATTCATTTTTGTACTTAAGTCTAAGACACCAAAACTCACGTCTGGTCAAGTCTGTCTACCTAACCAATTCAGTTGCCCAATTAAACTTCGCAGTTGCTCTTTTTCCATCGTTGAAACCATTGAGTCTTTTTGTGAAACCTGGCCACGACTAATTGCTGTTGGGCTGATGCTTTCCAAATAAGATTGCTGACGTAAAGTTGCCCCTAACTTAGTCTGTCCGATTTCCAGTCCAATATATTTAAGTGCACTGGAAGCCTGACTTCCAACCCTGAATTCTTTCCTCAAACCAGAGATTACAATAGCTTCGAAATCACTAGTCCCACCGCACAAAAAATCATCGACATGCATCATAAAGATGCCAGAAAGATTTCCTTTATAGTGCCAGTAACACATTGCCAGATCTGCTTTCAACTGGCAACAACCTAACTTTAATAAAACTGACCTTACTGAAAAATACCAGACTCTAGATGCATCATTTAATCCAGATACACATTTGTTCAACTTCCAGAGTACCCCTTCTGTGTTAGCTGCTTCTTTAGGAGGACGGAGAAAAATGTTTCTCTGGAGCTGATGCCCCTGCAAAAAGGCAGCTTTTATATCTATAGATATGTATTCCCATGCCTTTGTGACTAATAGAGCCAAGAAGATCTTTAAAATAACCTTTCCTGCCATAGGTGAATCTACCCTTAAATCCTGATCTTCTAAGGTTTCTTCAAATCCCCTTGCACAAGCCTGGCCTTTGCCTTATAAGTTCCACCCAGAAGAACCTTTTCAATGCAAATCCATCTGTGGGATAGAGCTCTTTGTTCCTATCCGGTACTTCCATGTATACCCCAAATTCACTCCATTTGCTGTTTGGCATCTTTGATAACTTTTTCATCTAACTTATTGGAAGCCAGCAAAATCTCACGTGCATGTGGGCTTCTACTCCTATTAGTATTTGTAGTCTTACTCATGTTCCGAGACATTGATAAACTACGTCCCCTCTCCCGCCTGGTATCTCGTTCTGTACTGCAACAGCTTGATCTTTCCCTTCTGCTATGGGATGTCCTTTCAATAGTTCTCGACATTTTCCTGCAGACCTGTTCACTATCTGATGTACTATCTGAACTGGCACTGTGTTTCTGTGCACTCCATTTTTGAACTTTGTGTTCCCAATCCATTGTCTTGACTCCCTCCCCTGAATGCTGTACATTCAACCAATGTTTATATTTTCCAGTAGCCTTCCCTGCTCTACTAATAACAGTTGCATCCTGACTAGACCCTTCAGGCAAGTATGTCACTTTTGTTCCCATTTTTGGCAGTTGTGTTTTCGGAAAAATGGCCTGTTCTAAATCATCAGAAGTGTTGTGTTCCTCTACAGAAACCCTGTCTATATCAGTTAACTGGTCCTCATAGTTCTGTAACACGTGCATACCAGATGATCCTGGTTCCTTGTAATGTCTGTCTGCTCTGTCTAAATTTGAAAATTTGTTATCTGTATCCTTATCCTTGATGAATGTACCCTAACAGTTTGATTGCCATGTTGCAAAATAATTGTTTTGCCATCTGTGCCAAGATCTTCCCTGAGCCTTTCCATTCATTAAAATTGTCTCTCTTATAGTATACGATGTCTCCTTGTTGAAAAAAGGTATTTGATGGCCGTAAATTATGCCTCAAAGCTCTGCAAATTCTTTCAGAGACTTCTGCTTCCAAAAAAACTTTTCTCCTGCTATGTAATGCATTTAAATGCTCAGCAAAGGCAGAGCTAATTGTAGTTCCTTCCCAAGCTGGAGGCTGGTCATCCAAAATGGACAGAATTTTAGGATTTCTACCAAACACTAATTGATAAGAACTATAGCCCCCAACCATCTGCAATGAATTCTTTGCATGTACCGCCCATGCTACAGCTGAATTTAGTTTGCAGCTTTGTCTATCTGCAAAGTTTTCTGGAGCATACCATCTATTACCGCATGGTTTCTTTCACACACACCATTACTAAATGGGTTTTCTGCAACCGTATTCAGAACTGTGATATTCACATTTTCACACATATCCCTAAACTCATCATTAGCAAATTCTCCCCCATTGTCTGTAAAGAATTTTGCCGGTGGGCCCATTCCTGTCCCTATCCATTTTCCACGATTGATCCAGAATTACTCTCTTTTCTTTACTTCGTACAATCGTTGATTGACTAAATCTGGTTGCTAAATCTACAAAATGCAAAATAAGTATATTATTGGTTTTATCCCAGATCTTAAGGTCCATGGCCACAATGCCGTTAAAATCCCTGGCCAAAGGTAGGGTTACTATCGGTCATGCTAGTGTCCTTTTGTACTTCCTACAAACTTCAAAGCGATCACTAACCTGTTCTATTAGCTTAGTTCATCCCTTACCCCTGTATCCTTTAATAGATGTTTCAGCCTCTGAAGAGATGCGCAAATTGCCTGTGCAGTTTTAATACAACAAGCTCTTTATCAGCTAAAGTCCCATTTTCAACTGCCATTAACACATTCTTAACAACTATACTTGAAATATTATTTGTCAGTAATGGTAGTGTCCTGACTGTGTAAATTGTAAGTCCACCGTCTTTCCAAAAACTGTTGCCTTATCCTGTTCCATATCCAGTTTCATGTGTGCTTTCTTCATCGACGGTCTGCTCAGAAGCAAAGGTATCTCACTTGATACAACATCCGTGCTAATGAAATGATTCACCGGACGGCAATATTGCAAAGGATCTCTACCCTTTTCAGCGACATCAGAGTATTATCATCCCCAAACCTGAAACTCGTGGAGCTTTCAAATTCTTTAACCTTGTTTCGATTTTCAGCATTCAAGGAGTCCAGGTAACATTTTAACCAGTCAATTCCACACACAGTAGATGTGCTGCCACTGTCCAATACAGCACAATTGAAGGATTCTGCAACCAACACCCTGATTACCGGCGTAAAACTGTTTGTTAATAGGACAATGCCTTCTTTCTGGTTGCTATCTTTTTCCTCTTCTGACTCTTCGTGTCATGTGTCGCTTCAAACACTCTATTACAACGTGTTGGACAGTTGAAAGCATAATGGTATTGAGAATCACATCGAAAATAGCGATTTATCATGCCCCGTGCATTTCTAGGGTTCATCTTCCTATTGTAGGTTCTAACTGGGTTTCTGACTTCATACTTTCCGAGTCCCGATCTCCTTCTATAGTCTTGGAACCTATTTGTACCCGTACGATTTCACCATACCTGGTTTTCTGTTTCCCAAGGCAGTTACCATAGTCCACATAACTACATAACTACTGTACCTCTCCATTGGTTGTACGATCTCCTTTCAGAAAATAAGGGGGGGGGTAGTCATATCCTGCCATCTTTATCCTAGGTTCAGCCATATATCTTTGGTTATTTTTCTTCTCACTCACTCCTTGGTTTGGGCTGGAAATGTTGTATCTTTCAACACATCAACCATCCTCTGCTACCATTTGTTAGACGTTTAGCTGCTGCTATATAAAGAGTCAAAGGTTCTGCTTCCTTTCCACAAACACCTTTAATTTACTTCAACCGACTCTGCGCAAACCTCTAACATCACATCAACTGACACAAAGGCCACCTGAAGTCCTTTTACATATCAGTGCCAATTATTGGATACTTAACATAAATGAGACAACTAATTGGAATGTCTCTTAACCCATTACTTAACAAACTCCTCCAGGACCTAATCTGAACATTCCACTACAGATGCTCCCCTCCCACCCACTGCTGTGTTTTTTCTGGGGTTCAGGGTTGCTGGTGGCCTCCATCCTGAACTACGGAATCAGCCCCACCCATTGTTCAGGTGAGACCCAACATCTGCAAGTCACATTGTTCCAAATCTGTTTTGCAACAATGTGTTTTTCCTCTGCCACCATGCAGAATCGGGCATGGGTAGCCAGGTCTTCATCTGCATCCCATGAGCGGGATGCAAATGAGTTCCATGCTGGCCATCAGTGGGTTTCCTGGGCCATGGTGGGCACCAGCAAAAGATCTCGCTGTATATTCACATCAGTATGAAGCCAGTTTTTGGACTTCTCATCAAATTCTGCACCCCCACCCCACCCCGGCCCACCCACCATTGAACAACCGTGCAGGAGCTTGGGAGGATTCCAAAGTGTCAACCACACAGTATGAAACTAGAGTCATGGTGTAGGCCTATCTATGTAGAGGGGACAGTCCTTCTATGAAGGACATCACTGGATCAGTTGAGTCTTTTTATTACAATGCCCAGAATTTTTTATGGGAAATTTTCTATTTTACCTGATTTATTGAATTCAATTTCACAAATTTCAATTTGAATTCATAAATGCTGGGTCCCTCGATCTGGCACGTGTAAATACACAAATTTCAGTCTTTCAAAAGAAACAAAGGAAGGCGAGATAATTCTCAGTGCCAACACATGGGGGGGGGGGATTTTCTGTCCATTTATGATGGACAGGAATGGCTGAGGAGCGGCATAGAATCGAGCGGAAGACCCAAAGCGGCTTTTAGGTCGGCATGATTTCCCCGCCTGATTGTCTTCATGCCTCCACCCCCCACCCCCACTGCCAGTGCTGTGACAGGGTACCGCCATACAGGATCGTCCTCCTCGATCTCCTCAATTCGGGCGGTGGTGCGGCGGGCACGGACGTCCCTGTTGAGGGCACATCCGGGAGTACAGCGGTCGGAGCTTCGGTCCGGGTCGGGGCAGAGGAACTAGGCAGGGCCGGGGGTAGCGGAGCCGGCGCCGGCGGGGTATGTAAAGGGCGCAAGGGGGGGCGCACGGTAGGAGCTCACCAACGGGTGGTAGGGCCGGAAGGGGGTGTGTTGTAGAGGGCGACGGGTCCTGCAGGGGAGCGGCGCGGGAAGGGGCGTCTGTGGTGGAGCATCCAGAGGGCGCCAGATCCCGGAGGGAAACCGTATCTTGCCTGCCGTCGGAGTACTCCACGTAGGCGTAACTGGGGTTGGCGTGGAGCAGTCGGACCTTTTCAACTAGGGGGTCCGTTTTATGGCTCCTCGCGTGCCTCCGGAGAAGAACAGGTCCCGGAGCCATCAGCCAAGGTGGAAGCGAGACCCCGGAGGTAGACTTCCTGGGGAAGAGAAACAATCGCACATGAGGGGTCTCATTTGTGGCCGTGCAGAGGAGTGACCTAATGGAGTGTAGGGCATCGGGTAGGACCTCCTGCCAGCGGGTGGTTGGGAGATTTCTCGACCGCAGGGCCAGAAGGACAGCCTTCCACACGGTCGCGTTCTCCCTCTCCACCTGCCCGTTTCCCCGTGGGTTATAGCTGGTCGTTCTGCTCGAGGCGATGCCTTTGCTGAGCAGATACTGACGCAGTTCATCGCTCATGAACGATGTACCCCGGTCGCTGTGGATATAAGCAAGGAAACCGAACAGGGTGAAGATGCTGTGCAGTGCCTTAATCACCGTGGCTGAGGTCACGTCGGTGCAGGGAATGGCGAATGGGAAACGGGAGAACTCATCAGTGAGGAAATAGGCATAACGGTTGGTGGACGGGAGGGGCCCCTTGAAGTCCACGCTCAGTCGCTCAAAGGGGCCCGAGGCCTTCACGAGCCGAACCTTGTCTGGCCGATAGAAGTGCGGTTTGCACTCCGCACAGACCTGGCAGGCCCTGACCATGGCCTTGACCTCCTTGGTTGAGTAAGGTAGGTTGCGGGACTTGATGAAATGGACGAGCCGGGTAACCCCCGGGTGGCAGAGGTCATTGTGGATGGCTTGCAGGCGGTCCTCCTGCGCGTTGGCGCGTGTGCCGCGGGACAGGGCATCTGGGGCCTCGTTGAGCTCCCCTGGACGATACTTGATATCGTACGAGTAGGTGGAGAGTTCGATCCTCCACCTCAAAATTTTATCGTTTTTTATTTTGCCCCGTTGCGTGTTATCGAACATATAGGCGACCGACCGTTGGTCGGTGACGAGGGTAAACCTCCTACCGGCGAGGTAGTGTCTCCAGCACCGCACAGCCTCCACAATGGCTTGTGCCTCCTTTTCGACTGCAGAGTGTCGAATCTCGGAGGCGGTGAGGGTTCGGGAGAAGAACGCTACTGGTCTGCCTCCTTGATTGAGGGTAGCAGCCAGGGCGATGTCTGATGCATCGCTCTCTACCTGGAAAGGGATGGTTTCGTCCACCGCCTGCATTGCGGCCTTGATGATGTCGGCCTTGATGCGGTTGAAGGCCAATTGAGCCTCAGCCGAGAGGGGAAAAGTGGTGGTCTTTAGGAGTGGGCGGGCTTTGTCCGCATACTTGGGGACCCACTGGGCGTAATAGGAGAAAAGCCCCAAGCACCGTTTGAGGGTCTTGAGGCTGCGGGGGAGAGGGAGTTCCTTAAGGGGGCGCATGCGGTCGGGGTCGGGACCTAGGACCCCGTCTTCCACGACATAGCCGAGGATGGCCAGCCGGGTGGTGTGGAAAACGCATTTGCCCTCGTTATAGGTCAGGTTAAGGGCTCGGGCGGTCTGGAGGAACTTTTTGAGGTTAGCGTCATGGTCCTGCTGATCATGGCCGCAGATGGTGACATTGTCCAAGTACGGGTATGTAGCCCGCAAACCGTTCTGGTCCACCATTTGGTCCATCGCCCTTTGAAAGACGGAGACCCCATTTGTGACACCAAAGGGGACCCTGAGGAAGTGGAAGAGCCGGCCGGCTGCTTCGAAGGCAGTATAGAGGCGGTCTTTTGGTCGGATGGGGAGCTGGTGGTAGGCAGATTTGAGGTCGACCGTGGAAAAGACTCGGTATTGGGCGATCCGATTTACCATTTCCACGATGCGAGGAAGGGGGTACGCATCAAGCTGCGTGAATCAGTTTATGGTCTGGCTATAATCCACGACCATCCGTTTCTTCTCCCCGGACCGGACTACCACCACTTGCGCTCTCCAAGGGCTGTTGCTAGCCTCGATGACCCCCTCTCCCAGTAAACGCTGGACCTCTGACTTGATAAAAGCCATATCTTGGGCACTGTAGCGCCGGCTCCTGGTGGCGACGGGCTTACAGTCGGGAGTGAGGTTAGCGAATAGCGAGGGGGGTGCGACTTTCAGTGTCGCAAGGCAGCACACCGTGAGGGGGGGCAAGGGTCCACCGAACTTCAGTGTCAGGCTTCGGTGGCTGCACTGGAAATCCAGTCCGAGCAGCAGGGGGGCACAGAGGTGAGGGAGGATATAAAATTTGAAACGGGTGTATTTGGCACCCTGGATCGAGAGATCCGCAATACAGTACCCCGTGATTTGTACCGAGTGGGACCCAGATGCGAGGGCTATGGTTTGGGATGTGGGATGGGTGCGTAGGGAGCAGCGCCTTACCGTTTCAGGGTGGATAAAGCTCTCCGTGCTCCCGGAGTCGAAGAGGCATGCAGTGTCGTGCCCGTTGACCTGGACCTGCATCATGGAGTTCTGCAGGTGTTTTGGCCGAGTTTGATCGAGGGTGATCGCACCCAGTCGCGGGTAGTCGGAGTCGTAAAATGGCCGCTGCCGTTGGTCGCACGTGTCGGGTCGAGAAGATGGCCGCCGACCAGATGGCCGCCCCCATGATTCGCACGAGGCTGATGACGTGTCAGAAGAGGACATGTCGGGTCGGTGCGCAGCAGCATTGCGAGGCCTGCGGGCCTGAGAGCCTGATTTTTGGGCCGGCTGTTCTTAGTTTTTTTGGCCCCTGGGTCTGGCCAGGCAGACCCTCGCAAAGTGCCCTTTCTTGCCACAGTCGCTGCAGATCGCGGAGCGGGCTGGGCAGCGTGGGCGTGGGTGCTGGCCCTGCCCGCAGAAGTAGCAAGGTGTGCCCCCATGGTGAGCGGGTCACCGCGTGGCGCAGGCCTGTAATACAGGCGAGTCTTAGGAAGTCCGGGGGGGGGCTGGCAGAGTCCGCGGGGTACATACCCAAGTTATGTCGGGCCACCTCCAGCGAGGAGGCGAGCGTTAGCGTCTCCTGGAGGTCTTTTGCCCCGTTTTCGAGCAGTCGCTGCCGGATGTAGGTCGAGCGGATGCCGGACACGAAAGAATCTCTGATGTGCAGGTTCATATGGACTTCCCCTGTCACATCCTGATGGTCACAGTCCCTGGCCAGCGCGGTGAGTTTCTCAACAAACTCGTCGAGCGATTCCCCCGAGCGCTGCCGGCAGGTAGAGAGCAGATGCCGGGCGTGCACCTCATTGACGGGTTTGACAAACCGCTTGCGGAGCAACTCAATCGCTTCCTCATAAATCGTCGCCTTTTCGAGCGTGGCGGAGATTCTGTGACTCACCCGGGCGTGGAGTAGACGCAGCTTGCGTGGCCCCAGGATGGGAGTCTCTGCGGAGTCCAGGTAGGCCTCGAAGCACCGCAGCCAGTATTTAAAAATTTCCTTTGCCTCCGGCGTTCGTGCTTCCAGATTGAGCTTCTCTGGTTTTAGGCCTGCGGCCATCCTGAATCTAGTTTAGCCTAATAAATTGAGGTACCCTCAATAATGATGCTTAGAGGTTAAACTGTAAAGAAGGCTTTATTAGGCTAATAACTATGCTACAGATTTGGACGAGAGCTGACTGCTATACAGACCATGAGGCAGGCCTTTATGTATGGCTCCCAGATGGGCGGAGCCAGAGGCGGAGTCCCCAGGGTTCCAAGCCTGGTCTTAAAGGGGACATCACCTTACATGATGATAAGGCAGTAACCGTTCATCACAATTATGATCATGGCTGATCCAGCCTTCTCGCATATCCTTTGATGCCTTTAGCCCCAAGAGCAATATTGAATTCCTTTTTGATATTACACAATGCTTTGGCCTCAACTACTTTCTGCGATAGCGAATTCCACAGATTCACCACTCTCAGGGTGATGAAATTTCCCCTCACCTCAAACCTTAAAGGTAAACCCCGTATCCTCAAACTATGGCCCTTAATTCTGGACTCCCCCACCATCGGGAACATTCTTTCTGAATCTACCCTGGGCAGGATACTCCGGTCCCTCCAGCCTCGTATTTCTCAGCCGTGGGCTGTTCACTGGCAGCGGGATTCTATCTCCCCCGCTTGACAGTGGGGGTTCCCATTGTAACAACCCAATGCCGCTGGGAAACTATGGGTGGTGGTGCATTGCCAGCAGGAAAAGAGAATCACACTAACAGAGAATTCCGGCCTCTGTCGAAACCTGTTAGAAATTTGTAAGATTTTATGAGATCCCCTCTCATTCTTCTAAACCCCAATAAATATAATCCTAACCGACTTAGTTTCTCCTCATATGACAGTCCCGCCATCCCAGGAATCAGCCTGGTAAACTTTCACTGCACTTTCTCCACAGCAAGAACATCCTTCCTCAGATAAGGACACCAGCAGAACTGCACATAATACTCCAGGTGTGACCTCACCAATGCCCTACACAATTGCAGTAAGACATCCTTATTCCTATACACAAATCCTCTTGCTACGAAGGCCAACATACCATGTGCCTTTCCAGTGATGTCCACATGAGAATGAATAATAATAATAACATAATGAGGTACTTCATTTCAAATTGAATATGATTTTGAACACTGTGAGATGATCAGCGAGCAGCATCACATCTGATGTTATGACATATATAAGGTCACTGATAAAGCAGCAGATGGTGGTTGGGCCAAGGACACTGCTCTGAAGAATCCCTGCTTCGATGTCCTGCAATGATTGACCTCAGGTAACCATGGCCATGTATTCAGCTGTGACCAGCCACTTGAGTGTTTCCAATCACATTAACTTTGCTCAGGCTCCTTGGAGCCATACTTGATCGATTGCTGCCATGCTGTTGATTGAAGTTACACCCATCTCTCCTTTAGTGTATACTTCCTGTGTCCATGTCTGCTTTTAAACAGTGACAAGGTGTGGAACTTGTTGGCTCCGCAGGTTATTGGTGAGTGGGCATTACTGATACCTTCTTCCATCACACTATTGCCTGCGAGGAGGCTGAAAGGGCACTAGTTGTCCTGGTTAAATGAATACTGTCTTTTGTCAATGGAACATTATGTGGTAATCATCCACATTACTGCTGTCATAACTCTACTAGAGTAGCTTGTATAGGGTTCTGGTTAGTTCTGTTACACAGGTCTTCAGTATTTCATGTGGAATGTTTTCAGACCCACACCCTTTACTGAGTACAGTGTACTCAACTGCTCTTCAGTTTCACATGAGGTGAACTAAGTAAAACTTGAAGATCGACAATTATTCACACCTGAGTGTAGTAGGATTAAAGAGCTTTGAGGAGTCTGACAGAATTAAAAAAGGAGATGCGAGCTACCTTTTACAGCCCTGGTTGATGGTACCCGCCAGGAACCCTTACATTGACGTCCATGACACTACCAGAGCAACTGTTGATCACGTTTTCGACCAGGGTTTTTCAAAGTGCAGGTCATGACCCACGGGTGGATGTTGGGTCACAGAATGCTCAATCACAGTGTTCCCACAGTGGTCCCAATTGCAGCGGAAGCACACAGTGGCCGCTACTGGCATTGAAATTGAGAATGGCGGCCGCTACCGGCTTTTAAATGAGACCAAAATTAGGCTATGTGCAGTCTTCCAACCATAAGCGGCAGTAGTGAGCAGGTTAAGCGTCCTGCACATGAACATGACGTCAAGCATCCTGGATGTACGTACTTTCACCACAAATTCATGGAGGAGAGCTTCTTCTATATTCTATCTGTGAGCAAGCAAGGCAAGGGGGCTGTGAAGATGGATCATTTTGCTACAAGGAAGAGACGGGCAGAGACAAATAGGCAGTGTACCTATTGGCCAGGATCTCACATTAGAATCTGCTCAGAGAGAGCTGCACAGGAGACTCCAGAGTTGGACAGAGCAGTGCTAGTATTAGCTCTGTACAGAGCTCCAGGGCCTCTGGTTAGCAGCCTACAAAGAAGAAACAACTCAGGAACAAAGTACTATAAAGAGGATTTCTTGAGGTACGGTTTTATTAATTGTGACAATGCAAAGAAGGATGCAAAGCCCATCTGCAGGATTCTCCATCTGCAGGATAGTTCGCTTCGCCAAAGCACACCCAGGGTTTCCTGGAGGCTTGGGGTGGCCATATGGGAAGCCCCATTGGCCAGCTGTGAGAGCGGAAAATCCCGCTGCCGGCGGGGGCGCACAATGCCAGAAAATGGGGCTGGCGGGATGGAGAATCCTGCCCTATATGTGTGATATGCAGGGAAGTACTGACAAATGAGAGGAGAAGTTTCAGACTTTGAAAGAGAAGTGGTGGGTGAAAAATTCCTTTTGAGGTTTGAGACCCTAATGTCAGTTAATAACTTACAGCTGACTCCAAATTAAAAGACTACACTGCTGTATCTCACCTGCGACAGCACATTAAAAACACACCAAAAGCCCATGAGGCTGTCAGCATTCTGGAGTAGCATTTCCCAAGAGTATCCAGTGCTGAGTAAAACAAGCATGTTGTTGCTATTACCCTTCATGACGATCTACATGTTTGAAGTTGGATTTTCCATTCTCACAAAGATGAAGACAGCACAATGGAACCAGCTGAAGTCTGCACCTGATATGTACAATGCCCACTCCTCCTGTGAACCTGATTGGAGTGAGATCACAAGGATCAAGCAAGTTCCCCTTCGCATCAAAGGTAAGTGAACATGGCATGGGTCCTGAAGGTCGACCGTTTGGCAAGACCATGGGCTAGATTCTCCATTTGGAGACTAAGGCCGGGATTCTCCAAGCCTGCGTCAGGTCGGAGAATTGCCGGGGGGGGGGCACGAGAATCCAGCCATGCCGGTCCGACGCCAGGCCGCCGATTTTCCGGTGACCAGAGAATTGGTGGTAATCGCGCCCGCAGGGTCGCCGCAGTGTCGGTCGGAGGCCGTTGAAAGTGGCCCCTGTGGCGATTCTCTGCGCTCGACGGGCCGAGTGCCCACCGAGTTCTGCCGAGACCCACCGGCGTGGTTTACATATGGTCCTACCCGGCCGGACCTAGGCTTTCTGGCTGCGGAGTCCGTCCTGGTGCGGGGGGCAGGGAGATCCGACTCCGGCAGGGGCCTCCACGGTGGCCAGGCCCGCGATCGGGGGTTACAAATCAGCGGGCGCGCTCATTCCAGGGGAGCCTATGTTTCTCCACGCCTGGCCCCTGTAGGGCTCCGCCATGTTGCCTGGGGGCTGCCACGGAGATGGCTGTGGCGCACTTGTGCAGACCTGTGCTGGCCATGGCGCGCATGCGCACAGCGCACAGCACTCCGGCGCCATTCTAGCCCCCGAGGAAGGGGTAAATGACTGGGCCTGGAGGCCCGTTGACGCCGGCTTGGCTCGCGTCAGTTTTGACACCGGCGTCAACAATTGCCCGGGATTTTGGAGAATCCCGGCCTAAGTCTCCTCGCCAGCATGAAAACGGTGGTGTTTTTCGCCAGGAAAACTGGCGCAAAACAGCCACTGATTCCCTACGCCGGCGGGGGGGGGGGGGGGGCTAGCCACCAGGCAGCGTAGAGCTCCCAGCTATAGCTGCTGATATGGCCTGGAGCATTGCCAGGTCCGGGGCCGCACGTACGCATGGCGGCGGCTTGCAGCGGTCATGCTGTGCCTCATGACAGATGCAGCCCGTAGACCCTGGACCGCACAATTAGCCCCCCACTTCGGCAAGCTCGCTCGCCACGGACCACCCCCCACCACAGTGCCCCCAGCCCCAAATAATGCCCCCCGTGCCTGTGGATCGCTGTTCCCCGACTGCGGCGGCACGAGACTGAGTCCGCAGCCGCCATGCTGAGTTTCCCGACGGATGAGACCACATGTGTCCCACGCCATCGGGAACTCGCCGGTCGGGGATGGAGCACTGCGGTGTGGGCCTCAGGCAATGGCCTGAAGCCGTGGGTACCACGTGCGGCGTACTCCTCGGGTCCGCCGCTTTATAGGAGGCGGAGCATCACAAAAGCAGCGCCGCCCCCGATTCTGTCGTCATTAGGAATTCTCCGCCCTGTCGCCGAACGCGATTTTGGTGTCAGGGATCGAAGAATCCAACCCCATTTCCTTTATTTTCTGTACATTGAAAGAATGTGAGATTGTGAATATTAAGTAAACTTTATCAAGTTATGTAATGTTAATAGTCTTTACATTTATTGTGTTTTGTAGTTACTGAGTTTGGTGAATGAGCGAGTTTTAAGAGTTAATTTCTGTCTAAAGTTTAATGTTATTTCTTTAATTTAGCAATTAATTAAAAATTACTCCTTAATAATAATAATAACCGTTTATTGTCACTAGTAAGTTAAAAGAAGTTAAGTTTATTCCAGCTTTAAGCAACGGTATGCAAGCTCTGTGAAAGCAGCTGCTGCTAATTAATTAGGTCGCTCGTTTAAACTGATTTTCAAAAGCTTGTATCTGTTGTTTTTCAGAAATTATAAAAGCAGGGCTTCCTCAGTGCTTTGTTTGCACCGAGGGATGTTGATGTTGTGAATGAGGGAATTCTATGGGATACTTTCATTCTATAGCCGAGTTTTCTTTTCAGAAACTATAAAAACAAAGCTCCCACAGTGCCGCTGGGTCTGCACAGTGTCAAGTTGTGAGTTTGGTGAGGGATGTGCTCCTTTGTTTTATACTTTTTTCAGCCTCCAGCAGTTGGCTCTTATTTTGCTACAGGGGAAGAAGTTGGTTGGGGAGCAAATGGTAAATTACTTGACTTGTTCCAATTGGATTAAATAGTTTTTAAAGTTGCGATGTGGCAGATCAGTTTGGCTGAATGGAAAGCACATCCTAAAGTATGTGGGATATCATGGACACACCATGTGCCCTGGACAAACACACCTGCAGGAAGTGTCACCAACAGCAGAAGCTTGAACTCTGGCTTTCAGAACACGAGCGGTAGCTGGAGTATATCTGTCAGGCAAAGAACTCCATGGACAAGCATGTTTAGGGAGGTGGTCACACCACACATTAGAAGCACGTAGGCATGCTTCCATGCTCGGCAGTCTAAGAGAATGAGACAGGTAGTGCAGGTCTTATCTGAATCTATCTTGCTTGCTAATTGGATTTTCATTTGGAGAGAGGTGAGGGCTATGGTTCCTCGGGGGTACACAGCCAGAGCCAAGTCCATTGCACCACTTGTGGTTCAACTGCACAGGAGGGAAGGAAGTAGAGTGGAAGAGCAATAGTCAGAGGGTTATTGATAGTCAGGGGATCAGACAGGTGTTTCTGTGGCTGTGAATGTGACTCCAAGGTGATATGTTGCCTTCCTGGTGCCATCACGGAACGGCTGCAGGACATCCTTCTGGAGGAAGGTGAACAGCCAGAAGTTGTTGTCCACTTTGGTGCCAATGATATGCGCATGAAGAGGAATGATAGACTAATAGCAGATTTTAGGGAGTTAGGAAGGAAATTAGAAAAAAATACTTCAAAAGCAATAATCTCAGGATTACTCGCAGCGCAATAAGCAACTGAGCATAGGACTACGAGGGCTGAGCAATTGAACATGTATTTGGAGAATTGGTGTCAGAGGGAGGGCATCGGATTCCTGAACATTGGTTCTGGGGCAGGTGGAACCTGTACGAGATGGATGGATTGCACCTGACCGGGACTCACAGGAGATTTGTTAGAGCTGCAGGGGCATGGGAATCTTTGGAGTTCTCAAATTGGAAGGAGCTCGTAACAGAAAGTAGAAAAACAGCAAGCAAAATTGGGAGGCAGGCAAAATGAACATGAGCATCAACTAGGCAAAGGATGTGGAATCATGTCAAAAGGCAAAGTCATGGGCGCACTACCTAAACATTCACAACGAGGTGGATGATTTAAAGGCACAAAAAGAGGTGGTGATCTGACTACCTTGATGGAAACATGGCTGCAGGGTGACCAAGACTGGAAACTGAATATTCATGGTTTTCAACATTTAGGAAGGACTGGCAAAAATGAAAAAAAATGATGTTGCACCAATAAACATTCGGATAAGTACATTATTAGTAAGGGATGAATAACACTACGGGAAGAAAAATAGATAATGGGAAGCAAAGCAGGAGGTTGGCACATGGGAAGGTGGGTTCAACTACTTGGAAAGTGAAGAAAAAAGATAAAGGGAAGAAGACCTCAGGAGATGTTCTCAATGGAGGAGTTAGGATTCAAAAAGAAGGTATAAAAACTAGCATAAAGGCACTTTATCTGAATGCTTGTAGCATTCAAAGAACAAAGAACAAAGAACAAAGAAATGTACAGCACAGGAACAGGCCCTTCGGCCCTCCAAGCCCGCGCCGACCATACTGCCCGACTAAACTACAATCTTCTACACTTCCTGGGTCCGTATCCTTCTATTCCCATCCTATTCATATATTTGTCAAGATGCCCCTTAAATGTCCCTATCGTCCCTGCCTCCACTACCTCCTCCGGTAGCGAGTTCCAGGCACCCACTACCCTCTGCGTAAAAAACTTGCCTCGTACATCTACTCTAAACCTTGCCCCTCTCACCTTAAACCTATGCCCCCTAGTATTTGACCCCTCTACCCTGGGGAAAAGCCTCTGACTATCCACTCTGTCTATGCCCCTCATAATTTTGTAGACCTCTATCAGGTCGCCCCTCAACCTCCTTCGTTCCAGAGAGAACAAACCGAGTTTATTCAATCGCTCCTCATAGCTTATGCCCTCCATACCAGGCAACATTCTGGTAAATCTCTTCTGCACCCTCTCTAAAGCCTCCACATCCTTCTGGTAGTGTGGCGACCAGAATTGAACACTATACTCCAAGTGTGGCCTAACTAAGGTTCTATACAGCTGCAACATGACTTGCCAATTCTTATACTCAATGCCCCGTCCAATGAAGGCAAGCATGCCGTATGCCTTCTTGACTACCTTCTCCACCTGTGTTGCCCCTTTCAATGACCTGTGGACCTGTACTCCTAGATCTCTTTGACTTTCAATACTCTTGAGGGTTCTACCATTCACTGTATATTCCCTACCTGCATTAGCCCTTCCAAAATGCATTACCTCACATTTGTCCGGATTAAACTCCATCTGCCATCTCTCCGCCCAAGTCTCCAGACAATCTAAATCCTGCTGTATCCTCAGACAGTCCTCATCGCTATCCGCAATTCCACCAACCTTTGTGTCGTCTGCAAACTTACTAATCAGACCAGTTACATTTTCCTCCAAATCATTTATATATACTACAAACAGCAAAGGTCCCAGCACTGATCCCTGTGGAACACCACTGGTCACAGCCCTCCAATTAGAAAAGCATCCCTCCATTGCTACCCTTTGCCTTCTATTGCCTAGCCAGTTCTGAATCCACCTTGCCAGCTCACCCCTGATCCCGTGTGACTTCACCTTTTGTACTAGTCTACCATGAGGGACCTTGTCAAAGGCCTTACTGAAGTCCATGTAGACAACATCCACTGCCCTACCTGCATCAATCATCTTAGTGACCTCCTCGAAAAACTCTATCAAGTTAGTGAGACACGACCTCCCCTTCACAAAACCGTGCTGCCTCTCACTAATACGTCCATTTGCTTCCAAATGGGAGTAGATCCTGTCTCGAAGAATTCTCTCCAGTAATTTCCCTACCACTGAAGTAAGGCTCACCGGCCTGTAGTTCCCGGGATTATCCTTGCTACCCTTCTTAAACAGAGGAACAACATTGGCTATTCTCCAGTCCTCCGGGACATCCCCTGAAGACAGCGAGGATCCAAAGATTTCTGTCAAGGCCTCAGCAATTTCCTCTCCAGCCTCCTTCAGTATTCTGGGGTAGATCCCATCAGGCCCTGGGGACTTATCTACCTTAATATTTTTTAAGACACCCAACACCTCGTCTTTTTGGATCACAATGTGACCCAGGCTATCTACACCCCCTTCTCCAGACTCCACATCTACCAATTCCTTCTCTTTGGTGAATACTGATGCAAAGTATTCATTTAGTACCTCGCCCATTTCCTCTGGCTCCACACATAGATTCCCTTGCCTATCCTTCAGTGGGCCAACCCTTTCCCTGGCTACCCTCTTGCTTTTTATGTACGTGTAAAAAGCCTTGGGATTTTCCTTAACCCTATTTGCCAATGACTTTTCATGACCCCTTCTAGCCCTCCTGACTCCTTGCTTAAGTTCCTTCCTACTTTCCTTATATGCCACACAGGCTTCGTCTGTTCCCAGCCTTTTAGCCCTGACAAATGCCTCCTTTTTCTTTTTGACGAGGCCTACAATATCACTCGTCATCCAAGGTTCCCGAAAATTGCCGTATTTATCTTTCTTCCTCACAGGAACATGCCTGTCCTGTATTCCCTTCAACTGACACTTGAAAGCCTCCCACATGTCAGATGTTGATTTGCCCTCAAACATCCGCCCCCAATCTATGTTCTTCAGTTCCCGCCTAATATTGTCATAATTAGCCTTCCCCCAATTTAGCACATTCATCCTCGGACCACTCTTATCCTTGTCCACCAGTACTTTAAAACTTACTGAATTGTGGTCACTGTTACCGAAATGCTCCCCTACTGAAACATCTACCACCTGGCCGGGCTCATTCCCCAATACCAGGTCCAGTACCGCCCCTTCCCTAGTTGGACTGTTCACATATTGTTTTAAGAAGCCCTCCTGGATGCTCCTTACAAACTCCGCCCCGTCTAAGCCCCTGGCACTAAGTGAGTCCCAGTCAATATTGGGGAAGTTGAAGTCTCCCATCACCACAACCCTGTTGTTTTTACTCTTTTCCAAAATCTGTCTACCTATCTGCTCCTCTATCTCCCGCTGGCTGTTGGGAGGCCTGTAGTATACCCCCAACATTGTGACTGCACCCTTCTTATTCCTGATCTCTACCCATATAGCCTCACTGCCCTCTGAGGTGTCCTCTCGCAGTATAGCTGTGATATTCTCCCGAACAAGTAGCGCAACTCCGCCTCCCCTTTTACATCCCCCTCTATCCCGCCTGAAACATCTAAATCCTGGAACGTTTAGCTGCCAATCCTGCCCTTCCCTCAACCAGGTCTCTGTAATGGCAATAACATCATAGTTCCAAGTAGTAATCCAAGCTCTAAGTTCATCTGCCTTACCCGTAATGCTCCTTGCATTAAAACATATGCACTTCAGGCCACCAGACTCGCTGTGTTCAGCAACTTTTCCCCGTCTGCTCTGCCTCAGAGCCACACTGTCCCTATTCCCTAGTTCTCCCTCAATGCTCTCACCTTCTGACCTATTGCTCCCGTACCCACCCCCCTGCCATACTAGTTTAAACCCTCCCGTGTGACACTAGCAAACCTCGCGGCCAGGATATTTATGCCTCTCCGGTTTAGATGCAACCCGTCCATCTTATACAGGTCACACTTGCCCCGGAAGAGCTCCCAGTGGTCCAGAAAACGGAAACCCTCCCTCCTACACCAGCTGTTTAGCCACGTGTTTGTCTGCTCTATCTTCCTATTTCTAGCCTCACTGGCACGTGGCACAGGGAGTAATCCCGAGATTACAACCCTCGAGGTCCTGTCCTTTAACTTTCTGCCTAGCTCCCTGAACTCCTGCTGCAGGACCTCATGCCCCTTCCTGCCTATGTCGTTAGTACCAATATGTACAACGACCTCTGCCTGTTTGCCCTCCCCCTTCAGGATTCCCTCTACCCGTTCGGAGACATCCTGGACCCTGGCACCAGGGAGGCAACATACCATCCTGGAGTCTCTTTCACGCCCACAGAAGCGCCTATCTGTGCCCCTGACTATAGAGTCCCCTATAACTATTACTCTTCTGCGCTTTGACCCTCCCTTCTGAACATCAGAGCCAGCCGTGGTGCCACTGCTCTGGCTGCTGCTGTTTTCCCCTGATAGGCTATCCCCCCCGACAGTATCCAAAGGGGTATATCTGTTCGAGAGGGGGACAACCACAGGGGATTCCTGCACTGACTGCCTGCCCTTTCTGGTGGTCACCCATTTCTCTGCCTGCACCTTGGGTGTGACCACATTTACATAACTGCGATCTATGACGCTTTCCGCCACCTGCATGCTCCTAAGTGCATCCAATTGCTGCTCCAACCGAACCATGCGGTCTGTGAGGAGCTCCAGTTGGGTGCACTTTCTGCAGATGAAGCCACCCGGGACGCTGGAAGCCTCCCGGACCTGCCACATCTCACAGTCAGAGCACAGCACCCCTCTAACTGACATTGCGTCAATTAATTAAAATTAAAATTTGTCTCTTTTTTTTTTTTTATAAATACTTTTTTTTTTTTAAATTGCAAAGTTACTGTCAACTATCTGTTTCCTAGCACTAGATTTCTAATAGAAATGCGATAGCCAACTATAATACTCTCCGATCTCTGGCTTAGATATCCTCTAAATTATAATTAAGTTATTATGTTTAATTAGTTCCCAAATACTCAAATATTTTTTAAATTTAGGTTAGAATCCCAACCAGCCACTCAGGTCACAGCTTTTCTGTGATGTCGCTTCAATTTCCCCCCGACACACACAATTTGAAAAAAGGTATAAAAGTAAAAATCACTTACTTGCCTTCTGAGTGTCTGAGATGTTCTCAGGTTCTCTCGCTGACAGAGACTGCTCCTCCACCACCGATCCTTGACCTGCACAATGCTAATAATATAATAATATAATATGGCACTTACCTTACACCAATGGGTCTTCTTATTAGGTTAGAGGAGGAGGGCGGGTGGGAGACACTACACGTGTAGTGTCTCGGGTTTCCTCTCCACCAGAATTTATTGGTTGGGGGGGGGGGGGCACTTGCCAGAGGTAGAACTTCCGGTTCCCGCCTTGTATAAAAACAAATAAAACTGAAAAGAAGAACAGACACGGGACCAGGTAAGGCTTTTTAAATTCACTACTCACCTCCAAGAAGGCCCCTGCGCACCGCTGCCGCCGAAATCCAATGGGCTGCTCCTGTAAAGGTAAGTGGTTTTAAATTCACTACTCACCTCCAAGAAGGCCCCTGCGCACCGCTGCCGCCGAAATCCAATGGGCTGCTCCTGTAAAGGTAAGGCTTTTTAAACTAACTACTCACCTCCCAGAAGGCCCCTGCGCACCGCTGCCGCCGAAATCCAATGGGCTGCTCCTGTAAAGGTAAGTGGTTTTAAATTCACTACTCACCTCCAAGAAGGCCCCTGCGCACCGCTGCCGCCGAAATCCAATGGGCTGCTCCTGTAAAGGTAAGTGGTTTTAAATTCACTACTCACCTCCAAGAAGGCCCCTGCGCACCGCTGCCGCCGAAATCCAATGGGCTGCTCCTGTAAAGGTAAGTGGTTTTAAATTCACTACTCACCTCCAAGAAGGCCCCTGCGCACCGCTGCCGCCGAAATCCAATGGGCTGCTCCTGTAAAGGTAAGGCTTTTTAAACTAACTACTCACCTCCCAGAAGGCCCCTGCGCACCGCTGCCGCCGAAATCCAATGGGCTGCTCCTGTAAAGGTAAGTGGTTTTAAATTCACTACTCACCTCCAAGAAGGCCCCTGCGCACCGCTGCCGCCGAAATCCAATGGGCTGCTCCTGTAAAGGTAAGTGGTTTTAAATTCACTACTCACCTCCAAGAAGGCCCCTGCGCACCGCTGCCGCCGAAATCCAATTCGAAACAAGATAAATGAGTTGACGGCACAAATCGTCGCAAATGACTATTTAGTGGCCATTACACAGACATGGGGTTGATTCTCCGAGCCCCGCGCCGCGCAGGAGAACCGCCGCGCCACGATGCCCCGACACGGGCGCACGATTCTCCGAGGTGCGGAGAATCGGTGCCATCGATACTCCGGCCCAGATGGGCCGAGCAGCCGCGGCGATATGACAGAGTCCCACCGGTGCTTTTCACCCCTGGTCGCTGCCGGCGAGAACTCTGCGGGAACGGTCGGGGGGGGCGGCCTGTGGGGGGAGGGGGCTGCTTCACCGGGGGGGGGGGGGGGGGGGGCTCTGATGGGGTCTGGCCCGCGATCGGGGCCCACCGATTGGCGGGCTGGCCTCTACCCCCCCCCCGGGCCTACTTTCTGGCGTGCCGGCCCTTGAACACCGACTCCATGTTGAGTTGGGGCCGGCGCTCTAAAGAAGTCCCCCACGCATGCACAGGTTGGCGCGGCCCAACTGCGCATGTGCGAAAGGAGGCTGGAGCCAGAATCGGTCGTACCAGGGCCCGGTTCGCGCTGTCGTGAAACGCGACGGCATTCACAACGGCACGACCACTTCGGCTCCATATCGGAGATTCGCCCCCATGGGGCGGGATTCTCTGATCCTGAGGCTAAGTGTTGACGCCGTCGGAAATGCCGTTGCGTCATCACGGCCCCATGATCAGCAATTCTGGCCCCTACAGGGGACCAGCAGGGCGCAGGAGCCGCTTCACTAAAGTGAGAATCTCTGGGATGGTGGAGGGTATTGGAGACAGCTGTGACGAAAAATCAGTATCATCCTCTGACTTGAGCTCCGGGGTCTCCTGAGTCTCGGGCAGAGGGCCGGGGTCTGAGCTGCTCTCATCACTGCTCGGTTCACGGTAGTGGGGGGGGGGGGGGGGGGGTCCGGCTCTGGCACTGGTTGGGGGTGGGGGATGCCAGATGGACCCGCCCCAGCACCAGCACGTCCTGTAAGACACAAGATGCATGATTAGTTACATTTGTGCCACACAAGTGATAGGCAATGGCCATCTCCAACAAGAGAGAATCCAACCATCGCCCCCTGATATTCAATGACGTTATCATCACTGAATCCCCACTGGCAACATCCTGGGATCAACCATATGAATGCTACAGCAAGTAACTCGTTTCCTGGCTCACGAAAGCCTCTCTACAAAGCACAAATTAGGAGTGTGATGGAATATTCTCCACTTGCCTGGTTGAGTGCAGCTCCATCAACACTCAAGAAGCTCAACACCATCCATGGCAAAGCAGCCCGCTTGACTGGCACCTCATTCACCTCCTTCACTATTCATTCTCTCCATCACTGACATGCAGTGGCAGAAGTGTACATATAAAAATTATTTCGATATACCACAAACAGCAGAGGCCCCAACACCCATCCCTGCAGGACCCCACTGGACATAGTTTCCAGTCAGAAAAACACCCCTTGAACATCACCCCATGCTTCCTGCCGCTCAGTCAATTCTCAGGCAATGTGCCGAATTTCCTTGGATCTCATGGATTCTTACCTTTTCTCTCAGTCTCCCATGTGGGATGTTATCTGTGGTGAACCACGTTATTGCATTATATGTATTGTATTGTATTGTGCATGCTTGTGCATGTCTGGGCTTGTCCAGGCTGGCTCCGCCTGTGGCTCCTCCCCTCGGGCTTATGTATAAAGGTGGCAAGTCTCCACCTCCGACCCAGTTCGGGTCCAGAGGCAGAGGCTTGCTGTTTACTGTATTAAAGCCTCAGTTACGTTGATCACTCGCCGTGTGTTATTGATGGTGTATCATTATCAAAAGCTTTGCTGAAGTCCAAGTGGACTACGTCAAATGCACTTCCCACATCGACACACCTCGAAAAATTCAATCAAGTTGGTCTGACATGATTTCCCCTTCACAAAATCATGGTGACTTCTCCTGATTAATCCCTGCCTCTCCAAATGAAGATTAATTCTGTCTCTCAGAATTGCTTCCAATAGTTTCTCCACCACTGAGGTTAGACTGACTGGCCTGTAGTTTCCTGCTTCATCTTTTCCTCCCTTCTTGAATAATGGTACTGTCATGATATCCACATCAGCATATCATAATGCAATCACACACACACTGATGGACAGGCAGTTGGACCAACCAGCACACACAGAACATCGCAGCCAATCACCAGTGAGAGCACACGCACTATAAAACAGGAAACACCACAGTTCCCGCTCATTCTACCAGGAGATAGCTCAGAGCACAGAGCTCACAGCGTGCCACTCAGACATAGACCATGTGCTGAGTGCCTCACTAAGATAGTGATAGGGCTGGGTCCACAGGTTAGCTGGTGAAGCACATACCCAAGCCAGCAGTTAGTTGTTACCGTAGTTAAGACAATAAAACAGAGTTGTACCATCTACAGCCGTGTTGGATCATTTGTGCATCAGAACACCCAACGCGACATGATACCAGTAGTGGAAGCTAACCAGCGACTGTGAGACCTACCTGCACCCTTTCAGAAATCCGCCATCCTGCGCCATGGACACCATCAGCCCGCCGCAGCCGCTCCGAATCGCTGGAAATCTTGGCGTAAACTGGAAGCTGTTTAAACAGCGTTCTAGCGCTTCCTAGAAGCCACAGACAGGGAGAATGCATCGGACACCAGGAAGATCGCCCTCCTCCTCTTCACGGTGGGGCAACACGCCATCCACATCGATAACTCCCTGGCATTCGCGGAAGGCGAAATATAAGACGGTGCTTCTGAAGTTCGAGGAACACTTCAGCGTGGAAGTCAATGAGAGCTTCGAGAGGTACCTATTCCAGCAGCGTCTGCAGGGTAAAGATGAGCCTTTCCAATCTTACTTGACACACCTCCATATCCTCGCGCAGTCCTGCGGCTATGAGGCCACCTCCCACTCCATGACACAGGATCAGATAGTTTTTGGGGTCATCTCGGACACCCTATGCCAGCAGCTCCTTAAAATACAGCGCCTCACCCTAGCGACTGCCATCGAGACCTGCGTCCTCAATGAGAACGCGACCAGCCGGTACTCCCAAATCCAGGCGGCCGAAACGGCACGGCAAGGGTCCTACAAGGCGGAGCGGGTCCAGTCGATCGGGCTCCTCCCAGCGCGTGGCCCGGACAAGGGCAGCCATTTCACGCGCTTTCCGAGGCCTCCCGCGCTTGTACGCGCCAAAAGAGGGGACGTTGACGCAGAGGACGTGACACGCAGGAGCGCTCTACGCAGGGCCACACCACGCATGTGCGGTGGCGCAACGAACGCCATGACATCACGACGTGCGGCAACTGTGGCTCCGCCCACTTAAAGCAGCAATGTCCGGACAATGCCTCCGCTGTGGCAGGATGGGCCACTATGCTGCCTGCGGTCGAGCAGCTCAACCTGCCAACTCCCAACAATTCCGCCAGCCTCACAGGGACATGCGGGCGATTCAGCCCCCCTACACTGAGTCATATCCAGATAGTATGCAGACCAGCGATACCGAAGACAGGGAGCCCTTCCGCGTTGCGGTAATCCACAAGAACCGGATGTCCCCAAGTCGGAACCACCCGCCGCTGCCAGTGCACAGCATTGATCCGGGCAATGAGTGGTGTGCCACCCTAACGGTCAACCCGAATTCGCCGCCCATCTGAAAGACTTGACTTATGAGCCTGTTAGCACATTGGACTCACTGAATTGTTTTACAGTACTGTTAATGAGTTTCTTTTCTTGTCGTTCACTGTTCCAGAAGTTTTCTCTTGTCATTTGCGGATTGCATTTGTTCTGTTATTGGTACAACCTCATTGTTCTGTTGCACCTGACGCCTTCCTCTGTTTATAGTTTAGCCTCATGTACATGTTGTAAATATTGCACACACGTACTCAGATGCATTCAGTACGCATTTATATTTATTAGCATGTCGGCACATATCCTTTGTGAAAGGGGGGGATGTCATGATATTCACATCAGCATATCATGGTGCAATCACACACACACCGATGGACAGGCAGTTGGACCAACCAGCACACACATAACATCGCAGCCAATCACCAGTGAGAGCACACGCACTATAAAACAGGGAACACCACAGTTCCCATTCATTATACCAGGAGATAGCTCAGAGCACAGAGCTCACAGCGTGCCACTCAGACATACACCATGTGCTGAGTGCCTCACTAAGATAGTGATAGGGCTGGGTCCACAGATTAGCTGGTGAAGCACGTACCCAAGCCAGCAGTTAGTTGTTACCGTAGTTAAGACAATAAAACAGAGTTGTACAATCTACAGCCGTGTTGGATCATTTGTGCATCAGAACACCCAACACGACAGGTACCACATTGGCTATCCTCCAGTCCTCCAGCATCTCGCCTGTGGCCAGAGATGAATTGAAAATTATAGCCAGCGCTGCTGCTGTTTCATCTCTTGGCCCACTCAACAGCCTGGGATACACTTCATCAGGCCCTGTACATTTGTCTACTTTTAAGCCTGCCAGACCACTCAGAACCTCCTCTCTGTCTATATTAATCTCTTCAATTTGATCACAGTCCTTCTCCCTGATTTCTGTACCTACACCGTCCCTCTCACGACTGAACACTGACTTAAAGTATTTAGAACCCTACCTACAATCCCCAGCTCCACACACAAAATACCACTGTGGTCCTTAATGGGCCCTACTCTTTCTCCAGTTATCCTTTTACCCTTAATGTACTTGTAAAACAACTTTGGATTTTCCTTTATTTTACCTGCCAGTATCCGTTTATACCCCCTTTTTGCCCTCCTAATTTCCCTTTTAAGTTTCCTTTTGCACATTCTATACACCTTTGGGCTTCTGTTGTTTTGAGCCCTGGATATCTGCCATAAGCCTCCCTTTTTCTCCTTATCCAGTGCTGCATATCCCTTGATATCCAGGGTTCACTGAATTTGTTGCTCCCACCCTTTTCTTTGATTGGAACATGTTGGCCCTGCATTCTCCCTATTTCCTTCTTGAATGCTTCCCACTGTTCAGTCACTGTCTGCTCCCATCCCACTCTGGGCAAATCATCTCTGATCTTATTAAAATTAGCCTCCCCCAGATTGGAACATTGATCTCATGCCCATCCTTGTCCTTTTCCATAACAATCTTGAATTTAATGGAGTTATGATCGCCGTCTGCAAAATGCTTCTTCACTGATACTTCAACCACCTGCCTGGCGTTGTTAGCTAAATTAAGTCCAGGTCTCTTGTCGGATCTTCTATGCTGGGAAAAGCCATCGAAGTGGATAATCAGCCATGTTTTATTGAATGGCGGAACAGGCTCAATGGCTGAATGGCCTTCTCCTCTGTTCTTCATGGCGACATCATTAAGGAGATACTGTTAGGAAACAAACCTGCCCCCTTGCATCTTTCACAGTTCATTCATTGAAACCAGAATGGTGGCCCTGGTTATTCTTTGACGCAATTAAAAAGTGTTTGATTAAACATTTTATTTGTGATGTGCATCTCATGGTCACACATCAGCTGTATGTTCATCGATTTGTGATGACCAGCCCATCATGGGCTGGTGCTCGTAGGGGACCTGCATCCCATCAATCACCCCATGGACCCGGGGCATGTTGGCGATGGCGGCAAACCACATTGGGCTTCGTCCACATTGCAGTGGATGCATTGAGCAGACCGGGCATAAAGGGCCTCTGTGACGGTGTGGATGCACCTGTGCAACGAGGTCTGTGAGATCCCGGATTGGTCTCCACTCGGCATCTGGAAGGACCCTGTGTTGTAAAAGTTCAGAGCGACCATCACCTTGATGGCCTCCAGGAGTGGGGGTCCTCCCCCATACCATAATGGTGCCAGGTGCGCCATGATCTGGCAGATATGTTGCATTGTCCCCCCTGCTCAGCCAGCGGCAGAACCGGCAGCCCATGGTCGCAGTTCTGCATGTCCTACCTGCTCTGTCTCCCTCATCGGCCATGGTGCCTGTTTCCCAAATTTTGAAACCACAAGTGAAACTACCGTCAGTAATTCCTCCCGGTGGAGATGGAGCACCGTGGAGGATCCGGAGAACACTGAGTCAGGCCTGTAAATGATATGCAGATGACACTTACTGTATGTGCGGAGTGGAATGCATTGATGCTGCTGTCAAGGCACATGGCATTCTGCTGGTCACGATTTTGGCCTCACGACCGATTCTCCGTCCAATCACCTTTTCCGATTCAGGTGTCGACCAACGGAGAATCCTGCCCAATGACTTTGATTTGCCGTTCCTTCGTGCTGGCAGGATTCTCCATTCCCGCTGCCGGGAATGGAGATTTGGCTGAATGCTAAATTCTCAGTCCTCGCAGTAACAGTAGCGAGCCAGCCAGACTCGCAACAGAGAATCCCGGCTCATTACATCAGAAAGAAGTTATGCGATGTTGTGATGCAAGTTACATGGTCATATTGGATGAAAAGCTTCCATGTGCATTCAGTGTTGTGAAATTTAAAAAAACGTTTTACAGATGCATTTCGTAGAATCATAGAATTTACAGTGCAGAAGGAGGTCATTCGGCCCATCAAGTCTGCACTGGCCCTTGGAAAGAGCACCCTATCTAAGCTGACACCTCAATCCTATTGCTGTAACCCAGTAACCCCACCCAACCGTTTGGACACGAAGGGGCAATTTGGCATGGCCAATCCACCTAAACTGTACATCTTTGGACTGTGGGAGGAAACCGGAGCACCCGGAGGAAACCCACGCAGATTCGGGGAGAACGTGCAAACTCCACACGGACAGTCACCCAAGGCCGGAATTGAACCCGGTCTCTGAAATTGTGAGGCAGCAGTGCTAACCACTGTGCCACCGTGCCGCCCAGAATCAGAATAATATGGCTTTCTTGCCCATGGTTTACCAAATCAGGGGCTATTTAGCACAGGGCTAAATCGCTGGCTTTGAAAGCAGACCAAGGCAGGCCAGCAGCATGTTTCAATTCCCGTAACAGCCTCCCCGAACAGGTGCCGGAATGTGGCGACTCGGGGCTTTTCACAGTAACTTCATTTGAAGCCTACTTGTGACAATAAGCAATTATCATTATCATCATTGTGCCTTTCGCACTGACTAAATTATTTTTGGCATTTGCTGGCAAACAAATCTATTGATCAAGTATTTCCATGAATGTTGTACATTGAAGCACACAAATTAAATTTTTAAAAGTGAAACTCTTCCTCCCAGAGGCTTTAGCAATCATGTTTAATTCTTGAAATGCTTTTTGTTTCTGAAAAAGAAGCTACATTCTGAAATTTAAGTGTCGCCAAAAGATGAGGGACTCAATGTGAGATTAATGTCCGTTCACCAGTCAGTCTAATTGTAATATTTTAATAACATTTCTTTTTGAGTGAGCTAGTAAACTTGCACAATGATGTTTTCATTATTTGTGGATTAGATGCAGCTTTGCTCTGCCAGTGGTAAGTCCAGAATCAGAATAATATGGCTTTCTTGTCCATGGTTTAAGTGAAATTAATATCCTAAATTAGTGACAGTTACTATGCTCCCAATATTCTGTTCCCTTGAAAACTAAGATGCTTTAAAGAGTTTAATATTCCAGTTATATTAAATACCCTTGGGACAGAAAGAACCCTAATCCTAATCCTATAGTTTATCGACAGACTTCCATTTATTTCCAATACGATCTTGTGTAATATAATTAATTATACAGCATCTTTTGAACAAGGAGATTTACTGCCACATGAATCTACCGAGAACGTTTATGCAGTTTGCACTACGTAACTGCATCTTAAACTAGAGCAGCAGAAATGAAAGCAAACAGCAATGCCACATAATTTTGTTCTTAATGTATCATGGTGTCTGCCACTTGCACCCAGGCCCAGTGTACAGCGATGGGGCGGGGAGTGGTGGACGTCCAATTGGGCGATACAGCAGGGGCATTATACACTTGGCTGACGTTTGCCTCTGGTACTTTACTAGTCGGGGTGGGGCGCAGAGTTGGGCAGCCCACCCTAAGCCACGTGGATAGTGTTGGAGGCTACAGGAGGTCTGTCCTGTTTGTTCACACTTTCAGCCCCCCATCCCTATCCCCACCCCACCCCCCACCAGCACAGTACTACCTACCCCACGTGCTTCCTCCCTATAAAACCCCCTCAATGTAGCCTGCCAGCCTGCTTCCGGCAAAACCTCAAATTCATCTTCCAATTCGGGTCTCGAAACATCTGTAGTCCCTTTACTGATCAGCGCTCCAGGAGGCATTTCTGAGAGTGGAGAGCTGCTAGGTGTTTGTTTGGGGGTGGAAGTCTTGCTTTGAACCAATTAATGGCTGTAGAAATAGCTTTGGGGCTTCCCAACCACTGAGAGGTGGCCTCACTCCCAGGTTTTTAACAAGGGTGGGGCCACTATTTCCAAGTTAAATTCCACTGGTGTAGGGTGAGCTTTTACTACAGCTATGAGGAGGAGCTGTTGCAGGCAAATGTTGAGAAACGTACAAATGCTGCTGTCAGAGTTGGTCCCACTGCATGGGGCAGCCTCTCGGCAGTCCACCTGGGTAGTAGGGAGTCATCAGAGCTGAAGGCTATAAGGCCCAAAGAGAGGGCTGTTGACAGTATTACCACCCCAGGGCCCTAATGCCAACTGGATGGCGGGTTCTGTGTACTTGTCCCTGGCAGAAAACTGGGGCTCAATTCCCACCTCGAAGCTTCTGTCCAATCCGAGGCAGTACTATCCGTTGATAGTGCCAACGGGAGATGCCTCTAAGAGATACTTTTGCCCACCATCAGCCCATGTCAGGAACCCAGCTGGGCTGGCTACCTGGTATGGATCTCTTCTGACACAAGTTAAATGGATAAACCATTGCATTTGCTTCATAAATAATTTGTTTAAAGGTGCCTGACCTGGGAGTTGCTTTTCTGACTGTTATCCCTTACCAACTGCAATGTGTGAACCAGATTATTTTGTAGCTAGACTTATAGGGCGGGATTCTCCGAACCCCCCGCCGGGTCGGAGAATCGCCAGGGGTCGGCGTGAATCCCGCCCCCGCCGTCCTCCTAATTCTTCAGCCCCCCAAAAATCGGCACGCCGTGCGTCGCGCCGTCCGCCTCAGAGAATGACGGGGTCCAGCGCGACTCAATGGGCGCCTGGGCTGCCCGAATTCTCCGGTCCGTGATGGGCCGAAGTCCCGCCCGTCTTTTGCCAGTCCCGCCGGCGTAAATTGGAGTTGATCCCTTACCGGCGGGACCTGGCGGTGTGGGCGGGCTCCGGGGTTCTTGGGGGGGGCGTGGGGGGATCTCGCCCCGGGAGGTGCCCTCACGGTGGCCTGGCCCGCGATTGGGGCCCACCGATCCACGGGCGGGCTTGTGCCATGGGGGCACTCTAGCCTTCTGCACCGGAGGCTGTACCGGTCCGCCATTCCCGGTGCGGAAACGAAGCCCTCTGCTGGCGCTCCTGCGCATGCGCTAACTGGCACCGGCCGGCGGAGGCCCTTTCCCGCTGACCGGCGAGGCGCAAACCACTCCAGGGCAGACCTAGCTCCTGAAGGTGCGGAGGATTCCCCACCTTTGGGGCGGCCCGGCGCCAGAGTGGTTCGCGCCACTCTGTCCTGCCGGGACCCCCCGCCCCGCCGGGCAGGGGAGAATCCCGCCCATAGTTTCACTACTTGTTGGCGACAACAAAATTTACATGAAGAAAAACTGTTAAGCTTTGGTTTCTCTTCTTCACATTTCCTCCCTAACATCACAAAGACTCTGGACGGGATTCTCCTTTCTGGGGAATAAGTCTCCACGCCCGCCGGAAAACAGGAGGGAATCACTCTGGACTTTTTCCTCGAAAGTTCGGGGTGATTCTCCATTTTCAAGGGGGCTAGCAAGGCCCCGGCGTGTTGTCCCGCAGCTCCGGCTGCCCGCGGGGCCCTGCAGTTACGGCCCCGCGCGCGTGCGACTGGCGGCGATTCCCCGGTTGCCGGAGAATCACGTGCCAGCGTGGTAGCCTACTTGGGGTAATGCTCCGCCCCCGCGCCGAGCGCAATTTCAGTGCGGAATGTTGGAGAATCCTGCCCTCTATCTTCTGGGAGAAAAGTGTATTTTGAGCCATAGACTTTCCCAGAATTAGTGTTGACGGTTGTCCATAATCAAGCATTTGCTTCAGGTGATACAAAATGATTGCAACCTGATCCCTACCTCCAATATGACATGTCTGATGATTCAAACAACCAAAGTCTGAACCGATAATACTTCCATTCCCAAGTGAGGAACAGTGGGAAGCAGCCCCGGGACTTGAACTCATAGCTTCTGGTCAGAAGTTAAGTGCTCAGCTACTTGAGTTACTAAGCACAGGAGTCCTGTATTGCTATCCAGCTACAAATGAGTGTTGAAGAGAGAAATAGTAGCCTGTTTTTAAATTTGGAGAGTTATAATACAAGTGGGAGTGATCTTAGATGGGCTGAATGGCCCCTGTCCTTTCTGAGGTAATAGTCAGAGGTAAGATGTAAGATCAAGGAAAATGGGAAATATTTATACTGTGGAGTCATAGCCACAGAAACCCAGGAAAACCGGGTGCTAATGGCACCCGGTTAGCATCCGGTTTCCCTGGGTTTCTGTGGCTATGACTCCACAGTATAAATATTTCCCACTTTCTCTGTCTTTAGCTTTGACAAAGAGTCATCGGACTCGAAACGTTAGCTCTTTTCTCTCCCTACAGATGCTGCCAGACCTGTTGAGATTTTCCAGCATTTTCTCTTTCGTTTCAGATTCCAGCATCCGCAGTAATTTGCTTTTATTAGATGTAAGATCAATTTGGCTGAAGAGCCTTTTTCATCTGAACTTACCTTGTGAGCTTTTCTCAGTATTTCACTTGAAATGAGACAGGAATATCATGACAAAAACAGTCTGAATATTTACAACCTTCAAGGAGGAACTGTTACCAGCAACACGCATGCTGGTTATATTGTGCAGAAGATTAAATCCAGAAGAAATTAGATTAAATTTGGTCCTGTCAACATGCATCTTCATTCCCTCTGAAAGATTAGGGTGGTCCAAAGCTCTTGGTGGATGATCTGACAGACTAAATCTCAAACAAATTGCTGTGCTCCAGTAATCCCCTGCCCAGGTATGAGCAGAATTAGCTGAAGGGCTCCCCAGAACTCTACACATCAGCACATTTTATTAGATCGGTTGCTGAGCGGAACAGCTTGAACTGCCGCCAGGTGTGTCTCAAGGACACTTTAACTGGTATTTTGACAACAAATAATTATGTTTCACTTTTGTCTTTATGTAATGGAGTAAAATAGCAGTTCAACAAACAAAGGTTTCTATTCATTTCAAGCCACAGAGGGTTCAGTCTTCGGGAGTGGAAGAAAATGCTGTCAGTATTGTGCATATGAGGTGTTTTCAGGTAACTGTTTTAGGATTAGTCAATTTGGAGATCATACCCTGTCCACCATTGAGTCCTTAATGCGATGGCAAGCCTGGCAACGGCCTTAGAGAGGGCTTCTCTCCAGTGTGCGGTGTCTGCTCTCCAGTGTGTGCGGTGTCTGCTCTCCAGTGTGCATGATGTCTGCTCTCCAGTGTGTGTGGTGTCTGCTCTCCAGTGTGTGGTGCCTGCTCTCCAGTGTGCGGTGTCTGCTCTCCAGTGTGTGGTGTCTGCTCTCCAGTGTGTGTGGTGTCTGCTCCCCAGTGTGTGCGGTGTCTGCTCTCCAGTGTGCGGTGTCTGCTCTCCAGTGTTTGTGGTGCCTGCTCTCCAGTGCGTGGTGTCTGCTCTCGAGTGCATGGTGTCCGTTCTCCAGTGCGTGGCGTCTACTTCCAAAAGTGTGTGGTGTCTGCTCTCCAGTGTGTGCGGTGTCTGCTCTCCATTGCGTGGGGACTTTCCTTTCAAGTGTGCATGGTCTCTCCTCTCCAGTGTGTGGGGTCTCTCCTATCCAGTGTTTGTGGTGTCTGCTCTCCAGTGTGTGGGGTCTCTCCTTTCCAGTGTGTGTGGTGTCTGCTCTCCAGTGTGTGGTGCCTGCTCGCCAGTGTGTGCGGTGTCTGCTCTCCAGTGTGTGATGTCCACTCTCCAGTGTGCATGATGTCTGCTCTCCAGTGTGTGTGGTGTCTGCTCTCCAGTGCGTGTGGTGTCTGCTCTCCAGTGTGTGGTGTCTGCTCTCCAGTGTGTGGTGCCTGCTCTCCAGTGTGCATGATGTCTGCCCTCCTGTGTGTGCAGTATCTGCTCTCCAGTGTGTGCTGCCTGCTCTCCAGTGTGTGTGGTGTCTGCTCTTCAGTGTGTGGTGTCTGATCTCCAGTGTGTGAGGTGTCTGCTCTCTAGTGCGTGTGGTGTCTGCTCTCCAGTGTGTGGTGTCTGCTCTCCAGTGTGTTGTGTCTGCTCTCCAGTGTGCATGAAGTCTGCTCTCCAGTGTGTGGTGTCTGCTCTCCAGTGTGTGGTGTCTGCTCTCCAGTGTGTGTGGTTTCTGCTCTCCAGTGGGTGTGCTGTCTGCTCTCCAGTGTATGCGGTGTCTGCTATCCAGTGTGTGGTGTCTGCTCTCCAGTGTGCATGATGTCTGCTCTCCAGTGTGTGGTGTCTGCTCTCCAGTGTGTGGTGTCTGCTCTCCAGTGTGTGGTGTCTGCTCTCCAGTGTGTGTGGTTTCTGCTCTCCAGTGTGTGTGCTGTCTGCACTCCAGAGTATGCGGTGTCTGCTCTCCAGTGTGCAGTGTCTGCTCTCCAGTGTGTGGTGTCTGCTCTCCAGTGTGTGTGGTGTCCGCTCTCCAGTGTGTGGGGTGTCTGCTCTCCAGTGTGCAGTGTCTGTGCTCCAGTGTGCATGATGTCTGCTCTCCAGTGCATGGTGTCTGCTCTCCAGTGTTGTGGTGCCTGCTCTCCAGTGCGTGGTGTCTGTTATCCAGTGTTTGTGGTGCCTGCTCTCCAGTGCATGGTGTATGCTCTCCAGTGCGTGGCGTCTACTTCCAAAAGTGTGTGGTGTCTGCTCTCCAGTGTGTGCGGTGTCTGCTCTCCATTGCGTGGGGACCTTCCTTTCAAGTGTGCATGGTCTCTCCTCTTCAGTGTGTGGGGTCTCTCCTATCCAGTGTTTGTGGTGTCTGCTCTCCAGTCTGTGGGGTCTCTCCTTTCCAGTGTGTGTGGTGTCTGCTCTCCAGTGTGTGGTGCCTGCTCGCCAGTGTGTGCGGTTTCTGCTCTCCAGTGTGCGATGTCCGCTCTCCAGTGTGCATGATGTCTGCTCTCCAGTGTGTGTGGTGTCTGCTCTCCAGTGCGGGTGGTTTCTGCTCCCCAGTGTGTGGTGTCTGCTCTCCAGTGTGTGGTGCCTTCTCTAGAGTGTGCATGATGTCTGCCCTCCTGTGTGTGCAGTATCTGCTCTCCAGTGTGTGTTGCCTGCTCTCCAGTGTGTGTGGTGTCTGCTCTCCAGTGTGTGGTGTCTGCTCTCCAGTGTGTGGTGTCTGCTCTCCAGTGTGCATGATGTCTGCTCTCCAGTGTGTGGTGTCTGCTCTCCAGTGTGTGGTGTCTGCTCTCCAGTGTGTGGTGTCTGCTCTCCAGTGCATGTGGTGTCTGCTCTCCAGTGTGTGGTGTCTGCTCTCCAGTGTGTGGTGTCTGCTCTCCAGTGTGCATGATGTCTGCTCTCCAGTGTGTGGTGTCTGCTCTCCTGTGTGTGCGGTGTCTGCTCTCTAGTGCGTGTGGTGTCTGCTCTCCAGTGTGTGGTGTCTGCTCTCCAGTGTGTCGTGTCTGCTCTCCAGTGTGCATGATGTCTGCTCTCCAGTGTGTGGTATCTGCTCTCCAGTGTGTGGTGTCTGCTCTCCAGTGTGTGGTGTCTGCTCTCCAGTGTGTGTGGTTTCTGCTCTCCAGTGTGTGTGCTGTCTGCTCTCCAGTGTATGCGGTGTCTGCTCTCCAGCGTGTGCGGTGTCTGCTCTCCAGTGTGTGTGGTGTCTGCTCTCCAGTGTGTGTGGTGTCTGCTCTCCAGTGTGTGGTGTCTCTCCTTTCCAGTGTGTGTGGTGTCTGCTCTCCAGTGTGTGGAATCTGCTCTCCAGTGTGTGCGGTGTCTGCTCTCCAGTGTGTGTGGTGTCTGCTCTCCAGTGTGTGTGGTGTCTGCTCTCCAGTGTGTGTGGTGTCTGCTCTCCAGTGTGTGGGGTCTCTGCTTTCCAGTGTGTGTGGTGTCTGCTCTCCAGTGTGTGTGGTGTCTGCTCTCCACTGTGTGGGGTCTCTCATTTCCAGTGTGTGTTGTGTCTGCTCTCCAGTGTGTGGTGTCTGCTCTCCAGTGTGTGTGGTGTCTGCTCTCCACTGTGTGGGGTCTCTCATTTCCAGTGTGTGTGGTGTCTGCTCTCCAGTGTGTGGTGTCTGCTCTCCAGTGTGTGTGGTGTCTGCTCTCCAGTGTGTGTGGTGTCTGCTCTCCAGTGTGTGGTGTCTACTCTCCAGTGTGTGGTGTCTGCTTTCCAGTGTGTGATGTCTGCTCTTCCGTGTATGTGGTGTCTGCTCTCCAGTCTGTGGTGTCTCTCCTTTCCAGTGTGTGCGGTGTCTTCTCTCCAGTGTGTGGGGTCTCTCCTTTCCAGTTTGTGCGGTGTCTGCTCTCCAGTGTGTGCGGTGTCTGCTCTCCAGTGTGTGGTGTCTCCTTTCCAGTGTGTGGTATCAGCTCTCCAGTGTGTGCGGTGTCTGATCTCCAGTGTGTGCGCTGTCTGCTCTCCAGTGCGTGGTGTCTCTCCTTTCCAGTGTGTGCGGTGTCTGCTCTCCAGTGTGTGTGGTGTCTGATCTCCAGTGTGTGTGCTGTCTGCTCTCCAGTGTGTGGTGTCTCTGCTTTCCAGTGTGTGCGGTGTCTGCTCTCCAGTGTGTGTGGTGTCTGATCTCCAGTGTGTCTGATGTCCGCTCTCCAGTGTGCATGATGTCTGCTCTCCAGTGTGTGTGGTGTCTGCTCTCCAGTGCGTGTGGTGTCTGCTCTCCAGTGTGCAGTGTCTGCTCTCCAGTGTGTGGTGCCTTCTCTCCAGTGTGCATGATGTCTGCCCTCCTGTGTGTGCAGTATCTGCTCTCCAGTGTGTGTTGCCTGCTCTCCAGTGTGTGTGGTGTCTGCTCTCCAGTGTGTGGTGTCTGCTCTCCAGTGTGTGGTGTCTGCTCTCCAGTGTGCATGATGTCTGCTCTCCAGTGAGTGGTGCCTGCTCTCCAGAGTGTGGTGTCTCTCCTTTCCAGTGTGTGTGGTGTCTGCTCTCCAGTGTGTGGTGTCTCTCCTTTCCAGTGTGTGTGGTGTCAGCTCTCCAGTGTGTGGGGTCTCTCCTTTCCAGTGTGTGTGGTGTCTAATCTCCAGTGTGTGGTGTCTGTTCTCCAGTGTGTGTGGTGTCTGCTCTCCAGTGTGTGTGGTGTCTGCTCTCTAGTGTGAGGTGTCTCTCCTTTCCAGTGCGTTCGGTGTCTGCTCTCCAGTGTGTGGTGTCTTTCCTTTCCAGTGTGTGCGGTCTCTGCTCTCCAGTGTGTGGTGTCTCTCCTTTCCAGTGTGCATGGTGTCTGCTCTCCAGTCTGTGGTGTCTCTCCTTTCCAATGTGTGTGGCGTCTCTCCTTTCCAGTGTGTGCAGTGTCTGCTCTCCAGTGTGTGGTGTCTCTCCTTTCCAGTGTGTGTGGTGTCTCTCCTTTCTAGTGTGTGCGGTGTCTGCTCTCCAGTGCATGGTGTCTGCTCTCCAGTGTGTGCGGTGTCTGCTCTCCAGTGTGTGGTGTCTCTCCTTTCCAGTGTGTGCGGTGTCTGCTCTCCAGTGTGTGGGGTCTCTCCTTTCCAGTGTGTGCGGTGTCTGCTCTCCAGTGTGTTGGGTCTCTCCTTTCCAGTGTGTGCGGTGTCTGCTCTCCAGTGTGTGTGGTGTCTGATCTCCAGTGTGTGGTGTCTGCTCTCCAGTTTGTGCGGTGTCTGCTCTCCAGTGTGTGGTGTCTGCTCTCCAGTGTGTGTGGTATCAGCTCTCTAGTGTGTGCGGTGTTTGATCTCCAGTGTGTGCGGTGTCTGCTCTCCAGTGTGTGGTGTCTCTCTATTCCAGTGTGTGCGGTGTCTGCTCTCCAGTGTGTGTGGTGTCTGCTCTCCAGTGTGTGTGCTGTCTGCTCTCCAGTGTATGCGGTGTCTGCTCTCCAGTGTGTGCGGTGTCTGCTCTCCAGTGTGTGTGGTGTCTGCTCTCCAGTGTGTGTGGTGTCTGCTCTCCAGTGTGTGGTGTCTCTCCTTTCCAGTGTGTGTGGTGTCTGCTCTCCAGTGTGTGGAGTCTGCTCTCCAGTGTGTGCGGTGTCTGCTCTCCAGTGTGTGTGGTGTCTGCTCTCCAGTGTGTGTGGTGTCTGCTCTCCAGTGTGTGTGGTGTCTGCTCTCCAGTGTGTGGGGTCTCTGCTTTCCAGTGTGTGTGGTGTCTGCTCTCCAGTGTGTGTGGTGTCTGCTCTCCACTGTGTGGGGTCTCTCATTTCCAGTGTGTGTTGTGTCTGCTCTCCAGTGTGTGGTGTCTGCTCTCCAGTGTGTGTGGTGTCTGCTCTCCACTGTGTGGGGTCTCTCATTTCCAGTGTGTGTGGTGTCTGCTCTCCAGTGTGTGGTGTCTGCTCTCCAGTGTGTGTGGTGTCTGCTCTCCAGTGTGTGTGGTGTCTGCTCTCCAGTGTGTGGTGTCTACTCTCCAGTGTGTGGTGTCTGCTTTCCAGTGTGTGATGTCTGCTCTTCCGTGTATGTGGTGTCTGCTCTCCAGTCTGTGGTGTCTCTCCTTTCCAGTGTGTGCGGTGTCTTCTCTCCAGTGTGTGGGGTCTCTCCTTTCCAGTTTGTGCGGTGTCTGCTCTCCAGTGTGTGCGGTGTCTGCTCTCCAGTGTGTGGTGTCTCCTTTCCAGTGTGTGGTATCAGCTCTCCAGTGTGTGCGGTGTCTGATCTCCAGTGTGTGCGCTGTCTGCTCTCCAGTGCGTGGTGTCTCTCCTTTCCAGTGTGTGCGGTGTCTGCTCTCCAGTGTGTGTGGTGTCTGATCTCCAGTGTGTGTGCTGTCTGCTCTCCAGTGTGTGGTGTCTCTGATTTCCAGTGTGCATGATGTCTGCTCTCCAGTGTGTGTGGTGTCTGCTCTCCAGTGCGTGTGGTGTCTGCTCTCCAGTGTGCAGTGTCTGCTCTCCAGTGTGTGGTGCCTTCTCTCCAGTGTGCATGATGTCTGCCCTCCTGTGTGTGCAGTATCTGCTCTCCAGTGTGTGTTGCCTGCTCTCCAGTGTGTGTGGTGTCTGCTCTCCAGTGTGTGGTGTCTGCTCTCCAGTGTGTGGTGTCTGCTCTCCAGTGTGCATGATGTCTGCTCTCCAGTGAGTGGTGTCTGCTCTCCAGAGTGTGGTGTCTCTCCTTTCCAGTGTGTGTGGTGTCTGCTCTCCAGTGTGTGGTGTCTCTCCTTTCCAGTGTGTGTGGTGTCAGCTCTCCAGTGTGTGGGGTCTCTCCTTTCCAGTGTGTGTGGTGTCTAATCTCCAGTGTGTGGTGTCTGTTCTCCAGTGTGTGTGGTGTCTGCTCTCCAGTGTGTGTGGTGTCTGCTCTCTAGTGTGAGGTGTCTCTCCTTTCCAGTGCGTTCGGTGTCTGCTCTCCAGTGTGTGGTGTCTTTCCTTTCCAGTGTGTGCGGTCTCTGCTCTCCAGTGTGTGGTGTCTCTCCTTTCCAGTGTGCATGGTGTCTGCTCTCCAGTCTGTGGTGTCTCTCCTTTCCAGTGTGTGTGGCGTCTCTCCTTTCCAGTGTGTGCAGTGTCTGCTCTCCAGTGTGTGGTGTCTCTCCTTTCCAGTGTGTGTGGTGTCTCTCCTTTCTAGTGTGTGCGGTGTCTGCTCTCCAGTGCATGGTGTCTGCTCTCCAGTGTGTGCGGTGTCTGCTCTCCAGTGTGTGGTGTCTCTCCTTTCCAGTGTGTGCGGTGTCTGCTCTCCAGTGTGTGGGGTCTCTCCTTTCCAGTGTGTGCGGTGTCTGCTCTCCAGTGTGTTGGGTCTCTCCTTTCCAGTGTGTGCGGTGTCTGCTCTCCAGTGTGTGTGGTGTCTGATCTCCAGTGTGTGGTGTCTGCTCTCCAGTTTGTGCGGTGTCTGCTCTCCAGTGTGTGGTGTCTGCTCTCCAGTGTGTGTGGTATCAGCTCTCTAGTGTGTGCGGTGTCTGATCTCCAGTGTGTGCGATGTCTGCTCTCCAGTGTGTGGTGTCTCTCTATTCCAGTGTGTGCGGTGTCTGCTCTCCAGTGTGTGTGGTGTCTGCTCTCCAGTGTGTGTGGTGTCTGCTCTCCAGTGTGTGGTGTCTCTCCTTTCCAGTGTGTGTGGTGTCTGCTCTCCAGTGTGTGGTGTCCCTCCTTTCCAGTGTGTGCGGTTTCTGCTCTCCAGTGTGTGGTGTCTGCACTCCAGTGTGTGGGGTCTCTCCTTTCCAGTGTGTGCGGTTTCTGCTCTCCAGTGTGTGGTGTCTGCTCTCCAGTGTGTGTGGTGTCTGCTCTCCAGTGTGTGTGCTGTCTGCTCTCCAGTGTGTGTGGTGTCTGCTCTCCAGTGTGTGGTGTCTACTCTCCAGTGTGTGATGTCTGCTCTCCAGTGTGTGTGGTGTCTGCTCTCCAGTCTGTGGTGTCTCTCCTTTCCAGTGTATGCAGTGTCTGCTCTCCAGTGTGTGGGGTCTCTCCTTTCCAGTTTGTGCGGTGTCTGCTCTCCAGTGTGTGTGGTGTCTGCTCTACAGTGTGTGGTGTCTGCTCTCCAGTGTGTGCGGTGTCTCCTCTCCAGTGTGTGGCGTCTGCTCTCCAGTGTGTGTGGTATCAGCTCTCCAGTGTGTGCGGTGTCCGATCTCCAGTGTGTGCGGTGTCTGCTCTCCAGTATGTGGTGTCTTTCCTTTCCAGTGTGTGCGGTGTCTGCTCTCCAGTGTGTGTGGTGTCCGCTCTCCAGTGTGTGTTGTCTGCTCTCCAGTGTGTGGTGTCTCTCCTTTCCAGTGTGTGTGGTGTCTGCTCTCCAGTCTGTGGTGTCTCTCCTTTCCAGTGTGTGCGGTGTCTGCTCTCCAGTGTGTTGGGTCTCTCCTTTCCAGTGTGTGCGGTGTCTGCTCTCCAGTGTGTGTGGTGTCTGATCTCCAGTGTGTGGTGTCTGCTCTCCAGTTTGTGCGGTGTCTGCTCTCCAGTGTGTGGTGTCTGCTCTCCATTGTGTGTGGTATCAGCTCTCCAGTGTGTGCGGTGTCTGATCTCCAGTGTGTGCGGTGTCTGCTCTCCAGTGTGTGGTGTCTCTCTATTCCAGTGTGAGCGGTGTCTGCTCTCCAGTTTGTGTGGTGTCTGCTCTCCAGTGTGTGTGGTGTCTGCTCTCCAGTGTGTGGTGTCTCTCCTTTCCAGTGTGTGTGGTGTCTGCTCTCCAGTGAGTGGTGTCTCTCCTTTCCAGTGTGTGCGGTTTCTGCTCTCCAGTTTGGTGTATCGCCTTTCCAGTGTGCGTGATGTCTCTCCTATCCAGTGTGTGTGGTGTCTGCTCTCCAGTCTGTGGTGTCTCTCCTTTCCAGTGTGTGTGGTGTCTGCTCTCCAGTCGGTGGTGTCTCTCCTTTCCAGTGTGTGCGGTGTCTGCTCTCCAGTGTGTGGTGTCTCTCCTATCCAGTGTGTGTGATGTCTGCTCTCCCGTCTGTGGTGTCACTCCTTTCCAGTGTGTGTGGTGTCTGCACTCCAACCTGTGGTGTCTCTCCTATCCAGTGTGTGTGGTGTCTGCTCTCCAGTTTGGGGGGTCTCTCCTTTTCAGTGTATGCGGTGTCTGCTCTCCAGTGTGGTGTCTACTCTCCAGTGCGTGGTGTCTGCTCTCCAGTGTTTGTGGTGCCTGCTCTCCAGTGTGTGTGATGTCTGCTCTCCAGTGTGTGTGGTGTCTGCTCTCCAGTGTGTGGTGCCTGCTCTCCAGTGTGTGTGATGTCTGCTCTCCAGTGTGTGTGGTATCTGCTCTCCAGTGTGTGGTGTCTACTCTCCAGTGCGTGGTGTCTGCTCTCCAGTGTGTGTGATGTCTGCTCTCCAGTATGTGTGGTGTCTGCTCCCCAGTCTGTGGTGTCTCTCCTTTCCAGTGTGTGTGGTTTCTCTCCTTTCCAGTGTATGCGGTGTCTGCTCTCCAGTGTGTGGGGTTTCTCCTTTCCAGTGTGTTGTGTCTGCTCTCCAGTGTGTGGTGTCTGCTCTCCAGTGTGTGTGGTGTCTGCTCTCCACTGTGTGGGGTCTCTCATTTCCAGTGTGTTCGATGTCTGCTCTCCAGTGTGTGTGGTGTCTGCTCTCCAGTATGTGGTGTCTGCTCTCCAGTGTGTGTGGTGTCTGCTCTCCACTGTATGGGGTCTCACATTTCCAGTGTGTGTGGTGTCTGCTCTCCAGTGTGTGGTGTCTGCTCTCCAGTGTGTGTGGTGTCTGTTCTCCAGTGTGTTCGATGTCTGCTCTCCAGTGTGTGTGATGTCTGCTCTCCAGTGTGTGGTGTCTACTCTCCAGTGCGTGGTGTCTGCTCTCCAGTGTGTGTGATGTCTGCTCTCCAGTGTGTGGAGTCTCCTTTCCAGTGTGTGGTGTCAGCTCTCCAGTGTGTGTGGTGTCTACTCTCCAGTGCGTGGTGTCTGCTCTCCAGTGTGTGTGATGTCTGCTCTCCAGTGTGTGATGTCTCCTTTCCAGTGTGTGGTGTCAGCTCTCCAGTGTGTGTGGTGTCTGTTCTCCAGTGTGTTCGATGTCTGCTCTCCAGTGTGTGTGATGTCTGCTCTCCAGTGTGTGGTGTCTACTCTCCAGTGCGTGGTGTCTGCTCTCCAGTGTGTGTGATGTCTGCTCTCCAGTGTGTGGTGTCTCCTTTCCAGTGTGTGGTGTCAGCTCTCCAGTGTGTGCGGTGTCTGATCTCCAGTGTGTGCGGTGTCTGCTCTCCAGTCTGTGGTGTCTCTCCTTTCCAGTGTGTGCGGTGTCATCTCTCCAGTGTGTGAGGTCTCTCCTTTCCAGTTTTTTGCGGTGTCTGCTCTCCAGTGTGTGCGGTGTCTGCTCTCCAGTGTGTGGTGTCTCCTTTCCAGTGTGTGGTGTCAGCTCTCCAGTGTGTGCGGTGTCTGATCTCCAGTGTGTGCGGTGTCTGCTCTCCAGTGTGTGGTGTCTCTCCTTTCCAGTGTGTGCGGTGTCTGCCCTCCAGTGTGTGCTGTCTCTCCTTTCCAGTGTTTGTGCTGTCTGCTCTCCAGTCTGTGGTGTCTCTCCTTTCCAGTGTGTGGTGTCTGCTCTCCAGTTTGGTGTCTCGCCTTTCCAGTGTGCGTGGTTTCTCTCCTATCCAGTGTGAGTGGTGTCTGCTCTCCAGTCTGTGGTGTCTCTCCTTTCCAGTGTGTGTGGTGTCTGCTCTCCAGTCTGTGGTGTCTCTCCTTTCCAGTGTGTGCGGTGTCTGCTCTCCAGTGTGTGGTGTCTCTCCTATCCAGTGTGTGTGGTGTCTGCTCTCCCGTCTGTGGTGTCTCTCCTTTCCAGTGTGTGTGGTGTCTGCACTCCAGCCTGTGGTGTCTCTCCTATCCAGTGTGTGTGGTGTCTGCTCTCCAGTGTGTGGGGTCTCTCCTTTTCAGTGTATGCGGTGTCTGCTCTCCAGTGTGTGGTGTCAACTCTCCAGTGCGTGGTGTCTGCTCTCCAGTGTTTGTGGTGCCTGCTCTCCAGTGTGTGTGATGTCTGCTCTCGAGTGTGTGTGGTGTCTGCTCTCCAGTGTGTGGTGCCTGCTCTCCAGTGTTTGTGATGTCTGCTCTCCAGTGTGTGTGGTATCTGCTCTCCAGCGTGTGGTGTCTACTCTCCAGTGCGTGGTGTCTGCTCTCCAGTGTGTGTGATGTCTGCTCTCCAGTATGTGTGGTGTCTGCTGCCCAGTCTGTGGTGTCTCTCCTTTCCAGTGTGTGTGGTTTCTCTCCTTTCCAGTGTGTGCGGTGTCTGCTCTCCAGTGTGTGGGGTCTCTCCTATCCAGTGTGTGTGGAGTCTGCTCTCCAGTGTGTGGTGCCTGCTCTCCAGTGTGTGCGGTGTCTGCTCTCCAGTATGTGGTTCCTGCTCTGCAGTGTGCATGATGTCTGCTCTCCAGTGTATGGTGCCTGCTCTCCAGTGTGTGTGGTGTCTGTTCTCCAGTGTGCATGATGTCTGCCCTCCAGTATGTGCTGTATCTGCTCTCCAGTGTGTGTTGCCTGCTCTCCAGTGTGCGGTGTCTGCTCTCCAATGCGTTTGGTGTCTGCTCTCCAATGTGTGGTGTCTGCTCTCCAGTGTGCGTTGTCTGCTCTCCAGTGCATGTGGTGTCTGCTCTCCAGTGTGTGTGGTTTCTGCTCTCCAGTGTGTGTGGTGTCTGCTCTCTAGTGTGTGCTGTCTGCTCTGCAGTGTGCATGATGTCTGCTCTCCAGTGTGTGTGCTGTCTGCTCTCCAGTGTATGCAGTGTCTGCTCTCCAGTGTGTGGTGTCTGCTCTCAAGTGTGTGGTGTCTGCTCTCCAGTGTGTGTGTTGTCTGCTCTCCAGTGTGTGGGGACTCTCCTTTCCAGTGTGTGTGGTGTCTGCTCTCCAGTGTGTGCGGTGCCTGCTCTCCAGTGTGTGGGGTCTCTCCTTTCCAGTGTGTGCGGTGTCTGCTCTCCAGTGTGTGGGGTCTCTCCTTTCCAGTGTGTGTGGTGTCTGCTCTCCAGTGTGTGGTGCCTGCTCTCCAGTGTGTGCGGTGTCTGCTCTCCAGTGTGTGCGGTGTCTGCTCTCCAGTATCTGGTGCCTGCTCTCCAGTGTGTCTGGTGTCTGCTCTCCAATGTGTGAGGTCTCTCCTTTCTAGTGTGTGCGGTGTCTGCTCTCCAGTGTGTGGTGTCTCCCCTTTCCAGTGTGTGTGGTGCCTGCTCTCCAGTGTGTCGTGTGTGCTCTCCAGTTTGCGGTGTCTCTCCTTTCCAGTGTGTGCAGTGTCTGCACTCCAGTGTGTGAGGTCTCTCCTTTCCAGTGTGTGTGGTGTCTCCTTCCAGTGTGTCGTGTCTGCTCTCCAGTGTGCATGATGTCTGCTCTCCAGTGTGTGTGTTGTCTGCTCTCCAGTGTGCGTTGTCTGCTCTCCAGTGTGTGTGGTGTCTGCTCGCCAGTGCGTGTGGTGTCTGCTCTCCAGTGTGTGGTGCCTGCTCTCCGGTGTGCATGAAGACTGCTCTCCACTGTGTGTTGTCTGCTCTCCAGTGTGTGTGGTGTCTGCTCTCCAGTGTGCAGTGTCTCCTCTCCAGTGTGTGCGGTGTCTGCTCTCCAGTGCGTGTGGTGTCTGCTGTCCAGTGTGTGTGGTGTCTGCTCTCCAGTGTGCGGTGTCTGCTCTCCAGTGTGTGTGGTGTCTGCTCTCCAGTGTGTGTGTTGTCTGCACTCCAGTGTGCGGTGTCTGCTCTCCAGTGCATGTGGTGTCTGCTCTCCAGTGTGCATGATGTCTGCTCTCCAGTGTGTGTGGTGTCTGCTCTCCAGTGTGCATGATGTCTGCTCTCCAGTGTGTGCGGTGCCTGCTCTCCAGTTTGCATGATGTCTGCTCTCCAGTGTGTGTGGTGTCTGCTCTCCAGTGTGCATGATGTCTGCTCTCCAGTGTGTGTGTTGTCTGCTCCCCAGTGTGTGGGGTCGCTCCTTTCCAGTGTGTGGTGTCTGCTCTCCAGTGTGTGTGGTGTCTGCTCTCCAGTGTGTGTGATGTATGCTACCTAATGTGTGTGGTGTCTGCTCTCCAGTGTGTGGTGTCTACTCTCCAGTGTGTGATGTCTGCTCTCCTGTGTGTGTGGTGTCTGCTCTCCAGTCTGTGGTGTCTCTCCTTTCCAGTGTGTGTGGTGTCTGCTCTCCAGTGTGTTGGGTCTCTCCTTTCCAGTGTGTGCGGTGTCTGCTCTCCAGTGTGTGGGGTCTCTCCTATCCAGTGTGTGTGGCGTCTGCTCTCCAGTGTGTGGTGCCTGCTCTCCAGTGTGTGCGGTGTCTGCTCTCCAGTATGTGGTGCCTGCTCTGCAGTGTGCATGATGTCTGCTCTCCAGTGTATGGTGCCTGCTCTCCAGTGTGTGTGGTGTCTGTTCTCCAGTGTGCATGATGTCTGCCCTCCAGTATGTGCTGTATCTGCTCTCCAGTGTGTGTTGCCTGCTCTCCAGTGTGCGGTGTCTGCTCTCCAATGCGTTTGGTGTCTGCTCTCCAATGTGTGGTGTCTGCTCTCCAGTGTGCGGTGTCTGCTCTCCAGTGTATGTGGTGTCTGCTCTCCAGTGTGCGTTGTCTGCTCTCCAGTGCATGTGGTGTCTGCTCTCCAGTGTGTGTGGTTTCTGCTCTCCAGTGTGTGTGGTGTCTGCTCCCTAGTGTGTGCTGTCTGCTCTGCAGTGTGCATGATGTCTGCTCTCCAGTGTGTGTGCTGTCTGCTCTCCAGTGTATGCAGTGTCTGCTCTCCAGTGTGTGGTGTCTGCTCTCAAGTGTGTGGTGTCTGCTCTCCAGTGTGTGTGTTGTCTGCTCTCCAGTGTGTGGAAACTCTCCTTTCCAGTGTGTGTGGTGTCTGCTCTCCAGTGTGTGCGGTGCCTGCTCTCCAGTGTGTGGGGTCTCTCCTTTCCAGTGTGTGCGGTGTCTGCTCTCCAGTGTGTGGGGTCTCTCCTTTCCAGTGTGTGTGGTGTCTGCTCTCCACTGTGTGCGGTGTCTGCTCTCCAGTGTGTGCTGTCTGCTCTCCAGTGTGTGTGGTGTCAGCTCTCCAGTGTGTGCGGTGTCTGATCTCCAGTGTGTGCATGGAGTCTGCACTCCAGTGTGTGGTGTCTCTCCTTTCCAGTGTGTGCGGTGTCTGCTCTCCAGTGTGTGTGTTGTCTGCTCTCCAGTGTGTGTGTGGTGTCTGCTCTCCAGTGTTTGGTGCCTCTCCTTTCCAGTGTGTGTGGTGTCTGCTCTCCAGTGTGTGGTGTCTCTCCTTTCCAGTGTGTGCGGTGTCTGCTCTCCAGTGTGTGGGGTCTCTCCTTTCCAGTGTGTGTGGTGTCTGCTCTCCAGTGTGTGGTGTCTGCTCTCCAGTGTGTGTGGTGTCTGCTCTCCAGTGTGTGTGGTATCTGCTCTCCAGTGTGAGGTGTCTCTCCTTTCCAGTGCGTTCGGTGTCTGCTCTCCAATGCGTGGTTTCTCTCCTTTCCAGTGTGTGCGGTCTCTGCTCTCCAGTGTGTGGTGTCTCTCCTTTCCAGTGTGCATGGTGTCTGCTCTCCAGTCTGTGGTGTCTCTCATTTCCAGTGTGTGTGGTGTCTCTCCTTTCCAGTGTGTATGGTGTCTGCTCTCCAGTGGGTGGGGTCTGTCCTTTCCAGTGTGTGCGGTGTCTGCTCTCCAGTGTGTGGTGTCTCTCCTTTCCAGTGTGTGTGGTGACTCTCCTTTCTAGTGTGTGCGGTGTCTGCTCTCTAGTGCATGGTGTCTGCTCTCCAGTGTGTGCGGTGTCTGCTCTCCAATGCGTGGGGACTGTCCTTTCAAGTGCGCATGGTCTCTGCTCTCCAGTGTGTGGGGTCTCTCCTTTCCAGTGTGTGTGGTGTCCGCTCTCCAGTGTGTGGGGTCTCTCCTTTCCAGTGTTTGTGGTGTCTGCTCTCCAGTGTGTGGTGCCTGCTCTCCAGTGACTGTGGTCTCTCCATTCCAGTGTGTGTGGTGTCTGCTCTCCAGTGTGTGTGGTCTCTCCTTTCCAGTGTGTGTGGTGTCTGCTCTCCAGTGTGTTGGGTCTCTCCTTTCCAGTGTGTGCGGTGTCTGCTCTCCAGTGTGTGGGGTCTCTCATCTCCAGTGTGTGTGGAGTCTGCTCTCCAGTGTGTGGTGCCTGCTCTCCAATGTGTGCGGTGTCTGCTCTCCAGTATGTGGTGCCTGCTCTGCAGTGTGCATGATGTCTGCTCTCCAGTGTATGGTGCCTGCTCTCCAGTGTGTGTGGTGTCTGTTCTCCAGTGTGCATGATGTCTGCCCTCCAGTATGTGCAGTATCTGCTCTCCAGTGTGTGTTGCCTGCTCTCCAGTGTGCGGTGTCTGCTCTCCAATGCGTTTGGTGTCTGCTCTCCAATGTGTGGTGTCTGCTCTCCAGTGTGCGGTGTCTGCTCTCCAGTGAATGTGGTGTCTGCTCTCCAGTGTGTGGTGCCTGCTCTCCAGTTTGTGTGGTTTCTGCTCTCCAGTGTGCATTGTCTGCTCTCCAGTGCATGTGGCGTCTGCTCTCCAGTGTGTGTGGTTTCTGCTCTCCAGTGTGTGTGGTGCCTGCTCTCCAGTGTGTGCTGTCTGCTCTGCAGTGTGCATGATGTCTGCTCTCCAGTGTGTGTGCTGTCTGCTCTCCAGTGTATGCAGTGTCTGCTCTCTAGTGTGTGGTGTCTGCTCTCAAGTGTGTGGTGTCTGCTCTCCAGTGTGTGTGTTGTCTGCTCTCCAGTGTGTGGGGACTCTCCTTTCCAGTGTGTGTGGTGTCTGCTCTCCAGTGTGTGCGGTGCCTGCTCTCCAGGGTGTGGGGTCTCTCCTTTCCAGTGTGTGCGTTGTCTGCTCTCCAGTGTGTGGGATCTCTCCTTTCCAATGTGTGTTGTGTCTGCTCTCCAGTGTGTGTGGTGTCTGCTCTCCAGTGTGTGGTGTCTCTCCTTTCCAGTGTGTGCGGTGTCTGCTCTCCTGTGTGTGGGGTCTCTCCTTTCCAGTGTGTGCGGTTTCTGCTCTCCAGTGTGTGGTGTCTGCTCTCCAGTGTGTGTGGTGTCTGCTCTCCAGTGTGTGTGATGTATGCTATCTAATGTGTGTGGTGTCTGCTCTCCAGTGTGTGGTGTCTACTCTCCAGTGTGTGATGTCTGCTCTCCAGTGTGTGTGGTGTCTGCTCTCCAGTCTGTGGTGTCTCTCCTTTCCAGTGTGTGCGGTGTCTGCTCTCCAGTGTGTGGGGTCTCTCCCTTCCAGTGTGTGCGGTGTCTGCTCTCCAGTGTGTGTGGTGTCTGCTCTCCAGTGTGTGGTTTCTGCTCTCCACTGTGTGCGGTGTCTGCTCTCCAGTGTGTGGTATCTGCTCTCCAGTGTGTGTGGTGTCAGCTCTCCAGTGTGTGCGGTGTCTGATCTCCAGTGTGTGCATGGTGTCTGCTCTCCAGTGTGTGGTGTCTCTCCTTTCCAGTGTGTGCGGTGTCTGCTCTCCAGTGTGTGTGTTGTCTGCTCTCCAGTGTGTGTGTGGTGTCTGCTCTCCAGTGTTTGGTGTCTCTCCTTTCCAGTGTGTGTGGTGTCTGCTCTCCAGTGTGTGGTGTCTCTCCTTTCCAGTGTGTGCGGTGTCTGCTCTCCAGTGTGTGGGGTCTCTCCTTTCCAGTGTGTGTGGTGTCTGCTCTCAAGTGTGTGCGGTGTCTGCTCTCCAGTGTGTGTGGTGTCTGCTCTCCAGTGTGTGGTGCCTGCTCTCCAGTGTGTGTGGTCTCTCCGTTCCAGTGTGTGTGGTGTCTGCTCTCCAGTGTGTGTGGTCTCTCCTTTCCAGTGTGTGTGGTGTCTGCTCTCCAGTGTGTTGGGTCTCTCCTTTCCAGTGTGTGCGGTGTCTGCTCTCCAGTGTGTGGGGTCTCTCCTATCCAGTGTGTGTGGAGTCTGCTCTCCAGTGTGTGGTGCCTGCTCTCCAGTGTGTGCGGTGTCTGCTCTCCAGTATGTGGTGCCTGCTCTGCAGTGTGCATGATGTCTGCTCTCCAGTGTATGGTGCCTGCTCTCCAGTGTGTGTGGTGTCTGTTCTCCAGTGTGCATGATGTCTGCCCTCCAGTATGTGCTGTATCTGCTCTCCAGTGTGTGTTGCCTGCTCTCCAGTGTGCGGTGTCTGCTCTCCAATGCGTTTGGTGTCTGCTCTCCAATGTGTGGTGTCTGCTCTCCAGTGTGCGGTGTCTGCTCTCCAGTGTATGTGGTGTCTGCTCTCCAGTGTGCGTTGTCTGCTCTCCAGTGCATGTGGTGTCTGCTCTCCAGTGTGTGTGGTTTCTGCTCTCCAGTGTGTGTGGTGTCTGCTCTCTAGTGTGTGCTGTCTGCTCTGCAGTGTGCATGATGTCTGCTCTCCAGTGTGTGTGCTGTCTGCTCTCCAGTGTATGCAGTGTCTGCTCTCCAGTGTGTGGTGTCTGCTCTCAAGTGTGTGGTGTCTGCTCTCCAGTGTGTGTGTTGTCTGCTCTCCAGTGTGTGGAAACTCTCCTTTCCAGTGTGTGTGGTGTCTGCTCTCCAGTGTGTGCGGTGCCTGCTCTCCAGTGTGTGGGGTCTCTCCTTTCCAGTGTGTGCGGTGTCTGCTCTCCAGTGTGTGGGGTCTCTCCTTTCCAGTGTGTGTGGTGTCTGCTCTCCACTGTGTGCGGTGTCTGCTCTCCAGTGTGTGCTGTCTGCTCTCCAGTGTGTGTGGTGCCTGCTCTCCAGTGTGTGGGGACTCTCCTTTCCAGTGTGTGTGGTGTCTGCTCTCCAGTGTGTGCGGTGCCTGCTCTCCAGTGTGTGGGGTCTCTCCTTTCCAGTGTGTGCGGTGTCTGCTCTCCAGTGTGTGGGGTCTCTCCTTTCCAGTGTGTGTGGTGTCTGCTCTCCAGTGTGTGGTGCCTGCTCTCCAGTGTGTGCGGTGTCTGCTCTCCAGTGTGTGCGGTGTCTGCTCTCCAGTGTCTGGTGCCTGCTCTCCAGTGTGTCTGGTGTCTGCTCTCCAATGTGTGAGGTCTCTCCTTTCTAGTGTGTGCGGTGTCTGCTCTCCAGTGTGTGGTGTCTCCCCTTTCCAGTGTGTGTGGTGCCTGCTCTCCAGTGTGTCGTGTCTGCTCTCCAGTTTGTGGTGTCTCTCCTTTCCAGTGTGTGCGGTGTCTGCTCTCCAGTGTGTGAGGTCTCTCCTTTCCAGTGTGTGTGGTGTCTCCTTCCAGTGTGTCGTGTCTGCTCTCCAGTGTGCATGATGTCTGCTCTCCAGTGTGTGTGTTGTCTGCTCTCCAGTGTGCGGTGTCTGCTCTCCAGTGTGTGTGCTGTCTGCTCGCCAGTGCGTGTGGTGTCTGCTCTCCAGTGTGTGGTGCCTGCTCTCCGGTGTGCATGATGTCTGCTCTCCACTGTGTGTTGTCTGCTCTCCAGTGTGTGTGGTGTCTGCTCTCCAGTGTGCAGTGTCTCCTCTCCAGTGTGTGCGGTGTCTGCTCTCCAGTGCGTGTGGTGTCTGCTGTCCAGTGTGTGTGGTGTCTGCTCTCCAGTGTGCGGTGTCTGCTCTCCAGTGTGTGTGGTGTCTGCTCTCCAGTGTGTGTGTTGTCTGCACTCCAGTGTGCGGTGTCTGCTCTCCAGTGCATGTGGTGTCTGCTCTCCAGTGTGCATGATGTCTGCTCTCCAGTGTGTGTGGTGTCTGCTCTCCAGTGTGCATGATGTCTGCTCTCCAGTGTGTGCGGTGCCTGCTCTCCAGTTTGCATGATGTCTGCTCTCCAGTGTGTGTGGTGTCTGCTCTCCAGTGTGCATGATGTCTGCTCTCCAGTGTGTGTGTTGTCTGCTCCCCAGTGTGTGGGGTCGCTCCTTTCCAGTGTGTGGTGTCTGCTCTCCAGTGTGTGTGGTGTCTGCTCTCCAGTGTGTGTGATGTATGCTATCTAATGTGTGTGGTGTCTGCTCTCCAGTGTGTGGTGTCTACTCTCCAGTGTGTGATGTGTGCTCTCCAGTGTGTGTGGTGTCTGCTCTCCAGTCTGTGGTGTCTCTCCTTTCCAGTGTGTGTGGTGTCTGCTCTCCAGTGTGTTGGGTCTCTCCTTTCCAGTGTGTGCGGTGTCTGCTCTCCAGTGTGTGGGGTCTCTCCTATCCAGTGTGTGTGGAGTCTGCTCTCCAGTGTGTGGTGCCTGCTCTCCAGTGTGTGCGGTGTCTGCTCTCCAGTATGTGGTGCCTGCTCTGCAGTGTGCATGATGTCTGCTCTCCAGTGTATGGTGCCTGCTCTCCAGTGTGTGTGGTGTCTGTTCTCCAGTGTGCATGATGTCTGCCCTCCAGTATGTGCTGTATCTGCTCTCCAGTGTGTGTTGCCTGCTCTCCAGTGTGCGGTGTCTGCTCTCCAATGCGTTTGGTGTCTGCTCTCCAATGTGTGGTGTCTGCTCTCCAGTGTGCGGTGTCTGCTCTCCAGTGTATGTGGTGTCTGCTCTCCAGTGTGCGTTGTCTGCTCTCCAGTGCATGTGGTGTCTGCTCTCCAGTGTGTGTGGTTTCTGCTCTCCAGTGTGTGTGGTGTCTGCTCTCTAGTGTGTGCTGTCTGCTCTGCAGTGTGCATGATGTCTGCTCTCCAGTGTGTGTGCTGTCTGCTCTCCAGTGTATGCAGTGTCTGCTCTCCAGTGTGTGGTGTCTGCTCTCAAGTGTGTGGTGTCTGCTCTCCAGTGTGTGTGTTGTCTGCTCTCCAGTGTGTGGGGACTCTCCTTTCCAGTGTGTGTGGTGTCTGCTCTCCAGTGTGTGCGGTGCCTGCTCTCCAGTGTGTGGGGTCTCTCCTTTCCAGTGTGTGCGGTGTCTGCTCTCCAGTGTGTGGGGTCTCTCCTTTCCAGTGTGTGTGGTGTCTGCTCTCCAGTGTGTGGTGCCTGCTCTCCAGTGTGTGCGGTGTCTGCTCTCCAGTGTGTGCGGTGACTGCTCTCCAGTGTCTGGTGCCTGCTCTCCAGTGTGTCTGGTGTCTGCTCTCCAATGTGTGAGGTCTCTCCTTTCTAGTGTGTGCGGTGTCTGCTCTCCAGTGTGTGGTGTCTCCCCTTTCCAGTGTGTGTGGTGCCTGCTCTCCAGTGTGTCGTGTCTGCTCTCCAGTTTGTGGTGTCTCTCCTTTCCAGTGTGTGCGGTGTCTGCTCCCAGTGTGTGAGGTCTCTCCTTTCCAGTGTGTGTGGTGTCTCCTTCCAGTGTGTCGTGTCTGCTCTCCAGTGTGCATGATGTCTGCTCTCCAGTGTGTGTGTTGTCTGCTCTCCAGTGTGCGGTGTCTGCTCTCCAGTGTGTGTGCTGTCTGCTCGCCAGTGCGTGTGGTGTCTGCTCTCCAGTGTGTGGTGCCTGCTCTCCGGTGTGCATGATGTCTGCTCTCCACTGTGTGTTGTCTGCTCTCCAGTGTGTGTGGTGTCTGCTCTCCAGTGTGCAGTGTCTCCTCTCCAGTGTGTGCGGTGTCTGCTCTCCAGTGCGTGTGGTGTCTGCTGTCCAGTGTGTGTGGTGTCTGCTCTCCAGTGTGCATGATGTCTGCTCTCCAGTGTGTGCGGTGCCTGCTCTCCAGTTTGCATGATGTCTGCTCTCCAGTGTGTGTGGTGTCTGCTCTCCAGTGTGCATGATGTCTGCTCTCCAGTGTGTGTGTTGTCTGCTCCCCAGTGTGTGGGGTCTCTCCTTTCCAGTGTGTGTTGTGTCTGCTCTCCAGTGTGTGGGGTCTCTCCTTTCCAGTGTGTGCGGTGTCTGCTCCCCAATGTGTGGGGTCTCTCCTTTCCAGTGTGTGCGGTGTCTGCTCTCCAGTGTGTGTGCTGTCTGCTCTCCAGTGTGTGTAGTGTCTGCTCTCCAGTGTGTGTGGTGTCTGCTCTCCAGTGTGTGGTGTCTCTCCTTTCCAGTGTGTGCGGTGTCTGCTCTCCAGTGTGTGTGGTGTCTGCTCTCCAGTGTGCATGGTGTCTGCTCTCCAGTCTGTGGTGTCTCTCCATTCCAGTGTGTGGTGTCTGCTCTCCAGTGTGTGTGGTGTCTGCTCTCCAGTGCATGGTTTATGCTCTCCAGTGCGTTGTGTCTGCTCTCCAGTGCGTGGGGACTCTCCTTTCAAGTGTGCATGGTTTCTGCTCTCCAGTGTGTGGTGTCTGCTCTCCAGTGTGTGGTGTCTGCTCTCCAATGTGTGTGGTATCTGCTCTCCAGTCTGTGGTGTCTCTTCTTTCCAGTGTATGTGGTGTCTGCTCTCCAGTCTGTGGTGTCTCTCCTTTCCAGTGTGTGTGGTGTCTGCTCTCCAGTGTGTGTGGTGTCTGCTCCCCAGTGTGTGCGGTGTCTGCTCTCGATTGCGTGGGCAGTCACAGGGAGCCCAGGTGCCAGGTTGGCACTGTCAGAGGTCACGCCAGGGGGCACTTTACCAGGTTAGGGGGGGGGGCGGTCTGTGGTGTCTCTCCTTTCCAGTGTGTGTGGTGTCTGCTCTCCAGTGTGTGGTGTCTCTCCTTTCCAGTGTGTGCGGTTTCTGCTCTCCAGTGTGTGTGGTGTCTGCTCTCCAGTATGCATGGTGTCTGCTCTCCAGTCTGTGTTGTCTCTCCTTTCCAGTGTGTGCAGTGTCTGCTCTCCAGTGTGTGTGGTGTCTGCTCTCCAGTATGCATGGTGTCTGCTCTCCAGTCTGTGTTGTCTCTCCTTTCCAGTGTGTGGTGTCTGCTCTCCAGTGTGTGTGGTGTCTGCTCTCCAGTGCATGGTTTATGCTCTCCAGTGCATTGTGTCTGCTCTCCAGTGCATGGCATCTACTCCCCAATGTGTGTGGTGTCTGCTCTCCATTGCGTGGGGACTCTCCTTTCAAGTGTGCATGGTGTCTGCTCTCCAGTGTGTGGTGTCTGCTCTCCAGTGTGTGTGGTGTCTGCTCTCCAGTCTGTGGTGTCTCTCCTTTCCAGTGTGTGTGGTGTCTGCTCTCCAGTCTGTGGTGTCTCTCCTTTACAGTGTGTGTGGTGTCTGCTCTCCAGTGTGTGTGGTGTGTGCTCCCCAGTGTGTGTGGTGTCTGCTCTCGATTGCGTGGGCAGTCACAGGGAGCCCAGGTGCCAGGTTGGCACTGTCAGAGGTCATGCCAGGGGGCACTTTACCAGGTTGGGGGGGTGGTCTGTGGTGTCTCTCCTTTCCAGTGTGTGTGGTGTCTGCTCTCCAGTGTGTGGTGTCTCTCCTTTCCAGTGTGTGCAGTGTCTGCTCTCCAGTGTGCGTGGTCTCTCCTTCCCAGTGTGTGCAGTGTCTGCTCTCCAGTGTGTGGTGTCTCTCCTTTCCAGTGTGTGCAGTGTCTGCTCTCCAGTGCGTGGTGTCTGCTCTCCAGTGTTTGTGGTGCCTGCTCTCCAGTGTGTGTGATGTCTGCTCTCCAGTGCGTGGGGTCTACTTCCCAATGTGTGTGGTGTCTGCTCTCCAGTGTGTGTGATGTCTGCTCTCCAGTGCGTGGGGTCTACTTCCTAATGTGTGTGGTGTCTGCTCCCCAGTGTGTGCGGTGTCTGCTCTCGATTGCGTGGGCAGTCACAGGGAGCCCAGGTGCCAGGTTGGCACTGTCAGAGGTCACGCCAGGGGGCACTTTACCAGGTTGGGCGGGGGGGGGGTCTGTGGTGTCTCTCCTTTCCAGTGTGTGTGGTGTCTGCTCTCCAGTGTGTGGTGTCGCTCCTTTCCAGTGTGTGCAGTGTCTGCTCTCCAGTGTGTGGGGTCTCTCCTTTCCAGTGTGTGTGATGTCTGCTCTCCAGTGTGTGGTGCCTGCTCTCCAGGGTGTGCGGTGTCTGCTCTCCAGTGTGTGCAGTGTCAGCTCTCCAGTGTGTGGTGTCTCTCCTTTCCAGTGTGTGTGGTGTCTGCTCTCCAGTGTGTGTGGTCTCTCCTTTCCAGTGTGTGCAGTGTCTGCTCTCCAGTGTGTGTGGTGTCTGCTCTCCAGTGTGTGGTGTCTCTCCTTTCCAGTGTGTGCAGTGTCTGCTCTCCAGTGCGTGGTGTCTGCTCTCCATTGTTTGTGGTGCCTGCTCTCCAGTGTGTGTGATGTCTGCTCTCCAGTGCGTGAGGTCTACTTCCCAATTTGGCTGGTGTCTGCTCCCCAGTGTTTGCGGTGTCTGCTCTCGATTGCGTGGGCAGTCACAGGGATCCCAGGTGCCAGGTTGGCACTGTCAGAGGTCACGCCAGGGGGCACTTTACCAGGTCAGGGGGGGTGGGGGCTTCCCAGTGGCGTCCCTACGGTTGGGGGGGGAGGGGGGGGGGTCGGGGGTGAATGGGGTGGTCAAAAGAACGAGGGGGGGGTTGACAAGGGGGTGGGAAAGATCAGAGAAGCCTTTCAATTAGCACCCCAATCTTCAAGGATCTTTTCCTGTTGATGAGCTTCCAGCTTGCCATCAGGAAATCACTCTAAAAAAATGGCAAAATGCGCAGGCACCCCGCTAAACATGCTATTTAGTGGACTTTGACTTGAATCCACTGAATCGCGCCCACTATGTTTAATTGAATTTAAATTCCACCAGCTGCCATGTTGGGATTTGTCCCCATAACATCTGGATTACTAGTCCAGTGACTTGCTGAACAATCCCAAGGTGCTAAAAATTACAGTGACAACCAAATTAAGATTATCAGTCAGGTTTGCAGCATGGCTCACAGAGACGTGCTACAAATTACTGATATTCATTCACATACCTGTTCTGCAGGCAAAAAGGAACATCTCCAGGCTTTGCTCCTTTTTTGAATTCAACTAAACCATGAGGGTTAATGGCTCCCTCGTGCATTCTCTACGGCAATGTTTTGACCAATCAGAGCTGGCAGCCAATCAGCACCCTTTTCTCACGCAGTACAAATTATTGCTCCCTCTGAAATGTTTCCTCATGATTGCAAGATGAAAAACTTCAACAGCATGACTCTTTTTTCAGCAGTAATGCACCAGTATGAGAGCACTATCACTCTTCTGTTTTGGAAATGGGCCTCATGTCAACACAATGAAATCTTTTTGTACTGTTGCAAAGTCTAACGTCCCCCACAAAATTAATTACATTCCAGCATTATTAAGTTGTACTGATTGTATGTAATTTGCTCAGACTATTTCTAATTGCACAGAATTACAGTCGATGAGCGGAGGTCGACCTATGAATTAGGGTGGTATTTGAACATCAGAGTATCACAGAAAATAAAGTGCAGAAGAGGGTCTTTGGCCCATCGAGTCTGCACCAGCGCATGGAAAACGCCTGACCTACCTACCTTATCCATTTGCCAGCAGTTGGCCCATAGCCTTGAATGTTTTGGCGTGTCAAGTGCTCATCCAGGTACTTTTTTCAAAGACGTGAGGCAATCCGCCTCTACCAACCTCCCAGGCAGTGTATTCCAGATCATCATCACCCTCTGGATAAAAAGGATTTTCCTCAAATCCCCTAAACCTCCTGCCCCTCACCTTGAACTTGTGTCCCCTTGTAACTGACCTTTCAACTAAGGGAACAATTGCTCCATATACACCCTGTCCAAAACCCCTCCTAAACTTGTACACTTCAATCAGGTCGTCCCTCAATCTTCTCTGCTCCAGCGAAAACAACCCAACCCTATCTAACCTCTCCTCATAACTTAAATGTTCATCCCAGGCAACATCCTGGTGAATTGCATCTGCACTCCCTCCAGTGCAATCACATTCCTCCTATAATGTGGCAACCAGAATTGCGCACAGTACTCCAGTTGTGGCCTCACCAAAGATCTATAAAACTCCAACATGATTTCCCTGCTTTTGGAAACTATGCCTCGGTTGATAAAAGCAAGTTTCCCATTTGCCTTTTTCACCACCCGATTAACCTGCCCACCCGCCTTCAGAGATCTACGGACAAACACGCCAAGGCCCCTTTGTTCCTTGGAACTTCCCAATGTCATGCCCCCATTCATTGTCAAATTACTCATTCCAAAGTGTTTCAGGGTTAAATTCCATCTGCCACTTAACTGCCCATTTGGCCTTCCTGACTATATCTTCCTGTAACCCAAGACACTCAACCTCACTGTTGACCACATATCTATATTTTCTATACATACACGTTTGTGTAGCCTGGTGAGTGAGGTGAGAGTGACTGCCCTTGACATCAAGGAAGCATTTGACTGAGTATGGCATCAAGCAGCCCTCGCAAAACTGGAGTCAATGGGAATCCGGGGGAAACATCTCCGCTGGTTGGAGTTATACCTGGCACAAAAGATGGTTGTGGTGGTTGGAGGTCAATCATCTCAGCTCCAGGACATCACTGCAGGAGTTCCTCAGAATAGTGTCCCAGGCCCAACCATCTTCAACTGTTTCATCAATGACCTGCCTTCTATCATAAGGTCAGAAGTGGGGATGTTTGCAGATTATTGCACAATGCTCAGCACCATTCGCGTTTTCTCAGATAGTGAAGCAGTCCATGTCCAAATGCAGCAAGACCTAGACAATATCCAGGCTTGGGCTGACAAGTGGCAAGTTACATTCACACCACACAAGTACCAGGCAATGACCATATCCTACAGGAGAGGATCTAACCATCGTCCCTTGACATTCAATGGCATTACCATCGCTGAATTTCCCACAATCAACATTGATCAGAAACTGAACTGAACAAGGCAGGTCAAAGGTTAAGAATCCTACAGCGAGTATTCATCTCCTGACCTCCCAAAGTCCGTCCATTGCCTACAAGGCACACGTCAGGAGTGTAATGGAGGGCAACACGGTGGCGCAGTGGTTAGCACTGCTGTCTCACGCCGCCGAGGTCCCAGGTTCAATCCCGGCTCTGGGACACTATCCGTGTGGGGTTTGCACATTCTCCCCATGTTTACGTGGATTTTACCTCCACAACCCAAAGATGTGCAGGCTAGGTGGATTGGCCACGCTAAATTGCCCCTAAATTGGAAAAAAATGAATTGGGTACTCTAAAGTTATTTTAAAAAAGAAGTGTAATGGTATACTCTCCACTTGCCAGGATGAGTGCAGCTCCAACAACACTCAAGAAGCTCGACACCATCCACGCCAAAGCAGCCCGCGAGATTGCTCCCCTTCCACAAACATTCAAACCCTCCACCACTGACAAACAGTGGCAGCCGTGTGTACCATGTACAAGATGCACTGCAGTAACTCACTAAGGTTCCTCAGACAACATCTTCCAAACTCATGATCACTACCATCTGGAAGGACAAGAGCAGCAGCTATCTGGGAACACCACCACCTGGAGGTTCCCCTCCAAGCCACACACCACCCTGACTTGGAAATATATCGCCGTTCCTTCAAAATCCTGGAACTCCTTCCCTAACAGCACAGTGGGTGTACCTACACCTGAAAGACTGCAGCAGCAAGAAGGCAACTCACCACCACCTTCTGAAGGGCAACTAGGGATGCGCAATAACTGCTGGCCTAACCAGCGACGCCCACACCCTGTAAATTAATTTTTTTAAAGCCTCTAATTAACTTCTTATGACTATCACTTTATATACTTCTCATATCTAGCTAGAATCCACTCCATTCAATTATCCCTTAATTTGATACAATTTAGATTTTTCCTCCCTAATTCATGCTGACAGTTTTTGCAATTTGCAATGATCGAGCAATCTCATTTAGACAAGATATGTTAATATCCCAAAGGGTCAGAAGTGTTCCAAATTAATAAAGACAGTTCAGGATTCAACAGAAACATCACATTGTAAATTTGAAAATGCCTTGTATTCAAAAAGGTAAGAAAACAGAAGTAACTAATTCTGAAGTAACGTACTACTGATACCCAATCAGAAAAGAAGCTTGCTGGTGTACTTAAAGTATGTTTTAAAGTAGCCTTTAACCTGTAGTATGAAATCAAGTGTACTTGGTGCCTGATAGAGGTAATTACAACCTCTGCAAATTCAAAACTGATCACCAGTTGCTCAGATATTGAAGATATGGGTGGAAAAAATATGGGCTGAGCAATAGACTTTTCAGACAAAGTCAGGCACCTGGTAATCTCTCAATTATAATAATAATAGCTTATTGTCACAAGTAGGCTTCAGTGAAGTTACTGTGAAAAGCCCCTAGTCGCCACATTCCAGCACCTGTTCGGGGAGGCCGGTACGGGAATTGAACCATGCTGCTGGTATTCTGCATTACAAGCCAGCTGTTTAGTCCACTGTGCTAAACCAGCCGCTCAATGGTTCACTGATGTATTACATGATAATGCTGGAATATCTATTGCATCTTTGTATCATTGAGGACAAGGCCATTATTCAGCTAATAACAGGCCTTCTGGTCACACAAGAGGTCAACCTTTGTAGGAGTAGAAAGTGTTGGGATAATTTAGGCTTTTGCCGAACGTACAAATCGGACTATGTTAATCGAGCCACCCATTAAACATCTGCCTCAATTTTAACTTCCATGGGAGTCAATGGAAATGAAACTCAGGAGCTAGGTATAAGAATGCGGATGAATCAATGCCATCAATTTCAAAGTGTCAACCAAAATCCCATTAAATGGGCGGAACTTTCCCGAATATCGGCAAAGGCTGATATAGTGGGCGGGAAAAGCAGTGTTGAAGCCACCCACATCAATGGCGGCTTTCTCCGCCATATCGGCCCAAACTTAGTTGAACAAAAAGGCAAGGAATGGGTCATAATGTTCTTATGTTCTTATGTTCTCACAACATCATGCTGGTGGGGTGGGCTCTGATAAATGTTGCCCTGACAGTTTTTTGAAGAGCAGGCACCATTTTTAAAGACTGCCTCACCAACCCCTCCTCCTGGCACTGTCCAAGCACTGCCCCCACACAGAAACACATCCTACCGGAGGTTTGGAGGGAAAACTCTCCCCCCTGTCATTTGCTCCTTGCAAACCCATAGACACTTCGATCACTTGTTTCACTCCCACTGCAGGTCAAGACATTGAGTTCAACAACCATTCAAACTATTTGAAAATGTGCAAATAATGATCAAAATAATCAGGGCCATTCAAGGGCAAAATTTAAGAATTCAAAGTTCCGCGATAATCTTTGACTGAGAAATCACCAATGTTGCCCTGTGGTCTTCTGTCCATTCATTTCAAATAATTCCAGAACATCAGTTCTTGAATTCTTTCACTGCATCCGATCAGAGGTCAGAGTGTTATCACTGAACCACACTCCAGAACGTCAGCACATAATCAATGCTGACACTTGCGTACAGTACTGGGGCAGTGCTGCAATCCCGATAAACCAAGGCCTCATCCAACTGCTCCCTCTAAAAATAAGAAAGTCTTTGCATTTATCCAGAGCTTCCTATGACCTCCGGATGTCACAAAATGCTTGATAGTCAATACAATTTTGAAATGCAGTAACTGTTAACAGGAAGCGTGGCAGCCAATCGGTGCACACCACAAACAACAATTTGAGAATGACCAGATGGTGCCAGTGATGTGGGCTGAGGGATAAATATTGACCAGGACACCAGGGATAACTCCCCTGCTCTTCTTCAAAATAACGCCATGGGATCTTTTACAACCACGAGAGGGAAAAGGGGGTCTCAGGTTTAACACCTCAGCCGAAAGATGGCACTTCTAACAGTCCAGCACATCTTCAGTACGACTGAGATTCTCTGGAAACTAAAGCCGCAACCTTCTGACTCAGAGACAAGAGTAATACCATTGAATCTCAGTTGCCACATCTGACAGAAAGATATAAAAGTTCAGACAGCTCTACTCAAGAGCAGTAGCAAGTTCTCTTAGTTTTCAGCTGGTATGCATCTGTTAATCTGCATTTACTCGTTGAGGAACCCAGCAGCTACATTTGCCTAAAAATCAACAGTGACTACAAGTCAAAGGTAATTCTTTAGCACATCCTGAGATTAATACTTCCAAAAAGTAATTAAAAATATGGCAAACAATGGCTGGCCGGGGAAGATTTTGCACCTTTGGCCAGTTGCTGGTTCCAAGTAAGTGTCGGAGTGGTTTGGGGTCTTGCAGTGAGGAACGAGAAGCAGAAGAATAGGAGGGAGTCTGGGGTAGGAGGGAGTCTGTGGTTGGAGAGTGGAGGAAACTGGGATTGGGCAGTCCAGGGTAGGGGAAGAGGAGGCTCTGGGGTAGGACGGCAGTGGGGGTGGGGGGGCTGCTGGAACAGAGGTAGTCGGAATTTGGGATAGAAGTGGAGGAGGCACCTGGGTTAGGAGAGTAGGAGAAGTTTGTCGTTGGGGAAGTTTGATGTAGGAGGGAAGGAGGCTCTGGGTTAGGAGGTTTAGGGGGCTCTGGAATAGGGGAGTAGCTGGTATCTGGGGTAAAAGTGTGTGGGATATCGAGGTAGGATGAGTCTGGGGTCAAGGAAGAGAAATCTCAAATAGGAGTGTTGGGGAGTTTGATGTATGAGGATGGCGGGGAGGGTGGGTTCTTGGGTCGGAGGACTCTGGAGGAAGGTAGTTGGTGTGCAAATCTTTCTTTATGGTGCCTGGAAGAGTGATCCTGCTTCATTTAGAACTTATTGTAGCTTCTCCACTCAGTTCCCAAGTAAATTTCCATTCTGGTCTGATTGACATAATTGAACCCTCATTAGCATTTATACATGCGACTCCCACCTGACTCTGGCACTAACCTCATTTGCTGCCAAAACTAACAGAGTGGGAAATAAGGTTGTTTCATTGTAACTCCACACAAGCTCCACTCCTGTTCATATTCCCCACATAGCTCCTCACCTCTCTTTTTCTCGTCCTTTCCCTCAAGATTAAAGAGCATGGGATTGGGGGAAGTGTATTGAGGTGGATTGAAAAGGGCAGCACGGTAGCATAGTGATTAGCACAATTGTTTCACAGCTCCAGGGTCCCTTGTTTAATTCATGGCTTGGGTCACTGTCTGTGCGGAGTCTGCACATTCTCCCCGTGTTTGCCTGCGTTTCCTCCGGGTGCTCCGGTTTCCTCCCACAGTCCAAAGGTGTGCAGGTTAGGTGGATTGGCCATGCTAAATTGCCCTTAGTGTCCAAAATTGCCCTTGGTGTAGGGTGGGGTTACTGGGTTATGGGGATAGGGTGGAGGTGTGCGGTTCGGTAGGGTGGTCTTTCCAAGAGCTGGTGCAGACTCGATGGGCCGAATAGCCCTTCTGCACTGTAAATTCTATGAAAAAATAAATTCCATGAAAAAACTGGTTGCCCATGAGGACACAAAGACCAGGGATTAAATGGTGCCACAGGGGTCGGTGCTGGGACCCCAGTTATTCACAATATATATTAATGATTTGGATGAGGGAACAAAATGTAACATCTCAAAGTTTGCAGATGATATCAAGTTGGGTAGGAGGGTGAATTGTGACAAGGGTGCAGAGATCCTTCAGCAAGATCTGGACAGGTTGGGCGAGTGGGCAAACCAATGTCAGATGCAGTAAATTTGGATAAGTGTGAGGTTATTCACTTTGGAAGCAAAAACAGGAAGGCAGATTACTATCTGAACGGTTGTAAATTGGGGGAGGGGAGTGTGCAGTGGGACCTGGGTGCCCTTGTGCACCAGTCGCTGAAGGTAATCATGCAGGTGCAGAAGGTGATAAAGAAGGCTAATGGTATGTTGGCCTTTATTGCGAGAGGTTTCCATTATAGAAGCAGGGATGTGTTGCTGCAATTATACAGGGCCTTGGTGAGGCCACACCTGGAGTATTGTGTGCAGTTTTGGTCTCCTTCTCTGAGGAAGGATGTTCTTGCTCTTGAGGGAGTGCAGGAAAGGTTTACCAGACTGATTCCAGGGCTGGCGGGACTGTTGTATGAGGAGAGATTGACTAGGTTAGGATTGTTCTCGCTGGAATTCAGAAGAATGAGGGAGGATCTCATAGAAACTTATAAAATTCTAACAGGACTAGACAGTTGTAGATGCAGGGAGGATGTTCCTGATGGTGCGCATGTCCAGAACCAGGGATCACAGCCTGAGGATTCAGGGCAAACCATTTCGGACAGAGATAAGGAGACATTTCTTCACACAAAGAGTGGTAAGCCTGTGGAATTCATTACCGCAGGAAGTAGTGATGCTGAAACATTGAATATATTCAAGAGGTGGCTAGATATAGCTGGCGTGAATGGGATCAAAGGTTATGGGGAGAAAGCAGGATTGGCCTAGTGAGTTGGATGATCAGCCATGATCGTGATAAATGGCGGAGCAGGCTTGAAGGGCTAAAAGGCCTCCTCCTGCTCCTATCTTCTATGTATCTATGTTACAATCTCCCTTCCTTCTGAGCTTTTTCTTCCTCTGGTCCCTGGTACTGTGAGGCACCAGTGCTAACCACTGTGCCACCTTGAAAATATTCCCAAGCTTCAAGCATTCCGTATCTCTTCAAAACTGTGGATTTTGGGTCCTTTCAGGCCCCTTTGCTTTTAACTATTGATGGGAGTGTCCAGCTGGGAACATTGGTCACGGGAAAATTTGAGTTTCTGTATCACTAGTTAGATCATTCATGAAATGCTCCCTAATTTGATTATGAACAATTGTTTTCTCTGAATGGATCGAGGAGTTGCAGTTGAAAAAGTCCCACTCGCTTGCAAATACACAGACAGTAACCTGCAAAGAGGAGAAAGAGGATTACAGCAAACCTTATCCCCCAGCAATCCTGAAGATTCATTGTGAAAGGCTGCTGCATAGTAATCTTCTCCTCCCTCTTGTCTCAACCACCCCTGCTCTCTCCTGTTTATTTCCTGGTCCTTCTGGTTCCTTCAGTCCCATTTGGGTACAGACTTCATTATATCCTTGGTCCAAATATTGATAATAGGCTGAACTCAAGAGGTGAGGTGAATGTAACTGCCCTTAATATTAAGACAGCATTGATTGGGTATGGCATCTAAGAGCACTAGCAAAACTGGAGTCAATTGGAATAACAGGAAAACTCATCGTGGTTAGACTCATACCTAACACAAAGGCTGAAGTAGTGCAGCAAGATCTGGGCAACATTTAGGTTTGAGCTGGGATGTGTCAAGTAACAGGGAAAATGATACTCACTTGGAGTGGGGTGCATGAGCTCTTTAAGTTTGGCTCCTTATGATTATTTGCTGACTGTTAGTGCCATGATTTGCTGGTGGAAAATCGGACGTCGGGTAGACTACTTTTCCAAAAAGGGTCTTAAAACTAATGCTGGATCCTTGGTCAGAAACTTGTTGAGGGAGCGGGGGTCTTACCTGCCAGCTGGTGAGCTAGCGAGAGACTCGCGCTGCCTCTTTCCAGGAAGGCCTGCCTAACCACGTGCCAATCAGGCAGTGGCGAAGTCAGTGTGCCTTCTCCTGGAATCAAGACCCAAAGGTTTCACCTACCGAGAGCTGCCGGCCCACGAGAGGCCAGCAGCTCTTGTGCTCAGTGGCACCACAGCGGAGGCCATGGCTACTGCCAGAAAGGCAGGCACTGGAATCCCAGGGTTACAGAGTGACCCAGGACATGGGTAAGTAATGATTGGGGGTGGAGGTCAGATTTCAGGGTGTGTGTATGTGTCGAAGGAAGAGGGTTGATAACTGGAAGGGTAGGGCATGGCTCTCGGTGGTTCCCTCCCCCCACTTCCAGATGTCCAGTCCCATGATCAGGCACTGGATGTCTTTGATCGAGAGACTCCCTCCACCCCCCCCCCCCCCCCCCCCCCCACCCCCCCACACCCCACACCCACACCCACCTCCAGCTCAGGAAGATCAAGCTGGCCACAGTTTTAGCTGCTGTGCATACTGCATTGCGACAGGCCTGACCTCCACTGGCAGTGGGATGAGGCTGTTAAATGGTCATTACTTGACCACTCAAGGGCATCAATTTGCATTGGGACAGAAAGGTCATTCCCACCCAAAAGATAATTTTGATGGGAGGTTTTATGGGAGGTCACCCAATTTTATGCCTTTCCTGCTTCCAAGCTTGCCACCAGTAGTGGGGCCCGCTGACATGGGCAAAATGCTGGCAAAGGTGGAAAGTGCTCCTTAATTGGACAACAAATGGCCTCAGTGAGCCACCCAGCAGAGATTCCCACCTCCTGCAATATGCCTGACGCCTACTTTCACCATATCACCTGTTCTTAGAGAACGTCAGCATGGACACTGCGGCCAAATTGCTGCCTCCTGTAACCATTCCTCTTTAAGTATGACTCCTTTCTTGTAACTCCCAGCCATTGTTCCTCAGGCACATTGTCTATTTGTTGTGGTATTCCCGTACCAGATGTACAAAGCACAATATTGCAGCTTTAGCTTTGCTTAAGAAGGCACTGTTAGCTCTTGAGTGGTTTAATTTTCTTTTGTATGTAGAATTTTGGATTGTATTTAAATTTATACAATAGTATTGGATAAACTGGAGGGGTTATTTTTGCTCTCCCTGTTTGAAGCATCAAACTTTTACAATTAACAGGTAACATGCCCAACTTATTTCATTTCTCACCATTACAAGTGAATGATGCATGATGCAGGTGATTCGTTTTGATATTACTGAATGGTGTGTAACATTGCAGAGTGAGCAGCTGGGAGTTTGGTGAGCGAAGTGGGCAAGGAGGTGCCCTTTTTTTGATATTTTCTGCCTCCAGTATTTGGCTCTTACTTCAGTTTAGAGGAAGAAGCTGATTGGTGAGTAACTGGTAAGTTATTCTAATCATAATAAATAGTTAATTAAAATTACGATATGGCAGGGCAGTCCTGTCTGAGTGGAATGTGGCAAGTCATAGATGCAGCTTGTATCCGAGACAAACACATTTGCAGGAAGTGGGTGCTGCTGCAGAAATCTGAGCTCCGGGTTTCAGAACTAGATTCTGGATTCGCAAAGCATGGAACTATGTGTGTATAGCATGTTTAGGAAGTTGGTCACATTGCAGGAGGAATTTGCAGGCAGAGAGAGAATGGGTGACTACCAGGTAGTTGCAGGGGTTTTCTGCGTCGATGTCGTTCACTAGCTGTTTTTCCATTTCGAATATTGGTGAGGACAATGGTTCCTGAGGGGAGCGCAGCAAGAGCCAAGCCTGTGCACAGGAAGGGAGAAAGAAAAGTGGAGGAGCAGTTGTGATGGGGCATTCATTCGAGGAACCAAAGGCATTTCTGCCACTGCCGATTTGACTCCAGGGTGGTATGTTGCCTCCCTAGTGCTAGGGTCAAGGATGTCACAAGAGCGGCAGCAGGACAATCTTCTGGGGGCTAGGGTGAACAGCCAGAGATCGTGGTTCACATTTACACCAACATAGGTAGGAAAAGGGATGAGTTCCTGAAAGCAGATTTTGGGACGTTGGGAAATAAATTAAAAAGCATTTAATTTAATTGGGATTACTTTGAATGACATGTGCTAGTGAGCATAGGAATAGAAGGATTGAGCAATTGAACATGTGGCTGGGAAATTGGTGTAGGAGGGAGGGCAACAGAGGCTGTGACAACAGTTCTGGAGCAAGTGGAACCTGCACATGATGGACACCTTAGCAGTGAAGAGAATCTTTGCAGGGAGATTTGCATGTGCTGTTGAGGAGGATTCAAACTAGATTGGCGGGGGGATCGGAACCTGAGAGGGTGTTTTAACCGGAGGGAAGCAAAACTGGTAACAGCAAGTCAAAAAGCAGTAAGCAAATGTAGAAGGCAGGTGAAGCGAAGCCAAGCATCAAATAGTGCCAGAATGTATAATGTTAAAAAGACAAAGTTATGGACACTCCGTCTGAATGCACAAAGCATTTGCCTAAGTCACAAATGGAGGCACAGGTACCAAGATGCTTATCTGGCATCTCAAAATCCGGAAGGACTCAAATCGGCTACATTCAATGCTGACGCCAAGGTTAACAATTTTTATACCTTTTTATTTATTTTTCATACATTTTGTACATGCTAGGTCTGAGATCCAAAGACTCTAAAATCCCCAAATCCAGTACACGTCTGGATATGGGCTCCAGCACCTGTAAATTTGTATGATTTAATTGCCATTGCGGAGATGTGGTTACAGGGTGACCAAGGCTGGGGACTGAATATTCAAGGATATTTGTCATTTTGGAAGAATAGGCCAAAAGGAAAAGTAGGTGGGGTCGTACTCTTAATTCAGTGTATTAGTGAGAGAGGATCTTGGATCAAAAGATCAAGGTGTAGAAAAAGTTTGAGCGAAGCTAAAAAATAACAAGGGAAAGGAAACATTGATGGTAGTTGTGTATAGGCTACCAAACTGTAGCAGGAGCATTGGACAGCATAGATCTGGAAATTAGAGCTGCATGGTAACATGCGAAATACAGTGGGTGACTTCAATTTGCAGATTGATTTGATAAACCTAAATAACATTAATTCTATGAAGGATGAATTCCTGGAGTATGTATGGGGTGGGTTTCTGGAGCAATACATTAAAGAACCAACTACGGATTGGGCTATTTTAGATTTAGTATTGTGTGATGGGAAAGGGCGAATTACTAACCTTGCCTTCAGCAAATAGTGACCATAATTTATAGATTATTACATTTGATTTGAAAGTGATATAGTTCATTCTGAATCTAGGGTCTTAAACCTGAACAAAGGAAACCGAAGGTGAATCAACCAGGGTTAACAAAAGAAGTTAAGAGATTGCATTATATCAAAGGAAGCGGCTTATAAGGTTGCAGGAAAAATGGTCAACCTGAAGATTGTGATAATTGCAAATCCAGCAAAGGCGATCCAAGAAATTGAAAAGACCATATGACCATAAAACATAGAAGCAGAATTAGGCCACTCGGCCCATCGAGTCTGCTCCACCATTCAATCATGACTGATATTTCCTCATCCCCATTCCCCTGCCTTCTCCCCATAACCCCTGATCTCCTTATTAATCAAGAACCTATCTATAAGATAGGTTGGACTCCTCCACCTGTGCCTGCAGGTGCTGGAAGCCCGCCTTCATCTCCTCCTCTAGTCCCTGCATCTCAGCCTGTACCTGAACTTTGGGTAGGAATGGATCTTCCAGGATCCTGGGACCCATCTGGGTAGCAGCTGGTTGCTGAGGCTGGGCTGCCCTCCGACCGCCCGGCCCCTCGACTGCTCCTACCTCCACCTGCTGTACCGGAACGGCTGTGTGGCCGTCCTGACTCGCATCTGTGGATATCTTGGTCTCTCGGTCTGGGTCAAAAAATGCAAGGACGGGTGCAGTGAGGAGCTTGGCTTTCAGCTCCAGTCTCTCTATTCGGTGCTCTGCCTTCCACTCAAAGGCGGTTGATTTTTTCACCAGGTGGCATAGGGCCGTGGTGTGTGTGGCCAAATTCGGGTGAACTTGCCAAGGAAATTGAACATTCTCAGGAAGCGCAGTACTGCCTTCTTGTCCTCGGGGACTTTCATTGCCTCGATGGCTTTAATTTTGGCTGTGTCCGGGCGCACACCGTGTTGCGAAATCTGATCGCCCAGGAACTTCAGCGTGGATGTCCCAAAACAGCACTTGGACCTGTTTAGCTTGAGGCCATGTTCATGTATGCATCGGAATACTTTCTTGAGTCGCGACACATGTTCCTCTGGGGTTGTGGACCAGATTATGATATTGTCAACGTAGACACGAACAGCTTCTATTCCCTCCATAATCTGTTCCATGATGCAATGGAAAATCTCTGATGCCGAGATGATGCCAAATGGTATTCGGTTGTAGCAGAATCTGCCAAAAGCGTGTTGAAGGTGCAGAGCCTTCTGCTGGATTCTTCAAGTTGGATTTGCCAAAATCCTTGGGATGCGTTCAATTTTGTGAAGAAGCGCGCGTGTGCCATCTCACTTGTGGGGCGGGATTCTCCGTGAATCGGCGTGATGGCCCGAACCCGGCGGAAAAAAGGGCACGAATCACTCCAGTGTCGGGCCCCCCGAAACGTCGCAAATTCTCCAGCCCGGAATGGGCTAGTAGCAGCGTGACGTCATTCGCGACGGTATCACCCGTCACGGACGCGCGCGAGACCCAGCAAAATGTCCACCCGCCGCGCAGCGCCAACTGAGACCCCCACTGCCTGCTCCCCATTCCCCATCCCCCCTTCCAACATATCCTCCCTTCCCCCCTTTCCCCTTCTCTCGCACCCCATCTTCCCCCATATCCCCCTTCCCCCATAACCCCCTGCCCTATATCATTCCTTTCCCATATCCCCCCCTTCCCCCATATCCCCCTTCCCCATAACCCCATATCTCCCCTTCCCCCATATCCCCCCCTTCCCCCATATCCCCCTTATCCCCCCTTCCCACATATCCACCTTCTCCCAGATCCCACATATGGGGGAAGGGGGATATGGGGGAAGTGGGATATGTGGGAAGGGGAATATGGGGAGATGAGGGGGATATGGGGGAAGGGGGATTGGGGGAAGGGAGGTACGGGGGAAGGGCGGTATGGGGGGATACGGGGAAGGGGGGATATGGGGAAGGGGGGATATGCGGGTAGGGGATATGGGGGAAGGGGTGATATGGGAGAAGGGGGGATATGGGAGAAGGGGGGCTAAGGGGGTAATGGGGGAAGGGGGGATATGGGGGAAGTGGGGATATGGGGTAAGGGGGATATGGGTGAAGAGATTTATGGGGGGATATGGGGTAAGGGGGCATATAGGGAAGGGGGTATGGGGAAAGGGGGATATGGGGAAGGGGGATATGGGTGAGGGGGGATTTGGGGGGAGGGGGATATGGGGGAAGGTTGGACAGACCCGGCCCATCAGGTATATGACGCCCCCAGGATATTCCAGGGTGGCCACGAGCCAGGGACAGACCCGGAGCACCAGGCGGACGCCGCCCACATCTAGTGCGAGTGCGGCGACGCCGGTGGGCCACACCCAGCGACGAGGAGGGCAGCCACAGCAACAGGCACCCGTTGCAGCCGACCCAGGACACTGACGCACAGGACACTGACACCCAGGACATTGACGCCCAGGACACTGACTCCCAGGACACTGACGCACAGGACACTGACACCCAGGACATTGACGCCCAGGACATTGACGCCCAGGACACTGACACCCAGGACATTGACGCCCAGGACATTGACGCCCAGGACACTGACACCCAGGACACTGACGCCCAGGACACTGACACCCAGGACATTGACGCCCAGGACATTGACGCACAGGACACTGACACCCAGGACACTGACGCCCAGGACACTGACACCCAGGACATTGACGCCCAGAACATTGACACCCAGGACATTGACGCCCAGGACACTGACACCCAGGACACTGACGCACAGGACACTGGCGCCGTGGGCACTGACGCACTGGACACCAACTCCCAGGACACTGATGCACACGGCACCCACAGATAGGGGACGGATGGACAGCAATCACCACTCCAGGGGACCCCGGAGTTCAGGTCTGATGAGGAGCACGCCACATTCCTATGGGGATATAGGGGAAGGGAGGATATGGGAAAGGGGGATATGGAGAAGCGGATATGGGGACGTGGGCATATGGGGGATATGGGGGAAGGGGATTATGGGGGAAAGGGGATATGGGGAAGGGGGTATAGGGGGAAGGAGGATATGGAGGAAAGGGATATGGGGGAAGGGGATATGGGGAAGGGGGATATGGAGGAAGGGGGATAGGGGAAAGGGGATATGGAGGAAGGGGCTATGGGGAAGCGGAATATGGGTGAATATGGGGAAGGGGTGTATGGGGGGATATGGCGAAGGGGTGTATGGGGGATATGGAGGAAGGGGGGATATGGGGGAAGGGGATATGGGGAAAGGGGGATATGTGGGAAAGGGTGATATGGGGGAAGGGGGATGGGGGAAGTGGGATATGGAGGAAGGGGAATGGGGAAGGGGAATAAGGGGGGCTATGGGGGAAGGGGATATGGGGGAAGGCGGATATGGGGAAAGGGGGTTATGCGGGGGATATGGGGGAAGCGGGGCATGGGGGATATGGGGAAGGGGAGATATGGGGAAGGGGGATATGGGGGAAGGGGGGGATTTGGGGAAAGGGGGATATGGGGGAAGGGGATATGGGGGAAGGGGGGATATGGGGGAAGGGTATTATGGGGAGGGGGTAAGGGGAAAGGGGAGATATGGGGAAGGGGGAATATGGGGAAGGCAGGACTTGGGGAAAGGGGATATGGAGGATGGGGGATAAAGGGAAGGGGGATATGTCGGAAGGGGTATATGGGGGAAGGGGGGATATGGGGAAGTGGGGATATGGGGGAAGGGGGGGATAGGGTGGAAGGGGAGATATGGGGGGGTAGGGAGGATTTGGGGGAAGAGGGATATGGGGGAAGGGGAGATATGGGGGGGAAGGGGGGATATGGGGGAACGGGGGGATTTGGGGGAAGGAGGATATGGGGAAGGGGATATGGGGAAGGGGAATATGGGGGAAGGGGTTAGGGGGGATATGGGGAAGGGGGCTATGGGGGAAGATGGATATGGGGCGATATGGGGGAAGAGGGATATAGGGAAGGGGGTTATGGGGAAGGGAGATATGGGGAAGCGGATATGGGGAAGCGGGTATATGGTGGATATGGGGAAAGGGGGATATGGGGAAGGGGGATATGGGAGAAGGGGGGCTATGTGGGGATATGAGGGAAGGGGGGATATGGGGAAGGGGATATGGGTGAAGAGGTTTATGGGGGAAGGGGGGATATGGGGGAAGGGGGATATAGGGAAGGAGGTATGGGGAAAGGGGGATATGGGGATATGGGGAAGGGTTATATGGGGGAAGGGGTATATGGGGGAAGGGGTGATATGGGGGAAGGGGGAATATGGGGGAAGGGGGATATGGGGGAAGGTAGGGTATGGGGGGATATAGGGGAAGGGGGATATGCCAGAAGTGGGGATATGGGGGAAGGGTGATATGGGGAAGTGGGGATATGGGGGAAGGGGGGATAGGGTGGAAGGGGAGATATATGGGGGGGGTAGGGAGGATTTGGGGGAAGGGGGATATGGGGGAAGGGGAGATATGGGGGGGAAGGGGGGATATGGGGGAACGGGGGGATTTGGGGGAAGGAGGATATGGGGAAGGGGATATGGGGAAGGGGAATATGGGGGAAGGGGTTATGGGGGGATATGGGGAAGGGGGCTATGGGGAAAGACGGATATGGGGCGATATGGGGGAAGAGGGATATAGGGAAGGGGGTTATGGGGAAGGAAGATATGGGGAAGCGGATATGGGGAAGGGTGTATATGGTGGATATGGGGAAAGGGGTATATGGGGGAAGGGGGGATATGGGGGAAGGGGGAATATGGGGGAAGGGGGATATGGGGGAAGGTAGCGTATGGGGGGATATAGGGGAAGGGGGATATGTCGGAAGTGGGGATATGGGGGAAGGGGGATATGGGGAAGTGGGGATATGGGGGAAGGGGAGATAGGGTGGAAGGGGAGATGTGGGGGGGTAGGGAGGATTTGGGGGTAGGGGGATATGGGGGAAGGGGAGATATGGGGGGGAAGGGGGGATATGGGGGAACGGGGGGATTTGGGGGAAGGAGGATATGGGGAAGGGGATATGGGGAAGGGGAATATGGGGGAAGGGGTTATGGGGGGATATGGGGAAGGGGGCTATGGGGAAAGATGGATATGGGGCGATATGGGGGAAGAGGGATATAGGGAAGGGGTTATGGGGAAGGGAGATATGGGGAAGCGGATATGGGGAAGGGGGTATATGGTGGATATGGGGAAAGGGGGATATAGGGAAGGGGGATATGGGAGAAGGGGGGCTATGTGGGGATATGAGGGAAGGGGGGATATGGGGAAGGTGGATATGGGTGAAGAGGTTTATGGGGGAAGGGGGGATATGGGGAAGGGGGATATAGGGAAGGAGGCATGGGGATATGGGGAAGGGTTATATCAGGGAAGGGGGATATGGGTGAAGGGGTGATATGGGGGAAGGGGTGATATGGGGGGAAGGTGGATATGGGGGGAAGGGGGGTATGGAGGGAGGGTGGATTTGGGGAGGAGGATATGGGGGAAGGTTGGACAGACCTGGCCCATCAGGTATACGACGTCCCCAGGATATTCCAGGGTGGCCACGAGTGAGGGAGAGACCCGGAGCACCAGGCGGACGCCGCCCACATCTAGTGCGAGTGCGGCGACGCCGGCGGGCCACATCCAGCGACGAGGAGGGCAGCCACAGCAACAGGCACCCGTTGCAGCCGACCCAGGACACTGATGCCCAGGACACTGACGCACAGGACACTGACGCACAGGACACTGACGCCCAGGACACTGACACCCAGGACACTGACGAACAGGACACTGACGCCCAGGATACTGATGCCCAGGACACTGATGCCCAGGACACTGACGCACAGGACACTGACGCACAGGACACTGACGCACAGGACACTGACGCCCAGGACACTGATGCCCAGGACACTGACGCCCAGGACACTGACGCCCAGGACACTGACGCACAGGATACTGATGCCCAGGACACTGATGCCCAGGACACTGATGCCCAGGACACTGACGCACAGGACACTGATGCACAGGAAACTGACGCACAGGACACTGACACCCAGGACACTGACGCCCAGGACACTGATGCCCAGGACACTGACGCACAGGACACTGACGCCCAGGACACTGACGCCCAGGACACTGACGCCCTGGACACTAACACCCAGGACACTGATGCCCAGGACACTGATGCCCAGGACACTGACGCACAGGACACTGACGCACAGGAAACTGACGCACAGGACACTGACACCCAGGACACTGACGCCCAGGACACTGACGCACAGGACACTGACACCCAGGGCACTGACACCCAGGGCACTGACGCCCAGGACACTGACGCCCAGGACACTGACGCCCAGGACACTGACGCCCAGGACACTGATGCCCAGGACACTGATGCCCAGGACACTGACGCACAGGACACTGACGCACAGGAAACTGACGCACAGGACACTGACACCCAGGACACTGACGCCCAGGACACTGACGCACAGGACACTGACACCCAGGGCACTGACACCCAGGGCACTGACGCCCAGGACACTGACGCCCAGGGCACTGACGCCCAGGACACTGACGCCCAGGACACTGACGCCCAGGACACTGACGCCCAGGACACTGATGCCCAGGACACTGATGCCCAGGACACTGACGCACAGGACACTGACGCACAGGAAACTGACGCACAGGACACTGACACCCAGGACACTGACGCCCAGGACACTGACGCACAGGACACTGACACCCAGGGCACTGACACCCAGGGCACTGACGCCCAGGACACTGACGCCCAGGACACTGACGCCCAGGACACTGACGCCCAGGACACTGACGCCCAGGACACTGACGCCCAGGACACTGATGCCCAGGACACTGATGCCCAGGACACTGACGCACAGGACACTGACGCACAGGAAACTGACGCACAGGACACTGACGCACAGGACACTGACGCACAGGACACTGATGCAAAGGACACTGACACACAGGACACTGACGCCCAGGACACTGACGCCCAGGACACTGACGCACAGGACACTGACGCACAGGAAACTGACGCACAGGACACTGACGCACAGGACACTGACGCAAAGGACACTGATGCACAGGACACTGACGTACAGGACACTGACACACAGGACACTGACGCCCAGGACACTGACGCCCAGGTCACTGACGCACAGGACACTGACGCCCAGAACACTGACGCACAGGACACTGACGCACAGGAAACTGACGCACAGGACACTGACACCCAGGACACTGACGCCCAGGACACTGATGCCCAGGACACTGACGCACAGGACACTGACGCCCAGGACACTGACGCCCAGGACACTGACGCCCAGGACACTGACACCCAGGACACTGGCGCCGTGGGCACTGACGCACTGGACACCAACTCCCAGGACACTCATGCACACGGCACCCACAGATAGGGGATGGATGGACAGCAATCACCATTCCAGGGGACCCCGGAGTTCAGGTCTGATGAGGAGCACGCCACATTCCTATGGGGATATAGGGGAAGGGAGGATATGGGAAAGGGGGATATGGAGAAGCGGATATGGGGCGTGGGCATATGGGGGATATGGGGGAAGGGGATTATGGGGGAAAGGGGATATGGGGAAGGGGTATAGGGGGAAGGGGGATATGGAGGAAAGGGATATGGGGGAAGGGGATATGGGGAAGGGGGATATGGAGGAAGGGGGATAGGGGAAAGGGTATATGGAGGAAGGGGCTATGGGGAAGGGGAATATGGGTGAATATGGGGAAGGGGTGTATGGGGGGATATGGGGAAGGGGTGTATGGGGGATATGGAGGAAGGGGGGATATGGGGAAAGGGGGATATGTGGGAAGGGGTGATATGGGGGAAGGGGGATAGGGGGAAGTGGGATATGGAGGAAGGGGAATGGGGAAGGGGAATAAGGGGGGCTATGGGGGAAGGAGATATGGGGGAAGGCGGATATGGGGAAAGGGGGTTATGCGGGGGATATGGGGGAAGCGGGGCATGGGGGATATGGGGAAGGGGAGATATGGGGAAGGGGGATATGGGGGAAGGGGGGGATTTGGTGAAAGGGGGCTATGGGGGAATGGGATATGGGGGAAGGGGGGATATGGGGGAAGGGGAATATGGGGAAGGCGGGACTTGGGGAAAGGGGCATATGGGGGAAGGGGATATGGGGAAGATGGGATATGGGGGAATGGGGATATGGGGGATGGGGATATAGGGTAGGGGATATGGGGGAAGGGGTTTATGGGGGAAGGGGGGATATGGGGGAAGGGGGAATATGGGGGAAGGGGGATATGGGGGAAGGTAGGGTATGGGGGGATATAGGGGAAGGGGGATATGCCGGAAGTGGGGATATGGGGGAAGGTGGATATGGGGAAGTGGGGATATGGGGGAAGGGGGGATAGGGTGGAAGGGGAGATATGGGGGGGAGGGAGGATTTGGGGGAAGGGGGATATGGGGGAAGGGGAGATATGGGGGGAAGGGGGGATATGGGGGAACGGGGGGATTTGGGGGAAGGAGGATATGGCGAAGGGGATATGGGGAAGGGGAATATGGGGGAAGGGGTTATGGGGGGATATGGGGAAGGGTGCTATGGGGGAAGATGGATATGGGGCGATATGGGGGAAGAGGGATATAGGGAAGGGGGTTATGGGGAAGGGAGATATGGGGAAGCGGATATGGGGAAGGGGGTATATGGTGGATATGGGGAAAGGGGGATATGGGGAAGGGGGATATGGGAGAAGGGGGGCTATGTGGGGATATGAGGGAAGGGTGGATATGGGGAAGGGGGATATGGGTGAAGAGGTTTATGGGGGAAGGGGGGATATGGGGGAAGGAGGATATAGGGAAGGCGGTATGGGGAAAGGGGGATATGGGGAAGTGTTATATGGGGGAAGGGGGATATGGGGGAAGGGGTGATATGGGGGAAGGGGTGATATGGGGGGAAGGTGGATATGGGGGGAAGGGGGGAATGGAGGGAGGGTGGATTTGGGGAGGAGGATATGGGGGAAGGGTGGACAGACCTGGCCCATCAGGTATACGACGTCCCCAGGATATTCCAGGGTGGCCACGAGTGAGGGAGAGACCCGGAGCACCAGGCGGACGCCGCCCACATCTAGTGCGAGTGCGGCGACGCCGGCGGGCCACATCCAGCGACGAGGAGGGCAGCCACAGCAACAGGCACCCATTGCAGCCGACCCAGGACACTGATGCCCAGGACACTGACGCACAGGACACTGACGCCCAGGACACTGACGCCCAGGACACTGACACCCAGGACACTGACGCACAGGACACTGACGCCCAGGATACTGATGCCCAGGACACTGATGCCCAGGACACTGACGCACAGGACACTGACGCACAGGACACTGACGCACAGGACACTGACGCCCAGGACACTGATGCCCAGGACACTGACGCCCAGGACACTGACGCCCAGGACACTGACGCACAGGATACTGACGCCCAGGACACTGATGCCCAGGACACTGATGCCCAGGACACTGACGCACAGGACACTGACGCACAGGAAACTGACGCACAGGACACTGACACCCAGGACACTGACGCCCAGGACACTGACGCCCAGGACACTGACGCACAGGACACTGACGCCCAGGACACTGACGCCCAGGACACTGACGCCCAGGACACTGACGCACAGGACACTGATGCCCAGGACACTGATGCCCAGGACACTGACGCCCAGGACACTGACGCCCAGGACACTGACGCACAGGACACTGACACCCAGGGCACTGACACCCAGGGCACTGACGCCCAGGACACTGACGCCCAGGACACTGATGCCCAGGACACTGACGCCCAGGACACTGATGCCCAGGAGACTGATGCCCAGGACACTGACGCACAGGACACTGACGCACAGGAAACTGACGCACAGGACACTGACGCACAGGACACTGACGCACAGGACACTGATGCAAAGGACACTGACACACAGGACACTGACGCCCAGGACACTGACGCCCAGGACACTGACGCACAGGACACTGATGCCCAGCACACTGATGCCCAGGACTCTGATGCCCAGGACACTGACGCACAGGACACTGACGCACAGGAAACTGACGCACAGGACACTGACGCACAGGACACTGACGCAAAGGACACTGATGCACAGGACACTGACGTACAGGACACTGACACACAGGACACTGACGCCCAGGACACTGACGCCCAGGTCACTGACGCACAGGACACTGACGCCCAGAACACTGACTCCCAGGACACTGACGCACAGGACACTGACGCACAGGACACTGACGCCCAGGACACTGACGCCCAGGACACTGACGCCCAGGACACTGACGCACAGGACACTGACGCACAGGACACTGACGCACAGGACACTGACACACAGGACACTGTCGCACAGGACACTGACACACTGGACACTGACGCCCAGGACACTGACGCACAGGACACTGACGCCCAGGACACTGATGCCCAGGACACTGACACACAGGACACTGACACATTGGACACTGACGCCCATGACACTGACGCACAGGACACTGTCGCACAGGACACTGACACACAGGACACTGACGCACACGTGACCCACAGACAGGGGACAGATGGACAGGAATCACCACTCCAGCAAACCCCGGACTTCGGGTCTGATGAGGAGCACGCCATTACGCCACGTTCCTGCACCCTCCACTATCGCAGAGACACTCACCTCGGTTGGGCACTTTAGCGTTGAGGCATCTGGGACACTAACTGGTGCGCACAACACAACCGCCCCGGTAAAGCAGGATGAGGTAGGAGCAGCCGAGGAGGCTGGGAGGCCGGAGTGCATCTCGGCGCAGGCAACCATCTGCCGCCCAGACGGGCCCCGGGTTCCTGGAGTTACCACACCCATCCATAGACCCGATGCAGTCAGGGACGCAGGGACGACCGAAGGGGCTGACGGACGGCTTGCGGCAGCTGCAGATGGAGGTGGAGGAATCCACCCACGTGCAGGAGCAGGGAGTGGTGCCGGTCATGCGTGCCACCCAGGCTGACACTGCACGGGTGGCGTCCGCGGTGGAGGCAATGGGTGCAACATTGTCATACATGGGCCGCAGTATGCAAGGCCTGGGGCTTTCATGGCCCAGGACATGGCTGCCCTCTCACAGGCAGCCAGGAGCTAGAGCCAGCAGCAGATCGCAGAGGCGCTCAACGCCGTGGCCCAGTCTCAGCAGACAATGGTCCAATCTCTGCAGGCTATCGCTGAGGGCATCGGCGCCATTGCCCACGTGCAACAGGGATGGCCAACTCCTTGAGCTCCATGGCTGCAAACTTGCAGACGCTTGTTGATACCAGGAAGGGCCCCCAGGACTGGCAGCGCCAGGTGGGGGCGTCGGGTGCTCGGTCCGTTCGCATCCCCGGCCCATGTAGAGGCCAGGGGACCTTCGGGCATCCCAAGGGAGGAGGAGGTGCTGGCGCCCGTTCGGGTCCTCCTGTAGGGGTGGTCCCGGAACACCGCAGCACCTCGGACTCCCCCTCCTCCTTCCGTCCCAGGTGCATCTGGTGGGCAGCGGGCAGGAGAGGCTGGCAGCTCGCCATCCCAGTCGCCCGAGCCGCAGCCTGGCCCATCTAGGCCGGGCCGGCCCAGGAAACGGTCGCCAAAGGGTTCCCTAGTCACAGGGCAGGAATCACAGGAGTTCACCTCCAGTTCTGCTGTACCGTCTGGGGAACCACCTCGACGTAGTCATAGGGCCCGTAAGGCTAAAAAATTAGACACTGAGTAAGTTGGCACGGGTGCAGGGCACAGATTAGTTCTGGGGCTAGGGCACGTGTATGGACTGTTTGTTATTAAAATCACTTTCACACCTACAGAAGCTGCCTCTGTGCTCTGTCCGATGCATGCGGGGGTGTGGTGTGAGGTTAGCACCAGTGTGTGTGTGAGGGGTGATAGAACGTAGGCCTCAGGTGAGTGTGGCCCCCCCCCTCCCCCCGGGTCACCTTCGCCATCCCCCCGGGCAGAAGACGGGACCGTGCGCTGCAGTGTCACAGCCGCATGCAGGGATGGTCCGGGTGGATGGTGGTACTGTGGCCATGGGTCAGACATAGTCCAACGATGTGGAGCCAGGAGCTCATCAGAGGGCGAGTTGTCATCATCCTCCATGGCCTGCAATAGACACGCTTCCACCGGCGACCGTGTGAGCCCTGCCCGTTGTGCCGCAGGTGGATGTGCAATGGAGGGGTGGTGTGCATGCGGGTGGGGTGCGGATGGTTGGTGTTGGGTGGGCGGGGTGAAGGTGGTTGGTGTTGTGTGGGTGGGGTGAGGGTTGTTGCATTTGGGTGGGTGAGGTGAGGGTGTGATGCACTAAGCGTCAAGAACCACTGTATTAGGGGATGTATGGTAGGACCTGCAGTACAGGTTCGCTGGTAGCTCCTGCCGGCTGGCTCCGCCCACGGAGAACTGTATAAATATGCATGACCTCCAGTGCCCTGCCATTTCGCCAGCTGCAGCCGGAGGCCACGCATCTGACTGTAATAAAGCCACAGTTGTACCCAACTTTAGTCTTTGTGCAATTGATCGTGCATCAGGGGTCTCACTTGGTGACGTGCCTCCGACCTCTGCATCGGCGACCTCCCGCTCCTCCATGTGTGTGGAGGGTAGGGTGCTTGGTGCCAGGGGCAGAGTGCTGGGTACCTGCCCTGAGGAGGTTGTGCAGTCTTTTCCTGAACTGGACTGCAGTCCGGGCCACCACCCCAACGGCGCTGACGGCGGCTGCCACCTCTGCCCAGGCATGGCAAACGATGGTGCCTGCTGACCTCCGTCCCAGCCCGGGGTATATCACCAGCCTCCTCTCCTCCGCAGCGTTCAGTAGGCTCTCGAGTTCGGCGTGCCGGAATCGCGGCGCTGCTCTCCTGGCGGCCATCCTGCCTGTGACGCTGTGTGTGCGGGTGAGAATTATTAAGTGCAGCCACGGCGTTGCGTCAATGACCGAAACGGCAAATCGGGTGTTTCGCGATGCGCCCGTGCTTGCCCCTTGGGAGCAGTTGAATCGCTCCACCTGTGGACCGATGACACCGTCGTGAAACACGGTTTTCACAACGGCGTCAACACTTCGCCTCATTTTGGGAGAATCCAGCCTGCTGCCAGTGAGTACTAGATTTTCTAACCTGCTGGGACTCTGAATAAATGACTCTGAAAGGAAGACCACGGTAGCACAGTGGATAGCACAGTTGCTTCACAGCTCCAGGGTCCCAGGTTCGATTCCTGACTTAGGTCACTGTCTGTGTGGAGCCTGCACGTTCTCCACTTGCCTGCGTGGGTTTCCTCCGGGTGCTCCGGTTTCCTCCCACAGTCCAAAGATGTGCAGCTTAGGTGGATTGGCCATGATAAGTTGCCTTTAATATTCAAAAAGATTAGGTGGGGTTATTGGGTTACGCGGATAGGGCCCAGTGCACTTTCCAGGGGCCGGTGCAGACTCGATGGGCCGAGTGGCCTCCTTCTGCACTGTAAATTCTATGATTCTATTACCAACTGTAAACAAGAGACTTTAATCAGCGAGCGTGCTGTGAGGAAAGTTTGCTAAAGAACAACCAATTGAAGAAAAGACTCTTATCTTTTGAATTTCATGCTTATTATTTTTACCCCTTCCCTCCTCTACATTTGTTTTGTGTGTGTGGGTCGAAGGTGGGACAGTTAAAGGGGGTAGTAGGTTAGCTTGTCATTATCCAATTGTGTCCACTGCATATTTCTTCATCATTCTTGTTATAAATAAACAGTAATTGTGTTTCTACTTACAAACCTACTCAATGTAATTATTGGTCAGCCAAAGGCCAAAGACGTCAGGAATATTTATCAGAATTATTGATTGATTCAATTGTATTGTGACTCCGGGGCACGTAGGGCTGGAATTGACTGTGCACTTGCCCAGGGTGGCGTTACATAATGCATCTCAATATTTATGTCAATGGGAAGGAAAATCAGGCACCTCTGCCAAAGTAGAAGCATATTTCTAATATTCCCAAAGACCAACTGAGAAAATATTTGGCAAATGTATGCATAATATGAACCACTAAGCTGTTTTATCTCACAGTAAATGAATACACAGAACAATCAGTCTTGCTTAGTTCAGTCTCTATAACTTGACTTTATGTGGTGAGATAACACATTCTTGGCTTTCACATTTTTTTGTAACATTTATTTATTATTGATTCATTTGTCCCTCTTTTCCCAAGCCTTTAGAGTCATGGAGGTCTACCATACAGAAAAGGCCCATTGCCCCATCGCGTGTGGACCGGTAGAAAGCAGCTACCTAACTAGTCTAATCCCATTCTTCAGCACTTCACCCATCGCCTTGTATCCCTTGGCAGTGCAAGTGCACATCTAAATACTTCTTAAATTTTATAAGGGTCTCTGCCTCCACCACCCTTTCAGGCAGTGAGTTTCAGACACTGGGTGAAAAGGTTTTCCCTTACATCCCCTCTAAACCCTCTGCCCCTTACCTTAAATATATGCCTCATGGTCATTGATCCCTCCGCCAAGAGGAAAAGTTTTATCATATCTACTCTATCTATGCCCCTAATAATTTTATACATCTCAATCATGTCCCCCCTCAGACTCCTCTACTCTGAGGAAAATGGCTCAAATACTACAATACAAAAGAGTCAATATGATACAATGTAATACTGGAGTAGAGGCATGCTTTATGCATATTTAAAAAGAATTGTTTTCTTGTTCTATCACTTTCCTTACCCAAAGCAAGTGAGCTTATCTTTCTTCAGGGATTTTGATGCTCTGTGTTGCTGGGCAGGATGACGTCAAAATGAAATTTTATGAGCTGGCCCTGCACTTGTTATGTTAGGTAGATCCTTAAAAGCTGGTGTGCTGACCAACTGGACATGTGCTCACACAGACTAATAAATGTGCCTGTTAAACCAGAAATGGAAAAAAAAAAGTATTTTTAATTGGTTCACTCGTCAGGTTTTATTTCAGTTATGTTCATAATTTTTTTACAGATATAAAGATTGTTTACAACTGTAAAATATTTCCAGATGTGGAATATCACATCTGTAAATTGGTTCAGCGCTATTTGCTAAGGAAGCATAACGTAGGGATTCAGCCGTATCATCAGGATACGTGTGCAGAACTACTGATATTTTATAACTATGATCCATACAAGCATATTCAGAAAAACAGATGTAATAGCTAAAGGTACTGCTGGTTTCTATTACAGCCAAACACCTAAAATATATCTTTTAGAACTTTGTAGTGAATCTTGCAGACAGACATGTGTAAATAATTTAATCAAAGTATTTCCTGAACTAGCAGTTTCCCTCTTTCCTTCCCTTGCGATAGCAAACCACAGTTTTAAATGTATGGTGCCTTGTTCAGGAAATGTCTGCAGAGCAGTGCAGTAAAGTAAATAAGTTCAACCTTTACTGTCAAAAAGAGACTGATCAAAAAACACTCTAATTGCCTGTATGAGGCGAAGCATCTATTGACACTTCCTTACACTTTGCTAAATGCTCACAATATCTTTATGTAGCCCTTAAATTGTGTGAAGTTTCAGCACTTTGGTACTTCTATCATCGAGTGCTATTTCAATCAAGATATTTTTCTAGCGAGGCAGATGACATTCATTGCGCCTCCTCGTTCAATCTCCACATTGCTGTCAAATCATAAAAGCACATTTTTGTTTTACTTCCAGTTCCACAGTTCATTCCCATTCAGAAAAATACTTATGCAGCAGGTCTTCTTGCGCGAGTATAAAACATCTTTTGTCCTTGGAAGAATGCAGCTTGTACCACAATTATGGCCTAGTTACACAGGAAAATCAGAGTCAGTTTTGATCATCTCAACATGAATTAATTGCAGCAGTTCCAGACTTTCCACAGTTATCCAGCTGTGGGCTGGAGGGACTTGATTGAGACTGTTTAAAAGCTGGCAAGATATGGAGGAATTGGAAGGTGGATGAGGGGGAAGAGATAGGTAGCACATGTTAGGTTAGAATCTATATCCATTTGAAATAATTAAGATCTGTATCTGAATTAGACAAGCACCATTCAGTGTTAAAATATGCTCTGCACAGCACAAAATGCACCAAAATATAACTTCACCAGCCTTTCCTGTGAATGAGGCCAGTCTTGGGGATGTACAAGGAGAGCAGAAATAGTAGTATTTTTGTATTGCTGAGATAGAATTTAAGTGTTTACAATCGTAACAAAATGCAAAAATGCTAGCAGTTGATCAAGGTAAGTTGGAGGATAAAAACACAAGTAGAATTTTACTGCTAATGTGCATTTGTGTATAGGTTGGTTAAGAGCACAAATTCTTGCCAAATATATCGTCTTAACTGTGGCTGGGTAAAAATGTTGGAACTCCCTCCGTAACAGCTCTGTGAGTGTACCTCCACCAGATCGACTGCAGCGGTTCAAGAAGGCAGCGCACCATCACTTTCTCAAGGGCAAGTAGGGATGGGCAACAGATGCAGGACTTACCAACAATGTCCACATCCCCAAAAATGTATTTTTATAAAAAGAGACTAAGCACATTCTGAGGTCATATGAGGATAATTGTTTTATCCTAGGTGATGTGATGGTCTATGTGCTTTTGTGGGAAAAACATATGGGGCTGGATTCTCCCAAAATGAGACTATGTCCCCACGCTGGCGTAAAAACGGTGGAGTTTTATTCCAGAGATTCCTATAAAAAAGTTGACCCAATTCAATGGCCCGCAGGGGGCTAGCAGTGACCCGGAGTAAATCTCGCAGCTTTAGCTGCGGATGCGGGTCCCCACACTTCTGGTTCGGAGTCCGCGCATGCGCACGGCGGCCTCCAGCGGCCGCGCCGCGCTCCATGGCAGACAGAAAAATTAGACACTCCCGTCAGCCGCGCGCCAGAGCTTCTAACCCCGCAGATCTAATCCCCGACTGCCTATAATTGCCCTCCCCGGACTCCGATCCTCCCGCCCCGACCAGGGCGGCCGCGGACTGAGTCCACCGCCGCCATGGCAGCTTTCCGACCGACGATAAGTGGTTAGTTCCACGCCGTCGGGAACTCGGCCAGTCGGAAATGGAGGATTGCTGGGCAGGCCGCTGGTAATGGCCCCCCGGCAGCGCGGCGTAGTCTGTGGTCACGCCGATTTTCGGGTCCCAGAGAATCGCCGAACCGACGCAGGGCGCGATTAAGGCATGAAAGTGGATTCTCCGTCCCCGCGCTGGCTGCGATTTCAGCGCAGGGCTGCAGAGAATCCAGCCCATGTTTTATGTTGGGATGAAGGTCCCTTCAAGAGCTAGGTTTCTCAGAAATATTTCTTGTAAAATTGATCATGTGACCAAATGTGCCTGGGAGATAAACAATAGAAAAAGAGTAATTCGGAAGTTAATTATAGGGGTGAGTAGATTGTGAGTGTGACTCTGGTCTGAAGCTGTGTTTTCAGGTTTTAGATGCAGTTTACAACAATTTACAACAATACAGAATAGGAAAATATTATTTCACGCAAAAATTAGTTGAACTTCTGGGTGCTGGCTAAATTGCTTAAAAAGGTAATTAACTGGAGGATTCCACTAACAATGAGTCAGACCTCTGGGATCATAGAACTTACAGTGCAGAAGGAGGCCATTCGGCCCATCGAGTCTGCACCGGCTCTTGGAAAGAACACCCTATCCATGCCCAAACCTCCACTCTATCCCCATAACCCAGTAACCCTACCCAACACTAAGGGCAATTTAGCACGGCCAGTCCACCTAACCTGCGCATCTTTGGACTGTGGGAGGAAACAGGAGCACCCGGAGGAAACCCACGCACACACGGGGAGAATGTGCAGACTCCGCACAGACAGTGACCCAAGCCGGGAATCGAACCTGGGACCCTGGAGCTGTGAAGCAGTTGTGCTAACCACTATGCTACCGTGCTGCCCATGATAGTCAAGCTGAAAGAGGTGGAGAGAATTCTAGAGGTGAAATTCAAAAGAGCCAGCGGAGTTCTGCCCCAACATGCCTATGTCTAGGATGTCAGCGAGATTTGTGTTGAACTGTATGTCTGCGACTATAGTACAATTTGAGGAGATTTGAAGGGAAAACTTTGTGGGAAGTAAACAAAAGACGCAAGAAATCTCAACCCTTATGCAAACCTTTGAAACAGTACTCAGATCATATGGCTAAGCTTCCAATGACTGACTTGACATTTGAGGGTATAATTCAGATGGGTGTAGAATGAAATTTGAGTTAAGAAGTTCGGTATAGAGCTTAAGTAACTGTATTCATTGGTACTTTTAATATCTTTAACATAACTGGCTATTTAAGACAATGTAGTTATTGGGAAAAAAGCAAATTACTGCGGATGCTGGAATCTGAAACCAAAAAGAAAATGCTGGAAAATCTCAGCAGGTCTGGCAGCATCTGTAGGGAGAGAAAAGAGCTAACATTTCGAGTCCAGATGACCCTTTGTCAAAGCTAAAGACAGCGAAAGTGGGAAATATTTATACTGTGGAGTGAGAATGAAAGATGAGTCATAGCCACAGAAACCCAGGGAAACGGGGTGCTAAATGGGGCTGGTTGAGCACAGTGACCTAAATAGCTGGCTTGTAATGCAGAACAAGGTCAGCAGCGCGGGTTCAATTCCCGTACCGGCCTCCCGAACGGACGCCGGAATGTGGCGACTAGGGACTTTTCACAGTAACTTCATTGAAGCCTCCTTGTGACAATGAGTGATTATTATTATTAATAGCCACAGAAACCAAGGGGAAAGAGTGCTAATGGCAGTTTCCAGAGAGAACAAAAGTTGTGAAAAGCCAAACTGCAGAGAAACTAACATCAAACGTTTGCTTTTTTCTCTCCCTACAGATGCTGCCAGACCCGCTGAGATTTTCCAGCATTTTCTTTTTAATTATTAGGAATCATGGCCGGGGTTCTCCACTGTCCGGTGGGACGGGCCATACCTGCGCAGAGGAGTGGCGTGAACCACTCCGGTGTCGGGCCGCCTTCAGGGCACCTTCAGGGGCTAGGCCGGCGCGGCGGGGTTGGCACCGCACCAATCGGTGCCGAAGGGCCTGCGGCAGCCAGCGCGAGTTGGCACGTGCGCGGGAGCGCCAATGTGTTCTGGCGTGATCCCAGCGCATGCGCAGGGGGGTTCTCCTCTACGTTGACCATTACAGCGGCCGGCACAGAGGGAAAGAGTGCCCCCACGGCACAGGCCCGGCCACGGATCATTGGGCCCCGATCGTGGGCCAGGCCACCGTGGGGGGCCCCCCTGGGGCCAGATCCCCCCGCATCCTCCCCCGAGGACTCCGCAGGCCGCCCACAGAGCCAGGTCCCGCCGGTAAGGACCTTGTTTGATTTACGCCGGCGGGACTGGCCGAAAACGGGTGGCCACTCAGCCCATGGCGGAGCGGAGGATCGCCGGGGGGGGGGGCCACTGTCAACGGCCCCCAACCAATGTGACGCGATTCCCGCCCCCGCCGAAAAACTGGCGCCAGAGAATCCGGCAGCTGGCATCGGGGCGGCAGGGAGGGATTCACGCCGGTCCCCGGCGATTCTCCAGCCCGGTGGGGGAGTCGGAGAATCCTGCCCCATGTTTTTTGATTTAAACCATGAATCTTGTGGCTTCATCCTTTTAATAAAGACCAGGATTTTTAGGTTCTAAAAAAAGCTCCAGGTTTCTACTGATATCATAACAATGGAGAGAATATACATTCCTGGCTCCATCTAAAAGGACCATTTTTCTGCCAATGTTATTTGTGATAATATAGCTTCCCTATTTATTATGCTGAGCTGTGAGTCAGTCTTGATTTAATCTCTGTAATTTAGCTACTTGTCACTATTCAAGTGACTGTACTTATGGTCATAGAATGACTGCAGCACAGAAGGTGATTATTTGACCCCTTATCTTCATGCTCTATCAGCAACAGCAATTCAGCTCATCCTACTCCCCTGCCCTTTGCTCTTATCCCAGCAAATCTTCTTTTCAGATAGCTATCTAATTCTCTTTTGAGGAAGATTGATTCTGCCTCTACCACACTCTCAGTTAGATCCTAACTATACGATACGTAAAAATGTGTTTCAGCATTTTGCCTCTGGTTCTTCGACCTGAAATTTGTTTCCTCTCGTTCTTGGTGCTTGTGGCAACAGTAGGAGTTTATCTCTCCCTAATCTGTCCAGATCCCTCATGATTTTGAACACCTCTATCAAATCTCCTCCAAACCTACTCTTCTCTATGGAGATGACCCGCAGCTTTGCCAATCTGGCTTAGCTGCAGAACCTTTCTGGTCAATCGTTTTTGCAACTTTTCTAATGCCTTCACCTCCTTTCCAAAGTATAATGTTCAGAATTGTATTTATTTTTTGATGGGATGTGGGCATTACTAGCTTGGCCGACATTTATTGCCCGTCCCTAAATGCCCTTTGACAAGGTGGTGGTGAGCCATCTTCTTGAACTGCTGCAGTCCATGGAAGAACACACAGCATTGTTAAGAACGGATCTTCAGGATTTTAGTCCATCCACAATGATGAAGAAATAGCGATATAGTTTCAAGTCAGGATGGTGTACTACTTCAGGGGTGAGGGGAACTTGCAGGTTGTGGGGTTCGCATTCATCTGCTGTCCTTGACCTTCCAGGTACCTGGGATCAAAGGTTTGGTAAGTGCTGTTGAAGGAAGCTTGCTGAGTGCTGCGTTGCATTTTGTATAAGGTATACACTGCTGCCACTGTGTGACGTTGCTGGAGGGAGTGATTGTTTGAGGTGATTGATGGAATTCTAATCATAGAATTTACAGTGTGGAAGCCCTTGGAAAGAGGACCCCACTTAAGCCCGCACTTCCAACCTATCCCCATAACCCAGTAACCCAACCTAACCTTTGTGGACATTAAGGGCAATTTAGCATGGCCAATCCACCTAACCTGCACATCTTTGGACTGTGGGAGGAAACCGGAGCACCCAGGGAAAACCCACGCAGACACAGGGAGAACGTGCAGACTCCACACAGACAGTGACCTAAGCCGGGAATCGAACCTGGGACCCTGGAGCTGTGAAGAAATTGTACTAACCACTTGCTACCGGATTGCTTTGTCCCGGATGCTGACAAGCTACTTGAGTGTTGTTGGAGCTGCACTCATCCAGGCAAGTGGAGTGTATCCCATTACACTCTTGACTTTTGTGTTAGATGGTGGACTTGGGGAGACAACAGGTGAGTTACATGCCCCAAGATACCCCAGCCTCTGGCCTGCTCTTGTAGACATTGGGCACAATTCTCCCAAAACATTTTGAAGTGTTATCTCCAGCAGGAAAGAAGGTGTGATTCCCTCCAGTTGGTCCAGCATGATCAGATCGTAGTCTACCCACACATAAAGGTTTTATGGGAGCTTGGAGTGAACAGCGCCCTGCATGTGGTGCGTGGGACCTAAAGATGCCAGCAGGCCCGGCTCCACCGAGTAAGGGCGCCTTTTTAAAATCGTGCCCCAATCTCAGACTAATGCTGTACACCCCCACCTTTCTTGCCTGTTCCAGGTGAGTGGCAACCTGCTACGGGATCGCCAAATTACACCCCACCCTTCAGGCCCGGCCCTTGGCAATACCAACCTGGCAGTTCCAGGGTGCTGTGGGCAGTGCCAGAGTATTGCCCTGCCATATGTCCGACCACCTGGGGGCTGAAATGGCCTTCAGATCCCCCGGAATGGTCATCACATTTGGTCTCCATTTGTGGGGACCAGGGGAAGGACTCTTCATTTGGGAGACAATGCTCTCCTGCCGAATCTGAATTGCACCTGGTTGGCACTCACGCTGGGAGCACAAATCAGGAAATGATTCCCAATCCTTTGTCATGCCGATGTTTGTATGGCGAAGATTGCGAGGGATCCTACAGGGAATCGGGCTGCAATTTGGAGCGGACGGCCCAATAACGAGGCCACACAGCTGCCCCCCCCCCCCCCTCCTTCCTGGCATCAGGAATTGCCCCCCTCCCGGATATTCTGCATCACCCCACTCTCTCCCCCCTCCTTCCCGCAGTATGGGGAGGATCCCTCTCCCCACGGAGACCCCCTAATTAAAGAGACCCCCCAGATACCCCCAAATTAAAGAGAACCCTCCCCCACAGAAGGGAGACTCCTGCTTGGAAGTCCCACAGAAGAGAGCCCGCTGTCTGGAAGCTAGAGAGCTGTCCAACCAGAGGCAGTTTTTTAAAAAATCACTGTTTTAAAACGCACCTGTGCATACACCTGTGGCTCAGACACAAGAAGCAGCCCTGTCTATTCCTGCAAAGAGAAAACCAGTCAGCTGGGCTTAAATCCCCTCAGATTTGTGATCTGAAAGTAATTCATTCATTTCTCATTGATATTGATTTTACTGGGCTATGAAATGAAAATCGCTTATTGTCACAAGTAGGCTTCAAATGAAGTTACTGTGAAAAACCCCTAGTCGCCACATTCCGGCGCCTGTTCGGGGAGACTGGTACGGGAATTGAACCGTGCTGCTGGCCTGCCTTGGTCTGCTTTAAAAGCCAGCGATTTAGCCCAGTGGGCTATCATAGAATTTACAGATTATCATAGAATTTACAGTGCAGAAGGAGGCCATTCGGCCCATCGAGTCTGCACCGGCTCTTGGAAAGAGCAACCTACCCAAGGTCAACACCTCCACCCTATCCCAGTAACCCCACCCAACACTAAGGGCAATTTTGGACACTAAGGGCAATTTATCATGGCCAATCCACCTAACCTGCATATCTTTGGACTGTGGGAGGAAACCGGAGCACCCGGAGGAAACCCACGCACACACGGGGAGGATGTGCAGACTCCGCACAGACAGTGGCCCAAGCTGGAATCGAACCTGGGACCCTGGAGCTGTGACGCAATTGTGCTATACACAATGCTACCGTGCTGCCCTTAGTGTTGGCTGCCATTAGTGATTGACAGCTTCCACACACACAGCTGTCAGCATTGTTCCATTTAGCTTCCTTCACCTTGAGTGACTTTGAAGTAGTCAGCTGTGAAACTAACTGCCATGTTTATAAGCACAAGCTTTGATTGACTCAAAGAGAGTTTCTGATAGTTTCACTGCTGGGGGGATGGGGTGAGCAGGTTTTGCACCTGGAAGGAACTCTATTTTACAGCACCTGAGGAGGCAAATGACTTTATTCAGAGAGCATGGTTTGGAGGAGGGTTAATGGTGGGAGGGTTCTTTGTTTTTGATATATTTGTACAATGTTTGCCATGTGTTTTGTTTTTTGCACATGTGATGTACCATCAATTGACGACTGACGAGGAGTCGGGAGAAAAACTGTGGCTTTAATCAGCTTAAAGACACCTGCTGGCAGCCGGTCCCAGAATGAGGGCAGGGCTGGAGGTTGGCCACCTTTATACATGAGCCCGGGGGGAGGAGCCACAGGCGGAGCCAGCAGGGACAAGCCCAGACATGTAACAATACAACAGTACAATACAATACAGTGGTTTACCACATTCATTCCCTGTTGGGGGTGAGGTGGACGGGTTGAGTTACAGATCGAGTCTGTCGGGGGCTTTGACTTTTCGTTGTGATCGCCTCAATCCCGGCTGTGGTGTGGATATTGGTGTTGGATGAGATGTTGAGGCCTGCGTGGCCAGGAGCGTGTCGTCTTCTGCGTCTCGTAGTAGAAGAGTAGCAATGGGGGGAGACAGTGTAGGGTCGGGGTTAGTGGTGATGGTCACTGGGGAACCTGCGGGTGCCAAATCCCGAAGGGACACTGTGTCCTCCTGCCCGTCATGGTGTGCCACGTAGGTATATTGGGGGTTAGCATGGAGGAGAAGGACCTTTTTGACGAGTGGATCCGACTTATGGCTCCTCGCATGCCTCCGGAGGAGGACGGGCTCTGGGACCATCAGCCAGGACAGGAGTGAGACCCATGAGGTGGACTTCCTGGGGAAAACTAACATCCCCTCATGAGGGGTCACATTGGTGGGGGTACACAGGAGCGACCGGCTGGAGTGGAGCGCATCAGGTAGGACCTCCTGCCAGCGGGAGACAGGGAGACTTCTAGGGCGTAGGGCAAGAAGGGCGGCCTTCCAGACAGTCGCGTTCTCCCTCTCCACGGGGGTTGTAGCTGGTAGTCCTCTTGAGGCGATGCGCATGCTAAGCAGGAACTGTCACAACTCGTCACTCATGAAAGAGAAACCCCGATCACTATGGATATAGATGGGGAAACCGAACAAGGTGAAGAGGCCGTGTAGGGCCTTGATGACTGTGGCAGAGGTCATGTCAGGGCATGGTATGGCGAAAGGGAAACGTGAGTACTCATCAATGATGTTGAGGAAGTACACGTTACAGTCAGTGGAGGGGAGGGGCCCTTTGAAATCGACGCTAAGGCGCTCGAAGGGCGGGAGGCCTTTACCAGGTGTGCTCTGTCTGGCTGATAGAAGTGCGGTTTGCACTTGCCGCAGACTTGGCAGTCCCTGGTCATGATCCTGACCTCCTCGATGGAATAAGGCAGGTTGCGGGCCTTGATGATGTGGAAGAACCGGGTGACCCCTGGGTGACAGAGGTCATTGTGGAGGGCCCAAAGTCGGTCTACTTGTGCGGGCACATGTACCATGGGACAGGGCATCTGGGGTCTCATTGAGCTTCCCAGGTCGATTCAAGATATCATAATTATAGGTCGAGAGTTTGATCCTGCACCTCAGGATCTTGTCATTCCTGATCTTGCCCCGCTGTATGTTATTGAACATGAAGGCAACCGACCGTTGGTCAGTGAGGAGAGTGAATTGCCTGCTGGCCAGGTAATGCCTCCAACGTCGCACAGCTTCCACAATGGCTTGGGCTTCCTTTTCGACGGAGGAGTGTCAAATTTCGGAGCCCTGGAGCGTACGGGAGAAGAAAGCCACGGGCCTGCCCGCCTGGTTGAGGGTAGTGGCCAGGTCAAAGTCGGACGGATCGCTCTCCACCTGGAACGGGATCGACTCGTCTACTGCGTGCATCACGGCTTTAGCAATATCTGTTTTGATGCGGTTGAAGGCCAGGCGGGCCTCAGCCGACAGGGGAAAAAGCGTGGATTTAATGAGTGGGCGGGCCTTGTCCGCATAATTGGGGACCCACTGGTAGGAGTGGGTATAGTAGGAGAATAACCCAAGGCATCGCTTCAGGGCCTTGAGGCATTGGGGAGGGGAAGTTCCAGAAGGAGGCGCATGCGGTCGGGGTTGGGCCCTAGGACTCCGTTTTCCAGAACATAGCCAAGGATGGCAAGACGGGTGTGAGTAAAACGCATTTCTCCTTATTGTATGTGAGGTTAAGGAGCTTGGCAGTGTGGAGGAATTTTTGGAGGTTGGCGTCATGGTCCTGCTGGTCATGGCTGCAGATGGTGACATTATCCGGATACGGGAACGTGGCCAGCAGCCCGTACTGGTCAACCATTTGGTCCATCTCCCGTTGGAAGACCGAGACCCCATTGGTGACGCCGAAGGGGAACCTGAGGGAGTGGTAGAGACGGCCATCTGCCTCGAAGGTAGTGTATTGGCGGTCCTCCGGGTGGATAGCGAGCTGGTGATACACGGACATCAAGTCGATGGTGGAGAAGACTCGATACTGAGCAATCTGATTGACCATGTCAGATATGCGGGGGAGAGGGCACGCATCAAGCTGCGAGTACCGGTTGATGGTCTGACTGTAGTCGATGACCATACGGTGCTTCTCCCCAGTTTTGACGACCACCACTTGGGCTCTCCAGCGGCTGTTACTGGCCTCTATGATCCCTTCCCGCAGGAGTCGCTGGACCTCCGACCTGATAAAGGCCTTGTCCTGAGCACTGTATCATCTGTTCCTAGTGGCGACGGGTTTACAGTCCAGGGTGAGGTTAGCAAAGAGCGGGGGTGGGGCGACTTTAAGGGTCGAGAGGCTACATACGGTGAGGGGGGGCAGGGGTCCATCGAACTCCATGATAAGGCTTTTGAGGTGGCACTGGAAGTCAAGACCTAGTAGCACGGCAGCGTAAAGTTGTGGGAGGACATAGGGTTTGAACCCTTTGAACTCAACGCCCCGTACTCGAAGGATTGCAAGACAGTACCCACGGACTTCCATGGAATGAGATTCGGAAGCCAGGGAGATTTTCTGGGTCACGGGTAAGATTGGGAGTGTTATGGGTCCGAGTTTACAGAACCCCAAAGTGTTTCATGGAGTTCAACCTACCCACAACGTTTAATAGATTGTGGTGTGGGAAGCACACGGCGTACTCTCCAGGTGTGATACAGCAATTATGGACAAATGGTTTTTAAAACAAAACAATGTTTATTCTATGAACTCAATTTAATCTTTTAAAAACAAACATTGAATATCTTAACACCCATTACTTTAAAGATAACCCCAAAAGACAACAACACTAAATAATCCTTCAAACTGTTCCTTTAAACATCCAAAAGACTTCAACCTTCAAAAACAGACATGAGGTTACATGCAATATATTTATAGTCTTTGGATTTGCAGACATCAACAGACCAGCTCTGTTTCTTCCTGCAGCTCTCAGCAAAACACACAGACACTCCCACCTTTCTCCTCAAACTGAAACCAAAAGCAGAAGTGAGCTCAGCTCAGTTCCCTCCACCCTCTGACATCACTTCAGTAATATGAACAGCTCCATTTCTTAAAGGTACATTTCTTAAACATCCATTTTTTAAAGGTACTCTCATATGACAGCACGGGGCAGCATGGTAGCATTGTGGATAGCACAATTGCTTCACAGCTCCAGGGTCCCAGGTTCGATTCCGGCTTGGGTCACTGTCTGTGCGGAGTCTGCACATCCTCCCCGTGTGTGCGTGGGTTTCCTCCGGGTGCTCCGGTTTCCTCCCACAGTCCAAAGATGTGCAGGTTAGGTGGATTGGCCATGATAAATTGCCCTTAGTATCCAAAATTGCCCTTAGTGTTGGGTGGGGTTACTGGATTATGGGGATAGTGTGGTAGTGTTGACCTTGGGTAGTGTGCTCTTTCCAAGAGCCGGTGCAGACTCGATGGGCCAAATGGCCTCCTTCTGCACTGTAAATGCTATGATGACAGGAGGGAGCAGCGCCTTACCGTATCTGGGTGAATAAAACTTTCTGTGCTCCCAGAGTCGAACAGGCAGGTCGACTCGTGACCGTTGATCCGGACTGCCATCATGGATTTGGCGTGGTGATGAGGTTGAGACTGGTCGAGGGTGATGGAGGCGATCTTCGGAAGGTGGGTGGGCCGATCGGATAAGCTGGGGTTCCGGGAGGCAGCGGGGCAAATCAAAGATGGCGGCCCCCACGGGTCGCACGTGGCGGGTGGCGTCAAAGGTGGCAGCCAAGATTACGGCCCCCATGGGTCGCACGTGGCGAGTGGTGCTGAAGAAGGCGGCCCCCACAAGTTACACACAGCGCTGCTGGGTTTACAAACAGGTTGGGCCTGGCAGACTTAAGAGAAGTGGCCCTTCTTACCGCACCCGTTGCAGATCACGCTCCTCGCTGGGCAGCGTTGCCTGGGGTGCTTACCCTGGCCACAGAAGTAGCATTTTGGGCCTCCGGGATTGGCAGGTTGCTGCACGGCACAGGATTGCGTCGCCCCCATGTCGGGTGATGGTGGTGTCCACGACGTCCACGAGGGTGCCGCGTGGTCAGAGGTGTAGGCATCCAAGTTGTGGAAGGCCACTTCTAATAAATCCGAAATCAGTATTGTTTCTTGGAGGTCGAGTGTACCCTCTTCTAGTAGGCGCTGGCGGATGTAATTCGATTTTATGCCTGCGACATAGGCGTCCCGGATCCGCAACTCTGTGTGCTCGGCAGCCGATACCACCTTACAACTGCAGTTCCGGCCGAGTACCCGCAATGCGCGCAGAAATTCGGCTTGCGGTTCTCTGGGGCACAGTCGCCTCGTGGCAAGGAGATGCCTAGCATACACCTCATTGACTCCCTTAACATACTGTCCTTTGAACAGCACTATCGCATCCTCGTACGAGTCAGCATCCCTGATGATAAGGAATACTTGCGGGCTCACCCGGGAGTTGAGGAGTCGCAGCTTGTGGGTCTCGGCGACAGCGATCGCAGAGGACTCGAAGTACGATTCGAAGCAGCATGGCCAGTGTTCAAACGTAATAGTGGTGTCGGCTGCTTGGGGGTCCAGCTCCAGGCGATCACGTTTTAGCGATGGATCCATCTGAAAATTTTAAGCTGATTAAATTGATGTACCATCAATGACGACAGACGAGGAGTCGGGAGAAAAACTGTGGCTTTAATCAGCTTAAAGACACGTGCTGGCAGCCGGTCCCAGAATGAGGGCAGGGCTGGAGGTTGGCCACCTTTATACATGAGCCCGAGGGGAGGAGCCACAGGCAGAGCCAGCAGGGACAAGCCCAGACATGTAACAATACAACAGTGCAATACAATACAGTGGTTTACCACAACATGTTGGCCTTTTTGGTATTTTATTATGGTCAATGGGTGGATGGTCCAAGTCCTGGATGTCATTCCCTTTTTGGTGGGGGGAGGACGAGGGTTCGGGAGGGGAGGGACCTGGGCAGGTTCTCTCCGAACAGTGGAGGTGGGAAAGCATTGAGAAAGAATGGCCAGTTTGGGCGATATGGATGGGAACTTTTGTGTTGATCTCCAGCTGGGAGTTCCCATGTTAGCAGGGATGCTGGTGAACGAAGCAGAATGGGGAAGGGGGCTGCAATGGGTAGTGGGGGTGGGAGGCAGTCAGGTAGTTTGGGGGAGGTAGGGGTTGGGGGTCTAGGGCAGAGGGTAGGGTGGGGGGTGGGGTGTAGGGCAGTGTGCTGGTGATGCAGATAGCTGGTTGGGAGGAGGTAGGGGAGAGGGGAAGAGGCAGCCACTTTGAGTGTGACTGGACAAGAAAAGGGATTGGGAACAGGGGATAGTTTTGCGATGGATTGGGGTGGTGGACCCAAATGACGGGGGCTGGGGACAGGGGCGGGGGTGACTTGGGAGGGGAGGATAGTGACTTGGAATGTGCGGGGATTGAATGGTCCGGTGAAGTGATCATGGGTGTTTACGCACATGAAAATTTGAAAGGAAGAGGTAGTTTTATTTCTGTAGGAGATGTACCTGTGGGTGAAGGTTCATGTGAAGCTGAGGAAGGGGTGGGTGGGTCAGACGTTTCACTTGGGGTTTGATTTCAAGTCGAAAGGGGTTGCAATCCTATTTAGTCAAAGGGTGGCGTTTGTGGTGGCCAGCGAGGTGCGAGACCCATGTGGGCGGCTTGTTATGGTGAGCGGGGTTTTGCAGCGAGCACCGATTGTGTTGGTAAACAGTGATGCACCCAATTGAGATGATGAGGAGTTTGTTAAGAAGCTGTTGGCGGCCATCCCGGATCTGGATTTGCATCAATTGAAAATCGGGGGGGGGGGGTGGATTTCAACTGTGTTTTAGACCCTCGGTTGGATCGGTCGAGCCCAAAGTCGCTGGCGAGGTCGGGAATGGCGAAGGAGCTGGGGGTGCTCATGGTCCAGATGGAGTGGCGGACCCGTGGAGGTTTAAACATCCGGTTGAGAAGGAGTTTTCACACTTTTCACATGCGCACAAATATTCCCATTCGTATTTTTCCGTGGTGGGAAAAGCGGTGCTCCAGAGGATAGTGGGGGCAGAATATGCGGCGATCGTGGTCTTGGACCATGCACTGCACCACGTGGATGTAAGGCTGGGTATGGGCTGGGCACAGAGGCCCATATGGAGGATGGATTTGGATTTTTGTGAAAAAAGGTGACTTCGGTGATAAAGGAGTATATGGAGTTCAACCAAAATGGGGAGGTCTCAGCCTCCATGTGTTGGGAGTCATTGAAGGCAGTGGTGCGTGGGGGAGGTGATATTGTATAAGGTCCAGAGAGATGTGCTGAAGAGGGCAGAGAGACAGAGGTTGGTGGGGGCAATTTTGGATATGGACCGGCGGTATTCAGGGGCCCGGACCAGGGAGCCTTTGGTGGTACGGAAGAAGTTGCAAGGGGAATTTGATTTGCTGGCGACTTGGAAAGCGGTGGCAACTTTGGCGAGCAAGGGAGGATTCTGTATGAGTATAGGGAAAAGGCCAGCTGCCTGTTGGTGCTTCACTTCTGATGACAAGCGGCCACGCGGGAGATAGTGCAGATGAGGGATGGAGGGGGAGAGTTGGTGACAACACCGGAGAAAATTGATGAGGCGTTCGAGACCTTTTACAAAGGGCTGTACAGGAACCCTGAAGGGAGGAGGCGGAGATGGGGCGTTTTTTGGGTGGGCTGGTGTTCCTGGAGGTAGAGAGGAGGAAGAGACAGGGAGGTGCCACTGGGACTAGAGGAGGTAATAGAGTCGATTGGGCCAACGCAGTCAGGGAAGGCGCTGGGGTCAGATGGCTTCCCGGTTGATTGTTACAGCTTGTGGCAAAGCTGGCCCCACATCGTTTGGGGATGTTTAATGATTAATTGGCACAGGGGGAGCGTCGGCCACATTAGCTCGGGCGCCAATTTCTTTAATCCCCAAGAAGAATAGGGAGAATAGGGTCTCAGTGGAGTGTGGGTCATGGCAGCCCATCTCCGTTTTAAACATAGACATGAAGGTGTTGGCTGGGCAGCTGGAGAGGGGGGCATTGCCGGAGGTGGCCTGGGAGGATCAGATAGACAGCAGTCGCTGAGCAATATTAGACGATTGCTAAATGTGATCATTAGTCCACCGAAGAGTAAGGTGCCGGAGGTTATTGTGTCCAAGGAGGTGGAGAAGGCATTTGATAGGGTAGAATGGAGGTGTTTGTTCATCAAGCGGGGAGTGACTTGGAGACAGCTCCGTGGATTCGGGGTGACCCTCGGGTGGGGTGGCCTGGCTCGGGACCACCAGCTGTCCCCATGCCCTACCTACTGCACCTTTGCTCCCATCCATCCTGCCCCCGGACAGATTGTCACAAATTGTGTGCCATACCCAGGACCCACATCACACTGCAGCTACACTCACAGCAGACGCACACTTTCCTGCCTCACCCCTATGTGTAAGACCTGCCCACACACAAGCTTCAAAGCATGGAAGCGATTGGTGGAACACGGTGACCCCCTCCACCGCACAACCAATTGCCACCCTGCTGGCGGGTTAACACACGGCCCACGCGGTGATGACACCTGCAGTAGACTCCACTGGGGAGACAGGACAAGGGTCACAGAGGCTATCGTGGACACTGGTTGCGGCAGCTGCCAGTACCCCTGTTGCCAGGGACGGGTGGTAAGGATAGAGGCTCCCCACATCACAGGCCCAGTGCCACTCACTGAAGGGATCAGGGGTGCAGTGTGGAAGGCAACATAGAGAGGGGAACGGCTGAGGGGTGGGGCTGGTTTGCTGGAACATGTGGACGGCATAGCTGAAGTGCAACTCAGGTTCACAATGTAGGCTGTTAGATCTGGATAGCCTCACCCCCCTTCAAAAGATCGATTTACGACTTCGCCAGCAATGCAGCAATGCCAGCAGCATGTGTGACGTGCGCACTTGAAGATGACCCAGGAGCCTCTTCGCTAATATGTGCCAACAGGGTGATAGTCACTGTGATGGTGGAAAGTACAGGTGAATGGGCTGCCATTGGTTGGCATGAATGGGGCACGGGGAGTATTTTGCATTGTGGAGTGAGGGTTAGAGCAATGGTTTATGTTTTAAACTTTATGTTAGAACTTTGGACACAGTGCCAGTGCCCTGAGGCAGATCTTCCAGCCAGCCAGCCTGCCTCCGCACCCGGCATCCTCCTCAGATCTCCCTGGATCACCTGCCCTAATGTCTAATCCAACATCCAAGCAGCAACTTTTTTAAAGTTGAGTTTGCGGGGCTGGGAATTCTCACATCTTGGCACCCCTGATCCAGGCATGAAAATCTAGGTCATAATTTTCAATATATTTTTGATGCAGAATTCAGGTAAATAATTTTTGTGGCCAGAAAATTGGGCAACAGTGGCTTTCGATTGTAAAATCGCTCCCCTTGAGTTCTCTTATATTTTATGGACCATCCCAGGACCACTCACTGAGTCCAATTATCTCATTCATCTTTAGCTCTGGATTGTGAGAGCCAACATGTAAATCTAGGCTTCTGGAATCAAAAGTTAGGATTTCTGAGCCTGGAAAAACCCAGAGAAATTGACAAGAAGGGAAGAAAGATGTTGCCCATCTAAAGCGCCTTTCACATCTTCAGGGCATGTTGAAGCACCACACTGCCAGTGAAGTACTTTTTAAATCGTGTTCATTGTTGTAATGTACACACATGACTGCGTCCTATAGACACACGACTGCGTGGCAAAATTTGGTTCCAACTCCATCTACAAGTTTGCTGACGATACGACCATAGTGGGCCGGATCTCGAATAACGATGAGTCCGAATACAGGAGGGAGATAGAGAACCTAGTGGAGTGGTGTAGCGACAACAACCTCTCACTCAATGCCAGCAAAACTAAAGAGCTGGCCATTGACTTCAGGAAGCAAAGTACTGTTCACACCCCTGTCTGCATCAACGGGGCCGAGGTGGAGATTGATTGATTGATTGATTTGATTTATTGTCACATGTACTGAAGTGCAGTGAAAAGTATATTTCTGCGGCTGAGGGAACGTACACAGTACGTACACATAGACAAAAAGAATAATCAACAGAGAACATTGACAAATGGTACATCGACATAGAGTGATTGGTTACAGTGCGGAACCAGGGGCCAAACAAAGTAAATACATGAGCAAGAGCAGCATAGGGTGTTGTGAATAGTGTTCTTACAGGGAACAGATCAGTCCGAGGGGGAGTCGTGGAGGAGTTTTGTAGTTGTGGAGTTGTGCGGAAGAGGATTGTTGACAGCTTCAAATTCCTAGGTGTGCACATCACTAAATATTTGTCTAAGGAAATTCGGCATGTCCACACTGACTCATACCAACTTTTACAGATGCACCATAGAAAGCATCCTATCTGCATCGCAGATGTATGGTAACTGCTCGGCCCAAAACCTCAAGAAACTTCAGAGAACACAGCCCAGTCCATCACACAAAACTGTCTCCCATCTATTGACTCCATCTTAGGGCAGCACAGTAGCCTTGTGGATAGCACTATTGCTTCACAGCTCCAGGGTCCCAGGTTTGATTCCGGCTTGGGTCACTGTCTGTGCGGAGTCTGCACATCCTCCCCGTGTCTGCGTGGGTTTCCTCCGGGTGCTCCGGTTTCCTCCCACAGTCCAAAGATGTGCGGGTTAGGTGGATTGGCCATGATAAATTGCCCTTAGTGTCCAAAATTGCCCTTAGTGTTAGGTGGGGTTACTGGGTTATGGGGATAGGGCGGAGGTGTTGACCTTGGGTAGGGTGCTCTTTCCAAGAGCCGGTGCAGACTCGATGGGCCGAATGGCCTCCTTCTGCACTGTAAATTCTATGATAATCTATGATAATCTACAACTACCGCTGCCTGGGGAAAGCGGGCAGAATAATCAAAGACCCCTCCCAGCCGGCTTACTCACTCTTCCAACTTCTCCCATCGGGCAGGAGATACAAAAGTCTGAGAACACGCACTAACAGATTCAAAAACAGCTTCTTCACCGCTGTTACCAGTCTCCTAAATGACCCTCTTATGGACTGACCTGATTAATACTAAACTCCTGTAAGCTTCACGCGATGCCAGTGTCGAGGTATTTACATTGCGTATGTTGTGTTCCCCTATTATGTATTTCCTTTTATTTTATTTTTATGAACTAAATGATCTGTTTGAGCAGCTCGTAGAACAATACTTTTCACTGTACCTCGGTACACGTGACAATGAACAAATCCATCCAGTAATGCAGGAATCAAAGCAGTCAATTTTTGCGCAATACTTTCTGCCGCTGATTTGTTTTGTCGATCGAGAATCTCATTGTTTTCAACCAGTTGGGGCCACTGGCAGACTTTCACACCCATCCATCCCTGCCTCACTGAAGCAGGAGATCATTGCTATGGGTAGCACGATAGCACAGTGGTTAGCACAGTTGCTTCACAGCTCCAGGGTCCCAGGTTCGATTCCCGGCTTGGGTCACTGTCTGTGCGGAGTCTGCACGTTCTCCCCGTGTCTGCGTGGGTTTCCTCCGGGTGCTCCGGTTTCCTCCCACAGTCCAAAGATGTGCAGGTTAGGTGGATTGACTATGCTAAATTTCCCTTAGTGTCCAAAAAAGGTTAGGTGGGGTTACAGGGATAGGGTGGAGGTGTGAGGATAGAGTGGAGATGTGGGCTTAGGAAGGGTGCTCTTCCCAAAGGCCGGTGCAGACTCAATGGGCTGAACGGCCTCCTTCTGCACTGTAAATTCTATGGTTCTATGGTTTATACCCCCTATGGCTGAAATCATGGAGGAACATAGAATGGGGCAGCATTTAACAAGATCAAAAATAAAGCACACATTTATATTACTCCTTTCCTAATATCAGGATGCCCAAGAGCACTTTATAACCTACAAAATGCTTCTGAATTGTAATGGCTATTGTAATGGCAGAACACAAGCGAACATGTTTGTAAAACTGCAGTGCCAGTTTCCCAGCAGTATGGAGCCCAAATTCGCCTCTCAACAGATGTAACTGCTGTTAGACCTATTACAGGCACAGCTGGGATGTTTCAAAGGCAGGCCAGCAATATTCCAGACATGCCCTCCTACTGCTGCTGGGATGTCGAGCAGGAAGAGTGCCTGCCTCCCACTCAGGGGGAATTTGGCCTGCTTTCTGTCAAAGGGCTTTCATTCCCAAAATTTCAGTGCCTCCTCTCCAAGCAGGACAGCATTTCTGACGAACAGTTCTTTTCTCTGCATTGATTTGTCGTTCTGAGTACACCAGTAAAGACTTAAATGTAAACAGGGCAGAGCTGGGGAGAATTGAACCAGTCTGTCTCAAGTCCAAGTTAGTTCAATGTCCTTGGAAATGACTGTATTTATCATGGTCGAACATCTTGAAAGACCTTTGAAAAGGTAACAGAGGGAAAGCAAATCATTAGAATAGCTAGGACAAAATAGCTGAGGGCAAGAGGTGAGACAATAGTCACTGCCGCTGGCATGAACACGACATTTGACAATGTGGTATCAAGGAATCCTAGCAAAACTGGAGTCAGAGGAATTCAGGGGCCCGCTCTCCACTGGCTGAAGTCATATCAAATACGCAGGAAGATGGTTGTCATTGTTGGGAGCCAATTCTTTCAGTCCCAGGACATCACTAAAGGTATTCCTCAGGGCAGGGTCCTATCCCCAAACATGTTCAGCGGCTTCATCAAATACCTTCCCTCTGTCATAAGGTCCAAAGTGGGAATGTTTTCTGATTCCAGTACCATTCGCAACTTCCCAGGTACTGAAGTAGTCCGCATCCATATGCAGCAAGTCCTGGACAATTTTCAGACCAGAAACTGAATAGGAAAAGCTAAATTGGGAGCAGTTCACGATTCAGCAAAAGAAGACCAAGATATTGATTAAGAGGAGAAAAATAAAGTATAAGAGTAAACTTTCAAGTAACCTAAAAGCAGACTGTAAAACTTCTATAAATATGTTAAAAGAAAAATAGATTAGTGAAGACAAACGTAGACCCCTTACAATTTGAAATGGGAGAATGTATAATAAAGAACAGTGCACTTAAACAGCTACTTTACTTCGATCTTGATTTGATTTGATTTTGTCACAGGTACTGAAGTACAGTGAAAAGTATTTTTCTGCGGCCGAGGGAATGTACACAGTACGTACATAGTAGACAAAGAGAATAATCAAGAGAACATTGACAAATGGTACATCGACAAACAATGATTGGTTACAATGCAGAACAAGGGGCCAAACAAAGCAAATACATGAGCAAGAGCAGCATAGGGCATCGTGAATAGTGTTCTTACAGGGAACAGATCAGTCCAAGGGGGAGTCATTGAGGAGTCTTGTAGCTGTGGGGAAGAAGCTGTTCCTATGTCTGGATGTGCGAGTCTTCAGACTTCTGTACCTTCTGCCTGATGGAAGGGTCTGGAAGAGGGCAAAGCCTGGGTGTGAGGGGTCTCTGACAATGCTATCTGCCTTCCTGAGGCAGCGGAAGGTGTATACAGAATCAATGGGAGGGTGGAAAGCTTGTGTGATGCGCTCGGCTGAGTTCACCACAGTCTGCAGTTTCTTCTGATCCTGGGCCGAGCAGTTGCCATACCAAGCTGTGATGCAGCCGGATAGGATGCTCTCTATCGCACATTTGTTGAAGTTTGTGAGAGTCGATGCAGACATGCCAAATTTCTTTAGCTTCCGTAGGAAGTAGAGACATTGTTGGGCTTCCTTGACTGTTGCATCAATGTGATTGGACCAGGACAGACTGTTGGTGATGGTGACCCCCAGGAATTTTAAGTTATCAATCATCTCCACTTCGGAGCCATTGATGCAGGCGGGAGTGTGTGTCGTGCTACACTTCCTGAAGTCGATGATTAGTTCCTTGGTCTTTCCAGCATTTAGAAAGAAGTTGTTTTTGGTACACCATGCAACCAAGTGATTTATCTCCCTTCTGTTGTTGATTCATTGTTGTTTGAGATACGGCCCACCACAGTCGTATCATCCCCAAACTTATCGGTTGTGTTGGAGATAAATCTTGCCACACAGTCATGTGTGTTTAGGGACTACAGTAGAGGACTGAGCACACATCCTTGCGGGGCCCCGGTGTTTAGGACTATTGTGGAAGAGCTGCTGTTGCCTATCCTGACAGATTGCGGTCTGCTGGTGAAGAAGTTGAGGATCTAGCTGCACAGGGAGGGGTCAAGTCCAAGATTGCGGAGTTTGGTAATTAGTCTTGTCGGGGTAATGGTGTTGAAGGCGGAACTGTAGTCTATGAACAGCAGTCTTACATAGGTGTCCTTGTTGCTGAGGTGTTCGAGTGTTGATTGCAGAGCCAGTGAGATAGCGACTGCTGTGGACCAGTTGCGGTGATAGGCAAACTGCAGTGGATTGCGACTGTCTGGGAGGCTGGTAGTGATCCGTCTCATGACTACCCGCTCGAAGCATTTCACAATAACAGACGTCAGGGCCACTGGTCGGTAGTCGTTGAGGCATGCTACCTTGTTCTTCTTTGGTACTGGTATTATGGTGGTCTTCTTGAAGGAGGTGGGGACCTCAGAGCAGAGGAGTGAGTGTTGAAGATATCTGCGAATACAATCACCAGCTGGTCTGTGCAGGCTCTGAGTACTCGCCCAGGGACTCATTCGGGGCCTGTCGCTTTCCACGGTTTCACTTTCAAGAAGGCAGCTCTTACCTCTGAGGCTGTAATAGCGGGTATGGGTGTGTCCAAGGCTGTTGGGCGGGTGGCACTGATGCATTGGCTGACTGCTCAAAGCGGGCAGAGAACTTGTTCAGATCATCGGATAGGAATGCTCCAGCCCCAGATATTCCACCTGGCCTTGCTTTGCAGCCTGTGATCTTGTGTAGGCCCTGCCATAGTCATCGTGGGTTAGTGTCATTGGCCTGGGACTCTAGTTTGATGCGGCATTGCCTTTTGGCGTCCCTGATGGCTTTTCATACATCGTACCAGGATTTCATATGTTGGTCTGGGTCGTCAGACTTGAACTCCTCCGTCCGGAACTTTAGCAGGGAGTGAACCCTTTGGTTGAGCCAGGGTTTCCGATTGGGGGACGCCCGGTTTGTCTTCTTTGGTACACAGTCCTCGACACACTTACTGATGAAGTCTGTGATGGTGGTTGCGTACTCGTCCAGAGGAACGCAATCACCGCTTCACAGGGGAAGACACAGATAACTTCCCAGAAATGCTAACTAATCAAGGATCTAGTGAGAAGGAGGATTTGAAGGAATTATATTGCAAAAAAGAAATAGTGCTGGAGAAATGAATGGGACTGACAGCCAATAAAACCCAGGTCCTGATAATCTACATCCTAGGGTACTAAGGGAGGTGGCTGTGGAAATAGTGGATGCTTTGGTGTCATCTTCCAAAATTCTGTAGATTCTGGATCAGCCCCAGCAGATCGTGGAAGGGGCAAATGGGGAATTACAGACCAATTAGCCGAACATCAGTGGGAGGGAAAATGCTGGAGTCTGTTATAAAGGATGTGATAACAGGACACTTCGAAAATATCAATGGGATCAGACAAAGTCAATGTGGAAGAGACAGGTTGCCTCACATCCTTTAAAAAGGGGCTGTTTAGCACAGGGCTAAATCGCTGGCTTTGAAAGCAGACCAAGGCAGGCCAGCAGCACAGTTCAATTCCTGTATCAGCCTCCCGGAACAGGCGCCGGAATGTGGCGACTAGGGGCTTTTCACAGTAACTTCATTTGAAGCCTACTTGTGACAATAAGCGATTTTCATTTCAAGTATCTGGATGAGCACCTGGCCCATCATAACATTTAAGGCTATGGACCGAGTGCCGGCAAATGGGATGAGGTAGACAGGTCAGGTGTTTTTCACGTGTTGGTACAGACTTGATGGGCTGAAGGGCCTCTTCTCCTCTGTGTGATTCTGTGAAAACAGAACATTCTGGAAATATGCAGGAATCCTGGCAGAATCCTGGTGGGAAAAGTCAAGTTAATGGGTGGAATCTTCCAAACTGAGAACATTCCTAGGCGCTGGGGTCACATATGCGCCATCTACCTGGAGCTGGCCGATTAAAAGACCACCTTCAGCAGCTCTGACAATTTGGGATGATGGACGGGTTCCACAGTGGATCAGCTAATTGGAGCGCCCACAACTGTAGACCTCAGACTTCAGCATGGTTAAAATAAATTTGTCCACAGTTTCCAGGCTGTCAGTGTGGATAAATACTGGAGTGTTTTGAGGAGGTAACTAGACGATTTGATCAGGGTGAACCAGTGGATACAGTATTTTTGGATTTTCAGAAAGCTTTTGAGAAAGTAAGAGGTGTGGAAAATTTAAGCACATGTGATCAAGGGCATGGATTGAGAATAGGTTAGCACATGGAGTTCCCAGGGGCTGTGTGCCAGGCAGATCAATACAATTTGAGTTTCATGCTGTTTCCAGCTTGCCCAAACCAGGATCCAGGATGAGTGGCGAGAGTGAGTAAGGGATGAGTGAGTTAGGGATGAGTTTCTCCACAATCCAGCCTCAGATTAGACAAGCTGGAACCAGCACAAAAAACAAATTGTTCTGGTCAGGTTGAGTGGGGACTGCAGAGCAAAGGTGAGAGCGTAGTTTGGAAGAGGGAGCTGGAGAGAACGTGACTACAAGAGTGAGGAGTGTGTGGCTTGTGGGGGAGGGTGGAGCGAGAGCAAGGCCTGCGAACAGGGGTGGGAATGAGGCCTGCGAACAGAAGCGAGAGCAGGGCCTGCGAACTGTCGCGGGAGTGGGGCCAGTGAGCGAGAGCAGGGTCTGTGAACAGGAGTGAGAACAGGGCCTGCGAACCATAGCGCGAGTGGGGCCTGTGAGCGCGAGCAGGGCCTTTGAACAGGAGCGAGAGCAGGACCTGGAAATATGAGCAAGAGTGGGGCCTGCAAGCAAGAGTGGGGCCTACGAATAGGAGCAAGAGAGGACCCTATGAACAGGGGAAAGAGTGGGACCTGCAAGCGGGAGCAGGGCCTGCGAATAGGAGCGAGAGCAGGGCCTGCGAATGGGAGTGAGAGTGCCCCTGTGATAAGGAGCAGAGAATAACAGAGCGGCCGAGATTCGGGTCAGGAGCAGAGTGGTTGATCCTGTCAGAGAGGTGAGTGTGTGAGATAGGTGCGAGTGGGTGAGTGACAGATGAGAGTGAATGAGTGACGAGAGTGAGTAAGGGATGAGTGAGTTAGGGATGAGTGAGTGAGGGATGCGAGTGAGTGAGAGATGAGTGCAACTGAGGGATGAGAGTGAAGAGAGTGACTGTGTGTGAGATGAGTGCTGTGTGTCAAATGAGTGCCTGTGTGTGAGATGAGTGTGTGTGAGATGAACAGGTGTGTGTGTGTGAGAGAGATGGGTGTGTGTGTGTTTGTGTGTATGTGAGATGAGTGGGTCTGTGGGTGAGATGGGTGTGTGTCTGTGATAGATCGATGAGTGTGTGAGTGTGTGTGTGAGAGAGAGAGAGATAGTTGTGTATGTGTGAGAAAGATGTGTGTGTGTGTGAGATGAGTGGGTCTGTGGGTGAGATGGGTGTGTGTGAGAGATCGATGAGTGTGTGAGTGTGTGTGTGTGAGAGAGAGAGATAGTTGTGTATGTGTGAGAAAGATGTGTGTGTGTGTGTGAGATGAGTGGGTCTGTGGGTGAGATGGGTGTGTGTGAGAGATCGATGAGTGTGTGAGTGTGTGTGTGTGAGAGAGAGAGATAGTTGTGTATGTGTGAGAAAGATGTGTGTGTGTGTGAGATGAGTGGGTGTGTCAAATGAGTGAGTGTGTGTGAGAGATGAACAGGTGTGTGTGTTAGAGAGAAGTATGTGTGTGAGATGAGTGTGTGAGTGTGAGACGAGTGGGTCTTTTTGTGAGACGAGTGATTGATTTGATTTGATTTATTATTGTCACATGCATTAGTATACAGTGAAAAGTATTGTTTCTTGTATGCTGTGCAAACAATGCATACCGTACATAGGGAAAGAAGGAGAGACTGCAGAATGTAATGTTACAGTCATAGCTAGGGTGTAGAGAAAAGATCAACTTAATATGAGGTAGGTCCATTCAAAAGTCTGATGGCAGCCGGGAAGAAGCTGTTCTTGAGTCGGTTGGTACGTGACCTCAAACGTTTGTATCTTTTTCATGACGGAAGAAGATTGAAGAGAGTATGTCCAGGGTGCGTGGGGTCCTTAATTATGCTGGCTGCATTTCCGAGGCAGCGGGAATTATAGACAGAGTCAATGGATAGGAGGTTGGTTTGCGTGATGGACTTGGTCTACATTCATGACCTTTTGTAGTTTCCTACAGTCTTGGGCAGAGCAGGCTCCATACCAAGCTGTGATACAACCTGAAATAATGCTTTCTATGGTGCATCTGTAAAAGCTGGTGAGAGTCGTAGCTGACATGCTAAATTTCCTTAGTCGTCTGAGAGAGTAGAGTCATTGGTGGGCTTTCTTAACTATAGTGTGTGGTGAATGTATTACAGCAACCATTCACCACTGTATTACATTACATTACATTGTACAATGTTGGTGCCCTTGTGGGCTCCGCCCCTGGCTCCGCCCCCTCGGGGGAGGTATATAGATCTGCTGCCCTGCAGGCGGCTCTCAGTGCAGAGCAGTCGCAGTCAGGCACAGTTCTAGCTGATTAAAACCACTGTTCACTTCAACTCTCCGTCTCGTGTGAATTGATGGTCGCATCAATTTAATCAGCTACAACGTCACGATGGAAGCAGCCCTCAAACCTGATCGACTGGCAGTCGACACACAGGCCGTAAAGCCAAAGGGAATTTTTTGCACTGGCTCTGCTGTTTTGAGGCCTACCTCGCCGCCTCCTCCTTGCCCTCCGTCACCGACGAACAGAAATTGAGCCTCCTCCACGCCCGGGTGAGCCACAGAATCTCCGTGCAGATCGAGGAAGCAACCACGTACGCAGACGCGGTCGCGATCCTGAAAGGCAATACGTGAGGCCGGTGAACGAAGTGTTCGCGCGGCATCTCCTCACCACTCGCCGCCAACGCCCTGGGGAATCGCTGGAGGAATATCTACGCGACCTGAAAGTACTCGCGCGAAGCTGCAACTACAAGGCCGTCACGGCCTCACAACACATGGAACTTGCTGTCCGGAACACCTATGTTGGAGTCCGGTCCAACTACGCCTGACAGCGCCTTCTCGAAAAGGGCGCCCACGACCTAGAAGAGACGGTAAAACTATCCACCTCCCTAGAAGTAGCGTTTCAGAGCCTCAACGCTTTCCCCTCCGACCACGCGACCCCCTCATGGACACCCGACCAGAGGGTGCCCCAGGCCTGTGCCGCGCGGCTGCCCGCCCAACACGGGGGGCTGCCCTGCTATTTCTGCAGCCAGCACCAGCACACCAGGCAGCGTTGTCCGGCTCGGAACGCAACCTGTAGCAACTGCGGCAAGAAAGGACACTTTGCCAAAGTTTACCTTGGCCAGATCCAAAACCTCTAAATCACAGGCCCAACTTTCAGACTCACAGGCCCTTAGACCCCGCAGCATGGCTGCGTGCCTGCCAGCACCGCCCACTCCGGATGCGTCATCTGCCTCATGCTGTCCGTGGGGGCAGCCATCTTTGACTCTACCCGCCATGTGCGACTCATGGGGGCCGCCATCTTGGTCGCCATCTTCATCGCCGCCTGACACGTGCGACTGACGGGGGCAGCCATTTTGGGAACACCCCACCACCTCCGACCACACCGGCAACCCGCAACTCAGCGCGGTCACCCTCGACCAGTCACGCCCAAGCACCTCAGGAACTCGATGATGACCGTCCGGGTCAATGGGCACAAAACGCCCTGCCTGTTTGACTCCGGGAGCACTGAGAGCTTCGTATATCCAGACACGGTAAGGCGCTGTTCTCTCCAAATTTCCCCCGCTTTCCAAACAATCTCCCTTGCTTCCGGATCGCATTCAGTGCAGATCCTGGGGTACTGTGTCGCGAACCTCGAGATACAGGGAGCCGAGTACGCCAATTTCAAACTATATGTCCTCCCCAATCTCCGCGCTCCTCTTCCGTTGGGACTGGACTTCCAGTGCAACCTCAGGAGCCTGACCCTGAAGTTCGGCGGGCCCCTACCCCCTCTCACCGTATGTAGCCTTGCGACCCTAAAGGTCGACCCTCCCCCACTCTTCGCGAACCTCACCGCCGACTGTAAACCCATCGCCACCAGGAGCAGGCGGTACAGTGCCCAGACAAGGACGTTTATCAAGTCCGAGGTCCGGCGGCTCTTGAAGGAGGGGATCATCGAGGCCAGTAATAGCCCCTGGAGAGCCCAGGTGGTGGTCGTCAGAACTGGGGAGAAGAACCGGAGGTTGTAAACTACAGCCAAACCATAAACCAGTACATGCATCTCGATGCGTACTCACTTCCTCGGATAGCGGACATGGTGAATCAGATCGCACACTAGCGGGTGTTCTCCATGGTAGATCTGAAGTCCACGTACCACCAGCTCCCAATCCGCCCGGAGGACCGCCACTACACGGCGTTCGAGGCAGATGGCCACCTCTACCACTTCCTCCGGGTCCCCTTCGGCGTCACCAACGGGGTCTCGGTCTTCCAAAGAACGATGGACCGAATGGTGGACCAGTACAGGCTGCGGACCACATTTCCGTACTTGGACAACGTCACCATCTGCGGCCATGATCAGCAGGACCACGACGCCAACTGTCAGAAGTTTCTCCAAACTGCCCAAGCCCTCAACCTCAGTTATAACAAGGAGAAATGCGTTTTCCGCACAACCCGACTGGCCATCCTCGGCTATGTCGTGGAAAACAGAGTCCTAGGGCCCGACTCCGACCGCATGCGCCCCCTCCTGCAACTCCCCCTTCCCCACTGCCCCAAGACCCTGAAAAGATGCCTCATATTATGCCCAGCGGGTCCCCAACTATGCGGACAAAGCCTGCCCACTGATCAAAGCCACCATCTTCCCCCTGACGGCTGAGGCCCGCCAGGCCTTCAGCCACATCAAGGCAGATATTACCAAAGCCACGATGCACACGGTGGACGAGTCCATCACCTTCCAGGTGGGGAGCGACGCATCAGAGGTCGCCCTCGCCGCCACCCTTAACCAGGCAGGCAGGCCCGTAGCCTTTTTCACCCGTACCCTCAACACCTCCGAGATTCGACACTCCTCAGTCGAAAAAGGAGCTCCAGCCATCGTTGAAGCTGTGAGGCACTGGAGGCACTACCTCGCTGGTAGGAGGTTCACCCTCGTCACCGACCAACGGTTGGTAGCCTTCATGTTCGACAATACACAGCGGGGCAAGATCAAGAACGATAAGATCTTGAGGTAAAGGATCGAACTCTCCACCGATAATTATGATATCGTGTATCAGCCTGGGATGCTCAATGAGCCCCCAGATGCCCTGTCCCGCGGCACATGCGCCAGCGCGCAAGATGACCGACTCCGGGCCATCCTCAACAACCTCTGTCACCCGGGGGTCAGCCAGCTTCTCCACTTCATCAAGGACCGCAACCTGCCCTCCTCCACCGAGGAGGTCAGGGCCATGACCAGGGACTGCCAAGTCTGCACGGAGTGTAAGCCGCACTTCTATCAACCGGATAAGGCCCACCTGGTAAAGGCATCGCGGCCCTTCGAGCGCCTCAGCATCGACTTCAAAGGGCCCCTCCCCTCTACCAACTGCAACACGTATTTTCTCAATGTCGTTGACGAGTACTCCCGTTTCCTCTTTACAATCCCTTGCCCCGACATGACCGCGGCCACTGTCATTAAGGCCCTACATAGTATCTTCACCTTGTTCGGTTTCCCCACTTACGTCCACAGTGACCGGGGCTCCTCGTTTATGAGCGACGAACTGCGTCAGTAGCTGCTCGGTAAGGGCATTGCCTCGAGCAGGACTACCAGCTACATCCCCCGGGGAAACGGACAGGTGGAGAGGGAGAACGCGATGGTATGGAAGGCCGTCCTCCTGGCTCTACGGTCTAGGAGTCTCCGAGTTTCCCGCTGGCAGGAGGTCCTCCCCGATGCGCTCCACTGCATTAGGTCACTCCTTTACACGGCCACGAACGAGACCCCTCATGACCGCCTATTTGTCTTCCCTCGGAAATCCACCTCCGGGGTCCCGCTTCCGTCCTGGCTGACGACACCGGGGCCCGTACTCCTCCGAAAACACGTGAGGAGCCATAAGTCCGACCCCTTGGTCGAGAGGGTCCAGCTCCTTCACGCCAACCCCCAGTATGCCTACGTGGCGCACCCCGACGGCCGACAAGATACAGTCTCCCTCCGGGACCTGGCACCCGCAGGTTCCCCTACGACCATCACCTACCCCCCCACCCTACACGGAACAGCGTCCCTGCCCCTGCATGGCCTACACCCCCCCTCCTACACTCCCTCCCCCCCATCGCCGACCTACAGGGATGAAGCTCCAGAAGACACGCTCCCGGAGTCAACACCCGTGCCCGCATCGCGGGTTCAACACCCCTGCCCGCAGCGACGAGTTCAACACCAGTGCCCGCAGCGACGAGTTCAACACCCGTGCCCGCAGCGACGAGTTCAACACCCGTGCCCGCAGCGACGAGTTCAACACCCGTGCCCGCAGCGACGAGTTCAACACCCGTGCCCGCAGCGACGAGTTCAACACCCGTACCCGCAGCGACGAGTTCAACACCCGTGCCCACAGCGAAACCAGAGCTCAAGCGATCGCAGCGCACGATCAAGGCGCCGGACAGACTCAACCTGTGAGCCACTTCACCCCCGCTGGACTTCAATTTTTTTTAACAGGTGGTGAATGAATTACAGCAACCATTCACCACGGTATTACATTACATTACATTGTACTGTGTTGATGCCCTTTTGGGCTCCATCTATGGACCATTGTATTACATTACATTGCATTGTATCATGTTGGTGCCCTTGTGGGCTCCACCTGGCTCCACCCCCTCGGGGGAGGCATATAGATCTGCTGCCCTGCAGGCAGCTCTCAGTGCAGAGCAGTCGCAGGCAGGCACAGTTCTAGCTGATTAAAACCACTGTTCACTTCAACTCTCCGTCTCGTGTGAACTGATGGTTACATCATAGTATCAGCATGGGGGGACCAGGACAGGTTGTTGGTGATCTGGACACCAAAAAACTTGAAGCTCTCAAACCTTTCTACTTCATTCTCATTGATGTAGACAGGGGCATGTTCTCCACTACGCTTCCTGAAGTCGATGACAATCTCCTTCATTTTGTTGACATTAAGGGAGAGATTATTGTCGTCGCACCAGTTCACTGACCCGTCATTGTTAGAGATCCGACCCACTACTTATCAGCAAATTTGAAAATCGAGTTGGACGTGAATTTGGCCACACAGTCATAGGTGTATAAAGAGTACAGTAGGGGGCTGAGGACATAGCATTGTGGGGCACCAGTGTTGAGAATGATCGTGGAGGAAGTGTTGTTGCCTATCCTTACTGATTGTGGCCTGTGGGTTAGGAAGTTCAGGATCCAGTTGCAGAGGGAGCAGTCAAGGCCCAGGCCACGGAGTTTGGAGATGAGTTTTGTAAGAGTGGATGTGTGTGAGATGAGTGTGTGTGAGAGAGAGATGGGTGTGTGTGTGAGAGAGAGATGGGTGTGTGTGTGTGAGATGAGTGTGTGTATGTAAGAGATGAGTGTGTGTGTGTATGTGAGATGAGTGGGTGCATGTGAGAGAGAGATGGGTGTATGTGTGAGATGAGTTGGTGGGTTTGTGTGTTAAGTGTGTGAGTGTATGTGGGAGGGATTAGTGTATGTGTGTGTGTGAAATAAGTGCAGGTGAGCGAGGTGTAGGTGTGTATGTGTGTGAGAGAGAGATGGTTGTGAATGAGTTTGTGTGAGATGTGTGTGCATGTGTGGGAAGAGTGTTTGTGTGAGAAGAGTGTATATGTGTGTGTTTGTAAGATAAGTGTGTGGGTGAAATGAGTGGATGTGTGCGAGAGAGCTGAGTAGATGTGTGTGAGTGTGTGAGATGAATGTGAGTGAGTGTGTGAGAGATGAGTGTGTGTGTGTGCATTTGTGTGCAGGTACATAGGAACATAAGAATTAGGAGCAGAAGTAGGCAATTCAGCCCCTCGAGCCTGCTCCACCATTCAATATGATCATGGCTGGGTTACGGGGAGAGGGTGGAGGTGTAGGCTTATGTGGGGTGCTCTTTACAAGGGCCGGTGCAGACGCAATGAGCCGAATGGCCTCCTTCTGCACTGTAAATTCTATGAAATTCTATGACATTCTATGGCTGATCTCTGCCTGGTCGCAAAGCCAGCACCATACCTGTTCCCCATATCCTTTTAACCCGTTTATTGTCAGAAATATATCTATCACTCCTTTGAAACTATTTAATGACTCAAATTCCATTGCACTATGAGACAGCGAGTCCCACAAATTCACCACCCTCTGCGAGAAGTAGTTCCTGCTCAACTCAGTTTTAAATCTACTGCCTCTCAACCGAGACCTGTGATCTCTCATTCTAGATTGCTCCATAAGGGGGAACATTTCGTCGACATTTACTTGATGAGTGTGTGTGTGCGAGATGAGTGTGTGTGAGATGAGTGTGTGTATGAGAGAGATAAGTGTGTGTGTCTGTGTATGAGATGAGTGTGTGTGATATGAGTGTCTGTGTGTGACATGTGTGTGTGTGAAATGTGTGTGTGTGAGATGTGTGTGTGTGAGATGAATGCGTATGTGTGAGATGAACGTGTGTGTATGTGATGATGGGAGTATCAGTGTGTGTGATGAGTGGGTGTGTCTGTGTGTGTGATGATGAGGGTGTCGGTGTGTGTGATGAGTGGGTGTGTCTGTGTGTGTGATGAGTGGGGGTGTATGTGTGTGTGATGGGTGGGGGTGTCTGGGGGTGTCTGTGTGTGTGATGAGTGGGGGTGTCAGTGTGTGTGATGGGTGGGGGTGTCTGGGGTGTCTGTGTGTGTGATGAGTGGGGGTGTCTGTGTGTGTGATGAGTGGGGGTGTCAGTGTGTGTGATGGGTGGGGATGTCAGCGTGTGTGATGAGTGGGGGAGCCATGTGTGTGATGAGTGGGGGTGTCTGGGGGTGTCTGTGCGTGTGATGAGTGGCGGTGTCTGTGCGTGTGATGAGTGGGGGTGTCTATGCGTGTGATGAGTGGGGGTGTCTGTGTGTGTGACAGGTGGGGATGTCAGTGTGTGTGATGGGTGGGGGTGTCTGTGTGTGTGATTGGTGGGGGTGTATGATGGGTGGGGGTGTCTGTGTGTGCGATGATGGGGGTGTCTGTGTGTGTGATGAGTGGGGGTGTCAGTGTGTGTGATGGGTGGGAGTGTCTGTGTGTGTGATGGGTGGGGGTGTCTGTGTGTGTGATGAGTGGGTGTGTCAGTGTGTGTGATGGGTGGGGGTGTCTGTGTGTGTGATGAGTGGGGGTGTCTGTGTGTGTGATGAGTGGGGGTGTCAGTGTGTTTGATGGGTGGGGGTGTCTGGGGGTGTCAGTGTGTGTGATGAGTGGGGGTGTCAGTGTGTGTGATGGGTGGGGGTGTCTGTGTGTGTGATGAGTGGGTGTGTCAGTGTGTGTGATGGGTGGGGGTGTCTGTGTGTGTGATGATGGGGGTGCCAGTGTGTGTGATGGGTGGGGTGTCTGTGTCTGTGATGGGTGGGTGTGTCTGTGTGTGTGATGGGTGGGGGTGTCAGTTTGTGTGATGGGTGGGGGTGTCTGTGTGTGTGATGGATGGGGGTGTCAGTGTGTGTGATGGGTGGGGGTGTCTGTGTGTGTGATGAGTGGGTGTGTCAGTGTGTGTGATGGGTGGGGGTGTCTGCGTGTGTGATGGATGGGGGTGTCAGTGTGTGTGATGGGTGGGGGTGTCTGTGTGTGTGATGGGTGGGGGTTTCAGTGTGTGTGATGGGTGGTGGTGTCAGTGTGTGTGATGGGTGGGGGTGTCTGTGTGTGTGATGGGTGGGCGTGTCAGTTTGTGTGATGGGTGGGGGTGTCTGTGTGTGTGATGGGTGGGGGTGTCAGTGTGTGTGATGGGTGGGGGTGTCTGTGTGTGTGATGGGTGGGGGTGTCAGTGTGTGTGATGGGTGGGGTTGTCAGTGTGTGTGATGGGTGGGGGTGTCAGTGTGTGTGATGGATGGGGTTGTCAGTGTGTGTGATGGGTGTGGGTGTCAGTGTGTGTGATGGGTTGGGGTGTCTGTGTGTGTGATGGGCGGGGGTGTCTGTGTGTGTGATTATCATAGATTATCATACAATTTACAGTGCAGAAGGAGGCAATTCTGCCCATCGAGTCTGCACTGGCTCTTGGAAAGTGCACCCTACCCAAGGTCAACACCTCGACCCTATCTCCATAACCCAGTTACCTCACCCAACACAATGGGCAATTTTGGACACTAAGGGCAATTTAGCATGGCCAATCCACCTAACCTGCACATATTTGTACTGTGGGAGGAAACCGGAGCACCCGGACGATACCCACACACACAGGGGGAGGATGTGCAGACTCCGCACAGACAGTGACCCAAGCCGGAATCGAACACGGGACCCTGGAGCTGTGAAGCAATTGTGCGATCCGCAATGCTACCGTGCTGCCAACAGATGATGGGGGTGTCAGTGTGTGTGATGGGTGGGGGTGGCTGTGTGTGTGATGGGTGGGGTGTGTATGTGTGTATGATGGGTGGGGGGGTCAGTGTGTGTGATGGGTGGGGGTGTCAGTGTGTGTGATGGATGGGGGTGTCTGTGTGTGTGATGGGTGGGGGTGTCAGTGTGTGTGATGGGTGGGGGTGTCAGTGTGTGTGATGGGTGGGGGTGTCAGTGTGCGTGATGGGTGGGAGTGCCTGTGTGTGTGATGGGTGGGGGTGTCTGTGTGTGTGATGAGTGGGGGTGCCTGTGTGTGTGATGAGTGGGGATGTCTGTGTGTGTGATGAGTTGGGGTGTCTGTGTGTGTGATGGGTGGGGGTGTCAGTGTGTGTGATGGGTGGGGGTGTCAGTGTGTGTGATAGGTGGGGGTGTCTGTGCGTGTGATGATGGGGGTGTCGGTGTGTGTGATGAGTGGGTGTGTCTGTGTGTGTGATGAGTGGGGGTGTCTGTGTGTGTGATGGGTGGGGGTGCCTGTGTGTGTGATGGGTGGGGGTGTCAGTGTGTGTGATGATGGGGGTGTCGGTGTGTGTGATGAGTGGGTGTGTCTGTGTGTGTGATGAGTGGGGGTGTATGTGTGTGTGATGGGTGGGGGTGTCTGGGGGTGTGTGTGTGTGTGATGATGGGGTTGTCGGTGTGTGTGATGAGTGGGGGTGTCAGTGTGTGTGATGGGTGGGGGTGTCTGGGGGTGTGATGATGGGGGTGTCTGGGGGTGTCAGTGTGTGTGATGGGTGGGGGTGTCTGTGTGTGTGATGGGTGGGGGTGTCAGTGTGTGTGATGGGTGGTGGTGTCTGGGAGTGTCAGTGTGTGTGATGAGTGGGGGTGTCAGTGTGTGTGATGGGTGGGGGTGTCTGTGTGTGTGATGAGTGGGTGTGTCAGTGTGTGTGATGGGTGGGGGTGTCTGTGTGTGTGTTGATGGGGGTGTCAGTGTGTGTGATGGGTGGGGTGTCTGTGTGTGTGATGGATGGGTGTGTCTGTGTGTGTGATGGGTGGGGGTGTCAGTTTGTGTGATGGGTGGGGGTGTCTGTGTGTGTGATGGATGGGGGTGTCTGTGTGTGTGATGGGTGGGGGTGTCTGTGTCTGTGATGGGTGGGGGTGTCAGTTTGTGTGATGGGTGGCTGTGTCTGTGTGTGTGATGGATGGGGGTGTCTGTGTGTGTGATGGGTCGGGGTGTCAGTGTGTGTGATGGGTGGGGGTGACAGTGTGTGTGATGGGTGGGGGTGTCTGTGTGTGTGATGAGTGGGGGTGTCAGTGTGTGTGGTGGGTGGGGGTGTCTGCGTGTGTGATGGATGGGGGTGTCAGTGTGTGTGATGGGTGGGGGTGTCTGTGTGTGTGATGGGTGGGGGTGTCAGTGTGTGTGATGGGTGGTGGTGTCTGTGTGTGTGATGGGTGGGCGTGTCAGTTTGTGTGATGGGTGGGGGTGTCTGTGTGTGTGATGGGTGGGAGTGTCAGTTTGTGTGATGGGTGGGGGTGTCTGTGTGTGTGATGGGTGGGGGTGTCAGTGTGTGTGATGGGTGGGGGTGTCAGTGTGTGTGATGGGTGGGGGTGTCAGTGTGTGTGATGGGTGGGGTTGTCTGTGTGCGTGATGGGTGGGAGTGCCTGTGTGTGTGATGGGTGGGGGTGTCTGTGTGTGTGATGAGTGGGGGTGTGTATGTGTGTATGATGGGTGGGGGTGTCAGTGTGTGTGATGGGTGGGGGTGTCAGTGTGTGTGATGGATGGGGGTGTCTGTGTGTGTGATGGGTGGGGGTGTCAGTGTGTGTGATGGGTGGGGGTGTCAGTGTGTGTGATGGGTGGGGGTGTCAGTGTGCGTGATGGGTGGGAGTGCCTGTGTGTGTGATGGGTGGGGGTGTCTGTGTGTGTGATGAGTGGGGGTGCCTGTGTGTGTGATGAGTGGGGATGTCTGTGTGTGTGATGAGTTGGGGTGTCTGTGTGTGTGATGGGTGGGGGTGTCAGTGTGTGTGATGGGTGGGGGTGTCAGTGTGTGTGATGGGTGGGGGTGTCTGTGTGTGTGATGATGGGGGTGTCGGTGTGTGTGATGAGTGGGTGTGTCTGTGTGTGTGATGAGTGGGGGTGTCTGTGTGTGTGATGGGTGGGGGTGCCTGTGTGTGTGATGGGTGGGGGTGTCAGTGTGTGTGATGATGGGGGTGTCGGTGTGTGTGATGAGTGGGTGTGTCTGTGTGTGTGATGAGTGGGTTGTCGGTGTGTGTGATGAGTGGGGGTGTCAGTGTGTGTGATGGGTGGGGGTGTCTGGGGGTGTGATGATGGGGGTGTCTGGGGGTGTCAGTGTGTGTGATGGGTGGGGGTGTCTGTGTGTGTGATGGGTGGGGGTGTCAGTGTGTGTGATGGGTGGTGGTGTCTGGGAGTGTCAGTGTGTGTGATGAGTGGGGGTGTCAGTGTGTGTGATGGGTGGGGGTGTCTGTGTGTGTGATGAGTGGGTGTGTCAGTGTGTGTGATGGGTGGGGGTGTCTGTGTGTGTGATGATGGGGGTGTCAGTGTGTGTGATGGGTGGGGTGTCTGTGTGTGTGATGGATGGGTGTGTCTGTGTGTGTGATGGGTGGGGGTGTCAGTTTGTGTGATGGGTGGGGGTGTCTGTGTGTGTGATGGATGGGGGTGTCTGTGTGTGTGATGGGTGGGGGTGTCTGTGATGGGTGGGGGTGTCAGTTTGTGTGATGGGTGGGTGTGTCTGTGTGTGTGATGGATGGGGGTGTCTGTGTGTGTGATGGGTCGGGGTGTCAGTGTGTGTGATGGGTGGGGGTGATAGTGTGTGTGATGGATGGGGGTGTCAGTGTGTGTGATGGTTGGGGGTGTCTGTGTGTGTGATGGGTGGGGGTGTCAGTGTGTGTGATGGGTGGTGGTGTCAGTGTGTGTGATGGGTGGGGGTGTCTGTGTGTGTGATGGGTGGACGTGTCAGTTTGTGTGATGGGTGGGGGTGTCTGTGTGTGTGATGGGTGGGGGTGTCAGTGTGTGTGATGGGTGGGGGTGTCAGTGTGTGTGATGGATGGGTGTGTCAATGTGTGTGATGGGTGGCGGTGTCTGTGTGTGTGATGGGTGGGGGTGTCAGTTTGTGTGATGGGTGGGGGTGTCTGTGTGTGTGATGGGTTAGGGTGTCAGTGTGTGTGATGGGTGGGGGTGTCAGTGTGTGTGATGGGTGGGGGTGTCAGTGTGTGTGATGGGTGGGGTTGTCTGTGTGTGTGATGAGTGGGGGTGTCAGTGTGTGTGATGGGTGGGGGTGCCTGTGTGTGTGATGGGTGGGGGTGTCAGTACGTGTGATTGGTGGGGGTGTCAGTGTGTGTGATGGGTGGGGGTGTCAGTGTGTATGATGGGTGGGGGTGTCAGTGTGTGTGATGGGTGGGGATGTCAGTGTGTGTGATGAATGGGAGTGTCAGTGTGTGTGATGAGTGGGGGTGCCTGTGTGTGTGATGAGTGGGGGTGTCTGTGTGTGTGATGAGTGGGGGTGTCTGGGGGTGTCTGTGTGTGTGATGAGTGGGGGTGTCTGAGGGTGTGTGATGAGTGGGGGTGTCTGTGTGTGTGATGAGTGGGGGTGTCCGTTAGTGTGATGGGTGGGGGTGTCTGTGTGTGCGATGAGTGGGGGTGTCTGGTGGTGTCTGAGTGTGTGATGCGTGGGGGTGTCTGTGTGTGTGATGAGTGGGCGTGTCTGGGGGTGGCTGTGTGTGTGATGATGGGGGTGTCAGTGTGTGTGATGGGTGGGGGTGTCTGGTGGTGTCTGAGTGTGTGATGCGTGGGGGTGTCTGTGTGTGTGATGAGTTGTGGTGTCTGTGTGTGTGATGGGTGGGGGTGTCTGTGTGTGTGACAGGTGGGGATGTCAGTGTTTGTGATGGGTGGGGGTGTCTGTGTGTGTGATGGGTGGGGGTGTATGATGGGTGGGGGTGTCTGTGTGTGTGATGAGTGGGGGTGTCTGTGTGTGTGATGAGTGGGGGTGTCAGTGTGTGTGATGGGTGGGAGTGTCTGTGTGTGTGATGGTTGGGGGTGTCTGTGTGTGTGATGGGTGGGGGTGTCTGTGTCTGTGATGAGTGGGGGTGTCTGTGTGTGTGATGAGTGGGGGTGTCTGTGTGTGTAATGGGTGGGGGTGTCCGTGTGTGTGACAGGTGGGGATGTCAGTGTGTGTGATGGGTGGGGGTGTCTATGTGTGTGATTGGTGGGGGTGTATGATGGGTGGGGGTGTCTGTGTGTGTGATGATGGGGGTGTATGTGTGTGTGATGGGTGGGGGTTTCTGGGGGTGTCTGTGTGTGTGATGAGTGGGGGTGTCAGTGTGTGTGATGGGTGGGGGTGTCTGGGGGTGTCAGTGTGTGTGATGGGTGGGGATGTCAGTGTGTGTGATGAGTGGGGGTGTCTGGGGGTGTCTGTGTGTGTGATGAGTGGCGGTGTCTGTGTGTGTAATGGGTGGGGGTGTCTGTGTGAGTTATGACTGGGGGTGTCTGTGTGTGTGATGGGTGGGGGTGTCAGTGTGTGTGATGAGTGGGGGTGTCTGTGTGTGTGATGAGTGGGGGTGTCTGTGTGTGATGGGTGGGGGTGTCTGTCTTTGTGATGAGTGGGGGTGTCTGTGTGTGTAATGAATGGGGGTGTCTGTGTGTCTGATGGGTGGGGGTGTCTGTGAAGAGTGGGCGTGTCTGTGGGTGGCTGTGTGTGTGATGAGTGGGGGTGTCTGTGTGTGTGTGATGAGTGGTGGTGTCTGTGTGTGTGATGAGTGGGGGTGTCAGTGTGTTTGATGGGTGGGGGTGTCTGGGGGTTTCAGTGTGTGTGATGAGTGGGGGTGTCAGTGTGTGTGATGGGTGGAGGTGTCTGTGTGTGTGATGAGTGGGTGTGTCAATGTGTGTGATGGGTGGGGGTGTCTGTGTGTGTGATGGGTGGGGGTGTCAGTTTGTGTGATGGGTGGGGGTGTCTGTGTGTGTGATGGGTGGGGGTGTCAGTGTGTGTGATGGGTGGGGGTGTCAGTGTGTGTGATGGGTGGGGGTGTCAGTGTGTGTGATGGGTGGGGTTGTCTGTGTGTGTGATGAGTGGGGGTGTCAGTGTGTGTGATGGGTGGGGGTGTCTGTGTGTGTGATGGGCGGGGGTGTCAGTGTGTGTGATTGGTGGGGGTGTCAGTGTGTGTGATGGGTGGGGGTGTCAGTATGTATGATGGGTGGGGGTGTCAGTGTGTGTGATGGGTGGGGATGTCAGTGTGTGTGATGAGTGGGAGTGTCAGTGTGTGTGAAAAGTGGGGGTGCCTGTGTGTGTGATGAGTGGGGGTGTCTGTGTGTGTGATGAGTGGGGGTGTCTGGGGGTGTCTGTGTGTGTGATGAGTGGGGGTGTCTGAGGGTGTGTGATGAGTGGGGGTGTCTGTGTGTGTGATGAGTGGGGGTGTCTGTGAGTGTGATGGGTGGGGGTGTCTGTGTGTGCGATGAGTGGGGGTGTCTGTGAAGAGTGGGCGTGTCTGGGGGTGGCTGTGTGTGTGATGATGGGGGTGTCAGGGTGTGTGATGGGTGGGGGTGTCTGGTGGTGTCTGTGTGTGTGATGAGTGGGGGTGTCTGTGTGTGTGATGAGTGGGGGTGTCTGTGTGTGTGATGAGTGGGGGTGTCTTTGTGTGTGATGGGTGGGGGTGTCTGTGTGTGTGACAGGTGGGGATGTCAGTGTTTGTGATGGGTGGGGGTGTCTGTGTGTGTGATGGGTGGGGGTGTATGATGGGTGGGGGTGTCTGTGTGTGTGATGAGTGGGGGTGTCAGTGTGTGTGATGGGTGGGAGTGTCTGTGTGTGTGATGGTTGGGGGTGTCTGTGTGTGTGATGGGTGGGGGTGTCTGTGTGTGTGATGAGTGGGGGTGTCTGTGTGTGTAATGGGTGGGGGTGTCCGTGTGTGTGACAGGTGGGAATGTCAGTGTGTGTGATGGGTGGGGGTGTCTGTGTGTGTGATTGGTGGGGGTGTATGATGGGTGGGGGTGTCTGTGTGTGTGATGATGGGGATGTCAGTGTGTGTGATGAGTGGGAGTGTCAGTGTGCGTGATGAGTGGGGGTGCCTGTGTGTGTGATGAGTGGGGGTGTCTGTGTGTGTGATGAGTGGGGGTGTCTGGGGGTGTCTGTGTGTGTGATGAGTGGGGGTGTCTGAGGGTGTGTGATGAGTGGGGGTGTCTGTGTGTGTGATGAGTGGGGGTGTCCGTGAGTGTGATGGGTGGGGGTGTCTGTGTGTGCGATGAGTGGGGGTGTCTGTGAAGAGTGGGCGTGTCGGGGGGTGGCTGTGTGTGTGATGATGGGGGTGTCAGTGTGTGTGATGGGTGGGGGTGTCTGGTGGTGTCTGTGTGTGTGATGAGTGGGGGTGTCTGTGTGTGTGATGAGTGGGGGTGTCTGTGTGTGTGATGAGTGGGGGTGTCTGTGTGTGTGATGGTTGGGGGTGTCTGTGTGTGTGATGGGTGGGGGTGTCTGTGTGTGTGATGAGTGGGGATGTCTGTGTGTGTGATGAGTGGGGGTGTCTGTGTGTGTAATGGGTGGGGGTGTCCGTGTGTGTGACAGGTGGGGATGTCAGTGTGTGTGATGGGTGGGGGTGTCTGTGTGTGTGATTGGTGTGGGTGTATGATGGGTGGGGGTGTCTGTGTGTGTGATGATGGGGGTGTCTGTGTGTGTGATGAGTGGGGGTGTCAGTGTGTGTGATGGGTGGGAGTGTCTGTGTGTGTGATGGGTGGGGGTGTCTGTGTGTGTGATGAGTGGGTGTGTCAGTGTGTGTGATGGGTGGGGGTGTCTGTGTGTGTGATGAGTGGGGGTGTCTGTGTGTGTGATGAGTGGGGGTGTCAGTGTGTTTGATGGGTGAGGGTGTCTGGGGGTGTCAGTGTGTGTGATGAGTGGGCGTGTCAGTGTGTGTGATGGGTGGGGGTGTCTGTGTGTGTGATGAGTGGGTGTGTCAGTGTGTGTGATGGGTGGGGGTGTCTGTGTGTGTGATGATGGGGGTGTCAGTGTGTGTGATGGGTGGGGGTGTCTGTGTGTGTGATGGATGGGGGTGTCTGTGTGTGTGATGGGTGGGGGTGTCAGTGTGCGTGATGGGTGGGGGTGTCTGTGTGTGTGATGAGTGGGGGTGTCAGTGTGTGTGATGGGTGGGGGTGTCTGTGTGTGTGATGAGTGGGGGTGTCAGTGTGTGTGATGGGTGGGGGTGTCTGCGTGTGTGATGGATGGGGGTGTCAGTGTGTGTGATGGGTGGGGGTGTCTGTGTGTGTGATGGGTGCGGGTGTCAGTGTGTGTGATGGGTGGTGGAGTCAGTGTGTGTGATGGGTGGGGGTGTCTGTGTGTGTGATGGGTGGGCGTGTCAGTTTGTGTGATGGGTGGGGGTGTCTGTGTGTGTGATGGGTGGGGGTGTCAGTGTGTGTGATGGGTGGGGGTGTCAGTGTGCGTGATGGGTGGGGGTGTCTGTGTGTGTGATGAGTGGGGGTGTCAGTGTGTGTGATGGGTGGGGGTGTCTGTGTGTGTGATGAGTGGGGGTGTCAGTGTGTGTGATGGGTGGGGGTGTCTGCGTGTGTGATGGATGGGGGTGTCAGTGTGTGTGATGGGTGGGGGTGTCTGTGTGTGTGATGGGTGCGGGTGTCAGTGTGTGTGATGGGTGGTGGAGTCAGTGTGTGTGATGGGTGGGGGTGTCAGTGTGTGTGATGGGTGGGGGTGTCAGTGTGCGTGATGGGTGGGGGTGTCTGTGTGTGTGATGAGTGGGGGTGTCAGTGTGTGTGATGGGTGGGGGTGTCTGTGTGTGTGATGAGTGGGGGTGTCAGTGTGTGTGATGGGTGGGGGTGTCTGCGTGTGTGATGGATGGGGGTGTCAGTGTGTGTGATGGGTGGAGGTGTCTGTGTGTGTGATGGGTGGGGGTGTCAGTGTGTGTGATGGGTGGTGGTGTCAGTGTGTGTGATGGGTGGGGGTGTCTGTGTGTGTGATGGGTGGGCGTGTCAGTTTGTGTGATGGGTGGGGGTGTCTGTGTGTGTGATGGGTGGGGGTGTCAGTGTGTGTGATGGGTGGGGGTGTCTGTGTGTGTGATGGGTGGGGGTGTCAGTGTGTGTGATGGGTGGGGTTGTCAGTGTGTGTGATGGGTGGGGGTGTCAGTGTGTGTGATGGATGGGGGTGTTAGTGTGTGTGATGGGTGTGGGTGTTAGTGTGTGTGATGGGTGGGGGTGTCTGTGTGTGTGATGGGTCGGGGTGTCTGTGTGTGTGATTATCACAGATTATCATAGAATTTACAGTGCAGAAGGAGGCAATTCTGCCCATCGAGTCTGCACTGGCTCTTGGAAAGTGCACCCTACCCAAGGTCAACACCTCCACCCTATCCCCATAACCCAGTAAACACACCGAACACTATGGGCAATTTTGGACACTAAGGGCAATTTCGCATGGCCAATCCACCTAACCTGCACATATTTGTACTGTGGGAGGAAACCGGAGCACCCGGAGGAAACCCACACACACACGGGGAGGATGTGCAGACTCCGCACAGACAGTGACCCAAGCCGGAATCAACACGGGACCCTGGAGCTGTGAAGCAATTGTGCGATCCGCAATGCTACCGTGCTGCCAACAGATGATGGGGGTGTCAGTGTGTGTGATGGGTGGGGGTGTATGATGGGTGGGGGTGTCTGTGTGTGTGATGAGTGGGGGTGTCAGTGTGTGTGATGGGTGGGAGTGTCTGTGTGTGTGATGGTTGGGGGTGTCTGTGTGTGTGATGGGTGGGGGTGTCTGTGTGTGTGATGAGTGGGGGTGTCTGTGTGTGTAATGGGTGGGGGTGTCCGTGTGTGTGACAGGTGGGAATGTCAGTGTGTGTGATGGGTGGGGGTGTCTGTGTGTGTGATTGGTGGGGGTGTATGATGGGTGGGGGTGTCTGTGTGTGTGATGATGGGGATGTCAGTGTGTGTGATGAGTGGGAGTGTCAGTGTGCGTGATGAGTGGGGGTGCCTGTGTGTGTGATGAGTGGGGGTGTCTGTGTGTGTGATGAGTGGGGGTGTCTGGGGGTGTCTGTGTGTGTGATGAGTGGGGGTGTCTGAGGGTGTGTGATGAGTGGGGGTGTCTGTGTGTGTGATGAGTGGGGGTGTCCGTGAGTGTGATGGGTGGGGGTGTCTGTGTGTGCGATGAGTGGGGGTGTCTGTGAAGAGTGGGCGTGTCGGGGGGTGGCTGTGTGTGTGATGATGGGGGTGTCAGTGTGTGTGATGGGTGGGGGTGTCTGGTGGTGTCTGTGTGTGTGATGAGTGGGGGTGTCTGTGTGTGTGATGAGTGGGGGTGTCTGTGTGTGTGATGAGTGGGGGTGTCTGTGTGTGTGATGGTTGGGGGTGTCTGTGTGTGTGATGGGTGGGGGTGTCTGTGTGTGTGATGAGTGGGGATGTCTGTGTGTGTGATGAGTGGGGGTGTCTGTGTGTGTAATGGGTGGGGGTGTCCGTGTGTGTGACAGGTGGGGATGTCAGTGTGTGTGATGGGTGGGGGTGTCTGTGTGTGTGATTGGTGTGGGTGTATGATGGGTGGGGGTGTCTGTGTGTGTGATGATGGGGGTGTCTGTGTGTGTGATGAGTGGGGGTGTCAGTGTGTGTGATGGGTGGGAGTGTCTGTGTGTGTGATGGGTGGGGGTGTCTGTGTGTGTGATGAGTGGGTGTGTCAGTGTGTGTGATGGGTGGGGGTGTCTGTGTGTGTGATGAGTGGGGGTGTCTGTGTGTGTGATGAGTGGGGGTGTCAGTGTGTTTGATGGGTGAGGGTGTCTGGGGGTGTCAGTGTGTGTGATGAGTGGGCGTGTCAGTGTGTGTGATGGGTGGGGGTGTCTGTGTGTGTGATGAGTGGGTGTGTCAGTGTGTGTGATGGGTGGGGGTGTCTGTGTGTGTGATGATGGGGGTGTCAGTGTGTGTGATGGGTGGGGGTGTCTGTGTGTGTGATGGATGGGGGTGTCTGTGTGTGTGATGGGTGGGGGTGTCAGTGTGCGTGATGGGTGGGGGTGTCTGTGTGTGTGATGAGTGGGGGTGTCAGTGTGTGTGATGGGTGGGGGTGTCTGTGTGTGTGATGAGTGGGGGTGTCAGTGTGTGTGATGGGTGGGGGTGTCTGCGTGTGTGATGGATGGGGGTGTCAGTGTGTGTGATGGGTGGGGGTGTCTGTGTGTGTGATGGGTGCGGGTGTCAGTGTGTGTGATGGGTGGTGGAGTCAGTGTGTGTGATGGGTGGGGGTGTCTGTGTGTGTGATGGGTGGGCGTGTCAGTTTGTGTGATGGGTGGGGGTGTCTGTGTGTGTGATGGGTGGGGGTGTCAGTGTGTGTGATGGGTGGGGGTGTCAGTGTGCGTGATGGGTGGGGGTGTCTGTGTGTGTGATGAGTGGGTGTGTCAGTGTGTGTGATGGGTGGGGGTGTCTGTGTGTGTGATGATGGGGGTGTCGGTGTGTGTGATGAGTGGGTGTGTCTGTGTGTGTGATGAGTGGGTTGTCGGTGTGTGTGATGAGTGGGGGTGTCAGTGTGTGTGATGGGTGGGGGTGTCTGGGGGTGTGATGATGGGGGTGTCTGGGGGTGTCAGTGTGTGTGATGGGTGGGGGTGTCTGTGTGTGTGATGGGTGGGGGTGTCAGTGTGTGTGATGGGTGGTGGTGTCTGGGAGTGTCAGTGTGTGTGATGAGTGGGGGTGTCAGTGTGTGTGATGGGTGGGGGTGTCTGTGTGTGTGATGAGTGGGTGTGTCAGTGTGTGTGATGGGTGGGGGTGTCTGTGTGTGTGATGATGGGGGTGTCAGTGTGTGTGATGGGTGGGGTGTCTGTGTGTGTGATGGATGGGTGTGTCTGTGTGTGTGATGGGTGGGGGTGTCAGTTTGTGTGATGGGTGGGGGTGTCTGTGTGTGTGATGGATGGGGGTGTCTGTGTGTGTGATGGGTGGGGGTGTCTGTGATGGGTGGGGGTGTCAGTTTGTGTGATGGGTGGGTGTGTCTGTGTGTGTGATGGATGGGGGTGTCTGTGTGTGTGATGGGTCGGGGTGTCAGTGTGTGTGATGGGTGGGGGTGATAGTGTGTGTGATGGATGGGGGTGTCAGTGTGTGTGATGGTTGGGGGTGTCTGTGTGTGTGATGGGTGGGGGTGTCAGTGTGTGTGATGGGTAGTGGTGTCAGTGTGTGTGATGGGTGGGGGTGTCTGTGTGTGTGATGGGTGGACGTGTCAGTTTGTGTGATGGGTGGGGGTGTCTGTGTGTGTGATGGGTGGGGGTGTCAGTGTGTGTGATGGGTGGGGGTGTCAGTGTGTGTGATGGATGGGTGTGTCAATGTGTGTGATGGGTGGCGGTGTCTGTGTGTGTGATGGGTGGGGGTGTCAGTTTGTGTGATGGGTGGGGGTGTCTGTGTGTGTGATGGGTTAGGGTGTCAGTGTGTGTGATGGGTGGGGGTGTCAGTGTGTGTGATGGGTGGGGGTGTCAGTGTGTGTGATGGGTGGGGTTGTCTGTGTGTGTGATGAGTGGGGGTGTCAGTGTGTGTGATGGGTGGGGGTGCCTGTGTGTGTGATGGGTGGGGGTGTCAGTACGTGTGATTGGTGGGGGTGTCAGTGTGTGTGATGGGTGGGGGTGTCAGTGTGTATGATGGGTGGGGGTGTCAGTGTGTGTGATGGGTGGGGATGTCAGTGTGTGTGATGAATGGGAGTGTCAGTGTGTGTGATGAGTGGGGGTGCCTGTGTGTGTGATGAGTGGGGGTGTCTGTGTGTGTGATGAGTGGGGGTGTCTGGGGGTGTCTGTGTGTGTGATGAGTGGGGGTGTCTGAGGGTGTGTGATGAGTGGGGGTGTCTGTGTGTGTGATGAGTGGGGGTGTCCGTTAGTGTGATGGGTGGGGGTGTCTGTGTGTGCGATGAGTGGGGGTGTCTGGTGGTGTCTGAGTGTGTGATGCGTGGGGGTGTCTGTGTGTGTGATGAGTGGGCGTGTCTGGGGGTGGCTGTGTGTGTGATGATGGGGGTGTCAGTGTGTGTGATGGGTGGGGGTGTCTGGTGGTGTCTGAGTGTGTGATGCGTGGGGGTGTCTGTGTGTGTGATGAGTTGTGGTGTCTGTGTGTGTGATGGGTGGGGGTGTCTGTGTGTGTGACAGGTGGGGATGTCAGTGTTTGTGATGGGTGGGGGTGTCTGTGTGTGTGATGGGTGGGGGTGTATGATGGGTGGGGGTGTCTGTGTGTGTGATGAGTGGGGGTGTCTGTGTGTGTGATGAGTGGGGGTGTCAGTGTGTGTGATGGGTGGGAGTGTCTGTGTGTGTGATGGTTGGGGGTGTCTGTGTGTGTGATGGGTGGGGGTGTCTGTGTCTGTGATGAGTGGGGGTGTCTGTGTGTGTGATGAGTGGGGGTGTCTGTGTGTGTAATGGGTGGGGGTGTCCGTGTGTGTGACAGGTGGGGATGTCAGTGTGTGTGATGGGTGGGGGTGTCTATGTGTGTGATTGGTGGGGGTGTATGATGGGTGGGGGTGTCTGTGTGTGTGATGATGGGGGTGTATGTGTGTGTGATGGGTGGGGGTTTCTGGGGGTGTCTGTGTGTGTGATGAGTGGGGGTGTCAGTGTGTGTGATGGGTGGGGGTGTCTGGGGGTGTCAGTGTGTGTGATGGGTGGGGATGTCAGTGTGTGTGATGAGTGGGGGTGTCTGGGGGTGTCTGTGTGTGTGATGAGTGGCGGTGTCTGTGTGTGTAATGGGTGGGGGTGTCTGTGTGAGTTATGACTGGGGGTGTCTGTGTGTGTGATGGGTGGGGGTGTCAGTGTGTGTGATGAGTGGGGGTGTCTGTGTGTGTGATGAGTGGGGGTGTCTGTGTGTGATGGGTGGGGGTGTCTGTCTTTGTGATGAGTGGGGGTGTCTGTGTGTGTAATGAATGGGGGTGTCTGTGTGTCTGATGGGTGGGGGTGTCTGTGAAGAGTGGGCGTGTCTGTGGGTGGCTGTGTGTGTGATGAGTGGGGGTGTCTGTGTGTGTGTGATGAGTGGTGGTGTCTGTGTGTGTGATGAGTGGGGGTGTCAGTGTGTTTGATGGGTGGGGGTGTCTGGGGGTTTCAGTGTGTGTGATGAGTGGGGGTGTCAGTGTGTGTGATGGGTGGAGGTGTCTGTGTGTGTGATGAGTGGGTGTGTCAATGTGTGTGATGGGTGGGGGTGTCTGTGTGTGTGATGGGTGGGGGTGTCAGTTTGTGTGATGGGTGGGGGTGTCTGTGTGTGTGATGGGTGGGGGTGTCAGTGTGTGTGATGGGTGGGGGTGTCAGTGTGTGTGATGGGTGGGGGTGTCAGTGTGTGTGATGGGTGGGGTTGTCTGTGTGTGTGATGAGTGGGGGTGTCAGTGTGTGTGATGGGTGGGGGTGTCTGTGTGTGTGATGGGCGGGGGTGTTAGTGTGTGTGATTGGTGGGGGTGTCAGTGTGTGTGATGGGTGGGGGTGTCAGTATGTATGATGGGTGGGGGTGTCAGTGTGTGTGATGGGTGGGGATGTCAGTGTGTGTGATGAGTGGGAGTGTCAGTGTGTGTGAAAAGTGGGGGTGCCTGTGTGTGTGATGAGTGGGGGTGTCTGTGTGTGTGATGAGTGGGGGTGTCTGGGGGTGTCTGTGTGTGTGATGAGTGGGGGTGTCTGAGGGTGTGTGATGAGTGGGGGTGTCTGTGTGTGTGATGAGTGGGGGTGTCTGTGAGTGTGATGGGTGGGGGTGTCTGTGTGTGCGATGAGTGGGGGTGTCTGTGAAGAGTGGGCGTGTCTGGGGGTGGCTGTGTGTGTGATGATGGGGGTGTCAGGGTGTGTGATGGGTGGGGGTGTCTGGTGGTGTCTGTGTGTGTGATGAGTGGGGGTGTCTGTGTGTGTGATGAGTGGGGGTGTCTGTGTGTGTGATGAGTGGGGGTGTCTTTGTGTGTGATGGGTGGGGGTGTCTGTGTGTGTGACAGGTGGGGATGTCAGTGTTTGTGATGGGTGGGGGTGTCTGTGTGTGTGATGGGTGGGGGTGTATGATGGGTGGGGGTGTCTGTGTGTGTGATGAGTGGGGGTGTCAGTGTGTGTGATGGGTGGGAGTGTCTGTGTGTGTGATGGTTGGGGGTGTCTGTGTGTGTGATGGGTGGGGGTGTCTGTGTGTGTGATGAGTGGGGGTGTCTGTGTGTGTAATGGGTGGGGGTGTCCGTGTGTGTGACAGGTGGGAATGTCAGTGTGTGTGATGGGTGGGGGTGTCTGTGTGTGTGATTGGTGGGGGTGTATGATGGGTGGGGGTGTCTGTGTGTGTGATGATGGGGATGTCAGTGTGTGTGATGAGTGGGAGTGTCAGTGTGCGTGATGAGTGGGGGTGCCTGTGTGTGTGATGAGTGGGGGTGTCTGTGTGTGTGATGAGTGGGGGTGTCTGGGGGTGTCTGTGTGTGTGATGAGTGGGGGTGTCTGAGGGTGTGTGATGAGTGGGGGTGTCTGTGTGTGTGATGAGTGGGGGTGTCCGTGATTGTGATGGGTGGGGGTGTCTGTGTGTGCGATGAGTGGGGGTGTCTGTGAAGAGTGGGCGTGTCGGGGGGTGGCTGTGTGTGTGATGATGGGGGTGTCAGTGTGTGTGATGGGTGGGGGTGTCTGGTGGTGTCTGTGTGTGTGATGAGTGGGGGTGTCTGTGTGTGTGATGAGTGGGGGTGTCTGTGTGTGTGATGAGTGGGGGTGTCTGTGTGTGTGATGGTTGGGGGTGTCTGTGTGTGTGATGGGTGGGGGTGTCTGTGTGTGTGATGAGTGGGGATGTCTGTGTGTGTGATGAGTGGGGGTGTCTGTGTGTGTAATGGGTGGGGGTGTCCGTGTGTGTGACAGGTGGGGATGTCAGTGTGTGTGATGGGTGGGGGTGTCTGTGTGTGTGATTGGTGTGGGTGTATGATGGGTGGGGGTGTCTGTGTGTGTGATGATGGGGGTGTCTGTGTGTGTGATGAGTGGGGGTGTCAGTGTGTGTGATGGGTGGGAGTGTCTGTGTGTGTGATGGGTGGGGGTGTCTGTGTGTGTGATGAGTGGGTGTGTCAGTGTGTGTGATGGGTGGGGGTGTCTGTGTGTGTGATGAGTGGGGGTGTCTGTGTGTGTGATGAGTGGGGGTGTCAGTGTGTTTGATGGGTGAGGGTGTCTGGGGGTGTCAGTGTGTGTGATGAGTGGGCGTGTCAGTGTGTGTGATGGGTGGGGGTGTCTGTGTGTGTGATGAGTGGGTGTGTCAGTGTGTGTGATGGGTGGGGGTGTCTGTGTGTGTGATGATGGGGGTGTCAGTGTGTGTGATGGGTGGGGGTGTCTGTGTGTGTGATGGATGGGGGTGTCTGTGTGTGTGATGGGTGGGGGTGTCAGTGTGCGTGATGGGTGGGGGTGTCTGTATGTGTGATGAGTGGGGGTGTCAGTGTGTGTGATGGGTGGGGGTGTCTGTGTGTGTGATGAGTGGGGGTGTCAGTGTGTGTGATGGGTGGGGGTGTCTGCGTGTGTGATGGATGGGGGTGTCAGTGTGTGTGATGGGTGGGGGTGTCTGTGTGTGTGATGGGTGCGGGTGTCAGTGTGTGTGATGGGTGGTGGAGTCAGTGTGTGTGATGGGTGGGGGTGTCTGTGTGTGTGATGGGTGGGCGTGTCAGTTTGTGTGATGGGTGGGGGTGTCTGTGTGTGTGATGGGTGGGGGTGTCAGTGTGTGTGATGGGTGGGGGTGTCAGTGTGCGTGATGGGTGGGGGTGTCTGTGTGTGTGATGAGTGGGGGTGTCAGTGTGTGTGATGGGTGGGGGTGTCTGTGTGTGTGATGAGTGGGGGTGTCAGTGTGTGTGATGGGTGGGGGTGTCTGCGTGTGTGATGGATGGGGGTGTCAGTGTGTGTGATGGGTGGGGGTGTCTGTGTGTGTGATGGGTGCGGGTGTCAGTGTGTGTGATGGGTGGTGGAGTCAGTGTGTGTGATGGGTGGGGGTGTCAGTGTGTGTGATGGGTGGGGGTGTCAGTGTGCGTGATGGGTGGGGGTGTCTGTGTGTGTGATGAGTGGGGGTGTCAGTGTGTGTGATGGGTGGGGGTGTCTGTGTGTGTGATGAGTGGGGGTGTCAGTGTGTGTGATGGGTGGGGGTGTCTGCGTGTGTGATGGATGGGGGTGTCAGTGTGTGTGATGGGTGGAGGTGTCTGTGTGTGTGATGGGTGGGGGTGTCAGTGTGTGTGATGGGTGGTGGTGTCAGTGTGTGTGATGGGTGGGGGTGTCTGTGTGTGTGATGGGTGGGCGTGTCAGTTTGTGTGATGGGTGGGGGTGTCTGTGTGTGTGATGGGTGGGGGTGTCAGTGTGTGTGATGGGTGGGGGTGTCTGTGTGTGTGATGGGTGGGGGTGTCAGTGTGTGTGATGGGTGGGGTTGTCAGTGTGTGTGATGGGTGGGGGTGTCAGTGTGTGTGATGGATGGGGGTGTTAGTGTGTGTGATGGGTGTGGGTGTTAGTGTGTGTGATGGGTGGGGGTGTCTGTGTGTGTGATGGGTCGGGGTGTCTGTGTGTGTGATTATCACAGATTATCATAGAATTTACAGTGCAGAAGGAGGCAATTCTGCCCATCGAGTCTGCACTGGCTCTTGGAAAGTGCACCCTACCCAAGGTCAACACCTCCACCCTATCCCCATAACCCAGTAAACACACCGAACACTATGGGCAATTTTGGACACTAAGGGCAATTTCGCATGGCCAATCCACCTAACCTGCACATATTTGTACTGTGGGAGGAAACCGGAGCACCCGGAGGAAACCCACACACACACGGGGAGGATGTGCAGACTCCGCACAGACAGTGACCCAAGCCGGAATCAACACGGGACCCTGGAGCTGTGAAGCAATTGTGCGATCCGCAATGCTACCGTGCTGCCAACAGATGATGGGGGTGTCAGTGTGTGTGATGGGTGGGGGTGTATGATGGGTGGGGGTGTCTGTGTGTGTGATGAGTGGGGGTGTCAGTGTGTGTGATGGGTGGGAGTGTCTGTGTGTGTGATGGTTGGGGGTGTCTGTGTGTGTGATGGGTGGGGGTGTCTGTGTGTGTGATGAGTGGGGGTGTCTGTGTGTGTAATGGGTGGGGGTGTCCGTGTGTGTGACAGGTGGGAATGTCAGTGTGTGTGATGGGTGGGGGTGTCTGTGTGTGTGATTGGTGGGGGTGTATGATGGGTGGGGGTGTCTGTGTGTGTGATGATGGGGATGTCAGTGTGTGTGATGAGTGGGAGTGTCAGTGTGCGTGATGAGTGGGGGTGCCTGTGTGTGTGATGAGTGGGGGTGTCTGTGTGTGTGATGAGTGGGGGTGTCTGGGGGTGTCTGTGTGTGTGATGAGTGGGGGTGTCTGAGGGTGTGTGATGAGTGGGGGTGTCTGTGTGTGTGATGAGTGGGGGTGTCCGTGAGTGTGATGGGTGGGGGTGTCTGTGTGTGCGATGAGTGGGGGTGTCTGTGAAGAGTGGGCGTGTCGGGGGGTGGCTGTGTGTGTGATGATGGGGGTGTCAGTGTGTGTGATGGGTGGGGGTGTCTGGTGGTGTCTGTGTGTGTGATGAGTGGGGGTGTCTGTGTGTGTGATGAGTGGGGGTGTCTGTGTGTGTGATGAGTGGGGGTGTCTGTGTGTGTGATGGTTGGGGGTGTCTGTGTGTGTGATGGGTGGGGGTGTCTGTGTGTGTGATGAGTGGGGATGTCTGTGTGTGTGATGAGTGGGGGTGTCTGTGTGTGTAATGGGTGGGGGTGTCCGTGTGTGTGACAGGTGGGGATGTCAGTGTGTGTGATGGGTGGGGGTGTCTGTGTGTGTGATTGGTGTGGGTGTATGATGGGTGGGGGTGTCTGTGTGTGTGATGATGGGGGTGTCTGTGTGTGTGATGAGTGGGGGTGTCAGTGTGTGTGATGGGTGGGAGTGTCTGTGTGTGTGATGGGTGGGGGTGTCTGTGTGTGTGATGAGTGGGTGTGTCAGTGTGTGTGATGGGTGGGGGTGTCTGTGTGTGTGATGAGTGGGGGTGTCTGTGTGTGTGATGAGTGGGGGTGTCAGTGTGTTTGATGGGTGAGGGTGTCTGGGGGTGTCAGTGTGTGTGATGAGTGGGCGTGTCAGTGTGTGTGATGGGTGGGGGTGTCTGTGTGTGTGATGAGTGGGTGTGTCAGTGTGTGTGATGGGTGGGGGTGTCTGTGTGTGTGATGATGGGGGTGTCAGTGTGTGTGATGGGTGGGGGTGTCTGTGTGTGTGATGGATGGGGGTGTCTGTGTGTGTGATGGGTGGGGGTGTCAGTGTGCGTGATGGGTGGGGGTGTCTGTGTGTGTGATGAGTGGGGGTGTCAGTGTGTGTGATGGGTGGGGGTGTCTGTGTGTGTGATGAGTGGGGGTGTCAGTGTGTGTGATGGGTGGGGGTGTCTGCGTGTGTGATGGATGGGGGTGTCAGTGTGTGTGATGGGTGGGGGTGTCTGTGTGTGTGATGGGTGCGGGTGTCAGTGTGTGTGATGGGTGGTGGAGTCAGTGTGTGTGATGGGTGGGGGTGTCTGTGTGTGTGATGGGTGGGCGTGTCAGTTTGTGTGATGGGTGGGGGTGTCTGTGTGTGTGATGGGTGGGGGTGTCAGTGTGTGTGATGGGTGGGGGTGTCAGTGTGCGTGATGGGTGGGGGTGTCTGTGTGTGTGATGAGTGGGGGTGTCAGTGTGTGTGATGGGTGGGGGTGTCTGTGTGTGTGATGAGTGGGGGTGTCAGTGTGTGTGATGGGTGGGGGTGTCTGCGTGTGTGATGGATGGGGGTGTCAGTGTGTGTGATGGGTGGGGGTGTCTGTGTGTGTGATGGGTGCGGGTGTCAGTGTGTGTGATGGGTGGTGGAGTCAGTGTGTGTGATGGGTGGGGGTGTCAGTGTGTGTGATGGGTGGGGGTGTCAGTGTGCGTGATGGGTGGGGGTGTCTGTGTGTGTGATGAGTGGGGGTGTCAGTGTGTGTGATGGGTGGGGGTGTCTGTGTGTGTGATGAGTGGGGGTGTCAGTGTGTGTGATGGGTGGGGGTGTCTGCGTGTGTGATGGATGGGGGTGTCAGTGTGTGTGATGGGTGGAGGTGTCTGTGTGTGTGATGGGTGGGGGTGTCAGTGTGTGTGATGGGTGGTGGTGTCAGTGTGTGTGATGGGTGGGGGTGTCTGTGTGTGTGATGGGTGGGCGTGTCAGTTTGTGTGATGGGTGGGGGTGTCTGTGTGTGTGATGGGTGGGGGTGTCAGTGTGTGTGATGGGTGGGGGTGTCTGTGTGTGTGATGGGTGGGGGTGTCAGTGTGTGTGATGGGTGGGGTTGTCAGTGTGTGTGATGGGTGGGGGTGTCAGTGTGTGTGATGGATGGGGGTGTTAGTGTGTGTGATGGGTGTGGGTGTTAGTGTGTGTGATGGGTGGGGGTGTCTGTGTGTGTGATGGGTCGGGGTGTCTGTGTGTGTGATTATCACAGATTATCATAGAATTTACAGTGCAGAAGGAGGCAATTCTGCCCATCGAGTCTGCACTGGCTCTTGGAAAGTGCACCCTACCCAAGGTCAACACCTCCACCCTATCCCCATAACCCAGTAAACACACCGAACACTATGGGCAATTTTGGACACTAAGGGCAATTTCGCATGGCTAATCCACCTAACCTGCACATATTTGTACTGTGGGAGGAAACCGGAGCACCCGGAGGAAACCCACACACACACGGGGAGGATGTGCAGACTCCGCACAGACAGTGACCCAAGCCGGAATCAACACGGGACCCTGGAGCTGTGAAGCAATTGTGCGATCCGCAATGCTACCGTGCTGCCAACAGATGATGGGGGTGTCAGTGTGTGTGATGGGTGGGGGTGGCTGTGTGTGTGATGATGGTGTGTCAGTGTTTGTGATGGGTGGGGTGTCAGTGTGTGTATGTGTGCGAGATAAAGAGGTGTGTGTGTGACCATTATGAGAACCAGCATTCCATCAGCATTCTTCCCTTTTGAACCAAATGAGCAGCAACACTCCTCCCATTAAAAATGACAAAAAGTTGAGACTTAAATATGATTTTTAACAGGATAACTTTTTAATTATAGTAAACATATACAAGTGGGAAATAGGAAAGACTTCTCTCACTTAGGTTTTTGTATGTTTGCAACCGCTGTGTGAAAACAATCCAATTTTTGTGGTTTGGCTATTCAACACAATAAGAATGTTTTTCTGAGCTTCCTTCAATACTCTTGGGGAGGTCAATAGGGTTCCATGACTGGAATAGTTTTGGAAACCCTGGGTTAGCTGACAGGAAACAGAGTGTAGTAATACATGGGTCTTTTTTTAAGTGGAAGGGCGTTACGGGTCAACTATTCTCAATATACATCCATGATTTGGATGAGGGAACAACATTTAATATTTCCAAGTTTGTTGATGACGTGAAACTAGATAGGAATATGAGTTGTGAGCAGGAAATCAAGAGGCTTCAAGGTGATTTCAACAAGTTGGGTGAGTGGGAAAATACATGGCAGAAGCAGTATAATGTGGATAAATGTGAAGTTAGCCACTTCGGAAGGAGAAACAGAAAGGCAGTGTATTATTTAAAAGGTGATAGATTGAGAAATGTTGATGTACAAAGGGACCTGGGTGTCCTAGTACACCAGTCACTGAAAGCAAGCATGCAGATACAGCAAAACGTTAGGAAGGCAAATAGTTTGTTGGCCTTCATTGCAAGAGACCTTATCTACAGGAGCAAGGATGTCTTACTGCAACTGTACAGGGCCTTGGTGAGAGCTCACCTTACCTAAGAAAGGATATTCTCGCCACAGAAGGAGTGCAGCGAAGGTTCACCAGGCCGATTCCTGGGATGGCTGGGTTGTCGTACGAGGAGTGAAGAGGCGACTGGGCCTGTATTCACTGGAGTTGAGAAAAACGAGAGGGGATCTCATTAAAACGTATAAAACTCTGACAGGGTTGGACAGACTGGTGCAGGGATGTTAATTCCTCTGCCTGGGGGGGTGGGGGGGGGTGTCTAGAACAAAGGTCACAGTCTCAGAATACATGGTAGGCCATTTAAGGTTGAGATGAGGAGAAACCTCTTCACCCTGGGAGTTCTCTACCACAGACGTCACTGAAATCAGCATAATCAAAGACCCCCCCCCCCCCCCAACCCGGCTTACTCACTCTTCCAACTTCTACCATACGGCAGGAGATACAGAAGTCTGAGAACATGCACGAACAGACTCAAAAACAGCTTCTTCCCCGCTGTTACCACACTCCTAAATGACCCTCTTATGGACTGACCTCATTAACACTACACCCTGTATGCTTCATCCGATGCCAGTGCTTATGTAGCTGCATTGCGGATCTTGTGTTGCCCTATTATGTATTTTCTTTTATTCCCTTTTCTTCCCATGTACTTAATGATCTGTTGAGCTGCTCGCAGAAAAATACTTTCCACTGTGCCTCGGTACACGTGACAATAAACAAATCCAATCCAATCCAATCCAATCCAATCACTGAATATATTAAAGAAGGAAATAAATAGATTTCTACATTCTAAAGGCATCGAGGGATATAGGGAGAGCGCAGAAGTGTGGTGTCAAACTACAGGATCAGCCATGATCCTATTGAAAGGTGGAACAGGTTCGAAGAGCAGAATGACTGCACCTGTTCCTATTTTCTATGTTTCTCAATAAATAATGTGGCTGCAAGAGCAAGTCACAGGCTGGAATGCCTGTGGTGAATAACAGTCCTCCTGACTCCTGTGATGAATGTAGAAATTGTTATTTGGATTTGTTTTTTTGTCACCTGTCCCGAGGTACAGTGAAAAGTACTGTTCCACGTACAGTCCAGACAGATCATTCCACACATGAAAAAAAAATGAAAGGGCATATATATATATACACAATGCAAATACATAGACAGAGCCATTGTGTGAAGCATAAAAGAGTGCAGTACCACTCAGTAGAGAAAATGTGTGAAGAGATCAGTTCAGTCCATAAGAGGGTCATTCAGGAGTCTGGTAACAGCAGAGAAGAAGCTGTTTTTGAATCTGTTTGTGTGTGTTCTCAGACTTTTATATCTCCTGCCCGATCAAAGAAGTTGGAAGAGCGAATAATCCTGGTGGGAGGGGGTCTTTGACTATGTTGTCCGCTTTCCCAAGGTACCGGGTGGTGTAGACAGAGTCAATGGATGGAAGGTGGGTTTGCATGATGGACTGGGCTGTGTTCACGACTCTCTGTAGTTTTTTACGGTCTTAGGGAAGCAGTTGCCATACCAGGCTGTTATGTAGCCAGATAGTATGCTTTCTAGGGTGCATCTGCAAAAATTGATAAGAGTCAATGTGGACATGACAAATTTATATATTATATTTCATATTTTTTGCAGTAATGTTATTAAAAACCATAGTTTAAAATACATATTGGTAGTATTTTTGCGAAGGCTATAATAGAACAGTCGTAAAAGGTGAGGTAATCATTCATTCCAACCACTTACTTAGTTACAGATAAAGGGCTAATCGGATATTGTTATGATTGCTGGAGATTCCCTGGAGTGCAGATAATTTAAGGGGAACTGTATTTAGTCCTAGCTAAGCAAACCATGGAACTTATTTTGATACAGATGATGTACTTAATGGATGGAGCCAAGTCTGTCTGTAGTTTTGTAGCCTGTTATAAGATTTTAAATTGAACAGCAGTTTGCCATAGGATTTGAGTCTGATAAGACAGACGTATACTGTATCTGCTCTTGAAAGGATCTCTCTCCAAAAGACTCTGCACAGCTAAGCAAATAAGCTGTTATGTTAACTTTATTTATAAGTGGCATTTGAACTGTATTGGGTTGCTTAATTGGGGTGAGTAGCAGGTATAGGTAGTAAGTTCAAGTTCAAGTTTTTCCTTTTGTTTAATAACTGTTGAGCCGATAATTGTAAAGCTATTTCTTTGATGGTAATGTGGTTAATTCTGAGTTTAAATTAAAGTTTGTTTCAACATAAAAGATACCTGTTGGTCAGAGTAATCCCTCCTGGGGTGAAGTGTCCTTTCCTCACAGTTTTACAACTTTAAAAAAATGTTGGGGTCTGGTCCAGTATCTGAACAGTTCACCATGCCAGATCGGCCTCCACCACCTTATACATTCACTTCCTCCACCACCATTGCGCAATGGTAGCAGTGTGTACCATGTATATGATGTAGTGTAGCAATTCACTAAGGCTCCTTTGGCAACATCTTCCAAACCCCTGACCTCTACCACCTACGACAAATGCAGCAGATGCATGGGATCGGCACCACCTGCAAATTCCCTTCCAAGCCGCACACTATCGCTGTTACTTCACTATCGCTGGATCAAGTACTTGAAACTCCCTTCCTAATAGCACTGAAGGTTTATCTTCAAGAAGGTGGCTCACCTAACTTTTTCAAGGGCAATTAGAGATGGGCAACAATGCTGGCCTAGCCAGTGACACTCATAACCCAGAAATAATTTAAAAACTTCTCTGACAAGGATTAATTGGTGGACTGGACTAGGGGAAGGAGCCTTCTTTCATCACTCAGAATCTTTGGGGGGAAATGTCACAATGTTATAACTGTCACTGAGTTTCACTTTCTTTTTCTTCAGTTGTTGAAGGAAGTGGTCTCCTGCAAGCTCTCTAACTTATGAGCTGTGTGGTTTGGGCTTCAAGATTGACAGAAAGGAAATTAATATGTGACTAATGAGTGACTATGATCCTAAACTTCTTGCAATATATATATAAAAAGAATGTGATCATATATCACATTCCATGTTAAATTAACAGCAGGCAGTAATCTTACTACCTGTAGTTTAATATCCTGCAACTTTTACCAATGTGTAACTGTACATGAAAGGAATGTGAATAGAGTACACTTTCTGGCAAGATAGACCTCTTTGCAATTATGATTTTTTAAACCATGTGTACTAAAGGAAGGGGCTGCTACTTGTGATAAGCAGCCGAGTTTAAGATAACAATCCAGTAAAAGGTTAAACTGCATGTTCAAACATAAAGGAATGACTAAAATTACATCATAATGAACAAAACTTCACATCTATGGTTCGTTGAAAATACAGGAACAAAGAACAAAGAATAAAGAAAATTACAGCACAGGAACAGGCCCTTCGGCCCTCCCATCCTGCGCAGATCCAGATCCTTTATCTAAACCTGTCGCCTATTTTCCAAGGATCTACTGCCCTCTGTTCCCGGCCCGTTCATATATCTGTCTAGATGCATCTTAAATGATGCTATCGTGCCCGCCTCTACCACTTTCTGCTGGCAAAGCGTTCCAGGCTCCCACCACCCTCTGCGTAAAAAACTTTCCACGCACATCTCCCTTAAACCTTCCCCCTCTCACCTTGAAATCGTGAACCCTTGTAATTGACACACCCACTCTTGGAAAAAGCTTGTTGCTTGTCCATACCTCTCATAGTTTTGTAGACCTCAATCAGGTCATCCCTCAACCTCCGTCTTTCCAACGAAACCAATCCTAATCTACTCAACCTTTCTTCATAGTGAGCACCCTCCATACCAGGCAACATCCTGGTGAACCTCCTCTGCACCCTCTCTAAAGCATCCACATCCTTCTGGTAATGTGGCGACCAGAACTGCATGCAGTAGTCCAAATGTGGCCTAACCAAAGTCCTATACAACTGTAACATGACCTGCCGACTCTTGTACTCAATACCCCGTCCGATGAAGGCAAGCATGCTGTATGCCTTCTTGACCACTCTATCGACCTGCGTTGCCACCTTCAGGGTACAACTGAACTCCCAGATCTCTCTGTACATCAATTTTCTCCAGGACTCTTCCATTGACCGTATAGTCCGCTCTTGAATTGGATCTTCCAAAATGCATCACCTCGCATTTGCTTGGATTGAAACTCCATCTGCCATTTCTCTGCCCAACTCTCCAAACTATCTATATTTTGCTGTATTCTCTGACAGTCCCCCTCACTATCTGCAACTCCACCAATCTTAGTATCATCTGCAAACGTGCTAATCAGACCACCTATACCTTCGTCCAGATCATTTATGTATATCACAAACAACAGTGGTCCGAGCACGGATCCCTGTGGAACACCACTAGTCACCCTTCTCCATTTTGAGACACTCCCTTCCACCACTACTCTCTGTCTCCTGTTGCCCAGCCAGTTCTTTATCCATCTAGCTAGTACACCCTGAACCCCTTGCGACTTCACTTTTTCCATCAACCTGCCATGGGAAACTTTATCAAACACCTTACTGAAGTCCATGTATATGACATCTACAGCCCTTCCCTCATCAATTAACTTTGTCACTTCCTCAAAGAATTCTATTAGGTTTTCTTTGTAACAAACAATTTTCTTGAGGTATTCTAGGCATATAGAAAAACTGACATTGTACAGTACAAACAAAAAAAGAAGTCAAGACACAAATTCCACAATAAACATAATGCAAACCACGGCTCTGTTCACGCACGGACCTGCCTCAATATCCCCCTACTCTACTCTACTCTACCCTAAGACACCCCCCCCCGCCCCCCCACCCTGCTGACGCTTACTCCTCTGCGAAGAAGTCAATAAATCGCTGCCACCTTCGGACGAACCCTAGAAGCGAACCTCTCAAGGCGAACTTGACTTTCTCTAGGCCAAGAAAGCTTGCCATGTCTGATAGCCATACCTCAGCCCTCGGGGGCTTTGAGTCCCTCCATGCTAACAGTATGCGTCGCCGGGATACCAGGGAAGCAAAGGCCAGAACATCGGCCTCCCTCTCTTCCTGGACTCCCGGGTCCTCCGAAACCCCAAAGGTTGCCACCTCCAGGCGCATTACCACCCCAGTTTTCAACACCCAGGACATGACATTTGCGAATCCCTGCCAATACCCCCGAGTTTAGGGCACAACCAGAACATGTGTACATGGTTAGCCGACCCTCCGGCACATCTAGCACACTTGTCCTCCAGCCCGAAGAATTTACTCATCCGGGCCACCGTCATGTGGGCCCGGTGCACAACCTTAAACTGGATCAGGCTGAGCCTGGCGCATGTTGCGGTCGTGTTTACTCTGCTCAGGGCTTCTGCCCAAATACCGTCCTCCAGCTCCCCCCAAGCTCCTCCTCCCACTTAAGCTTCAGGTCCTCGGTCTGCGTATCCTCAGCTCTCATTAGCTCTTTGTAGACGTCTGAAACTCTACCCTCTCCCACCTCTCCCCTAGAAACTACCCTGTCCTGCCTCCCCTTCAGCGGGAGACGTGGGAAGGATGGCACCAGTCTGCATACAAAATCCCTCACCTAGTTTCTAAAGTCGTTCCCTCTCGTCAACCCAAACTTCTCCTCCAGCGCCCTCATGCTCGGAAAGCTCCCTTCCAGGAACAGATTCCCCCATCCTCACAATCCCCGCCCTCCTCCACAGTCGATACCCACCGTCCATGTTCCCCAGGGCAAATCGGTGGTTGCCACAGATTGGGGTCCACACCGATGCTCTTACATCACCTACGTGCCTCCTCCACTGGCCCCAGATCCGCAGAGCCGGCACCACTATCGGGCTGGTGGAGTACCGCGCCGGCGGAAGCGGCAGAGGTGCCGTGACCAGGGCTGCTAAGCTAGTGCCCCTGCACGAAGCAGCCTCCATCTGCTCCCAAACTGACCCCGCACCCACCATCCATTTCCTTATCATCGCTATGTTGGCCGCCCAGTAATAGTTGCTGAAGTTCGGCAACGCCAGCCCCCTTCTCCTCTGTTCCTTTCAAGCATCACCCTCTTCATCCGCGGTGACTTCCCCGCCCACACAAATCCCAGAATAATTTTATTCAGCCTCTTAAAGAAGGACCGCGGGATAAAGATGGGGAGACACTGAAAAACAAACAAGAACCGCGGGAGAATCGTCATCTTAACAATCTGCACCTTTGCTGCCAAGGACAGCGGAAGCGCATCCCACCTCCGGCCCTCCTCCCTCACTTGTTCCACCAGTCGGGACAGGTTGAGCTTGTGCAACCTGCCCCAGTCCCATGCCACCTGAATCCCCAAATATCGGAAACTCTCCCCCAACGGCAGCCCCTTCAGCCTACTCTCCTGCCCCCTCGCCTGAATTACAAACAACTCGCTCTTAGCCATGTTCAGTTTGTATCCGGAGAACCGGCCAAATTCCCTCAGGGTTGCCATAATACCGTCCATCCCCACCATTGGGTCCGATACATATAACAGCCGATCATCCGCATATAACGAGACTCTATGTTCCACTCCCCACCGGACCAGCCCTTTCCAGCCCCTAGAAGCTCTCAGTGCAATTCCCAGCGGCTCTATGGCCAGCGCAAACAGCAGTGGGGAGAGAGGGCAGCCCTTACTTGTCCCACGGTGCAGACTAAAGTAGTCCGATGTCGTCCTGTTCGTCCTTACACTCGCCTCCGGGGCCTGATACAATAGCCTAACCCAGTCGATGAACCCCCTCCCCGCCCCGAACCCGAACCGTCCTAGTACCTCCCACAGATAATCCCACTCGACGCGGTCAAAAGCCTTTTCAGCATCCATGGCTACCACTATCTCTACCTCCCTACTCTCCGGGGGCATCATCATCACGTTGAACAGCCTTCTTATGTTGGCCACCAGCTGCCTCCCCTTTACAAACCCGGTTTGATCCTCCACAATTACATCCTGTACACAGTCCTCAATTCTGGTCCCCAAAATCTTGGCCAGTAACTTGGCGTCTACGTTGATCAAAGAGATCGGCCTGTATGATGCACAGGCCTCCAGGTCCTTATCCCGTTTCAGAATAAGCGAGATGGTGGCCTGAGACATCGTCGGGGGTAAACTCCCTCTGTCTCTTGCCTCGTTAAAGACCCTGACCTGCACCGCCCCCACTATCCCGGCAAATCTTTTGTAAAACTCCACCGGATACCCGTCCGGCCCCGGGGCTTTACCTGACTGCATGACCTTCAAGCCCCCCAACACCTCTTCGATTCTGACCAGGCCCCCCAGTCCATCCACCAACACCCTCCCCACTCTTGGGAAGGTCAGTCCGTCCAAGAATCGCCTCATTCCCCCGGGTGGTTCCGAAGTGTACAGCTTCCTATATGACCTTGTTCAGCCCTGCTGGGTCACCCACTAGATTACATTCCTCATCCACTACCCTCCCTATTTCCCTAGCCGCTTCCCTCTTCCTCAGTTGCTGTGCAAGCATTCTCCTGGCCTTCTCCCCATGCTCATAAATCGCACCTTTTATCTTTCTAAGCTGCTCTCCAGCCTTGCCTGTAGTCAGCACCCCAATTTCGGCTTGCAGCCTCCGTCATTTCCTGAGTAACTCTGGCCTCGGGGATTCCGCGTAACTCCTGTCCGTCCGGAGAATTTCCTTAATCAGTCGGTCTGTCTTTGCCCTATCTGTTCTGTCCCTGTACGCCCGGATTAAAATCAACTCCCCTCTCACCACTGCCTTCAGTGCCTCCCAGAGCACCGCTGCTGAGACTTCTCCAGCATCGTTCACCTGCAGGTAATCCTCAGCCTCTCGCACACCGCCTCGTCCGCGAGTAGTCCAACTTCCAGCCTCCATGGTGGGCGCAGAAAGCTGTCCTTACAAAACTGCAGGTCTACCCAGTGCGGAGCGTGGTCCGATATGGCAATTGCCGAATATTCTGCCCCCACCATTCCGGCCAGCAGGTCCCTACTCACAACAAAGTAGTCAATTCGGGAATAGACCTTGTGGACCTGGGAGTAGTACGAGAACTCCCTCGCCGTCGGCCGACTAAATCTCCACGGATCTGCTCCCCCCATTTGCTCCATTAACCCTCTCAGTTCCTTTGCCATCGCTGGCAACCTGCCCGTTTTTGAGCATGGCCGGTCCAGGCTCGGGTCCAGGACAGTATTCGGGGATCTTCACCAGCATCCTCCTAATAAAATCCACATTGTCCCAATTAGGGGCATACACACTGACCAGGACTACTCTCACCCCTTCGAGCTTACCCCTCTCTATAACGAACCTGCCACCCCCATCCACGACTGTGCCCTTCGCCTCAAATTGTACCCTTTTATTAATCAGGATCGCAACCCCTCGCGTCTTAGAATCAAGCCCCGAATGAAAGACCTGGCTGACCCAGCCCTTCCTTAACCTAACCTGGTCTGCCACTTTCAGGTGCGTCTCCTGCAACAAGATTATGTCCGCCTTCAAAACCCGCAGATGCGCAAACACACGCGCCCTCTTCACTGGCCCGTTTAAACCTCTAACGTTCCAGATGATCAGCCTGGTTGGGGGGCACTTCGCCCCCCCCCCCTTTGCCGATCAGCCATCCCCTTTCCTTCGCCAGCCCCCCAGCCATGTGTCGCGCTTCCTCTGGCCCATCCCCTGGCCGGCTCCACCCATGACCTCCTCACTGTTGTCATGCCCAGTTCCCCTCCCCATCAGCAGAACAACTCCACCCCTCCCCCCCCTAGCAACACCATCCTATCACCTAACCTCTGCTCTAATCTAACTATATGGCCACCCCCCACCTCGGCTCCCGTTGACTAGCTGCACTCAGCTAGCCTGGGGCTCACAGCCTCGGCTCCAGCCCGTCTCCCACCCATTGTTCCCAGTCACCCTCCCCCCGACCCCTCCACACCACTTCCCCAGATCAGCCCTGTGGTAGTATGTATTAGGGGTCATGTGGGACTGGGAGCCCAAATGTCATTGGCTGACAGATCCCGGGTCCTGGTTGGCCGTTGACCTCTAGCTCCGCCCTGAAAGCGGAGTATAAGAAGCCGGAGTCCTCCCCCGCAGGCCAGTCTACTATCGAGCTGCGGGGGAACAGACACGCTTAATAAAGCCTCATCGACTTCACTCTATTCGTCTCTCGGAGTCTTTGTGCGCTACTATTTATTAAGCGTGCCTAAAAAGGACTATGGAGCTCAGGATCATCCCGGAATGCCTGAGGATCAGCCCCCACGCAGTGAACGCGGCAGCAGCCTTCAAGCACTGGCAGACTTGTTTCGAGGCCTACCTCAGAACGGCCACCGGCCGGGTCACAGAAGACCAAAAACTACAGGTCCTGCACTCGAGGTTAAGCACGGAGATTTTCTCCCTCATCGAAGACGCGGAGGATTTCCAGACGGCGTTCGCAGCACTGAAAAGTCTGCCCAGTTAACCAAATCTACGCTCGCTACCAGCTCGCGACGAGACGGCAAAGTCCCGGAGAATCGATTGACGAATTCTACGCCGCGCTGCTGATTTTGGGACGAGCCTGCAGCTGCCCTTCGGTGAACGCAAATGAACACACGGACATGTTAATGCGCGATGCTTTTGTGGCAGGTATGAACTCCTCCCAAATCCGCCAAGGACATCTAGAAAAAGAGTCGCTAGGACTCTCAGAGGCACGGGCCCTAGCAGCCTCCCTAGACGTGGCCGCGCGGAATACCCGTGCCTACGGCCCCGACCGCGCGGCAGCCCATTGGGCTCCGTACGTACCCGTCGCGACAAACCCCCCCCCCCCCCCGGACACCCCACAGGCTTGCGCGGTCCAAACGCCAAGTCGCACCGGGGGCGCCCGCTGCTATTTCTGCGGCCAGGCGAAGCACCCCCGGCAGCGCTGCCCGGCCCGCGCAGCAATCTGCAAGAGCTGCGGGAAAAAGGGCCATTTCGCGGTTGTGTGCCGGTCCCGCGAGGTCGCCGCTGTCCCGGGAGAACAGGGAGCCCTGCACGCCGCTTACGCTCCCCAACCCCCCCAGCGCCCCATGTACGACCCGCAGGTGCAGCCACTCTGGGTCCCGACCACCGCGGTCCCGGGAGAACAGGGAGCCCTGCACGCCGCTTACGCTCCCCAACCCACCCCCCCCGCGCCCCACGTATGACCCGCCGGCGCTACCAATTTGGGTCTCGACCACCACTGTCCCCAGAGATGAGGGAGCCCCGCGCGGTCCTAACGCTCCCCAACCCCCCCAGCGCCCCATGTGCGACCCGCAGACGCCGCCATTTTGGGTCCCGGCCACCACGAGGGGAGGAAGGGCGCCGCCATCTTGGACCACCCCAGACCTGTACGACGCATGGGGGTGGCCATTTTGTCCACCCCCGCCGCCATCTTGTGACCCCCCAGCCATGTGCGATGTATGGGGGCAGCCATTTTGTTCATCCCCGACGCCATCTTGGACGGCAACAACGGACCCCAGTGTCGACGGCTCCACGGGGTTCGAGGAAGACGCTCCACTACTACAACCACGTCTCGCTTCAATAACGCTCGATCAAGCTCGGCCCCGGACACTCCAGACGACGACGACAACGGTGCTAATAAACGGGCACGAGACACCATGCCTAGTCGACTCCGGGAGCACGGAGAGCTTTATCCACCCCGACACGGTAAGACGCTGTTCCTTGACCACCTATCCCAGCGCACAAAATATTTCCCTAGCTGCAGGATCCCACTCCGTACAGATCAAAGGTTTCTGCTTAGTTACCCTAACGGTGCAGGGGAGGGAGTTCAAAAACTACAAACTACACGTCCTTCCCCAACTCTGCGCCCCCACATTACTGGGATTAGATTTCCAGTGCAATCTACAGAGCCTTACTTTCAAATTCGGCAGCCCAATACCCCCACTCACTATCTGCGGCCTCGCAACCCTCAAGGTGCAACCCCCGTCCTTGTTTGCGAACCTCACCCGGGATTGCAAACCCGTCGCCACTAGGAGCAGACGGTACAGCGCCAAGGACGGACCTTCATTCGGTCCGAAGTCCAGCGGCTACTAAAGGAAGGCATAATCCAGGCCAGCAATAGTCCCTGGAGAGCACAGCTGGTAGTAGTGAAGACAGGGGAGAAACAAAGGATGGTCATAGACTATAGCCAGACCATCAACAGGTACACACAACTAGACGCGTACCCTCTCCCCCGCATATCCGACATGGTCAATCGGATTGCCCAATATAAAGTCTTCTCCACCGTGGACCTCAAGTCCGCCTACCATCAGCTCCCCATCCGCCCAAGTGACCGCAAGTACACAGCCTTCGAGGCAGACGGGCGACTATACCATTTCCTAAGGGTCCCATTTGGCGTCACAAACGGGGTCTCGGTCTTCCAACGGGAGATGGACCGAATGGTTGATCAACATGGGTTGCGGGCCACGTTCCCGTATCTCGACAATATAACCATCTGCGGCCACGACCAGCAGGACCACGACGCCAACCTCCAAAAATTCCTCCAGACCGCCAAAGCCTTGAACCTCACGTACAACGAGGACAAGTGCGTTTTTAGCACCAACCGGCTAGCCATCCTGGGCTACGTAGTGCGCAATGGGATAATAGGCCCCGACCCCAAACGTATGCGCGCCCTCATGGAATTTCCCCTCCCGCACTGCTCAAAAGCCCTGAAACGCTGCCTGGGTTTTTTTTCATACTACGCCCAGTGGGTCCCCCAGTACGCAGACAAGGCCTGCCCCCTAATACAGACCACGACCTTCCCTCTGTCGACAGAGGCTTGCCAGGCCTTCAGCCGCATCAAAGCGGATATCGCAAAGGCCACGATGCGCGCCATCGATGAGTCCCTCCCCTTCCAGGTCGAGAGCGACGCCTCCGACGTAGCTCTAGCGGCCACCCTTAACCAAGCGGGCAGACCCGTGGCCTTTTTCTCCCGAACCCTCCACGCTTCAGAAATCCGCCACTCCTCAGTGGAAAAGGAAGCCCAAGCCATAGTGGAAGCTGTGCGACATTGGAGGCATTACCTGGCCGGCAGGAGATTCACTCTCCTCACCGACCAACGGTCGGTAGCCTTCATGTTCGACAATGCACTGCGGGGCAAAATCAAAAACGACAAGATCTTAAGGTGGAGGATCGAGCTCTCCACCTTCAACTACGAGATCTTGTATCGTCCCGGAAAGCTGAACGAGCCGTCCGATGCCCTATCCCGCGGCACATGTGCCAACGCACAAATTAACCGCCTCCAAACCCTCCACGAGGACCTCTGCCACCCGGGGGTCACTCGGTTTTTCCACTTTATCAAGTCCCGAAACCTCCCATACTCTTTAGAGGAGGTCCGTACAGTCACAAGGGACTGCCACATCTGCGCAAAATGCAAACCGCATTTTTTCAGGTCGGATGGTGCGCTCCTGATTAAGGCTTCCCGCCCCTTTGAACGCCTTAGTCTGGATTTCAAAGGGCCCCTCCCCTCCACCGACCGCAACACATACTTCCTTAATGTGGTGGACGAGTACTCCCGCTTTCCATTCGCCATCCCCTGCTCTGACATGACCGCGGCCACAGTCATTAAAGCCCTGAACACCATCTTCACACTGTTCGGTTGCCCCGCATACGTCCACAGTGACAGGGGGTCCTCTTTCATGAGTGACGAGCTGCGCCAGTTCCTGCTCAGCAGGGGCATAGCCTCAAGCAGGACGACCAGCTACAACCCCCGGGGGAACGGGCAAGTAGAGAGGGAGAACGGCACGGTCTGGAAGACCGTCCTACTGGCCCTACGGTCCAGGGACCTCCCAGTTTCACGGTGGCAGGAGGTCCTCCCGGACGCTCCCCACTCCATCCGGTCGCTATTGTGTACGAGCACTAATCAAACGCCTCATGAGCGTCTCCTTGTCTTCCCTAGGAAGTCCTCCTCTGGAACGTCGCTGCCGACCTGGCTGGCGGCCCCAGGACCCATCTTGCTCCGAAAGCATGTGCGGGCACACAAGGCGGACCCGTTGGTCGAAAGGGTTCACCTCCTCCACGCGAACCCGCAGTACGCTTACGTGGAGTACCCCGACGGCCGACAGGACACGGTCTCCCTGCGGGATCTGGCGCCCGCCGGCAACACACACACCCCCCCGACACCATTCACCCAACCCCCCCCTTCCTGCCACCACCGCACCCCGCGACCGCCCCCTTCCCAGGAGGATCAGTTCCCCTCCCCTCAGGCCCGACCAAGAATAAAGCCCAAGCTGAAACCGTAAGGCTCCTGGAGACGACAACACCGGAACAAGCACCACCACCACCACCGGGGCCGAGGCGATCGACACGGACGACCAGACCGCCCGACCGACTCGTGGCGTCGATCTAAATCAAAATATGGACTTTTCACAAGAACATTTTGCTTTTTCTCCCGATACCTTCTGTAAATAGTTGAAACAGGACAAAATTGTACATACTGTGTTGCCATATGAATGTTTTTCCTCCCAGGACCAGCCCTGTAAACCCTTACCACCATGCGAAGCATCACCCCGCCGGGTTCATTTTGACAAGGGGTGAATGTGGTAGTATGTATTAGGGGTCATGTGGGACTGGAAGCCCTAATGTCATTGGCTGACAGATCCCGGGTCCTGGTTGGCCGTTGACCTCTAGCTCCGCCCTGAAAGCAGAGTATAAGAAGCCGGAGTCCTCCCCCGCAGGCCAGTCTACTATCGAGCTGCGGGGGAACAGACACGCTTAATAAAGCCTCATCGACTTCACTCTATTCGTCTCTCAGAGTCTTTGTGCGCTACAAGCCCTACTTTAGCAAACATTCTATACAAGTCCTAAACAACCCCCACAATAGCACAATTCAAGTTAAACAAAAAAAAAGAGATAAGAAATAACAGGCACTCTCAGACCTTCCCATACAGACACAAGAAAAGATTGCACAAAGTTCCCCTGAAGCATCCATTTTAACCCAACCCTTTAACTGTTTCCTTTATTAATTCTCCCCCCAGCCAAATGCCAACGAAGCAAAGAGCCCAAACAGGAAACATTCAGGTACACCACGCAAAGAGCACGCAAAAAACAACCACAACAAAAAAAAAAGATACATCCCAAAACGGGAGAGACACCACATTAGCTTAAAAGCTCTAACATGAGTCCAAACGTCCTCAGCTCAGGGCCAGCCCTTGTTTCTTAACGAAGTCCATCGCCTCTTCGGGTTCCTCAAAAGAGTGGTGCTGACCCTCATACGTAACTCACCGTCATGCCGGAAAAAGCAGCCGAATTTCACCTTGTTTTTATACAGTATCTCCTTCACCTGCCTGTAGCCTCCCCTCCTCCTGGCCACCTCAGCGCTCAAATCCTGGTACACACGGAGGGTGGTATTGTCCCAAATACAGCTTTGTGTGCTCTTTGCCCATTTCAGCACCCATTCCTTGTCCAGGTACCTGTGAAAGCGTACCACCATCGCTCGTGGGGGACCCCCTTGGCGCGGCTGCCTCACCTGTACTCTGTGTGCCCCGCCCACCACCCGAAACATACTTTCTACGTATGCGGCAGCATATAGCCCCTCTGCCCCCTTCAGGAGGCCGACGATTCTCACATTCTGCCAGCTCCAAATTGTCATGCTTCAAAGCCAAAAAGCCCTCCTGCATATTCTGCAGCAGCTGCTCCATTGTGGGCTGGGCTGTCGGTTCCTTGCTCTGAACTGGTCTCCATGCTGGTCTCTCTCACAGCCTCCACTGTGCCCTTACTCGACCACTTCTTCTGCTGTTTACGGTCCCTGCGGCTTCTTAGTCCATACAATTCTGTATGGGTCCAGTGCCTGAGTACTACTGCTTTCCGATTCCGCGCTCAAAAGTGCAAAAAGTCAGGGGAAAAGGTCCTAAAGTCCAACCGAAACGGGAGCCAGAAAATGTGCGTCCTACTCCCTCATAGCCGCCACCGGAAGTCCCCTATTAGGTTTTTAAGACATGACCTTCCCTTCACAAAACCATGCTGCTTATCACTAATAAGTCTATTTTCTTCCAAATGTGAATAGATCCTACCCCTCAGTATCTTCTCCAACAGTTTGCCTACCACTGACGTCAAGCTCACAGGTCTATAAATCCCTGGATTATCCCTGCTACCCTTCTTAAACAAAGGGACAACATTAGCAATTCTCCAGTTCTCCAGGACCTCACCCGTGTTCAAGGATGCTGCAAAGTTATCTGTTAAGGCCCCTGCTATTTCGTCCCTCGCTTCCCTCAGAAACCTGGGATTGTTCCCATCCGGACCTGGGGACTTGTCCACCTTAATGCCTTTTAGAATACCCAAAACGTCCCCCTTCCTTATGCCGACTTGACCTAGAGTATTTAAACATCCATCCCTAACCTCAACATCCGTCATGTCCCTCTCCTTGATGAATACCGATGCAAAATACTCATTAAGAATCTCACCCATTTCCTCTGACTCCACGCATAAATTCCCTCTTTTGTCTTTGAGTGGGCCAATCCTTTCTCTAGTTACCCCCTTGCTCCTCATATACAAATAAAAGGCTTTGGGATTTTCCTTAACCTTGTTAGCCAAAGATATTTCATGACCCCTTTTAGCCCTCTTTATTGCACGTTTCAGATTTGTCCTACTTTCCCGATATTCCTCCAAAGCTTCATCAGTTTTAAGTCACCTATATCTTATGTATGCTTCCTTTTTCATCTTAGCTAGTCTCACAATCCTACCCATCATCCATGGTTCCCTAATCTTGCCATTTCTATCCCTCATTTTCACAGGGACATGTCTGTCCTGCACTCTAATCAACCTTTCCTTAAAAGACTCCCACATTTCAAATGTGGATTTACCCTTAAACAACTGCTCCCAATCCACATTCCCTCGCTCCTGCCGAATTTTGTTATACTTGGCCTTTCCCCAATTTAGGACGACTCTCGTCTTTGTCCATGAGTATTCTAAAACTTACGGAATTGTGATCACTATTCCCAAAGTAATCACCGACTGAAACTTCAAACACCTGGCTGGGATCATTCCCCAATACCAGGTCCAGTATGGTCCCTTCCCGAGTTGGAATATTTACATACTGCTCTAAAAAACTCTCCTGGATGCTCCGTACAAATTCTGCTCCTTCTCCGCCTCCAACACTACATGAGTCCCATTCAATGTTGGGGAAGTTAAAATCTCCCATCACCACCACTCTATTGCTCCTACATTTTTCTATAATCTGTCTACATATTTGTACCTCTACTTCACGCTCGCTTTTGGGAGGCCTGTAGTAAAGTCCCAACAATGTTACTGCACCCTTCCTACTTCTTAGATCCACCCATATTGCCTCAGTGTTCGAATCCTCCATCGTGCCCTCCTTAATCACAGCTGTGATATCATCTCTGACCAGTAATGCAACTCCTCCACACTTTTTACCTCCCTCACTATCCCTCCTGAAGCATCTATACCCTGGGATATTTAGTTGCCAATCTTGCCCTTCCCTCAACCAAGTCTCAGTAATACCAATAACATCATATTCCCAGGTACTAAACAAGCCCTAAGTTCATCTGCCTTACCTGCTACACTTCTCGCATTAAAACAAATGCACCTCAGACCACCTGTCCCTTTGCGTTCATCATCTCTTCCCTGTCGACTCTTGAATGAAAATTCAAGACCTCTAACTTCCTAACCTGGTTCCCATCCCTCTGCCACATTAGTTTAAAACTTCCCCAACAGTGTTAGCAAAAGCACCCCCTAGGACTTTGGTTCCAGTCCTGCCCTGGTGTAGACCATCTGATTTGTAATGATCCCACAGCCCCCAGAACCAGTTCTAATGTCCCAGAAATCTGAACCCCTCCCTCCTGCACCATCTCTCAAGCCACGTATTCATTCTGACTATTCTTGAATTTCTACTCTGACTGTCTCATGGCACTGGTAGCAATCCTGAGATTACCACCTTTGATGTCCTACTTTTTAACTTATCTCCTAACTCCCTAAATTCCAATTGTAGGACCTCATCCCGTTGTTTACCTATATCGTTGGTGCCTATATGCACCACGACAACTGACTGTTCACCCACCCCCTTCAGTACGTCCTGCAGCCGATCTGAGACATCCCTGACCCGTGCACCCGGGAGGCAACATACCATTCAGGAGTCTCGTTTTCGACCACAGAAACGCCTGTCTACTCCCTTTACGATTGAATCCCCTATGACTATAGCCCTGCCAGTCTTTTTCCCGCCCTTTTGTGCAGCAGAGCCAGCCACTGTGCCATGAGCCTGGCTATTACTGCCTTCCCCTGGTGAGCCATCTCCCCCAACAGTATCCAAAACGGGATACCTGTTTTGGAGGGAGATGACCGCAGTGGACACCTGCACTGCCTTCCTGCTCTTTCTCTGCCTTTTGGTCACCCATTCCCTGTCTCCCTCACCAATCCTAATCTGCGGTGTGACCAACTCACTGAAAGTGCTATCCACGACCTCCTCAGCATCGCGGATGCTCCAAAGTGAGTCCATCCGCAGCTCCAGAACCGTCATGCGGTCTAACAGGAGCTGCAGCTGGACACACTTCCTGTACATCAAGGAGTCAGGGGATCGGCCGAGTCCCTGAGCTCCCACATTGAGCACGAGGAGCATAACCCGGGTCTGGGATCTCCTGCCATTTTTACACTTTACCTTAACTGATTACAAATATAATATCAAATAATGAACAAGTGAAAGGAATAAAGATTTTACTGACCAATCACAATACTTACCAACACACGAAGCGTTAAATTTCTCCCAGCTACTGCTAATTGGAGCACGTTCCTTAGCAGCCAATCAGTCACTGCTTTGCTGTGATGTCACTCTTCAAATTTATCCCCATGACCCTGTGGCCGCTGTTTAAGCAGCTAGTTTAAATACTCACCGCTCGACTCTGTAGCTCCGCCCACTCCAACAGCTGAATTTACGCCGAAAAGGAAGTGTTGCTTCTTATAGTTGAGCCATGTGTAGTAATGAGCTTATGTTCGTATGGAATATCATCAACAGTGACATTTTGTTGGATGTTGGAACCCTGATGTTGGGTCCATATGGGAGCTGCAATCCTGGCCTTGTCGTCAGCAACTTTCCAGGAGGAAACCTTCTAAATGGTGCGTTCCCATAACCTGCAAGCTGAATAAGAGGGCATAAAGTGATATCAGGCCAGCAGCCCCATTAGGGGAGGTAGGCACCGCCACTGCAGGCAGGTGAGCACAAGGCCACCTGAGTACTCTGTATAGAAGTGTGATTAAAGAGGTCCAAAATTGGTAGGGTCATTAGGTTAGAGGGGAAGCCTCTCCACAGTACAATTCATGGATGGACTTGTGGAATTTCCTCCTCACAGCCCCATCATGGGGGAATGGAGCCTTGGGCTAAAATATAGCCTGGCCTGGTAGGAGATCGCCTTGATTGATCTGGAGGCCTCCAGATAAGATGGGGAATCACTTCAACATTGGTAAAATACCAACACCACGCAAAATGGTCCCTATGTTGGCCCCCAAATACATTGTAGATGACCCAGTTCCCAGCCCGCTCCAGAGAAACTCCCCTGGATGCGGGAGTACATAGAAACATATACAGAAAATAGAAGCAGGAGGCCGTTTGGCCCTTGTAACCCGCTCCGCTATTCATTTTGATCAAGTTCAATACCCTGTCTCCGCATTTCCCCCATATCCCTTGATCCCTTTAGCCCCAAGAGCGATATCTAATTCCTTCTTAAAATTACAGAATGTTTTGGCCTCAAGTAATTTCTGTGGTAGTAAATTCCACTGACTCACCACTCTCTGGGTGATGAAATTTCTCCTCACCTCAGTTCTAAAAGGTTTACCGTTTACCCTCAAACTATGACCCCTAGTTCTGGATTCCCCCGCCTTCGGGGGGGAATACTCATATCCCAGAATTCAGAGTCCAGTTCGGTCATTTTTGCTACTCTTCAGAAAAATGTCAAAAATTGCTTCATTTTTTTAAAGTTAATTTAGAGTACCCAATTATTTTTTCCAATTAAGAGGCAATTTAGATTGGCCAATCCACCTACCCTGCACATCTTTAGGTTGTGGGGGTGGCCCACGCAGACACAGGGAGAATGTGCAAACTCCACATTGTCAGTGACCCGGAGCCGGGATCCAACCTGGGTCCTCAGAGCTGTGAGGCAGCAGTGATAACCACTGCGCCACTGTGCCGCCTTCAAAAATAGCTTCATTTTTACCTTTACTGAAACCTTATTTACATTCCTCCATTTTCCACAGTAATAAATATTGTCAAAACCTTCCATGCCCAAAAATAGAGTAACAAAGTGATGTATGTTTTATTAAGATAAATGCAAACTGCTGTTGATGTTGGAAGCTGAAACAAAAACAGAAATGCTGGACAATCTCAGTATGTCTGATAGCATCAGTGGTTGGAAAGAGACTCTTTGACAAAGAATCACCCAGACTCGAAACATTAGCTCCATTTTCTCTCCACAGATGCTGTTAGACCTGCTATTCTCTGTTTTTTTATGTCTCATTGACTAGAATCATAGAATCATAGAATCTACAGTGCAGAAGGAAGCCATTCGGCCCATTCAGCCTGCACCAGTCCTTGGATTGAGCATCCTCCTTAAGCCCACACTTCCAACCTATCCCCGTAACCCAGTCACCCCACCTAACCTTTTTGGACACTAAGGGTAATTTAGTATGGCCAATCCACCTAACCCACACATCTTTGGACTGTGGGAGGAAACCGGAGCACCCGGAGGAAACCCACGCAGACACGGGGAGAAGGTGCAGACTCCGCACAGACAGTGACCAAGCCGGAATCGAACCTTGGACCCTGGAGCTGTGAAGCAACAGTGCTAACCACTGTGCTACCGTGCTGCCCCGACTATTCTGAGAAAATGGCACAGGCCTGAAGTGAATATTGTTTGTGATGAGAAGAAGATCGGTCTTCCATGTGAAGAATTCTTAGTGTTTAACAGCCAGAAGCAACTATCAATCAAGCTAACAACTGCTTACACCCACCTATACCTAACAATTATCAGTAGGTGTTCAATTTGACACATTCCAATCTCCTTTTTAAACATGTCAGTTAGGTCGCTACTGAACTGATTAGGAGAGCAAACAAATTGCAGCAAATTAAGCAAGATTTTTTTGTTATCTCGTTTCTCAATTTAAGGAAGTATTTAAGTGTGTGTTTGGTAGGCATAAATAAACAGTAGACTGAAGAGAAAAAAAAATTGCTTGCTGAACATTACATAGAATTACACAAGATATATATTGCAGAAATGTACATTCAGTCAACCAATCCATACCTGCTTTTAGCTTCATCCATCTCATTTTGCCTCTATTCCTTCTGCTTTGTAAGCTTAGCTCATTTCCCTTTGAACTAATTTATATTATTCATCTCGACTACTCTCTTAACAATTGCCAATGGGATATTTCCATGTAAATTTGTGGTGTTCACATACAGGAGTATCATTCAAATAAGACCATAAAACATAGGAGCAGAATTAGGCCATTCGGCCCATCGAGTCTGCTACGCCATTTAATCATGGCTGATATGATTTTCATCCCTATTCTCCTGCCTTCCCCCCCATAACCCCTGATCTTATTATTAAGTAAGAACCTATCTAGCTCTGTCTTAAAGACACTCAGGGATTTGGCCTCTACAGCCTTCTTTGGCAATGCATTCCACAGATTCACCACCATCTGCCTGAAGAAATTCCTCATCATTTCTGTTTTAAAGGATTGTCCCTTCAGTCTGAGGCTGTGCCCTTGGACTGTAGTTTCTCCTAATGTGGGAACATCCTCTCCATGTTCACTCTATCCAGGCCTCTCAGTATTCATCCTTCCAAAATCCATCGAGTACAGACCCAGAGTCCTCAACCGATCCTCATATGACAAGTCCTTCATTCCGGGGATTATCCTTGTGAACCTCCTCTGGACCCACTCCAAGACCAGCACATCCTTCCTTAGATAAACTGCTCACAATATTCTAAATGGGGTCTGACCAGATCTTTATACAGCCTCAACAGTACATCCATGCACTTGTAATCTAGCTCTCTCGACATGAATGTTAACATTGCATTTGCCTTCCTAACTGCTGACTGAACCTGCACGTTAACCTGAAGAGAATCCTGAACTAAGTCCCTTTGCTTCTGATTTCAAAAGTCTTTTCACATTTAGAAAATAGTCTATGCCTCTATTTTTCTAACCAAAGTGCATAACCTCGCTCTTTTCTATTTTATATTCCATGTGCCATTTCTTTGCCCACTCTCCTAGCCTGTCCAAGTCCTTGTGCCACCTCTCTGCTTCCTCAACACAACCTGGCCCTCTACATATCTTTGTATCATCTGAAAACTTTGCAACAATGCCCTCCGTTCCTTCTTCCAGATCATTAATGTATATTGTGAAATGTTGTGGTCCCAGCACAGACCCCTGAGGCACACCACTAGTCACTGGCTGCTATCCTGAAAAAAACTTCTTTATCCCCACTCTCTGCCTTCTGCCCATCAGCCAATCCTCTATCCATGCCAGTACCTTGCCCTAACACCATGGGCTCTTAACTTATTTAACAATCTCCGATGAGGCACCTTGTCAAATGCCTTCTGGAAATCCAAATAGATCACGTCCACTGGTTCTCTTCCGTCTAACTTCCTCAAAGAATTCTAACAGATTTGTCAAACGTGACCTCCCCTTGACGAAGCCATGCTGATTCAGTCCTATTTTATCATGCACTTCCAAGCACTCAGCAAGCTCATCCTTAATGATAGACTCTACATTCTTACCAACAACCAAAGTCAGGTTAACCGGCCTATAATTTTCTGCCTTCTGCCTCCCTCCCTTCTTAACAGGGGTGTTATATTTGCCATTTTCCAATCCTCTTGGACCCTTTCTGCCTGCAGTGATTCCTGAAAGATCACCACCAATGTCTCCACAATCTCCTCAGCTATCTCTTTCAGAACCCTGGGGTGTAGTCCATTCGGTCCAGGTGATTTATTCTTGCAATCTTCTTTTATATTACACTTATATTACACTCCTATTTCATCTTCTCCCCCCTTATTTGTTTTTTTAGTTGTCCTCTGCTTGCTTTTAAAGGCTTCCCAATCCTCTGGCTTCCCACTAATATTCACCACTTTGTAACTTTTTTCCTTTGCTTTTATGCTGACTTGTCAGCAATGGTCGCCTTGTGCTCCCCTTAACATATTTTCTCCTCCTTGGGATGAATTTCTGTTGTGCCTCTCAAATGAAGAGCTTGTCACATGAGGAACGATTGAGGACTCTGGGTCTGTACTCGGAGTTTAGAAGGATGAGGGGGGATCTTATTGAAACTTACAGGATACTGCGAGGCCTGGATACAGTGAACGTGGAGTGGATGTTTCCACTTGTTGGAAAAACCAGAACCAGAGGACACAATCTCAGATTAAATGGACGATCCTTCAAAACAGAGATGAGGAGGAAGTTCTTCAATGAGAGGATGGTGAATCTGTGGAAGTCTTTGCCACAGAAGGCTGTGGAGGCCAAATTATTGAGTGACAGAGATAGATAGGTTTTTGATTAATAAGGGAATCAGGGGTCATGGGGAGAAGGTAGGAGAATGGGGTGAGAAAAATATCAGCCATGATTGAATGGCGGAGCAGACTCGATGGGCCGAGTGGCCTAATTATGCTCCTATGTATTATCGTCTTATGGTCTAATAACCCCCCAGAACTACTGCCATTGTTGTTCAACTGTTCTCTGCCATCCAACTCTGGCCAGCTCCTTCCTCATGTCTTTGTAGTTACTTTTATTCAATTGTAAAATCGTTACATCTGATTCCAGCTTCTCCCTCTCAAACTATCCATAGCAAGAGTCCATGCTACAGTATTTATTGCAAGTATTTTCAGTGCATCAAAAAGTTACTGCCATAGCCCTTCCTCCACATTTGCCAATGATTATTCAATCAAAACTTGGAATAGGAAACTATGGCCTCCAAACATCCTCCTATTTCTATAATTAGCCAATGTGACTGTACCACAACTTTTCAAACCAGGAAGCTGTCTTATTTCACCAACTTTCCACAGTCCAATACAAACACATGTTTAGTGTGTTTGCTTCAATTCCAACAACATAGGCTTTAGTGGGCCGTACGAGTATAGCTTTAAGCAGAACAATTAATTACTTCACAGTAGCTACACTGTGCTCATAATTCAATGGATGGAGGTTGAGGAAGTGAGTAAGTCCTTCTCCCATCCTGCCAACACATCAAAAGAAACATGTTATACTTAGCTGAGCACTGCACAGCAACACATTAGTAACATGGGTGAAAAACTCAAATGGAGATTTTAGTGGAAATGGGAGTTAATATATCCAGGAGATATGTTTCTGTTTCTGCTCTGAGGAAATTGAAGTTGGCCAGCGAGGGTGTCTGTCTGAACGGCAGCTTAATGAGATCCTTACACGTGGGTATTTTAATGATTTACCCAGTGGATTGTCCTCACTGGTTGATCGTGAACATTAGAACCTTCCCGGCACCGGGCTGAGGAACCTGAAGTGCCTAAAGTGGAGCAAAAAGGAGCAGAAGTGTTCCGAGCCCATTTGTCACACTGGCACCTGGGACCCCCCATACTTCTCCTGAACAAAACAAATCCTTACTGACAGCCATATGGCCTCCAGGTGACCCACATTACACCTCCGTAGAACTCCGAGAACTTCCTCATCTGGGTCCCTGCTATAGGTGGATTGCATTTATATAATGAGTCTGGCTATTGAATCGAAGCAGGCCACTCCCAGAAACTCCTAGAACACGTGATGGCACATTCTGCTGGCTAACCATCCAGGAATTAAAATTCCCACATCGGTGTCATGTGGTCTGAGGGCGTTCAGGATTGAAAGTGTTAATGTGGGACTGAGAGATAAAGTACCACTCTCATATAAAGGGAGTCACTTAACCAACAGTAATGGTACCAGTCTGAATGGAGATAGCTCATGGCTTTGACTGAATAAGCCACTGTCTTGTACATCTGTACATAGCCAGATCTACAATAAATAGTTACTGTTCAGACTCTATTGGTGTCGGGACCAGAGAATGCTGCCCTGTGCCTCTGAACCTCTTCATTAGACAACCACAACATATAACAAAACAGCAATAGGGCCCAGAAATCTCTGAGACTAAAGGTAGAAACATCTGCAGCCTGACTTGAAAAAAGGCACCAAAACAGAAGACTTCGATGAAATGGTTGGAAATCACCAGTGAAGCTCCATAACTGATGTGGAGGCTGAGAGGCCAAGAGGCCGAGAGGAACTTGACTGTGCAGCTCAAGATGGCTTCCACCATTGCACAGGGAGGTCAGTTGGAAATCCCAATCAGAGTCAAATTAACCGAGCGAGGATCGAGGAACGGGGAGCAAACTTTAAAAAAGCTGAAACAAGCTTCCAAACTGTTATGTAACTGGGAATACATTCTTGCTGATTGATGCACGATCAATTACAATCAAAGACGAGGTTGTATCATAACTGAAGGCTTTAATCGACTAGAACTGTTCCCCAGCAGCTTCGGTACAGAAATGATGGCTGCTGGGACGGCACCGGTTCTTACACCCCACCTGTCAGGACGGAGCTACATACCAAACAGCCAATGGTAAACTCCTAGGTTTAACCAATGGTCTTCAACCTCTCGGACTGTAATACCTGATAATACCACACTGGTTCTGTGCCACGTGATGTGTAGTCATGTCAGTGAAGTGTTTGTGCGGGTTTTGCCAGATCACCATCTTTGATTGTTTGAGCAACACCCTTAGTAAACCTCTCATTGTGTTTTACAACAATTCGGAGTTGCAGCAACAAAGAAATATAAACAAGACACAGTAACCAAGCAACACCGGGAGACTGTTAGTTTTTAAGTGCGTGACTTAAAACATACCGTAGCCTGGGTCTAAAGTTGGTGCCATTACACGTGGCAATCGCGTGGTGAAAAAAAATCGAGAAGAAAAATTTGGCTGCTTAAGTTCCTTCCGCCAGCAGCACCAAAATAACGAACTGGCAATCTCTTCACAATTCTTCCTAAGATTCGGAGAAGGTTTGGAACGACTCAGGAGCCACTGCGAGTATCCTCAAGCTGCTGATCAGCATGGGAAAACTTAATTACTGCGGCACCATTTAAAGAAATTCAAGCTAGCTTCTCCTGAGGTAAAAAAAAGCGGTGCATTCAAAATTTACATTTGCCAGAACGGTTTGGCCAGATGGAAGAGCCAAACCAGGCACAGAATTGGGCCTACATGGAGAAGATTTTTAAGATACATAATTCCATCAGGATTAAATAATAAATCTGAGGCTAAGCAGGTTAATAGATTATTGTATTTCGTTGGAGCAATTGCTGATGATGTGTTAGCCAGACAAGGGATGGAATTCTCTGAAAATGGGGCTATGTACCCACACACGCGAGAAAACGGGCGCAAATCACTCTGGACTTTTTTCTAGGAAGTCCAGAGTGATTCTCCATTTTGAATGGGGCTTGCAGAGCCCCAGAGTTCTCCACGCACCTCCAGCTGCCGATATGAGACCATCCACTTCCGGCCACAGGTCCGCGCATGTGCGCGGCGGCCGCCATGGCGGACCCACACAGCAAACCGGCCCCAACAATATAGGACCCCCCCCCAGATCGTGCAAGCCCGCCGATGGGTGGCCCCTGATCGGAACGCTGGCTGTCCTGGAGACCCCCCCTGGTGACGGATCACCCCGCCCTCCACCAGGGCGACCGCAGACTGTGTCCGCAGCCATCACTCCGAGTGCCCGCCAGGTGGAACCATGAGGGAACCATGCCGGCAGGAACTCGGCCAGCTGCCGGCTGAGAATCGCCACGGGGGCCTCTTTCAATGGCCCCTGTTGTGTTATTCACCTTGGGGTAAAGCGGACTGCAACTGGATGCAGTTGTACTTGAAAGTAGACTCCAAACTTTGGTGTTAGTTCAATACGCTTTATGGAACTTGTTGAGCAGTGCACAGTTCGCTGTGGGTTTGACACTCGACTAATCTAAATGTGCTTACTATAACTAACTAGACCAGACTCGCTCTGAGCCATGTGTAGAAGGTGCTAACTGATATATACACCCTGACTGTCACTACAGTTGTCACCAGTGGAAAGAGGCAGAGTGTTGATGCCTTGTGTGTTTTATGGTGGGAGACCACCTTCTAGTGTTCTGCCTGGTGACTGGTTGTGTTCTGTCCTGTTTGTTGATTGGCTGTACTGGGTGTCTGTCACTGCCTGTCTGTATCTCATTATGTGCATGAGTGCATATCATGACATCTCCCCTTTATTTAAAAAAAATGTTGGTTGTTTGGAGCATATGCGACTGTATTTACATGTAGAACTATTTACATTAAATGGCGAGTGGATGAAAGCGAGTGGATGAATATATATAGAAGAGGTGTCTCGCATTCAGATAGAGAACACAATTTACAAGATAAATGTCTATAAGTCCAATCTTTGGGATTTGTCCTTGTCGATTGCCTGAGAGGTGGAGGTGGGGACGACGGCGCCTTGACAGGCGGGATTGCTGCCTGATTGGTGGCCTCATGGTGCGAGGTGTCCGGAGGAGGCACGACAACATATGGAAAAGTAGGATCTGATGGTGGGCAGGAAACTTTGCGCAGTGCCCTTCTGTTGCGCCTGACAATGGAGCCATCTGCCATACAAACTACAAACTCTGGGAGCAGCCTGTCGAACAACAACAACTGGAGCTGACCAGCCTCCACCAGGTATCTTGATGCAAACAACATCTTCCGGAGAGAGCACAGGCAAATCAGTAGCATGAGCATCGTATGTCACCTTTTGCCGGTTCCTGAGTTGCTGCACCTTTTGCAGCATTGGGAGGTGATCCAGGTCTGGTAAGTGTACAGAGGGGTTGCCCTGTATGCCAACAGCGCAAGGTTGACGTCAGATGCAGAGTCCGCAGTCTTGCAGAGCAGTTGCTTCACTATATGGACCCCTTTCTCAACCTTCCCGTTGGACTGCGGGTAGTGTGGGCTTGAGGTGATGTGGTTGAATTGGTACGACTTGGCGAAGTTGGACCACTCTTGGCTGTGGAAGCAGGGACCATTGTCACTCATGACAGTGAGTGGAATACCATGCCTGGCAAATGTCTCCTTTTAAGCCTTGATGACTGTCCTTGATGTGAGGTCTGACAGCTTCACAACTTCCGGGTAATTTGAGAAGTAATCTATGACGAGCACATAGTCACGCCCATTGCCATGAAAAAGGTCGATTCCCACCTTGGACCACGGAGAGGTCATGATCTCGTGTTGCTGGAGTGTTTCTTTTGTTTGAGCAGGCTGGAAACGCTGGCAGGTCGCACAATAGAGGACCATGTTGGATATGTCCTGGCTGATTCCAGGCCAATAGACAGCCTGCCGGGCCCTGCAACACCGAGGTGTCCCTCGTGGATTTGTTTGAGCACTAAGCTCTGCAGACTGTGAGGAATAACGTTACGATCTAGCTTGAGGAGGATCTCCTCAACGACTGTCAGGTCGTCCTTCACATTAAAGAACTGAGGGCATTGCCCTTTTTGCCAGCTATTTGCAAGGTGATGCATTACACCCTGCAGAAGAGGGTCTTTGGCAGTCTCTTCACGAATGCTGATCACTCTTTCATCTGAGGCCGGGAGGTTGCTGGCACACAGCTGCACCTGTGCCTCAATCTGGTGGATGAAGTCAACCTGTTCACAGGCGAGGTGGTGGAGCGGGATAGGGCATCCACAATTATCAGCTCCTTGCCTGGCGTGCATACTAACTCAAAATCGTACCTTCGGAGTGGAAGGAGAATGCGCTGAAGACTGGGCGTCATGTCATTCAAGTCCTTATGAATGATATGGACGAAGGGTCTGTGGTCAGTCTCCACTGTGAATGTAGGTAGACCGTAGACGTAGTCATGGAACTTTACAATGCCGGTTGGAAGGCCCAGGCACTCTTTTCCTATCTGGGCACACCTCTGTTCAGTAGGAGTCATGGCCCTTGACACATAAGCAACTGGAGCCCAGGACGAGGAGTCATCCCTCTGGAGGAGCACCGCACCAATGCCGTCCTGACTTGCGTCCGTGGAGATTTTTGTTTCCCAGTCCGGGTCAAAAACCACTAGTACCAGAGCAGTGGTGAGTTTTGCGTTGAGCTCAAGTCACTCCGCTTGATGTGTGGGCAGCCACTGGAATGCAGTGGACTTCTTCACCAGATGCCTGAGAGCCGTGGTGTGTGAGGCCAAGTTGGGAATGAATTTTCCCAAGAAGTTCACCATGCCGAGGAAGCGTAGTACTGCCTTCTTGTCTCTCCAGGGTCTTCATGGCGTTAATAGCCTTGACCTTGTCCGAATCTGGTCGCACACCCTGCTGGAATATCTAGTCGCCCAAGAACTTGATGGTTGACATGCCAAAGGACCTTGTTCAGCTTGAGGCCGCTTGCTTGTTTGAGACGAGAAATGTGTTCCTCGGGGGTCATGGACCATATGATTACATAATCTACGTAGACATGCACACCCACAATGCCCTCCATCATCTGCTACATGATCCTGTGGAAGATTTCTGAGGCTGAGACAATGCCGAACGGCATATGGTTATTGCAGTACCTGCCAAATGGTGTGTTGAACGTGCAGAGCTTCCTGCTGGACTCGTCCAGTTGTATCTGCCAGAAACCACGCGATGCATCGAGCTTCGTGAAGAATTTGACGTGTGCCATCTCACTGGTCAGTTCCTCCCGCTTCAGGATCGGGTGGTGTTCCCGGATTATGTTCTGGTTAAGATCTTTGGGATCTATGCATATCCGGAACTCTCCTGAGGGCTTCTTCACACAGACCATCGAGCTGACCCAGTCAGTTGGTTCCGTCACTTTGGAGATGATGCCCTGGTCTTGGAGCTCCTGTAGCTGCGCCTTTAAATGTTCCTTCAGAGGAGCCAGCACCCGGCGTGGTGCATGGATTACTGGCGTGCCATCAGGCCTGAGTAGGACCTTGTAGCAGTATGACAGAGTGCCCATTCCATCAAACACATCCGGATATTGAGCAAGGATGTCATCAATGTCAGCCTGAAGATCCACATTGGAAGAAGACATAGCATGGACTCGCTGTACGAGGTTGAGCAGCGTGCATGCATGGGCACCAAGCAGGGATGCCTTATCAGGCTTGACGATTTCGAATTGCAGTGTGGCATTGATGGTCTTGTTGGAGACGAATAGATGACAAGATCCTAGTGCAGTTATGGCATTGCCATTATAATCAAGGAGCTGGCAGGCTGGCGGAAGAATTTTACTGCGGTCAAAATCAGCTTGAGAGATGAGATTGGCAGAAGCACCAGTGTCCAGCTTGAACTGGATGCTGCATTGATTAACTTGAATGACAGCACGCTATTCGTCCGCGGAATCCACATTGAGGTTAGATAGGCGTCTTGCTGAATTTGAGGAGGCATACTCACATGTAGTGATGATGCCCACACGATAGGTGGACTCCAGGCAGTTGTCCTCTGGATCCATAGTGCTACCAGGATCAGAATCCAGTAAACCTTGCTGTACACATCGAACGTGCTTGCGTTGGAATTGGGATAGCTGGCTCTTGACTGGTGGTGCAGACCTGCATAATGTCCAGGCTTCCCGCAATTTAAACATCGCCTGCCTTTTGCAGAGCATTGCCGCTTTAAGCGGGCGGTGCCGCAGTTTGGGCACATCATGACGTTGACGTTGTTACGCTCCGTGCGTCGTCACACATGCGCAGTGCGGTCAGCCGACGTTCGCACCTGCGCAGTTTGGTCTTCGGCCGCTTCGTTCTCCCGTTCATGTTGCGCATGTGAGGGGCCCCAGGAAAAGCGCGCGAAATGGCCGCTTTCATCAATACTGAGGCGCTGCATCCGGGCGATGGCCTGTACACTCTCTGCCTCGTGGGAGGCAAGTTTTTCGTATTCTGCCGATTTGAAACGGGAGTGCTGATTTCTCGCATGCTCATGCACGATACACGTCTCGATTGCGACTGGCAGGGTCATGTGCTTAATTTTGAGGAGTTGCTCCCGCAAGGAATCGGAATGCCCCCCAAACACGATCTGATCCCTGATCATGGAATCAGCGGTGTCACCATAATTGCAGGACTGCGCAAATATACGGAGATGAATTAGAAAGGATTGGAAGGGTTCATCCTTACCCTGAAGGCGTTGCTGGAAGACATAGCGCTCAAAGCTCTTGTTTGTTTCGACTTCACAGTGACTGTCAAACTTCTCCAAAACGGTCTTGAATTTGGTCTTGTCCTGGCCGTCGGTAAAATTAAGCGAGTTGAAAATCTGGATGGCTTGGTCCCCCGCAGTTGATAGGAGCAGCGCGATTGTTCTGGCATCGGACACATCCTCGAGGTCAGAGGCCTCAATGTAGAGAAGGAACCTTTGCTTGAAGACCCGCCTGTTGGTATTCATGAATCATCTGACAAATTTGAAGAGGCCATAAAATCCTTTGACAGTTACTTTAGCCCACAGAGAAATACATTTTGGAAAAAGCAAAGCTTAATAGAAGGATCTAAAATCCTGGAGAATCAGTGGAGACCTTGATCGATGAGTTGTATCGGTTGGCTGAAGGTCACTTATGGTGACTTTAAGTGCTGAAATGAGACTGCATAGTACTCTGTGTAACTGCCGGTACACTTTGTGACCTGCTTCAATCCAAGGAGGATGTAACTTTGGAGAAGGTGATACAGGTTGGGATACAATCTGAGGTCCTTCAGCAAAATAGATCCTTGTTAAGAAAGGAATAAAAACAATGCTACAGAACACATCTAATTATGGTACAAATTATTGAACAATAAAATGCAAAGGACACTCCAAGAAGACCGTGTGCAATTAAATTCAAGATGCCGGTAAACCATGCCAGTGCCGTGACGGCAAAAAGTCTCACAGGCACAGACAGTGTCCTGCAAGCATGGCAGAATGCTTCCACTGTAAAAGGCTAGGACACTTTGGGATAAGGTACAGATTTAAAACCTGAAAGCATACAGAGGATCACAAGTGAAGCTTCATATAAAAAGTTATCAACAAAATAGAAGTGTAACACTAAGGTGAAGAACAACAATGCTTCCCAGGTGGGATTAAAGATCCCAGGTATACCATTAGTAATGCTGACATATGCGTCAATGGGGAATTACTCATTTTAACTTAGATACAGGAGCAAGTGTGACAGTCCTGTCTAATAGAAAATCGTAGCCATCCAACCTCTGGCTGCAGACAACAGAAATGCCATTATATGGCCCAGGAAGGATCAGGTTATCAGTTATAGGCATGCTTCTGAAACCACTCCAAAGCAGGAACAAGCAGATAGCGGAGATGCTATTTGTGATTTGCAATCAGAAGTTTTCACTCTTGAGCCGAGATGACAGTGTTGCCCTCAACCTCATCAAAACAGTGGAAGATGTCAAGGAACAGAGTCATGAGTATACCAAGTTGGAGACATTCAAACTATCCACAGCACTGATGACCTTGATTAGCGCTTTGGTGCAGAATTTTCAATGCGCTTTGCTGAGACAGATAATCTGGCTCTTTTCCAAACAGATGACAGTAACCTCCTTCTCCTCCTTGGACAGGAAACAAACCAACTGGATTAATGAGTACCTGAGTACGAGCATCACTCTGCATCACTCAGAAAATCATCAAAGGGAATCGAAGATTCCCACATTCACCTGTCAAGACTGACCCCTGATCAAGGTCATGCACACCAATCCATCCACCTGAACTGACGACCCAGGGTGCAAATAGCCAAATGGTTTCAGAACTAGAAACAAAACCGAATCACATGAGATCCATCTTTTTCTACATTAGAGGATATTGACCTTCCTACTGCGTTGGGGATACTGCAAATGGACAGACAGCAAGACATTAATACAATATCTTCCTCACTTCAGGAGACCATAATCCAGAATTGCCCAAAATATCAGGAACCTGGGGCTACATGGAGTCATCGCTCTAAAAGCAAAGCATCGGGGATGAAATAGTTAAAAGGAACCAATGTCAGTTCAGTGACATGGGTAAGAACATAGTCAATGTAAAAAATGGGATAAATCCGTGATATGTGACCACCTAAAATGGCGTCCATCAAGGAACACTGAGAAAAGTGACCAAGCTCTCGGATAAGCAGGCTGCAGCTCTGAATAAACAAAAGCTGCAGCCCAGACATTGCAAAATAACACAGGAAAAGGCCATCCCAGGGACAATAGAAAAGTCCTGTCAATCACACTTGTTTACCAGACACAGCAGCACCTAAGCTGCTTATTTGGAAGGGCCTACCAGCCCCCAACACTTGCAGTCATGGCCACTGAGTGCCCACCCCAAAATTGATGTGGCAGCCCCTGATTGACAATGACCCAAAGACCGCCCACCAAAGGGCATGAAATCCAAGCAGGTTAAAAGGGGCTGCACCACCTTAGAATCTCTCTCTGCAGCAGCAGCCAACAACGGTGACCATTCATTGGTCGAAGTGAAAGACCATCACCCGACCATCTGAAGGAAGACCAGAGCCAGGAACAGACCAGACCAACAATCAGGACTACAAGATTCGGGATACAGATAAAGGCCAATATCTGTCTGATACTTGCTAGTCACTCTGAAGTTAAATTAAGGTCTTGTGCGTACTAGCTTTGTAGTTTGTCTTAAGTGTGTGTGTGATCGATTAACAGTAAAAATTGTGTGATGGTGAATAAATATTGAATTATTGTATGAAACAGACTTGTATTAAGACACACTGTGGTTCAGCACAACAACATCAATCATGAAAGGGAAACAATTGAGAGGGAAAAATACAACAGCAAAGAGAGAAAGAAAAGGATCAAGTGTTGAATCTCAAATGAACAAAACACCAAATACTGCAGCTTCTACTGAACGACAGCCAAGTCAGAACAAAGAAATCCAAATGGAGACCATTAATCCTGCAAGCTTCAAAAGAACACGATTGGGAGAGATGCGAGACCTCCAGACCATTTAAACCTGTGAAGACTGGGGGAGTGGGGTTAATGGGGTAGTGTGTAAATATAAATGTGAACATATTTGGATAAAGGCTTGGTGGAGGTGTAGTATCATAAAAGTTACAGTGCAGAAGGGGTGTTCAGGACCGAAAGGGTTAATGCGGTACTGGGGAAACAGCACCGCTCACATGATGTTGTAAAGGAAGTCACATGATTAGTAATAGTCTGGTTCTACACTAAATGGAGAAAGTTCATGGCTCAGATTGAACATTATGTTCTACAATAAATAGTTACTGTTCAGACTCTATGGGCAGAATTTTGAGCCCGCGTTAACTGTCAGCAAGAACGATGACACGGGAGCGTTCAGGGGATAAATGGAGAGAGGGGACTGGAGAGGACGCAGGGGGGACCAGATAAGTGGAACTCGGTGATGTGTTGGGTGCTCTGGATCTGTGCAACACATACAGGCCACCAACATTTAAAATAGTGCAACACTATTTTATTGAATCATTAACTGTTTAACATACTTTCACTGTGGGTTAACATGATGTTAGATTAAACTAAAGACCCATGCCTGTCCGAACCAGTCTATGCACTCAGCACATGGTGAAGATCTGTGTGGAAGCTGCAAGCTCTGTCCTTCTGAAAGGCTGCATCCCGAATGAGTGGGAACTCTGATGCCCCCTGTCTTTATAGTGAGTGTGCTCTAACTGGTGATTGGCTGCAGTGTTGTGTGTGTTGATTGGTTCCACTGTGTGTCCATCAGTGTGTGTGTATCTGCACCATGATATACTGGTGTATATGATGGCGTCCCCCCTTTTATAAAAGAATGTATGTGTGTGGCAATAAATAGTGTATGGTGAGAATGTTCCTGACTACGTGTGGGGTGCAAAGATATATTTACAGGACTACGTACATGAGAACTAAGCTATTTACATGGGAAGGTGCCTGGTGCAGAGAAGCAGTATGCAACAAGAATAGCGAGATGAACACGATATACAAACCAGGGAAACGATCAAACAAAGCAATAAAACAATTCAGAGAGTCGATAAGTCCGCAAAGTTCATAAATTAAGTCTCTGAGGTGGGCGACGAATTCTGGTTGACCGCCTCAAGGGTGGGTCGAGAGCCGCCGGTTCAGGAGCGGGCTGGACTGCATCAGAGTCAGGGGGAGGTAGAGTGAAAGGGAGCTCTGCATGGTCCATGGCAGGGTCAGCAGGAAGGCGAGGCAACAGTGGAGGATCACGTGGCGAGCATGGAATGAGACGAAGGGCGCGTCGATTGCGGCGCAGAATAGAGCCATCCGGTAGACGAACCAGGAACGAACCAGGCCACCTGCCGAAGGACAACAGCGGTCGCAGACCAGCCACCATCCGGAAGGTGGACGCGGACGTTGTCATCTGGAGCCAGAGCAGGGAGATCAGATGCACGGGAGTCATGAGCCGCCTTGTGCTGTGCACGAGACAGCTGCATCCGGCGAAGGACCGGAATGTGGTCGGGGTCTGGGACATGGATGGACGGCACTGTCGTCCTCAGGGTACGACCCATGAGTAACTGGGCTGGGGACAGGCCAGTGGACAGTGGGGCGGAGCAATAGGCCAGCAAGGCAAGGTAGCATCGGCAGCCTTGCATAGGAGCCGTTTGACGATATGTACTCCCTTCTCCGCTTTGCCGTTGGATTGGGGGTACAGGGGACTGGATGTCACATGGGCAAAATTGTACCGCCTGGCAAAGTTGGACCATTCTGGCTGGCAAAGCAGGGGCCATTGTCCTACATAACCGTGTCGAGCAAAGGTTTCTTTACATGCACGAATGACTGCAGACGAGGTGATGTCATGCAACCGGATCACCTCCGGGTAATTCGAAAAGTAGTCCACGATCAGGGCATAGTCTCTACCCAGCACATGGAACAGGTCGATGCCCACCTTGGTCCATGGTGATGTGACCAACTCATGGGGCTGCAGGAACTCACGTGGTTAGGCCGGCTGGAAGCACTGACAAGTGGAGCAGTTGAGCACTGTGTTGGCTATGTTCTCATTAATGCCGGGCCAGTACACTGCCTCTCAGGCCCGGCGGCAGCACCTTTCCACGCCAAGGTGGCCCTCGTATAGTTGTTCCAGGACGAGCTGGCGCATGCTATGCGGGATGACAATACGGTCCAGTTTTAGAAGAATCCCGTCTACTACCGCCAGATCATCCCTGACATTATAGAGCTGAGGGCATTGGCCCTTGAGCCAACCGTCCGTTAGGTGGCGCATGACACGCTGTAGCAAGGGGTCAGCTGCCGTCTCGCGGCGAATTTGGACGAGGCGTTCATCCGTGGTAGGTAGATTGGAGGCCGCGAATGCCACATGGGCGTCAACCTGGCAGACAAATCCCGCTGGGTCACATGGAGTGTTGACTGCCATGGAGAGAGAGTCAGCAATGATGAGGTCTTTGCCTGGGGTGTATACCAGCTGGAAGTCATATCGCCGGAGCTTGAGAAGAATACGCTGGAGTTCAAGTCTTTCTGTATTTTATAGACCAGCGGGCGATGGTCGGTCTTGACGGTGAATTGAGGAAGTCCATAGACATAATCGTGAAACTTAACCACACCGGTCAGAAGGCCCAGGCACTCCTTTTCTATCTGCGCATAGCGCTGCTCCGTGGGGGTCATCGCACGTGATGCATATGCAATGGGGGCCCATGATGAGGCCTCATCACGGTGAAGGAGCACTGCCACAATGCCGGATTGACTGGCATCGGTCAAAATTTTGGTCTCCTTTGCTGGAGCAAAGAAAGCTAAGATCGGGGCCGTGGTCAGTTTTGTTTTGAGTTCTCTCCATTCGCGCTCGTGGGCAGGGAGCCATTGGAAGTCTGTCGTCTTCCTGACCAGGTTCCTGAGAGCCGTGGTATGAGAGGCGAGGTTAGGGATAAATTTCCCTAAAAAATTGACCATGCCCAGAAATCGGAGGACCGCCTTCTTGTCCTCTGGTGTTTTCATAGCTGTGATGGCAGCTACCTAGTCCACATCCGCTGCACACCCAATTGGGAGATGTGGTCCCCGAGGAACTTGAGTTCCGTCTGACCAAAAGTGCATTTGGCCCTGTTGAGGCGGAGGCCATGCTCATGTATACGTCTGAATATGCACTGGAGGCGACTAACATGATTGTGTCATCGACATAGACACAAACACCTTCAATGCCTTCCATCATTTGTTCCATAATCCTATGGAACAGTTCTGAAGCAGATGTGATCCCAAACGGCATCCTGTTGTAACAATATCTGCCAAAGGGGGTATTAAATGTGCAAAGTTTCCTGCTGAATTTATCGAGCTGGATTTGCCAGAATCCTTTTGAGGTGTCGAGTTTGGTGAAGAGCTTGGCTCGAGCCATCTCACATGTGAGCACTTCGCGCTTGGGAATTGGATAATGTTCCCTCATGATATTGCGATTTAGATCCTTGGGATTAATGCAAATTCTCAATTCGCCGGAAGGCTTTTTTACACGTACCATGGAACTGACCCAGTCAGTTGGTTCCGTGACTTTGGAAATCACTCCTTGGTTCTGGAGGTCCTGCAGCTGCTGCTTGAGGCGGTCCTTAAGGGGTGCTGAGACCCTGCGAGGTGCGTGCACCACAGGCGTGGCATTCGGTTTTAATAAAATCTTGTAGGTGTACGGGAACGTGCCCATGCCCTCGAAGATGTCGTGCTGCTGGTCGATAATGGCGTCGAGCTGCGCCCTGAAGTCGGTGTCCTGAAAGGCAGACGTGTCATCAGGAGAGAGAGAGTGAGCTCTCTGAACTAGGTTCAGCAGCTTGCATGCCTGCGCGCCAAGCAGGGAGGCTTTCGAGGAGCCCACGATTTCAAAGGGAAGGATGGCTTTGCGTGCCCTGTGCGTTACTTCTGTGTTTAGCACAGGGCTAAATCGCTGGCTTTGAAAGCAGACCAAGGCAGGCCAGCAGCACAATTCAATTCCCGTAACAGCCTCCCCGAACAGGTGCCAGAATGTGGCAACTAGGGGCTTTTCACAGTAACTTCATTTGAAGCCTATTTGTGACAATAAGCGATTTTCATTTCATTTAATTTCATTTAATTTCACTTCAAGTTGGCACGAGCCGCTGGCAGCAATGGAATTGCCAATTCTCATCTAATAGCTGGCAGGCTGATGGGAGGATGGCTGGTTTGACACAAAGGAGGTCAGACCGCGCAATGAGATTGGCGGAGGCACCAGTGTCCAGGCGAAATCGTATTTGGGACCGGTTGACCGTCAGGGTGGCACACCACTCATCGTCTGGATCGATGCTCCATACCGATAGAGGATGGATTCTTTGCTTCGGGGACACCCTGTTTTTTGTAACGATACCGACTAGAAAAGGTGCCTTCGGGTCCTCGGTGTCAATATCGGGTAGTAGGTCCACATCGGACTCGGTGACCGTGGGTTGAATGGCCCGGACATTCCTGCGAGGCTGGCTGGAGCGATATGAGTTGGCAGGCTGAGTTGATCTGCATAAAGCAGCATAATGGCCAAGTTTGCCACATCTCATGCATCGTCGGGATTTGGCAGGGCATTGCCGCTTTAAGTGGGCGGAGCCACAGTTGATGCACGTTGTAGCGTCAGTACGTTCGCTGTGCCACCGCACACACGTGGTGTGATCGTACGTGGTGCGCGCCTGCGCAGTACGTTCGTCGACGTCGCTGTCCCCTCGTTCGGTGCGCACGAGCGCGGGAGTCCGTGAAAAGCACGCAAAATGGCCGCCCTCATCCAGTCTGAGGCCCTGGAGTTGCTCGATTGCTTGGGCCCGTTCCGCCTCGTGGGGACCTTGCCGCGCCGTTTCAGCCTCTTGGATGTGGGAATACCGACTAGTGGCGTGTTCGTGTAGCACGCAGGTCTCGATGGCGGTCGCTAAGGTGAGCTGCTTTGTAAAAAATATATATTTATTAAAGTTTTTTAACAAAACAAAACAATTTTTTCCCCTTACAAACAATAACCCCCCCCCCCTCCCCCCGTAACAAAAGAACGTAAAATCGCCCTGAGCAAGATATATACATGGTAAGATGATATATTTACAGAGCTTTATACACTGGCTCTCGCCCATTCGTGCCAGTTTCCCCCACCCTCCATGTTATCCCCCACTCGTCCGTCCCCTCAAACAATCTCTCGTTCCCCCCTCCCCCCCCCCCCCCCCCCCCCCCCCCCCCAGGGTTGCTGCTGCTGCTGACCGACCTTCCTCTAACGCTCCGTGAGGTAGTCTAGGAATGGTTGCCAACGCCTGTAGAACCCCTGCGCAGACCCTCTTAAGGCAAACTTAATCCTTTCCAACTTTATGAACCCAGCCATGTCGTTTGTCCAGGCCTCCACGCTGGGGGGCTTCGCCTCCTTCCACATTAGCAAGATCCTTCGCCGGGCTACTAGGGACGCAAAGGCCAGAATGCCGGCCTCTTTCGCCTCCTGCACTCCCGGTTCATCCATTACTCCAAATACTGCTAGCCCCCAGCTTGGTTTGACCTGGACTTTCACCACCTTAGATACTGTTCCCGCCACTCCCCTCCAGAACCCCTCCAGTGCCGGGCATGACCAAAACATATGGACATGGTTCGCCGGACTCCCTGAACACCTTCCACATCTGTCCTCTACCCCAAAGAACCTACTCAACCTCGCCCCCATCAAGTGCGCTCTGTGAACCACCTTAAATTGTCTCAGGCTGAGCCTGGCACATGAGGAGGAGGAATTGACCCTACCCAGGGCATCAGCCCACAAACCTTCCTCGATCTCCTCCCCCAACCCCTCCTCCCATTTACCCTTCAACTCTTCTGCTAGCGCTTCCCCCTCTTCTTTCATCTCTTGGTGTATTGCCGAAACCTTGCCCTTCCCGACCCATACACCCGAGATCACCCTGTCTTGAATTTCCTGTGTCGGGAGCAGCGGGAATTCCCTGACCTGTCGCCTCACAAAAGCCCTCACCTGCATATATCTGAATGCATTTCCCGGGGGTAGCTTAAACTTCTCCTCCAGTGCCCCTAGGCTCGCAAATGTCCCGTCGATGAACAGGTCCCCCATTCTTCTAATCCCCGCCCGGTGCCAGCCCTGGAACCCCCCGTCCATCTTCCCCGGGACAAACCGGTGGTTACCCCTGATCGGGGACCACACCGAGGCTCCCACTGCACCCCTATGCCATTTCCACTGGCCCCAGATCCTTAATGTTGCCGCCACCACCGGGCTCGTGGTGTACTTTGATGGCGAGAGCGGCAACGGCGCCGTCACCAGCGCCCCCAAGCTCGTTCCTTTGCAGGACGCCATCTCCATCCTCTTCCATGCCACCCCCTCCCCCTCCATAACCCACTTACGGATCATCGCCACGTTTGCTGCCCAGTAGTAGCTCCCTAGGTTTGGCAGCGCCAGCCCTCCTCGGTCCCTACTGCGCTCCAAGTACCCTCTCCTTACCCTCGGGGTTTTGTTCGCCCACACAAACCCCATAATACTCCTACCTACTCTCTTGAAAAAGCCTTTGGTGATCACGATGGGGAGGCACTGGAACACAAACAAAAACCTCGGAAGGACCACCATTTTTACCGACTGCACTCTACTCACCAACGAGAGCGGCAACATGTCCCATCTTTTGAAGTCCACCTCCATTTGGTCCACCAACCTCATCAGATTCAGTTTGTGTAGGGCCCCCCAGCTCCTGGCTATCTGGATCCCTAGATACCGAAAACTCCCCTCCGACCTCCTCAGCGGTAGGTCCCCTATCCCTCTTGCTTGGTCCCCTGCCTGTCGTACAAAAAGCTCGCTCTTCCCTACATTGAGCTTATAGCCCGAGAATTCCCCAAACTCCCTCAAAGTCTGCATGACCTCCACCATCCCCTCCATTGGGTCCGCCACGTACAGCAGCAGGTCGTCCGCGTGTAGCATCACCCGATGCTCTTCCCCCCCAGCGGACCACCCCCCTCCATTTATTAGACTCCCTCAGTGATATGGCCAAGGGTTCGATCGCCAATGCAAACAACAGGGGGGACAAAGGGCACCCCTGCCTCGTTCCTCGGTACAGCCGAAAGTACTCCCACCTCCGCCGGTTCGTCACCACACTCGCCACCGGGGCGCTGTAAAGGAGCTTAACCCAGCTAATAAACCCTCCCCCGAACCCAAACCTACGCAACACCTCCCAGAGGTACTCCCACTCAACTCGGTCAAAGGCCTTCTCCGCGTCCATAGCTGCCACTATCTCCGCCTCTCCCTCTTCCGATGGCATCATTATCACGTTTAAGAGGCGCCGCACATTCGTATTTAATTGCCTGCCCTTTACAAATCCCATCTGGTCCTCATGTATCACCCCCGGGACACAGTCCTCAATCCTCGTGGCCACCACTTTTGCAATAGCTTAGCGTCCACATTTAGGAGCGAAATCGGCCTGTACGATCCACATTGCAGTGGGTCCTTGTCTCGCTTCAGGATCAGGGAAATTGTCGCCTCCGACATTGTCGGGGGCAGGGACCCCTCCTCTCTTGCCTCGTGAAATGTCCTCACTAGTAACGGGGCCAACAGGTCCGCATACTTTCTATAGAACCCAACCGGGAACCCGTCCGGCCCCGGGGCCTTCCCCGCCTGCATGCTCCCCAAACCCTTACTCAGCTCCTCTAACGCGATTGGTGCCCCCAAACCAGCCACCTCTTGGTCCTCCGCCCTCGGGAACCGCAGTTGGTCCAGTAATCTTCCCGTCCCCTCTTCTCCCCCTGGGGGCTGGGATCTGTACAGCTCTTCGTAGAAGGCCTTAAAAACCTTATTTATTTCCGTTGCACTCTGGACCATAGCTCCCCCACCATCTTTCACTCCCCCTATTTCCCTTTCTGCCGCCCTCTTACGGAGCTGATGTGCCAGCATCCGACTGGCCTTTTCCCCGTACTCGTAGGTCGCCCCCTGCGCCTTCCTCCACTGTGCCTCCGCCTTCCACCTGGTCAACAGGTCAAACTCCGTCTGGAGCCATCGTCTTTCCCCAAGTAATCTTTCCTCCGGGGCCTCTGCGTATCTCCTGTCCACTCGCAAAATCTCCCCCACTAACCTTTCCCTTTCCATGCCCTCTGTCTTCTCCCTATGAGCCCTGATGGAGATTAGCTCTCCCCTGATCACCGCCTGCAACGCCTCCCATACCACCCCCACTCGCACCTCCCCGTTGTCGTTGGCCTCCAAGTACCTTTCGATACACCCCCTTACCTTACCACACACCACCACATCCAACCGCCACAGCGGGTGTTGGTCCCTCTCCTCTCCCAGCCCCACTTCCACCCAGTGCGGGGCATGGTCCGAAACGGCTATGGTCGAATACTCCATCCCCTCCACCCTCGGGATTAGCGCCCTGCCCAGCACAAAGAAGTCTATCCGGGAGTATGCCTTGTGCACGTGGGAGAAGAAAGAAAATTCCCTGGCCTGCGGTATTGCGAACCTCCATGGGTCCACTCCCCCCACCTGGTCCATAAACCCCCTGAGCACCATGGCCGCCACCGGCCTCTTTCCCGTCCTTGATTTGGAGCGGTCCAGTGCTGGGTCCAGCACTGTATTGAAGTCCCCTCCCATTATCAGTCCTCCTACCTCCAGGTCCGGGATGCGCCCCAACATGCGCTTCATAAATCCAGCATCATCCCAGTTCGGGGCGTATACATTTACCAACACCACCCACGTCCCTTGCAACCTACCACTCACCATCACGTATCTCCCTCCATTGTCCGCTACGATAGTCTTGGCCTCAAATGACACATGTTTTCCCACCAGAATTGCCACCCCTCTGTTTTTCGCGTCCACTCCCGAGTGAAATACCTGTCCTACCCATCCCCTTCTTAACCTAACCTGGTCCGCCACCTTCAGGTGTGTCTCTTGGAGCATAGCCACGTCTGCCTTCAGTCCCTTCAAGTGCGCGAACACTCGAGCCCTCTTCACCGGTCCGTTCAGGCTCCTCACATTCCACGTTATCAGCCGGATTGGAGGGGCTCTCTCACCCCCCCCCCCCCCGCCCCCCCCCCCCCCCCCCCCCCCCCCCGACTAGCCATCTCCTCCTTTTCTGGGCCAGTCCCACAGTCCCGTGTCCGCGTCTCCCTCACCTCCGTCCCGGCCACCTCTTCTGTGTCCCATTCCCTTTCGGCCAGTGCAGCAGCAACCCTGTTTTCCCCCCCTCCCCCCCTTCCCCCCCGCTTCCCTCCCCCCCAGCTAGAACCCTGTCTAGCTTTTTTGCTCCCCCATATCACTCCCGTAAGTCAGCTGACGCCTGCTGACCCCGGCCTCCCTCGCCATCCCTTTGACCCCCCGGTGTGGGAATCTCCCCATCAATAGATGTTCCTGCGCTCCCCCTCCCACCTTTCTTCCCGCGCGCGGGAGAAAAACCCCGCGCTTTCCAGAGCCTGCCCCACCCCCCCTGACGCAGCTTCTGCGGCCTTGTCTCTAGTCCCCAGCCCATATAACATTCCCTGCGCGTGCTTACCCCGCTATATACAACCGCCATCACACTTCAACCCTCAAATACCCCCCACCCGCTCTCCGCTTAGCGACCTCTGTGCTCCAGTCCGGGTATATTCTAATCTCAGCATTGTCCCACTTGCTGCTCCGCTCCTTCTTCGCCCATTTCAGGACCCTCTCTCTATCTGTGAACCGTTGAAATCTCACCACCATCGCCCTTGGCGGCTCGTTTGCTTTGGGCTTCCTCGCCAGCACCCGGTGCGCCCCTTCCAGCTCCAGCAACCCCGGGGGGGCCTCCGTGCCCATCAGCGCCCCGATTATCGTGCCCACATATGCCGCGGCGTCGGCCCCCTCCACTCCTTCTGGGACACCCAGGATCCTCAAATTGTTTCTTCTCGACCTGTTCTCCAGGTCTTCGAGTCTTCCCGCCCACGTCTTGTGTAGCGCCTCGTGCCGCTCCACTTTCACCGCCAGGCCCAAGAGCTCGTCATCATTCTCACTCACTTTGTCCTCGATCTCCTGGATCTTCACCTCGTGGGCTTTCTGGGTTGCCCCAAGTCCTTCAATTAATGCCAGCAACGGCGCCACCATCTCCTTGCGCAGCTCCTCGAAGCAGCGCTTAATGAATTCTTGCATCTCTTCTTTGTCCCCGGCCGCCGCCATTTTGTTTATTTTACCCTTCTTCTCCCGCTGCTCCAGTGCCGTTTTTTTGGACTCACTGATGGTCCGGTCCATACAGGTTAGTGGGGGACCTCTCTCCTCTCTTCCCCACGGGTTGACTGTGTAAATAATCCCGTTGGGGCTCTTCTATCGAGCTGGAAAGTCCGTCTTCGCGGGAGCTGCCGATTCGTGCGGCTTAGCTCCACATCGCTGCAACCGGAAGTCCTAAGGTGAGCTGCTTTACCTTGAGGAGCTGCTGGCATAGGGGGTCCGACTGAACACCGAAAACGATCTGGTCGCATATCATGGAGTCGGAGGTGGGCCCGTAATTACCCACCTGCAACTAATCACCATTCCGGCATCCTGAAATATGGAGAACATCAACCCGCTGCCGCCGCTCCGCATCGCCGGCAATCTCGGGGTCAATTGGAAGATTTTTACACAGCGCTTCCAGCTCTTCCTCAAAGCCACAGACAGGGAGAACGCCTCGGACACCAGGAAGATTGCTCTGCTCCTCTCCACGGCCGGGCAACATGCCATCCACATCTTCAACTCCCTCACATTCGCAGACCACGAGGAGAAGACAAAGTACAAGACGGTTCTCCTCAAATTCAATACCCACTTCAGCATAGAGGTCAATGAAAGCTTCGAAAGATACCTGTTCCAGCAGCGCTTGCAGGGTAAGGATGGGCCTTTCCAATCCCTTTTAACACACCTCCGCATCCTTGCGCAGTCCTGCGGCTACGGGCCCACCTCCGACTCCATGATACGCGACCAGATCGTATTTGGTGTTCTGTCGGACCCCCTGCGTCAGCAGCTCCTCAAAATTAAGCAACTCACCCCAGCGACTGCCATCGAGACCTGTGTCCTGCATGAAAATGCCACCAGCCGGTACTCCCACATACAGGCGGCTGAAACGGCGTGACAAGGTCCCCACGAGGCGGAACGGGTCCAAAAAAATCGAACACCTCCAAGGCTGCAGCCTGGATGAGGGCGGCCATTGTACGCACTTTTCGCGGTCTCCCGTGCTTGTACGTGGCAAACGAGGGGATGGTGACATGGAGGAACGTGATGCGCAGGCGCGCACCATGCAGGACCGCACCGCGCGTACTGACGTCATGACGTGTGGCAACTGTGGCTCCGCCCATTTAAAGCGGCAATGTCCTGCAAAATCGCGACAATGCCTACGATGTGGCAGACTTGGCCACTATGCTGCCTGCTGTCGAGCAGCTCAGCCTGCCAATTCGCATCGCTTCAGCCAGCCTCGCAGGAACGTTCGGGCAATTCAACCCACGTTCACCGAGTCCGATTCCGACTTCCCGCAGATCAGTGACACCGAGGACCTGAGGGAGCCTTTTTGAGTCGCTGATATAACAAAGAACAGGCTGTCCCCGAATCAAAACCACCAGCCGCTGTCGGGACCAATCAGCATACAGAACACCGCAGCCAATCACCAGTGAGAGCACACGCACTATAAAGACAGGGGACAGGAGAGTTCCCGCTCATTCTAGTAGCAGCCAGCTCGGAGCACAGAGCTCACAGCCTGCAACACAGACATTCACCATGTGCTGAGTGCATCACCTGGTTAGGACTAGGCAAGGGTCAACAGTTAAAGCTGGTATTGCATTTACCACAGTTCAAGTATGTTAATATAGTTAATCTTATAATAAAATAGAGTTGCACCACTTCCAGTGTTGGTGACCTGTTTGTGATCCAGAACACCCAACACATCATGTTTTATGTTCATCACAGTCCTCGCCCTTGGGATTGGGGGTTGATGGAGCCCACTGAGTTTCTCAAGGGTCGAGGTGTTTCTGCCAGCCAGTAATGAGGACAACTGGGGGTAATTGGCCACTGTGTGAGAGGGGAGGGAGTGTTCATAGAATTTACAGTGCAGAAGGAGGCCATTCGGCCCATCGAGTCTGCACCAGCTCTTGGAAAGAGCACCCTACCCAAGGTCCACACCTCCACCCATAACCCAGTAACCCCACCCAACTCTGAAGGCAATTTTGGACACTAAGGGCAATTTATCATGGCCAATCCACCTAACCTGCACATCTTTGGACTGTGGGAGGAAACCGGAGCACCCGGAGGAAACCCACGCACACACGGGGAGGATGTGCAGACTCTGCACAGACAGTGACCCAAGCCGGAATCGAACCTGGGACCCTGGAGCTGTGAAGCAATTGTGCTATCCACAATGCTACCGTGCTGCCCATATCGGAGAGGCACTCGCATGGGGAATGTGCCTGGGTGGATATCACAGATCCTGAGAGGTGTGTGGATCAGAGCATTGTCAGGGCTCTTCATCACTCACGTTTCTGTCCTTCCTTTCAGTTGTTGATTCGACAGAATCACGGAACCCGGGAGCTGGCTGTACTATTGATAGCCGAGGAGCAGCAGCAGCAGCAACTTTGACGTGCGACTGCACACAGCCAGGACCAGTGCCCTGCAGAGGAGGAGGAGGGAGGGTCCATGGATCTTCAGGGAGCAGGACAACAGATGGCAGAGCCCCAGAGGAGACACTATTGGCCACGGGCCTATTATCGGAGAACTTCCTACCTCAAAATGTCAGAAGTCCAGTGTTGAAGTGACTGTGTCTGTGCCAGTTTATGCAGGAGTTGGCAGCACATAGACTGCAAAGTCACCCTTTGCCTGTGGCCCTGAAAGTCACTGCTGCTCTGAAGTGTTTTGCCAGCGGCTCCTTTCGGGTGGAGCTGCACAGGGACAAATCCGGCATCTCCCAGACTGCTGCAGACAATTACAAGAGGGAGATGATAGATATCCTATTTGTCAGGGTCCATATGTAGCTCAACTTTGACTGGGACCAGGCGAGTCAGGAGTCCGGGGCCATGGGCTTTGCCCACAAAGGTGGCCCGCCCCAGATGCAGAGTTTCATCGACTATACTCATGTGGCTCTACGTTCCCATGGCGGCATGGGCATCATTTATGAACTGCAAGGGATTCTACTTCCTCAATGTTCAGATCGTGTGCAACCACGCAATGCACATCAGGCAGGTCTGTACCCATTTCCCGGGAACATCCATGACAGCTACATCCTTGGTCATTCGGACTTCCCAGTCATTTTTGATGGAGAGCAGCGGCTGGAGGGATGGATCAGGAGGTGGCAGTGTGGAGACTACAAAGAGGCATATGTGTCAAAGTGTGCACTGGTCGAGCAGCAATTGGACTGTTCACGATGCTGTTCAGTGCCTGGACGGGTCGGAGGGAGCACTCGAATACAACCCCCAGAAGGTGTCCTGCATCTTAAAGGCCTGCTGCCCTCTGAAGAAGCTGGTACAGAAGTGGGGCGAGCAGCTGGACCAGGAGGACATGGACGAGCGCCACATCTCCTCAGATGAGGAGGAGATCAAGGAGGGTGGTGAGGGGCACCCACGGAGAAGCTGGAGGAAGGACTTTGGGCGATGGCCAGGGCCCGCATGGGGTGCAGGGCTAGAGACCCCCTCTCAGTTTGGGGAAGACCACGGCTAGGGTGTCGAGACTTCTCCTTCATGGGTCTTACATCTGCTCACTTCTGCAGGGCTTGCAGAAGGTCATCGTCGTGGTCACTCTATATGGGAAGGGTGCTACAGCGATTGGCCCAATGCTGAAGTGGAATGATGAAGGGCAGCATGGTGGTGCAGTGGTTGGCACTTCTCCCACGGTGCCAAGGACCCGGGTTCGATCCTGGAGACAGGTCACTGTCTGTGTGAAGTTTGCACATTCTCCCCGTGTCTGCTTGGGTCTCACCCCCACAACCCAAAAGATGTGCAGGGTAGGTGGATTGGCCACGCTAAATTGCCCCTTAATTGGAGAAAAAAAATTATTGGCTACTCTAAATTTATAAAGAATAGGGGAAAAAAGTAGTATGATGATGACTTGCAGTGCGAACAGAGCAATGATCCACTTACCCTTCGAAAAAAATCTGACTCCTGCCACTAGGGACCCAGAGAGACTGAATGACCAGCTGCTATTACCTCCTCCGAGGTCAGGGGTCCCGGTGTTTTTCAACACTTACTGCTGACATGGACAGATTCTCACGTTTATAGCTGATGACATCCTCATAACTAGAGAATGCTGGCAGGCTTGAAAGGCATTGCTGTGTGTGGTGGGTGTGGCGGCGGTCCTTCCATGGATGGGGGTTGAGGGGGGGCGCGGGGGGTGGCCTGGGGAGCCCGCGCCAGTAGAGATGCGGCATTACTACATCGTCAGTGTGGGAAGAGGGAGAGACAGAGCACTACCATTTTCACACTGCACAGGGAGGAAGCTCCGAGTTTGCGCGGGGGTTTGTGGAGCATGGTGCCATGTTGACATGACAGTGCGGAGGCTCTTCATGCATGATCAAAGTGATTTAAAATACATGTTAGCTAATAAAATGGTGACTTTTCTCTACTGGTGCCTAGGTTCATCTGTGTCGACGAGGTGCCTCTTATTTTTTAGTCTTCCTCACCCTCCTGCTATGTCTAGGTGTATCCCCAGGCTCCTCAGCTGATGGTTGAGGTGGCCTGCTGCCTTCTACGTTCTGTTGCCTGAGTTGCCTTCTACCCTTGGGGGGGGGGGGGGGGGGGGGGGGGGGACTTTTGGAGGGCCGGGACCTTGAGCATCCGGGCCAGTTTTCAGACTGCATGGGTGTTGTAGTGTTGCCTCCCTTGGTGTAGGTGTACAGAGCTGGAGGAGTATTGCTCATGGAAGGGAGGTATCAGATGGGCTGGGCAGGCCCAGGGTTCCTGGGTTGCAGGCCCCGGGCTGCGCTCATGCCGATCGTCCTCCCTTTGGATACCCGGGGATCCATGGGCTCCTCCATGGGATAAAGGGGCAGCTGGAGTGAGATCCAGAGGCCCTGTCGTCCTCTGGGACCGACATTCATAGATTTCCACTCATGCCTGTCCCATTCAGTTGAAGCCCTCCACCATGGAGCTCATGCCTCAGCCATGTGGACTCCACCCTCGCAGTGTTGGCCTCGTTCAGTCAGAAGGACAGCACCATCTTCTCAGACAGACAGCAATGGGACTCCTCCAGTCAAACTTGTAGTCCAAGGAGGGATGTTATCATCCCTACATGATGCTTACGACTCTGCCTTTTTTAGCTCCAGTAATTCTTGGCTGACCAGGGACACGATATCAGCTTTGGCTCAGCAAAGACCTGTGTTCCGGTATCCGTCTGAGATGTCCCTGTCTCCACCTGCTGTGGATCATCAGTTGTGAGGTGCTCATCAGTGAGTGATCCAAAAGCCTGCCTAATACTACTTATTCCCACCAAGGTGAAACCACAGCAACAAATAACATATCGTATACATCACAAAAGCTGTTTTAAGCTCAGATCTGCATGAACAATTACCAAAGGAACATCATGCATATCATGCTGTGCAGAACACATCAGATGGCTGTGTTGTAAACAATTGGAACATCGTCCTTTCTAAAGTCATCTTGAATTTACTGGGGATTTTCCAATCACGCTCGCCCTGAGATCGGAAATTCCTGCCCGAGGTCAATGACCTTTAAATCTTCCTTCAAATTTTCCATCCTGCATGTGGTGCAGTGGTTAGCACTGGGACTACATCGCTGAGGACCAGGGTTCGAATCCCGGCCCTGGGTCACTATTCGTGTGGAGTTTGCACATTCTCCCAGTGTCTGTGTGCGTTTCACCCCCACAACCCAAAGATGTGCTGGTTAGGTGGATTGGCCATGCTAAATTGCCCCTTAATTGGAAAAAAAATAATTGGGGACTCCAAATTTTTTTTTAAATTAAATAATTTTCCATCCTGCCTGCGATGATTCCCATGGTGGGCGGGATCGGAATATTTACCCCTTTATGTTTGAATGCCGTGAATTCTGTCCTCATATCACAAGAGGCCTCAGAACAGGAACTGCACTGAAGCACCAGTTTGCCTTTGCCATTGCCGTTACGAGGCTTCACAAGTTAGATTTTAACTTGTCAATAATTACACCAAAAGAAAGCAGTGCTCCACAGAGCTCAAAGTAGCAGAATTCAGGAAGGACAGAATGTCCCCAGGTGGGTGACATTTAACACAGCCGAGACTAATGGAAGTGGAAATATAGTAATCCCATTTCTTCAGGTCTGCCCTGTAACATTTTACTCTGAAGTAAATTCCTTTTGAACCTTTGTGAAACTATCGTTTGATCTTTGCTGTCAATCATTTTCATTAAAACACATGAACTTCAGCCTGGTGGTCTTTCATGTATTTGTGAGAAAGTTGACCTCTTTAGCTGGGTATTAAAAGGATAAAATGTGACTTTGGCTAGTCACCTGGAGGGATTCTGTCTCACCTATTCTTCTTGTCTGAATTAGGGACATAAAAAGTGATTGATTTTATATTTACCATTGTCACACTAGGGTCGGCATGACGCCAGTTGGCCCCAATGTTCCCACAGAGCAATGTATTATTACATAAATACTGCTGCCATCTCATTTAATAGCATCATTAAAATATACAATACAATAAAATCATAGAATCGCTACAGTGCAGAAGGAGGCCATTTGGCCCATCGAGTCTGCACTGACCCTCTGAAAGAGCACTCTACCCAGGCCCACTGACCGCCCTATCACCATAAACCCACCTAACCTTTGGGAACTAAGGGACAATTTGGCATAGCCAATCCACCTAACCTGCACATCTTTGGACTGTGGGAGGAAACCGGAGCACCCGGAGGAAACCCACGCACACACGGCGAGCAAATGTAAATTCCACACAGACAGTGACCCAAAGTTGGAATTGAACCCGGGTCCCTGGCGCTGTGAAGCAGCAGTGCTAACCACACATAATAGCACACTTTCGCAACCTGCCATTCCACACATTATTAGAAAAATGATGGCTCATAGTCTAGGCAAATGCCTAACCTACAGTTTAAATATCGGCATAAAATCTTGCATTGTACAAACATTATGTGCACATCACATCTTGGAGACAAAGGCAGCAGGAAACAGACAGCTGACATCAGGCCCCTCAGATGTGTTAAACCTCCTCAGATTTTATTCTCAATTGACTTTAAAAAAAGGATAAAATTAAACCTACATATTTCCTGCCTTGTGGGCTAGGTTAAAATTTCACTCCTTAAACCTGAATTTCATGTTTTAATTCTGCGTGCCATACTTTAACATTTGGTCCATACAAACATCTGTTCATTTAACCACTCTGTTTTGAATGAAACAACTTATCCTCTGAAACAAGGAGGGCAAGGCCTCTTTTGTTTCTTTCTACAATTACTCAGCCAGAAGAACTGGCACTTGCGATGTATAAAGTCCCTGCCACAACTTGAATAGCTCCCTGGCTCCCACAACAGCTTGTGCGATAAATGCATCACCCTGTGTGGTGCTGTTCGTGGTGGTGCCACAGTCAATCCAACTCGATGCTGAATCAACTGATTTAAAGTGAGACTTCAGAACACTTTATTATGTCAAAGGCGCTGGATAGGTATACCTAATTGTGGAGGTGACTATGTGCTATCGCAATTGGCCTCAGAGACTGCAGAATAAGGAACAGGAAAATGCCCTCTTTGCTCGATTTTCAGCCTTTTGTCTCAGATCCGGCGTAGCCCATGATCGGGTGAAATGCCTGTTCTTGTCAGCTTGGATCATGTATCTTCCATTTGTATAGACCATGATTTGGATTCAATTTGAATTTGATTTGTTTTTTGGAGCAAGCAAGGAGGTGGATTCAAGACTTGCCCTGTCCACTCTGCGCATTGGCTTTGTAAACTCTGAGAATGGAATAATTTTCTTTTTAAATGAAATTAAAAATCTCCAGTGACCTCTCCTGGAAAATATAAAAAGCTGATTTTAACCCAGCATGCTAGTTTAGGGAGGGTGGGGGGGAAATCAGGGAAGAGTTCTAACACTCCCATTTGTAATCTTTGCACAACCTTGAAATCAGAGCTTTGGCCAGACAATGATATAAAAGCTGCCTGGAATGGAGGACAGTGCTGCCTGGACTGGAGGGCATATCTTATGAAGAAAGATTGAGGGAGCTAAGGCTTTTCTCACAGGAGCGAAGAAGGCAGAGAGGTGACTTGATAGAGGTGTCCAAGGTGATGAGAGGCATGGACAGAGTGGATAGCCAGAGACTTTTCCCCAGGGTGGAAATGGCTGTCATGAGGGGACATAGTTTTAAGGTGATTGGAGGAAGGTATAGGGGAGATGTCAGAGGTAGGTTTTTTACACAGAGAGTGGTGGGTGTGTGGAATGCATTGCCAGCAGAGGTCATGGAGTCAGAGTTATTAGGGACATTTAAGTGACTCTTGGACAGGCACATGGACAGCAGTAAATTGAACGTTAGGTTGACCTTAGATTAGGATAAATGTTTGGCACAATATCGTGGGCCGAAGGGCCTGAACTGTGCTGTATTGTTCTATGTTCTATGCCAAGCAGGTAGGGGTGTTACATTACAGATCAGTCACGAGCTTACTGAATGGTGGAGCACACTCAAGATTCTGAAAGGCCTCTCCTGCTGGGTTCAGGGAGGAGGCGAGGCTCCAGAATAGAGTTGAAGCTCAGGCTCAAACCTCACACCAGCATGTTTGAATAAAATTGTCAATCTCGTCATCATGTGTTGCACTCACGTCCCAAGTTAAATGCAAACTATTGTGTGTGTGAATGGGTGAGAATAGAATCAGTTCTGCTTGTGTGTAGACACCCCCAGTCCCACTACACTGTCAGATAGCTTTCTGGGACTCATTGTGGAAGCTTCCACATTTAGATTGTCAAGGTCAGCAATATACTGCAGGATTATCTGTGCCCATGGAACTGTAACTCAGCAAAATCTACCTTGAAGCGAGAAGGGTGTTGTCATAATATACACCAGTATATTATGGTGCAGACACACACACACACACTGATGGACATGCAGTGGGACCAATCAGCATACACAACACTGCAGCCAATCACCAGTGAGAGCACACGCACAATAAAGACAGGGGGCAGGAGAGTTCCCGCTCATTCTAGTAGCAGCCAGCTCGGAGCACAGAGCACACAGCCTGCAACACAGACATTCACCATGTGCTGAGTGCATCACCTGGTTAGGACTAGGCATGGGTCAACAGTTAAAGCTGGTATTGCATTTACCCACAGTTCAAGTATGTTAATATAGTTAATCTTATAATAAAATAGAGTTGCACCACTTCCAGTGTTGGTGACCTGTATGTGATCCAGAATACCCAACACATCAGGTGTCAGTAAACTGACTGCTGGCTTGAGCTCTCTCCTTCAAATATTTTCTGTGCTACCAAAAGTAGTCTTCGGTATCGCTTCAGACTGGCTTTGCTCAGGCTATCTTTTTGTTAAATTGGATTTGGATTTGGATTTGTTTATTGTCACGTGTACCGAGGTACAGTGAAAAGTATTTTTCTGCGAGCAGCTCAACAGATCATTAAGTACATGGGAAGAAAAGGGAAGAAAAGAAAATACATAATAGGGCAACATAAAGTAAACAATGTAACTGCTTAAGCACCGGCATCGGATGAAGCATACATGGTTTAGTGTTAATGAGGTCAGTCCATTAGACGGTCATTTAGGAGTCTGGTAACAGCGGGGAAGAAGCTGTTTTTGAGTCTGTTCAAGCGTGTTCTCAGACTTCTGTATCTCCTGCCCGATGGAAGAAGTTGGAAGAGTGAGTAAGCCGGGTGGGAGGGGTCTTTGATTATGCTGCCTGCTTTCCCCAGGCAGCGGGAAGTGTAGATGGAGTCAATGGATGGGAGGCAGGTTCGTGTGATGGACTGGACGGTGTTCACGTCTCTCTGAAGTTTCTTGCGGTCCTGGGCCGAGCAGTTGCCATACCAGGCTGTGATGCAGCCAGATAGGATGCTTTCTATGGTGCATCTGTTGAAGTTGGTAAGGGTTAATGTGGACATACCGAATCTCCTTAGTTTCCTGAGGAAGTATAGGCGCTGTTGTGCTTTCTTGGTGGTAGCGTCGACATTGGTGGACCAGGACAGATTTTTGGAGATGTGTACCCCTAGGAATTTGAAACTGCTAACCATCTCCACCTCGGCCTGTTGATGCTGACAGGGGTGTGTACAGTACTTTGCTTCCTGAAGTCAAATATTAGCATCCCTGCTAACTACAGTGAAGTATATCATTTAACAAAGCTGGTCCCTTTTTATAGTGGCACTAAATGCCCCACTGCAAAAAATATCTTTAAAAAACCAATTGTATAACACAGTAGTAAAGGTCAATTATGCTAAGCATCATTGAGCAATGTAATTCAGCACAAGAGCTAAAAATATAAACATACATCCTTGAAATGTCTCTGGGTTATCTCAGTTAGACTAACATTTCTGCAACATTTATAAGCTTTAAGCTCCATGAAGATGCATTCCCCCCTCAACTGAATGCTTGTGTATGTTATAGTGCTGCTACAAAATCCAGTCAAAAGAGAACTATTGCCATGTCCCTGTCAGCTTCCAACTTCCAGTTTAATTTGACCTTTTCTTTTATTAACCTTCCTATAAAACAGACTTATTCATAATCCCTGGACGAACGCCTTTGTTTCCTACGTGAACACCAGTGGCTTGTTAATCTTATAAAAATACATTGTCAAAAGGATTGGAGGTCATTATTTGGGAACAGGAAATCAGATTGCAAAAGACTGGTGCACATTGAGTAAATGACTATATTGACTATAATGTTCTCTTATTCGTCTATATAATTTCTGTATGGAAAAAATGGGCCTTCTCTGGAGGGCTGGGTAGTGAATGAGTGTGCACAATTTAGCTGAATACCCTCAGCTCAAGGTGAGATGAGGGAATTGGAGTCTAGCCACATTTTTTTAAATGTCTGTTTAATTTTTTTAATACGGTTTCAAGAGACTGACTGAAATTGCTGCCAATTTTTGGAGACTAATTCATTTTCTTTTCACAGATGTGATTTGGGGATCTTTGCTTTTCTTTTCAGATTGATTGAGACTGCAGAAGAAAAGGTAAAAAAAAAAAAGAATGAAATGGACATGGAGAGATCTATGAGCATGTAGTCACTGATCCTTCTCCAAAGGAAGGACAGTCCAGAGGTGTACAGTATTGTGGCGCTGACTTTAAGCAAGGCTTTCACTGGGAGCATGGAATCCTGACATTTGAGGGCAAATTTCCAATCTCAATCCCCACATTGAAAATTATCCCTATTATCCCCTTTGCTATCTGTATTTATTTCATCTTGGTTTGTCCACGCATTATTCATATATTAAAATAAAAATGGATAATCAAAGGACCATAGTTTCCTTATTTTCATGACGTTTACAAATGTATCTTTCATTGTGGTACATGTGCTATTTGCATAAGTAGCAATAGCTTTTGAAATTCGTATGAAAACCCTGATTACAAATTGAGTGTGATTTTTCCGGCTGCACCTGCCCTGGACTGGGAATTCACGTTTGAGGTCAACAGACCTTTAAATGGTTCATCAAATTGTCCGTGACACCCACAACGATTTCCGCGGAGGCCGGGACCATAATATTTACCTGAATTAATTCAGAGGGATTCCTAGGTATTTTGTACCTAGGAAAACTGTGGCCGCATGATTTTCCATCCCTTAAAATCCATGGGTGGACAATCACAGCATACATTCCTGTGATCGTAAAGAAGTGCTCCCTGCAAATGCCCAATTACTAGAGACATAGATAGGGTGAATAGAAATGTACCTTTCCCCTTAGTCATGATGTGGAGATGCCGGCGTTGGACTGGGGTGAGCACAGTACGCAGTCTTACAACACCAGGTTAAAGTCTAACAGGTTTGTTTCGATGTCACTAGCTTTCGGAGCGCTGCTCCTTCCTCAGGTGAATGAAGAGGTCTGTTCCAGAAACACATATATAGACAAATTCAAAGATGCCAAACAATGCTAGGAATGCGAGCATTAGCAGGTGATTAAATCTTTACAGATCCAGAGATGGGGTAACCCCAGGTTAAAGAGGTGTGAATTGTCTCAAGCCAGGACAGTTGGTAGGATTTCGCAGGCCAGATGGTGGGGGATGAATGTAATGTGACATGAATCCCAGGTCCCGGTTGAGGCCGCACTCATGTGTGCGGAACTTGGCTATAAGTTTCTGCTCGGCGATTCTGCGTTGTCGCGCATCCTGAAGGCCGCCTTGGAGAACGCTTACCCGGAGATCAGAGGCTGAATGCCCTTGACTGCTGAAGTGTTCCCCGACTGGAAGGGAACATTCCTGCCTGGTGATTGTTGCGTGATGTCCGTTCATTCGTTGTCGCAGCGTCTGCATGGTCTCGCCAATGTACCACGCTTCGGGACATCCTTTCCTGCAGCGTATGAGGTAGACAACGTTGGCCGAGTCGCACGAGTATGTACCGCGTACCTGGTGGGTGGTGTTCTCACGTGTAATAGTGGTATCCATGTCGATGATCTGGCACGTCTTGCAGAGATTACCATGACAGGGTTGTGTGGTGTCGTGGTCACTGTTCTGAAGACTGGGTAGTTTGCTGCAAACAATGGTTCGTTTGAGGTTGCGCGGTTGTTTGAAGGCAAGTAGTGGGGGTGTGGGGATGACCTTGGCAAGATGTTCATCGTCATCAATGACGTGTTGAAGGCTGTGAAGAAGATGACGTAGTTTCTCCGCTCCGGGGAAGTACTGGACGACGAAGGGTATTCTGTCGGTTGTGTCCCATGTTTGTCTTCTGAGGAGGTCGGTCCGATTTTTCGCTGTGGCGCGTTGGAACTGTCGATCGATGAGTCGAGTGCCAAAACCTATTCGTACGAGGGCATCTTTCAACGTCTGTAGATGTCTGTTACACTCCTCCTCGTCTGAGCAGATCCTGTGTATACGGAGCGCTTGTCCATAGGGGATGGCTTCTTTAATGTGTTTAGGGTGGAAGCTGGAGAAGTGGAGCATCATGAGGTTATCCGTGGGTTTGCGGTAAAGCGAAGTGCTGAGGTGACCGTCCTTGATGGAGACGAGTGTGTCCAAGAATGCAACTGATTTTGGAGAGTAGTCCATGGTGAGTCTGATGGTTGGATGGAACTTATTAATGTCATTGTGTAGTCGTTTCAGTGATTCTTCGCCGTGGGTCCAAAGGAAAAAAATGTCATCGATGTATCTGGTGTATAACATCGGTTGAAGGTCCTGTGCGGTGAGTAGGTCCTGTTCAAACTTGTGCATGAAGATGTTGGCGTATTGGGGTGCGAATTTGGTCCCCATGGCTGTTCTGTGCGTCTGAATGAAGAACTTGTTGTCGAAGGTGAAGACGTTGTGATCCAGAATGAAGCGGATGAGTTGCAGAATTGCGTCTGGAGATTGGCAGTTGTCGGTGTTGAGTACTGAGGCTGTTGCAGCAATGCCGTCGTCATGGGGGATGCTGGTGTAGAGTGCCGAGACGTCCATTGTGACGAGGAATGTTCCTGGTTCAACTGGTCCATGGGTGCTGAGTTTCTGTAGGAAGTCCGTCGTGTCGCGACAGAAGCTGGGTGTACCTTGTACGATGGGTTTCAAGATGCCCTCGATGTAGCCAGAGAGGTTCTCACACAGGGTCCCATTGCCTGAAACGATAGGGCGGCCTGGTGTGTTGGCCTTATGTATTTTTGGGAGGCAGTAGAGATCTCCAATGCGGGGAGTACGTGGGATGAGAGCACCTAGGGTGCTCTGAAGATCTGGATCCAAGGTCTTGATCAGTCTGTTAAGTTGGCGGATGTGTTCCTTGGTCGGATCTGCGGGTAACTGTCTGTAGTGTTCTTGGTTGTTCAGTTGTCGGTATACTTCTTTGCAGTAGTCCGTTCTGTTCAGTACGACAGTGGCCCCCCCTTTGTCTGCTGGTTTGATGACGATGCTGTGGTTGGTCTTGAGAGCGCGGATGGCATTGCGTTGTGCTTGGGTGACGTTCGGGGTTGTCTTGTGAATGCGACTGATGAATCTGGCATTGACACGACTCCTGACGGCTTGAGCATACATGTCGAGTCTGAGGCAGTGTCCTTCCGGAGGGGTCCAATTCGACTCTTTCCTCTTCGGTTGCCGCACCGCAGATCTCTCGGTCTGCTGTTCCGGTTCATTGGTAGTCTGCTTGGGTTCGGTGTTGGCCTCTTGGGGTCTGTGGAGGAATTCATCAGGCGAATGAGGCTCCGGGAATTCTTCCACAGACCCCAAGAGGCCAACAGCAAACCCAAGCAGACTACCAATGAACCGGAACAGCAGACCGAGAGATCTGCAGTGCGGCAACCGAAGAGGAAAGAGTCGAATTGGACCCCTCCGGAAGGCCGCTGCCTTAGACTCGACATGTATGCTCAAGCCGTCAGGAGTCGCGTCAATGCCAGATTCATCAGTCGCATTCACAAGACAACCCCGAACGTCACCCAAGCACAACGCAATGCCATCCGCGCTCTCAAGACCAACCACAGCATCGTCATCAAACCAGCAGACAAAGGGGGGGCCACTGTCGTACTGAACAGAACGGACTACTGCAAAGAAGTATACCGACAACTGAACAACCAAGAACACTACAGACAGTTACCCGCAGATCCGACCAAGGAACACATCCGCCAACTTAACAGACTGATCAAGACCTTGGATCCAGATCTTCAGAGCACCCTAGGTGCTCTCATCCCACGTACTCCCCGCATTGGAGATCTCTACTGCCTCCCAAAAATACATAAGGCCAACACACCAGGCCGCCCTATCGTTTCAGGCAATGGGACCCTGTGTGAGAACCTCTCTGGCTACATCGAGGGCATCTTGAAACCCATCGTACAAGGTACACCCAGCTTCTGTCGCGACACGACGGACTTCCTACAGAAACTCAGCACCCATGGACCAGTTGAACCAGGAACATTCCTCGTCACAATGGACGTCTCGGCACTCTACACCAGCATCCCCCATGACGACGGCATTGCTGCAACAGCCTCAGTACTCAACACCGACAACTGCCAATCTCCAGACGCAATTCTGCAACTCATCCGCTTCATTCTGGATCACAACGTCTTCACCTTCGACAACAAGTTCTTCATTCAGACGCACAGAACAGCCATGGGGACCAAATTTGCACCCCAATACGCCAACATCTTCATGCACAAGTTTGAACAGGACCTACACACCGCACAGGACCTTCAACCGATGTTATACACCAGATACATCGATGACATTTTTTTCCTTTGGACCCACGGCGAAGAATCACTGAAACGACTACACAATGACATTAATAAGTTCCATCCAACCATCAGACTCACCATGGACTACTCTCCAAAATCAGTTGCATTCTTGGACACACTCGTCTCCATCAAGGACGGTCACCTCAGCACTTCGCTTTACCGCAAACCCACGGATAACCTCATGATGCTCCACTTCTCCAGCTTCCACCCTTAACACATTAAAGAAGCCATCCCCTATGGACAAGCGCTCCGTATACACAGGATCTGCTCAGACGAGGAGGAGCGTAACAGACATCTACAGACGTTGAAAGATGCCCTCGTACGAATTGGTTTTGGCACTCGACTCATCGATCGACAGTTCCAACGCGCCACAGCGAAAAATCGGACCGACCTCCTCAGAAGACAAACATGGGACACAACCGACAGAATACCCTTCGTCGTCCAGTACTTCCCCGGAGCGGAGAAACTACGTCATCTTCTTCACAGCCTTCAACACGTCATTGATGACGATGAACATCTTGCCAAGGTCATCCCCACACCCCCACTACTTGCCTTCAAACAACCGCGCAACCTCAAACGAACCATTGTTTGCAGCAAACTACCCAGTCTTCAGAACAGTGACCACGACACCACACAACCCTGTCATGGTAATCTCTGCAAGACGTGCCAGATCATCGACATGGATACCACTATTACACGTGAGAACACCACCCACCAGGTACGCGGTACATACTCGTGCAACTCGGCCAACGTTGTCTACCTCATACGCTGCAGGAAAGGATGTCCCGAAGCGTGGTACATTGGCGAGACCATGCAGACGCTGCGACAACGAATGAACGGACATCGCGCAACAATCACCAGGCAGGAATGTTCCCTTCCAGTCGGGGAACACTTCAGCAGTCAAGGGCATTCAGCCTCTGATCTCCGGGTAAGCGTTCTCCAAGGCGGCCTTCAGGACCCGCGACAACGCAGAATCGCCGAGCAGAAACTTATAGCCAAGTTCCGCACACATGAGTGCGGCCTCAACCGGGACCTGGGATTCATGTCACATTACATTCATCCCCCACCATCTGGCCTGCGAAATCCTACCAACTGTCCTGGCTTGAGACAATTCACACCTCTTTAACCTGGGGTTACCCCATCTCTGGATCTGTAAAGATTTAATCACCTGCTAATGCTCGCATTCCTAGCATTGTTTGGCATCTTTGAATTTGTCTATATATGTGTTTCTGGAACAGACCTCTTCATTCACCTGAGGAAGGAGCAGCGCTCCGAAAGCTAGTGACATCGAAACAAACTTGTTGGACTTTTCCCTTAGTGGAAGAGGTCAATAACCAGGGGACATAGATTTAAGGTAATGTAAGGTAACTGGCAGGAGGTTTCGAGGAGTTGTGAGAAAAACATTTTCACCCAGAGGATGGTGGGACTCTGGAACTCACTGCCTGAAAGGGTGGTAGAGGTGGGAACCCTCATAACATTTAAGAATAAATTAGATGAGCTCTTGAAACGCCATAGCACACAAAGCTACGGACAAGTCCTGCAAACTGGGATTAGAATAGTTAGGTGCTTGATGGCTGGTGCTGACGCAATGGGCTGAAGAGCCTCTTTCCGCGCTATAAAACCCTGCCTCTACTTGAAGTGCCTGATCTAAATATCAACTCTAATTGTAATTCATGGGACATTTTGAGAAGATGCTATATAATTGATTATCTTCGATTGATTCAATTCCTCATAATCTGAATCTTGATGGTGAGCAGCTAATGAAAGGGATTTACAGTAAGTCTCAGGGTAGGATGCTAATGATACCAACCTGACACTGAATTTATACCTTCCCACTAATCCGCAAACATCTTATTCCAATTTCTCTCCGCCTTCTTGATGCCACCTTGAAGGCACTAACATACGCTGGGATATAGTTTTCAAGGGGGCTGCCAGCTGTTCACTACTTCACTCAAGTGGTCATTCTTCAAGTACGAACATGAATAGTGAGTGTCAGAAGGTTATTGACCATCAGGGCCAAGCTTACATTTTCTGTACTTTTGCTGCCTATGGTATCGATGTTAACCAGATCTCCATACATATTAGCGCCCCGCGCCCCCTCCGTAATTTTTATTGGGCATGAGAAAAGCAGCTCTTTCGTTTTGGGACAGCTTCATGCAAATAAGGTTGTGATGAAGCGGTCATGTTGTACTTCCCGTTTTCCATCATTTCTCCCTCGTTTAGACTCGATCATGTTCTTATCTTTATAAAAACAGTGCTCGATAATGTTCTAGAACTAATTTATGAACTGATTAGTAATAAGATCATAAAAAACAGGAACAAGAGTAGGCCATTCAGCCCCTCGAGCCTGCTCCACCACGCAATATAATTATGGCTGAACTGATGTGGTTTTAACTCCACTTTCCTGTCTGTCCTAACCTTTGATTTCCTTGTCATCAACATGGCACGTGGTGGCACAGTGATACAGTAGTTGGTATTGCTGCCTTACAGCATCAGGGACCCGGGTTTAATTCCGCCGTTTGGTGACTCACTATGTGGAGTTTGCACGCTCTCCGTGTCTGGGTTTCCTCCGGGGGCTCCGGTTTCCTCCCACAGTTCAAATATGTGCAGGTTAGATGAACTGACAATGCTAAATTGCCCCATAGTATCCAAAGGTTAGGTGGGTTTACGGATAACCTCATGATGCTCCACTTCTCCAGCAGAGAAGTGGGCAGAGAGTGGGCCTAAGTAGGGTGCTCTTTCAGGGAGTCACTGCAGACTCCATGGGCTGAATGGTCTCCTTCTGCACTGTAGGGTTTCTATGAACAGATGGTTTCTGGTGCCAACTGCTATCCCATCTGCTTTTGTGCCATTTAGCATATGACCGCTATTTCCCTCCTTCTTCTCCCCACCCTTTCTTCCCCTCCCCTGTCTATGTAAGGGCACAAGGGGTTCCTGGAAAGAAATCGCCCCTTTATCGATCCTATTTGAAATAAGAGAAAAGCAAGCACTGATTAAGCAAGGCAGAGATGCATGAGTATGCAGACACTGACAGCTCGCACATCAGAACATAATAGGTTCTCTATAATGCAACAGGCCTCTGGCATCTGGACAATAGTAAATGGATTTCTTATTGCCAAACAAATGGTGATAATGTCTCACCCTTTAAACTGCTGCAGCCCTTTAAATTCAGAATCAAGAAAGGAGACGAAATTGGTTGAGAATAACCTCAGCCAGTACGGGAATTGAACCTGAGCTGCTGGCCGTGCTCTGCATCACAAACCAGCTGTCCAGCCAACTGAGCCAAACCGGCAATGCTTGAAACTGGGCATGGTGCAGATCACTATATTTAAACGAGCCGTACGCTCATCAGATTCACCCAGAGCCCAGGGCCTCAATGGCTGTGCCTGGGAGTCTTCGCTAGGGCACCATTTAGCACTGGTCCACACAAACGTAGGCCTAGTCTAATGGCACCTGGGGGCGGGGGGTCTCCCAGGTCATTGGAGACCCTAGGTAGTCGGGGACAGGGCTGGCATGCGCCTTGGCTCTCCCTCTGGTACTGGGGAACCAGCCTGGCACCCTGGCAGTGTCACTCTGGTACCCTGGCAGTGCAAGCCTGGTGCCCAGGTGCCGGGGGCCTTACCAGGTTCCCGGGGACCTCCTCAAGTTTGGGGTGTGGGGAGGGTTCGAAAACCGGGGTGGGGGGTGCGGGAGTGATTGAGACAACCTTCCAAAATAGCACCCTGATCTGCGAGGAACCTTTCCGAAGCTCCAGGTGACGAGAAACACCTCGCTAAATGTGCCATTGAGCGGACCTGAACGCAAGTATGCCAAATCATGCCCCAAGGTCTATCATTCATCGCTGCACCATAGGCTGTGCTATGGACTGCCCCCTCTGACCCCCCACTCCCAACCAAAAGAGCCAACAGTCATCAAAATCAGAAGATCTTAATTGTGAGAACTTCCCTTTCTTACTTTCATATCTCATAAAACATTAAGCTTTTTTCAATGAGATGTGACCGGGTTTTAATAGCGAACTTAAGTAATAACTATTTTTGAACAACTGACCTGACCTTGGAAAAAAAATCATTTTATATTTATGGAATATGTCTCCAGTATGATTAATTATTGATTTTTAAAATAATTAAAGTAAGTTTTTAAATGTTTACTCATGGTACTTCACATTTTACCGTAACCCCATGTGTAAGTCCCAATTTTTATTTCGCTCTTTGCAATATTATTAAAAATTGATTTGATTTTACTGTTTTTCATCTGGTTTGCTGGGTGTGTGAACATTTAACGTGCTTGGCTGCTTGTTCACTATGACGTTGATGCCTGCAGTTCAACATGATGCCTGTAGTCCAATGCTGGGAATCCCCATTAATTTATGTCACAATCAATTGCATGACAAGAAAGCTAAAACGCCTGTCACAAAGAAATCGCTAGATCCCTCAGTGCTACTTTCCTTGAGGTCAGCGGTGAGTGCTGTCGCTTTGCCACTGACCACAGAACCTGCGTCAATGTAAGTTATACCATGAGGCCTATGGGGAAAAATGTATATTTTAAACACTATTGAAGCATCTGGAAATCCACAGCAGTAAATATACTGACATTTAAGACTGGAACCACTAACCTGCAATTTGTGTACCCCTGAGCAAGAAGAACGGTAATGAAAGTTATTGTAAAGTCTCCTTTATTACTGTCAGATCACATAAAACCTCTTAGGACTGTCCCAAATGCCCCTTAGAACTTCCTGCTATTTTAGTAGTAATATTGTTCTCAGAAACATTATGCAAGTGCTTTTCTCTGGAAAACAAATCAAGAAAACCTAAATTACAAGAGTGACAGGCGATTCTGGCAGGTAGAACAAAGCCCTTAAAATTGCCTAGACATTTAAACTGGTCTGATGCAACCACTCCTCACAAGATACCATAGGTCTGCATCAGAAGTAACCATAATGACTTGCAAAGATGCAATGGACTATTTTCATTTCTGTCCCCAATGAGATGGAATTCCACTTGCAGAAATACAAAGCTTGGGGTTTTTTTTATTCTGCAAAAAAAGCTTCTCACCTCAATGCACCAGTCTACTGCACATGCTCAGATTAATGAAAGACTCCCATTGATGCTGCACTTTGGAAGTTTTTCCAACTTCCTGTCCTCTTGGCAGCTTTTGTGTTTTGTTCCAGAGTAAAGTTATCCATCGCCTGTCCAGTCTCAACAGGTCACCAGGGATTGGTCTCACCAGCACACACAGCATACCAGACAAAACACACATGTGCTGATAATCACCTCCTTTCTTCATTTCATTTATTCTGAGTGAAAATACACATGCAATTAGCTCTGAGCTGGAAATTGTACCACGGCGATTTAACAAAACACTTCTCAATTGGACAAAGGGGGGCTGAAGTTGGTTGATTTGCACAATTTTCTTTTCTGTGGAAAATGGAATCAAACTCGGTGCAACGCGAAATGCCAGTGCCGCACCACTGGCAGTGACCAATTTCACCTCCAAAGTTTAAATTCTTTTGCGATTCTGATGAAGATATACCACGCTTAATTGTGTTTCAAATCAAAAGTACTAAAACTGCAACTAAGGATGAAGAAATACATTCAATATCAAAGTAAGAATTCCATATGAACATAGAGCATAGAACATACAGTGCAGAAGGAAGCCATTCGGCCCATCGAGTCTGCACCGACCCACTTAAGCCCTCACTTCCACCCTATCCCCGTAACCCAATAACCCCTCCTAACCTTTTCTGGTCACTAAGGGCAATTTATCATGGCCAAATCCACCTAACCTGCACGTCTTTGGGCTGTGGGAGGAAACCGGAGCACCCAGAGGAAACCCACGCAGACACGGGGAGAATGTGCAGACGCCGCACAGACAGTGGCCCAGCGGGGAATCGAACCTGGGACCCTGGAGCTGGGAAGCCACAGTGCTATCCACTTGTGCTTCTCTGCTGCCCCCATGCTGAATGATATGCAAAATCATTCTTTGACAAGTGTATAGTTAATTTGTAAAATTGATATCTTTGGTGCATTCTCTGGCATGGTCAGTTGCATTTTGATTTAAAAAACACTCCAGTGTAATTAAGAATATGCATTAGTGTTATAAGAACAAAGAACAAAGAAAGGTACAGCACAGGAACAGGTCTTTCAGCCCTCCAAGCCCGTGCCGACCATGCTGCTCGTCAAACCTAAAACCTTCTACACCTCCGGAGTCTGTATCCCCCTATTCCCATCCTATACATGTATTTTTCAAGACGCCGCTTCAATGTCACTATCGTATTTGCTTCTACCACCCACTCCGGCAGCAAGTTCAAGGCACCCAATACCCTCTGTGTAAAAAACCCACTCGCACAACTCCTCTAAACTTTGCCCCTCGCACCTTAAACATATGTCCCCTAGTAACTGACTCTTCCACCCTGGGAAAAAACTTCTGACTATACACTCTGTTCATACCCCTCTGTGGTAGTCGGTATTAGGGGTATTACGGTACCCTGAATAATGCTGTAAGACCATTGGTGTGGGAGGTACCTGGGACTGCTATTCTCATTGGTGAAGCCTGCCACTGGTTCCACCCAGTAAGGCGGAGTATAAGAGCCTGTGTCGCCCCAGCAGCTGCATTCTGTACCTGCGCTGCTGAGGGAAACATCTAAAGCCTTCAATTGTCTCAGGAGTTATTGATTGAGCATCAATTTATTGCACTAGATTTTAAAGAATGGAGCTCCGTATCAAGCCGGAGTGTCTGCAACTCAGCCCCCACGCGGCAAACTCAGCGGCAACCTTCAAACACTGGCTGACGTGCTTCAAAGGGTACCTCAGGATGGACACGACTGAACCTACGGAGGACCAGAAACTGCAAGTTCTCCACTCAAGGTTGAACCCAGAGATCTACACCCTCATCGAGGATGCGGACGATTTCGAGGCCGCAATGACCCTGCTAATGGGACACTATATTCGCCCTGTAAACCAGATCTACGCCCGACATCTGCTAGTGGTGAGGCGACAAATCCCCGGGGCATCGCTGGAGGAGTTCTATCATGCGCTCCTGGTGTTAGGGAGGAACTGTGACTGCCCAAAAGTTTCGGCCAGCGACCACACAGAACTTTTGATCCGTGTCACTTTTGTTGCAGGTATGCTGTCCTCCCAAATCCGCCAGCGATTGCTGGAGAAAGAGACACTAGGCCTCAAGGAGGCATGGGCCCTTGCTAGCTCCCTGGATGTGGCCTCCCGAAATGCCCGCGCTTACATCCCTGACCGCGTGGCAGCCCCTTGGGCAGCATGGAGGAAGGTATTATTGAGGCTAGCAACAGTCCCTGGAGAGCTCAAGTAGTGGTTGTAAAGACCAGGGAGAAGCATAGGATGGTCATCGATTATAGTCAGACCATCAACAGGTATACGCAGATCGATGCGTACCCTTTGCCCCGCATATCTGATCTGGTCAATCAGATTGCACAGTACAAGGTCTTTTCCAGGGTGGATCTAAAATCTGCCTACCACCAGCTCCCCATCCGCCCTAGCGACTGCAAATACGCTGCATTCAAAGCAGATGGGCAGCTCTACCACTTCTTAAGGGTTCCCTTCGGTGTCACAAATGGAGTCTCGGTCTTCCAATGGGAGATGGACCGAATAGTTGACCGGTACAGTTTGCAAGCCACGTTTCTGTACCTCGATAACGTCACCATCTGCGGCCACGACCAGCAGGACCACGACACCAACCTCCGAAAATTCCTCCATACCGCAAAAATCCTTAATCTAACATATAACAAGGACAAATGCGTGTTCAGCACCGATCGTCTAGCCATCCTCGGCTACGTAGTGCATGATGGAGTTATGGGCCCAGATCCCGAACGCATGCGCCCCCTCATGGAGTTCCCCCTCCCCCACTGCTCCAAGGCCCTGAAACGCTGGTGGGATTTTTTTCGTATTATGCCCAGTAGGTCCCCAAGTATGCGGACAAGGCCCGCCCACTAATTCAATCCTCAGTCTTCCCCCTGTCGGCAGAGGCCCTCCAAGCCTTCAGCCGCATCAAAGCGGATATCGCAAAGGCCACGATGCACGCAATCGACGAATCCCTCCACTTCCAAGTCGAGTGCGACGCGTCCGATGGAACTGGGTGGCCACCCTCAACCAAGCGGGCAGACCCGTGGCTTCCTTCTCACGCACCCTCCATGCTTCCGAAATCCGCCATTCCTCAGTTGAAAAGGAGGCCCAGGCCATAGTAGAAGCTGTGCGGCACTGGAGGCACTACCTGGCCAGCAGGAAATTCACTCTCCTCCATGACCAATGGTCGGTTGCTTTCATGTTCGATAATGCACAGCAGGGCAAGATAAAGAACGATAAGATCTTACGGTGGAGGATCGAGCTCTCCACCTACAATTATGAGATCTTGTATCGTCCCGGAAAGCTAAACGAGCCTCCTGAAGCCCTATCCCACGGCACATGTGCCAACGCACAAGTGGACCGCCTCCGGGCCCTCCACGAGGACCTCTGCCACCCGGGGGTCATTCAATTCTTCCATTTCATTAAGACCTGAAACCTGCCCTACTCCATCGAGGAGGTCAGGACCGCCACCAGGAATTGCCAAATCTGCACGGAGTGCAAGCCGCACTTCTACAGGCCAGAGAAAACGCACCTGATAAAGGCTTCCCGTCTCTTTGAATGCCTCAGTATGGACTTCAAAGGCCCCCTCCCCTCCACCGACCGCAACACGTACTTCCTGAACGTGATTGACGAGTACTCCCGGTTCCCATTCGCCATCCCCTGCCCCAACATGACCGCAGCCACCGTCATAAAAGCCCTCCATAGTATCTTCACGCTGTTTGGTTTCCCCGCCTACAAACACAGCGATAGGGGGTCCTTCTTCATGAGCGACGAACTGCGTCAATTCCTGCTCAGCAAGGGCATTGCCTCGAGCAGGACAACCAGTTACAACCCCCGGGGATACGGGCAAGTGGAGAGGGAGAATGGAACGGCCTGGAAGACAGTCTTACTGGCCCTTCGGTCCAGGAATCTCCCAGTCTCCCGCTGGCAGGAGGTCCTCCCAGATGCTCTCCACTCCATCCGATCACTACTGTGTACCACGACCAACCAAACCCCTCACGAACGTCTCCTTGTCTTCCCCAGGAAGTCCTCCTCTGGGACCTCGCTCCCAACCTGGCTGGCAGCTCCTGGACCCATCCTGCTCCGCAAACATGTACGGCCGCACAAGTCGGACCCATTAGTCGAGAGGGTCCACCTCCTGCACGTTAACCCTCAATACGCCTACGTGGCATACCCCAATGGCCGACAGGATATGGTCTCCCTACGGGACCTGGCGCCCGCTGGATCCCCACCCACACCTCCACTACCGACCCCATTCTCTCTTCCTCCGGCGCACCCCACAGCCGCCCCCTTCCCAGGTGGATCGGTCCTTCCACTGGTCCCATCTAGAGGTGATGAAGCTGCTGAAGAAGCCGAAGCCACGCTCCCGGAGCCACGGATGCCCAAGCCGGCGCCTGCATCACCGCCGAAGCTACGACGATCGCAGTGAACGACCAGAGCCCCCGATTGACTAATTGCTTCACTCTGACTGTAAATAATTACAGTAAATAGTTGCGACATGTAACGAGGCAAAACACTGTGCTAATGTATACCGGGTACCACCATAACCTACACCTCTACCACTGTATAACGCAAGACCACCACCCCCGCCAGACTCTTTTTTAACAGGTGCTAAATGTGGTAGTCGGTATTAGGGGTATTACGGTACCCTGAATAATGCTGTAAGACCATTGGTGTGGGAGGTACCTGAGACAGCTATTCTCATTGGTGAAGCCTGCCTGCTGGTTCCGCCCAGTAAGGCGGAGTATGAGAGTCTGTGTCTCCCCAGCAGCTGCATTCTGTACCTGCGCTTCTGGGGGAAACATCTAGTGCAATAAAGCCTTCAATTGTCTCCAATCTCATCTCAGCAGTTATTGATCGAGCATCACCCTCATAATTAGGTAGACTTCTTTCAGGTTGCCTCTCAACCTCCGTTGTTCCAGTGAGAACAAACTGAGTTTATCCAACCTCTCCTCATAGCTAATGCCCTCCATACCAGGTAACATCCTGGTAAACCTCATCTGTACCTCTCCAAAGCCTTCGCATCCTTCTGGTACTGTGGTGACCAGAATTGAACACTATACGGTAGCACAGTTGTTAGCACTGTTGCTTCACAGCACCAGGGACCCAGTTCAATTCCTGGCTTGGGTCACTGTCTGTGCGGAGTCTGCACGTTCTCCCAGTGTCTCTGTAGGTTTCCTCCAGGCATTCCGGTTTCCTCCCACAAGTCCCGAATGATGTGCTTGTTAGGTGAATTGGACATTCTGAATTCTCCCTCTGTGTACCCGAACAAGTGCCAGAGTGTGGCGACTAGGGGATTTTCACAGTAACTTCATTGCAGCCTTACTGTAAGCCTACTTGTGACACTAATAAAGATCATTATTATTATTATATTCCAAGTTTGGCCTAACTAAGGTTCTAAATGCAGCATGACTTGCCAATTTTTATACTCAACAATTGTTCAAATAATTCTGCTCAATATTATAGAATAAGAGTTTTCAAAATCAGAACACCCTGCTGGTTTACTTAACCCCAGAAGGGTTGAGAATCTCTGTAGTATACTGCTCATTCACCTCATTTACCCTTGCTATGTGCATATTAGTTGCCGCGTTTACCTACAGGACAAGTGGTTGCACTTTAAAAAGTCATTGGATGTGAAGTGCTATGGAAGCCTTGAGAGGTCTGATAAAGTGTTATAAAATGTGAGTTCTTTCTCCAGCAGTTAAGTCATGAGGAAGTTTACCTAAAAGCTAGATCATTCATCTTTTCAAACAAATTCACAAAGAGAGAGAAGCCTGATCATTATGAGATTGAATGACCTATACAAAAGATTGACCTTGAAATTACCCTGCGTGAATATAAGTGAGCAACTATTTAATACGTTCAGATAAAACACCTTTGTCTAACATTTTAACCAAAATATTAACCCATTAAAGTAAAATCATTGGTTAGTGCCTCTAGTAGCAGGCAAAGGAATTTCACGCAAACACATCACCAAGTCATGTTTGGATTGTGTAATTTCAATGGCATGATTCTTTCATAAATTGTTTGTGCAGAATTACATAGAGTAGGGATTCAATAGATCCTGGAATGGAGACTTGGAATCTGGCGTGGGATCTCAGATTCTGAGCGGCTGTACATTCCAGACAGCACTACAACAGAGGATGAATGCAACTGGCAATGAGATGAAGAAAAGGAAGAGCCAAAAGGAATTCCAGAATTCTGGTTGACTGTCTTCAAAAATGTGGATTTGCTCAGTGACAGGAGCATGATGAGTCTATCTTAAAGCATTTACAAGATTTACAGGTGAAATTTTCAGATCCTGGACAGCCAATGAGTTTTACTCTGGAGTTTAGGGCCAAATGAGCATTTCACAAATGAAGCCGTGACAAAAACATACCGGGTGAAGTCGCAGCCTGATGAGTCAGACTGTTCCTTCTTTGATGAACCAGAAATCACGGGATGCACAGGGTGCAAGATCGACTGGAGGAAAGGAAAAAAACATCACATTGAAAACCATTAAAACGAAGCAGAAGCATAAGGGTCGGGGCACTGGTAGAACGTTATGAAAACTGTACCAAATGACGCTTTAATTTTTAAAAAGTCCTCCTGAAGTTCCAGAGCCATGGAGAGCGGGATGACAGTTCTGCAGCAAGTCACGCTGCTGACTTTGAAACTGGTCACTTCTTGCACGAACACATATCTCACAATCAGTGTTATACTTCACAGGAGAAGCTACTGCAAACGATGATGATGATTGCGATGATGATGATTATGATGATGATGGTTACCATGATGGTAATTACAATGATGATAATTATGCCAATGGTGATTACGATGATAAAGTTAAGAATCAGATGCTGAGCCAGAAGAGGAAGACTATGAAAATGAATTTAGTTTTTTTTGGCATTAGTGACGAGGTGAGAACACATAGCATCCAATGTGTAGGACATCAATGAGTGTGAAATCTCTAAAATGGAGTGTGCAAAGGCTGAAAGTGAGATTGCAACAGCAGACAAATTATCTGAGAGCAAATCAACTGTGAACAGCCAACTAGCAACTGAAGAAATAATCCCCATTTTGGAGATATTGGCTCCAGAGAAGGATGAAGAATTATCCTATGCTCACGGAATGGTTCCTGCAGTAGATTCCCAAGCACTCAAGGCCAGTCCATCACCAAACTTTCAGGAATAACAAATGGATACATCTTCTTGCAGTTCTCCAATAGAGGACGAAGCCTGTATCGTTATATCAGATGAGGATGAGCCACTAATTGAGGCTAACACAAAGTGGAGACAAAGTGAAGAAGCAATGCTTAATGTTTTTTTTGATAAACATTTTATTGAGATATTTATGGTTTTATAACAATAACAGAAGAAACCGTGTACATACAAATATAAACATAGTGCAAAAGCCGACTTCCTGCCGTCTTCACAGGTCCCACCTTTTCTAACATCCTACTGTAAACTAAACTACCAGAGAGGCAAAGGCCAGAACGTCTGCCTCTTTCTCCTCCTGGATTCCCGGGTCTTCCGACACTCTGAAAATCGCCACCTCTGGACTCAGCGCCACCCTTGTTTTCAATACCTTGGACATGACATCCGCAAACCCCTGCCAGAATCCCTGAGCTTCGGACATGCCCAGAACATATGGATATGGTTCGCTGGTCCTCCCGTGCACCTATAATCTACCCCAAAAAACCTGCTCATCCGGGCCACTGTCATGTGAGCCCGGTGAACGACCTTGAACTGTATCAGGCTGAGCCTGGCACACGATGTGGACACGTTGACTCTGCTCAACGCATTCGCCCAGAGACTGTCCTCAATCTCTCCTCCTAACTCCTCCTCCCATTTGTGTTTCAGTTCCTCGGTCTGCCTTTCCTCTGACTCCATGAGTTCCTTATAAATGTCTGAAACCCTCCCTTCTCCCACCCACATTCTGGAAACTACCCTGTTCTGTATCCCCCTAGGTGCTAGGAGCGGGAAGGTTGAGACCTGCCTGCGTAGGAAGTCCTGTGCCTGCAGGTACCTAAACTCGTTCCCTCCTGTCAATTCAAACTCCTCCTCCAACTCCCTCAGGCTGGGAAAGCTCCCCTCTATAAACATACCTCCCATCCTCTCGATTCCTGCTCTCTGCCATCTCCGGAACCCTCCAACTAGCCTCCCCGGGGCAAACCGGTGATTATTGCAGGTTGGGGACCAGACCGATGCTCCCTCCGCACCCACATGTCTCCTCCATTGCCCCCAGTCTCTCAGGGCTGCTACCACCGTGGGGCTGGTGGAGTACCGTGCCGGTGGGAACGGCAGAGGCACCGTTACCAATGCCCCCAAACTAGTGCAATTGCCATGATGCTGCCCCTACATGCTCCCACATTGACCCCCCCCCCCCCAACCACCATCCACTTCCTAATCATGGCTATATGTGCCGCACAATATTAATTACTAAAGTTCAGCAGTGCCAGCCCGCCCTCCCCCCCGCTCCGCTCCAGCATCCCCTTTTTAACTCGCGGGGTCTTACCCGCCCAGACAAAGCCAGAGATCACTTTATTGACCCATTTAAAAAAGGACCGTGGAATAAAGATGGGGAGACACTGAAACACAAACAAGAATCTCGGGAGGACCGTCATTTTCACTGTCTGCACCCTCCCAGCCAGTGACAACGGGAGCGCGTCCCACCTTCAAAAATCCTCCTTCATTTGGTTTAATAGTCAGGCCAGATTTAACTTGTGTAGCCGTTCCCATTCCCGCGCCACCTGGATGCCTAGGTACCGGAAGCTTCCACTACCAGCCCCTTCCAGCCCGTTGAGGCTCTCAACGCAATTGCCAGCAGCTCTATGGCCAGTGCGAACAACAGCGGGGAGAGGGGGCATCCCTGCCTCGTCCCCCGGTGCAGCCTAAAATAGCCCGATGTCAACCAGTTCGTCCATACACTCGCCACGGGCACCTGATACAGCAGCCTGACCCAGTCAATGAAGCCCCGCCCAAATCCAAACTGCCCCAGTACCTCCCATGATAATCCCATTCCACCCGATCAAAAGCATTCTCTGCGTCCAGTGTGACCACTACCTCTACGTCCCTACCCTCTGAAGGGCATCATAATTACATTCAGCCACCTTCTTACATTGGCCGCCAACTGCCTCCCCTTAACAAGTCCTGTCTGGTCCTCCCAAATCACGTCCGGAATGCAGTCTTCAGTCCTTGAGGACAAGATCTTAGCCAACAGTTTGGCGTCTACATTTAGTAGGGAGATCGGTCTGTCGGACCCGCATAGCTCCGGGTCCTTGTCCCGCTTCAGGATCAATGAGATCATGGCCTGTGACATCATAGGGGGAAGCTCCCCTCTCTCCCTTGCCTCATTAAATGTCCTCATCAGCAGCGACCCCAGCATCCCAGAGAACTTTTTGTAAAACTCCATGGGGTATCCGTCCAGTCCCAGGGCTTTACCCGACTGCATGGTCTTCAGCCCTTCTGCTCTCTCTTCCAACCCGATTGTGGACCTCAGCCCTTCTACTAACTCTTCGTCAACCTTTGGGAGCCTCAGCATCCCTAAGAATTGCCTCGTCCTCTCTGGCCCAGCTGGGGGTTCCGACTCATACAGCCTGCTGTAGAATTCCGTAAACGCCTTATTGACCCCAGCTGAATCTCCAACCAGGTTCCCATCCCTGTCCCTTACTTTCCCAATCTTCCTGGCTGCCTCCCGCTCTCTAAGCTGCTACGCAAGCATTCTACTGGCCTTCTCCACATATTCATAAATTGCCCCCCTCGCCTTCCTCAGCTGCTCTACCGCCTTCCCTGTTGTTAACAAGCCAAACTCCGCCTGTAGCCTCCGTTGTTCCCTTAAAAGCCCTGCCTCTGGGGCCTCCGCATAACTCCTGTTGACCTGTAGTATTTCCTTTATCAGTCGATCCGTCTCTGCTCTGTCTACCTTCTCCCTGTGGGCCTGTATCGAGATCAGCTCCCCTCTAACCACCGCCTTCAGCGCCTCTCAGACCACCGCAGCTGAAACTTCCCCGTGTCGTTGACCTCCAGATAGGTCTGGATACAGTTCCTCAGCCGCCCACACACCTCCTCGTCAGCTAAAAGTCCCACGTCCAGCCTCCAGTGCGGGCGTTGGCCACCCTCCTTACTCACCTGTAGGTCAACCCAGTGTGGGGCATGGACCGAGATCGTGACTGCTGAATACTCAGTGTCCACTACCCCGTCAGTAAAGCACTATTCAAAAAAGTCAATCCGGGAGTACACTTTATGCACGTGCGAGTAGAAGGACAACTCCTTCCCTCTTGGCTGCCCAAATCTCCATGGGTCCCCCCCCCCCCCAAACATCTGGTCCATAAACCCTTTCGCTCCTTTGCCATTGCTGGCACCCTGCCTGTCCTTCAGCTAGAGCGGTCTAGCCTTGAGTTATGACTGTATTGAAGTCCTCCCCCAATGACCAGCTTATGCAAATCCAGGTCTGGGATCTTCCCCACCATTCTCCTTATGAACTCCACATCATCCCCATTTGGCGTGTACACATTCACGACGACCATCGGCAACCCCTCCAGCTTCCCAGTGACCATAATGTACCGGCCCCCCACATCCGCAACTATTCATCCCGCCTCGAATGATACTCGCTTGTTGATGAGGATCGTGACCCCCCTCTATCTTAGAGTCCAGCCCCGAGTGGAAAACCTGCCCGACCCATCCCTTCCTTAATCTGACCTGGTCAGTTACGCTAAGGTGCATCTCCTGCAACATTGCCACATCCGCCTTCAGCCTCCTCAAATGCGCGAACACGCGTGCCCTCTTAACCGGCCCATTTAGCCCTCTTATGTTCCATGTGATCAGCCTGGTTGGGGGGGCTTCTCGCCCCCGCCCCCCCCTCCCTGCGCCGATCAGCCATCTACTTTCTTGAACCAGTGTCCAGCCCGCGCCCCACTCATCCACAGGCCAACTCCCAGGCAGCTTCTGCCCCCGACCTCCCTATTGTCCCACCACAAAAATCCCTCCCCGTCAGCAGAACATTTCCCTCCCTCCCCCCCCCCCAGTAACAGCACTATACAAACAGCTCCCTTCAACAAGCATAACATCTGCTCCCCCGCACTGCGCTAGCAATGCTTAATGTTGAGGAAATTGATCGAGCTAAGATACCAGAATGCGAGCATTTGCAGATCATTCCTGAAGTCGCAAACTTGCCTGCAACTACAAAAGTGTCTAAAAGTATTCCAACATTGGATGCCTCACCAGCTGAAGGGCATGCAACACAGTGTTCAAGCGCCAGCACCATGGACCAACCAAAACTCCCCAATCCAGCAAAGGCCCAGAATCAGCTGTTGTGGCAGAAACAGCTTTCACAACAAAAGATACAGAAGCAGCCATTGCAGCAAGGGATCCAGAAACAGCTAATTCCTCGTCTGAGACCAGTAGTCTAGGTGCACAGGCAGATGTGAGTGTGAACTGCACCAACTTCATGGATGATGCCATTAAAGTTAAGAGGAAAAAGAGAAGGAAGGATAAGAGAGGGGTTGAGGGCACAGTTGGACACAGTTGGTCAACCGGGTAGCAACCGAACAGTGAAGACACAAGCATTGGCAATAAGGCCAATATACAAGACCCCACATGGAGTAGGAAGCATCGCTTCAAAAGGCTGAAAGATTTGATGACTCAAAGGCCAGCCAGAACATCATTCTTTCAAAAGATGAAACAAGATCACGTATTCGGTCAGGGTTCAGGAGACCAACAAGAAGATGTCGTCAACCTGAAACAATGATTGCGTAATGAATTGTGTACAAGGGACTCCTTTGAAATTATTATGCATATCAGGTTTTGTAAAGCACATATTTGTTAAACATTTACATTTCCAAAGGAAGGGGGAAGTGGTGATATGCATATGCATAGCAATGTATATAGTTGGATGTATGACCTCTGACCAGCAGGTGGGGATGGTGATCCACCATGTGACTCCACTGATCATCACTTGATAGTAAGTCGTACGAGAGGACAGTCACATTAGAAGTAGCTCCAGGAGAATTCACTTATTCAATAATAATAATAATCTTTATTAGTGTCAAACGTAGGCTTGCGTTAAGACTGCAATGAAGTACTGTGAAAATTCCCTAGGCGCCAGCGCCTGTTTGGCTACACTGAGGGAGAATTCCGAATGTCCAATTCACCGAACAAATTCACCTCACCTTGTGTTGCCCTATTATGTATTTTCTTTTATTTCCTTTTCTTTTCATGTACTTAATGATCTGTTGAGCTGCTGGCAGAAAAATACTTTTCACTGTACCTCGGTACACGTGACAATAAACAAAATCCAACAAAATCCAACAAGCACCTCTTTCGGGACTTTGTGGGAGGAAACCAAAGCATCCAGAGGAAACCCGGAGGAAACCCAGGCAGACACGGCGAGAACGTGCAGACTCCACACAGACAGTGACCCAAGCCGGGAATTGAACCTGGGTCCTTGGAGCTGTGAAGCAACAGTGATAACCACTGTGCTACCGTGTCACGCAAATGTTACCATTTGTATCATAGTTCGTTAGTTATCTTTCCACGTGTTCATTTTGTTAATAAACTATCTTACGAGTCAAAGAACAAGATGTTCTGTGTGCATCTTTACCACGGCCACGACACAGATCATAACAGAGGGCATGCCAGGAGCAGCGTCAGGCATACCTAAAAATGGTACCAGTCAACATGGTGAAGCTACAACATAGGACTACATTCATGCCAAAAAGCATAAGGAATATCTGATAGACAGAGCTAAACGTTTCCATAACCAACCGAGCAGATCTAAGCTCTGTAGTCCTGCCACGTCCAAACAACGCACTGGAGGAGGAAGCTCCACAAATATCCCCACCCTTAATGATGGAGGCGCCCAGTATATCAGTGCAAAAGATAACGATGGAGCGTTTGCAATAATCTTCAGTGCCGAGTGGATGATCCATCTCAGTCTCCTCCAGAGGTGCCCAATCACCGATGCTAGTCTTCAGCCAATTCGATTCACCCCACATGATATAAAGAAGTGGCTGAACGTACTGGGGCCTGATATGTTGGGTACTCTGACTCACTGACGAACCAACACGGTTGCGTATGGTACAACGCAGTTTTATTTCATTGAACTATAAACATAGTAAACTCTGGTATTCAGCACATGGTGAACCTCTGAGTGGCTGGCAATGAGGTCTGTGCCCTGAGCTCTCTCCTGCTCGAGTGCCCAGGAAGTGTCGTGTTCCCTGCTTTGTACTGTGTATGCTCTTGTCCGTGATTGGCTGTCGTGTTGTGTGTGTTGATTGGTCCGTTGATCTGTCCATCATTATGTGTGTGTGTATGTGCTGAGATGTTCACATGAATATCATGACATCCCCCTTTTTTTACAGGATTATGTGCCTACGTGTTTATAAATAGAGATGTGTACTGAGTGTAGCTAAATGTGTGTGTGCAATATTTACAGCCTGTACAAGGGGTTTAACTATATACAAGGGGCGATGTCGGGTGTGACATAACAACGAGGTTGTACCATGAACAAAAAACGGGGAAACGTTGAACGATAAAGCAAATTCCTGTAACGATAAGAACATAAACATATTAACAAAGTGGTTGCATGAGTTCAATGTATAAACAGTCTCATAAGTCCAGTCTAGTAGGTGGGCGACGAATTTGGGTTGACCGCCTCTAGGGTGGGTCTGGAACCACCGGCTGAGGAACAAGCCTGGCCACGGGCGACGACGGAAGGGGCATGGTAGCAGGCAGCTCCACGAAGTCGAAATCAGGAACAACAGGAGGGCACAGTGTCGGTGTGAGGTCTCATAACGAGCGTGGAAGCAGGCGAAGAGCCCGGCGATTGCAGCGACGAACGGATCCATCAGGCATGCGAACCAGGAACGAGCGGGGAGCCACGAGTCGGAGACCTTCGGCGGGTTCTGGCCAGCCACCTTCTGGTAGGTGGATGCGGACTTCGTCTCCAGGGGCCAGGGCGGGAAGATCAGTTGCCCGTGTATCATATGACCTCTTCTGGTGACCGCGCTGCAGTTGCATCCTGTGCAGTACCGGAGCATGGTCGATCGTGGGCGCCAGGATGGAAGGTACAGTAGTTCTGAGGGCGCGACCCATCAGCAGCTGGGCTGGTGAGAGACCAGTGGCTAGTGGGGCCGAGCGATAGGCCAGCAGGGTGAGGCAGAAATCCGATCCGGCAGCAGCAGCCTTACAGAGGAGCCGCTTGACAATGTGAACGTCCTTCTCCGCCTTTCCATTGGACTGGGGGTGCAGAGGGCTAGACGTCACGTGTGTGAAGCCATATGAAGCAGCAAACGATGACCATTCCTGGCTGGCGAAACAGGGCCCATTGTCCGACATGACCGTCATCGGAATGCCGTGGCGAGCGAAGATGTCTTTGCAGGCCCTTATGACAGCGGACGACGTCAAATTGTGGAGGCGTAAGACCTCTGGGTAGTTGGAGAAGTAGTCAACGATGATGACATAGTCCCTGCCGAGCGCGTGAAAGAGGTCCACACCCACCTTCGCCCATGGGGACGTCACCAGCTCATGGGGCAGAAGCGTTTCAGGAGGTTGCGCCGGCTGAAACCTTTGGCAGGTTGGGCAGTTGAGCACCACATTGGCAATATCATCACTGATGCCCGGCCAGTATACCGCCTCTCGGGCCCTCCTTCTGCACTTCTCGACCCCCAGGTGGCCTTCGTGTAGTTGGTCGAGAACCAGCTTGTGCATGCTGTGCGGAATCACAATCCGGTCCAGCTTCAGAAGGACACCATCAATGACAGCAAAGTCGTCTCGGACATTGTAGAACTGCGGGCACTTCCCTTTGAGCCACACATCATGTGGTGCATCACCTGGCCCCTGGAGACGAAGGGGGTCGGCCGCAGTCCCTCTGCGAATGCGGGCCAGACTGGAGTCGTCAGCTGGCAGATTTGCCGATGTGAAGGCCACCTGCGCCTCGACCTGAAATGCGAACCCCTCCGAATCTGGCGGCGTGCTCACTGCACTCGATAGGGCATCCGCAATGATAAGGTCCTTCCCTGGGGTGTAGACCAGTTGGAAGTCGTACCTCCTGAGTTTAAGTAGGATGCGCTGGAGGCGAGGGGTCATCTCGTTCAGGTCCTTGTTTATGATACTGACCAGGGGGCGATGGTCAGTTTCAACAGTGAACCGGGGAAGACCATACACATAATAATGGAACTTGTCTAAACCGGTTAGCAAGCCCAGGCACATCTTTTCTATCTGCGCGTAGCGCTGCTCTGTGGGGGTCATGACCTGCGAGGCATAGGTGACCGGGGCCCATGACACAGTGTCATCCCGCTGCAGGAGCACTGCCCCAATGCCGGACTGGCTGGCATCAGTCGAGATTTTAATAGCACGAGCCGTGTCGAAAAACGCCAATACCGGTGCAGTGGTGAGCTTGAGTTTGAGCTCCTCCCATTCCAGCTGGTGTGTGTGTTGCCACTGGAACTCTGTGAACTTTCTGACGAGGTGACGCAGAGCTGTTGTGTGGGAGGCAAGGTTGGGAATGAACTTCCCCAGGAAGTTGACCATGCCATGGAAGCGTAGCACTGCTTTCTTGCCTGCCGGCTGCGGCATGGCTGTGATGGCGCTCACCTTGTCTGCATCTGGACGGACCCCTGACCGGGAAATGTGGTCCCCCAGGAACTTCAGCTCACTTTGGCCGAAAGAACACTTGGCTCGGTTGAGGCGCAGGCCGTTTTCACGGATGCGGGCAAAGACGAGTTGGAGACGATAGATGTGCTCCTATGGTGTGGTGGACCAGATGATGACGTCGTCCACGTAGACGCGCACCCCTTCGATGCCTTCCATCATCTGCTCCATGATCCTATGAAAGACCTCGGATGCCGAGATGATGCCAAATGGCATTCGGTTGCAGCAGAACCTGCCGAAAGGGGTGTTGAAAGTGCACAGCTTGCGGCTGGACGGATCTAGTTGGATCTGCCAAAAGCCTTTAGAGGCATCCAGTTTGGTAAATATTTTCGCCTGGGCCATTTCACTCGTGATCTCTTCCCGTTTGGGTATGGGGTAATGTTCCCTCATAATATTGTTATTGAGGTCTTTTGGGCCAATACAGATCCGGAGCTCGCCGGAGGGCTTCTTGACACACACCATGGAGCTGACCCACGGCGTGGGCTCCGTGACCCTGGATAGGACCCCTTGGTCCTGGAGATCCTGCAGCTGCTGCTTGAGGCGGTCTTTGAGTGGTGCAGGGACCCTGCGAGGTGCGTGAATGACCGGGGTGGCGTCTGGTTTGAGCCGAATTCTATAGGTGTATGGCAGTGTTCCCATGCCCTCGAATGCCTCCTGGTTGTGGGCGAGGTGCGATTGGAGCGGTGCGATAAACTCTGCATCCGGGAAGTCAGACGTTCCGTCTGGAGAGAGAGAGTGGACTTGTTGCACGAGGTGGAGAGCCTTGCACGCCTGTGCGCCTAGCAGGGAATCCTTCGATGAGCCGACTATCTCGAATGAGAGTGTGGCCGTGTGTGTGTTGTGTGTCACCTGGAGCTGGCAGGATCCCATAGCCGGGGACGGCCAAAATGGTGGTCTGACCTTCATGGCGTAGAAGGCTGACCATGCTATGAGGTTGGCGGAGGCGCCAGTGTCCAGGCGGAAAGTTATCGGTGATTGGTTGACCGTCAGGGTGGCACACCATTCATCACCCGGATTGATCGTGTTAACTCGGTTCCCATCAATGACCGCGACACGGAAGGCGTCTCGGTCATCTGTGTCACCGGTCTGGATGTCGTCTGGGCAAGATTCGTAATGGGGAGGCTGAATGGTCCGCACGTCCCTGCGAGGTTGTCGGAATTGTGGAAGATTGACAGGTTGAGCTGCTCGACAGTAAGCAGCGTAGTGGCCCACCTTGCCACAGCGTAGGCATTGTCGGGTTCTTGCAGGACATTGCTGCTTTAAATGTGCAGCTCCACAGTTGCCGCATGTCGTGACGTCATGACGTTCGTTGCGCCACTGCGCATGCACAGTTCGATCTTGCGTCGGGCGCACCTGCGCATCACGTCCCTCAGTGTTGCCGTAGGTTTTGCCGCGCGCGGGAGGCCCCGAAAAGCGCACGACGTCGTCTGGGCCACGGGCCGGGAGGAACTCAATCGCCTGGACCCGTACGGCCTCGTGGGGCACCTGGCTGGCCGATCCGGCCGCGTAGGACCCCCGCCGCGCCGATTCGGTTGCCTGAAATTGAGCATAGCGGCTAGTCGTGTTTTCGTGCAGGACACAGGCTTCAATTGCGGAGGCTAAGGAGAGGCCTTTTATTTTTAAAAGCTGCTGGCGTAAGGTGCCCGAGGCGACCCCAAAAACAATCTGGTCCCGAATCATGGAGTCTGAGGTGGTCTCGTAACCGCAGGACTGCGCGAGGATGCGGAGACGGGTGAGGAATGACTGAAAGAGCTCATCCTTACCTTGCAGGCGCTGCTGGAAGACATATCTCTTGAAGCTTTCGTTGACCTCGACGTTGAAGTGTTGGTCGAGCTTGAGAAGGACCGTCTCGTATATGGATTTGTCCTCGCCTTCCGCGAACACCAGGGAGTTGTAGATATGGATGGCGTGCTGCCCTGCGGTGGTGAGGAGGATGGCGATCTTTCTGGTGTCCGAGGCGCTCCCTCTTTCGTTGGCTTCCAGAAAGAGCTGGAAGCGCTGCCTGAATAGCTTCCAATTTACGCCGAGGTTCCCAGCGACTTGCAGCGGCTGCGGTGTGTTGACGGTGTCCATGGCGCAGGATGACAGATTTGTGGGTAGGTGTCAATTCACTTCTGGTACCATGATGTGTTGGGTACTCTGACACACAGACGAACCAACACGGTTGTGTATGGTACAACGCAGTTTTATTTCATTGAACTATAAACATAGTAAACTCTGGTATTCAGCACACGGTGAACCTCTGAGTGGCTGGCAATGAGGTCTGTGCCCTGAGTTCTCTCCTGCTCGAGTGCCCAGGAAGTGTCGTGTTCCCTGCTTTGTACTGTGTATGCTCTTGTCCGTGATTGGCTGTCGTGTTGTGTGTGTTGATTGGTCCGTTGATCTGTCCATCATTATGTGTGTGTGTATGTGCTGTGATGTTCACATGAATATCATGACAGGGCCCTGACAATATCCTGATAATATTACCAGTTCAACTGCAAAGTGGCATCGACCCGGCAATGTGAATATTTCCCGGGTATGTCCTGTACACAGGAAATAGACAAATCCAAACCAGTGAATTACCACCCCATTAACTACTCTTGAGCAGCAACACAATGATGACCGGATCACAGAGAATCAAGTGGTGCTTACTCAGTAATAACCTGCTTACTGACACTCAGTTTGGGTTCTGCCAGAACCATTCAGCTCTTGACCTCATTACAGCCTTGGTTCAAACATGGCTGAATGCCAGAGGTGAGACAAGTGACTACTCTTGACATCTGTCATGTGAGAGTACCTTTAAGGAATGGGTGCTTAAGAAATGTACCTTTAAGAAATGGGTGTTTATCAGTGATGTCAGAGAGTGGGTGGAGCTGGGCTGTCTGTCAGATTTTTACTTTCGTTTTAGGCTGTTTGCTGCAGGGTGTGTTTTAGTTTCGTTTTCAGTGTTGGAGCTGAAGCCAGACCAAGCAGGTGTACTACTGTTCTCTCTGCCATCAAAAGACTATCTCTTGATCATTTGGTGAATTCAGAATTATAAATGCTTTCAGTAGTGACATTAACCTGATGTGATTCTGTTAAAGGTTATGTTTTTTGCAAGTCTTCTGGATGTTAAAAGGACAGCGTAAGCATTATTTAATGTTGTACTCTTTGGGGGTTGTATTTGAATTAATGGTTGCTAAGATGTTCACTGTATGTTTTTAAAAGGTTAACTTGAGTTCATAGAATAAATATTGTTTTGCTTTTAAAAATTACTTTTCCATTTCTGCTGTACCACACCTGTAGAGTGGGCCATGTGATCCCCATACCACAATCTATTAAAAGTTGTGGGTCAGGTGAACTCCATGATACACTTTGGGGTTCTCTAAACCCTGGCCCATAACACATCAAGGTAGCATTTGACTAAGTGTGGCATAAAGGAGCCCTCGCAATCTTAGAATCAATGGGAATTGTGGAAATTCCATTGGTTGGAGTCATACCTAATACAAAGAAACGTGGTTGTAGTTGTTGGAGGTCAATCACCTCAGTCCCAGGACATCACTGCAGGAGTTCCTCATGGTATTTCCCTGGGCTCAACCATCTTCAGCTGCTTCATCAATGACCTTTCCTCCATCACATGGTCAGATGTGGGGATATTCACTGATGTTCAGCTACATTTGTGACTCCTCAGATAAACAGTCCTTCACATACACATGCAGCAAGACTGGACAACATTCCAGCTTAGGCTTATAAGTGGCAAGTTACATTCATAGAAACATAGGAAATAGGTGCAGGAGGAGGCCATTAAGCCATTCGATCATAGCTGATCATGCAATTTCTGTATTCCACTCCCGCTTTCTCTCCATACCCCTTGATCCCTTTAGCCACAAGGGACATGCCCAGCTCCCTCTTGAATATTTCCAACAAACTGGCCCCAACAGCTTTCTGTGGTGGAGAATTCCACAAGTTCTCAACTCTCTGAGAGAAGAAGTTCTTCCTCATCTCAGTCCTGAATGGTTTGCCCCTTAGTCTTCGGCTGTAAACCCTAGTTCTGGATGTCCCCAACATTGGGAACATTCTCCCTGCATCCAGTCTGTCCAGTCCCATCAGGATTTTATATGTTTCTATGAGATTCCCGCTCATTCTTCTAAACTCCAGTGAGTACAAGCCCTTTCTTTGTATGTCAGTCCTGTCATCCCGGGAATTAGTCTGGTGAACTTTTGCTGGACACCCTCAATAGCAAGAATGTCCTTCCTCAAACTAGGAGGCCAAAACTGCCACAACACTCAAGGTGTGGCCTCACCAAGGCCATGTAATCTGCAGCAAGACATCCCTACCCCTATACTCAAATCCTCTCGCTATGAAGGCCAGCATGCCATTAGCTTTTCATTGCCTGCTGTACCTGCATGCCAACCTTCAGCGACTGTTCCCCCATTATACCCAGGTCTCATTACACTTCCCCTTTTCCTAAACTGCCACCGATCATATAATAATCTGCTTTCCTGTTTTTGCCACCAAAGTGGATGACCTCACATTTACCCACATTATACTGCATTTGCCAAGTATTCGCCCACACAGCCAGCCTGTCCAAGTCACCCTTCAGCCTCTTTGCATCCTACTCACAGCACACACTGCCACCCAGCTTAGTGACGTCTGCAAATTTGGAGATTCGCACCACACAAATGCCCAGCAATTTCCATCAAGAAAGAATCCAACCATCTCCCCTTGACATTCAATAACATCACCATCACTGAATCCCCATTCTCAACATATTGGAGGTTACCCTTAAGCAGCTATTGAACTGGACTAGCCATATCAATACTGTAGGAACATGAGCCGGTCAGAGATTGGAAATTCAATAGTGAGGAACTCAACTCCTGATTCCCCAATGCCTGTCCACCATTTACAAGGCACAAGTCAGGAGTGTGATGAATACTCTCCACTTGCCTGGATGAGTGCAGCTCCAACACTTCAGAAGCTTGACACCAGTCAGAACAAAACAGCCCGTTTGATCGGCTCACCATCAATATTCATTCACTCCACGTGGCCAGCTGGAGGACAATGGCGACAGCTACATGGGAGCACCACCTCCTGCAAGCCACACACAATCCTGACTTCAAACATATCACCATTCCTTCAATGTCGCTCTGTACAAATCCTGGAACTCCCTCTCTAACAGCTCTGTGGGTGCACTTACACCAGATGGCTGCAGCGGTTCAAGAAGGCGGCTCATCAACATCTTCTGAACGGCAATTATGGATGGACAACAAATGCTGGTCTGGTCAGCTCTACCCACATCCCGTGAATAAATTTAAAAAAACATTTGACTGGCAACTCAAATACGCCGACAGAAGTTTGACATCAGACTGAAGTCCTGTTGTGCACAAATCGCTGCGTGAGTGGGGACTCTGAGTCGGAAATTTGTGTTCCTAAATCTTCCAGAATGCCAAACTCCGTCCAGCCTCCAGTGCCTGACCTATACGTCAGGACCACTGTCAGGGCTCAGGCCTCTCAGTCCTACTTCTCTTCTTGCACAACAAGTAGTGGAAGGATTCATAGGCTGATTAACAGTCTGGCCGGCCACAACATGAACTGTAGCCATAGACGTAAACATGCTTCTACAAGCCTTGATTTGTTTTATTTGTCAATCGGATTTTCCAGACTCCCACAACCCATACAATGAGGGGGAACCAACTAAACACATTGGACATGAGTATTCTGCTGGATGCCAACCCAGAAATAGGAGCTGGGGCTGCAGTTTCCACTCACCGAGACTGCATCAACTGGCGGTCAAATCTTTCTCCTTCTGACTCAGAGGGGAAGAAAGTTGGAAGAGGATGAAGGTCAGCAGAGATCATTTAGGGTGAATTGTTTACTTACCCTGTGAACGGTCCTTTGGTCTCTGACCTGCTTGTGTTACAAGAGCCCCTTTATACAGTGCTTTTTCTCAAGCACTTCCTGGTCTTGTAAATGCTTGATATACAGTTGGGTCTTTGCATATTTTGCAAATGCTTTGCTCTTCTTGTTTGGAGCATGAACATTTTCATTATGTGATCTGGAACAAAAAATCAAGATCAAAATAAAACCTTCCTGTGAATAAAGCAAAACACATTAAAAAGGTACTGGAAAAATAAAAGGAAATACACAAAACATTTCTGCTCCTTTAAGAACTCCACTGTGAATAGCGTTTCCTTTTCTGCAGACTAAATGGGAAAGAAAAGCACATAACAAAATCCAGTGGGAAGGGATGGAAACTGTGTAAATAATATATACTTAAAGACTTGCATTATAGAAAGAATTTCATTGTAGAAATGCATGCATTATATACCCCCTTTCACAACATCAGGTTATGCTAAGAGGCTTTACAGCTAAGTACTTTTGATGTATAGTTAAGTGCAGCAACTAATTTGAACACAGCAAGGTGCCACAAACAGCAACACGATAACAACCAGGTAATGTTATTCCAGTGGTGCTGGTTAAAGGATAAACATCAGACACACATGTCCTCCTTAAAATTGTGCCGCAGGAATTTCAACGTCCACCTGAATAACCCTGAATGCAGCCCTAAGACTAAGTAAGGTCATTGATTAATATTATTTATGCGGGGTTTCTATTGACTTTTTAGAATCACGTTGAATAACAAGATAAACTTGTTTTTTAGAAAATGCATTACATGTAATAAAACATGTCAAGGGGCTTCATGGGAACATTATAAAACAAAATGTGCCATGGAGTCATGTTAAGAGATATTTGGGCAGGAGACTAAAAGATGTAGGTCTGAAGAGGAAGGGAAAGTGAGAAGTGAAGGGTGGAAATTCCAGAACTGAGGATCCGGCACCTGAAGACTCAGTCACCCATCATGGAGTGAATAAGTTAGGGATGCTCAAAAGGTCAGAATTTTAAAATTGAGGCATTGTTTATTGGGAAGCCGAGATACGTCAGCGAGGTGATGGGTGAGTAGGACTTGGTTTAATTTTGGACAGAGGAAGCCATGTTTTGATAATTTTGAGTTTAAAGGTGGTAAGAATGTGGTTGATCATCCAGTCATATATTAATCAAATCTAGACGTAACAAAGGCATGAATGAGTTTTCAGCAGAAGATCCGAATGGCCTCCTTCTGCACTGTAAATTCAATGATAATCTATGATTAATCTAGGACAAAGGTTCGGCACAGCATCGTGGGCCGAAGGGCCTGTTCTGTGCTGTATTTTCTATGTTCTATGAGCTGAAACCGGGGCAGAGTTTGGTGATGTTGTGAAGGTGGAAATAGGTGTGTCATGATCCTTGACCAGACCCCTGGATGTGAGGGGAGATCCGGTTAGGGACCAATAACATTTTGCTTCAAGTAGATAAAGGTTGAGATTTAAGACAACTTATTTTGAAATGAAGTCACAAGATTCGATGGGTGTCTTATACTCTAAAATTTAAGGTAGATATGAAGTACAGATGGAATAATAATCGAACGGTGGTCAAATGCACCACACGCCACAACAAATGACAGGTGTAACCAAGGAAGAGTCCATGGATTTTTCAAGAACCCACCTGGACATCAGTAAAAACAAGTCAAATGATCTCTTTGAAAATGTACCTCACGAGGGATTTCTTGCTTCACCTTCAAAGATATCTCCTTCAAATCTTCTCCTAAGGTCACTCTTATTCTGATGGCTTTAACAATGGCCCACCTCACAGGGTTTCAATCTTTCCTTCACAGTTTCTTCACACTGGATTCCAGAGTCTGCACTCGACATAGTGGTGTAAGTCCAGCTTTTTATTAGACAACTAGCTTCACTGAGCCGACACTCACCCTGAGTTTCTCTGAACTCCTGTCTCTAGGCTGTATCCAGCTGTATGACTCCCAGAACTTCTTCTGAAACATAGAAACTAGGAGCGGGAGTAGGCTCTTCAAACTTGGTCCGCCATTCAATATGATTATGGCTGATCCTCAATCATAATGCTATTCCTGCTTTCTCCCCATATCCTTGATGCTATTAAAATCTAAATAAACTATCCCTTTCCTGAATATATTTCAATGACTTGGCCCACAGCCTTAGGTGGCAAAAAATTCCGCAGGTTCACTACCCTTTGAGTGAAGAAACTTTTCCTCATCTCAGTCCTAAATGGTCTATCCCGTATCCTGAGACTGTGTCCCCTGGTTCTAGACTCCTCAACAGAGAAAATATCCTCCCTGGTCTGTCCAGCACTGTTAGAATTTAAACATTTCAATTGGAAATCCTCTCATTCTTCTAAACTCATGTCAATACAGGCTCAGTTGAACCAATCTCTCCTCATAGGCAGCCCCGCCAACCCCAGTATCAGCCTTGTGAACATCCGCTGCACCCCCTCCAAGGCAAGTACATCCTTTCTTAACAGCATGCAATGCTTCAGGTGTAGTCTCACTAAGGCCCTGTACAACTGTAACAAGCCATCCCTACTGCTGAACTCAAATCATCTTGCAATAAAGGCCAACATACTATTTGCCTTCCTAATTGCACCTGCCTCTCCACTTTCATTGACTGGTACAAGGACACGAACATCCCTTTGTATACCCACACTTCCAATATATCACCATTTAAATAATGCTCTTCCTTTCTGTTTTTCACACCAAAGTGTATAACTTCATATATGAAGTTATACACTTTGGTGTGAAAAACAGAAAGGAAGAGCATTATTTAAATGGTGATATATTGGAAGTGTGGGTATACAAAGGGATGTTCGTGTCCTTGTACCAGTCAATGAAAGTGGAGAGGCAGGTGCAATTAGGAAGGCAAATAGTATGTTGGCCTTTATTGCAAGATGATTTGAGTTCAGCAGTAGGGATGGCTTGTTACAGTTGTACAGGGCCTTAGTGAGACTACACCTGAAGCATTGCATGCTGTTAAGAAAGGATGTACTTGCCTTGGAGGGGGTGCAGCGGATGTTCACAAGGCTGATACTGGGGTTGGCGGGGCTGCCTATGAGGAGAGATTGGTTCAACTGAGCCTGTATTGACATGAGTTTAGAAGAATGAGAGGATTTCCGATTGAAATGTTTAAATTCTAACAGTGCTGGACAGACCAGGGAGGATATTTTCTCTGTTGAGGAGTCTAGAACCAGGGGACACAGTCTGCCTCTGCCACGTGTCTGCCCACTCGCTCAACTTGTCTAAATCACCTTGAAGCCTCCTTGCATCCTCCTCACAACTCACAAGTCTGCTCAGTTTCTGTTGTCAGCCCTCTTCAATTGCCAGCTGTTCCTCTGAGATTTCTTCAATTACGAGGGCATCCCCTGAGCCCTCTTTGGTTACCAGGGCTTCCTCTGAGCCCTCTTTCCAGCTCCTCAGAGTTAAGAGTAGCATTTTGGCTGCATGGAGCTTATTCTCCCCGCTCCTGACTCTCACAAAACTGATCATTGAACTATCTGAGAACCTCAGGGTACTAAAACACTCCCAGAAGATTGCGCCCTTGTTCCTAGGCAGGAACCAATGCAGCAAGCATTGGCACATCCTATACCTTGAAAGTTAATCACCACAGCCTGCTAATTTAGCATTCAGGGACAAAATTAATTGATAGCAGTGTTCTTTGAGGCAATATGTCATTGGGAGCTCATTCAGGATCAAACATGCTACCAGGATTGCTAACAATCTGGATTAGCCAAAGACAATTGCCATGGAAGAGAGATGCAATTGGTAACTAAGGAAGAGAGTTTGTAGCGGGGACTGAAAATAATGACTTTGGGGTCTTCTCATATTTAATTGGAAGAAATTTCTGCTTATCCAGGACTGGTATCAGTTTGGAAGTGGGAAGAGAAGCCACTGCAGAGTAGTCCCACCCAGCTGGACAACAGTGGTGAGGTGTTGGAAGAGGTCAATCCTCTCAATGGTTTCAGCCTGGTTGAGAAGAACAAGAAGGGATACTTTTGATAAGAGCCATTTTAGTACTGTGGCAGAGACAGAACTGAATAGCGGAATTCCGACGTGGAATTTCAGGAAAGATGACTATGTATTTGTGAGGCGACAACACATTCGAGGACTTCAGAGACGAAAGGGGGTTTGGAGATGGAGCGGTAGCTTGCAAAATCAAAGGGTTTTTTTTGACGAGAAGAATGATGGCGGCAGATTTGAAGGAGTGGGAACAATACCTGAGGAGGGAGATTTCACACTTCAATTGTTTTCCTCTGAAAACTGTCATTTTTGTGACTGTCTTTACTTATGATATACAAAACAAAGTAGTTGCAATGACAGTGCAATAGACTATGTTGTGGCTTAATTTGTAACCATAGCCAAACTGTTATATGATTGGAAAAATAAACTGAAGTACAAAGAATTTCGCTGTGGTGAACTTTGAAATCTTTGAAGAGCTGAATGAAAGACCAAGCAGAGAATGATGGAGACTGATTTAGAGTGAATGGCTGGAACAGGGAAACAAGACATAGCATTGAGACAGAAGGAATGAGATATACGCAAAGAGAAAGATGAGGTCGCCGACAAGGAAATCGCGTTCGGCAAATGGCTGGAGAATCACGTTTCACGACCGAGTCGGGGACGGTGCCGCTTTCGCGTTGCTGAGGCCCCTCCAAAGTGGCGTACTTGCAGAGTAGGCCGCGTGCCATATTGACGGCCCCGGGCCATTGCCTTAGGCCAGCCCCCGAAGCTCCGTCCCTGACTGACCGAGTTCCCGACAGCGCAGGACACGTGCGGTCTCATCCGTCGGGAACTCAGCGTGGCAGCTGCGGACTCAGTCCAGCACCGCCATAGACGGGGGAGGTCAGTCTGCAGATAGGGGGGACATTATTCGGGGTTGGGGGCACTGTGGTGGGGCGGTCCGGGGCGCGCGAGTCAGCCGAAAGGAGGAACTATTTCGCGGGCCGGGTGTGCAATCGGCATCCGCCATGAAGCACAGCGTGGCCACTGCAGGTCGCTGCCGTGTGCATGCGCGACCACAGACTTGTCAATTCTCCGGGACATATCGGCAGCTAGACCCGGGTGTTCTGTGCTGCCGGCATGCTAGCCCCCAGCAAAACGGGGAATTGGCAGCAGTTTTGCGCTAGTTTTCTTCACCGTTCCCACGCCGGCGTGGGGGGCATAGCCCCAGAATTGAAGAATCCAGCCCGAGGTCTAAGAAAAACGTTGAAGCTCAGAAATAGAAACAGAAATAATAGAAAACATAGAAACATAAATAAAATAAGAGCAGGAGGAGGCCATTTGGCCCTTCAAGCCGGTTCTGACATTCATTATGATCATGGCTGATCATCCAACTCATTAGCCGAATCCCGCTTTTCCCTATATCCTTTGATCCCCTTTGTCCTAAGTGCTATATCTAACTGTTCCTTGAAACCATAAAATATTTTGGACTCAACTATTCCCTGTGGGAATGAATTCCACAGGCTCACCACTCTCTCGGTGAAGGAATTTCTTCTCATCTCTGTCCAAAGTAGCCTCCCCCATATCCTCAGACTGTGACGCCTGGTTCTGGACACACCCATCATCGGGAACATCCTTCCTCCTGCATCAACCCTGTCTCATCCTGTTCGAATTTTATAAGTTTCTATGAGATCCCCCTCATTCTTCTGAATTCCTGCGAGTACAATCTTAACCGATTCAATCTCTCCTCATATGTCAGCACTGCCATCCCAGGAATCAGTCTGGTAAACCTTTGCTGCGCTCACACTGTAGCTAGAACATCCGTCCTCAGATAAAGAGACCAAAACTTCACACAATATTCCAGATGTGACGTCACCAAGGCCCTGTATAATTGCAACAAGGCGTCCCTGCTCCTGTACTTGAATCCTCTTGCAATGAAGGCCAATATACCATTTGTCTTCTTCAATGCCTGCTGCACCTGCATGCCTACCTTCAGTGACTGGTGTATGAGGACACCCAGGTCTCGTTGCACGTTTCCCTCTCCTAATTTATGGCCATTCAGATAATAGTCTGCCTTCTTGTTTTTGCTGCCAAAGTGGATGACCTCGCATTTATCCAAATTATACTGCATCTGCCATTCATTTGCCCACATACTCAACTTGTCCAAATCACACAGAAGGATCTCTGCATCCTCCTCACAGCTCAACCTCCCTCCCAACTTGGTGTCATTTGCAAATTTAGAGATATGGCATTTTGTCCCCTCATCTAAATCATTAATATATATTGTGAATAGCTGGGGTCCCAGCACCAATCCCTGCAGTATCCCACGAGTCACTGCCTGCCAATTTGAAAAAGGCCCATTAATTCCTACTCTTTATATCCTGTCTAAACCATTTTTCTATCCATCTCAATACACTACACCTAATCCCATGAGCTTTAATTTTACACGCTAATCTTTTATGCAGGACTTTGTCAAAAGCCTTCTGAAAGTCCAAATACACCACATCCAGTGGCTCCCCTTCATCAATTCTACTAGTTACATCCTTAAAGAATTCCAGTAGATTTGTCAAGCATGATTTCCCCTTCATAAATCTGTTCTGACTCTGTTCAATCCTGACACTGTTTTCTAAATGCTCTGCTATAAAATCTTTGATAATGGATTCTAGAATTTTCCTCACTACTGACATCAGGCTTACTGGTCTATAACTCCCTGCTTTCTTGCGACCTCCCTATTTAAATAGCTGCATTAACAAGCCTCCAAACTGCAGGAATTGTTCCGAAGTCTATAGAATCCTAGAAGATGACCACCAATGCATCCACTATTTCTAGAGCCACCTCTTTCAGTACCCTGTGATGTAGATTCTCAGGTCCTGGGGATTTATCAGCCTTCAATCCCATCAATTTCCCAACACCATTTCTCTATTTATATTGATCACCTTCAGTTCCTCCTTCTCACTAAACCCTGCATTCCCCAACATTTCTGGTATCTTATTTGTGTACTCATTTGTGAAGACAGAACCAAAGCATATATTTAGTTGCTCAGCAATTTCTTTGTCCCCTATAATACATTTCCATGTTTTTGACTGTAAGGAAACTACATTGTCTTCACCGATCTTATACTCATCATGTACCTATAGAAACATTTACAGTCAGTTTTTATGTTCCTCTTTCACCCTCTTTCACCCTCTTTTACCCTTTTTCACCCTGTTTCACCCTCTTTCACCCTCTTTCGCCCTCTTTTGCCCTCTTTCACCCTCTTTCGCCCTGTTTCACCCTGTTTCACCCTGTTTCACCCTCTTTAACACTCTATTTTCCCCTTCTCAACAATCCCTTGGTCCTTCTTGGCTGACTTCTAAACAGCTCCCAATCCTCAGACCTGTTGTTTTTTCTTGACCGATTTGTAAGCTACTTCCTTGGATCGAATACTACCCCTAATTTCCCTTTTAAACAATGGATTGGCCACCTTTCCCATTTTACTTTTGTGCCAGACAGGAATAAACAATTGTTGCAGTTATTCCATGCGTTCTTTGAATGTTTCCCATTGCCTATCCACTGTCATCCCTTTAAATAACATTTCCCTAATCGATCAAAGCCAACTCACGCCTCATTTTATCGTAGTTTCCTTTGTTAAGATTCAAGACCCGAGCCTCAGAATCAACTACTTCACTCTCCAGCTTGATGAAAAACACTATCATATTATGGTCGCTCATCCCGAAGGGATCTCGCACAACTAGATTGCCAATGATTCCGTTCTCATTACACAGCACCCAGTCTAGGGTGGCCTGTTCTCTAGTTGGCTCCTCAACATATTGATCCAGAAAACCATCCCGCTACTCCAGGAATTTCTCCTCTGTGGTATTGTGGCTAATTTGATTTTCCCAATCTATATGCAGATTAAAATCCCCCATAATTACACTTGTTCCTTTATCACATGCATTTCTAATTTCCTGTTTAATGTCATTCCCAACAATATCACTGCAATTTGGGGTCTATATAGGACACCCACTAACATATTTGTTGGGGCTGTTTAGCACAGGACTAAATCGCTGGCTTTGAAAGCAGACCAAGGCAGGCCAGCAGCATGGTTCAATTCCCGTAACAGCCTCCCCGAACAAGCTCCGGAATGTGGCGACTAGGGACTTTTCACAGTAACTTCATTGAAGCCTACTTGTGACAATAAGCAATTTTCATTTCATATTTTGCCCCTTGCTGTTTCTCAGCTCTACCTAAACAGATTCCGCATTGTCAGAACTAATAACCTCCTTCACTATTGTGTTAATTTCCTCCTTGACCAACAATACAACCCGCCGTCTTTTCCTTTTTGTCTGTCTTTCCTAAATACTGAATTCCCCTGGACATTCAGTTCCCATCCCTGGTCACCTTGCAGCCATGTCTCTGTAATCCCAACGCTATCAAAATTGTTGACGTCTATTTGTGCAATGAGTTCATCCACTTTATTGCGAATGTTCCACGCATTAAGGCACAAAGCCTTTAAACTTGTCTTTTTAACATTACTAGCCCTGCTCCCAATATTTTTCACTGTGGCCCTGTTTGAATCTGGCTCTTGGTTTATCTGCCTATCACTTTGCTTATTCCCTTTTCTGTCTTTTGTTTTTGTCCTTATTTCCTCCTCCCCTGAATCCTTTCATTGGTTCCCACCCCACTGCCATATTAGTTTAAATCTTCCCCAACCACTGTAGCAAATATTCCCCCAGGACATCAGTCCCAGTCCTGCCCAGGTGCAACCCGTTCAGTTTGTACTGAACTGAATGGCAGGGAAACAGACAAATAATTCCAGGGATGCGGACAAAAAGGGAATGACAAGAAGAGAGGGACAAAAACAGATTGGCCAGACACAGAGAATGATTTGGTCAGTCACAAAGAAGATTAAAAAAAGAATGAGAATGACAGGAGACCAGATGGAGGCAGGAAAACGATTACTGTAAGGTGATTGCGCTGGATTCTGGGAAAACTCTGGGAAAACCAGAGGTTAATGGGAATCAACAAGAAGTGTTGTGGCAACAAGAAGGGGTGGCACGGTAGCACAGTAGTTAGCAATGCTGCTTCACAGCGCAAGGGACCCGGGTTCAATTCCAGCCTTGGTTGATGGTCTGTGCGGAGTTTGCACCTTCTCCCTGTGTCTGCGTGAGTTTCTTCCGGGTACTCTAGTTTCCTCCCACAGCCCAAAAATGTGCAGGTTAGGTGGATTGGCCATGCTAAATTGCCTCTTAGTGTCCAAAGATGCGCAGGTTAGGTGGGGTTACAGGGATCGGGCGGGGAGCGGTGCTAGGTAAGGTGCTCTTTGAGAGGGATGGTGCAGACACAATGGGCCAAATGGCCTCCTTCTGCACTGTGGGGATTCTGTGATTCTAAGTGGTGCAAGTGCCAGAGGGTGCAGCACAATACCAAGGTACTGGATTCTACAGCAATGATCAAGGGCCTGAGCAGAGGCTGCGTTCCTTAGAACAGCAGCAATTAAATGCTGCAAGAATAAATGCTCCACCAGATCAACATCAACTTGGTAAAGGTTGGATAAAATTCTGGTGCCTTTCTATTAACCCTGCCATGGTGGATGAGGTACAGTCAGGAAGGGGGGGTGAAGAGTTAACGAGGAGTAACATCGCCAAACCCATTGCATCTGAGTCACCCGAAAAGGAGAAGTGGAGTACTTAATTAACAGATTTAAATCAGATTCCCGCAGTGCAAATTCACATTTGATTAGCAGGTTACCGTGGCTGAGGAACCATGCAGTGAAAGGGGGTTGGAAGCTGCAAACTCCACAACCTGAATGTCTGCTTTAGCACGTCCTGTGGGCCGTGAATCCCACTTCCCCTAAAGGAAACCATTGGCCACCTCCAGCCTCGTTGGCAGGATTCTTTCCCGCTCTTCTCCACCTGCCTCCCGATCACAACAAGCTCTCCGGCCCCCAATGACAATCTTTTCAAACACAGGCCTCATTTATCTCTCTCACTGATACTCCAGCTGCCTGGGTCCAGCCCCAAGGGTCCCCAGCTGTTGCCTCCCGCTGCTGTGAATTCCTCTTGTGTGGACAGCTGTCGGGCGGGAGGACTGAGCTAAAACATACAACTGAGGCCCTACCATTTTCGACCATCGCTGCACCCTCACACAGCCCTGTAAAGATCAGAGCCCTGCTGTGACTTTTCTGCATTCACTTCTTTCAACTTTCTTTTCTGAAATAGGTCACTGTGAAATCTGGCCGGAATTTATAACAACTATTACGACCCCCAAAGGGGCTTGCACCTGCATTGTATTAGATTCCCTTCCGACACCTTGGAATACCAGCTCCCCAGCTGTTAGGGGGCGGAGCTTCCTCCCAACAGGAGGATCCCCCACAGGATATAAAACACGGCCAAGGAGAGGGTCGGGGAAGAGGACCCTGAGGGGGAGTGGAGCGTGACAGAGTATTGTATTGAGGAGTAGTGGAACAAACCAAGTTGTATCCTGTCTGTCTGGCTACGTGTGGAGTCCTTACCTTCGGTCCCAACAAGAACAAAATAATTGGTACAGGCCTATTCTGTCATTCCGTATGAGCTGACTTTGAGCTCAACTCTACCATCTCACTTGTCCCCCATAATGCTTGACTCCTTTATAGTCCAAAAATCTCTCCAGTTCAGCCTTAAATATATTGAATGGCTCAACCTCCATTGCTCTCTGTGGTAGAGAATTCAAAGGGCCAATGACTCTCTAAGAGAAGAAATTCATCCCCATTTCCATCTTAAATGGACAACTCTTTCTTCTGAAACTATGACTATTATAAACTTACAGGAGGCCCAGGGATCTGCAACCTCAGAGTCTCTATAGCCTTACCTCAGTACCATTTACCCAGATGAGGGGGGGTGAGGCTATCCTTCCTTACCGAGGACTGCTGGGAAATAGATACCCCGGCCCGGGTTTGGGCCGGGCACGGGAGGAGATCTTTCAGGGAGCAGGAGGTATAAATTATAAGGAGAAAACTTTCCTACTGTCAACGCTTCCGAATGGTTGCTTGCCTGAGACTTTACATTAGCGACAAGGATTAACTGGAGCTGCAGGAGGCGCCATTTCCTTCAGACTGAGCCCACCTTCATTAGGTCTCAGGAGGCCTCCATTCAGGCAACAGACATGCCACACCTCGGTAAGCTAAACGCGTTTGACGCCAAGACGGGGGATTGGGCCCAGTACATAAAGCGAATGTGCTAATTTTTTAACTGAATACCATATCGAGGACGACAGACGGTGACCATCCTCCCGGTTTGCGGTGTGGAGACATAGAGTTCCATCAAAATTTTAACTTTTCCCAACTCAGAATTAAGCCCGATCGGCTGCAGCTGGATCCGCACTCGCCCGACGCCAGAAAAGACTTTACTCACTGGCTAGCATGTTTTGAGGCCTACATCAACGCTGCGAACCCCGAGCCAACGGAGGCTCAGAAGATAAACGTCCTGTACTCCAGACTGAGCTCCAGCGTGTTCCCGTTGATCCAAGATGCCACGACTTACACAAAAGCAATGGAACTCCTCAAAGAACACTACGCGCAGAAGGCGAACACGCTCTTCGCCAGGCATGTACTCGCCACCCGCTCGCAACTACCTGGTAAGTCCATTGAAGACTTCTGGCGGGCCCTAATTCCACTCGTCCGGGACTGTGACTGTCAGGCCGTCACTTCCGCCGAACATGCAAATATCCTCATGCGTGATGCCTTCATGACGGGGATTGCGTCGGACCGCATCCGAGAACGATTGCTGGAAGGGGCCACGCTAGAACTGGCAGAAACGAAAACCTTGGCGCTCTCCATGACGGTCGCATCCCGTAACGTACAATCGTACCCCTCCCGCCACACTGCCCACCCTCCTACTCCGTCCTGGACCACGCCAACGACCTCCTCAGCCGGGGCCGTGCCTTCGCAATACGCCTGCGCCGCAAGCCGATCCGTGCACCCCGGGGGTCCCCGCTACTACTTTTGCGGTCAGCAGAAGCACCCCAGCCAACACTGCCCGGCCCGCACTGCAGCTTGTAAAGCCTGCAGTAAAAAGGGCCACTTCGCGGCTGGGTGCCAGGCCTGCACAGTCGCTGCGATCGCGCCCGCTATCGCCCCCTCCCCCACGCCAGACGCACAATGGGAGCCGCCATCTTCTCCTACGGGTCCATGTGCGACCAATGGGCGCTGTCATCTTCTCCCCCTTCGGCCACGTGCACCCATGGGCGCCGCCATCTTGTCCCGACCCCGCAATGTGCGCACCATGGGCGCCGCCATCTTGTACCAAACCCTCAATGTGCGCACCATGGGCGCCGCCATCTTGTACCCCACAGGATCCCCGGACATCCTGACATCGGAACCCCACACGTTCGCCACCCGAAGCATCCGATGGGTACCCGCAGCTCGCTTCAATGACGCTGGACCAATCTCGCCCGCACAACCTGGCCACCGTGTCGACGACGGTTAAAATCAACGGCCACGCGACCTCGTGCCTGCTGGACTCCGGGAGCACCGAAAGCTGCGTTTACCCAGATACGGTAAGGTGCTGCTCCCTCGCGGTCCACCCTGCGAATCAAAGGATCTCCCTAGCCTCTGGATCCCACTCCGTCCCGATCCGAGGCTTTTGTGCAGTCACCCTCACGGTCCAGGGAGTAGAATTTAGTAACTTCCGCCTCTATGTCCTTCCTAACCTCTGCGCTGCACTCCTGTTGGGCCTGGACTTCCAGTGCAACCTCCAGAGCCTCACCCTCAAATTCGGCGGGCCCTTACCCCCCCTTACCGTTTGCGGCCTCGCGACCCTCAAGGTCCCTTTTTGCCAATCTAACTGCGGGTTGCAAGCCCGTTACCACGAGCAGCAGACGGTACAGCACCCAGGACAAGACCTTCATCAGGTCCAAAGTCCAGCGGCTGCTTAAGGAGGGTATTATCGAGGCCAGCAACAGCCCCTGGAGAACCCAAGTGGTAATGGTTAAAACTGGGGAGAAACACAGGATGGTCGTGGACTACAGCCAGACCATCAATCGGTACATGCAGCTCGACGCGTACCCCCTGCCACGCATATCTGATATGGTCAATCAGATTGCGCAGTACCGGGTCTTCTCAACAATAGACCTGAAATCCGCCTACCACCAGCTCGCCATCCTGATGTTGGACCGGTCATACACTGTGTTCGAGGCGGACGGTCGCCTCTACCACTTCCTTAGGGTCCCTTTCGGTGTCACAAATGGGGTCTCGGTCTTCCAAAGAGAGATGGACCGAATGGTCGACCAGTACGGTTTGCGGGCCTACTTTCCGTACTTAGATAATGTCACCATCTGCGGCCATGACCAGCAGGACCACGATGCCAACCTCGATAAATTCCTCTGCACTGCCACTCTTCTCAACCTGACCTATAACAAAGAGAAGTGTGTGTTCGGCACAATCCGGTTAGCCATTCTCGGCTATATAGTCCAAAACGTACTTCTCGGGCCTGACCCCGACCGCTTGCTCCATGGAACTTCCCCTCCCCCACTGCCCCAAGGCCCTCAAACGCTGCCTGGGGTTCTTTTCCTACTACGCTCAGTGGGTCCCAAACTATGCGGACAAGGCCCGCCCACTCATTCAGTCCACCCAATTCCCCCTCGCTGCTGAGGCACAACACGCTTTCGCCCACATCAGAGCAGACATCGCCAAGGCCGGGATACGCGCAGTGGACGAGTCACTGCCTTTCCAAGTAGAAAGCGACGCTTCAGACGTCGCCCTTGCCGCCACTCTAAACCAGGCAGGCAGACCTGTGGCATTTGTTTCCCGCACCCTTCATGCCTCTGAAATTCGACACTCATCCGTCGAAACAGAGGCCCAAGCTATCGTTGAAGCTGTGCGGCATTGGAGGCATTACCTGGGCGTTAAGAGGCTCACTCTCCTTACAGACCAACGGTCGGTAGCCTTCATGTTCAATAACACACAGCGGGGCAAGATCAAAAATGATAAAACCTTGCGGTGGAGAATCGAACTCTCCACCTATAATTACGAGATCTTGTATCGCCCCGGTAAACTCAACGAGCCTCCAAAAGCCCTCTCCCGAGGTACATGTGCCAGCGCACAAGTGGACCAACTCCGGGCCCTACACGACAGCCTTTGTCACCCAGGGGTCACTCGATTGTACCATCTTGTCAAAGCTCGCAATCTGCCCTACTCCGTCGAGGAAGTAAGGACAGCCACCATGGACTGCCAGGTCTGTGTGGAGTGCAAGCCGCACTTCTACCGGCCGGACCGTGCACGCCTGGTGAAGGCTTCCCACCCCTTTGAACACCTCAGCGTGGATTTCAAAGGGCCCCTCCCCTCCACCGACCGTAACACGTACATTCTCAGTGTGGTCGATGAGTACTCCAGATTCCCCTTCGCCAACCCATGCCCCGATATGACGTCTGCCACCGTCATCAAGGCCCTCAGCACCATCTTCACTCTGTTCGGTTTCCCCGCATACATCCACAGTGACAGGGGATCCTCATTCATGAGCGATGAGCTGCGTCAGCTACTGCTCAGCAGGGGTATAGCCTCCAGCAGGACGACCAGCTACAACCCCTGGGGAAACAGGCAAGTAGAACTGGAGAATGGGACGGTTTGGAGGGCCATCCATCTGGCCCTACGGTCCAGGAACCTCCCAGCCTCTCATTGGCAGGAGGTCCTCCCTGACACTCCACATTCCATCCGGTCACTATTGTGCACCGCCACTAATAACACACCCCATGAACGTGTTTCCACCTTCCCCAGGAAGTCCACATCCAGGGTGTCGCTCCCGACTTGGCTCGCTGCTCCAAGACCGGTCCTTCTCCGTAGGCACATCCGACTCCACAAGGCGGACCCCTTGGTGGACAGGGTTCACCTGCTCCACGCCAACCCTCAATATGCCTACGTTGAGTTCCCCAATGGCCACCAAGATACTGTCTCACTCAGGGACCTGGCACCGTCAGGTTCCACCCCAACACCCCCCCCCCACCAATCCGCCCCCCCCCCCCCCCCCACCTACCACCATGCTGCCCCCACCAGACCACCTCCCCCTTCCCCTTTTCTGCACAAGAGGACGAAGAGGACTTCTGCACTCTCCCGGAGTTCCCCGATGACTGGCCAGCATCAGCACTGCCATCGCTGCCACCTCCACCACCGCCAGCACCGACTTCGCCGCCACCGTTACGGCGCTCCCAATGAAGCACCAAAGCACTGGACCGGCTGAACCTTTGATGGACTCCGGACCGTCAACATGGACTTTTCTTTCCCTACAACTGTCCATAATGGCACGAATTGTATATAGTTCATGTCACCCCCGCCGGACTCATTTTTAACAGGGGGTGAATGTGGTGATCCACTGTAATAGGAGATGTAAGGTAGGACCTGCACTACAGGTTCGCCGGTAGCTCCTGCCGGCTGGCTCCGCCCACGGAGAACTGTATAAATATGCATGACCTCCAGTGCCCTGCCAATTATCCAGCTGCAGCAGGAGGCCACACATCTGACTGTAATAAAGCCACAGTTGTACCCAACTTTAGTCTTTGTGCAATTGATCGTGCATCAAGTAGGGATGTGACATTTGTGTTTTTCCAATCCGTTGGGACGTTTCCAGAAGTTTGTTACAAACTCCAGTTGTGATTTACTGTTCTTATCCCTGGATTTACGTGATCTCAATATATGCTTGGATCCCCGCACAAAATGTGAAGCATCATGAAAAAGCAGATGGCTGGCGACGATGTTAATGAAGGTTTTTAATGGCTATTCCTGTGTGACTAAACTTCAAATGTGCATGGTCAGTTGTAAAGCATTTTGGGACATCCAGAATTCATGAAATTTGCTATGGAGTTCTTTGTATTGCTTATTTCAGGATGGTTGGCGTAGTGTTCACAAAGACCACAAAATAGCTTGAACTTAAACAAAGCTATAAATTTATTGGCACTACTAACCTGGATTCGACACGTACTCCTAAAGAATACACAGTTGATTAATAACATTTAAACTACACTCATCTGTAGCTAATCTCACTATTGGTTTGACTTATGACCTGCACTCACGTATATTATCGATACTCCTGCACACGCTCTTTCACGAGGGACTGGATTCTCCGCACCCCGGCGCTGAAATCGCGGCCAGCGCGGGGGCAGAGAATACATTTTCCCGCACGGAACCGGGACAGGCAGCAGTTCTCCGATTCTGCGGGCCCTGAAAAGCACCTACCTGGGGCCATTGCTGGAAGCCCGCTCCGCCCCCGACCGGCCGAAGTCCTGACGGCATGGATCTAATGTGATCCAGCCAGTCGGGAAACTAGCGTGGCGGCTGCGGACTTAGTCCACGACAGCCCTGGTCAGGGCCAGGCCGATCGGAGGGCAGGGGGGGGGCCTTTTATGCGGCCGGGAAATGTTTGTGCAGGCGGACAGGGTCAGGCGCGCAGACAATCGGGGGTGGGGTGTCTCCGCAGTCCTAGTCCGTCGTGCGCATGCGCGGCCTACGACCCGGAAGTGCAGGGGCCCGTATCCTTGCAGGGCTAGGAATATGTGGCCCATTCAAGCCAGTTTTTCTGGTGTGAAAGTCCACAGTTTTGATGCCGGTATGGGGACATAATCCCAAAAACGGAGAATCCAGCCCAAGACTTAGCATCACTGCCTTACATAATTGTAATTGTAGCTCCCTCTAGTGACTACTCCCGACACTGCAGTAACCCTTGCCGTACTTACAGCTATGATAATACCACAGCTGCTACATAAAGGCAGATTCTTTGCAGAAATCTGGTACACAAATTCAACCTGTGGTGTCTAAATGTAGAATCTGTAAGCAACCAAGACAAGACATGAGGGAACCATCTCTTAGACATTCCACAAATTCCTTTACTTGAGATCCACTACCAACCTGATTTCCCCAGTCCACCTGCGTATTGAAGTCCCCCATGATTATTGTAATATTGTCTTTTTTTCATGCCTTTTCTATCTCCTGATTTATTTTCTGCCCCACTTCCTGACTACTGCTTGGGGGCCTGTACATAACTCCCATCAGGGTCTTTTTACCTTTGCGATTCCTCAACTCTACCCATAAAGGTTTTATGCCTTCTGATCCTTTATCGCTCCTTGCTATCGATTTAACTTCATTCCTTTCTAACAATGCAACCCCGCCCCCTTTGCCCACTGCCTGTCCGTACTGCCCAGGGGCTGGTTTAGCACAGTGGGCTAAATAGCTGGCTTTTAAAGCAGACCAAGGCAGGCCAGCAGCGCGGGTTCAATTCCTGCACCAGCCTCCCCGAACAGACGCCGGAAAGCGACTAGGGGCTTTTCACAGTAACTTCATTTGAAGCCTACTTGTGACAATAAGCGATTTTCATTTCATTTCAATGTTCCACCAAACATTAAAAAGAAGCAAAGAAGGCAAACATTTCAGAGAATTTTCTAGAAAATTATACAGTAAAATAACAAACAAAGTAATGCTATAGAATTGATGGCAACCAAATGAGATTATTATATTGAGGAAGGGCGCAGAGAGAAATACCGATTTGTAAGGTCAAAAAATAATCCATATGCCAGAATTTGCAGGCAGGCAGGGGCTCAGTCTCTGTTGGAATTGGTTGCGAACAAATCCATACTGACTCCAACAGGCCTTATGCCATTTCACACTCGAACAAGCATCGAATGGCAGAAGGAGGAACTTTCACTCATCACCGGGAAGAAGCCCCGCCTTGGTGAGCTGCTGGCCAATCTGATAGGCTGGCAATTTTTCAATCATTCTAGAAATCATTTTCAATCACATAGTAGCCAGAAGAGGTACTGCAGCTAACTGACTTTAACGAAGTACCAGGAACTGGTGGAAAGGTAAGTAAACGGGATAGCGCATGGCTAAGAAAGGCTTGGGAGCTCGCAAAGGGGAGATCAGGGTCTTGGGGGATAGGTTGATGGTGAAGGAGACCTGGAGGTCACAGGGCCCTAACGGGAGGGTGCCACTGGTCAGAAGAGGGCATCTGATGGAGGTGCAACCCTCCTCCCTTCCATTTCCCACCTGAGATCAAACCTTGTAACATTTTAGTATTGCCCCCGCCCAATCTGCTGAGGTGGACATGGTTAACAGCTTCAAATTCCTAGGGGTGCACATCACCAAAAATCTGTCCTGGTCCACCCAAGTCAACGCTGCCACCAAGAAAGCCTATACTTCCTCAGGAAACTAAGGAAATTTGGCATGTCCACATTAACTTTTACCAACTTTTACAGATGCACCAGAGAAAGCATCCTATCGGGCTGCATCACAGCCTGGTATGGCAACTGCTCGGCCCAGGACCGCAAGAAACTTCAGAGAGCCTGGAACACAGCCCAGTCCATCACACGAACCTGCCTCCCATCCATTGACTCCATCTACAACTCCCGCTGCCTGGGGAAAGCGGGCAGCATAATCAAAGACCCCTCCCACCCGGCTTACTCACTCTTCCAACTTCTTCCATCAGACAGGAGATACAAAAGTCTGAGAACACGCACGAACAGACTCAAAAGCAGCTTCTTCCCCGCTGTTACCAGACTCCTAAATGACCCTCTTATGGACTGACCTGATTAATACTACACTCCTGTGTGCTTCACCCGATGCCGGTCTCTATATATTTACATTGTCGACCTTGTGTTGCCCTATTATGCATTTCCTTTTTATTTTATTTTCATCTACTTAATGATCTGTTTGAGCTGCTCGCAGAAAAATACTTTTCACTGTACGTTGGTACATGTGACAATAAACAAAATCCAATCCAAATCCGTGCGCCAGGCTACAATTTGAGGCTGGGCTGGAAAAGGTCATTTAGTACCTTAAAGTGGCCACATCACGTAAGAGCTTTAATTGGGGTAAATGTGGGCTCCCTGTCCAAGACTCTGTCCATCCCATGCCAAATCACAACCAGGTTAGGGTGGGTGGGAACCCGAGGAAATCCTATCTATGCAATTTCTTCCTCCCGCCCCCACCTCAGAACCTACCGGAGGGCAGGAGAAGCGTAAATGCCTGGCCAGAAAGTAAAGTCTTGAAGTGGAAGGCTGTGAGATGCCTTCTGCTAAAAATCAATGGCAGTGAATCAAGTCAGCCCCAGGACTCATGCACTTTTCCAGTACTGTGTGATTCCAGTGCCTTCCCCCCGCTCCACACCGACTTCTTCCAAAGCCGCTGATGTTCCAATACCTATGGGAACAGCGGCTGGAAATGCTATGATTGACACTAAAAGTATATGTCTGGGTGGTGAGCCATGCAGGCTAGGAAGTCCTCACATCTGATCTATAGTCTGCACTGAGTTAATTAATCCCAGCCATGGGTGTGTTAGAGTTGGCATCAGCACACTTGCTTAGAGGGATGAAAGTCAGCCAGGAAATCTAATGACTCCTGCAGGAAGGTGTATATTTGAGGATCAGGCTTTGCTTAGCTGTGATGCTCCACACGGTAAAATACTCTTGTCTGTGCATAGTCACAGATAATTAAACAAATTATGAGAGACATATTGCTATCTGCGGATTTACACCTTAGCGAGAATGAATGCTTTCAGATGAGAAATGGAGGCATTTGGGGGAAAAATAATGAGTGCTTAGGTTCAGTTATATGAGGCCAACATGTTCTCAGTAATGAGACCTGTAAATATCAGTTCTGTTAGAATTAACTAAGCAACAAATTCCATTTGTCAAAAAATGTGTCAGGTTATAAAGAGGGCATGTGTTGATTAAATGCTGAGATACAATAACAACTTGCATTGATATAGCATCTTTAACATTATGAGATGGTTCAAGGTGCTTCACAGGAGTCACTTTGTGGCTGAAATTCTGGGGCAGGCCTTTTGCTAATGGATATGGATTATTGGGGGGAGCATCTAATGCCCTCATCCTATCCTATATTTCAGGTTTAGAAGCATTTGCAAATTGCTGGCTGAATGAATAAATAAAAATAAATAATCAATCTCAGTGTCTTTGTTATTTATCCATATGTATCCATAGGTGGCTTGTGGAGTAATTCATAGACATAGGCACAACTAGAAAAGAAGAAAAAATTAAAGCCAGGTCAATGCGTAAAAGGTCTGCACAAAGGCTACAGGAGTATTATTGGATATGTCAGTAGTGCTTAAAGTAGGCTGGCCCAAAACCACAAGTCACTGGCACACAACACATGGTTGAGACCATATGAGAGAACAAGCCAAAACACCGGCATCCCCACCATTCACATGACATCACATAACCAGACAAACTGGCTGACATTATCATTAAAGCAAATTACTGTGGATGCTGGAATCTGAAACAAAACCAGAAAATGCTGGGCAATCTCAGCAGGCCTGTCAGCATCTGTGGAGAGAGAACAGAGCTAACGTTTCGAGTCTGGATTCAGGAATTGGAGCACAACGACACACACTCCTGTCTGCATCAATGGCTCCAAAGTGGAGATGGTCGATAGCTTTAAGTTCCTGGGGGTCACCATCACCAACAGTCTGTCCTGGTCCACTCACATTGATGCAATAGCCAAGAAAGCCCAATAACATCTCTACTTCCTACGGAAGCTAATGAAATTTGGCATGTCTGCATCGACTCTCACAAACTTCTACAGAAGTGCGATAGAAAGCATCCTATCCGGCTGCATCACAGCCTGGTATGGCAACTGCTCGGTCCAAGATCGCAAGAATCTGCAGAGTGTCGTCAACTCAGCCCAGCGCATCACACAAGCTTGCCACCCCCAGATTGATTCTGTATACACCTCCCGCTGCCTCAGGAAGGCAGACAGCATTATCAGAGACCCCTCCCACCCATGCATTGTCTTCTTCCAGACCCTTCCATCAGGCAGAAGGTACAGAAGTCTGAAGACCCGCACATCCAGACACAGGAACAGCTTCTTCCCCACAGCTACAACACTCCTCAATGACTCCCCCTCTGACTGATCTGTTCCCTGTAAGAACATTATTCACGATGCCCTATGCTGCTCTTGCTCATGTATTTGCTTTGTTTGGCCCCTTGTTCCGCACTGTAACCAATCACTGTTTGTCGATGTACCATTTGTCAATGCTCTCTGTTGGTTATTCACTTTGTCTACTATGTACGTACTGTGTACGTTTCCTCGGCCGCAGAAAAATACTTTTCACTGTATTTCGGTACATGTGACAATAAATCAAATCAATCAATCAATTAAAATGCTGGGCAATCTCAGCAGGCCTGATAGCATCTGTGGAGAGAGAACGGAGCTAATGTTTCGAGTCTGGATGACTCTTTGTCAAAGCTGCCGCATGTGCGGGACAATTGTCCTAAGGATGAACAACAACCCTGTAGTTTTTTTGAAGCAAGATTTATATTACTGTTAATAATCTTTATTATTGTCACAAGTAGGCTTACATTAACACTGCAATGAAGTTACTGTGAAAATCCCCCAATCGCCACACTCCGGCGCCTGTTCAGGTACACTGAGGGAAAATTCAGAATGTCCAATTCACCTAACAAGCACTTCTTACGGGACTTGTGGGAGGAAACAGGAGCACCCAGGGGAAACCCACGCAGACACTGGAGAACGTGCAGACTCTACACAGATAGTGACCCAAGCGGGAATCAAACCTGGGACCAGGCGCTGTGAAGCAACAGTGCTAACCACTGTACAACATACGGCTGCGAGATCAGATTTTCAGCACTTGTATATTTCAGTGGTTCTCAAACCTTTTGCCTGCCAAACCCTTAGGTGGGACAAAAGATCCTGGAGAAAATCTATCTGCCCTACCCCACCTGCTTTCCCTTATCACTACAAGAAAACACAATTGAATGAATGAGAAAATGGTGCTTCCTTTGATGAGCTGCCAATGAGATGCTATCTGTCCTAAGTTGGAAATCTTCAGTCTCATGTTAGGATCCACACTCAGCCAGTTCCTCTTTGTTTTCAGCCCACCCTCCTTGACGTAGCAATCAAAGTCAGATTGCCTCGCTGTTCCAGGTTTTCTACCTCAAATTCGTTTGGATCCTACCGCACCCAATCTTCCGACTGGGTCGAGGGGAGATCGTGTTGGGCCTCAGGGAGAGTGTAGAGTGGAGGTCAGGCTTTTGAGGGTGGAGGTCAGGCCTTGGGTTGTTGGGCCTTGGGAGGAGGGGCATTGGATCGGGTAAGGTCTTGAGGATGGTATTATCAGGCCTTGGGTGGGATCGGGCCTCTGGTGCTGGGTTAGGTGAGTCCTCAGGGGAAATGGGTGATCAGTCAAGTCTCCTGTGGTCGAGTCATGGTTCTGGGGCTCAGGCCTTGGGTGGATATGAGTCAGGTCGGGCTAGGCCTGGAGGGGGGGCGGGGGGGGGGTTGTCGGGTCAGAACTTGGGGGGAGATCCTCCCTGGCAGGGAGAGGAGCGAGTGAAAGTTGAACCCCATGAGTGGGGGGTTTCCATTGGCGTGTTTAGTCCCTTGAAGCTCCGGTCCTCGGATGTGGGGGGTGGAGGGGTGGGGGGGGGTGGGGGGGGGGGGGGGGGGGTGAAGGGAGTGGGGAGAGCCCTGGGAGGTCGAGGTGCTCCCGCAGCGGGAGTCCTCTAGCTTTCAGCCTGTATCTGTTTAATAGTTACCCAGAAGTTAGAAGAGGTTTTAATTCTTCTAATATTTTCTGGTATACTATTGATGTAACATAGTTGGAACCATGTTTGCGATTGTAGCTGCATTTTCCGATGGTTCCCAATGCAGGGCAATTGCCCTGGAGAAGATTGTACTTCCGAGAAAACTTTATAACGCGATGCCCTGAAGTTCGGAAGTTAGGGCCCATTGAATTGTCTATTTTGTAACCTAGAAGTGTGCCCAGTATGGCTTGAGCATTTTTCTGCCATTATTTCCATTCCTGAATTTCAAGCTTCAGTGGTTAGCTTTTCCACTGAGGCATTCTATTTTTATTTATGGGAAAACTGAGACTCCCATTTCAGGACACAGAAAGCATGGGCTGGCTGTGCAGCTAAAGGTTCCACAATTATTTGCAATATGGAAACCAGGCCTTTTCACTTTCACACGTCTCGAATGCCCTCAGCAAAGCTGGATACCAGAAATGCACTCGTGTTTCTTGTGTCAAATGTTGCTCAGAGCACAAGTGTAGGAAATACATCATATGAAATAATTCACCCATTTGTTCCCTCCCATTTGTGGGTGGTGTACAATGCACCTGTCCACATAAATCGCAGCAAAATCTTGGCAGGCGTGAAATTGGTCAGGGATCTGGCCTAACTACTCGGAATCCCATTCCCACCTGTCGAGAATAAAGTGTTTTTACATCATAAAGTCTGGATATCCTGAGAAAAGAAAAACAGAGAATGTTTCAGTGGAGAAGGTAATCCCCAAAGCTCGATATTCAGGGAAGGAAGAAATGGTCACGCAAAAACATGCCCACACCATTCTGCAACCAGCCATATTACCAGAACATAAAATAGACTATATCCAATAATACTCATATATCCTTTCAGTGGTAATTGTGTCTTCTTCATAATTTCTTTTCTTTTAAAAATTTTTTTAGAGTACCCAATTCACTTTTTCCAAATAAGGGGAAATTTAGCGTGGCCAATCCACCTAGCCTGCACATCTTTGGGTTGTGGGGGCGAAACCCACACAAACATAGGGAGAATGTGCAAACTCCACACGGACAGTGACCCAGGGCCGGGATCGAACCTGGGACCTCAGCGCCGTGAGGCAGCAGTGCCAACCACCTCGCCACCGTGCTGCCCTCTTCTTCATATTTATCAGGCTTTAATGGTCTCTTCTCTCTTGTATTTAAATTGCTCAAGTTACACTTGTGAACTGTGTTTTACTCTGTACGTCATCTAGAGATGCAAATGGAGAGGTAACAAAGACAATCGGCTGGACTTCTGTGCCTGAGACTAAGTGTTGACAAGAACAACAAAGAAATGTACAGCACAGGAACAGGCCCTTCGGTCCTCCAAGCCCGTGCCGACCATGCTGCCCGACTAAACTACAATCTTCTACACTTCCTGGGTCCGTATCCCTCTATTCCCATCCTATTCATGCATTTGTCAAGATGCCCCTTAAATGTCACTATCGTCCCTGCTTCCACCACCTCCTCCGGTAGCGAGTTCCAGGCACCCACTACCCTCTGTGTAAAAAACTTGCCTCGTACATCTACTCTAAACCTTGCCCCTCTCACCTTAAACCTATGCCCCCTAGTGATTGACCCCTCTACCCTGGGGAAAAGTCTCTGACTATCCACTCTGTCTATGCCCCTCATAATTTTGTATACCTCTATCAGGTCTCCCCTCAACCTCCTTCGTTCCAGTGAGAACAAACCGAGTTTATTCAACCGCTCCTCATAGCTAATGCCCTCCATACCAGGCAACATTCTGGTAAATCTCTTCTGCACCCTCTCTAAAGCCTCCACATCCTTCTGGTAGTGTGGAAACCAGAATTGAACACTATACTCCAAGTGTGGCCTAACTCAGGTTCTATACAGCTGCAACATGACTTGCCAATTCTCATACTCAATGCCCCGGCCAATGAAGGCAAGCATGCCGTATGCCTTCTTGTAGCGCACAAAGACTCACGAGAGACGAATGGAGATGATGTCGATGAGGCTTTATTAAGCGTGACTTGTTCCCCGCAGTTCAGCAACAGACTGGCCTGCGGGGGAGAACTCCTGGTTCTTATACTCCGCCTTCAGGGCGGAGCTAGGGATCAACAGCCAACCAGGACCCGGGATCTGTCAGCCAATGACATCACGGCTTCACAGTCCCACATGACCCCTAATGCATACTACCACACTTCTTGACTACCTTCTCCACCTGTGTTGCCCCTTTCAATGACCTGTGGACCTGTACTCCTAGATCTCTTTGACTTTCAATACTCTTGAGGGTTCTACCATTCACTGTATATTCCCTGCCTGCATTAGACCTTCCAAAATGCATTACCTCACATTTGTGCAGACACTGGGGCAGAATCCCGTGGACTTCCACGACAGCAAAAGTGGCGCCGCACCTGGACCGATTCAGCGACAGTTAAGGGGCTAGCACTAGCACCACGTAGAGTCGATTCAAATAGGAGATGGTGCAGGATTCGCCGGGTCCGCAATTGACACTCAGGAGGCTGACAAGCTGCAGCCGTACATACACACTTCACTCCCCACACACCATTCCAGCCAACAAGATGGCAGCAAGGAGAGGGCCCCAAAATTCAGGGACGCCGAGCTTGAGGCCCTCCTGGGGCCATGGAGCAGAAGTGGATGACCCTGCACCCTGGCCTGGGAAACTGCCGCCATTCGTCGTGCCTGGGGACAGGTAGCAGATGCGGTAAGCGCCACGACATATCCCATCCGGACCGGCCTGCAGTGCCGTACAAAACTGCACAACCTGCTCAGGGCAGCCAGGGTGAGTCGGCAACACTCTGCCCATGGTACAACCCCCATCCCACACACCCATAACCTTGCCCCCACCCCACCAGGAGGGCGGCCGAATCCCCACTCTGCATCACATGCCGGCACCCATACTGGCCGCCATGGCCAGGTGCCCTGGCCACTAAAGCCACCAGCTACCCACACTTGGGATGCATGCATCGGACTGTCTAACACTGTGCATTTTCTGTTTCCACCCCCCCCCCCCCCGAGGTGGCCGCCCATAACCACAGGGAGTGGTAGAAAACTGGAGGTGGACCGCCGTACCTACGGCCCCTCACCGTGGCAGAGCAGCGGGTCCTGGACCTGATTGGCAGGCGCGAGGAAAGGACAGGCGCTGGGGTGGAGATTGGCCTTGCGCGAGGAATCATAGAATCAGAGAATAACAGAATTTACAGTATGGAAGGAGGCCATTTGGCCCATCGAGTCTGCACCAGCCCTTGGAAAGAGCACCCTGCCAAAGCCCACACCTCTACCCTATTCCCAGACCTCCACCCTATCCCCATAACCCCACCTAACCTTTTTGGATGCTAAGGACAATTTAGCATAGCCAATCCACCTAACATGCACATCTTTGGACTGTGAGAGGAAACCGGAGCACCCGGAGGAAATCTGCGCAGACACGGGGAGAACGTACAGACTCCGCACAGACAGTGACCCAAGCTGGGAATCGAACCTGGGACCCTGGAGCTGTGAAGCAACTGTGCTAACCACTGTGCTACCATGCTGCCCGTAGGAAGTGAGATCTCGCTGAGTTGCAGTTCCCCGTTACATGCGTGTCACCCCCCCCCCATACCACACTCTCACCACCCTCACTCCCACATCACCCACAACCCCACACCACCCCTCCACCTGCACCACCCCATCACTCCTCCTCCACATATACCCACCACCCGCACTTCCACCCCGGCCCACGGTCTATTCATGCATCCTGTCTTGTGACTTGCAGGACCTGCTGGTGATGGAGGGATCCATCTGGTGTCCCCCGCCCCCAGCCAGAGCCAGAGCAAGAGCCACTAGTACTGCGCAGCGACGAGGATACCGACACGGAGGGGAGCCATTTACCTGAGACCCAGGAAACCCAGGAGCTCGAGTCCAAGGATGGCATGGATTTCCCGTCACAGCTGTCATCAACACCCTCCACCATCCCAGAGACACTCACCTTGGTTGGGCACTTTAGTGAAGAGGCTCCTGGGACACTCTCTGGTGCTCACCACACAAATTCTCTGGTACAGCAGGTGGAGGTAGGAACTCCCAAGGGGGCGGACGGTCGGAGGCCGGGCCGACACCAGGGACTAGCTGCCGTCCAGATGGGTTTCAGACTTCTGGAGTGGACAGCCCCATCGATCATGGAGATGCAGTCGCAGAACCAGGGACTACATAAGGGGTTGTCGACAAGCATCCAGCACCTGCAGCTGTAGGGTCCAACAGTGTGCAGGATCAGGAGATGGTGCCGGCCATGCGTGCCACCACACGTGCGGCGCCTGGGGTGGAGGCCTGAGGAGCGAGTGTTTTGGCTGTGGATCAGCATGTCCAAGGTCTGGGGCAATCTCTGCAGGTGATGGCCGAGGCCCAGGGCAGGATTGCCACCTCACATGTGCCAGAGCCACCTGGACATTGCAGCAGCACTCCTGAGCGTGGCCAGTCATAGTGGGCCATGACTGAGAGCATCAGCGGCATTGCCCAGGCGCTGGCCGAAGTGGCACAGACACAGAGGGAGGTGGCCCAGTCCTTGAGGGAGATGGCAAAGTCACTGGCTGATGTGACACAGACCCAGAAGGTGGTAACACAGTCACTGAGGATGATGCACAGCCCCAAATGGAGTTGGTCCACTCCCTGGGCTCCATGGCCGTGAGAATTCAGACTCTGGTCGAGATGGCAGGGGGACTCCAGGGCTGGTGGTGCCAGCTGGCAAAGGAGGCTCAGGGGACAGCTCCACTCGCACCCACATCCCATGTACTGCCTGAGGGCAACCGGGCACCCCAAGGAGGAGGAGGTGATGGGCCCATGCCAGTGACTCCTGCAGGGGAGGTGCTGGAACACCGCAGTACCTCGGACACCTCCCCTCCTGTCCCTGGTGCATCTGGTGGGCAGCGGGTGGAATAGGGCGGCAACACACCACCTGGGACACCCGAGCAGCAGCTGGACCCATCCAGGCCCGGTTGCCCCAAAAGATGGCCACCAAAGGATATCCAGGTCGCAGGGCAGGAATAACAGCAGGCGGCCTCCACTCCTGATATACTGTCTGGGGGTCCACCTAGACGTAGCTTTAGGGTCCGTAAGGGCGGAAAAGTAGACACCAGTTAAGTTGGCACAATGTTACAACCTGCTTCGCTGCTCCACCTTTCACATACCATGGGCAGGAATCAGATGTTGTCAAACGATGCAGAGCACCAGAACTCGCCGCAGAGCGGGTTGTCATCATTCTCCACCCGCTGCTACTGTCAACTCAGGACCCACACCTCATAGTGTGGCAGGCAGTATCATGGAGAGGGATGCAGGCAGGGGAGTAGCCGGATGGGGGGTGGGGGGTGAGTGTGTGGGGGTGGGATGCGGTGTCTGTGCCCCTGGCTAGTCCCTCCACCAGTCGGTGAACCTGGAGGCGATCAGAGCGTCCTGTGTGCGTTGGCCCTGGCTCACACACTGTGCGGCCTTCCGTGCCTGCCCAGGCCCCATGACCAGTCCATCCTCATCGGAGGAGTCCTGGACCCCATCCTTCTCCTCCAGCATGTCACCCCTCTGCTGTGCAATATTGTGGAGGGCACAACAGGCCACCACGATGTGGCCAACCCTCCCAGCGCTATACTAGAGGGCCCATCCAGAGCAGCCCAGGCACCTGAACTGCACTGAAGCACCGCTCGATCACGCTCCTAGTCACTTTGTGGGTGTCCTTGTTGCGGGTCTCCGCGTCGGTCAGGGGCCTTCGGATAGGCGTCATCAGCCACAACCTCAGCGGATAACCCCTGTCACCCAGGAGTCAATCCCGCAGAAGATTCCCGGAATTGTCGAGTGTGCCAGGATGAAGACAGCGTGCACACTGCCCGTGTATCAGACGCATATGTGCATGCTGCGCACCTGATGGTCACAAACCAGCTGCGCGTTCACCAAGTGGAACCCATTCCGTTTTTGTAGAGCAGCCTGTCATCTGCAGGTGCTGGAGGGCAACATGCATCCCGTTGATCCCCCTTCGGACCCCGGGCATCTCGGCGATGGTGGCAAACTCCACTGCCTGGGCATCCTGGTAGGCTCGGTCCACATAGATGTGGATGTATTGTGCTGACTGCGCATATAGGGCCTCCATGATGGCGCGGACAAACCTGTTAGTTCGACAAGCCAAAGCAAAGCTGCAAAGCGGCAGTCCCAGCTAGGACCATCCGAAGATGCTGGTTCCCTTTCTGGTTGGCTTTTATCAGTGGGGTTTTAACGAGCCCCACTGTTAGGCCTCTGTCCCTCACTGAGGGAGCTCATATTCCACTAGCCCCAGGGACCCAAAGGAACTCTTGCAATAATGTCCTTAGGGTGAGATGATCGACATTCAATGACCATAGTCATCTTTCTTTTGTGCTCGGTAAGGCTCCATACCCATGGAGAGTTTTCTCCCTGATTCTGAGTTCAATTTTGTCAGGGTTCCGTGATGCCACTCTTGGTCAAATGCTGCCTTGATGGCAAAGGCATTCACACTCACCTCACCTCTGGAATTCAGGCCTTTTGGTCCATGTTAATAACTCTGGAATCAAATTGTTCCTGCAGACCACAGTCTCATCAATAGTGATCAGGTTATTGTAAGCATCACTCGCTACCACTGTTCACAACACCTTCCTTCGCCGGTGCTGGAGTGATTGGCACCATGCCAACCGGCGGCGAAGGGCCTCCGCCGGCTGGTGCGAGTTGGCGCATATGCAGGAGCACCAGCGTGTTCCCAGAACCGCTGGCATGATTCCTGTGCATGCGCAGGGGGTTTCTTCTCATTGCCGGCCATGGCGGAGCTTTACACAGGCCGGCGCGGAGGGAAAGAGTGCCCCCACTGCACAGGCCCGCCCGCAGATTGGTGGGCCCCGATCCCGGGCCAGGCCACCGTGGGGGCCCCTCCGGGGACGGATCCCCCCCGCTCTCCCCCGAGTACTGCGCAGGCCGCCCTCAGAGCCAGGTCCCGACGGGACTGGCTGAAAACGGGCGGCCGCTCTGCCCATTGGAGACTGTAGAATCGCCGGGGGGGCCACTGCCAACGGTCCCCGACCCGGTGCGGCATGATCCCCGCCCCCACCAAAAAAACGCCGCTGGAGAATTCGCCAGTCGGCGTCGGAGCGGCGGAGCGGGATTCACGCCGCCCCCAGGCGATTCTCCGACCCGGCGGTGGGTCAGCGAATCCCGTCCCAGATTCCTGATCTGATTTTAGCAACTATAGTTTGAAATCGGGTAAAGGTAAGCTAAATATTTATCAGCTCATAAGCAAACTCTTAGGGTGGGATCTTCCGGTCACGCCGAAGGTAACCCCCCCCCCCGCAACCCGCGATGGGTTCTCCGGTGGTGGGATGGGGTAGCCACATAAAATGCTGCAGACATCGGCAGGACCTGCGCGGGGGGGGGGGGGGGGGGGGGGGGGGGGGCGGGGCGGGGGGGGGGGGCAGAAAATCCCACCCTTAATTCTAAAGATTACTGTAATTGTTGAGAATTTGTATATTCATCAAAATTAGTTTGGTATGTTCTGTTTCAATTTTCATGTCATGGGTGTTTAACTTTGATAATAAAATCTCCACATTACATTGAAAAAGACGTTTTAATAAAATCTTACATACACCTGAGTGTTGTTGTTATATTTGGATCACATTGCAATACTTCCCAAGGCATTTCCTCCAAAACCAAATGTAACAGCTGGTTATTCCTTTATGTTTCTGGAATAAAAACATTTTAGAAACCTTACACCAATCACAGAAAGAGTGAACAAACTCCAAAGTTGATTTGTTACCAGAAACCTTTAGCTGAACTGAAATAGCGGAGTGGGCTGCTGGCAGTAACAGTCAGACATTAAAGTTACCTTATGATCCTGGGTTAACAGTGCAATAGGAGCAAAGTACTGTGGACGCTGGAAATCTGAAATTCAAACAGGAAATGTTGGATAGACTCAGCAAGTCCGGCAGCATCTGTGCCTAGAGAGCAAAGTGACTGGAAGGACTTTGGCAGGGATGTGGTTGGGAATAGAGGTGGGCAAGCAGAAGATTTCCCAAATCAGCTGGCATGTCTATTCACCGTCATAGTCCCAATTCCCTGCCATTTCCCGGGAGGATGGCTCAGATGAGGAACACCTGCCCATCTGCGGATGGCAGTTGTTTGCTGAGTCAATTAAAAAGGCAACTTAAGGCCATTGACCAGAGGCTGACCGGAATATTCCGGTTAGATTGCAAGCACCACCACCCGCACCTCTACACCGATGGCATTAGCAGCCTGGTAGGTGCCTGGAGGCCAGGGAGCTAGCTCTCCAGGATGAATTTGAGCTGCCAAACCCCATCACTCCATAAACTGCCCATACCCCCTGTGGTAAACCACTATTAGTATCTTATATGTATTGTGGTAAACTGTTACTGTATTACATGTAATGTGGTAAACCACTGCCTGATGGCTCCGCCTCCCCTCGAGCTCGGTATAAAGGTGGCCGACCTCTGGCACTGCCCAGTTCGGGATCAGAGGCCAGGAGGCTTTCTGTGAAAACCTCAGTTTCGTTCACTATTCGTCTCGCGTTGATTGATGGCACATCAATTTAATAATCTAAACATAAGAACATAAGAACTAGGAACAGGAGTAGGCCATCTGGCCCCTCGAGCCTGCACCACCATTCAATGAGATCATGGCTGATCTTTGTGGACTCAGCTCCACTCTCCGGCCCGTACACCATATCCCCGAATCCCTTTATTCTTTTTTTCTTAAAAACGTTTGAAGAAGGAGCCTCAACTGCTTCACTGGGCAAGGAATTCCAGAGATTCACAACCCTTTGGGTGAAGAAGTTCCTCCTAAACTCGGTCCTAAATCTACTTCCCCTTATTTTGAGGCTATGCCCCCTAGTTCTGCTTTCCCCGACCAGTAGAAACAACCTGCCCGCATCTCTCCTATCTATTCCTTTCATAATTTTATATGTTTCAATAAGGTCCCCCCGCATCCTTCTAAATTCCAATGAGTACAGTCCCAGTCTACTCAACCTCTCGTCATAATCTAATCCCCTCAACACTGGGATCAACCTAGTGAATCTCCTATGCACTCTCTCCAGTGCCAATATGTCCTTTCTCAGGTAAGGAGACCAAAACTGAACACAATACTCCAGATGTGGCCTCACCAACACCCTATACAATTGCAGCATAACCTCCCTAGCCTTGAACTCCATCCCTCTAGCAATGAAATACAAAACTCGATTAGCCTTCTTAATCACCTGTTGCACCTGCACACCAACGTTTTGCGACTTGTGCATCAGCACACCCAGGTCCCTCTGCACAGCAGCATGTTTTAACATCTTACTGTTTAAATAATAATCCATTCTGCTGTTATTCCTCCCAAAATGGATAGCCTCACACTTGGCAACATGGAATTCCATCTGCCAGACCCTAGCCCATTCACCTAACCTATCCAAATCCTTCTGCAGACTTCCGGTATCCTCTGCACTTTTTGCTTTACCACTCATCTTAGTGTCGTCTGCAAACTTTGCCACATTGCACTTGGTCCCCAACTCCAAATCATCTATGTAAATTGTGAACAACTGCGGGCCCAACACTGATCCTTGAGGGACCCCACTAGTTACAGGTTGCCAACCAGAGAAACACCCATTATCCCCACTCTCTGCTTTCTGTTAGTTAACCAATCCTCTACCCATGCTACCATTTTACCCTCAATGCCATGCATCTTTAGTTTATGCAGCAACCTTTTGTGTGGCACCTTGTCAAAAGCTTTCTGGAAATCCAGAATTACCACATCCATTGGCTCCCCGGTATCTACTGCACTGGTAACGTCCTCAAAAAATTCTACCAAATTAGTCAGACACGACCTACCCTTTATGAACCCATGCTGCGTCTGCCCAATGGGACAGTTTCCCTCCAGGTGCCCCGCTATTTCCCCCTTAATGATAGATTTTCCCTACAACCGAAGTTAAGCTTAATTACCCGCTTTCTGCCGACCTCCTTTTTAAACAGTGGTGTCACGTTTGCTACTTTCCAATCCTCTGGGACCACCCCAGAGTCTAGTGAATTTTGATAAATTATCACTAGTGCGTTTACAATTTCCCTAACCATCTCTTTTAACACTCTGGGATGCATCCCATCAGGGCCAGGAGACTTGTCTACCTTTAGCCCCATTAGCTTGCCCAATACTGCCTCCTTAGTGATTACAATCATCTCAAGGTCCTCGCCTATCATATCTTTATTTCCATCAGTCACTGGCATGTTATTTGTGTCTTCCACTGTGAAGACTGACCCAAAAAACCTGTTCAGCTCCTCAGCCATTTCCCCGTCTCCTATTATTAAATCTCCCTTCTCATCTTCCAAAGGACCAATATTTACCTTCGTCACTCTTTTTTGTCTTATATATTTGTAGAAGCTTTTACTATCTGCTTTTATGTTCTGAGCCAGTTTACTTTCATAGCCTACTTTACTCTTCTTTATAGCTTTTTTAGTAGCTTTCTGTTGTCCCCTAAAGACTTCCCAGTCCTCTAGTCTCCCACTAATTTTTGCCACTTTGTATGTTTTTTTGATGCTCTCCCTCACCTCCTTAGATATCCACGGTCGATTTTTCCCCTTTCTACTGTCTTTCTTTTTTGTCGGTATGACCCTTTCCTGAACACTGTGAAAGATCGCTCGGAAGGTTCTCCACTGTTCCTCAACTGCTTCACCATGAAGTCTTTGCTCCCAGTCTACCTTAGCTAGTTCTTCTCTCATCCCATTGTAATCGCCTTTGTTTAAGCACAAAACACTAGTGTTTGATTTTACCTTGTCATCCTCCAACTGTATTTTAAATTCCACCATATTGTGGTCGCTCCTTCCAAGAGGATCCCGAACTATGAGATCATTAATCAATCCTGCCTCATTACACAGGGCCAGATCTAGGACCGCTTGTTCCCTTGTAGGTTCCATTACATACTGTTCCAGGAAATTATCCCGGACACATTCTATAAACTCCTCCTCAAGGCTGCCTTTACCAACCTGGTTAAACCAATTGACATGCAGATTAAAATCTCCCATGATAACCGCTGTACCATTTCTACATGCATCTGTTATTTCTTTGCTTATTGCCTGCCCTACCATCCTGTTACTATTTGGTGGCCTATAGACTACTCCTATCAGTGACCTTTTCACCTTTCTATTCCTGATTTCCACCCAAATTGATTCAACCTTGCCCTCCATAGCACCAATATCATCCCTCACTATTGCCCGGTAGCCATCCTTAAACAACAAAGCTACACCACCACCCTTACCGTCCATTCTATCCTTTCGTATAGTCTGATACCCTTGGATATTTAACTCCCAGTCGTGACCATCTTTTAACCATGTTTCAGTAATGGCCACTAAATCATAGTCATTCACGATGATTTGCGCTATCAACTCATTCACCTTATTCCGTATACTACGAGCATTCAGGTAAAGTACACTTATGCTGTTTTTTATGTCTTTGTTATGAATCCTAACACCTTGATCAGTAACTTTTCGCAAATTATTTTTCCTCTTACCCTTTCTCCTAATTTTCCTTGTCTTTGAACCCATATCTCTACATAATAACCTGTCACGCAACCTGCTACCTTGCTCTCCATTAACCATTATACTGTCCATAGCTTTACCCTTCCCTCCCCCCAACTTGCTAGTTTAAAGTCCTTGTGACCACCCTATTTATCCTATTCGCTAGAACACTGGTCCCAGAATGGTTCAGGTGAAGACCGTCCCAACGGTACAGGTCCCTCCTGCCCCCGTACTGATGCCAATGCCCCATGAAATGGAATCCCTCTTTCCCGCACCACTCCTTTAGCCACGTGTTAACTTCCCTAATTTTCTCAACCCTATGCCAATTGGCACGTGGCTCGGGTAGTAATCCAGAGATTATAACCCTGGAGGACCTATTCTTTAATTTAGTCCCTAGTGTTTGATAATCCCCAAACAGACTATACGAAAGGATAGTAGGGAGGATGCGTTGACTGACCACTGCACCGTGTTACAGGAAGCCATTCAAGAGGGGGGAGCAAAAAGACAAGTGGTAGTTGTAGGGGATTCTATAATTAGGAGGATTGATGGCATCCTTTGTAAGCCAGATCGTGAGTCCCACATGGTATGTTGCCTGCCCGGTGCCAGGGTGAGGGACATCTCTGATTGACTTGAAAGGATTTTGGAGAGGGAGGGGGAGGATCCAGTTGCTGTGGTCCACGTTGGAACTATCAACATAGGTAAGACTAGGAAAGTGGACCTGTTTGGGGATTATCAAACACTAGGGACTAAATTAAAGAACAGGTCCTCCAGGGTTATAATCTCCAGTACGGGCTGCGGGCCACGTTCCCGTCCCTAGACAATGTCACCATCTGCGGCCATGACCAGCAGGACCATGATGCCAATGTCCAAAAATACCTCCACACCGCCAAGCTCCTTAAACTCACATGCAATGAGGAGAAATGCGTTTTCCGCACAACCCGCCTAGCCATCCTTGGCTACGTTGTGGAAAACGGAGTCCTAGGGCCCGACCCCGATCATATGCCCCTCTTGGAACTTCCCTTCCCCCACTGCTCCAAGGCCCTGAAGAGATGCCTGGGGTTCTTCTCTTATTATGCCCAGTGGGTCCCCAATTATGCGGACTCATTAAATCTACCGTTTTTCCCCTGACGGCTGATGCCTGGCCTTCAACCGCATCAAGGCAGATATTGCCAAAGCCGCGATGCACGCTGTGGACGAGTCCATCCCATTCCAGGTGGAGAGCGATGCGTCCGACTTTGCCCTGGCCGCGCTACCCTCAACCAGGCAGGCAGGCCCGTGGCTTTCTTCTCCCGTACCCTCCATGCCTCCGAAATTCGACACTCCTCCGTTGAAAAGGAAGCCCAAGCCATTATAGAAGCTGTGCGACATTGGAGGCTTTACCTGCCGGCAGGCGATTCACTCTCCTCACTGACCAACGGTCGGTTGCCTTCATGTTTAATAATACACAGAGGGGCAAAATCAAGAACGACAAGATTCTGAGGTGGAGGATCGAACTCTCCACCTACAACTATGAGATTTTGTACCAACCTGGGAAGCTCAATGAGCCCCGAGGTGCCCTATCCCGCGGTACATGTGCCAGCGCACAAGTAGACCGACTTAGGGCCCTCCACAATGATCTCTGTCACCCCGGGGTCACCCGTTTTTTTTTTCATTTTATCAAGGCTCGCAACCTGCCTTACTCCATCTAGGAGGTCAGGACCATGACCAGGGACTGCCAGGTTTGCGCAGAGTGCAAACCGCACTTTTATTGGCCCGACAGAGTGCACCTGGTAAAGGCCTCCCGCCCCTTTCAGTGTCTCAGCATCGACTTCAAAGGGCCCCTCCCCTCCACTGACCGTAACGTGTACTTCCTCAACGTTTTTGATGAGTACTCACGATTCCCCTTTGCTATCCCGTGCCCTGACATGACCTCTGCCACCGTCATCAAGGCCCTGCACAGTCTCTTCACCTTGTTCCATAGCGATCGGGGTTCCTCCTTCATGAGCAACGAGTTGCATCAGTTCCTGCTTAGCAAGGGCATCGCCTCAAGCAGGACGACCAGCTACAACCCCCGGGGAAACAGACAGGTGAATCCACCTCAGGGGTCTCGCTCCCATCCTGGCTGACAGTCCCAGGGCTCGTCCTCCTCCAGAAGCATGCGAGGAGTCATAAATCGGATCCCCTCGATGAGAAGGTCCTGCTCCTCCATGCCAACCCACAATATGCCTACGTGGCACATCATCGAGGGCAGCATAGTAGCACAGTGGTTAGCACAATTGCTTCACAGCTCCAGGGTCCCAGGTTCGATTCCCGGCTTTGGTCACTGTCTGTGCGGAGTCTGCACGTTCTCCCCGTGTGTACGTGGGTTTCCTCCGGGTGCTCCGGTTTCCTCCCATAGGCCACGCTAAATTGACCTTAGTGTCCAAAATTGCCCTTAGTGTTGGGTGGGGTTACTGGGTTATGGGGATAGGGTGGAGGTGTGGACCTTGGGTAGGGTGCTCTTTCCAAGAGCCGGTGCAGACTCGATGGGCTGAATGGCCTCCTTCTGCACTGTAAATTCTATCATGACCGGCGGCAGGACACAGTCTCCCTCCGGGATTTGGCACCTGCAGGTTCCCCAGCGACCATCAACACCACCCCCAACCTTACACCGTATCCCTCCACCACTACCCAGCTACTTCAAGATTTGGCACCCGCAGGCCCACCGGCGACCATCACCACCACCCCCGCACCTACACCGCCCCCCCCCCCCCCTCTACCAACTCAACTACTGGGTGAAGAAGAGAAAAACACGCTCCCGGATGCGCAGATCTCGACACCGGTGCCCACACCACAGCCTGGACTGAGACGATCACGGCGGAAGATCAAAGCCCCCGACAGACTCGACCTTTAAGCCCACTTCACCCCCGCTGGACTCTTTTTTTAAACAGGGGGTGAATGTGGTAAACCACTATTAGTATATTATATGTATTGTGGTAAACTGTTACTGTATTACATGTAATGTGGTAAACCACTGCCTCCCCTCGGGCTTGGTATAAAGGTGGCCGACCTCCGCCCTGTCCCAGTTCGGGATCAGAGGCCAGGAGGCTTTCTGTTTAGCTTATTAAAGCCTCAGTTTCGTTCACTACTCGTCTCGTGTTGATTGATGACACATCACCTCCCACCACACTTGGCCACAGCTGCAAGCACAGGCCACCCGGTGGAACGGGTTTCCCCTCCTCAATGATAGTCCAGCTGCTCTGGCTATTTTAAATTTCCAACATGTTAAAATTAGTGAGAGGGCGCCTCACGATGGAGGTGTTGCTGCTCCTGACGTGGTGCGGGGTCAGGACCCATAGCTGTTGCCAAATGTGGGGTCCTAACCCAAAATGGGAAATCCTGCCCAACGTTTCAGGTTGTTGATCTTATGCCAGAACTGTTGGGACATTATGATTCACCGTCGTGCAACGGAGTGACAACAGACTGAGATGGCAGCATGGTAGGCTGACTGAAACAAGCTCTCTGTGCTGAACAGAACAACATGCACTGTCCAATTAAGGCAATTTATTGAGCCATAATCAAAATAACTGGAGGCCAAACCTAAGAAGGAGGATTAACAAAAAAACTTTGCTGAAGAGGAAGAACAATGAAAAGAAGGAAAACAGGAAGGGAAAAAACGAACCATTCAATTTGCATTCCTAACACAGGGTTCTTTACAGCCAATACAGTACTTTTGAATTGCAGCCACTGTGGTAAGAAACAGAGTGGTTAATTAGCTCACAGCAAGGTCCCAAAAAGAGGATAAGTGACTAAATAATCAATTTTCAATTATGCTGATTGAGGGATAAAGATTGGGCTGGACAGAAGGTAAATTTCAGGAGGATCTTAAGAGAAGAGAGGAAATTCGAGATGGAAGGGTTTGAGTGTGGCACCAGCCAGCTGAAAGCATGGCCATGAGTGACGTTGTAAAAGGAAGGCACGATGCACAAAAGGCCAAAATTGGAGGATCAGAGAGTTCAGTGACAGGAGATGGAGCTCTGAAAGATGTTGGAGAAACAGAGAGGGCCAATGCCATAAAGAGGTTTAAATTCAAGGATGAGAACTTGAAGTTGGAAACATTGAGATACCAGAAGCCAATGTAAGGTAATGGTGCTAAATGAACAGCTAGTGCAGGACAGAATGTGGGCAGCAGGTTTTAGGATGAGTTTACTGAGGGTGGAAGATGGGAGGCCCGATAGGAAGGCAATAGGATAGTTGAGTCAGTAGCTGAGAAAAGCATGGACCAAGCATACACTGAAGTGGGGCAGAGTTAGGCAATGTTATGGATATGGAATTAGGCAGTTTTCATGATGGATAGGATATGTCATTTGTGTCAGGAGCTAAACCAAAGGTTGAATGCTAAGTTGACAAGATAGCTGTCTCATCCTCTGACAATGACCAAAGGGATTGGAATCATTGGCAAGCGCAGAATTCTGTGGCAGGGGCCAAAGACATCTATTTCTGTCTTATCATAGCTTAAGTGGACTTTGTTCTTCTGAATTGATTGGCAAATTAGTTTTCTCCCACAGTCCAAAGACGTGCAGGTTAGGTGGATTGGCCATGATAAATTGCCCTTAGTGACGAAAAAGGTTAGGAGGGGTTATTGGGTTGCGGGGATAGGGTGGAAGTGAGGGTTTAAGTGGGATTGTGCAGACTCGATGGGCCGAATTGCCTCCTTCTGCACTGTATGTTCTATGTTCTAAAGAGGCCGTAAACATAATTTAATGGTACCAACCAAGGTTGAAGTAGTCTCACCCATAGTTTTGTCTCCTAATGCATACATTTCCAATCTTTGTCATCATCATAAGAATATTGAAAATTTGCTTTACTTTAATTTTCTTCACTTGCACGTACTTCAAAATGGCACCTCAAATATTCAATGCTCTGAAACCTAAAAGAGACTTTCTATGTATTTCTATTTTATAAAAATCACAGGAATGAAAATATATCGACATGGAGTTAAAAAGGTGACAAAGGAAAAATGAAAATAGTTTTGAAGTGTTTATTGACAAACCGCTCAGGTAAATGGGTTTAAATTTCAAGAAGGTAATATCAGCATTATGATCAGTAAGAAGAGGCTAACCATCTTTTCTCCTTTCTATCTTTTGAAGGTTGTGCGGTATTCAAGATCATTCCATTTTATTTTTACCTCCAGTTATTGATGCAAAATGAGAGAACCTTTTTAATCAGATGATTTACTAGCCAGTAACATGAGCCCTTTCTGACACACCATTTGGCAGGTACAGCATCTCATGATAGTGGCCTCACGGGACAGTTATTGCTGCAACCTTGTCTTATAGTTCTCCAGAGACTACATGCAAGCATTTGATGTTCAGAGAGGTGGGACAGCTGTCAAAGGTAGGGACTGCCTGTAGTCACACAGATGGCACCAAAGGTAGTTCGACCCATCTATCACAAACCTGAAACTGGGCTCCCAATGAGCAGCTGTTTGAATACGCTTGCATACAACCTCAAAGTAAATTGGCCTGAGTTGCAAGCACAAGAAATGTGGTTCTTTATGGTGTTTAGGTGTGGCAACAATTAAATAGGGTGTTAACTCCTTCCAGTGAATGAAGCAGTCTACTGCGGAACTGGGAGAAATGTCAAACACAAAGGCCACAAAGATGATGCCTTTCAGCATTGTCTAGCTTTTTATATCTCCTGTAGTCATCCCAAAGTTACTGGCAGCTATGAATGAAATGTAACATGCCAATCGATTGATACCCATTGAAACTCCCTGAAAACCTGGGCCTTATTAAAAGGCCAGGGGAAAAAAATAAAAGGTACTGCATTGTGCATCTTGAATCAGCGAGAGCTGATCTGCTGCCAAACACGGAGTGTTACAGTCAAAGAGCTGTGTGAATAAATGAGAATAACATCCTTGGGGACCTTCAGGATCAGCTTACGCTGAAACTGCACAGCATCACAAAGGGTCAGAGTCACAAGGTAAATGAAAATGGCTAGGAGAGGGCTTTGATGGCCGCGACACTGTAACAGTAGAGGACTTAAAAGAAAACTTCATTTTTTTTACAGCTTTCTTTTAACGAGAAAGCTATTTGGAAGAGGACAACCCTTTCAGAAATATAGCGACGCCCTCAGCGAACAATGCCCCCATCTCTCTGTACAAGAATTTCCCTTGCAAAGTACACAGCTTCCACAATAAGAAATGTTGCTGAATGCTTAATTAGTAATAGATACCGCAAAAACAAGAGTGAAAAAAGCAGAGTTATGAGAGGTGTGGTGTAGAAAAAAATCAAAAGTATTTAAAAGAACAGTAAATTAGTTAGGTCATCTAGATGTGCAAATGTCGTTTGCCTGGTTAGACTGCAATGTTAACGAGAAATTAAGGTGCATTTGGCAAAATATATTTTCTATCAAATGAACTATTATTGAACTATTTACAGCCCGATCTGGTTTGAATGCATCAAGAATAAATTAATTAACAGCTATAGCTTATCCTTTCAATTTGCTATCTAAATGTCTGTGAACTAATTTTTCAAGGTTTCTTCGATGATTTCATAGGTCAATGTTTATTAGTCTTGCATCATTCAATAATAAATAAAATGAAGAAATAGTAGCTCCGTTTTCTTTGACTGTCCTAGTAATTGTCTGGAAACCGCTTCTCTTTTACAAATTCACACTCTTCCACAATAATCAAGATTTTTCAAAACATTTACTGAACTTCCTTAATTGGAAATCAGACATCTAAAAGGAAAATTTACAAAAGGCCAGATGAGTTATAGTTCTTTTCTAATGTAAAAAGCCAGCGGTTTTGAGAAGAAAAGCATGCTTTGGGAATTTTGATTCCTGATCGTTTGTCAACTGAGTTTGGGAAAGCCAAGGAAAATTCTACTGCTTCTGCAAATGTTGTTTGCATGTTAACAGCATAAATGCCGTTAACCTTAAGGGGGCAGTGCAGGGCCAAAAAAACAAATCATTGGTTTCTGGGAGGTGCAACATAAGAAAACTTTGTTCAGAAGTGGAACACACAGGAAAGCCAAAGCTGGCTTGGCTCATCTGTCACTGTACAAAGGAAAGCTGAGGCAGCCATATTAAATAGGCAAAAAAAAAGCCTTATGCTGGGTCAGGTTTGCATTCAATAGTAATGATGTATTCTTAGCCTGTACCCGGCAGCATTATTGATTAATACTTTCACAGACTGCAGCAAGCTGCTTATCCCATATCACCAATGCTTTGCATTTAAATACATATATCTGCTTAGCATGCATACTTAATGCCAGCTGGAACAAGAGTGCCTGCTAGGAAGTGTCAGTCGGTGACGAAAATAAGATTCAAGTGAAATATTTTGAGCAAGAATTGATAAAAAGGTATGCACTGGTAAAGATAAATGAGATGGAAAGAAAGGGGGGGGAGAAATAAAATATGTACAGGAGTCAGATATGTGAAAGGTGGAGCAAGTGTTCAAACTACCAGTGATATTTATTTGTGTCTTTCTGTTAAACTGGCTGCTTTTCTAACATGAATGGAAAGAAGTTGTTCCAATGTAGGTCGGTATCCATGGTCCTGCTCATTATGACTGCAGCATGTTCATTAGGGTTAGGTGCCAAGTTGATGTCAATGTGCACTGTGTCTCAAACAAGACAATTCTAACTTCATTTAGCAACATGCAAATGAGTTTAGCTTCCATTTGTCCATTAATATCGGCATTAATATTTGGGGAGTTTTGATTGATGGTTGGATGGGGAGCAGTGCTCCAAGTAGCTTACACAAGAACATAAGAAATAAGAGTGGGACCACAGTCTCCCAAGATCATGACTGATCTTGGGCTTCAACTCCTCCTTCCCACCACTCCGTGAAAGTCAGGGGGCGGGATTCTCCATTGGCTGACACCGAAATTGGGACATGCGATTGGGGGGAGAATAGGTTCCGATGTCAAAATCATGGGCAGGCACCAATTTGACGTCAAATCGCAATTCTCCATCACCTCGACAGCGATGTCAACGAGGTCCAGAACGCAAGTACAGTAGACACCGTTTGCATATCATTAGCGGGCCTGACCCGGTATTCTCCGGCGCCACCTTCAATGGGCCGAGTTCCTGACGATGCGGTTCACTTCTGCTTTTAAAAATCGTGAAACCGGCACCATGGCTGCTGAGGGAGAGAGTGGGGGTACAGAAAGTGTCCAACATCGCCGTAGTTTGCTGACAGTCTTGCTGCTGGCTGGGGACTTCTGCCAGGGCTGGGGGAAGTACCGGGGGGGGTGGCCAGGAAGTGGGCTGTGGGGTGGGGTGGACGGGCACGGAACACCATTGCCGCAGCCGGAAAGGCAGCTAAGCAGCTGCTCAAGCTGCTGACTGCCCACTGTGAACTTAGGACCACAGGTCATATATGTGTCCCCGCCAAGCCACACCCCCAGGTGCCCTCTGGTCCCAGCCGAGCCATCAGCTGTGTGGGCATGCTCCAGCACAGCCAATGCTATCTTGTTGGCTGGGATGGTGTGTGTGGGGAGTGAAGTGTGTATATGCAGCTCTAGCTTGTCAGCCTCCCAAGTGCCAATCATGGACCCGACAAATTTCACACCGTTTTTCATTGGAATCCACGTGGTGCCGGTGCTAGACCCTCCACAGTTGCTGAATTAATCCAGGGTCGGCGGCAGTTTTGCTGTCATGAAAGACCACGAATCCTGCACTGGCGTCAACATTTAGGCTGGGAATCTTCAAAACGGCAGCAAAGTGTTGACGCCAGCGTAAACACCGGAGCGAGTCCGTGGCCCACAGGTGGCCAGCATGGCGCCGGAGTGCTCCACGCAGCTCTGGCTGCCAATAAGCGGCCCTGCACTTCCGGCTGGGCATCCTCGCATGCGCGCGGCGGCCACTCCCGCGACGGCCTCGCACGACATGGCGGACCCACACAGAGAGCCGGTGCAGAAGAAGGTAGGCCCCCCCCCAGATCGCACGCACCCGCCGATCAGTGGCCCCCGATCGCGAGCCTGGCAGTCGTGGAGGCCCCCCCTGGAGACTGATCCCCCCACCAGGATGGCCACCGCAGCCGCAACGCAGAGTTCCTGATGAGTGGAACCATACGTTAACCACGCCGGCAGGAATTCGTCCAGCCTACCGCGAAGAATCACCATGAGGGCCTCTTTCAACGGCCCCCGACCGGCACCGCTTCTCCAGTCTGCCGATTCTCCAGTCGCCGGAGGTTTGCGTCCCAGCGTCAGACCCGATTGCGGGTCTGATGCCCATTCCCCACCACCGCGTCGAGCGCGATTTCGGCATGGAGGCTCGGAGAATCCCGCCCAGTGTCTCAGGAATAGGGAATCCAGCCCCTGAAATCTTTCTGTCTCAGATTTCAATATTTTCATTAATGGGTAATCAAATACTCTCTGGGGGAGAGAATTCCAAAGATTCATGATCTGTTGAGTGGAGGAATCTCTCCTTATCTGAGGTGTAAATGATCGTTCCCTTTTCCTGAGACCACGCCACCACCCCGGCTCCATTCATTCGATTATCCAGCGAGTGGAAACAACGGGTGGGGTTCTTCGGTCTCCAGCTCCGTGTTTTGTGGCCGTGCACCGTTCGCTGATGGCGGAATTTAACTTCCAGCCCCTTGTCAATGGGATTTCCCATTGTAACCACCCCACGCCACCGTGAAACCCCCAAGAGGGGAGTGGGGGGCTGGAGGGGGGGGGGGGGGTGCGCTGCCGGTGGGAAAAGTGAATCGAAACAGCTGGAGAATTCCGGCCAACATCTCAATTCTGTTTAAGACCATAAGACATAGGAGCAGAATTAGACCACTCGGCCCATCAAGTCTGCTCTGCCATTCAACCATGGCTGATATGTTTCTCATCCCCATTCTCCTGCATTCTCCCCATAACCCCTGATCCCTTATTGATCACAAACCTATCTATCTCTGTCTTCATTCATTCATGGGACGTGGGTGTTGCTGCTAGGCCAGCATTTGTTCCCCATCCTTCATTGCCTTTGAACTGAATGTCTTGTTTGGCCATTTCAGAGGGTTGTTAAGATTCAATCACTGTGCTGTGGATCTGGAGTCGCACATCGACCAGACCAGTTGAAGGGAGCAGACTTCCCTCCCGACAGGACATAAGTGAACTAGCTGGGTTTTTAAAACAATCAATGATAGCTGTCATGGATGAAAATCCAGATTTATTATTTGAATTTAAATTCCACAAGCTGGAGTGGTGAGAATAAAGCCTACCCCCCACCCCAGCACACTATCCTAGGCCTCTGGACTACTGGGCCAGTGATCTTACCACCACGTCACCATCTTGCCACAACTACCCTGGAAAGTCCTGCCATAATACTGCATGTATCAGAGGAACATAGGCCTTAGGAGGAGAAGTAGATCGTTTGCCACTCAGAGCCTGCTCCATCATTCAATAAGATCACGGCTCATCTAGTTGTGGTCTTGTTGTATTGTGAAGCAAGCGAGAGGCAATGTTACATCACAACGGTGATTTACTTAACAAGAAGAACTTTATACACAGAACAGTACAAGTACTACACAGGTCTAGTTCCTCGACTCCCAAACATACTTTGATCAAACCACAATAGCCAGGTCTGCGCCTAAGCACCTGGTCGGCGAACATTCACACGCTCCATCCCCATAGGCTCCAGGTGGGCCATGTGGCCAGTGAAGGCTTGCCCCTTAAAGGGGCCTTGCTACCACATTCCTCGCCCCTTCAAGTTCTCTTACAGGTCCTTGAAGTACAAAAACAGAAAAACTCTTATTTACAATTATATATCGTCAAAGAGAGTTACAGTAAGGAAGCTTAAAGTAAACATCACAAGGTAAATCTATCAGGCGACTTCCGAACTCTTGTCAAACGTCTCAACACGGCAACTGGTTTTTCCAGACTGGAGGCATCTGAGTCTACAGCAAGGCAGAGAAATTGGTAGAGTCAGAATTAGGGGCAGTTCTGTCTACCACTTCAACTCCTTCTGTGGCCCCTGTTGATTGCCCTTGAGAAGATCTTGGTTCCAACACCACTGGTTCGGCAAGTGGTATACTAGAAGCTGATTGCTATTTGATTGGTGTAAATTGGGAAAGCTGGATACTCAGCAAGAACTTGGTGTCCTCGTGCATCAGTCGCTGAAAATAAGCGCACAGCTACAGCAGGCAGCAAAGAAGGCAAATGGTATGTTGGCCTTCATAGCGAGACAATTTGAGTATAGAAATAGGGATGTTTTACTGCAATTGTATGGGGCGTTGGTGAGGAGCATTGTGTGTAGTTTGGTGTCCTTATCTGAGGAAGGATGTTCTTGCTGTGGAGGGAGTGCAGTGAAGGTTTACCAGGCTGATTCCTGGGATGGTGGGACTGTCATATGAGGAGAGACTAAGTCGGTTAGAATTATATTCATTGGAGTTTAGAAGAGTGAGGCAGGATCTCATAGAAACTTACAAAATTCTAACAGGATTAGACAGGCTAGATTCAGAAAGAATGTTCCTGATGGTGGGGGAGTCCAGGCCTAGGGGTCATAGTTTGAGGATAAGGGGCAAACCTTTTAGGACTGAAGTGAGGAGAAATTTCTTCATCCAGAGCGCGGTGAATCTGTGGAATTCACTACCAAAGAAAACAGTTGAGGCCAAAACATTGTGTGATTTCAAGAAGGAATTAGATATAGCTCTTGGGGCTAAAGGGATCAAGGGATATAGGGAGAAGGCGGGATCATCAGCCATGCTCAGAATAAATGGTGAAGTAGGCTCGAAAGACCATAAGACCATAAGACATAGGAGCGGAAGTAAGGCCATGCGGCCCATCGAGTCCACTCCGCCATTCAATCATGGCTGATTTCAACTCCATTTACCCGCTCTCTCTCCATAGCCCTTAATTCCTCGAGAAATCAAGAATTTATCAACTTCTGTCTTAAAGACACTCAACGTCCCGGCCTCCACCGCCCTCTGTGGCAATGAATTCCACAGACCCACCACTCTCTGGCTGAAGAAATTTCTCCTCATCTCTGTTCTAAAGTGACTCCCTTTTATTCTAAGGCTGTGCCCCCGGGTCCTAGTCTCCCCTGCTAATGGAAACAACTTCCCTACATCCACCCTATCTAAGCCATTCATTATCTTGTAAGTTTCTATTAGATCTCCCCTCAACCTCCTAAACTCCAATGAATATAATCCCAGGATCCTCAGACGTTCATCGTATGTTAGGCCTACCATTCCTGGGATCATCCGTGTGAATCTCCGCTGGACCCGCTCCAGTGCCAGTATGTCCTTCCTGAGGTGTGGGGCCCAAAATTGCTCAGAGTATTCTAAATGAGGCCTAACTAATGCTTTATAAAGCTTCAGAAGTACATGCCTGCTTTTATATTCCAAGCCTCTTGAGATGAATGACAACATTGCATTTGCTTTCTTAATTACGGACTCAACCTGCAAGTTTACCTTTAGAGAATCCAGGACTAGGACTCCCAAGTCCCTTTGCACTTCAGCATTATGAATTTTGTCACCGTTTAGAAAATAGTCCATGCCTCTATTCTTTTTTCCAAAGTGCAAGACCTCGCACTTGCCCACGTTGAATTTCATCAGCCATTTCTTGGACCACTCTCCTAAACTGTCTAAATCTTTCTGCAGCCTCCCCACGAAAGGCCAAATAGCCCCCTCCTGCTTGTAAGTCAATGTACCTTTCCATCTGACAGTGTTCTGGAAGTGAAGGCGATAGGTCTTTCCACACCATCGTCCATCTTGTGCGAGCGTGCCCCATGGGTGCCATAAGGTGATGCATCTCATGTAACTGTGATGGGTTTGTCTAGGTTGAAATGGATCAGCAAGGCCAACGACTGCAAGGTCTGTTTGACCTGATCGAAAAATGTCCTCTGGGAATCTTCCCACTTCCAACGAAGGTGCTTCTTCAGCAGTTGATGCCCAAACAGTCGACACATTAAAGTGAAAAGGGACCGTAATAATTGACCATCCTTTAAAAGGACTTCAATTCCAATGTATTCCTTCTTGAGTGGATATAATCTGTCATGGGAGTGTCCCATTAAGAAATGTTTTTGTCTTATCACATGGCTTCAGTGATGTGATTGTGTGGGTGGAGCTGTGCTGTTGTTCTCTGAGTTTTACTTTCGCTTTGAGTTTGGACTGGGTTTGAACTGCACAGGTTGAAAGAAGTGTCTCTCTATCTTCATTTTAAAAGCTGTTTCCAGACTGCTTGATAATTTAAAAGAGATAATTGCTTTCAGGAAGTAATTCAAACCTGCTGTTTGAAAAGGGGAACAGAGTATCAATAACAAGTCTTATACCAATAAGAATGCCGTGTGCTGGGTCACACCATTGAAGAGGGTTTCTGGTTTTACTTGGATTTTGTTACTAAATTGGAACAGTTAAGAGTAAATTCATTAAGGGTTATACATAGATTACTGTAGCTGTGTGAGGCCTTTATGTTTGTAGTTGATAAAAATTCTTACTATGTGTGTTTATACAAAATGTTAACTAAGTTCTGAGAATAAAGCTTGTTTTTTGATTTAAAAGTGCCTAAGAACTCTGTTGAATAACACCTGAAGGGCAGGCTCTTGTGCTCATTCTAGCCACATGCATAACAAAATTGGGGGCTCGTCCAGGTTAAAAGTCTATCTTTCGTGATTGGGTTGACTTAGTGAACTTAAAGACAGCGAGGGGTGAGCATATTTGTGCCTTTTTCATTTCATTTGAGAAGGTAGCTAAGCAAATGAAATGGCCACAGAAAATGTGGGTATTGCTGATTCAAACAAAGTTGGTAGGCAGAGCGAGTGAAGTATTTGCATCACTATCAGAGGAGGTATCTGGGACGTATGAGGAGGTGAAAAAATTCATCTTGAGTGCATATGAACTAGTGCCTGAAGCCTACAGCCAAAGGTTTAGAAATTTAAGGAAAGAACTTGGTCAAACATACATATAGTTTGAAACAATCAAACAGAATAATCTTGATAGGTGGATATGGGCTTTGAAAATAGACCAAATATATCAAGCTCTGAGAGAAATGATAATTTTGGAGGAGTTTAAAAATTCAATTCCTGATGTAGTGAGAACTCATGTGGAAGAGCAGAGGGTTAAAACTACGAGATTAGCAGCAGAAATGGCAGATGATTATGAATTAGTTCATAAATCAAAGTTTGGTTTCCAACATCAGTTTCAGCCTGTGAGGGATAGAAATTGGAGTAAGGAGAAGTACTCAGGTGGTAAAGGTAAAGGTGATCTGATAGGAGATAATAAGGATAGTGGGCGAAATTCTCCTACCCGCCCCGCCACATTTCTGCCCCGACCGGCCGGCGGAGTCTCCGTAACACTGGCCGGTCAATGGGGTTTCCCATTGTGGGGCAGCCCCACGCCGTCGGGAAACCCCCGGGCGCCAGCAAAACGGAGACTCCCGCCGGCGGAGAATGACGCCCAGTGTACCTCAGATTAAAAAAGAAATCCAGGAGGGTGGAAGAGAAATTAAAAGTTTCAGATGTTTTTACTGTAATAAACTAGGCCATGTAAAGTCACAGTGTTGGGGGTTGAAGAAAAGCATTTGGAAGGCTGATGTGGTAAAACAGGATAAGCCAGTGGGGTTTGTTAAAGGAAAGCCCAATTGAAGCGATGAATGTACAGCCTGATCAAGAGGTGATTGATAAGATTCATAAGAAGGTGCCAGATCTCTTCAAAGAATTGACTTATGTGGGTAAAGTTAACTTATGTGTATCAGGAGGAGTACGTAAAGAAGTCAGAATTTTAAGAGATACGGGAGCTAGTCAATCTTTGATGGTAAGAGATGAGGAGATATGTAGTTTGGAAGGAATATTGCCAGAAAAGGTGGTAATATGTGGAATTCAGGGTGAGAAGAGTAGTGTTCCATTATATAAGGTGAGGTTGAACAGTCCAGTGAAGACTGGTGAAGTGGTAGCAGGAGTAATAGAGAAACTACCTTGTCCAGGATTACAGTTTAGTTTGGGAAATGATAAAGCTGGCTCGCAGGTGGGAGTGATGCCTACTGTGGTTGATAAGCTAGTGTAAAATCAAACAACTGAATTGTTGAAGGACGAATATCCTGGGATTTTTCCTGATTGTGTAGTAACAAGGTTGCAAAGTCACAGGTTATGACAAGAGGAGAAATCAAAGAGTGAAGATAAAGTTGAGGTTGAATTATCAGAAACGATTTTTGATCAGATAGTTGGAAAAAAACAAGAACAGGTGGAGGATGAGGCTTTTAGTTCAGGAAAGATGGCGGAGTTGCAACCGAAAGATATAGAAATATGTATCAGAAAGCTTACAGAGAAGAAGAATCTGAGTGTATACCAGAATGTTATGTTATTACCTTAAAAATGATGCCTTAATGAGAAAATGGAGACATTTACATATGCAGGCATATGAAAGTGGGCAGAAGTTCATCAAGTGGTATTGCCGGTAGGGTATAGAATTGCGAGTAGCACATGAGCTACCAGTAGGAGGTCATTTGGGAGTAAGGAAAACTCAGGCTAAAATACAAAAACATTTTTATTGGCCTGGACTACATAAAGATGTGGTTAAACTTTGTCGATCATGCCACACATGTCAAGTGATAGGGAAATCTCAAGCGGTGATAATACCAGCGCCCTTAATACCCATTCCTGCGTTTGAGGAACCTTTTACAAGGGTCTTAATTGATTGCGGAAGACTGCTTCCGAAAACAAAAAGTGGGAATCAATATCTTTTGACTATAATTGATGTGTCTACTAGGTTTCCAGAGGCCATTCCAGTATGCAATATTACTAAAAAGATATCTTTACTAGATGTGGACTACCCACAGAAATACAATCGGATAAAGGATAAAATTTTATCTCAAGGTTATTCAAGGAGATTATGGATAGCTTAAGAGTAAAACAATTTAAATCAACAGGGTACCATCCAGAATCGTAGGGAACATTAGAACGGTGGCATCAGACGTTAATGACAATGTTGTGGGCTTATTGTCAAGAGTATCCAGAGGATTGGGATAAAGGAATTCCATTCATTCAGTTTGCAATTAGGGATGCACCAAATTCAATCCTTTTGAACTAAATTTTGGTCATGAGGTAAGAGGACCACTTAAACTGATGAAGGAGAAATTGGTGCGTGGGCAGTCTGAAATTACATTGTTGGATTATGTGTCAAATTTTAGGGAACGATTAAATACAGCAGGTGAATTGGCTAGACAACATTTAAACGTTGCACAGCATGTGATGTGGAGGCTTTAGAGAGGGTGTAGAAGAGATTTACCAGGATGTTGCCTAGTATGGAGGGCATTAGCTATGATGAGAGGTTGAATAAATGTGGTTTGTTCTCACTGGAACGACGGAGATTGAGGGGCGACTTGATAGAGGTCTACAAAATTATGAGGGACATAGATAGAGTGGATGGTCAGAGACTTTTTCCCAGGGTAGAGGGGTCAATTACTAGGGGGCATAGGTTTAAGGTGCGAGGGGCAAGGTTTAGAGGAGATGCACGTGGCAAGTTTATACACAGAGGGTAGTGGGTGCCTGGAACTCGCTGCCGGAGGAGGTGGTGGAAGTAGGAACGATAGTGACGTTTAAGGGGCATCTTGACAAATACATGAATTAGAATGGGAATAGAATGGGAATAATGGACCCCGGAAGTGTAGAAGATTTTAGTTTAGGTGGGCAGCATGGTCGGCGCAGGTTTGGAGGGCTGAAGAGCCTGTTCCTGTGCTGTATTTTTCTTTGTTCTTTGTTCTTTGTGATGAAACAGGTAGCGGACAAGAAAGAAAAAGTTTGTAGTTTTGACAGTGGAGATAAAGTTATAGTATTGTTACCAGTGGTAGGTGAACCTTTAAACGCAAGGTTTTGTGGACCTTACCAGATTGAAAGGAAATTGAGTGAGGTGAATTATTTGGTAAGAACGCCAGATAGAAAGAAAACTCACCGAGTGTGTCATTTGAATATGCTTAAAAGATATTTTGAAAGGAAAGGAGAGCAAAAGGAGGAGTTTTTAGTAATTGGAACTCAAAGTGAAGAACTAAATCGAGATGACACTGAATCTGACATTCATTAAATTAAATTGGATAACGAGGATGTTCTTAAAAATTGGGATAAATTATTGAGTTATCTTCCAGAGGAAAAACGAACTGACCTGAACGAGTTATTAATATCATATGGACAAGTTCATGGAAATAGTTGGGAAGTACTAAAATGATTATACATGATACAGGTCAGCACGGTAGCACAAGTGGATAGCACTGTGGCTTCACAGCGCCAGGGTCCCAGGTTCGATTCCTCACTGGGTCACTGTCTGTGCGGAGTTTGCACGTTCTCCCCGTGTCTGCGTGGGTTTCCTCCGGTGCTCCGGTTTCCTCCCACAGTCCAAAGACGTGCAGGTTAGCTGGATTGGCCATGATAAATTGCCCTAAGTGACAAAAAAAAAGATTAGAAGGGGTTATTGGGCTACGGAGATAGGGTGGAAGTGAGGGCTTAAGTGGATCGGTGCAGACCCGATGGGCCAAATGGCCTCCTTCTGCACTGTATATTCTGTGTTCTATGTTCCATGATGTAGTTGTGGGAAATTCTGTTCCAATTAAACAACATCCATATAGACTTAACCCTTTAAAATTGGCACAGGTTCAAAAAGAAATTGAAAATATGCTTAAAAATGGCACAATTGAAGTGGGTTGCAGCCAATGGAGCTCATCCATAGTGATGGTTCTGAAACCGGACGGTACCCAACGATTGTGTGTGGACTATAGAAAAGTTAATGCATGCGGTTACAAGAACAGATTCTTATCCTATCCCACAGTTGGAGGACTGCATTGAGAAGGTGGGACAATCAGCTTTTATCTCCAAACTAGATTTACTTAAAGATTACTGGCACGTACCTTTATCCGAAAGGGTGAAGGAGATTTCAGCTTTTGTGACTCCAGATGGTATATACCAATTCAAAGTTATGCCATTTGGCATGAAAAACGCCCCAGCCACATTTCAACGGTTAACTAACAAAGTCATTTCAGGATTACCCAATTGTGCGGTATACATAGACGATCTGGTGATTTTTAGCCAGACATGGAAAGAACATTTAAATCATCTGATGGAGTTATTCGATCAACTTCAGGAGGCGGGTTTGGTGGTAAACCTAGCCAAAAGTGAATTTGGAAAAGCCCAAGTCACGTTCCTTGGCCATACAATTAGACATGGACAAATGGTCCCACGGGATGTGAAAACAAACATTATTGGGGAGTTTCCAATACCGTCACACAAAGTGAAATATTGTGATTTCTTGGCATGAGTGGTTTTTACTGTAAATTTATGCCAAATTTTAGCAGTGCCGTTGTTCCCCTGATGGATTTGCTGAAGAAGCGTAGCACATTTCAGTGGACAGCGGAGTGTCAACAGGCATTTGACGGCCTGAAGGCTGTGTTAACCACTGCCCTGTGTTGGCCACTCCATATTACACAAAACCATTCAAGTGGCTGTTGATGCGAGTGATGTGAGCGTAGGTGCTGTACTCTTACAAGAAGACGACAAAGGCACGGAGCAGCATATTGGATATTTTCCCAAGGAATTAAATGATCACCAGAGGACGTATTCAACAATTGAAAAGGAGACTTTGAGCTTGGTGCTGGTTTTGCAATGTTTTAATATTTATGTTACCAGCAATTCGTCTGAAACAATTAAATATACTGATCATAATCCATTGACGTTTTTGGATCGATTCAGGAATAAAAATGTCAGACTGTTTCGATGGAGTTTATTATTACAGCCGTTTCATTTAAAAATTATACATGTGGCAGGACGAGAAAATGTGATGGCTGATGCTTTGTCACGAATGTGATGAAGAGAAGCAGGTTTGATAGTGGAAGAAGAACTAAAATGGACTGTATTATTATCAATGGTTGCCTGTTTTGCTTTTCTTAAAAATGTATGTTTATTGTCAATTGTTATTAATGGGCAAGTGAAAAGGTGAAAATGAAACCATCATGGAAGTTGATGGTTTATTTTCTCTTCTTGGGGGCTTCTTTTCTTGGGGGGAGGTGTCATGGGACTGTCCCTTTAAGAAATGTTTTTGTCTTATCACAAGGCTTCAGTGAGGTCATTGTGTGGGTGGAGCTGTGCTGTTGCTCGCTGAGTTTTACTTTCGCTTTGAGTTTGGACTGGGCTTGAACTGCACAGGTTGAAAGAAGTGCCTCTCTATCTTCATTTTAAAAGCTGTTTCCAGACTGCTTGATAACTTAAAAGAGATCATTGCTTTCTGGAAGTAATTCAAACCTGCTGTTTGAAAAGGGGAACAGAGTATCAATAACAAGTCTTATACCAGTAAGAATGCCATGTGCTGGGTCACATCTTTGAAAAGGGGTTTCTGGTTTTACTGGGATTTTGTTACTAAATTGGAACAGTTAAGAGTAATTTCATTCAGGGTTATACATAGATTACTGTAGCTGGGTGGGATCTTTATGTTTGTAGTTGATAAAAATTCTTACTCTGTGTGTTAATACAAAATGTTAACTAAGTTCTTAGAATAAAACTTGGTGTTTTTTATTAAAAGCGCCGAAGAACTCTGTTGAATAACACCTGAAGAGCAGGCTGTTGTGCTCATCCTAGCCACATTCATAACAAATCCCTTCACATTAATTCTTAAATCTAAACACGTGAGCTCATCAGCCTGAAACGTGCACTTCTCTCGCTTCAGCCAAATACCGGTTTCTTTAAACTTCTTGAGGACTTCTTCCAAATTTGCTCTGTGTTCCTGTGGTGTTTCTCCTGTCACTAAAACATTGCCCACAAACACGGCAATCTTTGGAATTCTGTGCAAAATGCTGAAAAAAAGCACTGGCAGAAGAAATACTGAAGAACAATCTCATATATTGGAACAAGCCTTTCTGAGTATTTATGGTAACAAACGTTCGTGACTCATCTTCCAGCCCATGCGGCTGGTGCGCAAAGCTTAAATCCAATTTGATGTTTTGAGGCCCCCTGCCAATTTATCATAGAAATCTTCTATCCTGGGGATCAGATATTTATCTACTTTAGCAGCCTGTTCACCATCATATTGTAATCATCGCATATTTGGACTGTCCAGTCCTGCTTCAACACTAGTTCGATGTGTGCTGCCCATTCTGAAACGTGTACTGGAGTAATTCTCCCCCAGGTCTTGCTCCAAGTTTAACTCCACCTCCACCATTTTGGCATGGAGCATAAGTCTGGTGCAAAAGAATTTTGGTGTCCTTTGTGGCTCTACATAGATCTTTGCTTCCACTTCATTTCTGCATCCTAACTGCCACTGGAAGACCACATGATGAATCTGCAGAAGTCGTTGGAAAACTCCGTCGGTGATGCTGAATATTTTTTTCCAATTTAACTTGATTTTCTTCAGCCAATCCCACCTATGAGGCTTGGACTTTGTACCTATGATTAAAGACAGCTGGGCTGACTCCTGTTAGTACGATACTGGTATGGAGGCCGATACCGATATCTTCAGTGCCTCCCCAGTATAGCTGGCTAAGGTAGCTGATGCACTGCTGAGATTCACAGGCTGCAGCCCTCCCTACAGATACCCAAAGGTTTGTTCTCCCACTGCTGTGGCAGCCGCCCCTGTATCGACCTCCATTTTAAGTGGACGGCCATTGATGCAATGACAGTCTCAATGGCCTTTCTTCTTACATCTGAAACAGATGAATTCCTTACACTTGTGTCTGCTCTAGCCCACAACGGTAACCCTTGTGACTGCTGGTCACTTTTCTTCTTCCCTGGCTTCGCTGTTGCCTCACTTCGGGAACCATGACCAGCCGCTGCTTACCACCATAACGGATTCACCTCACTTTGCAATTCAAAAGTGCTTTGTTCAGCAATTTCAGTTGCTTGAGCCAACTCAACCCCTTTGTCCAAGGATGTCTTGGTTTCTGCCAGCAACTTTTCCTGAACATGTAAGTTGTTGGTCCCACAGTCCAACCGGTCACACAGCATGTCGCTGAGAGAAGTACCAAACTCACAATGTTCCAACATTTGTCGAAGTCTGTCTACAAAAGGGAATATCATTTCTTCAGGGCCTCTAATAGCTCTATGAAATGTACAGCACTGCATAATAATGGAGGGTCAGCGATTGTATTGGCCCCTCACAGGTTGCACCAATTGATCAAAGGACTTGGTGTCCGGAGCCTTCCGAGATGTTCGGCTTCGCATGAGGTTATATGTTTGTGGGCTGCAAACTCTAAGTAATATTATTTTCTGTTTATCTTCTGCCATGATTTCATTGGCAGTGAAAATGTATTGAAGCCGTTCGACATGTTGGTCCCAACCTCCAGATGCAATGGATCAGGATCAAATTTCCCCAACCTTGGCATGGTTATTCGACTGCTGACAATCGTTTACCTTTTCAGGTCTGAGAGGCCACTCGCCCCTCCTTTCAAATTTTGACGAGTTTCCTTTTACTGGATTGATTTATTCTTGTCGACATTTTGTTTTTGAATGCAAAGCAACAAAGCAGTGTTATATCGCAACGTTGATTTATTTAACTAAGAAGAACTTTATATTCAGAACAGTACACAACCTATCAAGCTCCTTAGGATCTTAAAGGCCAACATACCATTTGCTTTCCTAATTGCTTGCCTTACTGCATGCTAACTTTTTGTGTTCCTTGTACAAGTACAGCCAAATTTCTCAGAAGTTCACCGTTTTTTAAGTTTCATTTCTTTTAAAAAGTATACTGCTTTTATATTCTTATGAACAAAGTGAATAACCACATATTTACCACATTACACTCCACCTGCCACCATGTTGCCCAATCGCTTAACTTGTCCATATCTCTTTGTCGCCTCTTTGTGTCCTCCTCACAACTTGCATGCCCACATATCTTTGTAACGCCAGCAAACTTTGATCCATTACTCTCTGTCTCTTCATCTAATTCATTAATATAGATTATAAATAGCTGAGACCCCAGCACTAATCCTTGTGGAATTCCACTAGTCACAATGCCAACTTGAAAATGCTCCACACCAGATAATTAATAAGTTAATCCAAGAAAACTGAATTACTATCTTTTAATTTTATTTATTATTGAGTGATGTAAGACTTATGAATATTTACCTGTGAAAGAATTGAGGAAAGCAATTCACTTTAAAAATCTTATTCGTGCACTTTTCAATGACAAAATTAAAGTACAAGCTAGCTGTTAGAGTAATCTACATCCTTACTCTCTGCTTTCTGTCCATTAACCAATCCATGCTAATATATCACCCACATCTCCATGAGCTAATACATTGTTTATTAACCTTTCATATGGCACCTTACTGAATGCCTTTTGGAAATCCAAATATACGACATCTACTGGTTCCCCGTTGCCAACCATACTAGTTACCACCTCAAAACATTCTACTGAATTTGACAAACAGGATTTGCCTTTGTGAAATCACACTGACTTGTTTTAATCATGCTATGCTTTTCTTAGTGAATGTTATAACTTCTTTAATAATAGATTCCAGCATTTTGCCAATGACTAATGTGAGGCTAACTGTAGTTCCCTGTACTCTCGCTTGCTCCTTTCTTGAATAGTTGTGTTACATTTGCTGGCTTCCAATCTGATGGGATCATTCCAGAAACTAGGGAATTTTGGAAAATCATAGCCAGCACATCCACTGTCTCCGCAGATAGGGGCTGGTTTAGCACAGGGCTAAATCGCTGGCTTTGAAAGCAGACCAAGGCAGGCCAGCAGCATGGTTCAATTCCCATACCAGCCTCCCCGAACAGGCGCTGGAATGTGGTGACTAGGGGCTTTTCACAGTAACTTCATTTGAAGCCTACTTGTGACAATAAGCGATTTTCATTTCAGATATCTCTTTTAGAACTTTAGGATGTTGACCATCATGTCCTGGTGATTTGTCGAATTTTAGTCCCTTGAGTTTCTCCATTACTTTTTTTCTGCTGGCATTAATTACGACACGTTTACTGATGACACAACCGTAGTGCATCGGATCTCGAACAATGATGAGTCAGAATATAGGAGGGTGATAGAGAACCTAGTGGAATGGTGTAACAACAACAATCTCTCCCTCAATGTCAGCAAAACTAAAGAGCTGGTCATTGATCTCAGGAATCAAAATATCATACACACCCCTGTCTGCATCAATGGTGCCGAGGTGCAAATGGATGACAGCTTTAAATTCCGATGTGTGCGCATCACCAATGGTGTCCTTGTCCACCCACGTCGCGCCTATACTTTCTCAGGAAACTAAGGAAATTCGGCATGTTCCCATTGACTCTTACCAGCTTTCACAGATGCACCACAGAAAGCATCCTTTCTGACTGCATCACAGCCTGGTATGGCAACTACTCGGCCCAAGACCGCAAGAAACTTCAGAGAGTCGTGAACACAGCCCAGTCCATCACACAAACCTGTCTCCCATCCATTGATTCTGTCTACACCTCCTGCTGCCTTGGGAGAGTGGGCAGCATAATCAAAGTCCCTTCCCACGCAGCTTATTCACTTTTCCAACTTCTTCCATGGGCAGGAGATACAAAAGTCTGAGAACACGCACTAACAGATTCAAAAACAGCTTCTTCCCCACTGTTACCAAACTCCTAAACAACCCTCTTATTGACTGATCTGATCTCTTCACACATCTTCTCCGCTGAGTAGTACTGCACTCCTGTATGCTTTATCAGATGCCTGTGTCTATGTATTTACGTTGTATATTTTATGTTAGCCCTATGTATTTTCTGTTCATGTATGGAATGACCAGTCTGAACTGTACGCAGAACAATACACTTCACCGTACCTCGGTACACATGACAATAAACAAATACAAATCGTTAATTTCTTCACTCTTATTATCCCCTGGGTTATCCTCTATTTCTGGTTTGTAATTTGTGCATTCTAGCTATGAAGGTGGACAAAAATGTATTTTTTCAATGTTTCTGCCATTTCCTAATTCCCCACAATAATTCCTCCTGCCTGCTTCTAAGGGACTTACATTTACTTGAGTTACTCTCTTCCTCTTTATATACTTGTAAAACCTCTTCAAATTTACAGTGCAGAAGGAGACCATTTCACTCATCGAGTCTACACCAGACCGCTGAAAGAACACCCTACCTAGGTCTACTCCCAAGACCTTTCCCTGTAACCCCATAACTCCACCTAACCTTTGGACACTAAAGGGCAATTTAGAATGGCTAATCCACCTAACCTGCACATCTTTGGACTGTGGGAGCAAACCGGAGGACCCGGAGGAAACCCATGCAGACACAGGGCAAACTACACACAGACAGTGACCCAAGGTTGGGATTGAACCTGGATCCCTGGCGCTGTGAGGCAGCAATGCTAACCACTGTGGCACTGTGCCGTGTTTTTATATTCCTGGCTAATTTACTCTCATATTCTTTTCCCCCACACTTTATCAACTTTTTTTCCTCCACTTCATTGCTTTCTCTACTATAGTTTTTTTCTTTTCAGCTCTTCCTGGACATCTCATCAAAGTAAGGATTTCCCTGGGCAAAATGTCATGGTCCCACATCAGCAGGTTTATGGGCAGGGAGGAACTGTAATCTTCTCCCAGTTAACCTTCCCGCCACCCTGCTGCCTGCCCATCCAACCTGTCCACTGTATGACACATTTTGGGGGGAGGGGGTTGAGACATGGCCCAAAAGCCCTTGTTCCAGTTGGGTCCCTGTTGAGGACCTTGGTTGATCACCCTGCTCAGACCTTGGGTGGGTAGGTGCAGAGCGCAGAGAAATGGGGTGGGGGGGGTGGGGGTGGGGGGTGATGGGGGGGTCCCAAGACTACTCCCCTTTCCAGATTGAATAAGTCATACACATTCATCTAATCAATTATTGCTTGTTAAAATTATGGCCAGTAAATCACAGGCTGTGTCCTTGTCAGAGATGCCCAACAGGCGAAGATCCATGCCAGCAGTATAAGCTCATGAAAATTAGCCCATTCTTTACTTCCCTCTTATAATCTTGCTGTTGCCCACAAACACAAGCAACACATTCCACACTTAAAGTTAATCTCTTTCATCATTTTGTTTCTTGTTCATCTTTTTCAAACTTTCAACAATCCTTAAGCAGGTATTATTTCTAAGCCCTACAGTTATCACTTTACTCAGTATTTGGTGCGCCAGATCAAACGCTTCCTTGGGGATCGCTCACAAAAGTAAACAAAGAAACATTGAGATGCAAATCTAATGCTTCATGTTGCATTTACAGATAAGGAGTGTTGAACAAGCTTCTCTTATTGTCTACACATGCTGTTAATATTGAGGTGATTTAACAGGATTTGAAAGATTATTAAAAAGGATTATTATAAAGATTATTATTATTAACTCTCTAGAATAAAAGTAAACCAATTCGCAGTTCAGCAGCCCTCTTCCAAATATGTCACTCAGACCCGCAACTTCAACAGTAAGGAACAGATTACTCTTGTTGTATAATTCATCCAATAGCACAATACCAAGATCTCAACGATCATTTGAGCACTACTCCTCCGAAGGTTGTGGGTTAAGCTCCACATCAATGCAGTCTTGGTTAAATTTCAAAACAGGTGAAAGAAAGTACACATCAAACTTCTATGTTATTAATTATTTCTGTGGTGCATTGATGAGACATGAAATATAATTGGTAGTCATTTCTGCCTGACTTCTATGCATTTATTAGAACTTCTGTGGAGGATTATTGGAAACTTCAGAGAACTCATTTAATTGGCAGTTTATATTGTTTGTCTGCAACTCACACAGACCTTTGCCCAAAGTTAAGGCTGGCCTTTGGAAAAAGCCCTGCAGAAATTCTACCCCACTAAGTCCATCGATGTAGCATAACACTGCCATCACTCAACGCACATTTATGACAGATTCATCCCAGTATCAAGGTCACTGAGCAGGGAGGTTAGGACCAGGGACATCCCTTCATTCAGTCCTATGCCTTTAATGTTTGGAATATTGCAAGGAGCAAATAGTAGTTACATCCATCCTGGGGCCCGGAAAAATTTACAGCCAGCGTAAAACTGCGCAGAGAACTAGAATTTCTGCATACTGCCTGTCCTGAATCCAAATTAGGGTTAGTGCACTCCAGGAGATTCAGACTATGATATATTAAATTAATATGAATGTATCATTCATATTTGTAAACTTCTCTAATCTTGACAATCCCTGCTAATTGCAAGTAAATGAGAAAGTTTGCATTTATATATTGTTGAATTGTATGGATTTTCTTTTCTGATTAAGAAGCTATGGCCTGATTCAGGTTTGTGTCGCCTCATATTGTGGGGAAGGTATTCAAATTAATCATTAAGGAGGTTATAGCTCGGCACATAGAGAAACTCCAGGTAATCGGAAAGAGTCAGCCTGGTTTTGTGCAGAGGAAATCATGTTTAACCAAATTATTGGAGTTCATTGAAGGAATAACATGTGCTGTGGATAAAAGAGAGCCTGTAGACCTATTACTTGGATTTCCAGAAGACAATTTGACAAGGTGTCTCATCAAAGGTTATTGCGGAAAATAAAAGCTCATGGTATAGAAGGTAAAAATTAGCACGGATTGAAGATTGGTTGACTGGCAGACAACAAAGTATGCATGAAAACTTTTCTGATTGGCAGGATGTGATAAGTGTAGTCACGCTGAAGTCTGTGCAAGGGCCTCAACATTTTACAATTTAGATCAATAACTTCAATGAAGGAAGCTAAATTTGCAGATGACACAAAAATAGGTCGGAAAATATGTTATGAAGAGGGCATATGGAGGTTGCAGTCAGAAAAAGATATAGGTTCGGTGAGTGAGCAAAAATTTGGCAGATGACGTACAATGTGGGAAAATGTTAACTTGTCCACTTTGGCAAGGAAGAATAAAAAAATCAGAGTATTACTTACATGGAGAGTAGCTGTGGAATTCTGAGGGGCAGAGGGACCTAGGTGGTCTAGGGATCTGCATGAGTCACAAAAAGTTAATTTGCAGATACAGCAAGTAATTAAGAAGGCTAATGGAATGCTATCCTTTATTACGAGTGGAATTAAACATAAGGATGTTATACTTCAGTTATACAGGGTATTGGCAAAACCACATCCTGAATATTGTGTGCCGTTTTGGACTCCTTATTTAAATGTAAGTGCATTGGAGGCAGTTCCAAGGAGGCATACCAGGCTGATACCTGGAATGAAGAAAGATTGGACAGACTGGACTTGTTTCCTCCGAAGTTTAGAAAAGTGAGGAATGACTTGATGGACGTATATAATATCCTGTATGGTCATGAGGAGGTAGACGTGGACAGGAAGTTTCCTCTTGTGTATGAGCTCAGCACCTGTTTTAAAAATGGGGTCATCCTTGTAAGACAGAGATGTGGAGATTTGTTTTCCCTCAGACTGTTGTGGGACTTTGGAACTCTGCCTCAGAAGGCGGTGGAGACAAGGGCCTTGAATATTTTTAAGACAGAAGTTGATAGAATTTTGTAAGGCAAGGAAACAAAAATGATTGGGGGTAAATGGGAATGGAGAACTTGAAACACAAACAGATTTTCATTTCATCCATCATGATTTTATTGACTGGTGGAGCTGCTCAAGGGCTGAATGGTCTACTGCTCCTATTTCGTAAGTTTGTATGTGTTGGTATTCAACCCTATAGGTAATAAGGCAGATAATTTATGTGCAAGAATCACTGTATCGTTCTATTTCTGATATATTTTCCAAGCATCTCTTTCTCATATTTTAGTTATTTTATCCCTCTTTGTGTTTTCCCAGACTTCCATTCTATCATGAGTCTAGTAATCTGTTTCCAATTATTATCATTAATAACATTATCATTAATGTTTGCTCTGTTCATGAGGTGAGCAAAGTCTGTGTGGACATGAATAATTCAGCAGTGTTCCTTTTCTCACAATGCTAGGCTGTTTTCTCCTTTAAATGCTGTTGAATTAGCTTTACATCCCTTTGATTTCTATTTGTGTTAAAGTCACTGAAATAAAAAAACATTAAGTGCAATGTAAAGCAGGTCATTGATTAACTGCCACCTCTCTTATTCCATCGCACAAAGGGTACCCCTGCTCAGTTTCTCACATAGTACCTTATTTATGCTCGCTGTTTTTTTCTGGACCATATTTTAATTGGGTTGAGAAGGGGAACCAGCAATGTGGAATATATTGGTTATAATGCACTTCATCGCTAGATCACCCCAATGATTCAAATAATGTTCAGTTGTCAGGATAGATTTTAAAGATCCATGATTCTGGCATCCACTTTTGCATCAGGAGAAAATGCTTGTAATACTTTGTCCTATAGAATTTGGTAATTTTTGCTGGGAACATTCAGTTCTTCATTTTAGGTACATTGCCTTCACCATTGTTATCCTGCCAGCCAACTTGAAGTTGTAGTTTATTCAGGAAATGAAAAGTTAACAACTAAATGTGTTAATTTGATTCAGGTTAGCAATCTTTCGCTGAGCCAGAAGGTTCTGGGCTCACGCCTCACTCCAAGACTCGAGCGCATGCGCCAAGGATTTCTTCAGGGTCTCTCTCAGCCACCGTAACTTGGCCAGGGATTCAGCAGAGCTGGAGAATTACCAAGGCAATCCCTGATGGTAACTTTGGCTGACACTTCACTGGAGTGTAGTATGTGTCCTGTACTGTACGATGAAATGTCAAACTGAATTCCCTGCTCAGATAGACATCTACATTTTCTGAAGAAGCTCAAAAAAGTTATCCTAGTGTCCTGGCCAATGTTTATCCTTCAACCACCTTCATCAGATTAACTGCTCATGTCTCTCACTGTCCTAACTTGTCTGCATTCAAAATCAGCCCCTGCATCTGTCAACAAAACAATAGTAACTGCACTTGAAAAGTAAGTAATTGGTGCTGAAACACTTCAAAATATTCTGAGTACACGAGGAGTGTGTTGTGTTTGCTGTGGCAAAACTTGCCGTTTACATTTCCCCAGAATGGAATTGGCTGCCGGAGTTAAATAGTCTGGGGCTGTTTAGCACAGGGCTAAATCGCTGGCTTTGAAAGCAGACCAAGGCAGGCCAGCAGCACGGTTCGATTCCCGTAACAGCCTCCCTGAACAGGCACTGGAATGTGGCGACTAGGGACTTTTCACAGTAACTTCATTTGAAGCCTACTTGTGACAATAAGCAATTTTCATTTTCATTTCATTTCATAGCGTCCAGTTTCTAATTACTTTAATTGCAGTTAGCACAACACCACGTATTGTGAAGTAACTTCACAGCAAACTATTTCATCACAACCAATCCACACAAACAAATGTGAGATCAGTAAAATGAAAGGGATGTGGGCAAGGGAGACATGAAACAGCTCTGAGTACAGGGGAAAAAACAATAAGGCAACGAGAAAGCAACTGAGAGAAAAGGCAAATTAGACAAAGATGGGGATGAATTTGGGACTTTTAGATTTATAACTTGGAGGTACTCTAATTGAGTCTCTTTTGTATTTTACTCTGAACTAGAAAATGTAATTGTCAAAATACTTTCCACGTTTCAGAATTTCGACTATTTGCCAGGAAAGCCATAAATGTCACAAATTGTTACTTGGATTTAAAACTTGGTCCGTCATTTTTTTAAAAAAAATCAAAACTGGACAACCATCTGTTTTCTAGGCTGGTGGCATTGCAGAACATTTTGAGATTGGTTTCCTTAACCTTGTGAGACAATACAAAGGAAAGTTCTGGTTGTTCTTTATATGGGCCTCAAAATTGGAGAAGGCCCAAAACTGAGAGCGGGGATTATGATATGGGATTAACCACACCCGTTGTCCCTGATGCAAGCACCAGGAAAACTGCTGAAGGTTACGAGCTGAAAGGTGTTAACTCTGTTTATCTCTCCACAGATGCTGACAGACCTGCTGAATATTTCCAGTATCTACTGTTTTAATTTTAGAATAAAACTTCATGTTGCTCGCTAATTTGACCGATTGCAGGATGCAGACAGTACCAAGCATGCTATTGAGTGGTTGTCTACCTCACCAGCGAGCAGAATGGATTAGCACCCATTAAAATTAGACTACATCGCTGATAAGGTTTGATTTAGGAAGATGCAAGATTGGCGTAACATGGCAGAGAATGGTCTCAAAGATTTTGCAATGCTGAACAGGAGATGTGGATTGCGGAGCTGGAGAGAAGAGCAAATGTTCCCTATCCATATAAGGCAAAAGGCTCACCACACAAATGTTGTGAACACAGCAGGACAAGATATCTGTGGTGGTCAATACCAGGAGTCTAATCGGGGAGAATCTGGATGCGATGTTGCAAGAAGTTCAATGACATCACATGTAAGAGGTAAGTGTTAGTGACGGTTACCTTAAAATGTCATTTCAAATTCCAACTGCACCACAAGCCTCACAAATAAATCACATTCCATTACTCATCTACCAGTCTCAATCAATCAGGATTTATACCGTACACTCCACCTCAACCTCACACATAGAAACATAGAAAATGGGAGTGGGAGTAGGCCATTCAGCCCTTCAAACCTGCTCCACCATTCGATATGATCATGGCCAATCCTCAACACCGTAATCCCTCACTCTCCCCATACCTCTTGATGCCTTTAGAGCCTAAAAATATATCAATTTCCTTTTCAACTATATTAAGTGACGGGCTCAACAGCATTCTGTGGTAGAGAATTCCGCAGCTTCACCATCCACTGAATGAAGAGGTTTCTCCTCATCTCAGTCCTAAATGGTCTAACCCCTATTCTGAGACATCCTTCCCCCCACCCCGAGACAGAGGAAACAACATCCCTGAACCCAGTCTGCCGAGCCCTGTCAGAATATTATATGTTGCAATTAAATCCCCTCTCATTCTTCTAAACTTCAGTTAATTTAGGGCAGGTTGAACCAATCTCTCTTCATGCAACAATCCTACCATTGCAGGGATCAGGCTGGTGAACGTTTGTTGCACTCCCTCCATGGTAAATATATCCTTTCTTAAACAGGAAGACCAATATTGCAGGTGTGATCTAATAATAATAATCTTTATTATTGTCACAAGGAGGCTTACATTAATACTGCAATGAAGTTACTATGAAAAGCCCCTAGTCGTCACATTCCGGCGCCTGTTTGGGTACACAGAGGGAGAATTCAGAATGTCCAAATTACCTAATTGCACAACTTTCAGGACTTGTGGGAGGAAACCGGAGCACCCGGAGGAAATCCATGCAGGCACAGGGAGAACGCGCAGGCTTCGCACAGACAGTGACCCAAGCTGGGATTTGAACCGGAGACCCTGGTGCTGTGAAGCTATAGTGCAAACCACGATGCTACCATGCTGCCCATCTCACGAAGGCCTTGCAGTAAGACATCCTTACTTCTGTACTCAAGTAATCTCGCAAAGAAGGCCAACATCCCATTTGTTTTCCTTTTTTTATAAATAAATTTAGAGTACCCAATTATTTTTTTTTCTAATTAACGGGAAATTTAGCATGGCCAATCCATCTACCCTGCACAACTTTGGGTTGTGGAGGTGAGACCCACGCAGGCACGGGGAGAATGTGCAACCTCCACATGGACAGTTACACGGGGCCGGGATCGAACTGGAACCTCGGCGTTGTGAGGCAGCAGTGCTAACCACTGCGTCACTGTGCCGCCCCTCCATTTGCTTTCCTAACTGCTTGCTGTACCTGCTTGTTTGCTTTCAGTGACTGGTGTAAAAGGACACCCAGGTCCCTTTTGTACATCAATATTTTGCTATCTATCACCATTTAAATAATACTCTGCCATTTTGCTTCTCCATCCGAAGTGGATAGCTTCACAGTTATCCACATTATTAGCCTCTGCCTCTATGATCGCCTGCCAGAGTCTCCTGCTCGGTTGACGATCGGATGCACTACCCAAGGCTGCAGACTGGCTGTCCAACAAAGTGGAATTTCTCAGACTGGAGAAGATAAAATTCATCATCCGTGGGTCAGATGAAGACTTTCACAGATGTGGAAGCCATTCACCAACTTCAAGTTCTGTTCGTAGCCAGCAACCAATAACTTAGGGATGGGGAGAGGGGGGCGGAGGGGGGGTTGGTAGACATGGAACAAGTCACAGAGTGAGGAAGAAGAAGGAAGGAGGAGGAGAGTACCGGGAGGGTGATGGACGCACCCAAAGAAGAACCCGGAATAGGCAGAAGAGAAGATAACTGCAAGAGCCAGGTTGCTGGCAAATTACAATATATGTAAACTATTGTAAATATGTGTTTTGACCATGTCTGGTCATGAACAGTTTGCAATGAAACATGAAAACCCAAATAAAAATATATTTAAAAAAATGTATCCACATTATACTGCATCTGCCATTTATTTGTCCATTCACTCAATTTGTCTAAATCACCTTTAAGCCTCTTAACATCCTCCTCACCACGCACATTCCCACCAGTTTTGTGTCGTCATCAAACTTAGAAATATTACATTTGGTTTCCTCATCCAAGCCATTGATGTATATTGTGAATAGCTGAGGCCCAAGCACTGCTTCCTGTGGGACTCCACTATTCACCACCTGTCACCCATTTATTTCTACTCACTATTTCCTGTCTGCTAACCAATTCTCAATCCATGCCAATATATAACTCCCAGTAGCATGTGTTTTAATTTTGCACACTAATCTTTTTTGTGTGATGTGATGCTCTCCACTTGCCTGAGTGAGTGTAACTCCAACAACACTCTAGAAGCTCAACACCATCTCAGACAAAGCCGCCCGTTTGATTGCTTCCCCTTCCACAAACATAAAATTCCTCCACCACCGACGAACAGTAACAGCTGTATGCACCATCTACAAGATGCACTTCAAGAATTCACCAAGGTCCCTTAGGCAGCATCTTCCCAACCCACAACCACTACCACCTTGAAGGGCAAAGGCATCAGATACATGGGAACACCACTACCTGGAGGTTCTCCTCCAAGTCACTAACCATCCTGACTTGGAAATATATCGCCGTTCCTTCACTGTCGCTCGGTCAAAATCCTGGAACTCCCTCCCTAAAAGCACTGTGGGGGTATACCTGCAGCTCAGGGACCACAGGAGTTCAAGAAGGCAACTGACCACCACCTTCTCAAGAGCAACTAGGGATGGGTAATGATTGGTCACTTAGCCAGCGATCCCCACACCCCGTAAATGATTTTTTTTAAATGTGGGATTTTATCAACAGTTTTCTTAAAATCCAAATACATCCACTAGTTCACCCTTATCTATTCTGCTAGTTACGTTCTCAAAAAACTCCAGTAGGTTTGTCAAGCATGATTTTCCTTTCATAGATCCATGTTAACCTTGTCTAAATCTGTTGATATTTTCTAAGTGTCCTATTATCCATTATAATAGACTCCAGCATTTTCCCTTCTACTGATGTTAAACTAACAAGTCTTTAATTACCTGTTTTCACTCCCTCCTTTTTTAAATAGTGGGATTACATTTATGCACCCTCGAGTCTGCAATGACTGTTCCACAATCTACAGAATTTTGGAAGATGACAACCATTCATTCCATTATCTCCTTGAGTACTCTGGAGTGTAGATTATCAAACTTTGGGGATTTATCGGCTTTCAATCCCATTAATTTATCCAGCACTATTTTTTAGTAATACTAATTTTGTTGATTCCTCCTTTTCACTAGACCCTTGATTCCTTAACATTTTGGGAAGTAATTTCTGTCTTCCTCCATGAAGATAGAACTAAAATAGTTGTTTAATTGCTCTGCCTTTTCCTTGTTCCCTGATATAAATTCTCCTGATTCAGACTCTATGGGACCTACATTTCTCTTTATTAATCCTTTCCTATTTAGATATTTATAGAAGCTTTCACAGCCCTCTTTCATGTTACTTGCAAATTTGCTCTGATACATTTCCTCTCTTCTATTTGTGTTTCTTTTCCAAATAAGGTGCAAATTAGTGTGGCTAATCCACATACCCTGCACATCTTTGGATTGTGGGGGTGAGACCCACAAGGACTCAGGGAGAATGTGCAAACTCCACATGGACAGTGACCCGGGGCGGCGATCGAACCCGGGTCCTCGGCACCGTGAGTTGGCAGTGCTAACCATTATACTACCGTGCCGGCCGATACATTTTCTCTTTTAATCAATCTATTGGACCTCATTTGATGAATTTTTAACTCCTCCCAGTCTTCAGGCTTGCTATATTTTTCGAGCAACTTTATTGCCTTCTCGTTGGATACAATACTATCGTTAATTTATTTTATTAGCCATGGTTGGGTCACTTTTCTTGTTGTGTTTTTGCACCAGAAAGGAATATATAACTGTTGCAATGCTTACATGCATTCCTTAAACATTAGCCATTCCCTATCTACTATCATGCCTGCTAATGAAGTTCCCCAATCTATTTTAGCCAATCTCGCCTCATTCCTTCGGACTTTGTTGTGGTTTAAGACCTTAGTTTCAGAGAGGACTTCTTCACTTTTCAACCTAATGAAGAATTTTATCATGTTATGGTCACTGTTTCCTAAAGGGCCCCACAAAACAAAATTACTAATTAACCCCTTCCCATTGTATAACACTAAATCTAGGATAGCACGTTCCCTAGTTGGTTCCTCCACATACAGCCTAAAATATATCTCGTACACACTCCTGGAATTCCATCCACCATAGTATTATTGCCAATTTGGTTTGCTCACTCTGTATGTAGATTAAAGTTACTCATGATTACTGTAGAACCCTTGTTACATGCATCTTAATTTCCTGTTTAATGCCACCCCGTACCTTATCACTCCTGTTTGGAGACCTATAGAGAACTCCCACTAATTCTACATCTCGATTGCCTGAGCCATTATCTATCCTCTCTCACTATTGCACTGATGTTATCCTTAACTAACAACACCCACCCAACTTCCTCTATCTTTCTGCCTGTCCTTCCCAAATATCGAGTACGCTTGGATATTCAGTCCCCAGCCTTGGTCACCCGCAGTCATGTCTCTGCCTCATATCGTACATGTTTATATCAAGTTACACTGTTAATTCATCTACCTTATTATGAATGCTCATTCAGATACAGTGCCCTTAGTCTTGCTTTTTAACATTTTTCCGTATGGTATTTTTGTACCTTTACTTGCTGCTAGCCCTGTTTCCTCTGCCTTCCACATTTTCTTTCTACCTTTCTGTTTTTCATTTCTCTCTTCTTTTCTCGCTCTTGTGTCTCCCTGCTCAGGTTCCCATCCCCCTGTTGCTCTTGCTTAAACCATCTTCCCCCGAATCAGTCCCAATGCCTCAGGAATCTGAGTCCCTCCTTCCCACAGCCACGCATTCATCTGGTGGCACTTGGCACAGCGGTAATCCTCTCACCATTTCTCACATGCATATGCTGCCAACTATTTAACCATGAAAACCACATCACATTCTCTCTCTCTCTCTCACTTGCAGGACAAGGTAGAAACCATAGGTGGCAGTACCCAACCGGTACCAAACCATCATTGAATGGCCTTATTGAAAGTGCGGCCAGAATCCAAATTTTGTAGCCATGGCATTTGACAGGTTGACATAAGGTACCTGCTTCCTCATCTGAGATACCCATTCGGCAAAATATTTAAGACAGTTAAGTAGTTGTAGTGAAGTAAAATATGACGAAAAAAGAGGTTCATCAGAGCAAAGCATTAGACTAAACATTCACAATTATTATCTTGGAAACTTTTTTGGGAGTCCAATTATTTCTCAGCTGTTGGAGAAGTGCCATGGTGATGAGTGAGACTGGCCGATTCAAGCCTCCATTCTGTCTTTGTATGAAAATGTTAGAGTTTTCCAGATTGCTTTTTAAATTGCTGCTATAAATTGGAAGAGGCGATGTAATATATCTTTGAAGAATCCTTCATGTCTAATACAGCATGATAAAACTGCAATGATCAGGGATAGTTCAATGTAAATTCTGGCTCCCATCACTGAAATCGCTGGATGAGATTTTTCCTTAAACAAGACCACTTTCTTGTTAAGTATAGAAAGTTCTCATTTTGATTTCTATTTAAAAAAACATCTGACAGACTTATTAACAACTCATGAATCACGTTCAGACAAAGTGTTTTCAAACATGTCCTTCCAAACCTTTGCATATTGCCGACAAACAAAAGCCACTGTTTCTTGATTACATTTTTATATTCCTTCCCTCTATTGCTGGAACATTCTGCCCACTACTAATTGACTCATTGAACCAGAAAAACCCCTGTCTTCCAGGCTATAAATAGGAGTTCATTTGTTCATAAAATAACAACCCAGATGATCTCACAGTGCAGCACTTAATCCTAGAGCTTTGAGTGCATGAAATGAAATAATTATCAATCAGTCAGCATAATTTAACCACATTAGCTGTGGGCCTGCCAATTAACATAACCAACATTTTAACAAGAATAGTCATTGATGGCATTACCAGATGATCATTAATCCCTTCACCTTCATTCTTTGTCTGAGGTTTACCACCCACATTTATGTTTCAAAAATCTAGCTTATATTTGCAATTGCACCACCAACCTTTTAACAGGGCCTGCGCCAGATACTGAGGGATTGAGTTAACCTTTTCCTGCCAATTAACAAAGAATAATGCAGACAACAAAGTCATGAACTAACAATCATTTATTAGTCTTAGATTCAGAACCAAAGGCACTTAAGCATTCTGTAAGATTATAATTAGTAAAAGTAAATAATAGAAATTACCAAATCAGGTCAGTTATATCACAGTAATTCAGCATGAACTGTTTGCTGATTATAAATTTAGACACTCAGAAATCAATATTTGAGATTGATATAAATTGATGAGATTAATTTAGAATTATATTTCTGAGATAGTTGCTAAATTTACAGCGTGAGATAGTTCACTGAATAGGCTAAAATGTATATGCCTTTTCTTAACTTATACATCATCATCCATATGAGTTGGCATGGATGGACTAGTTACCACACATTTATCTGGGTTGATGAGATGTCTTCAGAGATGTCAGGGTGATGAATCGCTCTCTGTAGGGATACTATCTATTCCTCTTGGATTCTCTGCGTCAGTGGAAATTCATGTTATGTGCTGATAGCTGTATCTGGTCCAGCTATCTCAAATCTCTTCTCCCTTGATCATAGAAAAACCAAGCATTTACTAGACATCTGAATCTGGCTGGTGTCCAATATTAAATTCCGTATCCTGGCCCTCTATTGGATGATGAACTTTCTGATTTCACAGTGGCATTCATCTAAAACGTTTGCAACTTGGGTTGCAAAAGGACTACAGCTAAACCAATGTGGTAAACAACTGTTACACCTTTATTAGGTGATGTAAGGTAGGACCTGTACTACAGGTTCGCCGGTAGTTCCTGCCTGCTGGCTCCGCCCAGTAGACCGAGTATAAATATGCGTGTCCTCCATTCAGCAGCCATTTCGCCAGCTGCTGTGGGAGGCCACACATCTTAGAGCAATTAAGCCTCAGTTGCATCCAACTCTAGTCTTTGTTCAATTGATCATGCATCGATTTATTGCTCTAAGATTTTCAACAAGATGGACCTCCGTATCAAGCCAGATCGCCTGCAGCTGGATCCTCATTCAAGCGATGCCAAAAAGGACTTAAATCATTGGCTAGCTTGCTTCGAGGCGTATACCAACTCAGCGACCACCCCTGTTCCGGAGGCTCAGACGATACGGATCCTGTACTCAAGGTTGAGCTCCAACGTGCTTCCGCTGATCCAGGACGCCCCGAACTACGCCGACGCCATGGATCTTCTCAAAGAAAACTACACACAGAAGACGAACACGCTCTTCGCCAGGCACGTACTCGCCACTCACTCTCAACTACCTGGTGAGTCCATAGAAGACTTCTGGCGGGCACTAGTCCCACTAATCCGGGACTGTGACTGTCAGGCTGTTATGGCCACTTAACATTCGAACCTCCTTATGCGGGACGCGTTCGTTACGGGGATTGGGTCGGACTTCATACAACAAAGACTGTTAGAAGGGGCCACGCTCAATCTAGTTGAGACAAAGAAGCTAGCGCTCTCTATGACGGTCGCCTCGCGCAACTGTCAAGCCTACTGCCCAGCCGCACCGCCCACCCCTCCTACACATCATGGAGCCCACAGACGGACGCCCAAGCAGGGACCTTACCTAGCCAGTACGCCTGCGCCACGCGCCAGCCCACGCACCCCGGGGGTCCTCAATGTTACTTCTGCGGCCAGCAGAAACACCCCCGCCAACGCTGCCCGGCCTGCGTGGCTTGCGGCAAAAAGGGGCACTTCGCCATGGTGTGCCAGGCCCGCGCAGTCGCCGCTATCACCCCCATCCCCCTGGTCTACACACAATGGGCGCCGCCATCTTCATCTCCCCGGACCACGTGCGGCCCATGGGCACCGCCATCTTGTCCAACCCCCGCAACGTGCGGCCCATGGGTGCCGCCATTTTGTCCCCGCAGGATCTTCAGGCGCCGCCATCTTGTCTTCCCCACGGGGCATGGACACCGACATTCCAGGACCTGGGACCCAAGCGCCCCATCATCCGACGCCAGCGACGACCGACCATGACTCGCCTCAGTGACGATCGACCAGTCTTGTCCGCACAACCTGGCTACCGCATCGAACAGCGTGAAAATCAATGGCCAAGTGACCTCTTGCCTGCTGGACTCCGGGAGCACCGAAAGTTTCATACACCCGGATACGGTAAGGCGCTGCTCCCTCGCGGTACATCCCGCCAACCAAAGAATCTCCCTGGCCTCCGGATCCCATTCCGTCGCAATCCGGGGGTACTGTACAGTCACACTCACAGTCCAGGGCGTAGAATTCAGCGGCATCCGCCTCTACATCCTCCCTAACCTCTGCGCTGCACTACTACTAGGCCTGGACTTCCAGTGCAATCTCCAGAGCCTAACCCTCAAATTCGGCGGGCCCCTACCACCCCTCACTGTGTGCGGCCTCGCGACCCTAAAGGTCGATCCGCTTTCTCTCTTCGCAAATCTAACCCCGGATTGCAAACCCGTCGCCACCAGGAGCAGACAGTACAGCATCCAGGACAGGACCTTCATTAGGTCCGAGGTCCAGCGGCTGCTTCGGGAAGGCATCATCGAGGCCAGCAACAGCCCCTGGAGAGCCCAAGTGGTAGTCATTAAAACTGGGGAGAAACAGAAAATGGTTGTGGTCTACAGCCAGACCATCAATCGGTACACGCAGCTCGACGCGTACCCCCTCCCACGCATATCTGATATGGTCAATCAGATTGCACAGTACCGGGTCTTCTCAACAGTAGACCTCAAATCCATCTACCACCAGCTCCCCATTCGTAAATCGGACCGTCCATACATTGCTTTCGAAGCCGAAGGTCGTCTCTATCACTTCCTCAGGGTTCCCTTTGGCGTCACTAACGGGGTCTCGGACTTCCAAAGGGAGATGGGCCAAATGGTCGACCGGTACGGTTTGCGGGCCACCTTCCCGTACCTAGACAACGTCACCATCTGCCGCCATGACCAGCAGGACCACGATGCCAACTTTGCCAAATTTCTCCACACCGCCACTCTCCTCGACCTCACCTACAACAGGGAGAAATGCGTGTTTAGCACGACCCGCTTAGCCATACTTGGCTATGTGGTCCAGAACGGAGTTCTGGGGCCCGATCCCGACCGTATGTGCTCCCTCATGGAGCTCCCCCTTCCCTACTGCCCCAAAGCCCTCAAACGCTGCCTGGGGTTCTTCTCCTACTACGCCCAGTGGGTCCCAAACTATGCGGACAAGGCCCGCCCACTCATACAGTCCACACAATTTCCCCTGGCTGCCGAGGCACAACAGGCCTTCGCCCATATTAAAGCCGATGTTGCCAAGGCCGGGATGCAAGCAGTAGACGAGACACTGCCCTTTCAAGTAGAGAGCATCGTACATCGCCCTAGACGCCACCCTCAACCAGGCAAGCAGACCAGTGGCATTCTGCTCCCGCACACTTCATGCCTCAGAAATTCGGCACTCATCCGTCGAAAAAGAGGGCCAAGCTATTGTTGAGGCTGTGCGGCATTGGAGGCATTACCTGGCCGGCAGGAGATGCACTCTCCTCACTGGCCAACGGTCGGTAGCCTTCATGTTCAATAACACACAGCGGGGCAAGATCAAAAACGATAAAATCTTGAGGTGGAGGATCGAACTCTCCACCTATAATTAAGAGATTTTGTGTCGCCCCGGCAAACTCAACGAGCCCCCAGACGCCCTATCCCGAGGTACATGTGCCAGCGCACAAGTAGACCGACTCCGAGCCCTGCATGACAGCCTTTGTCACCCGGGAGCCCACGGTTGTACCATTTTGTCAAGGCTCGCAATCTGCCCTACTCTGTCGAGGAAGTACGGACAATCACCAGGGACTGTCTGGTCTGTGCGGAGTGCAAGCCGCACTTCTACTGGCCGGACCGTGCGTGCCTGGTGAAGGCCTCCCGCCCCTTTGAACGCCTCAGTGTGGATTTCAAAGGGCCCCTCCCCTCCACCGACCGTAACACGTACATTCTCAGTGTGGTCGATGACTACTCCAGATTCCCCTTCGCCATCCCATGCCCCGATATGACGTCTGCCACCGTCATCAAAGCCCTAAACACTATCTTCACTCTGTTCGGTTTCCCCGCCTACATCCACAGTGACAGGGGATCCTCATTCATGAGTGATGAGCTGCGTCAGTTCCTGCTCAGCAGGGGTATCGCCTCCAGCAGGACGACCAGCTATAACCCCCAGGGAAACGGGCAGGTAGTGAGGGAGAATGGGACGGTATGGAGGGCCGTCCAACTGGCCCTACGGTCCCGGAACCTCCCCGCCTCTCGCTGGCAGGAGGTCCTCCCTGATTCACTCCACTCCATTCGGTCACTGCTGTGCACCGCCACTAACAACACACCCCATGAACGTCTTTTCGCCTTCCCCAGGAAGTCCACATCCGGGGTCTCACTCCCGACTTGGCTCGCGGCTCCAAGACCAGTCCTGCTCGATAGGCACGTCCGACTCTACAAGGCGGACCTATTGGTGGAGAGGGTGCAATTTCTCCATGCCAACCCCCAGTATGCCTACGTGGCGTACCCCGACGGCTGCCAAGATACTGTCTCCCTCAGGGACCTGGCACCAGCAGGTTCCACACACACACACACCCCTCCGGCCCGGCGCCACCCTCCCCTCCCCCGGCGCTCTCAGCATTAACCCCACCAGGACCATCTGTCTTTCCCCTGCCCACGCCCGAGGATCAAGAGGATTTCGGCATGCTCCCGGAGTCACCAAACATCGGGCCAGCATCGCCATCGCCGCCACCACTACGCCGCTCCCAGCGGAACATCAAGGCACCGGACCGGTTAAACCTCTAACTGGTCCGCCGGACTTCAAAAGACATTTTTTTTCTGCTCAAATACTGTAAATATAGATTCATTGCTGTACATATAGTTCTCCACCACCCCCGCCGGACTCAATTATAACAGGGGGTGAATGTGGTAAACCACTGTTACATCTTTATTAGGTGATGTAAGGTAAGACCTGTACTATAGGTTCGCCGGTAGTCCCTGCCTGCTGGCTCCGCCCAGTAGGCGGAGTATAAATATGCTGTCCTCCATTCAGCAGCCATTTCGCCAGCTGCTGTGGGAGGCCACACATTTTAGAGCAATAAAGCCTCAGTTGTATCCAGCTCTAGTCTTTGTTCAATTGATCGTGCATCAACCAAGAACTAATAAACCAGGACTTAAGTCAAAACTGTATTTAGTATTGTCTTAATTTGTATTGAAAGCTTCTGCATGGTATTGAGCAATGTGAGTGACAATTGGACTACTGTTCGGCTTCTCTCCTGTCAGTCACATCTCACAACCTTGCTGGTACCTTTGATATCTTCCAGGTTCTTGAAGCATCGCTATCTATGCCGATTATATGGGGAGATGGTAGCATAGTGGTATTGTCACTGGACTTGTAATCCAGAGATCCAGATCCAAGTTCAAATCCCACCACTGCAGATGGTGAAATTTGAATTCAATTAAAAACAAATCTGGATTTAAAATCTAGTGAAACCTTGTTGATTCACTAATGTCCTTCAGGGGAGGAAATCTGACAACCTTACCTGGTCTGGCCCACATGTGACTCCAGGCTCACAGCAATGTGGTTGACTCTTAACTGTCCCTCAAGGGCAATAAATGCTGGCACAACCTGCAGTGCCCACACCCCATGAACGAATAAAAATAATTAAGCTGTTCCATTGCTCTCCAGCTTCTCAAGTGTTTGCTAACATGGGTGCTGATTGGTACTCCTTTTTAAAAACATGAAGCTGGTGGAAGGACTGCTGCGGAGACCCGATGAGGTGAGCTTTACTCAAGTCTAGATCTGGCGTCTATATGACTCCCTCTGGGTATTGATGGCATATTATTTTCCAATACTTGTAAGGAATATTACAGCACAGAACAGGCCCTTCGGCCCACGATGTTGTGTCAAACCTTTGTCCCAGATTAATCATAGATTATCATTGAATTTACAGTGCAGAAGGAGGCCATTCGGCCCATTGAGTCTGCACCGGCTCTTGGAAAGAGCACCCTACCCAAAGTCAACACCTCCACCCAACACTAAGGGCAATTTTGGACACTAAGGGCAATTTATCATGGCCAATCCACCTAACCTGCACATCTTTGGACTGTGGGAGGAAACCGGAGCACTCGGAGGAAACCCACGCACACACGGGGAGGATGTGCAGACTCCGCACAGACAGTGACCCAAGCCGGAATCGAACCTGGGACCCTGGAGCTGTGAAGCAATTGTGCTAACCACTATGCTACCGTGCTGCCCTTAAGAACAAATAAATCTACACTATATCATTTTACCGTAATCCATGTACCTATCCAATAGCTGCTTGAAGGTCCCTAATGTTTCCGACTCAACTACTTCCACAGGCAGTGCATTGCATGCCCCCACTACTCTCTGGGTAAAGAACCTCCATCTGACACCCCCCCCTATATCTTCCACCATTCATCTTAAATTTATGTCCTCTTGTAATGGTTTGTTCCACCCGGGGAAAAAGTCTCTGACTGTCTATCTATTCCCCTGATCATCTTATAAACCTCTATCAAGTCGCCCCTCATCCTTCTCCGTTCTAATGAGAAAAGGCCTAGCACCCTCAACCTTTCCTCATAAGACCTACTCTCCATTCCAGGCAACATCCTGGTAAATCTCCTTTGCATCTTTTCCAAAGCTTCCACATCCTTCCTAAAATGAGGCGACCAGAACTGTACACAGTACTCCAAATGTGGCCTTACCAAAGTTTTGTACAGCTGCATCATCACCTCACGGCTCTTAAATTCAATCCCTCTGTTAATGAACACTAGCACACCATAGGCCTTCTTCACAGCTCTATCCACTTGAGTGGCAACTTTCAAAGATGTATGAACATAGACCCCAAGATCTCTCTGCTTCTCCACATTGCCAAGAACTCTACCGTTAACCCTGTATTCCGCATTCATATTTGTCCTTCCAAAATGGACAACCTCACACTTTTCAGGGTTAAACTTCATCTGCCACTTCTCAGCCCAGCTCTGCATCCTATCTATGCCTCTTTGCAGCCGACAACAGCCCTCCTCACTATCCACAACTCCACCATTCTTCGTATCATCTGCAAATTTACTGACCCACCCTTCAACTCCCTCATCCAAGTCATTAATGAAAATGACAAACAGCAGAGGACCCAGAATTGATCCCTGCGGTACTCCACTGGTAACTGGGATCCAGGCTGAATATTTGCCATCCACCACCACACTCTGACTTCTATCGGTTAGCCAGTTCATTATCCAACTGGCCAAATTTCCCACTATCCCATGCCTCCTTACTTTCTGCAGAAGCCTACCATGGGGAACCTTATCAAATGCCTTACTAAAATCCATGTACACTACATCCATTGCTTTACCTTCATCCACATGCTTGGTCACCTCCTCAAAGAATTCAATAAGACTTGTAAGGCAAGACCTACCCCTCACAAATCCGTGCTGACTATCCCTAATCAAGCAGTGTCTTTCCAGATGCTCAGAAATCCTATTGTTCAGTACCCTTTCCATGACTTTGCCTACCACCGAAGTAAGACTAACTGGCCTGTAATTCCCAGGGTTATCCCTAGTCCCTTTTTTGAACAGGGTCACGACATTCGCCACTCTCCAATCCCCTGGTACCACCCCTGTTGACAGTGAGGACGAAAAGATCATTGCCAACGGCTCTGCAATTTCATCTCTTGCTTCCCATAGAATCCTTGGATATATCCCGTCATGCTTCCTCATCTCAGTCCTGAATGGCTTCCCCTTATTCTTAGGCTGTGAACCCTAGTTCTGTACGTCCCCAACATCAGGAACATTCTTCCCACATCGAGCCTGCCCAATCCCATCAGGATTTTACATGTTTCTATGAGATTCCCTCTCATTCTTCTAAACCCCCGTGAGTACAAGCCCAGTCGACCCAGACTTTCTTCATATGTCAGTCCTGTCATCCCGGGAATTAGTCTAGTGAACCTTCGCTGGACACCCTCAATAGCAAGAATGTCCTTCCTCAAACTATGAGACCAAAATTGCACAAATTACTCAAGGTGTGACCTCACCAAAGCCCTGTATAACTGCAACAAGACATCCCTATTCCTCTACTCAAATCTTCTCACTATGAAGGCCAGCTTGCCATTAGCTTTCCTCGCCACCTGCTGTACCTGCATGACAACCTTCAGCGACTGTTCCACCATGACACCCAGATCTCGCTGCACTTTCCCTTTCCTAAATTGCCATCATTCAGATAATCATCTGCCTTCCTGTTTTTGCCATCAAAGTGAATAACCTCACATTTACCCACATTATATTGCATTTGCCAAGTATTCGCCCACTCAGCCGGCCAGTCCAAGTCACCCTGCAGCCTCTTTGCATCCTCCACACAGCACACACTGCCAACCAGCTTAGTGCCGTCTGCAAAGTTGGAGATATCGCATGCAATTCCTTCGTCCAAATCATTAAAGTATATTGTGAACAGCTGGGGTCCCAGCACTGAACCCTGCTGTACCCCACTAGTCACTGCCTGCCACTCTGGAAAGGACCCGTTTTTTCCCGCTCTCTGCTTCCTGTCCGTCAACCAGTTCTCTATCCACGTCAATACATTACCCCCAATACCATGAGCTTTAATTTTGCTCATTAATCTCTTGTGTGGGACCTTGTCAAAAGCCTTTTGAAAGTCCAGATACACAGCATCCACTGGTTCACCCTTGTCCACCCTACTGGTCACATCCTCAAAAAATCCCAGAAGATTTGTCAAGCATGATTTCCTTTTAGTGAATCCATGCTGACTTGGACTAATCCTGTCCCCACTTTCCAAATGCTCAGTTATTTCATCCTTAATGATTGACACCATCATTTTCCCCCCCATCGATGACAGGCTAACCGGTCTATAATTCCCCGATATCGAGGGCAGCATGTATCGAGGGCAAGTGTTTAGCACAGTTGCCTCACGGCACGGAGGTCCCAGGTTCAATCACGGCTCTGGGTCACTGTCCGTCTGGAGTCTGCACAGTCTCACTGTGTTAGGGTGGGTTTTGCCCCCACAACCCAAAAGATGTGCAGGGTAGGTGGATTGGCCACGCTAAATTGCCCCTTAATTAGAAAAAATGAATTAGGTACTCTAAATGTATTTTTTTTAAATTCCCCGATATCTCTCTCCTTCCTTTTTTAAAAAGTGGAGTTACATTAGCTACCCTCCAATCCATTGGAACTCTTCCAGAGTCTATAGAATGCTGGAACATGATCACCAATGTGTCCACTATTTCTAGGGCCGCTTCCATAAGTACTCTTGGGTGCAGAGCATCAGGCCCTAGGGACTTAGTGGGTTTTAATCCCTTCAATTTCCCCAATACAATTTCCTGACTAATAAGGATTTCCTTCAGTTCCTCCTTCATGCTGGACCCTCTGTCCCCTAGTATTTCTGGAAGGTTATTTGTGTCCTCCTTAGTGAAGACAGATCCAAAGTATTTGTTCAACTGGTCTGCCATCTCTTTATTGCCCAATATGAATTCACCTGATTCTAACTGTAAGGGACCTACATTTGCCTTCAACAGTCTTTTTCTCTTTACATATCTCCAGAAGCTGTTGCAGTCAGTTTTTATGTTTTCTGCAAGCTTACTCTTGTATTCTATTTTCCCCTTCCGAATTAAACCCTTTGTCCTCCTCTGCTGAATTTTAATTTTCTCCCCGTCCTCAGGCTTGCAGTTTTTTCTGGCCAATTTTTAATCCTCTCTTTGGCTTTAACACTATCCCTGATTTCCATTATTGGCCATGGTTGAGCCACCTTCCCCGTCTTACTGTTGCGCTAGACTGGGATGTACAATTGATGAAGTTCATCCATGTGTTCTTTAAATGTCTGCCATCACCTATCTACCGGCAACCTCTTAAGTATCCTTTGCCAGCTTATCCTATCCAATCCATGTCTCATACCATCAAAGTTAGCTTTCTTTACGTTCAGGACCCTAATCTCAAACTTAACTGTGTCACTCTCCACCTTAATGAAGAATTCTACTATATTATGGTCACTCTTCCCTAAAGGATCTCACACCACAATGTTGCTAAATAACACTCTCTCATTGCACAATACCCAGTCTAGGATGGCCTACGCTCTAATTGAATCCTCGACATATTGGTTGAGAAAACCATCCCTTATGCATTCCAGGAAATCCTCCTCCATCGTATTACTACCTGTTTGCACATTCAATCAATGTGCAGATTGAAGTTACCCATAATAACTGCTATACCCTTACTGCAATCATCTCTAATTTCCTGTTTGATGCCATCCCCAACATCACAATTACTGTTTGGTGGTCTGTACACAGCTCCCACTAATGTTTTTGTCACTTTGGTGTTCTGCAGCTCCACCCATACAGATTCCACCTCGTCCAGGCTTCCTTAATATTGCATTAATCGCCTCTTTCACCAGCAACTCTACCCCATCTCCCTTTCATTTCCTTCTACCTTTCCTGAATATTGAATACCCCTGGATGTTGAGTTCCCATCATTGGTCACCCTGGAGCCAGGTCTCTGTAATCCCAATTACATAATATCCGTTAATGATTGTCAGCACAGTTAATTCATCAACCTTATTACAAATGCTCCTCGCATTGAGACACAGAGCCTTCAGGCTTGTTTTTTTTGACATTTATTGCCTTTTTAGAATTATGACGGAATGTGGTCCTTTTTGCATTTTGTCTTTGGTTTCTCTGCCTTTCACTTTTCCCTTTACTGCCTTATGCTTCTATCCCCACCTTACTTCCCACCGACTTCCTGCATTGATTCCCATCCCCCTGCCATATTAGTTTAAACCCTCTCCAACAGCACTAGCAAACACTCCCCCTTGGACATTGGTTTTCGTCCTGCTCAGGTGCAGACCATCCGGTTTGTACTGGTCCCATCTCCCCCAGAACCAGTTCCAATGTCCCAGGAATTTGAATCCCTCCCCCTTGCACCATCGCTCAAGCCATGCATTCATCCTGTCTATCTTGTCATTCCTACTCTGACTAGCACGTAGCACTGGTAGCAATCCAAAGATTAATACCTTTGAGGTCCTCCTTTTTAGTTTAACTCTTAACTTCCTAAATTCAGCTCGTAATACCTCACCCCGTTTTTTACCTGTATCACTGGTGCTGATATGTACCATGACAGCTGGCAGTTCACCCTCCCCCTCCAAAATGCCCTGCAGCCGCTCCGAGACACCCTTGACCCTTGCACCAGGGAGGCAACACACCATCCTGGAGTCTTGTTTGCGGCCGCAGAAATACCTATCTATTCCCCTTACGATTGATTCCCCCAGCACTGTAGCTCTGCCACTCTTTTTCCTGCCCTCCTGTGCAGCAGAGCCAACCACAGTGCCATGAACCTGGCTGCTGCTGCCTTCCCCTGGTGAGCCATCTCACCCAACAGTATCCAAAACGGTATATCTGTTTTGGAGAGATGACCACAGGGGACCCCTGCACTGCCTTCCTACTCTTCCTCTGTCTGGTGGTCACTCATTCCCTATCTTCCTCAGTAATTTTAATGTGCTACGTGACCAACTTACTGAACATGCTTTCTACAATTTCCTCAGCATCGCGGATGCTGAAGGCGATGACTTTTGCTGTCCACTATCTCTTTGGTGTTATAACCTGCCTGGCTCCTATAGGCTGGGAACACTTGGTCACTCCCTGTTCCTTGGGAAATATGAGCACCCCCCCCCCCCCATGAGGTGGGGGGTGGGGGATGCGTGGTAATCATTAGCAGTGCAGCTATATATTTAGAGCTGGCCACTGTGGTACCAGATAGAGAGGGAACCAGTAGTGAACTGCTGGTACTGTATAGATATTATCGTAAATAAAGTTACTTTCTGTTTGACTCTACAAACTTGTGTTCTTGGCCCTCATAAAAGTTGGAATGTGTAAATCCAGGTCAGCCAGGCAACAGCTCGGGGCGCCAGGTGTTCCATAAATTCTGGCACAATGTTATCATACCTGCTGCCTGGCCACACTTCAAGCCCAAGGACATTCTTTAGTTCAGCAACCTCAAAGGCCTGATGCCTTCTCTGTGTTGCTGATGGTGTTCTCTTAGTTGACTCGATCAGGTGGTCGCCTCTCTCTGGGTTCCCTGATGCTTCATATGTCTCCAGCACTCTATTTGTCTTAGCATGGGATAAAGATAGGTTGCTAGCCTTGGGGAATTACCATGCAGGCTGCTTTGTAGATGGCACCACAAAGACAGATATATGCTGGGTCAACAGTGATATTTTGTAGTGCGATTGTTGAGGTGCTGCCTTCCAAGGTTCCACTGCATCTTGTCCAGTTGGCTTTCCAGGAGTTCCATCGCATCTTCTTGGGACAGTTGACAGCGGGAACACTTACGCCTATGTGAACAAGTAGAGAATGGTGTTGGCTGTGCAGGAAGTCATCTAAGACAAGACTCTACGGAGGATGGGGAATCCCGTTAAGAGAACTGACTGAGCCCAGGTCAGGAGAGTAATCATTACAACATCTGGCTGATTGGGATGTGCTCCGGCAGGCATCTCCTCCAACTCCTGAGCTAGGGCTCTCACTGACTTTAGCCGGGTGTGATACCCCGCCGACATTCCACTCTGATGGAGAAACCAACACATTCCACTCACTTCACATTTGTTTGCACAAAACTCACCCATTAACTGGGTAGAAAGAGAAAAAACCAACTCCTCCAAGCAGGAGCCACCTTGTGTTCGACTGATCAGCTCATGGCTACCACCGGAAGGGGCTGGTTTAGCACAGTGGGCTAAAAAGCTGGCTTGTAATGCAGAACAATACCAGCAGCGCAGGTTCAATTCCCATACCGGCCTCCCTGAACAGGTGCTGGAATGTGGCGACGAGGGGCTTTTCACAGTAACTTCATGGAAGTCTACTTGTGACAATAAGTGATTATTATTAATTAACCATCTCTCGCTGCACAATATCAAATCTAGGATAGCTTTTTTCCTGATGGGTTCCTCAACATACTGTCTAAAAGACCATCTTGTACACACTCCAGGAATTCATCGACCACAGTTTTATTGCTTATGTAGCATGACCAGTTGACCATGATTACTGTAGCACCCTTGTTACATGTTAACCTGTTTTATCACTTCATAATATGAATTACTTCAGACACACAAGGACTGACAACTGTAACATGCAATAACACTGCCTGGTTCCTTAAAAAAAATGGCAGCATCTTGCCTATATGGTATGACACTCATAAATTTGTGGGCTTAACATTGCTCTTCATGTGTTTTTCGATCAAGAGGCTCCCGATGCCCACCATTGATTACTCATTAAGTGCTATGTCCATCTACTTCCTTGTGTTTCGGTCCAAATTTTTGCCTTTTTTCGTTCCTGATTTCAATTTGCCTGATTCTTTTAGGCTGTAGAAAGAAATTCAAAGTTTTAAATCGGTAATCTTCCAAAATATAAATCATAAAATTTCAAAAAAATGTGTATCCTTCCAACACACCTGCTTCCACATTATAATCCTTCTGGTAGCCTGGTTAGGAAGAGGCAAAACTCACCCAATTGAAGGAGATAGATTCAACTGGCAGCTCGCCTGAAGGGATTCAGGCTAAATATCGAAGCAAGTGGTCTAACATGTGGCCAGATCTTAGTTCATGCTTTAAATCATAATTATAGAGTGGATGCCACCAAATGACAACTGGAATTATTTTAAAGAAAGATGATTAAGATTTGTGTAACTTTCACAGCTGGAAATCCATTTGGAATCCATCCTGTGCAACCACAGGCTAAATACTGTCTTATAGCCACAAATATGGAAATAGGTGAAAGTCTTTGAATGCATGACCCAGAATGAACTCAAGCGGTAGCGAACTGTTACAATGTCAAAGGTTTCCTCTCTTGCTCTCCCTGCCACCATCCATCCTTAAAATGTGAGCTTTTACAAATTAGCTCTAACAAAGCTCCATGGTAAAGTTTTATGTTTCCATTTGGAGACATAATTACCAAAGAGTGGCAGCAATTTGCAAATGCATAGAAGCTGCTCTGTTATCCAGCTACTGAAGAAAATTAAGCCTTATTGGCCAGGAAATTCCTCCGAGCAACTCTGCTCCTGCCAATGTTACCTCAGTGGAGTGAGAAAGGCTGAAGACGTGCACCTCCAGCTCCCATTTTGGAGCAGAACTTGGACAAACAGAATATGTTCCCATTTGCAGACCTCAATAAGCACAAAGCTCCAGCATATTCGAAGGTTCCAGCGACTCCTCTTGGTGATGTATCGATGGCAATGGACCCCTTAGCTGTTCATCTCGCATTGCCCTAGGTAAAGTTAGGAGACAACCGTCCAGTGTGAGACTAGGGTAGCAGCTTTCCTACGATAATGGGCTTCAGTGAATCAGATTTTAGCACCAATCTGACAGTTTTCTTAGTTACAGTTACAGTGCACCATAGCTTTAGCACGATAGCTACCGGACCATCATACCCTAAATTAAGTCAATCTTGGGAGCTGATACCAAGCAAACAGATTTTCGATTGTCAGGAAAGTCGAGGATTACAAGGGACAGTTAGATCAGCCATGATCTTATCGAATGGCAGAGCAGGCTCAAGAGGCTGGCCGATCTATGCCTACGCCTGTTTATTATGATCACATTATCTGAACAGGCACCGGAATGGGCTACCAGGGGCTTTTCACAGTAACTTCATTGAAGCCTACTTGTGACAATAAGCGATTTTCATTATCATGAATGGCACAATGTTGGATTTATAAGCAAATGTATTCAAAGGAAAAGGGATCAGACAACATTGGACCATCACCAGCCACCATCTGCTGAGGAGAAAAGGACAAAACGGAAACTCTTCCCCCATCAAGCATGTAATGGGACGCAAAATATGGTTTAGCTCAGTGGGCTGGACAGCTGGTTTGTGGTACAGAGTGAGGCCAAGAGCATGGGTTCAATTTCGGTGCAGACTGAGGTTATTCATGAAGGCCCTGCCTTCTCAGCCTTGTCCCTTGCCTGAGGTGTGGAGATTCTTAGGTTAAATCACCACCAGATAGCTCTCCCCTCAAAGGGGAAAGCAGCCTATGGTCATCTGGGATTGTGGCAACTTTGGGCGCAATTTAACCAAATGGTAACTATATTCCACCGGGAGCATGTTTATCCGTGTGTTTCCAGAAGCTCGCAGCACCAAGAAACACAATGCTATCTAACATGACTCCGATTAGATTGGGGCCTCAGCAGGAAATACGCGGATGAGGACGCAGTTCTTCCCGTTTCCAGCACTGAGGAGCCCCACTCTCCGAAACTCTGCAGTGCAGGGAGAGATTTGAACACCACTTTTAAATGGCGTCTCGATTTCTCGAGCTTCCTATACGGCCCTGAACCCCCTTCCAAGCCCCAATGCACTGTAGGGGGAGTCCCCGGGCCGCCCCTGAGCCCCTACCATCCCAGCAGAGCACGCCCTCGCCCGCTCAACACCATACAATAAATTGCAGCTTTGCAACACCTGCAATGCCAGATGTCTACCTTGGTATTGACAGGCTGGCACACAGGTGGCACTGCCAGGGTGCCCAGGTGGCATCAACAATGCCAGAGTACCACCCTCCCCTGTGGGCAAGCACCGGGGCCTACAATCCCCTGCGAGACCCCCAAGAGTGCCATTTCATCTGGTCCCTGTTTATGGAGACCAGTCCTGAATGGCACTTGCCCAAGGTATCCAAGGCAATGGGGATAGATCCCATCACCTTGGTTACCTCAAGGAACTGCATATTTAAGTGAAACGAGCTGTTCTGCTCTTATATGCAGATTTTCCAAAAAGTGATCTCGCCCACAATTGGCGGGCTTCACATCGCGACACCTCTCGAGAATGTGCTGGGTCTTGTGAGGTGTTGCAAGCTGGGTAGATCCGGGGAGCAGAGTCTTCCATCACTTACCGGCCACCTTGCGCCGCGGCGCGCTGCTTTTCGGGCGCAGAATGGCCAGTAGATCACGCTCATTACTTTTACTTTTTGAGGAAGTAACATTTTGTGAAAGATCTCCTAAATTTGAACAGCTGGCTAGAGGCCACATGTATGTTACTGATCAGTCCAGGGAGTTTTGAACAGCATGCCATTTGATAAAAAGTTATACAAGAGTTGGTTTTGCTGGTGTACTGACCCAGGAAATCGAAGGACATGCTCATGCAAAAGGAGCATCTGTCCCCTCAGAGACTCCCCGTGACATGACCACCTGGACTATGCCAGCAAGCACTTTGCTGTTTGAAATAGAGCTGAGGAAATTCAGCTTAATGCTGATGTACCTTTTGAAAAGCATTTCAGATATTTCATTGTTAAAATGCCATATAAAAGTATTACAAAGAACAAAGGAAAGTACAGCACAGGAACAGGCCCTTCGGCCCTCCAAGCCTGTGCCGACCATGCTGCCTGTCTAAACTAAAATCTTCTACACTTCCTGGGTCCATATCCCTCTATTCCCATCCTATTCATGTATTTGTCAAGATGCCCCTTAAATGTCACTATCGTCCCTGCTTCCACCACCTCCTCCGGCAGCGAGTTCCAGGCACCCACTACCCTCTGTGTAAAAAACTTGCCTCGTACATCTCCTCTAAACCTTGCCTCTCGCACCTTAAACCTATGCTCCCGAGTAATTGACCTTTCTATCCTGGGAAAAAGTCTCTGACTATCCACTCTGTCTATGCCCCTTATAATTTTGTAGACCTCTATCAGGTCACCCCTCAACCTCCGTCGTTCCGGTGAGAACAAACCGAGTTTATTCAACCGCTCCTCATAGCTAATGCCCTCCAAAACAGGCAAAATCCTGGTAAATCTCTTCTGCACCCTCTCTAAAGCCTTCACATCCTTCTGATTCTGTGGCGACCAGAATTGAACACTATACTCCCAGTGTGGCCTATCTAAGGTTCTATACAGCTGCAACATGACTTGCCAATTCTTATACTCAGTGCCCCGGCCAATGAAGGCAAGCATGCCGTATGCCTTCTTGACTACCTTCTCCACCTATGTTGCCCCTTTCAGTGACCTGTGGACCTGTACACCTAGATCTCTCTGACTTTCAATACTCTTGAGGGTTCTACCATTCACTGTATATTCCCTACCTGCATTAGACCTTCCAAAATGCATTACCTCACATTTGTCCGGATTAAACTCCATCTGCCATCTCTCCGCCCAAGTCTACAAACGATCTAAATCCTGCTGTATCCTCTGACAGTCCTCATCGCTATCCGCAATTCCACCAACCTTGGTGTCGTCTGCAAACTTACAAATCAGACCAATTAATTTTCCTCCAAATCATTTATATATACTATGAACAGCAAAGGTCCCACCACTGATCCCTGCGGAACACCACTAGTCACAGCCCTCCAATTAGAAAAGCACCCTTCCATTGCCACTCTCTGCCTTCTATGACCTAGCCAATTCTGTATCCATCTTGCCAGCTCACCCCTGATCCCGTGTGACTTCACCTTTTGTACCAGTCTACCATGAGGGACCTTGTCAAAGGCCTTACTGAAGTCCATATAGACAACATCCACTGCCCTACCTGCATCAATCATCTTTGTGACTTTGTCGAAAAACTCTATCAAGTTAGTGAGACACAACCTCCCCTTCACAAAACCATGCTGCGTCTCACTAATACTATTCTTATTACGATTTATTATTCTTGGTATCTGAGTGCTTGGCCTGTCCTGGAAAACTGTTCTGGGGAAAATACACTTGGTCCTCGAAATTTAATGAGATGTTTCATCATGATTTTATTAAGGAAATTACATTCATACTCATGAGTTGATATTTACTTTTCATGTGCCTTGTAGATGGTGGACAGGCTTTGGGGGGTCAGGAGGTGAGTTACTCTTCGTAGGACTCGTAGCCTTTGACCTGCCCTGGTAGCCACAGTACTAATATGGCTAGTCCACTTCAGTTTCTGATCAATGGTAACCCCCAAGATGTTGATTGTATAAAGGTCACGCACCCCCGCCCTTTACCTGGAACACCACCTAACCTGCATATCTTTGGACTGTGGGAGGAAACCGTAGTTCCCAGACATGGACACAGACATGGGGAGAAAGTGCAAACTCCAAACAGACAGTCACCCAAGGCTGGAATTGAACCTGGGTCCCTGTCGCTATGAGAGAGCAGAGCCACCGTACCAGCCCAGCGTCTCCACAGGGCATAATTACAGCTGAGAGGACGGAACCACATAGCAAAGTCATGGGAGGGAAATCACAGCTGCTATAGGGCTACACTTTTGACAGAGGTCCTCTCCACCCAATTCTACTTGGCATACCACCTCTGTGCCGCATAAAAATCAATGGGTGGATTTTCCCGCCAGCAGGATTTTCCACTCCACTCCTGCTGAAGTCAATGGACTTTCAAATAGCTCGCAACATTTTCCAGCCCTGCCTTCTCTGTGTCGGGGCCATAAAATTCAGCCTCATTTTATTTTAAGCTGAATCTAGGCCATAGTTTCTTCAGCCAAGGTACAAAACATTGCTGTAATACAGAAGGTTGAACAGTTCCACCCTCGTTAACATCATCACAACATTATCCTGTGAGTCATATATTTAAAAATATCCTCTCTTAAATTCTCAGAGAGGTATTTTTAAAAAACAATCTTATTGTTCAAAAATATCTAATTAACTAATGTAATGTGACATCATCTAGAATGTGGTGTTCTGTAGCCATTTTAAACTGTGTATTGACATTTACTTCAAAACTTACCCTTCAGTGAGCAAAGTGGCATCGTGTGCAAAACTACTACCCCTTTAGCACAGAAAATACACCAATGTGGATGAGGCAAGACAAATGGGAAAGAACAAAAATGAATCCAACACTTCCAAATATAAATCTGCTACTTTGTGGGGAATTATGTGGTGGGTCTCTCCAAGAGTCAGTAAAAGCCTACCCTGTTTTCATTGTATTGATTAGCAGATTCCAAAAAGTAAATAAGCTAATGCACTGACCACACTTGATCTGTCAGTGCATTTTCTGGAACCTTTAAAATAGTTCCTGATGTGGCTTGGCCATTGCTTAACCCAAGAAGCAAAGAATCTTAGCAATTGGCTAATTTATGTAAAAAAGGTAGCAGCCTGCCAAACCTCTAAGCTACTAACGACAAGAGCCAAATAACATTGACATTTGCGTTGTTTTTGTTCAATCTAGGGCTGTAGTTTGGCAAACGTGAAGAAAGTACACTAAATCAGTACTGACTGTGTAAACTTTTTAACTACTATTGTTGGTATCTTAAAGGTTCATAATCTATCCATTAGATGGGAACTATTTTACATTTGTATGTATTTCTCTTTTCAACTTTTCAATTACAAATGCCCAAATGGCCAAATCCTCTGGTCTCCAATCATTGGAGACTATGTGTACAGCCAAAAATAGGCATTGGGACCCTGTGGAAGTTCTGATGAGCTAAGGCATCAGGAATTCCCAGGATGCTTAAATTTCCAATGGACAATTCCCCTGCTGCCCTGTACGCTCCATGAATGTGTTTGACTCTGAGTTAGGATTGAAAACCTGGGTGACTTCCGATGTGTTTACCTAGCTGAAAGTTACCCAGGAAACGTTAGACAGAATGGCCCTCATCCTCCGAACAACAGCCGAATGAAGGTTAGATTGCCATTAAAATTGCAAATTTCCCTGACTTGCGCTGGAATTTCTGAGCCCGGCTTTCCAAGAAACGTGCAGTGCAGCGTGCTTTGGAAAAATCCACTGAAGCAGGAGGGAAAACAGGCATTCCCCCTTTTTTGGTACTAGCTGCTGAATAGTAAGTTTATTATAAAGCAGTGGAGGTTGGTTTAGCTCACTTGTTTGTGATATAGAGTGCGGCCAGCAGCGCGGGTTCCATTCCTGTACCAGCTGAGTTCATTCATGAAGGCCCCACCTTCTCAACCTTGCCCCTCACCTGAGGTGTGGTGATCCTCAGGTTGAATCACCACCAGTCAGCTCTCCCCCTCAAAGAGCCTACGATCATCTGGGACAATGATGACTTTACCTTTAATGAGCTGAAATATCCAGACTTTGAATGTTAGTGAATGGATAAATGAATGAATGAATGGGTAAGTGGGTGAGGTGGGTAATTGGCTGAGGTTGGTTAGTGGGTATGGGGACAAGTGATTGGATGGGATAGGCTTGGACTTGTTCAGTGTCTGAGCAAGAACATGGCGGATGGAATGGAATGCAAAAAAATGTGGTTATCCATTTTGGTAGGAAAAACAGAAATGCAGAGAATTTTGTAAACAGTGAGTGTTTAGGAATTGCTGTTGTTCAAAGGGACCTGTGTCTCCTTGTTCATAAGTCACTGAAAGCTAGTATGCAGATACAGCAAACAATTAGGAAGGCAAATGGCATGTTGGCCTTTACTGCAAGAGGAAGATGTTGGCAAGGAGTCATGTCTGGAGGCCAAGGAATCAATGGTAACATCAAGCGAGTAGTGAAAAGATGTCCTGTGTGTCAAGAACATCAGAGCTTCTCTCCTTCAGCCTCTCTTCACCCCCAGGAATGGCCAGGATGTCCCTGCGTGTGGTTACATGCTGACATGCTGGATCTTTCAAAGAATCTATTTTCTTGATCCTTGTGGACGCCCATTCCAAGTGGTTAACTGTACACAGAATGACCTCCACCATCCCGAGAGCCACTGTTGAACAATTTAGCTCACACGGAATACAAGCGGTGCTGATTACTGATAACCGGACCCAGTTTGCGAATAGGAGTCCTCCACATCTATATGCACAAACAGGATAAGACACATCTGGACTGCCCGTACCACCCGTCCTCAAATGGCTTGGCAGAGCAGGTGGTGCAGACGTTCAAGCGAGGCCTACAGAAGAAAACCCCGGGCTCCCTGGACAGATGACTGGTGAGGTTCCTTTTTCATTACAGGACCATGGCGCATGTCATGACAGGGGTAGGTAACACCAGAAGAGCTGTTGATGGGCCGATGCCTCCAAACTCGTTTGAGCCTAACTTACTCAAGTTTAAGTAAAAAAGTTGAGCTAGAACAAGATTACATAGATTACATAGAACATACAGTGCAGAAGGAGGCCATTCGGCCCATCGAGTCTGCACCGACCCACATTAATCCCTCACTTCCACCTTATCCCCGCAACCTAATAACCCCTCCCAACCCTTATGGACACTACGGGTAATTTAGCATGGCCAATCCACCTAACCTGCACGTCTTTGGACTGTGGGAGGAAACCGGAGCACCCGGAGGAAACCCACGCGGACACGGGGAGAACGTGCAAACTCCGCACAGACAGTGACCCAGCGGGGAATCGAACCTGGGACCCTGGCGCTGTGAAGCCACAGTGCTAATCACTTGTGCTACCGTGCTGCCCAAAGATAAAGTCGCCATAGTCCGAGATGATCACAGGATGCTTTTTACTTTGAGGGGAGAGCTGACTGGTGGTGAATTCATAGATCAAAGAACATACAGTGCAGAAGGAGGCCATTCGGCCCATCAAGTCTGCAGCGACTCTCAAGCCCTCACTTCCACCCTATCCCCACAACCCAATAACCCCTCCTAACCTTTTTTGGACACGAAGGGCAATTTAGCATGGCCAATCCACCTAACCTGCACATCTTTTGACTGTGGGAGGAAACCGGAGCACCCAGAGGAAACCCACGCAGACACGGGGAGAACATGCAGACTCTGCACAGACAGTGACCCAGCGGGGAATCGAACCTGGGACCCTGGAGCTGTGAAGCTACAGTGCTAGCCACTTGTGCTACCGTGCTGCCCTAAAGATATGCAAAGTAAGTACCATGACCACAGGGTGGCGGGAAGAAGTTTTCAACCAGGGGATGCTATTTATGTCCAGAAGTTCGGAGGTGGTACCCTTTGGCCCCCGAGATTATGTTGGAGAGAACAGGGCCCATATTTTACAAGGTCAAGGCCCAAGGAAAGACCTTACATAAGCACATCGACCTTTAGAAGAAGCGAGCCCGCCTCAGAGGATGCCCGGCCAGGGACGTCGGTATGCCTTATGGACCCCTCCATAACCAAGGAATGCATCCCACCATGGTCCAAAGCTCGGACCATCAAGATGATGACAACTCAGCCTCGGAGATGGACACCAAAGCGTCCGCACTTACAGACCACATTGTGTCCGGAGCTGAATGCTGAGAGACCAGCAGAAGAAGCTCCTGGAGAAGGTGGAGAATAGGTCCTGCCGGCAGAACTTGAGAATCGTTGGGCTCCCAGAGGGAACCGAAGGAGCAGACGCTGGGGCATACATCGCAGATATGTTTGAGAAGCTGCTGGGGATGGGGCATTCTCCCGACGCTTGGACATGGACAGGGCTCACAGAGCACCGGCGAGGAAGCCGCAAACGGGAGACCCCCCGAGGGCAATGGTGGTGAGATTCCACAGGTACTTAGATAAGGAGCGCATTCTACAGTGGGCCAAGCAGACACGAAGCTGTAAGTGGGACAATAGTATCCTGCGGGTCTACCAAGACCTGAGTGTGGAGGTGGCCAGGCGAAGAGCAGGCTTCAACCAGATTAGGGCGATCCTTTTTAAGAAAAAGGTGAAGTTCAGACTGTTGTATCTGGCCTGTCTCTGGGTCACGTACGAGGAACATCACTTTTATTTTGAGTCGCCTCAGGACGCGCTGGATTTCGTGAAAAGGAAAAGACTGGTGGTGGACTGAGACCATTTGAACTTTGCTGCTACGTTCATGTTTTTTTTCCTTTTTGTTTCTCTGTTCTTTAAAATAATGTTTCTCGTTTTTCGTTTTGTAGAAGCTGTTTGTAATGCCTTCTGTTTTGATTTGGGACCAGTGGCAGAGCTGAGTGAGTTAAGGTTTTCATTTGCACTGTTGGGAGATGGAGGTGTGCTTGTTTAGATTTTGGTGTTTTTCTGTCGGGCATTTGTGTGGAGTATGTTTGTATGAGCAGGGGGAGGGTGGGAAGGGAACAAGAGATGGGAGACTATCCGGCGCCAGGGTTGGGGGCCACCAAGCTAGCTCACGGAAGCGCAGTGGGTGGTGTGCATATGTTCGGTTTATCAAAGGGGTTGGGTTACAGAGTGTTGTAACTAGGGAGGGGAGGGTGGGAAAATGTTCTGCTGACGAGAGAGGGACTTGGGCCAAGGGACAGAGAGGAGGCGGAGGCTGCCTGGGGGCAGGCCAGTGGAGGCACAGAGCATGGGTTGAAGGTGGGTCCAAAAAAGGGGATGGCTGATCGGCGAAGGGGGGGTGCAATGAGCTCCCCCCAACTAGGCTGATCACCTGGAATGTTCGAGGGTTAAATGGGCCGGTCAAGAGGGCACATGTGTTCGCGCATCTTAGGGGACTGAAGGCGGGCGTGGTAATGTTGCAGGAGATGCACCTTAGAGTAACTGACCAGATTAGATTGAGGAAAGGCTCGGTCAGTCAGGTCTTTCACTCGGGACTGGATTCAAAGACTAGAGGGGTCGCGATCCTGATCAATAAGCGGGTGGTGTTTGAGGCGGGTAGAATAGTTTCGGATGTGTGATGTGGGCAACATTGTGGATAGCACAATTGCTTCACAGCTCCAGGGTCCCAGGTTCGATTCCGGCTTGGGTCACTGTCTGTGCGGAGTCTGCACATCCTCCCCGTGTGTGCGTGGGTTTCCTCCGGGTGCTCCGGTTTCCTCCCACAGTCCAAAGATGTGCAGGTTAAGGGGCTGGTTTAGCACACTGGGCTAAATAGCTGGCTTTTATAGCAGACCAAGGCAGGCCAGCAGCACGGTTCAATTCCTGTACCAGCCTCCCCGAACAGGCGCTGGAATGTGGTGACTAGGGGCTTTTCACAGTAACTTCATTTGAAGCCTACTTGTGACAATAAGCGATTTTCATTTTTTCATTTTCAGGTTAGGTGGATTGGCCATGATAAATTGCCCTTAGTGTCCAAAATTGCCCTTAGTGTTGGGTGGGGTTACTGGGTTATGGGGATAGGGTGGAGGTGTTGTCCTTGGGTAGGGTGCTCTTTCCACGAGCTGGTGCAGACTCAATGAGCCGAATGGCCTCCTTTTGCACAGTAAATTCTATGATAATCTATGATGAAGTCGGTACACTGTGGTCAGTGGGAAACTGGAGGGGGTGCAGGTGATATTAGTAAATGTTATGCGCCAAATTGGGATGATGTGCAGTTTATAAAGAGGATGCTGGGGAAGATACCGGACCTGGACTCGCACAGGTTGGCCATGGGAGGGGACTTCAACACAGTTATTGACCCTGGTTTAGACCGGTCAAGCTCAAAAACGGGCAGGGTGCCAGCAATGGCAAAGGAACTAAAAGGGTTCATGGAGCAGATTGGTGGGGGGGGGGGGGGGGGGGGCACCTGGTGATTGGGGCAGCCGAGGGTGAAGGAGTTCTCCTTCTACTCACACGTGCATAAAGTGTACTCCCGGATCAATTTCTTCATTTTGAGCAGGACCTTACTGGCAGGGGTGGTGGCACTGAAGGCGGTGGTCAGAGTGGAGCTGATCTCGATACGGGCCCATAGGGAGAAGGTGGACAGGGCAGAGACGGACCGACTGGTTAAGGGGATACTACAGATTGATAGGAGGTATGTGGAGACGCCAGTGGCAGGGCTTTTAAGGGAATGGCGGAGACTGCAGGCGGAGTTCGGCTTGTTAACCACAGGGAGGGCGGTGGAGCAGCTGAGAAAGGCGAGGGGGACGATCTGTGAGTATGGAGAGAAGGCCAGCAGAATGCTTGCACAGCAGCTTAGAAAGAGAGAGGCAGCCAGGGAGATAGGGAAAGTAATTGACGGAGATGGGAACCTGGTTGGAGATTCAGCAGGGATGAATAAGGTGTTTAGGGATTTCTACAGTAGGTCGGAACCCCCTACTGGGCCGGAGGGGATGAGGCACTTCTTGAGGGGGCTGAATTTCCCAAAGGTGGATCGGGAGCTGGTAGAAGGACTGGGGGCCCCGATCGGGTTGGAAGAGATAGTGGAGGGTCTGAAGGCCATGCAGGCGGGTAAAGCCCCAGGGCCGGATGGGTACCCAGTGGAGTTTTATAAAATGTTCTCTGGGATACTGGGGCCGGTGTTGATGAGGATGTTCAATGAGGCAAGGGAAAGAGGGGTGCTGCCCCCGACGATGTCACAGGCCACGATTCCGCTGATTCTGAAGCGGGACAAGAATCCGGAGCTGTGTGAGTCCTGCAGGCCGATATCCCTGTTGAATGTGGACGCCAAACTGCTGGCCAAAATTTTGTCCTCCAGGATTGAGGATTGTGTTCCAGACGTTATTTGGGAGGACCAGATGGGGTTTGTTAAGGGTTGGCAGTTGGTGGCCAATGTAAGAAGGTTGTTAAATGTGATCATGATGCCCCCGGTAGGTAGGGAGGTGGAGGTAGTGATTGCAATGGATGCAGAAAAGGCTATTGATCGGGTAGAATGGGATTAACTGTGGGAGGAACTGGGACGGTTTGGATTTGGGCGGGGCTTTATTGTCTGGGTCAGGTTGCTGTATCAGGCTCCTGTGGCAAGTGTGCGGATGAAAAGGACAACATCGGACTGCACCAGGGGACGAGACAGGGTTGCACCCTCTCCCCACTGTTGTTCGCGCTAGCTATAGAGCCGCTGGCAATTGCTCTGAGAGCCTCAAGGGGCTGGAAGGGGCTGGTCCGAAGTGGGGGGGGGGGGAGCACAGAGTCTCGCTCTATGCAGATGACCTACTTCTGTATGTATCGGATCCATTAGAGGGGATGGAAGAAATCATTAGGATTCTAGAGGAACTTGGCCGGTTTTCGGCGTATAAGCTAAATATTGGGAAAAGTGAGATGTTTACGGTCCAGGTGAGGGGACAGGAGAGGCGATTGGGGGAGCTGCCGTTTAGATTAGTAGGAGGAAGCTTTAGGTACCGAGGCATTCATGTGGCGCGGAAATGGGGCCGGCTGCATAAATCAAATCTGGCCCGGTTAGTAGACCAAATGAAGGACGATTTTCGGAGATGGGACGCGCTCACGTTGTCATTAGCTGGGAGGGTGCAGACGGTGAAGATGACCGTCCTCCCGAGGTTCCTGTTCGTGTTTCAATGTCTCCTCATCTTTATTCCGCGGTCCTTTTTTAAACGGGTCAACAAAGTGACCTCTGGCTTTGTTTGGGTGGGCAAGACCACGCAGGAAGGAAGGTAATGCTAGAGCTGCGAATATAGCCATGATCAGGAAGTGGGTGGCGTGGGGGGGGGTGTCGGCATGGGAGCGTATGGAGGCGGCTTCATGCAAGGGCACCAGTTTTGGGGCGTTGGCAGCTGCGCCTCTGCTGTTCCCGCCGGCACGGTACTCCACCAGCCCCGTGGTGGTGGCGGTCCTGAGAGTCGGGGGCAATGGAGGAGAAATGTGGGAGCGGAGGGAGCATCGGTCTGGTCCCCAATCTGTAATTATCACCGGTTTGCCCCGGGAAGTATGGATGGGGGTTCCGGATATGGCGGAGAGCAGGGATTGAGAGGATGGGGGATATGTTTATAGAGGGGAGCTTTCCGAGTATGAGGGCGCTGGAGGAGAAGTTTGGGTTGGCGAGGGGAAACAAATTCAGGTACCTGCAGGTGCAGGTCTTCCTTCGTAAACAGGTGTCAACCTTCCCGCTCCTACCGCTAAGGGGGATTCAGGACAGGATAGTTTCCAGATGGTGGGTAGGAGAAGGGAGCGTCTCGGACATTTACAAGGAACGTATGGGGTCAGAGGAGACGCAGACCGAGGAGCTGAAATGCAAGTGGGAGGAGGAGCTGGGAGGAGAGATAGAGGATGGTCTATGGGCGGACGCGTTGAGTAGAGTCAACGCGTCCGCAACATGTGCCAGGCTCAGCCTGATACAATTTAAGTTCGTTCACCGGGCTCACATGACAATGGTCTGGATGAGCAGATTCTTTGGGGTAGAAGACAGGTGTGCAAAATGTGCGGGAGGACCAGCGAAACATGTCCACATGTTCTGGGCATGTCTGAAGCTTAGGGGATTTTGGCAGGGGTTTGCAGATGTCATGTCGACGGTGTTAAAAACAAGGGTGGCGCTGAGTCCAGAGGTGGCAATTTTCGGGATGTCGGAAGACCCGAGTATCCAGGAGGAGAAAGAGGCAGATGTTCTGGCCTTTGCTTCCCTGGTAGCCCGGAGATGGATACTATTAGCTTGGAGGGACTCAAAGCCCCCGAAGTCGGAGACCTGGCTATCGGACATGGCTAGCTTTCTCTGTTTGGAGAAAATCATGTTCGCCTTGAGAGGGTCATTGTTAGGGTTCGCCCGGAGGTGGCAACCGTTCGTCGACTACTTTGCGGAAAATTAATTGTCAACAGAAGGGGTGGGGGGGGTTAGTTTAGCTTAGAGTAGGGGACCTGTAAGGGAGGGAGACAGCTTTTGCAGTATGTTTATAGTTTCACGTACATTGTTTATTGTGTTGTTATAATTCCAAAAAATACCTCAATAAGATGTTTTTGAAAAAAAAAGCCAGGGGAAGATACTCACACTGTAAAAGAGCATACTGAGGTACCAATTTAAAAATCTAACCGTACAGACAGACCCCCACCAAAGATAAGCTTGGGCATGATGGAATGGGTGTGAATTTGGGGAGTCTTTATGGCAGAGCCACAAATAACTGAAGGCTCCATTTAAGACATGGCTTAGCTTGGCTTACAAAATTATTCTCGCTTTATTCAGATCATTGGAACATGGCAATTGGCCAATCAGCTTTCTGCACAAGAGCACCAGTGTATTCAAGCGAGCTCAGACAAGAAGGACAAGAAAGTACCTGAGACTTGAAAATGGTCCACGGCAAATGGACTGGAGATAAGAGTTAGAATTTCTTTAAATACCAAAACATTTTTGTGTGTAAAGTATTTATTTATTTTGTACTGTCAGCACTAAATTAGAATGTATTAAATTAAAAAATTAACTTCCCCTCCCTGACCGCCAAAACCCCACCTGACCTCAACATCACCCTGACCTCTATTATGGCCCCTCGAATGCCACAATCTGGAAAAGACTGCTAATGCACCCCACTGATAATTTCAGCAGGATGTTCGAGAATCCACAGCCACCACTCACCCACTCCATGTCCTCCCCGCCCACCCCACAAACATACCCACCCCTGCCTCTCTGTGGGTTCAAGAAAATATTGGGCGGTTCCTTTCTGTGTGACTCAAGCTTCCTGCCAAGGAAATATCAAGACCCTGTCAATGGTCAGGATTGCACATGTTTGCAGCGCTTGGCTACTTCCTGACTGACTATGGTCTCAAAAACTGGGAGCACCCAAAGAGTAAGATCTGAGGGAGCCTGATATTTGGCTTCAGACTTCATTGTCATAGAGCTAACATGACAATGCGGCTCAACTTTGGACTGTGTGAGTGGAAAGGTGAGAATTGGAATGGGGAAAGTTCAGGGTGGTTACAGGGAGATCACTGGCTGGCAGGGTCGGGAGGAGCCATGAGCAGCGCCAATCAGAACTGCCCTTACTGTGGGGTTGGGAATAATGTTCTACTGCTCCCAGCTCATCAGTCAGGTGATTCATTTACCTTCTTTGCTGGAGGCCTTCCGTAGGGCTTGTTTATCCAAATACAGCCAATGATGGTGCTAACTGTCTCAGAAAAAACTAGTGTTAGAACCTCAAACTGATATTGGGCCCCATATTTTTATATGCAACAGGTCTAATGCCTGCCTTAGCTATGGGAAAAGGACTCTGCATTTGCCTTCCCCAATATGGCAGACGATGAACTTCCTGTGAACGATTTTGGGAAAGCCAGTTTGTGCCTAGAGAATAGGTACTACAAGGCGCTCATGTTCTGCAATGATGTGAAGACATGAATTAGATTGGCACAATTCAATTAAAAGATGTTTTAGAAAATGCAGGGGAAAAGCAGCCTGAGGATTTTAAGGATAGAATAGGGATAATTGAATATTACATGGAACATGGCGGTTCCTGAGCTGTCAGAACAAGACAGTATCAGGCTAAATAAGGCCAAGAATGACAGGACATGCACAACATATTTCAATTTCTACTGACAAGGTTTAAGATATCCCATTTTGAAAAACAAAACATGTGATGGTCAAATTCTGCCAAATGCATGACCAATAAATAGCCATCCATTGCAGAGAAACCACACTGTGTATTACCAAAGGTGTAAAACCTGAAGATAAATGAAGGGAAGGGCATTTCCATGCATTCAGGCTTTGTATATACATGATGGATGTATTCATATCTCAGTACCCAGAATCATTCCCTATTTATGACCCTGATATAACATAAACCACAACATCAAAGACACACTGTCCAAGAAGATGTTACACAAACTGATCTATAACATTAATCCTTGCAGGAATCGTTTCCAATTGGGAGTACAGTGAGATTCCTCACAAGCCCTGTTTAAGACCTATCTTAATGGAAACTGGAAGATTAACTAGGGAGAAGTTGCATATTTTAGAAAGGTTGTTCCCCAGACATCATGGGTTGTGCTCAAATAAATTCAACACATCATTTATGCCAAACTTGCTTCACTTCTCGAATAGAAATCCACCTGAAAAATAGAGTCCCAATCAGGGAAGGACCAATGCACTTTGCGTTGTTGCAAAGGATTGAGCTAATCTGGCTGCTTCAGTGCAATATTCTGCGTTTGTACTTGTGGTGACTGTATAATTACTGATAATTCACCAGTGCACTGTATTATGTTATGCTATGTTATTAACCCTGTGGGCTTCACCTATGGGCCATTGTGTGGCTTCACCCACAGGGGGATATGTTGGGGCATGTACGGGCTCAGCCCATGGCTCCAACCCTTTAGAGGAACTATAAGAGCAGCTGACCTGCTGGGCCGCCTTCAGTATTGTACCAGTCGCAGGCAGGCTCAGTTCTAAGCTGATTAAAACCACTGTTTACTCCTCCACGTTTCTTCGAGTGAATTGATGGTCGCATCAATTTAATCAGCTTAAAATACTACTATGGAATCAGCCCTCAAACCTGACAGACTGGAACTCGATCCACAGGTCGCGGAGGTGAAATACATTTTTTCGCATTGGCTTCGATGCTTCAAGGCCCATCTCGCCGTGTCATCTACGCCATCCATCACTGATGAACAGAAGCTGAGCATCCTCCACGCACGGGTGAGCCATCGCATTTCTGTCCAGCTCGACGAAGCCGCTTCCTATACAGAGGCCCTCGCACTACTCGAACGCCTCTACGTTCGGCCTGTGAACGAGGTCTACGCGCGACACGTCTTCACCACTCGCCGCCAGCACCCCGGGGAGTCGCGAGATGATTACCTACGCGGCCTCAAAGCCCTCGCGCGCAACTGTAACTACCAGGCCGTTACGGCCACTCAGCACATGGAGCTCGCCGTCCGAGACGTATACGTGGCGGGGGTCCGATCGAACTATGTGAGACAGCGCCTGCTCAAAAAAGGGGCCCAGACCTGGACGACACGGTAAAACTGGCTACCTCTCTGGAGGTCGTTTTTCAGAGCCTTACTGCATTCCCGGCCGACCACGCGACCACCTCGTGGGCCCCCGACCCGAGGCTACCCCAGGCCTGTGATGCGCGGCCGCCCGCCCATCATGGGGGGCTACCCTGCTATTTTTGCGGCCAGTCCCAACACCCCCGACAGCACTGCCCGGCCTGCAACGCGAACTGCAGCAGCTGCGGGCGAAAAGGATACTTCGCCAAGGTCTGCCTGGCCAGGTCTAATAACTCAAACTCACAGACCCGATCCACAGACTCACAGGCCCGCAGACCCTGCAAGGTGGCAGCGTGTCTGCCGACTCCGCCTCTGCACAACACGTGCGACTCATGGGGGCCGCCATCTTGGCCATCCTCCCCCACGCGGCCGGCCACGTGCGATCCATGGGGGCCGCCACCTTGGATGCCATCTTCCTCACCGTCCGCCACACTCGACCAACGGGGGCCGCCATCTTGGCTGCCATCTGCTACGCCGCTCGATGCGTACAACCTACACGGACAGCCAGCGCGGGGCAGCCCTGGCACCACCGATCACGCCGCCGGATACCCACAACTCAGCGCGGTCACCCTGGACCAGTCACGACCTAAGCACCTCCGGAGCTCCATGATGGCCGTCCGGGTTAACGGGTACGAGACACCTTGCCTTTTCAACTCCGGGAGCACAGAAAGCTTCATTCACCCGGACATGGTAAGACGCTGCTCGCTCCCAATATTCCCGATGCAACAAACCATCTCCCTTGCCTCTGAGTCGCACTCGGTGCAAATCCAAGGGTGCACTACTGCAACCCTAGCGATACAGGGCGCTGAGTATGCTAATTTTCAACTATATGTGCTCCCAGACCTCTGCGCTCCTCTCCTTTTGGGACTCGACTTCCAGTGCAATCTCAGGAGCCTAACCCTTAAGTTCGGGGGGCCCCTGCCCCTGCTCACCATATGCAGCCTCGCGACCCTAAAAATCGACGCCCCCCCCGCCCCTCTTCGCAAACCTCACTGCCGATTGCAAGCCAGTAGCCACCAAAACCATAGCATGCAGGACAGGACGTTCATTAGGTCCGAGGTCCAGCGTCTCTTGCGGGAGGAGGTCATAGAGGCCAGCAATAGCCCCTGGAGAGCTCAGGTGGTGGGCATCAAGACCGGGGAAATGTTCCGGGTGGTGGTTGATTACAGCCAGACCATTAGCCGGTTTACGCAACTCGATGCGTACCCCCTTCCCCGGATTGCAGACATGATAAATCAGATCGCGCACTACCGCGTGTTCTCCACGGTGGATCTGAAGTCTGCATACCACCAGCTCCTAATCCGCCCGGAGGATCGCCACTACACAGCGTTTGAGGCAGACGGCCGTCTTTTCCATTTCCTCCGGGTCCCCTTTGGTGTCACGAACGGGGTTTCAGTGTTCCAACGAGCGATGGACCGAATGGTGGACCAGTACAGGCTGAGGGACACGTTTCTGTACTTGGACAATGTCACCATCTGTGGCCATGATCAGCAGGACCACAACACCAACCTCCACCGATTTCTCCAAACCGCCCAAAAACTCAACCTCACCTACAACAAGGAGAAATGCGTTTTCCGCACAACCAGGCTAGCCATCCTCGGCTACGTCGTGGAAAACGGGGTCCTAGGGCCCGACGCTGACCGTATGGGCCCCCTCCTACAACTCCCTCTCCCTCACTGTCCCAAGGCCCTGAAGAGGTGCCTTGGATTTTTCTCCGATTACGCCCAGTGGGTCCCCCAGTATGCAGACAAAGCCCGCCCACTATTTAAGGCCACCCTCTTTCCATTGGCAGCCGAGGCCCGCCAGGCCTTCAACTGCATCAAGGCAGACATCGCCAAAGCCGCGATGCACGTGGTGGACGAGTCCGTCCCCTTCCAGCTGGTAGGAGGTTTACCTTCGTCACCGACCAACGGTTGGTAGCCTTCATATTTGACAATACGCAGCGGGGCAAGATCAAGAATGATAAGATCTTGAGATGGAGGATCAAACTCTCCACCTATAACTACGATATAGTATATCGTCCTGGGAAGCTCAACGAGCCCTCAGATGCCCTGTCCCGCAGCACATGTGCCAGCGCGCAAGATGACCGACTACGGGCTATCCACGATGACCTCTGCCACCCAGAGGTCACCCGGCTCGCCCATTACATCAAGGTCCGCAACCTGCCCTATTCCACTGAGGAGGTCAGAGCTATAACCAGAGACTGCCAAATCTGTGCGGAGTATAAACCGCACTTCTATCGACTGGATAAGGCCCACCTGGTAAAAGCATCCTGGCCCTTTGAACGCCTCAGTATCAATTTCAAAGGGCCCCTCCCCTCCAATAACGACAACACGTACTTCCTGAACATCATAGGTGAGTTCTTCCGCTTCCCGTTTGCCATCCCCTGCCCCGATATGACCACCCCCACTGTCATTAAAGTCCTGCATAGTGTCTTCACCCTGTTTGGTTTCCCCAGTTATGTCCACAGCGACAGGGGTTCATCATTCATGAGCAACGAACTGCGTCCGTACCTGCTCAGTAAGGGCATCGCCTCGAGCAGGACTACCAGTTATAACCCCAGGAGAAACGGGCAGGTGGAGAGGGAGAACGCAGCGGTCTGGAAGACCGTCCTACTGACCCTATGGTCCAGGAATCTCCCAGTTTCTCACTGGCAGCAGGTCCTCCCCGATGCGCTGCACGCTATCAGGTCCCTCCTTTGCATGGCCACAAACTCCTCATGACTGCTTGTTTGTTTTCCCCAGGGGAGCTACCTTAGGGGCCTCGCTTCCACCCTGGCTGATGACACCGGGTCCAGTCCGCCTCCGAAAACATGTTCGGAGCCATAAGACCGACCCCCTGGTAGTGAGGGTCCAGCTCCTGCACTCCAACCCACACTATGCGTACATCGAACACCCCGATGGCCGGCAAGATACCGTCTCCCTTCTTGGACCTGGCACCCACAGGCTCCACCACCACTACCACTACTGCATCCCCCACACTATGTCCCATCCAACCTCCCGTGTTCAGCACCCCCACCCCTATATGGTTCCCGCGCTCCCTCCCACCCGCCGCACCGGTCCACAGGAATGAAGCTCCGGAAGAGCCGCTCCCGGAGTCCACGCCTATGCCCACTCCAGACCCACTTCCACAGCCACCTGAAGCGGCTGCAACACCAGTGCTTCGGCGGTCGCAATGTACAATCCGGGCACCGGACCGACTGAATCTATGAGCCCGTCACCCCCGCCGGACTTCATTTTTTAAACAGGGGCTGAATGTGGTGAATGTATAATTACTGATAGTTCACAAGTGCACTGTATTGTTATGTTATGTTATTAACCCTGTGGGCTCCACCTATGGGCCATTGTGTGGCTTCACCCACAGAGGGATATGTTGGGGCATGTACGGGCTCCGCCCATGGCTCCAACCCTTTAGAGGAAGTATAAAAGCTTGCGGGACCTGCGGGGCCGCCTTCAGTATTGTACCGGTCGCAGGCAGGCACAGTTCTAAGCTGATTAAAACCACAGTTTACTTCTCCACGTGTCTTCGAGTGATTTGATGGTCGCATCAGTACTCACAGCAGAGCACTATGTTTTCCAAGACTACCCACTGGTTAAAGCTGCAGTGTTTCCAATCATTTTTGCAAACCCTGCACTAACTGGAATCTGCACTCTCGGCAAGACTCAGGGCCAGAACAGTAAAGTCTGAAAATCATCCCTTGAATACAAGGACATCACATTGTAATATTTGTCAACTACATCACAATGCATTGCGAGCACCAGTGTAGATAGCTGGTTTCAGATGCCAGCAGCTTTTGACTGGCCATAAATATTTTCCAATAGCAGAGAAGCTGCAAGAGGCAGTGGGATTTGAAAGCTACAAAGGCACGAGAGCGGGAGGGGATTTCTGGATTTCTTTTGAACTAGGCAGACTCCTTCAGCTCTAATTCCAATTGAACACTGCACAATTGCCCACCCTGGCATACTAGATGCATTGCAGGGAGAGCGTGTTACTGACCGTTTCTCAGGATTTCAATGTTTCTTCAGGACTTGTGCACATGTTCATAGAATCATAGAATTTACAGTGCAGGAGGCCATTCGGCCCATCGAATCTGCACCGGCCCTTGGAAAGACCACCCTAATTAAGCCCACAGCTTCACCCTATCCCCATAACCCTGTAACCCCAGATAACATTTTTGGACACAAAGGGCAATTTGAAATGACCAATCCACCTAATCTGCACATCTTTGGACTGTGGGAGGAAACCGGAGCACCCGGAGGAAACCCACGCAGACATGGGAGAACGTACAGATTCTGCACAGACAGTGATCCAAGCTGGGAATCAAACCTGGGACCCTCGAGCTGTGAAGCAACTGTGCTAACCACTGTGCTACCTTGCCGCCCAGCATGCTCCCAGCATCTTTTGCACCAGTCGGTCAAGCAGATGTGCATTAGAATCATAGAATTTGATGTGTTATGTACTCTGGGATAACACAGGCTGGAACTGGATGCAGCTTTAACCAAAAGATACTCCAGACCTTGAAGTTAGGTCAATCAGATTTACTGAACCAGTAGCAGTTAGCACAGTTCTCTACGAGTTCGTCTCTCTGCTAAGCTAAGTGTGGTTACTCTGTCTGACTGAACCAGACTCGCTCTTAGCCACGTGCTGGAGGTATGATACTGTACATACACCCTGACTCACTCTGTAGATGTTCATCAGTGGAAAGAGGCAGAGTGTGAGTGCCTCGTGCCTTTTATAGTGAGATACCACCCCTGAGTGTCCTGCCTGCTCATTGGTCATGTCCTGTTCTCTGTGTTCATTAACTGCCTGTCTGTGCCTGTCTGTATATCATTATCTGCATGTCTGCATATCATGACATCTCCCCTTTTTTTATGTTTTGTTGGCACATGGGAACGTACTTACATGTGGTGGCGTATATTAACATATTTACAAGCGGTGGCATATGTGAACGTATTTACATGTGAAGACAGCTGTCTAATGTGAGAAAACAGAACATAGCAAACAAAACAAATGTTCATAAGTCCAGTCTCTGGGGCTTGCGTCTGATCCTTGTCGACCGCCGGAGAAGTGGTGGTGGGGACGATGGCGCCTTCACAGGCGGGATGGAAGCCTGACTGGTGGCCTCATAGTTCGAGGTATCAGGAGGTGGCAAAACAACGGACGGAAATGGAGAAGAAAGCAGTTGCGGGCAGGCAACTTTGTGCAGTGCCTGTCTGTTTCGTCGCACAACAGAACCGTCAGCCATACGTACAACATACGAGCAGGGCGCAGCCTGTCGAACAACGACAGCTGGAGCAGACCAGCCACCATCCGGTATCTTGATCCTGACTGTCTGCCGGGGATAACACGGGCAAATCGGTGGCATGAGCATCATAGCCCTGCTTTTGCTGGTTTTGGAGCTGCTGCACCTTCTGTAGCACCGGGAGGTGATCCAGGTTGGGCAAGTGTACGGCTGGAAGTGTCGTCCGCAGGTCCCTGTTCATCAGGAGTTGAGCTGGCGATATGCCAGTAGACAGTAGGGTCGCCCTGTACACAAGCAGCGCAAGGTAGATATCAGAAGCAGAATCCGAGCCTTGCAGATGAGCTGTTTCACAATGTGCTCCCCTTTTTCAACCTTCCCATTGGACTGCGGATAGTGTGGGCTGGAAGTGACATGTTTGAAATGGTATGACTTGGCAAACATAGACCGCTCGTGGCTGTTGAAGCACGGGCCATTGTCACGCATGACAGTGAGTGGGATACCATGCCTGGAGAACGTCTCCTTACAGGCCTTGATGACGGTCCGAGATGTGAGGTCTGAGGTCAGGGTAATTGGAGAAATAGTCAATAATCAACACGTAGTCACGACCATTCGCACGAAAGAGGTCGATGCCAACCTTGGACCACAGGGAGGTCTCGATTTCATGCTGCTAGAGCGTCTCCTTGCTCTGCGCTGGCTGGAAGCGTTGACAGGCCGCACAGTTGAGGACCATGTTCAAGATGTCCTGGCCAATACCGGGCCAGTAGACAGCCTGCCTGGCTCTGCATCTGCACTTCTCGACGCCCAGGTGTCCCTCATGGATTTGACGGAGCACCAAGCTCTGGAGACTGAGTGGAATGACAATCCAGTCCAGCTTGAGGAGGATACCATCTATCACCGTCAGGTCATCCTTTACACTGTAAAATTGAGGGCACTGCCCTTTCTGCCAGCCATTGGTGAGGTGGTGCATGACATGCTGCAAGAGGGGGTCTTTGGCTGTCTCCTCACGGATACGAACCACCTTCTCATCAGACGCCGGGAGGGTGCTAGCACACAGCTGCACGTGTGATTCAATCTGCTGGATGATTTCCAGCGGTTCAGTAGGCAATGTGATGGAGCGGGACAATGCATCAGCGATGATGAGCTCTTTGCCAGGCATGGACACTAGGTCAAAGTTGTACCTTTTGAGTTTGAGGAGGATGCGCTGCAACCGAGGCGTCATGTCGTTCAGGTCCTTGTGGATAATGTTGACCAGAGGCCTATGATCCGTCTCGACAGTGAATGTCGGCAGGCTGTAGACATAGCTGTGAAACTTGAGAATGCCAGTGAGAAGATCCAGGCATTCCTTCTCTATTTGCGCATACCTTGTTTCAGTGGGTGTCATGGCCCTCGATGCGTAGGCTACCGGTGCCCAGGATGAAGTGTCATCGCGTTGAAGCAGCACCGCTCCGATGCAATCCTGGCTCGCATCTGTCGAGATCTTCGTCTCCCTGTCCGGGTCAAAAAATGCCAAGACGGGTGCAGTGGTGAGCTTGGCTTTCAGCTCCAACCACTCTGCCTGATGTGCTGCCTTCCACTCAAAGGCAGTGGACTTTTTCACCAGGTTTCATAGGGCCGTGGTGTGTGAGGCCAGGTTTGGGATGAATTTGCCCAGGAAATTGACCATGCCCAGGAAGCGCAATACCGCCTTCTTATCTTCAGGGACCTTCATGGTTTCGATGGCCTTGACCTTGTCTGTGTCCGGGTGCACGCCCTGCTGAGAGACCTGGTCACCTAGGAACTTGACTGTTGACATGCCAAAGCAACGTTTGGACCTGTTCAGCTTCAGGCCATTGGCATGGACACGGCGGAATACCTGCTGGAGACGGGAAACATGCTCTTCAGGGGTTGTGGACCATATGTTGATGTCGTCCATGTACACACGAACCCCTTCAATGCCCTCCATCATCTGCTCTATGATGCGATGGAAGATCTCCGATGCCGAGACAATGCCAAATGGCATGCGATTATAGCAGTATCTGCCAAACGGTGTGTTGAAGGTGCAGAGCCTTCTGCTGGACTCATCCAGCTGGATTTGCCAAAATCCATGTTACGCATCTAACTTGGTGAAAAAACATGCGTGTGCCATCTCATTGGTGAGTTCCTCCCGCTTCAGGATGGGGTAGTGTTCACGCATTATATTCTTATTGAGATCCTTGGGATCAATGCAGATGTGCAGGTCTCCCGAAGTCTTTATAACACATACCATCGAGCTGACCCAGTCAGTCGGTTCGGTTACCTTGGAAATGATGCCCTGTTGCTGAAGATCCTTGAGCTGTGCCTTCAGGCGCTCCCTCAGCGGAGCCGGGACCCGGCATGGTACGTGGACTTGGCATCAGGTCGTACAGAATCTTGTATCGATATGGCAGCATGCCCATCCCGTCGAACACATCTGGATACTGAGCGAGTATGCGAAGATCCACATTGGAGGATGTCGTTGTGTAAACCCGTTGCACGAGGTTCAGCTGCTTGCAGACCTGCGCGCCAAGTAGGGATGTCCTGTCTGGCTTGACAATTTCAAAACGTAACCGTGCATGGGTGCTCCGGTTGGAGCCGAGTAGATGGCAGGATTCCAGTGCCGTGATGGCATTTCCGTTGTAGTCCAGGAGCCTGCAGGCTGCTGGAAGGACTTGGGGAGCTTCTTAATGCGTTTGAAATCTGCCTGTGAGAGGAGGTTGGCAGAAGCATCGCTGTCCAGCTTAAACTGGTTGGAGCAGTGGTTGACCTGCATCACCACACGCCATTCGTCCGCAGAATCCACAGCGAGGATGGATTGAATTTGTGATGAGTTGGATGTGGCATATTCACATTTGGTAATGATGCCCACACAGTAGGCGGAGTTGAGGCATTCTTCCTCTGGATCCGTTGTGCTACCAGGATCAGAATCCTGTAATTGGTGTTGCACACTCTGAACACGCCGTCGTCGGAATTGGGAGCGCTGGCCCCTGACTGGTGGTGCAGACCTGCACAAGGCTGCATAGTGTCCAAGCTTCCCATAGTTTAAACATCGCCTGCCTCTTGCAGGGCAGCGTTTCTTTCAGTGGGCGTTGCTGCAGTTCGAGCACGTCATGACATCAGCGTCCTGATGCTTTGTCGCACATGCGCAGTGCGGGTGTCGGCCGCCTCGTTATCCCGTTCGCATCACGCATGCGTGGGGCCCCGGGAAAAGTGTGCAAAATGGCCGCTTTCATCAATGCTGAGGCGCTGCATCCGGGAGATGGCCTGCACACTCTCTGCCTCGTGGGAGGCAAGTTTCTCATTTTCAGCCGACTTACATACATAGACATAGAACATACAGTGCAGAAGGAGGCCATTCGGCCCATCGAGTCTGCACCGACCCACATTAATCCCTCACTTCCACCCAATAACCCCTCCCAACCTTTATGGACACTACGGGTAATTTAGCATGGCCAATCCACCTAACCTGCACGTCTTTGGACTGTGGGAGGAAACCGGAGCACCCGGAGGAAACCCACGCGGACACGGGGAGAACGTGCAAACTCCGCACAGACAGTGACCCAGCGGGGAATCGAACCTGGGACCCTGGCGCTGTGAAGCCACAGTGCTAATCACTTGTGCTACCGTGCTACTTGTACTGGGCATAACGATTTTTGGCGTGCTCATGCACTGTGCATGTTTGAATCGCGACTGGCAGGGTCATATGCTTGATTTTCAGTCGCTGCTCTCTCAGAGGATCAGAGTCAACTCCAAAAACGATTTGGTCTTTGATCATGGAGTTAGCGATATCACCAAAGTTGCAGGACAGCGCTAGCAGGCAGAGGTTAGTTAAGAAGGAGTTGAAAGATTCATCTTTACCTTTACCTTGTTTGAATATGTAGCGCTCGAAGATTTCATTGGTGTCCACTTCACAGTGACTGTCAAACTTGTCCAGAATGGTCTGAAACTTTGTCTTGTCCTGGCCTTCGGTGAAGTGAAAAGAGTTGAAGAGTTTGATGGCTTGATCAGCCGCTGTTGAGAGGAGAAGTGCGATCTTCCTTGCATCAGACGCACCCACGAGGTCTGAAGCTTCGATGTACAGCAGAAACTTTTGCTTGAATGTCTGCCAGTTGGCACTGAGATTGCCGGAGGTCCTGAGCTGGTGAGGAGCCTGAATCTTCTCCATGGTGCCAGGATACATTCGCTGGTCATCGTGGAATGGACTGAGGTAAACCACCTGGATTAAGCAGTCTCCTGGTAGCATGTCGTGTTATGTACTCTGGAATAACACAGGCTGCAACTGGATGCAGCTTTAACCAAAAGATACTCCAGACCTTGAAGTTAGTTAAATCTGATTTACTGAACCAGTAAAGTTAGCACAGTTCTCTATGAGTTCGACTCTCTGCTAACCAAAGTGTGGTTACTCTGTCTGACTGAACCAGACTAGCTCTTAGCCACGTGCTGGAGGTGTGATACTGTACATACACCCTGACTCACTCTATAGATGTTCATCAGTGGAAAGAGGCGGAGTGTGAGTGCCTCGTGTCTTTTATAGTGAGATACCACGCCTCAGTGACCCGCCTGCTCATTGGTCATGTCCTGTTCTCTGTGTTCATTAGCTGCCTGTCTGTATATCATTATCTGCATGCCTGCATATCATGACAGAATTGACAGTGCAGAAGGAGGCCATTCGGCCCATCGAGTCTGCACCGGCCCTTGGAAAGACCACCTTACTTAAGCCCATACCTCCACCCCATCCCCTTAACCCAGTAACCCCACTTAACGCTTTTTGGACACTAAAGGCATGTTGTGCCGAACCTTTGTCCCAGATTAATCATAGATTATCATTGAAGTTACAGTGCAGAAGGAGGCCATTCGGCCCATTGTGTCTGCACCGGTTCTTGGAAAGAGCACCCTACCCAAAGTCAACACCTCCACCCAACACTAAGGGCAATTTTGGACACTAAGGGCAATTTATCATGTCCAATCCACCTAACCTGCATATCTTTGGACTGTGGGAGGAAACCGGAGCACCCGGAGGAAACCCACGCAGACACGGGGAGGATGGGAAGACTCCACACAGACAGTGATCCAAGCCAGGAATTCGAACCTGGGACCCTGGAGCTGTGAAGTAGCTGTGCTAACCACTGTGCTACCATGTCACCCAATGTTTCATCTGCATTTTGCTCAGTTTCGGTTCCGCCAGAGTCACTCAGCTCCTAACCTCATTACAGCCTTGGCTCAAACATGGACAAAAGTGCTGAATGCCAGAGGTGAGGTGAGAGTGACTGCAGAGGGCAGCAGAGCGGAGCTGCTGATTGGCTGTTGCGGGGAAAGGTTGCATCAGTGCATTGCGGTCACTGCATCCAGAAAGTGTACCTGAGCAAGACACCCTAGGTGTTCAAGTCAAGGCAAGCATCCAGCAGAGGGCAGTAGAGCAGAGCTGCTGATTGGCTGTTGCTGGAAAAATTTACATCAGTGCATTGCGGTCACCGTATTTTGAAGGTGGTTTGTGGAGGAGCTGTTGTCAAGTGACAGTTAAACCCAAAACACTTCTTCAGTGTTTCCCTCCCTACCTCCTCCTCTAACCAAAAAAATAGACAATCACTGTAAGGATCCCGGACGAGTAAAGATCAAAAGGGAGACTCGAGGGCAGGTAGAAGTAGAAAGAATTTGAATTGTGACGTCACCGCCTGCAGGTAAGTGATTGGCTGGTGACTGGTAAGTAGTTTTTCTTTTCCCTGTTATCAGGCGGGGCGCAGTGGTTGCTGAGTGAGTGCTTGCTGAGAAGGGGAGTACATTTTTTAAAAAACTTACTGTTGGGAGTTTCCAGCTGAATCCAGTCGGAGTGAGGACAGAGTGACTGCTGGTGAAAGAGCGCGAGGAGAGCGGTGAGGACTCAGTGAAAGAGCGCAAGGAGAGCGGTGGAGACTCAGTGAAACAGCACGAGGAGAGCGGCGGAATTCAATGAAAGAGCGTGAGGAGAGCTACGGAGACTCAGTGAAAGAGCGCGAGGAGAGCGGTGGGGACTCAGTGAAAGAGCGCAAGGAGAGCGGTGGAGACTCAGTGAAACAGCACGAGGAGAGCGTCGGAATTCAATGAAAGAGCGTGAGGAGAGCTGCGGAGATTCAGTGAAAGAGCGCGAGGAGAGCGCCGGGGACACAGTGAAAGAGCGCGAGGAGAGCGGCGGAGACTCAATGAAAGAGCGCGAGAAGTGCTGCGGAGACTCAGTGAAAGAGCGCGAGGAGAGCGGCGGGGACACAGGATAAAAGAGCGCGAGGAGAGCGGCGGAGACTCAGTGAAAGAGCGGGAGAAGAGCGCCGCGGACACAGGATAAATGAGCACGAGGAGAGCTGCGGGAACACAGGATAAAAGAGTGCAAGGAGAGCGGCGGGGTCACAGGATAAAAGATCGTGAGGAGAGCAGCGCAGTGGTTGCTGAGTGAGTGCTTGCTGAGAAGGGGAGTACATTATTTTTTAAACTTACTGTTGGGAGTTTCCAGCTGAATCCGGTCGGAGTGAGGACAGAGTGACTGCTGGTGAAAGAGCGCAAGGAGAGCGGTGGAGAGTCAGTGAAAGAGCGCGAGGAGAGCGCCGAGGACACAGTGAAAGAGCGCGAGGAGAGCGGCGGAGACTCATTGATAGAGCGCGAGGAGAGCTGCGGAGACTCAGTGAAAGAGCGTGAGGAGAGCGGCGGGGTCACAGGATAAAAGAGCGCGAGGAGACCGGCGGAGACTCAGTGAAAGAGCGCGAGGAGAGCGGCGGGGACACAGGGTAAAAGAGCGTGAGGAGAGCGGCAGGGACACAGGATAAAAGAGCGGCGGGGACACAGCTGCCGGAGAAGCGGCCTTCAGATTTTCGGCGGGAGCAGTGGCCAGGGTTCTGTCGGGAAGGTAAGTTTATCCTCTTTAAAAACTTTTAAAACTTACCTTGAAGAGTGACATCACAGCAAAGCAGTAACCTGATTGGCTGGTAAGGAAAGTGCTCCAATTAGCAGTAGCTGGGAGAAATTTAACTCTTCGTGTGTTGGTAAGTATTGTGATTGGTAAGCAAAATCTTTTTCCTTTCACTTATTCATTATTTGATATTATATTTGTGATCAGTTAAGGTAAAATGTAAAAATGGCAGGAGATCCCAGACCCGTGTTATGCTCCTTGTGCTCAATATGGGAGTTCAGGGACGCGGCCGATGCCCCTAACTCCTTCATGTGCGGGAAGTGTGTCCAGCTGCAGCTCCTGTTAGACCACATGATGGCTCTGGAGCTGCGGGTGGACTCACTTTGGAGCATCCGCGATGCTGAGGAGGTTGTGGATAGCACGTTCAGTGAGTTGGTCACACCGCAGATTAGGATTTGTGAGGGAGACAGGGAATGGGTGACCAAAAGGCAGAGAAAGAGCAGGAAGGCAGTGCAGGTGTCCCCTGTGGTCATCTCCCTCCAAAACAGGTATACCATTTTGGATACTGTTGGGGGAGATGACTCACCGGGGAAGGCAGTAGTAGCCAGGCTCATGGCACCGTGTCTGGCTCTGCTGCACAGATGGGCGGGAAAAAGACTGGTTGGGCTGTAGTCATAGGAGATTCAATCGTAAGGGGAGTAGACAGGCGTTTCTGTGGTCGAAAACGAGACTCCCGAATGGTATGTTTCCTCCCGGGTGCACGGGTCAGGGATGTCTCAGATCGGCTGCAGGACATACTGAAGGGGGAGGGTGAACAGCCAGTTGTCATGGTGCATATAGGCACCAATGATATAGGTAAAAAACGGGATGAGGTCCTACAATCAGAATTTAGGGAGTTAGGAGATAAGTTGAAAAGTAGGACCTCAAAGGTAGTAATCTCAGGATTGCTACCAGTGCCATGAGACAGTCAGAGTAGAAATTCAAGATTAGTCAGAATGAATACGTGGCTTGAGAGATGGTGCAGGAGGGAGGGGTTCAGATTTTTGGGAAATTGGAACCGGTTCTGGGGGCGGTGGGACCATTACAAATTGGACGGTCTACACCTGGGCAGGGCTGGAACCAATGTCCTAGGGGGTGCTTTTGCTAACACTGTTGGGGAGGTTTTAAACTAATGTGGCAGGTGGATGAGAACCAGATTAGGAAGTTAGAGGTCAGTAAAGAGGCAGCAACTAAAGCCAGTAAGGTACTAGATAATAAACTCAATGTGACTAAGGGGAAGAGTAGCCAGGGAAGAGATGATGAACGCAAAGGTGGTCTGAGGTGCATTTGTTTCAATGCGAGAAGTGTAGCAGGTAAGGTAGATGAAATTAGGGCTTGGATTAGTACCTGGGAATATGATGTTATTGGTATTACTGAGACTTGGTTGAGGGAAGGGCAAGACTGGCAACTAAATATCGAGGGTATAGTTGCTTCAGGAGGGATAGAGAGGGAGGTAAAAGGGGTGGAGGAGTTGGATTACTGGTCAGAGATGATATCACAGCTGTGATTAAGGATGGCATGATGGAGGATTCGAGCACTGAGGCAATATGGGTAGAGCTAAGAAATAGGAAGGGTGCAGTAACATTGTTGGGACTTTACTACAGGCCTCCAAAAAGAGAGTGTGAAGTAGAGGTACAAATATGAAGACAGATTATAGAAAAATGTAGGAGCAATAGGGTGGTCTTGATGGGAGATTTTAACTTCCCCAACATTGAATGGTACTCATGTAGTGTTGGAGGCGTAGATGAAGCAGAATTTGTAAGCAGCATCCAGGAGAGTTTTTTAGAGCCTCTTATAAAGCCTGTTAGCCAAATATCTTTGGCTAACAGGGTTAAGGAAAATCCCAAAGCCTTGTATTCGTATATAAGGAGCAAGAGGGTAACTAGAGTAAGGATTGACCCACTCAAAGACAAAAGAGGGAATTTATGCATGGAGTCAGAGGAAATGGGTGAGATTCTTAGTGAGTACTTTGCATCGGTATTCACCAAGGAGAGGGACATGACGGATGTTGAGGCTAGGGATGGATGTTTAAACACTCTAGGTCAAGTCGGCATAAGGAAGGGGGAAGTTTTGGGTATTCTAAAAGGCATTAAGGTGGACAAGTCCCCAGGTCCGGATGGGATCTATCCCAGGTTACTGAGGGAAGCGAGGGACAAAATAGCTGGGGCCTTAACAGATAACAGGGCCTTTGCAGCATCCTTGAGCACGGGTGAGGTCCTGGAGGACTGGAGAATTGCTAATGTTGTCCCTTTGTTTAAGAAGGGTAGCAGGGATAATCCAGGGAATTATAGACCTGTGAGCTTGACGTCAGTGGTAGGCAAACTGTTGGAGAAGATACTGAGGGATAGGATCTATTCACATTTGGAAGAAAATAGACTTATCAGTGATAGGCAGCATGGTTTTGTGCAAGGAAGGTCATGTCTTACAAACCTAATGGAATTCTTTGAGGAAGTGACAAAGTTAATTGATGAGGGAAGGGCTGTAGATGTCATACATGGACTTCAGTAAGGTGTTTGATAAAGTTTCCCATGGCAGGTTGATGGAAAAAGTGAAGTTGTATGGGGTTCAGGGTGTACTAGCTAGATGGATAAAGAACTGGCTGGGCAACAGGAGACAAAGAGTAGTGGTGGAAGGGAATGTCTCAAAATGGAGAAAGGTGACTAGTGGTGTTCCACAGGGATCCATGCTCGGACCACTGTTGTTTGTGATATACATAAATGACCTGGACGAAGGTATAGGTGGTCTGATTAGCAAGTTTGCAGATGATACTAAGATTGGTGGAGTTGCAGATAGCAAGGAGGACTGTCAGAGAATACAGCAAAATATAGATAGATTGGAGAGTTGGGCAGAGAAATGGCAGATGGAGTTCAATCCAGGCAAATGCGAGGTGATGCATTTTGGAAGATCTAATTCAAGAGCGGACTATACGGTCAATGGAAGAGTCCTGGGGAAAATTGATGTACAGAGAGATCTGGGAGTTCAGGTCCATTGTACCCTGAATGTGGCAACGCAGGTCGATAGAATGGTCAAGAAGGCATACAGCATGCTTGCCTTCATCGGACGGGGTATTGATTACAAGAGTCGGCAGGTCATGTTACAGTTGTATAGGACTTTGGTAGGCCACATTTGGAATACTGCGTGCAGTTCTGGTCGCCACATTACCAGAAGGATGTGGATGCTTTAGAGAGGGTGCAGAGGAGGTTCACCAGGATGTTGCCTGGTGTGGAGGGTGCTAGCTATGAAGAAAGGTTGAGTAGGTTAGGATTGTTTTCATTGGAAAGACGGAGGTTGAGGGGGGACCTGATTGAGGTCTACAAAATTATGAGAGGTATGGACAGGGTGGATAGCAACAAGCTTTTTCCAAGAGTGGGGGTGTCAATTACAAGGGGTCAAGATTTCAAGGTGAGAGGGGGAAAGTTTAAGGGAGATAACAAACAAAGAACAAAGAAATGTACAGCACAGGAACAGGCCCTTCGGCCCTCCAAGCCCGTGCCGACCATACTGCCCGACTAAACTACAATCTTCTACACTTCCTGGGTCCGTATCCTTCTATTCCCATCCTATTCATATATTTGTCAAGATGCCCCTTAAATGTCCCTATCGTCCCTGCTTCCACTACCTCCTCCGGTAGTGAGTTCCAGGCACCCACTACCCTCTGCGTAAAAAACTTGCCTCGTACATCTACTCTGTGCGGGGAAAGTTTTTTACGCAGAGGGTGGTGGGTGCCTTGAACGCTTTGCCAGTGGAGGTGGTAGAGGTGGGCACGATAGCATAATTTAAGATGCATCTGGACAGATATATGAACGGGCGGGGAACAGAGGGAACTAGATCCTTGGAAAATAGAAGACAGGTTTAGATAAAGGATCTGGATCGGCGCAGGCTGGGAGGGCCGAAGGGCTTGTTCCTGTGCTGTAATTTTCTTTGTTCTTTGTTCTTGACATCAAGGCAGCATTTGACCGAGTATGACATCAAGGCGCCCTCGCTAAACTGGAATTAATGGGAAAACTCTCCATTGGCATTACCATCTCTGAATCCCCCACAATGAACATCCTGGGGGTTACCATTGATCAGAAACTGAACTGGGCTCGCCCCATTAATACTGCGGCTACCAGGGCAGGTCAAAGACTAGGAATCCTATAACGAGTAACTCATCCCCTGACCCTCCAAAGCCTGTCCACTATCTACAAGGCACAAGTCAGGAGTGTATTGCCTGGATGAGTCCAGCTCCAACAACACTCAAGAAACTTGACACCATCCACGACAAAGCAGCCCACTTGATTGCTCCTCCTACCACAAACATTCAAACCCTGCACCACCGACGAACAGTGGCAGCCGTGTGCACCATCTACAAAATGCACTGTAGTAATTCACCAAGGTTCCTCAGACAGCACCCTCCAACCCACTACCACTACCATCTGGAAGGACAAGAGCAGCAGTCACCTGGGACCCCACCACCTGGAGGTTCTTCTCCAAGTCACTCACCACCCTGACGTGGATATATGTAGCCATTCCTTCACTGTCGCTGGGACAAAATCCTGGAACTCCCTCCCTAACAGCACAGTGGGTGTACCTACACCTCAAAGACTGCAGCGGTTCAATGAGGCAGTTCACCAACGTCCTTCTGAAGGGCAACTAGGGAGGGGCAATAATTGCTGGCCTAACCAGCGACGCCCACATCCTGTAAATTATTTTTTTTAAAGAATGTTACATTACGCATGCAACAGGATTTCTATCGCATCATAAGACCATTATCACTTTCATGGATTCATAGAAATGTAATCAACAGCATTATGCATTCCAGTTTATGCAATAAGGTAAATAGGCCATCGGATCAGAGTTGAATTTCTTCCTGCCATAATCTGGTTCTATATATGTCTGCAAGGACTACAGGGTTTTTTTTATTCATGAGATGTGGGCACCGTTGGTTGGGTGTTACGAACCCCAACCAGACCCCAACAGTGGCTCGGAAACAGCACAAAAATATTTCATTTTACTTTTGTACGACTGTGAGAAAAGGATACTTTGCTCCAGAAGTGATTGCATGAAAAAATAGGGATATGGTGTGTTAAAACAAACTTTATTACCCAAAAAAGACTGACAAATGACCCCTTAAACAATACTACTCAATACAGTGAAAACAATACCCTTAATTGCTGTCTTTATTCCCACTTAAACAACAAGAAAACAACCATCTCAGCTCTCAATCCATCTTAAATACCATTGGCACAGAGGAATACTTGCTTTCCAGAATTATTCTTTGAGGAAGAGATCTCTTGACATTGCTTTACAGAGAAGAAACAACTCCGGTCAGATCCATGCAAAAACTTTGGCTGTATATATTCAAAACCACAAGTCGGTATTCCTACTTCCGGCTTACAAACAGCAACTCAAACATGCTGAGCCAGTCAAGAAAACCATGCAGTGCTGGTCCGAGGCATCTGAGGACATCCTCCGTGACTGATTGGAGTCTGTGGACTGGTCCATTTGCAGCTAACCTGGACGAGTACGCAACCACCGTCACAGACTTCATCAGTAAGTGTGTCGAGGACTGTGTACCAAAGAAGACAAAACGGGCGTTCCCCAATCGGAAAACCTGGCTCAACTAAAGGGTTCACTCCCTGCTGAAGTTCCGGACAGAGGCGTTCAAGTCTGACGGCCCTGACCTAAATAAGAAACACAGGTACGACGTATAGAAAGCCATCAGGGACGCCAAAAGGCAATGCCGCATCAAACTAGAGTCCCAGGCCAACGACACTAACCCACGATGACTATGGCAGAGCCTACACAAGATCACAGGCTTCGAAGCAAGGCCAGGCAGGATATCTGGGGCCGGAGCATTCCTCCCTGATGATCTGAACAAGTTCTATGCCCGCTTTGAGCAGTCAGCCAATGTATCAGTGCCACCCGCCCCAACAGCCCTGATATGACTGTGGTGGGTCGTATCTCAAACAACGACGAATCAGACTACAGAAGGGAGAGAAATCACTTGGTTGCATAGTGTACCGAAAACAACCTCTCTCTAAATGTTGGTAACACCAAGGAACTGATCGTTGACTTCAGGAAGCGTAGCGCGACACACACTCCTGTCTACATCAATGGCTCTGAAGTGGAGATGGTTGGCACCTTTAAGTTCCTGGGGGTCACATAGATCCATAGAAGCTAGGCACAAGAGGAGGCCTTTTGGCCCTTCGAGCCTGCTCCGCCATTCATCACGATCATGGCTGATCATCCAACTCAATAGTCTAATCCTGCTTTCTCCCCATAGCCTTTGATCCCATTCTCCCCAAGTGCTATAGCCAGGCGCGTCTTGAATATATTCAAAATTTTTGCATCAACTACTTCATGTGGTAACCACCACCAACAATCTGTCCTAGTCCACAGTCAGAAAAGCCCAACAACGTCTCTACTTCCTACGGAAGCTAAAGAAATTCAGCATGTCTGCATCGATTCTCACAAACGTCTCCAGATTTGCAATAGAGAACATCCTATCCGGCTGCATTACAGCATGGTATGGCAACTGCTCGGCCCAAGATTGCAAGAAACTGCAGAGTGTGGTGAACTCAGCCCAACGCATCACACAAGCTTGCCACTCCCACATTGATTCTGTCTACACCTCCCTCGGCCTCAGGAAGGCAGACAGCATTATTAGAGACCCCTCCCACACAGGCATTTCCTTCTTCCAGACCCTTCCATCAGGCAGAAGGTACAGAAGTTTGAAGACCCACACATAAAAATAATAATCGCTTATTGTCACAAGTAGGTTTCAATGAAGTTATTGTGAAAAGCCCCTAGTCGCCACATTCAGGCACCTGTTCAGGGAGGCCGGTACGGGAATTGAACCCACGCTGCTGGCATTATTCTGCATTGCAAGCCAGCTATTTAGCCCACTGTGCTAAACCAGCCCCATCCAGACATAAGAACAACTTCTTTATCACAGCTACAAGACTCCTCAACGACTCCTCCTCGGACTGATCTGTTCCATGTAAGAACACTATTCACGACGCCCTATGCTGCTCTTGTTCATGTATTTGCTTTGTTTGGCCACTTATTCCGCACTGTAACCAATCACTGTTTGGCGATGTACCATTTTTCAATGTACTCTGTTGATTATTCTTTTTGTCCACTATGTACGTACTGTGGACGTTCCCTCGGCTGCAGAAAAATACTTTTCACTGTATTTCGATACATGTGACAATAAATCAAATCATCAATCATCAGCACCATCAAAAGCTGTTTCAACTGGCTTGTTTCAGCTCCCCTTTGACCTCAGACAAGTCTGAACTGCTTTAAGGACTGTTAATCTCTTTTGAACTAACCTGTGGAGAGTAAAACACGACTTGAGTTTCCAGCTTCATCTAGAATAGAACTGAACTGAAAATGCTTTCTCAAATATTTTGGTGCCTTAGCTCCACCCACCAATGTCATCATCTCACAAGGCTGAAAACTAATGAACTTCCCAGGGAATGCCCTTAATCAAAACAAAATTACATTAGCCCAAGATTTTTACAATAGCTAATTGCACCCCTCGTTCCAAAAATCTTTGTTGTTTTTCAAACCAAGATTCTTTTAAAACACGACATCAGCAGTCAAATACACGCTAACCTAGATTTAGAAACCTTACTTCACCAAATACGTATAATACAATATATCTGAAATTCATCACACTGGGCCAGCATTTATTGCCCATCGCTGAGGGCATTTAAGAGTCAACCACTTTACTCTGGGTTTGGAGTCACATGTAGGCCAGACTAGGTAAGCATGGCAGACTTTATTCCGTAAAAGACATTAGTGAAGAAGACGGGGTTTTATGACAATCGACAATGATTTAATGGTCATCATTAAACTTTTCATTCCAGACTTCTCTTGAATTTGAATTTCAACATCTGCCAAGGTGAGATTCCAATCCTGGTTCAGAGCATTATCCTGAGTGTCTGGATTATTAGTCCTGCAGCAATACCACATCACCACTGTCTCCCTGTAATGAATATAAATTAGTCATCAATAAATCCAGTAGGGAATTTGGGAGAATAGTTAGAATATGAAATTCATTGCCACAAGTAGTTGAGCTGAATACCATAGATGCATATAAATGGAACCAAGGTAAGCAAATGAGAGAGAAAGGAGGAATAAATGGTAGATTTTTCGCTGCTCACCGCCAGTCATGGAGTTCCCTAGATGATAGAGAATCGGGCATTGGGCAAAAAACGGGTTCGGTGTCGCTCCGGTCCCTGCCAGTGGCGGCAGAGTGCTTATTGCCCACATTGGCGGGAGGATGCAAATAGGTCATTTGAACCCCTGTCCACCTGATTAACAAGCTGGTCGCCTGATTCTCTACGCCTCTGTGATGCTCTGGCCCTTCCAGCCAGTGTTCACACGAGAGTGGATTGGTGCAAGCATTTGTAAGCATGGCCCTGGTGTAGTGTAAGTCACGGTGGTAAAGGTGGTAAGTATGTAACGTAGCTGCTTCCAAAGTCAACCAGAAGGCCCCTACCCCCCACTTCACTGCAAATCCTACCCATATCTGGGACCTCCATATCAGAGGTAAATGCTTTCACTTTCTTGTTTCTCAGCAGAAAGTACTTAACTGCTTTTCATGTGATGAAGACTCATCAATCATAGCTAGATGCTTTTTAAACATTATGGTTAGGTTCACAGAAGAGTACTTCAGATGTATTGAAATGTGAAGGGAGAAAGTAATGTGAAAATAGATAATCCAGATACCTGGCTATCTGGAATCTATTACCCTGTCAATTACAGCCTACTAAAAGCTAATTATCTTTCAAAGCGAATTGAAGCCTCGCAGATCAAAGGTCTGAGAAGGTTTGAAGTCTTGTGATTTGGTTTTCTATAAAGTAACAGCTGCTGCTTTCAAAACTTCTGTCTGAGACAGCAGGTGTAAGTGACAGAAAGTAAAAAAACAATGATTTTTCACTGTTTATGCCTGGACTGCTCTTTAGTTTTCAAGCAGGGGTGACTGAACGTCTCTTATAGGGGATCTCTAATATGGGGTTCTCTGATATGGGGGTCACAAATATGGAGGGGTCAGTCATATGGGGGGGGGCAATGATACGGAGGCTTCTTAAGGGGCTCTCTGATATGTGTGTTGTAGCCCTCTGGGATGGCCACTTACAAAGGATCCCGGGAAATATGGCCACCTGCAAACGACTATGGGAAATACGGTCAACCCAGGACTCAGACGCTCAGAGCTTATGTATATTGGCAACTCACATAACTAGACACTGTCGAAACCCCCAGCTACTTTGCATTCTAACGGCCCATTTCCCCAGAACAAAAGACCTGTAGCCACTCCCACCATGTCTCCCTAGCAATGGCAGATGATTCCGCCCCGCCCATCGACAACTTAGACCAGCCCCCCGCCAGCCAGGACAGCACATCCACGCCCACAGGTATGCCTTTCCACCTTGAGCTTGATTCGGACGACAGCAACAGCCTCTGGAACCACAATCAGGACATATTTTGCCCCCTGTACCCCTTTCACTGCCACAGCCAGAGCCACCGCCACCGCCCGACAACCGGAATCTGCCCTTTGCAGCTATCGTCCCTCATGCCAAACGAACTCCCCATTGGCACCGCGACAACTCTTGTTGATTAGTAAGGAATGACGATTCGGATCCCACGACGGCCCACGCGGCCATGGCACAGAAACGACAGACACGAGTTTGGCAACCGGGAGATGGTGATGCCTCAGAGTCTACTCCCGTTACGGTAACCCTTTTGCGAAGCTTTTTGATACGGAACCCTGAGGTGTCCAGATGATGAGAAAAAGGAACCGCATGTGAATTACGGTGTCCTATTTCCTGATGGAACCTGCCCGCTTTCTTTCTTACTTTCTTTCTTATTGCTACAATGTTTTAATTAATATCGGCCAGTTACAAAATTTCTTGATACAGTCATGGTTACTCTTCTGACGCCATTTACTGCCCAATGACCGTTAAAGGAACAAATTGTTGGATCCCATATGTTACAAATTCTTTATGCTCATTCGGTCACCCAGGTAGGGAGTAACGGTACTAATCCCCGCTGCCTGAGGACCCCCAATGCATCCGGTCAGCCAACTCGGGTAGTGGAGCAACGGCACTGATCACCTCCCTACCCAGGGAATCCCACCCATTCTTGCCCTGCCGCGGCCCACACGCACCTCATGCTTCGATCACGTCAAGTAATCTGGAATGGTTCTTTACACTCCTTACTGTCCTTGGCAAGTCTTTGTTTCCCCTTATCTGCTCTTTAGTGTGGTTTAAAGAATGCCTTTTGCCACAGCCTGTACACTCAACTCTTTACCTTCCGCGACTCTTTGGTCGCTACCCCAACTGCTATTTACATGTTTGACACACTTGATTGTTACACATTTGCTGCTATACCTGAACTACCTCTGGACCCTGGACGGAGACATTGTCCGCCCACTCAGCGCATTGACCACAAGCTGCAGGATTCCTTGTGTTTAAACAGAATTTTTTTTTCGGATGTCTTGTCTCTAAAATGTTTTTTTTTAAAAGGAGAGAGTCACACTTGGTGACCATTCTAATGGGGAATTGAAGCTGAAGAGAGAAAGACAAACAAAACAAGATGTTAACCAATGATAATAATAACAGATATTATGCTTGCACCCTCAGGAATATACGGAGAACGAAGAACAAAAAGAAAAGATGAAGACAGGACTGATGACCTCCATTATGATCATCGCTGGACTCCTACAACTGCGCACATTGACAGCCTCTGTACCCCACACCACACCGGCCCCGGACATGACCATACAATATGAGACCCCTAGCCCGGACACCACACCTCACATGAAAATAGACACTGATACCCCCACATGGTGTGAAAACATTGTAAAATGGTATAGTCCCTCTCCTATACAGTAGAAGCCCTTTTGGTAATAGCAATACTCTGCAGTGTCGTTCAGACACTGAGACTCCGCAAATGGCGAAGGAGAGCCTCCCGCTCCCCGATATACACACTCCGAGCCCCTTTCCTTGGAATCCAACAAACCCTACAAACCTTTTAAACCTTTTTCACTGACAAAATAAAAAGATTGTACTTCTTCTATGATTGTAATAGATTAAGTAGAAATGTGACGCTGCTGTTTATTTCTTTAAAATTTTTGTATTGTACATAAGTTCCTTTTTGATATTTGCCAGCAGCATGAGAGTAGCTAAGGTAATGATAGTTAGATGTTCCCTTGAGTAAAGAAGTTAAATGTGTAATGATTAAATGTTTTATAGTGGCCCCTTAGAGTTTATGAATTTATGATGTGTTGATAAAATTAGGTAAATGCTCCAAAAACATAGGACAGAGTAGTGTAGATCCTGTCCTTGACCAAGGGTAACCGGCACACCAAGGGCGGATGAGGATCAACAGTGTGATCCACCACGCTTCGCGTTCAGGATGAAAACGACGGGATGTAGCCATCTGGGATGGCCATTTACAAAGGAGCCCAGGAAATATGGCCACCTGCAAAGGACCATGGGAAATATGGTCAACCCAGGACTCAGACGCTCATGTATATAAACAACTCAGATAACTAGACGCTATTGAAACCCTCAGCTACTTTGCATTCTAATGGCCCATTTCCCCACAACAAAAGACCTGTACTCAGGTAACAGAAACAGACTCATCGGCGCCACTCCCTTTGCTCAAGGAGCCCAAAAAGCCAAGGTCAATGACTGCTCAGGACATGCCCCACCATCAAGGCAGCCGCACCTTTATTGGCCAAAGTCGAAGGCAGTAGTCGAAGCCTGCCAAATTCTTGGGTCCAAAGCTAAGGAGCGCCCAAATGAGCGCAAAACCCCAGAAGGATAAAGAGAGACGCTGCCATGTGTTCAGTCTCTCTTGGCCCCGGCACTCGGTCTCTCTTGGCCCCGGCTTAAGCCTAAAACCAAGTGTAGCATCACGACCAGAAGACAAGTTCAAGACCAACGATCGCTACCAGACGGATGAGCCCAGCAGAAACAAAGTCACTTCTCCAGACCCAGCCACGCAAGATCAGAACGAAGGCCTTGTTCCTCTGCATAAAGCCGGATGCCTGAAGTTAAGTCCAGGTTGTTGTAGTGTTAGGTATAATTTAGCTTGTAGTGTTCTATGTTTCATGTCGAAGTAATTCTTGTGTGTAAATAAACTATCATTGAACTTGAACTAGCTAACTGGTTGTTTGGTCTTTGATTGATATCCGGTAAAACCTTCTGGTGGTATCATTTGATACCTGGTGACTCTGAAAGGCAATATCATCATTAATAACTGTCATATCAGTATCCAGTTAAAAAGAGCAACATTATTGGTGTCTCTGGTGTGAATTGGCAACAGCGTGTCACTGATATGGGGTTGTTTGATATGGGGGGTCTCTGATGGTGGGGTACCTGATATTTGGTTCTATGATGGGGTTCTATTATATGGTTTTTAAAATCTGGGGATCTCTTATATGTAGGCCTCTGATATGAGGGTCTTTGATATGGGAGTCCCTGATATGGGGGTCTCTAATCATAGAATTTACAGTGCAGAAGGAGGCCATTCGGCCCATCGAGTCTGCACCGGCTCTTGGAAAGAGCACCCTACTCAAGGTCAACACCTCCACCCTATCCCCATAACCCAGTAACCCCGCCCAACACTAAGGGCAATTTATCATGGCCAATCCATTTTACTACGGCTAAAAGGTGGGACTCATCCAACAGGGAGATGTGGACAATCCCTCAGGAACGTATTATTCCAGGAAAAGGAATAAGAATATAGGGAATGTCCAGCTGGGATGAGCTCTGGGGAGGGAAGGCCAAAGGATGGAGGATCCACAGGGTCAGCCTGCTCAGCAAAGTGAGGAGGGGACAAGGGCAGCAATGAGGACCCCTTCCCACACTCATCCCAAAATACTCAAATGTTTCCTGGATGTTTGATTGATGTGGGAGGGAGGGGAAAATAGGAACCAGTCTAATTGGAGACGTCAATCTGGCTAATCCTTCTCAAACTGGACGAAGCAGATTTCTTCCCAACGAGCGTTAGTGATATTCCAGAGTCACTGATATCACAAATGTCCTGACTGTGCGGCAAATCAAGGTGGGAGTGGGTAGGGGAGAGTGGGGGGGGGGGGGGGGGGGAGGAACCATCCTCACAAGAGTACGCAGGGCTTTCTGATTTTCACCGGAGTTGGGTTAATAACAGCTCTCACAGCCTCGGCAAACACCTCTTTAATTCCTTCCTGGTTGAGTGCTGAGCACTCCATGTACTTCACGGCCTGGATCTGCTTGGCCAGCCCGTTGCCCTGGTGCTGCGTGATCGGTGCCAGGCTCTGCTCCTTCAGCTTCTTGATGGTTTCCGGGTCGTTCTGCAGGTCCTTCTTGGTGCCCACCAAGAGCATGGGCACATCTGGGCAGTGGTGGGTCACCTCGGGATGCCACTTGTGGCGGACATTCTCATACGATGGGGTCTAGCTATGGAGAAGCAGATGATGAAAACATTGGTCTGGGGGTAGGACAAAGTCCTGAGTCTATCATACTCCTCCTGACCCGCAGTGTCCCAAAGGTTCAGACTAACTGTCCACCGTGATCTGCGCACTATAGTTGTCAAAGACGGTTGGGATGTACTCTTTGGGAAAGACATTGGTGGTGTAACAGATCAACAGGCAGGTCTTTCCAACGGCACCGTCCCCCACCACCACACACTTAATGCTCTGCATCCCTGGGCCACGATTATCAGCGCCTCAACGTCAGCAACCTCGCATCTCTTCCACTCGCCTCTCACTCCGCTTACAGATTCGAGGAAGTGACCGCCTCGCCTCAGAGGAAGTTCAGTTACTGACACCCATAAGGTGGGTTGTCTGATATGAGGGGTTCTCTGATGGGGAGTCATTGATCTTAAGGGGTCTCTGATATGGGGGTCTCTGATATGGAGGTCTGATGGAGGGAGGGGTTAATGATATTTTACTTATTCCGTCAACAATTAATTCATGCTTGACTTCAGTTTATCAAGTGCCCTCTTCCTCGTGTTTACTTTCTAAAGTGGGCTTTCTGAGTTGGGCATCAAGTGGTGTAGGTTAACAGTTTGTAAGTGTTAACAGGGGAATGATTCTCCAGCCACGCACACCCTCCCCCAAGCAGCGGGTCTCTTGGTGGCGGGAGGGTTTGCATCATTCACTGGGTTCTTTACTCCCGCCGTCAATGCAAGTTCCCATTGAAGGCACCCCATGCTGCTGGGTGGGGGAGGATTCTGGCCAGGAATTTTATCATAGTTTCTTTGCAAGTGGGCGCTATTCTCCATAGCACTTGAAGAATTTCATAGGCCAGATTTTTGTCTTTAATGACTGGCTGTTAGGCTTTGCTGGGTGAAGGAGAGAAAGGAAAATCTGTCTCTGAGCATCAAATGCTGGTAACCAACTTTGTTGGTTTTGTAAGGGCAACGAAGAATCCAGCACGAGTTTTAAGGATACAAAATAATAAAGTTTATTTACTATAACAATATATACATAACAGTAGCAGTAACTTCCTTTGCTACCTTCTCCTTTCTGCTGGTTCCTGGACTGGTCAGCTTATTTATACTAGGAGTTTCTCCGCCCCCCTCATTGGGGAAGTTCATACTCCCATAGGATTGTGGGATAGTCATTAGTCCCCAGCCAATCGTAAGTAGGCAGGTTATAACATCCCTCCCCCCCAAAGTCCAAGGAATCCACCGAAGACCCTGGCGAAGGAAGGCGTCGAACTCGTTTGGCCGCAGGCCGGACGCCATTTGCACGCGGCGCTGGATCAGGCGGCGTATAACGAGACGGAGACCGGCGCTTCCGTGATGAACGGCGCGGTTGTACATCCACGGCCTGTGAACCCGAGGATTCCCCCTCTGATTCATCCTGTGTCTCCATCTCGGAGTCAGAGTCTGCTGCCTCCGTCATGTCAGCGTCTCTATCTCCATTCGGTCCCGTAACGACCTGCGCAGGCTTCGAGTGAGGCACCAGTGGAAGATTTTGAGGACTACCTTCCCTTGTCTCGTGTCTTTGCAGCTGTTGAACTGAGCTCCGGGGGCGGGGAATCTTTTGAGGGGATGATCTTCTGGACCGGACGTGGTCTACATGTTTTTGCTGGAGACGACCCTGGGCTTGCACTTGGTAAGATATAGGGCCCGTTTGGCGAAAGATTACACCAGGAACCCATTGGGCACCACCAGCAAAATTCCGCACGATACTGGGTCACCGGGTGCAAACTGCCGAATCGGACGATGCTGAGACAATCCCTGTCCCTGCCATACTTGTGTGCGACGTACATTTGCGCCAATGTTCGGGAAGACCATACTAAGGCGGGTGCGAAGTCTTCGGCCCATTAGGAGTTCTGCGGGAGCTACCCCAGTCACTGCATGGGGGGTGGTCCTGTACGTAAACAAAAAGCGAGCCAGTCTCGTGTCCATTGATCCGGAAGACTGCTTCTTTAGGCCTCTTTTGAATGTTTGCACTGCACGCTCTGCCAACCCATTTGAAGCCGGGTGGTAAGGGACAGTGCGGATATGGCGGATGCCGTTCATCTTTGTAAACCTAGCAAACTCCTCACTCGTGAATGGAGTGCCATTATCCGTGACCAGCACCTCGGGGAGGCCATGCGTACTAAATGATAAACACATCTTTTCAATTGTTGCGCAGGACGTTGTCACCTGCATCTTATGCACCTCCAGCCATTTGGACTGGGCGTCAATTAGTAGAAGGAACATGGATCCCTAAAAAGGGCCTGCGAAATCTGCATGTAAGCGTGCCCAAGGCCACCCTGGCCATTCCCAGTGATGTAGGGGCGCGGCCGGCAGAAGCTTCTGATGCTCCTGGCAAATGGAGCAGTTTTGGGCCACCTTCTCAATGTCGGTGTCGAGGCCTGGCCACCAGACATAACTCCGGGCCAACATTTTCATCTTGGTCACGCCCGGATGCCCATTGTGCAAGTCTGATAATATCGGCTCCTGGCCTTTTTCCGGGACAATCACACGCGTCAGCCGTCTTCCACGCTGAACTCTGACAGCTTGGAGGAAAATGCCCGCAACTCGCCTGGGAGCTGTCTGTGCTGCCCACCATACAGGACTATGTGCTGAACCTTTGACAAGACTGGCTCCGTCTGGGTCCACTCACGGATCTGTGATGCCGTGACAGGCAAGGTGTCCATAAAATTTAGGGTTGCAACCACCTCACCGGTCGTGGGGGTCGACATGGGGCCGGTCAATAAAGGCAATCGGCTCAGTGCGTCGGCATTTGCTATCTGCGTACCTGGTTTGTGCTCCAGAGAATACTCATATGCAGCAAGCAACAAAGCCCAGCGCTGGATCCGTGCAGAAGCAATGGGCGGTATTGGCTTATCCTCTCTGAAGAGTCCCAGCAGGGGCTTACGATCAGTCACGATAGTGAAATGGCGGCCGTACACATACTGGTGGAAGCGTTTCACCGCGAAAACCACTGCCAGGCCCTCCTTCTCGATCTGCGCGTACTTTTTCTCCGCTGCAGTCAATGTGCGGGAGGCGAAAGCTATCGGTCGCTCGGCCCCGTTCTCCATCTTGTGGGACAGGACAGCCCCAATACCATACGGGGATGCATCACATGTGACGAGCAAAGGCTTTCCCGGATCATAGTGGGTTAGTAACCCAGACGACGACAATTGTTGCTTTACCCGCCGGAAAGCGGTTTCTTGCGGCTGACCCCAAACCCAGGTGTGATTTTTCTTTAGCAGCAGGTGCAAGGGGGCCAGCATAGTTGCCAGATTGGGGAGGAACTTCCCGTAATAGTTTACGAGACCGAGAAAAGAACGAAGATGCGAAGTGTCAGTCGGGGTGGGGGCATGTTGAATTGCACGCACCTTCTCTGCGACGGGGTGCAGACCCTCGCGGTCCACCCGATAACCTAGGTAGACTACTTCTTTTGCCTGAAATACGCACTTTGTGTGACGTAAACGGACTCCAGCCTCCGAAAGGCGTCTAAGGACAGCCTCCAGATTTTCCAAATGCTCTTGCTCCGACGTCCCTGTAATCAACACGTCATCTTGGTAGACAGCCACACGTGGTAAACCTCTCAAAATGCCCTCCATAACACGTTGAAAAATTGCGCAGGCAGAGGATACTCCAAAGGGCAACCATGTATATTCGTACAGGCCCCGGTATGTGTTAATTGTTACATATGGTCGGGAGGCAGGGTCCAGCTCCAACTGCAGGTAGGCGTGACTCATATCTAATTTTGTGAATGAGAGTCCACCTGCAAGTTTCGTGTAGAGATCCTCTATGCGAGGCATTGGGTATCGGTCGAGTCAGGAAACTGTATTCATTGTAAGTTTATAGTCGCCACACAAGCGAACTGTGGCATCAGGCTTCATTACTGGTACAATTGGTGCTGCCCAGTCAGCAAAACGGACGGGCCTGATAATACCCAAACTCTCCAAACGAGTGAGCTCCCCTTCTACCTTCTCGAGCAAAGCGTAAGGCACTGGGCGCGCCCGGAAATAGCGCGGCGTGGCTCCTGGTTCAACTTGGATACGGGCTACGGCCCCTTTTATTTTCCCCAAACCAGGCTGGAATACATCTGGGTATCGTCCTAGCACCTCAGTCAACCCTCCAGAAACTGTTTGGAGGATGTGCTGCCATTGCAACCGCAAATGGCGCAACCAGTCCCGACCCAACAGGCTGGGCCCATGGCCACGCACTACAATAAGTGGGAAACGCCCCTCCTGGCGTCCATAGACAACAGGGGTCATTGTAGTTCCTGCAATGTCCAGTGGTTCCCCTGTGTAGGTGGCCAACCTGGCCTGTGAGTCAGTTAATGTAAGGGTCTGTATACCCTGCTTGATGCGGTCGAATGTCCTCTGGGCGATCACGGAGACCGCTGCGCCAGTATCCAACTCCATCTCCAGCGGGTGGCCATTGACCCGTACTGTCACCTTAATGGGGGCCACGCGGGGAGCTGCCACACAATGCAGCTGCAGGCAGTCGTCCTCCGTCTCCACGTCCTCAGGAGTGGTCGCCGCAGGTTCATCCACATGGAAGGTACGGCCTCTGGGCTGGTCCCAGTTACGGCCCCTGGGCTGGTCCCAGTTTCGGTCGGACGACGGCGCCTCTGGCGTCCCCAGGACCGCTGTCCGCGACGGGGTCGGCGCCTGCAAGTCTGACACGGACATGGCTCCTCATCCATTGGCTCTGGAGAAGGCTCCCTTCGGGGAGGAATGTCCAATGGCCACTGGCGTCGGTCCGGTCGTTGCCTCGCCCAAGGTACCGCAGGAGTGCGGGGGGACGTTTTTGGGCGGAAAGGGTTGCGCCCCAGGGCATGCACTTCCATTCCCTGTAGCTCCTGTACTCCTCGCTCTGCGCTCTCTCGGGACAAGACTATTTGTATTGCCTGTTGAAAAGTCAATGTTGGCTCCGCTAACAACTTTCTCTGGGTTGCTGCATTGTTAATACCGCAAACCAAACGGTCGCGTAACATTTCTGACAAGGTCTCACCATAGTCACAGTATTCCGCAATGCCACGTAGCCTGGATAAAAAATCGGCAAGGGATTCTCCAGGAGTCCTCTCAGCGGTATTAAACCGGTAACGCTGGACTATCGTGGATGGGGTTGGGTTAAAGTGTTGCCCCACTATATTCACAAGTTCGTCAAACGTTTTGGTGTCCGGCGCAGCTGGGTACGTAAGGCTCCTAATCACCCCAAACGTATGCGGCCCGCAGGCGGTGAGCAATATGACCACCTGGCGCTCGTTTTCAGTGATATTGTTTGCCCGGAAATAGTAACGCATCCGTTGTGTGTACTGGTTCCAGCTTTCCAGCGCAGCATCAAAAACATCCAAACGTCCGTACAGAGGCATGGTATAATAGAAAACAACTTCCAACCTGTATCCAACAAAAATCCAGGGAGGTGGCTTCAGCAGTGTAGACAGCTATTCACTTTTACCTTCGTCGCCAGTTTTGTAAGGGCCACGAAGAATCCAGCACGAGTTTTAAGGATACAAAATAATAACGTTTATTTACTATAACAATATATACATAACAGTAGCAGTAACTTCCCTTGCTACCTTCTCCTTCCTGCTGGTTCCTGAACTGGCCAGCTTATTTATACTAGGAGTTTCTCCGCCCCCCTCATTGGGGAAGTTCATACTCCAATAGGATTGTGGGATAGTCATTAGTCCCCAGCCAATCGTAAGTAGGCAGGTTATAACAGTTGGATTTTTCCATTCAAATCAACCATTTAAATCCAACAAATTCTGTAAGGGCCAAGCTATCTATCCTTCCAGATTTTACTTTCCCCCCTTCATACAGGCGATACTTAACACCCAGTAAAGATGAAAATATACCCAGCGTCTCTTAAGTTGTACACTCCTCCAATTTCACGAGTCGTTTATATATTTTGCGAAAATCTGACATTTGTCCCATTTTTCTCATAGTTATTTGGCACCGTCTTTACAATGGAGCAGAAAACCAAGCAAAGGAGGGCAGTATGGTGGCGCAAGTGGTTAGCACGGTTGCCGCACGGCGCCAAGGTCCCAGGTTCAATCCCGGGTCACTGTTCGTGTGGAGTTTGCACATTCTCCCCGTGTTTGCGTGGGTTTCGCCCCCACAATCAAAAGATGTGCAGGGTAGGTGGATAGGCCACGCTAAATTGCCCCTTAATTGGAAAAAATGAATTGGATACTCTACATTTTTTTTTTAAAGAAAACCAAGCAAAGGGCATTTTCGTATGGCCTCCGTGTTCTCCAAGGCAGAATTACCATCATCATTATCCTGAAAGTATTTCATTGTACGCATAGAAACCTCAAGCTGTGTAACTCTAGTCATACAAATGATCAGCACATTTCAAATTCTTTTGTTTGAATCTCTTGAACAATTCAGAACGAACTATCATTCATTTATTCCTAATACCACCAGACAGGGTGGACAATACTGCACAGCCATATTACCAATAATAGTGACAGGATATTGATGCTCTACATTATCCTCAGCAAAAACATAATGCCTAACAGCACTGCAAGGATGGTCTCTGCTTTGTGTTTCAAAAGTTTCTAAAGTTCCAGTTCATTTTTTGTTATTGTTTTGCTTGCCAGAGACTAAATTGCTGGAGATGGCTGGGAAATGTCATAATACTTGTTGGACATTATTCATAACCACGATTACTTTCATCTTGAGCTTAATTTATTTATTGCATATAACTTACACAAACGCAGTCCTGGTTGCAAACCGGTTTCAATTGCTCTTTTACACTCAGTAGAGTCAGGAATCCTACATCAAGCATTACCACATTCTTCCACAGAAACCTATATGCTTTGGCCCAAGTATTCAATTTAGTTGTAGGGCTAGACTAATCTCACATAATATATACCACATACTGAATATTCCTGTATTTTCAAGACTGCAAAATCTTATAATTTTCATATTCAGACATCAGTGCGTGTGCTTGGAAAAAGCTAGAGTTTTCATTCCTTGTCATTCATGAATTGCTTTCATCAAAACTACTGGCTGCTTCTGTTCAATTTCATTCGGTCACATTTTTAAAAATGACAAACCATTCATTACATTGCATTTAAGAAAAAAGTGAGGATTATTTTAATAAGTATATACAAAATGTACAATATTAATGTACAACTCAATGGATAAAAGTCTAGGAGTCAGAAAGATGGACCAATCGATAAGCAAACAGACAGAACGAGTAGTGATGTGACAATCATGCTGTCTGTTCTAAGAATTTCATTGTGAATGGAATAAAAGGTAGCTAAGGATCAAAGATCTCAAAATGGATGAATTGGAAATATAGGAGATGAAAATGTTTTGTTAAAAGATTTGTTATTAAATGTTGCCACCTTGTAAATACATATATAACACCAGGAGATCCCCTGTGTTGTTCCTTGAGGAAATTTGGATGTAGGAAGGGTGCAAACATCCAAACATCCAGAGAAAGGATTTGTGAAAGATACTCCCATTTCTAGTCACGTTACTGTATTTGGTTCATAAAAAATAGAGAAATCAGCTTCCCCAGCCCAAATCATCTCTCATGCATCCGTGGCATGTCCGCCACAGACTGGGAGAAAAACGCACGAGAAAGAATCACCTGGGGAACAATCTCAAGTTGTTTCCTCCTAACAGCAAAGAATCGAGACAATAAAAGACAAAAGGCAAGCTCAAAAGATGGGGCAGGCCCAACAAAATCAGATAGTTTATCCTTGCCGACTCTGTGGAATGTTATGCAGGTCTGCAATCAGGTTCCACAGCCAAGTATAACAGATGAACCTAAACATGCAGGGAAAGGCCATCTTCGACAATGAAAGGAAACTAATGCCGAGCATGTTTGGAGAGAAAATGTGACTTTTGATTCTGGTCTTATTCTATTTAGCAACTCTTATTTCCCAAGAAAAATAAAGGGTGGAATTTTGCAAAACAAAATGGCAAGTGTCAGGTTCTGACTGAAAACCGGCATGTTTCTCTCCAGAAACAGAGCCAGGTTTTATGACAAGTTCATTAAAAAAATATTTTTATTCAAATAAGGAGAGACATAACAACCTACAAACAATCAATCAATAACAAAACCAACAAAATACAATTCTCTTAATTTGAGATTTTTTTTCTCTTATTTCCATTAAAACTTACCCTTTTTCCCTCTCCCCCTCAATCTTGGACATGGCCAGGACATGTGGTCATGGTTAGCTGGTCCCCTTTGTGTCCATCATGTCATGGACATGACCAGGACATGTGGTCATGGTTAGCTGGTCCCCTTTGTGTCCATCATGTCGTGGACATGGCCAGGACATGTGGTCATGGTTAGCTGGTCCCCTTTGTGTCCATCATGTCGTGGACATGGCCAGGACATGTGGTCATGGTTAGCTGGTCCCCTTTGTGTCCATCATGTCATGGACATGACCAGGACGTGTGGTCATGGTTAGCTGGCCCTCCTTTCTCTCCATCATGTCAGGGACATGACCTGGACATGGTTAGCCGGTCCTGCTTTACACCTCTCACATTTATCTTCTACCTCTGTGAAGAATCTGCTCATTCTCTCCTGTGTTATATGGGCCCTATGTACTATCTTGAGGTCATTCATAAAGGCCCACCTTCTCAACCTTGCCCTCTGCCTGAGGTGTGGTGATCCTCAGGTTAAACCACCACCAGTCAGCTCTCCCACTCAAAGGGGAAAGTGGCCTATGGTCATCTGGGACTATGGAGATTTTACCTTTACTATCTTGAATTGCATTAAGCTCATCCTAGCAAATGAAGATGTAGTATTGATCTTGTGCGTAATTTCACTCCATAATACCCATTCCAATCCCATATCCAACTCTTCCACCCACATTTGTTTTATTTCTTCAATCTGTGTTTTCTTCGTGTCCATCAGCGATCTATAAATTATAGTATGACCAGATATTCTGACACTCTTCAAAAAAGAACCAGGGTGTGTGGTTCAGGATGCTATTTTTAAAGGGAACCCCAATCTGCAAGATAAATTAACTGCCCCCCTTAATGGGCGTGAGCCTGATCACGTCACCAGCAAAGCTGGGGGGTGGTTACAGGGAAGATCTCAAACCGAGAGCTTCCTGGCAAAATGAGATTTTGTGGCCATAACGTGATTTTCGCCCACAGCCGAGGGACACGAAAAGCCATGTCCAAAGACTTTCACATCGTTTAAATAGCAATTGGATAGTATTTGTGGGAAAAAAAATAAGGAATGCAGCAGTAAAATAGCAACGGATGAGATTTAGAGTAGAAAAGATCCAGTTACAGAGTTAGTGCCAACACTTGAATCCTGGCCTAAATGTCTTCCTTTGTATTGCAAATTCTTTGAACTTCTTATCATCCCATCCCCTATGTGTACTCTTGGGCTGATAAAAACACATAATGGTCTTCTGATCTTCAAAATAAACAAGTTTGTCAAACTAATGAAACCAAAGAAAAACATGGAAATCAAATAGGAAAGGCAAAGATATCAGCACATAGAAAATATGAGCATGAGGAGGCCATTCAGGTCCCTTCCGCCATTCATTATGATCATGGCTGATCATCCAACTCAATAGCCTGATCCTGCCTTCCCCCATATCCTTTGATTCCCTTCACCTTCTTTAGGGGCAGCACGGTGGCACAGTGGCTAGCACTGCTGCCTCACAGCACCAGGTTCGACTGCGGCATTGGGTGACTGTCTGTGTGGAATTTGCACATTCTCCTCATGTCTGTATGGGTTTCCTCTGGGTCCTCCGGTTTCCTCCCAGAAAGATGTGCAGGTTAGGTGAATTGGCCATGTTAAAATTGCCCCTGCGGAACACCATTAGTTACAAACCTCCATTTGGCAAAACACCCTTCCACTGCTACCCTCTGTCTTCAATGGCCAAGCCAGTTCTGGATCCATCCAACTAGTTCACCTCTGACCCCATGTGATCTAATATTTTGCACCAGCCTGCCATGAGGGACCTTATCAAATGCTTTCCTAAAGTCCATGTAGACAATATCCACAGCCCTTCCCTCATCTATCATTTTTGTCACCTCCTCAAAAAATTTGATTAAATTAGTGAGACATGACCTCCCTCATATAAAACCATGTTGTCTGTCGCTAATAAGACCATTCACTTTCAAATGTGCATAAATCCTATCTCTGAGAATCTTTTCCAACAATTTCACTATCACTGACGTCAACCTCACTGGCCTATAATTACCCGGATTATCCTTGCTGCAGAGGGGCCGCAACTGTGTGCCATTCAGTACTGGTCCAGGTGGCCTGGCACCCTGGGGGTTTCCCAGGCAATTAGAGGCCCTTAGGTAACCACAGATAGTGCAGGGTGGCCTCCTGGCCTCTCCCTGGGACCCAGGCACCTTAGCCATTCCCAACTGGTACCTTGGCACTGCCAAGGTGCCTGTGTGGCACTGCCAAGGCAGCAGGAGCATTACAAGGGTGCCCAGGTGCCAGTGCAAGGGTGACCGAGTGTCAGGGTGGCACTGCCATGGGTCAGGGCCTGAGGGCAGGGTGTTATTTTGGCACTGCTGGTGCCACCTGGGCACCATGGCACTGGTTGTCTGGCACCCTGTCAGTGCCACTTGGTGCCAGCCTGGCACTGCCAAGGTGTTAAGCTGGAATATTGTGCATGATGGCAATCAGGTTGTGTGTGCCCTGCACGAGTGTCGGGGGGAGGATACCCCCTCATAGTGAGTTGAGGCTTGAGAGGAGTCAGGGGTCGTATCGGGTGCTCGATATATTGGAACGTCATTTATCTCTCGCCACACTGAGTAGTACCAACGAGCGGAGCACCTCAGTGCAGAAAACACACCCACCCCTAATGGCCACTCATACCCTCCACACCAACCCATAGCCCTCCCAGGCCCATTCACCCAGCATACAGTATGTACAGAACTAATGGACCCAAAAGTAACAATGATATGTATGAAACCACTGAGAAAAAAAAAATATTCATTATTATTATTAAGGAGAAAACTGTTTTTCCAACAACCATGTAAAAGTGTAAATCAAACAGACCATAAAAGCATCAATAACAAATTACTATGTCACATCACTTAATCTTGTGCAAATAAACATTGAGATGTTAACTAAAGAGATCACAAAAAATATATATATTATAACTACGTAAAGATTTCAGTCAAATAAAGCCAACAGTTCTCTCCAGCTGAACAAGCAACTCCCGCTCACACAATCCTTTTTTGCATCTGGGACCTGAACCTGGCATACATAATGAGGGAGCATCTGCACAGTTGGGCCCAGTGACAGCGTTTTCCATGTTACCACTGTAACATCACCGTCAATGCCTCTGGTGATGCCCCCATTTCAACGTGCAGAGCATTGGGTGGGTCACTGGGGCATTTTTCACTTGTGACTATGCACTGTTTTCCTTTATGAGTACCATGCAAGTATTGACACATGTGGCCAGATATGTGATTCTCCTTTTATTGATGGCAGGACAAGAAATAGGATAAGAGTGGTGAAGGCAAGAAAAGCTCAATCGATGGTGATGGTAATCTGTGATGACTGAACTCAAATAGGATCCAAGCCTAACTTACCCAGAACTCAGAAGAAACGGAGTCTGTTTATGCTGGATAAGCTAGGTACAAACTATCAAGTACGGTAGCACAAGTGGATAGCACTGTGGCTTCACAGCGCCAGGTTCCCAGGTTCGATCCCCCGCTGGGTCACTGTCTGTGCGGAGTCTGCACGTTCTCCCCGTATCTGCGTGGGTTTCCTCCGGGTGCTCCGGTTTCCTCCCACAGTCCAAAGATGTGCAGGTTCGGTGGATTGGCCATGCTAAATTGCCCTTAGTGTCCAAAAAAGTTAGGAGGGGTTATTGGGTTACGGGGATAGGGTGGAAGTGAGAGCTTAAGTGGGACTGTGCAGACTCGATGGGCCGAGTTGCCTTGTATGGAAGGAAGATCTTATGAGGAAAGGCTGAGGGACTTGAGGCTGTTTTCGTTAGTGAGAAGAAGGTTAAGAGGTGACTTAATTGAGGCATACAAGATGATCAGAGGATTGGATAGGGTGGACAGTGAGAGCCTTTTTCCTCACATGGTGATGTCTAGCATGAGGGGACATAGCTTTAAATTGAGGGGAGATAGATAGAGGACAGATGTCAGAGGTAGGTTCTTTACTCAGAGAGTAGTAAGGACGTGGAATGCCCTGCCTGCAACAGTAGTGGACTTGCCAACACTAAGGGCATTCAAATGGTCATTGGATAGACATATGGATGATAAGGGAATAGTGTAGATGGGCTTTAGAGTGGTTTCACAGGTCGGTGCACCATCGAGGGCCGAAGGGCCTGTACTGCGCTGTCATGTTCTATGTTCTATGTTCCTTCTGCACTGTATGTTCTATGTTCTGTGGTGAAACGTCTCGGCAGAAGTGTTTTCTTTATTGGTAGTAAGAGTTACCATGTTTTAGGCTGCACCTTCAAAGCAAGTGTCAGCACAGGCACCTCAGAGTGAGTTCCAGACCATGCCATTTCTCCAGAGCAGAAGGGCTCAGTTGAAACAAGAGTGACATCCTGATGATAGCCTCGGGTCCTGCACTAGATTGGGCTGGGTGTGGGGATGGTGATGGGGAGTGAGGGGCGATGGCTAGATAGTCTAAAATATCAAGAAACAACTGGGTTAAAAACCCAGAGAACCAAGGCAGGGCCTTGCTTTTAACCAACCCACCTCAGCCGCCGACCACCTCCGTGTTCAACTAGAGCACAACAGTGTTCTGCAGCTTCACGTTCTGTCTCCTCTTTCTTCTTCTCTATAACATCCTCCTTGATCTCTTCCTCTGAGAAGCTGTGTTCTTTCAAGGCGTTACACTCTTCATGGGCCACACCACTCTGGAGGGCCTTGTTACTGAAAGCATAGGAGACCACCTTAATGAACAAGATCCTTGCAGGATTGTACTACAGGGTGTCACCCAAACATTCCAGGTACCAGACATCAAAGGATGTCTTTGAAGGCAGTTCGACTGCTTAATGTTTGTCCTAGTGAGCAGATGACTTCAGTTGTATTGCCTCTGTCTCTAGCTCTTGGGAAGGTGGTGAGTAACCATCTTCTCAAAGGACATCCGTTGTCTCCTAAATTCCACCCTTGGTGTTGCATTGAAGATTTGATTTTGCCTTGTGGAGGATGAAGAAGTCATAGCAGCTGCGAGGAGAGTGAGCACACACATAGAGAAAGCTCAAGTTGTAATCACAGAGCAGTTGACCATTAAGGGAGTTGGAGCCCTTACTGTTGCTGAATTTGACTGATCACTGTCTCCCTTAATAGCTATATTTGTGCAATCAGTGATGTCCTGTACCTGGGTAAATCCGGTAATGGAGGCAGAATCCGCTACCCTCCATGCCTGTGAGACTGTCTGACTGGAATTGAATACTGTTCTTCAGTTCTCACAAATTGGGCATCAGTGATTTCCAAGATTCAGTGGTTCACAACTGTTTGTGAAATGCCACCAAGGTCTGCACTAGAAGGTCACAGCAACGTTGGCAGCTACTGCCAGAGCATGGAGAGCCGTGCTGTGAAGTAAGGTCTTTGGTGATGAGGGCACATTTCTGGAGAGTTGCAGTCTCCTGTTGCACTGCTTCTCAGCCATCACCAAATAGATCCATCTTCGCTGATAGATTCTATGCTGACAGTATGACCTTCATGTCCTTGCTGCTCCTCATTCCGTGCCTCCCATTGGCGGCTCAGTGGCACAGCGGTTAGCACTGCTGCCCCACAGAACCAGGGGCCCGGGTTTCGAATCTGGCCTTGGATGACTGTCTGCGTGGAGTTTGCACGTTCTCCCCGTGACTGTTTCGGTTTCTTCTGCGTGCTCCTGTTTCCTCCCACAGTCCAAAGATGTGTAGGTTGGGTGGATTGGCCATAATCAATGCAGGAGGTTACAGGGATAAGGAGGAGGAGTGGGCCGCGGTAGAGTGCTCTTTTGGAGGATTGGTGCAGACTAAATGGGTGAAATGATCTCCTTTGGCACTCTAGGGATTCGATGGATCCCTCTCCTTTGCCATCCTTACGCCAGGGCTCTACCCTTCCTGAAGAGGATGTTGCTCTTCACCACAACTTGACTAAGAATGTGTGTGTGCTTCAGTTGCAAGCTGTGGCCTTCCTTCTGCTCAGGTGGCCCATCCGTTGTGCTTCAAAGCCTTTGTCCCTCCTCTTACATCAGAAGGGTGATGGCCTCCTGCACTGGTCTAGCGCTTACAGCTTGCTCTCCCCACAACCTGCGTTGAGCCAAGTAGTGTGTCAATGGTCAAGTCCTTTTCTGCGCTGTTCAACCTTTCATGGAGCCCAGCCAAATCTTATCGGCCGTCAGGACTTGTTCCCCACTGAGTGTCTACCTTCATTAACCTGGTCTGCTCCAAACAGTGTAGGAATCCCATGCGCCTCTGTCAATGAGCTCTCAATGAGCTCTTTATCAATATTAATTAGCATTGTTAATGCACCAGATAGGATCTTGGAGCAACCCTCCCAGCCCAATGAAACCCGCCAGCCGGCACCTGTACCCATGCCCACCTCCAGTCACGCCCACAGTGGGAGAAGAAAATTTAAGTTTCTTTCACTTACCACTCACCTAATTTCCAACCAGATCAATAATTTGCCTTCAATTCAATTCAACTTTAACTCAGTGTCTTTTGAAAGACTTTATCAACTGCCTTCTGAAAATCTATGTAGGCAAGACCCACAGATATTCTCATGTCCTCTATTTATCTAATCCATATTCACTGTCACTAATGGAGTTGAACAAGGCTTAATGCTAGCGCCAACCCTCTTCAGCATGGTTTTCTATACTATGATCTTTAATGCCCATGATGATGGTCCTGACATCAAAATCAGATATCATACTGGGCTGGAAGCTGTTCAATATGAAACGGCTCCAGTAAAGGATCAAGATATCCAAGGACATACTTCTCAATTTCCCATTTTCCAATGACTAGCGGCCAATGAGGAGCTAGACTTGCAATTATCTTCAACTTGCTCTCCAATGCATGCAACAGTTATAGCTTTACGATCAGCATGAGGAAAACTGAAGTAATGTACCAGCCTGCTCCAGGGAAGCCCTATATCAAGGCCAATGTCCATGGCCAGACCTGTCAGCAATGGATAAGTTCACTTAACTTGGCAGCATACACTCTTAAGCTGTCACCATTGACAGTGGGGAAGGAGCTGTGCTCCGAAAGCTAGTGATTCAAAACAAACCTGTTCGACTTTAACCTGGTGCTGTAAGACTTTGTACTGTGAACATTGACAATAAAACACATGCATGAACTGTTAATAATAATAATTTTTATTAGTGTCACAAGTAGGCTTACATTAATACTGCAATGAAGTTACTGTGAAAATCCCCTCGTCCATCGCCTGTTCGGGTACACTGAGGGAGAATTCAGATTGTCCAATTCACATAGCAAGCACGTCTTCTGGGACATGTGGGAGGAAACCGGAGCATCCGGAGGAAACCCACGCAGACACGGAGAGAACGTGCAGACTCCGCACATATAGTGACCTAAGCCGGGAATCAAACCCAGGTCCCTGGTGCTGTGAAGCAACAGTGCTATCGTGCACGCATGTGTAGTCTTCAGCAGACTTCAAACATTATCCTGGGAATGAAGAGGAATACAGCTACCTACCAAACTGAAAGTCTATTGTTTTGAACAGGAGGGCAATTCATTTATACTGATTTCTCCTCTCACTGCTCATCCTTAAACAAAAAGGTGTTTTTGGTTTTTGATTTCTCCCTTTATAAATAGCAGCATATTTTCCCAACCTTTCAGTTTGGGGGTGATCATGGGCGGGATTCTCCGACCCCCCGCCGGGTCGGAGAATCGCCGGGGGCTGGCGTGAATCCCGCCCCCACCGGTTGCCGAATTCTCCGGCACCGGATAATCGGGGCCCACCGATCCGCGGGTGGGCCTGTGCCGTGGGGGCACTCTTATCCTTCCGCCTTCGCCACGGTCTCCACCATGGCATAGGCGGAAGAGACCCCCTCCACTGCGCATGCACAGGGATGCCGTGAGCGGCCGCTGATGCTCCCGCGCATGCGCCGCCCGACAAAATCATTTCTGCGCCAGCTGGCGGGGCACCAAAGGCCTTTCCCGCCAGCTGGCGGGGCAGAAATCAGTCCAACGTGGGCCTAGCCCCTCAAGGTTAGGGCTCGGCCGCTCACGATGCGGAGGATTCTGCACCTTTGGTGCGGCGCGATGCCGGACTGATTCGCGCCGTTTTTGGCACCTGTCGGCGGACATCGCGCCGATTGCGGAGAATTCCGCCCCAGATCTTTTACTAATAACTCCACAGCAAACATGAAATACGATAAAATAAGAGGGTTTGTTTCTTTTACATAAACACAGAAAGGGATTTTGCAATGTCCCTTTTACATTCACACAATAAAAGAGGGATAAAGGACAGAGACAGGTACAGAGCAAGACAATAATAAAAATTATTATTAATTTCTATTTTATTAAATTTTATTAATACTAATAAAAATACAACTTATAGTTTTATGTGAGTCCAGAATCCAAAGTGCAATGGTGTATTCCTTCAGATGTTAGTAGGTTGAAATTGTTACAGGGTGATCCGTCTTTCCAGAAACGAGCGCGTCCACGGTGGAAGAAGTCCCGCACGCAGAGATAAATAGCCACGGATGCTGAAATTCAATGATCCAGTAATATACAGTGTGGATGGGGACCAGGCAATTTACCTGGTCAGAGCTCTTTCTGCTGCTAACCATGTCATAATATACACCAGTATATTATGGTGCAGACACACACACACACTGATGGACATGCAGTGGGACCAATCGGCATACACAACACCGCAGCCAATCACCAGTGAGAGCACACGCACTATAAAGACAGGGGACAGGAGAGTTCCCGCTCATTCTAGTAGCAGCCAGCTCGGAGCACAGAGCTCACAGCCTGCAACACAGACATTCACCATGTGCTGAGTGCATCACCTGGTTAGGACTAGGCAAGGGTCAACAGTTAAAGCTGGTATTGCATTTACCCACAGTCCAAGTATGTTAATATAGTTAACCTTATAATAAAATAGAGTTGCACCACTTCCAGTGTTGGTGACCTGTTTGTGATCCAGAACACCCAACACATCAGAAGACCTGAGTTCAGTTCCACACAGCAATATTACAGATTCCAACAGCTTGAGGAAGGTCATGTGACAGACCTCCCATATCTTCACCTGTGTTTGGACAAAGGATGTATTTTTTTAGATCTGGAATGTTGGGAGATGTAATAACGGAGCCAGGGTCCTTTTTGTCCAGACGGTATCCGTTGGCCAGAAAGGGTGTGAATGCATTTCTTTAGAATTCAATTTGCTGCAGTCACAGGAAGCATTAGTGCTTGTTCAAAGATAACAAGTTCCTTTCTGATTTTCTGAAGGCTGGAAATTCCTTATGACTCATTGCTAGTTCGGCTAAAACCTTTGTCCATTAAAAAAAATAATGATATTTTTAAAAGTAGCCAAGTTGATGTCGATATATACTTTCCTTCCTATCTTCTGGACATGATGCTATTGAGCAATAGTTCTGCCCACTTTGCCCTGCATAAGTAAGACTTGAAGTGTGTACCAGCACCACGCTAAGAAGCTCAACCACTTTCACTCGTGCCTCCTTTCGGAAACTCCTGAAGATGGCAGAACACAATGCCAGACACTGAGGTACTCACCTCAGCTGGCATGTCAAGTATCCACACCATATTGAGACAGTAACTACTGAATTGGGCTGATCATGTAGCCAGAATGCTTGACACTCGCTTACCAAAGCAAATCTTCTATGCAGAGCTCAAGTCTGGGGAGCATTCCCAAAGTGGTCAAAGGAAGTGCTCCAAATAAATCTAAAGGATTAATTTTGGAGTTTTGATTTTGACTTTGATTCCATGGAGAAACTCACCCAGGATCGCTGCACCTGGTGCAACCAAATGAAAATACTGTGGCCTCTGACATGATATTCAAGTGACCATCACAGCACATTTTTTTTTGTTACGGTACAACCTCGTTAGTATGTCACACCCGGCATCGCCCATTGTACATAGTTAAGCCCCATGTACATGCTGTAACTATTACACATTTAGCTGCACTCAGTACACATTTCTATTTATAACTACGTAGGCGCATAATCTTGTAAAAAAGGGGGATGTCATGATATTCAACTGAACATCACAGCACATACACACATACATAATGATAGACAGAGCAACGGACCAGTTAGCACACATAACACGACAGCCAATCACACACAAGAGCATAAACAGTACAAAACAAGAAACACAAGACTTCCTGGGCAGTCCAACAGGAGACGGCAAAGGGCAAGGACTTCAAAGCCAGACACTCACACAGTCACCACGTGCTGAGTACCAAGTTTGTTACATAAATAGTTCAACGAAATAAAACTGCGTTGTACCAATTGCAACCGTGTTGGTTCGTCTGTATCTCAGAGCACCCAACACTTCATGGTACCAGAAGTGATTCAAACCTATCCACAAATCTGCCATCCTGCACCATGGACACCGTCAACACACCGCAGCCGTTGCAAGTCGCTGGGAACATTGGCATAAATTGGATGCTGTTCAAGCAGCGCTTCGAACTCTTTATGGAAGCCAACGAAAAACAGGGCGCCTCGGACAAAAGGAAGATCGCCATCCTCCTCACCACCGCAGGTCAGCACGCCATCCATGTATACAACTCCCTGGTGTTCGCGGAAGGCGAGAGCAAATCTAAATATGACACGGTCCTCCTCAAGCTCGACCAGCACTTCAACGTTGAGGTCAACGAGAGCTTTGAGAGGTATGTCTTCCAGCAGCGCCTGCAAGGTAAGGATGAGCTCTTTCAGTCCTTCCTGACGCATCTCCGCATACTCGCGCAGTCCTGCGGTTACGACACCACCTCAGAGTACATGATCCGGGACCAGATCGTTTTTGGGGTTGCCTCCGGCAGCCTACGCCAGCAGCTTCTAAAAATGAAAGGCCTAACCTTAGCCTCTGCAGTTGAAGCCTGTGTCCTGCACGAGAACGCGACTAGCCGCTATGTCCAATTTGAGGCGACTGAATCGGCGCGGACGGGGTGCTACTCGACCGGATCGGCGAGCCAGGTGCCCCACGAGGCCAAACGGGTCCAGGCGATCGGGTTTCTCCCGGCCCGCGGCCCAGACGAGGGCGGCCGTTTCGCACGCTTTTCGAAGCCTCCCGCGCTTGTGCGCGCCAAAACCTACAGCAACACTGAGGGACGTGATGCGCAGGCGCACTCGACTCAAGACCAAACTGCGCATGCACAGTGGCGTAACAAATGCCATGGCGTCACGACGTGCGGCAACTGTGGAGCTGCACATTTAAAAGGGCAATGTCCCGCAAAAAAACAACAATGCCTACGCTGTGGCAAGGTGGGCCACTACGCTGCTTACTGTCGAGCGGCTCAACCTGTTGATCTTCCGCATCTCCGACAACCTCGCAGGAACGTGCGGACCATTCAGCCTCCACATTACGACATCCAAACCAATGACACAGATGACCAAGACACCTTCCGGGTAGCGGTCATCGATGGAAACCGGGTAAACACAATCAATCCGGGTGATGAATGGTGTGCCACCCTGACGGTCAACCGATCGCCGATCACTTTCCGCCTAGACACTGGCACCTCCGCCAACCTCATAGCATGGTCCGCCTTCTACGCCATTAAGGTCAGACCACCAATCCGGCCGTCCCGGTGCAGGCTGGTTGACTACAACGGAACGTTATCACGGCTATGGGATCCTGCCAGCTCCAGGTGACACACAACACACTCAGGCCACACTCTCGTTCGAGATAGTCGACTCATCGAAGGACTCCCTGCTGGGCGCACAGGCATGCAAGGCTCTCCACCTCATGCAACGAGTCCACTCTCTCTCTCCAGACGGCACAACTGACTTTCCGGACGCAGAGTTCAACGCACAGCTCCAATCGCTACCCGCCCACAACCAGGAGGCATTCGAGGGCATGGGAACACTGCCATACACCTACCGAATTTGCCTCAAACCGGACGCCATCCCGGTCATTCACGCACCTCGCAGGGTTCCTGCGCCACTTAAAGACCGCCTCAAGCAGCAGCTGCAGGATCTCCAGGACCAAGGGGTCCTATCCAGGGTCACGGAGCCCACGCCGTGGGTCAGCTCCATGGTGTGTGTCAAGAAGCCCTCCGGCGAGCTCCGCATCTGTATTGACCCCAAAGACCTCAATAATAATATCATGAGGGGACATTATCCCCTACCCAAACGGGAGGAGATCACCAGTGAAATGGCCCAGGCAAAATATTTACGAAACTGGATGCTTCTAAGGGGTTTTGGCAGATCCAACTCGATCCCTCCAGCCGAAGGCAATGCACCTTCCAACACCCCTTTCGGTAGGTTCTGCTACAACCGGATGCCATTTGGCATTATCTCGGCATCCGAGGTCTTTCACAGGGTCATGGAGCAGATGATGGAAGGCATCGAAGGGGTGCGCGTCTACATGGATGACGTCATCATCTGGTCCACCAACCACAGGAGCACATATATCGTCTCCAACGTGTTTTTTGCCCGCATACGGGGAAAACGGCCTGCGCCGCAACCGAGCCAAGTGTTCCTTTGGCCAGACCGAGTTGAAGTTCCTGGGGGACCATATCTCTCGGCCAGGGGTCCGTCCGGATGCAGACAAGGTGAGCGCCATCACAGCCATGCCGCAGTCGGCAGACAAGAAAGCAGTACTACGCTTCCTAGGCATGGTCAACTTCCTGAGGGAGTTCATTCCCAACCTTGCCTCCCACACGACGACTCTGCGCCACCTCGTCAAAAAGGTCCACAGAGTTCCAGTGGCAACACACACACCCAGCTGGAATGGGAGATCCAAACTCAACATCACCACTGCACCGGTATTGGCGTTCTTTGACACGTCTCGTGCCACCAAAATCTCTACTGATGCCAGCCAGTCCGGCATTGGGGCAGTGCTCCTGCAGCGGGATGACACGGCATCATGGGCCCCAGTTGCCTATGCATCGCGAGCCATGACCCCCACAGAGCAGCGCTATGTGCAGATCGAAAAGGAGTGCCTGGGCTTGCTAACCGGTTTAGACAAGTTCCATGATTATGGTGTATGGTCTTCCCCGGTTCACTGTCGAAACTGACCACCGCCCTGGTCAGCATAATAAACAAGGACCTGAACGAGATGACTCCTCGCATCCAGCGCATCCTACTTAAACTCAGGAGGTACGACTTCCAACTGGTCTACACTCCAGGGAAGGAACTCATCGTTGCGGATGCCCCTATCCAGAGCAGTGAGCACGCCGCCAGATGCGGAGGGGTTTGTATGTCAGGTCGAGACGCAGGTGGCTTTCACATCGGCAAATCTGCCAGCTGACGACTCCAGTCTGGCCCGTATTCGCCGAGAGACTGCGGCCGACCTCCTTCTACAACGTGTGATGCGCCACATGACGGTAGGGGTGGCTCAAAGGGCAGTGCCTGCAGTTCTACAATGTCTGAGACGACCTAGCCATCATTGATGGTGTCCCTTCTGAAGCTGGACCGGATTGTGATTCCGCACAGCATGCGCAAGCTGGTTCTCGACCAACTACACGAAGGCCACTTGGGGGTCGAGAAGTGCAGACGGAGGGCCTGGGAGGCGGTATACTGGTCGGGCATCAGTGACGATATTGCCAACATGGTGCTCAACTGTACAACCGCCCAAAGGTTTCAGCTGGAACCTCCTGAAACGCTTCTGTCCCATGAGCTGGTGACGTCCCCCTGGGCGAAGGTGGGTGTGGACCTTTTTCACGCGCTCGGCAGGGACTATGTCATCAGAGTTGACTACTTCTCCAACTACCCAGAAGTCATACCCCTGCACGATTTGACGTTGTCTGCTGTCATCAGGGCCTGCAAGGACAACCTTTGCTCGCCACGGCATTCCGATGACTGTCATGTCAGACCTGTTACGCCAGCCAGGAATGGTCATCGTTTGCTGCCTCGTATGGCTTCACACACGTGACGTCCAGCCCTCTGCATCCCCAGTCCAATGGAAAGGCGGAGAAGGGCGTTCACATTGCCAAGCGGCTCCTCTGCAAGGCTGCTGCTGCCGGGTCGGACTTCTGCCTCGCCCTGCTGGCCTATCGCTCGGCCCCACTAGCCACGGGTCTCTCACCAGCACAGCTGCTGATGGGTCACACCCTCAGGACCACTGTGCCTTCCATCCTGGCACCAACAATAGACCATGCTCCGGTACTGAAATGAAATGAAATGAAAATGAAATGAAAATCGCTTATTGTCACAAGTAGGCTTCAAATGATGTTACTGTGAAAAGCCCCTAGTCGCCACATTCCGCCGCCTGTTCGGGGAGGCTGTTACGGGAATCGAACCGTGCTGCTGCCTGCCTTGGTCTGCTTTAAAAGCCAGCGATTTAGCCCTGTGCTAAACAGCCCCTCATAGGACTGCATAGGATGCAACTGCAGCGCGGGTCGCCAGAAGAGGTCATATGACACACGGGCAACTGATCTTCCCGCTCTGGCCCCTGGAGACAACGTCCGCATCCACCTACCAGAAGGTGGCTGGTCAGCACCTGCCGAAGTTCTCCGACGCGTGGCTCCCCGCTCGTTCCTGGTACGCATGCCTGATGGATCCGTGCGTAGGCGCAATCGCCAGGCTCTTCGCCTACTTCCATGCTCGCAATGAGACCTTACACTGACGCCGTGTCCTCCTGTGGTTCCTGATAGCGACTTCCTGGAGCTGCCTGCTACCATGCCCCTTCCGTCGTCGCCCGTGGCCAGGCCCGCACCTCAGCCGGTGGTTCCCGACCCACCCTTGAGGCGGTCAACCCAAATTCGTCGCCCACCTACTAGACTGGACTTATGAGACTGTTTACCCGTTGAACTCATGCAACCACTGTTTTAACATGTCTGTGTTCTTCTTGTTACAGGCATTCGTTTTATCGTTCCACATTTCCACGTTTTTTTTTGTTATGGTACAACCTCATTAGTATGTCACACCCGACATCGCCCCTTGTACATAGTTAAGCCCCATGTACATGCTGTAAATATTACACGCACACACACATTTAGCTGCACTCAGTACACATTTCTATTTATAACCACGTAGGCACATAATCTTGTAAAAAAGGGGGATGTCATGATATTCAAGTGAACATCACAGCACATACACACATACATAATGATAGACAGAGCAACGGACCAATTAGCACACATAACACGACAGCCAATCACAGACAAGAGCATACACAGTACAAAACAAGAAACACGACAGTTCCTGGGCAGTCCATCAGGAGACGGCACAGGGCAAGGACCTTAAAGCCAGACACTCACACAGTCACCACGTGCTGAGTACCAAGTTTGTTATATAAATAGTTTAAAGGAATAGAACTGCGTTGTACCAATCGCAACCGTGTTGGTTCGTCTGTATCTCAGAGCACCCAGCACTTCAGCCTCCTTTGAAAGCAAGTGCACATCAGAGGCAGAGAGAAATCGCAAGGAGAAGGAATTCCAATCCAGCACTTGTCCAAAACCCAATCGCCTATGGTATCCTATTCTATTTGCAGCAGAACCTTCTGGGTACAGATTGTTCTTAGGTAGCAGTCACCTACACACATACCCGCCAAGCACCCCAAATGTTGGATAGGACCATCTTCACTTCAAAGGATGAACAAGAAGACCTTAGTCACCTCTTCAAAAATTCTATCAGCTTTATCAGGCATGACCTATCTTTACAAATCCACTCCAAACAACTGATAGTTTTCAACATGTTCAGTTATATTCTCCTTAATTGTAGACTGGTGATTTCCCAATGTTAAGATGTTAACTTAACTATTCTATAATTCACCGTTACCCTCTGTTACTTTTCTTAAATAACGTATGCAGAGCAATACCGTTAATGATCGTCTATTGGCAGAAATGGTATTGAGCCATCATGTTGATGTGCGGGAAGTGAACAATACGTCATTAAAAAAATGAATAGTTACGGAGCAAAATTCAGCAAAATCAAATCGAATTGGAAAAATTCTAACTAATCCGTTTCTACACGGCCAGGGAAAACAAATCTGCTTTGTGGAGCATTTGGAAACAAAAATCGGGAGAATATTACTGTCAACCGCAGAAAAATTCTGTGGGAAACTAAATATTGTGTTGAGACAGGTAGGAACTTTGTTGTATATATCGAACAGGAATGGAACTCTCTGAGTAAACTCGTATCAATAATTAGAAGGTTATCCTCTTTTTTTAAATTCTGCAAGACATTTATTCCAATCAGTGACTCCCTTTCTTTCAAGTGACCATGGCAACTGTGCTTAGTTTTGCAAGGCTGAGCAACCAAGTAGGTCAGTTTCTTAATCATTTCTTGAGATGCCAAAGAAACTGGAGAAGGCTAATGCCTCTACCAATCTGCAAGCAGACAGACCCAGCAAGGAGGGCACATGTGTCCATCATTATATTTCTTAATTTGGATTAAGTATGCACGTGCAGCCTGCATGGCTTTAATCCCTTTATTAAAAGCTATATTGCAATAGAGTACGCCTTCTGCCATCCTTTTAACACAACGATAATGGTGTGATTGATAAATCATAGCAATCAATCTCCATCAAAAAAGTCTGCATAAAACCCAGGCATGAGGTAAAGGAAATCTCGACTGGTGAAAGGTTTCCGGACATGGTCTGGATATTTAGTGGGACAGGTTATGTAGGATGCAGGGTTATGTATGATGGGGATTTATGTAGGATTGAGGTGGTTATGTAGGATTGGGGAAGTTATGTAAGATTGTGCGGGGTTATGTACAATGGAGGTTATGTGGGGTGTGTTTTGTTATGCTCTTGACGTAGCATAAGCTGCTTCCTTGATGTGCACTCTGACAAAGGAAGGTTCAGACTTGGAGATAGCTTTAATACATTTATTATTGTTAACGATTCTCCTACTTGGATTCGACGCTACTGTTAATCCTTCTATAGCTACTCAGACTGACGAACCAGTCTGCTACAATCCACGTGGTGGGAGTGAGGTTCAATCAACCCTGTGTCTGTACTCACTGAGAGTCTCCACTGGAAAGAGACTGAGCATGTGTGATGTGTCCTTTTTTTGGGTTGGTGTAATGCCCTCCTGTGGTAGTGTCACCTCTGTGTGTATCTTGACTGCTCATTGGTCACGTCCTATCTTACTGACCTATTGGTTGACTGTCTGTGTGTCATGTCTCTGGTGCTCCCTCTAGTGTCTAGTTAGGTGTAGTGTATGTACATTAACCCTTTGTGTACTTGCAGTGATGTATATCACCACAGGGTGGGGTGGGGGTTGCTGGGGAAGAAGGATTGATAAGTTACCTAGATACAATGTAGCTTTTTGGTCTTGACAGGTACAGTTCCTGAATGTCAGCTTGATTGACTGGTTCAGCTTTAAGGTAAGCAGGGAGCACTCTGGGGCAGGTTACAGGATCGGGTAAACCATTCCCTAATCCCAGGGGAGGGGCGGGGGCTGCATCTGATCTCCGATTCCAGTAGTCTCTGCATGTTGGGTAGGTGGGGGAGCTTAGCAAAGTGAGAGGAAGCCCCCTGCCCCTCTTCACGCACAAGCAGTGCTGCCAGGGCACTTGCCTTCCCCTTGAGCCTGGCCTCACCTTTCTGCAGCTCTGAGACTTCCCAAAGCGTGAGAAATACAGCCACTCACTGTAAAGCCTGCAAAGCTGGTTAAATCAGAGGCAACCAGCCTCATTGACCTATTTGAGCTGCAAATTCATGTCCTGGCTGATGAACCTCTGGTGTTCACTACTCCACAGCACTGTGAAGGTTTAGTCATTGAGTCTGTTCAAGACAGAAATTGGTAGATTTCTAGATACTCAATGGGCGGGATTCTCCGGCCCCCCGACGGGCCGGAGAATCACCGGGGGGCAGCGTGAATCCCCCCCCCCCCCCCCCCCCCCCCCCCCCCCCCGCCTCCGCCATCCTTCGAATTCTCCGACCCTCCAAAATTTAGCCCCGCGTGAATCGGGCCGTCCGCCTCGGAGAATGGCGGTGCCGGCGCGATGCAATGGGCCCCGAGGCTGCCCGAATTCTCCCGGCCGGATGGGCCGAAGTCTCGTCGACGTGACCACTGGTCACGCCGGCGTAAATTGAACCACCTATTTAACGGTATCAACGGCGCAGAGATAGGTCACGGCGTGGGGTGGCCGCAGGAAAAGTGACGGCGCGGCCGCAGCTGGTGTGGAGAGGGGTGTGTATGTGAGGGGGGGGGGTGAGGAGGGGATGGTGAGAGGGGGGTGTGAGGGGGTTTGTGGGAGGGCTTGGAGAGGTGGGGAGGGGAGGGCGAGTGCGGAGAGGGGAGGGCGAGTGCCAGGGAGGGGGGGGCGAGTTGCGGGGAGGGGGGAGAGGGCGAGTGCCGGGATGAGGGGGCGAGTTGCGGGGAGTTGGAGAGGGCGAGTGCCGGGGTGAGGGTCGAGTTCCGGGGAGGGGGGAGAGGGCGATTGCCGGGGAGGGGGGAGTGGGCGATTGCCGGGGAGGGGGGAGAGGGCGATTGCCGGAGTGAGGGGAGAGAGCGAGTGCCGGGGAGGGGGGAAAGGGCGAGTGCCGCGGTGAGGAGTTGAGTTGCGGGGAGGGGGGAGAGGGCGAGTGCCGGGGTGAGGTGAGAGGGTGTGTCGGGGTGAGGGGGCGAGTTGCGGGGAGGGGGGAGAGGACGAGTGCCGGGAGGGGGGGAGAGGGCGTGTGCCGGGGAGGGGTAGAGGGTGAGTGCTGGGGAGGGGGGAGAGGGTGAGTGTCGGGGTGAGGTGAGAGGGCGAGTGTCGGGGAGGGGGGAGAGGACGAGTGCTGGGAGGGGGGGAGAGGGTGTGTTGGGGTGAGGGGGCGAGTTGCAGGGAGGGGGGAGAGGACGAGTGCCGGGAGGGGGGGAGCAGGTGAGTGTCGGAGTGAGGTGAGAGGGCGAGTGTCGGGGAGGGAGGAGAGGACGAGTGCCGGGGAGGGGGGAGAGGGTGAGTGTCGGGGTGAGGGCGAGTACTGGGGAGGGGGGAGAGGGCGAGTGCCGGGGTGAGGGGAGAGGGCAATGCCAGGGTGAGGGGACGAGTTGCGTGGAGGGGGGGAGAGGGGAGTGCCGGGGTGAGAGGGCGAGTTCTGCCGAGGGGGGAGAGGGCGAGTGTCGGGGTGAGGGGGCGTGTTGCGGGGAGGGGGGAGAGGGGGAGTGCCAGGGAGAGGGCGATTGCCGGGGAGTGGGGAGAGGGCATGGGCTGGGGTGAGGGGACAGGGCGAGTGCCGGGAGGGGGGAGAGGGAGAGTTCCGGGGTGAAGTGAGAGGGCGAGTGCCGGGGAGCGGGGAGAAGGCGAGGGAGGTCATCCACCTGGCGAGGTGCCAGCCTCCAACAGACGCGACCATGCAGCCCATGGCACCTGGCTGCGGGGGTGGGTGGGGATGAGAGGGAGGTACGGACAATGCTGACATGTCATCGTTCCCCCCCACCCCCACCCCACCCCCCCACCCCCTGCAGGCCGTTATGTTTGATGGCCGCCGTGGAGGGAGCCGCACTTCTACATGTTGCCTTGGGGGAGCAGGAGGAGGAGCGTGCCAGGGAGGTGGTGGAGGCTCCCGCAGAGGAGCAGGTCGCAGAGGGGCAGGCGACGGCCGGCCAGGCTGGAGGGCCGCCGGCCTGACAGGACGAGGAGAAGGTGGAGCACGAGGACGAGGAGGTGATGCCACGGCGATGGAGGCACCTGAGGAGACCCCGTGAGTACCGGCCCTGCTCGTCGTACCAGGACCTCACGGACCGGGCATGCAGGAGGAGCCGGGAAACCGTGGCACACATCTGCCACCTGATGGCACACCTGGCACCGCGCGGCACTGGGGGGGGACTCCCTCTCCCCGTGTCCGCCAAGGTTACAGTGGCCCTGAACTTTTATGCCATGGGGTCATTCCAGGCGCCGAGTGGGGACCTGTCTGGCATCTCGCAGACTTTGGTGCACCGGTGCATCCGGGCAGTGACAGACGCCCTATATGCCATTGCGCACCGCTACATCCGCTTCCCTGTGGACCGGGCCAGCCAGGATGCCCGAGCAGCGGTCTTCGCTGCCGTGGCTTAGTTTCCCATGGTCCAGGGTGCTATCGATGGGATGCACATCGCCGTGCGGCCACCTGCAGATAACAGGGCCGTGTTCACCAATAGGAAGGGGATCTATTCCATGAACATTCAGGTGGTCTGAACGACCGCATGATGATCCTGCACGTCTGTGCCCAGTGCCTGGGCAGTGTACATGACTCATTCGTATTGGCGCAGTCTTAAATCCCCGGCACGTTCGAGGGATGCCCCCCCCCCCGGCTGAGGGGCTGGTTGCTGGGCGACAGGGGCTACCCGTAGCGGCCGTGGCTGATGACGCCGATACGGAGGCCACAGACTGACGCGGAGAACCGCTACAACCATGCAGCAACCAGGGGTGTGATCGAGAGGTGCTTTGGGCTGCTGAAGATGCGCTTCAGGCCCTCCAGTACCCGTCAGATAGGGTCGGCCGCATCGTTGTGGTCTGCTGCGTCCTGTACAACACAGCCCAGCCGAGGGGCGATGTGCTGCAGGCAGAGGAGGGGGAAGGGGAGGAGCAGCAAGACGAGGTGCAGACCTCCCCAGATGAGGAGGATGGGGGCAATGGTCAGGGCGGACGGGCTGGACATGGACGGGAGGCTGCCCACCGTTACCGGCGGGCACGGGACAGGCTGATAGCCGCCCGGTTAACTGACTAGGGTGGGTGGGAATCAGCGAGTATGGGCACACCACGGCACCAGCCGACCACCCTCACACCCCCACTCCACCCACCCACCTCCAACCACACTCAACCCCCCACCCACCCACAACCAACGACACTCACCTCCCCGCCCCCCCATGCACACCACCCCTCCATTGCACATCCACCTGCGGCACAACGGGCCGGGCTCACACGGTCGCCGGTGGAAGCGTGTCTATCGCAGGCCATGGAGGATGATGACAACCCGCTCTGCGATGAGCTCTTGGCTCCACATCGTTGGACGATGTCTGACCCACCCGGACCGTCCCTGCATGCGGCTGTGACACTGCAGCGCTCGGTCCCATCCTCTGCCCGGGGAGATGGCGAGGGCGAACCGGGGGCGGGGGGGGTGGGCACACTCACCTGAGGCCGACATTCTGTCACCCCTCACACACCCACTGGCGCTCACCTCACACCACACCCCCGCATGCATCGGACAGAGCACAAAGGCAGCTTCTGTAGGTGTAACATTGACTTTAATAACCAAAGGAGTTCATGCACGTGCCCTAGCTCCTAAAACTCATCTGTGCCCTGCAACCGTGCCAACTTACTCATTGTCTAATTTTTGGCCTTACGGGCCCTTTGACTACGTCGAGGTGGTTCCCCAGACAGTACAGTAGAACTGGAGGTGGACTCCTGTGATTCCTGCCCTGTGACTAGGGAACCCTTTGGCGGCCGTTTCCTGGGGCGGCCCGGCCTAGATGGGCCAGGCTGCGGCTCAGGCGACTGGGGTGGCCACCAGATGCACCTGGGACGGAAGTGGGGAGGGGGGGGGGGAGTTTGAGGTGTTGCGGTGTTCCGGGACCTCCCCTACAGGGGGACCCGGAACGGGCCCCAGCACCTCCTCCTCTCTCGGGGTACCCGATGGCCCCCGGGCCTCTACATGGGTCGGGGGTGCGAACGGACCGGCCATCCAACGTCCCCCCTGACACCTGCTGCTGCCAGTCCTGGACGCCCGCCCTGGTATCGACAAGGGTCTGCAAGTTTGCAGCCATGAAGCTCAGGGAGTTGGCCATACCTGTCTGTGTCTGGGCGACGCCGGACAACACCTGGGAAATGGCACTGATGCCCTTGGCGATGGCCTGCTGGGACTGGGCCATGGCCTGCTGAGACAGGGCCACGGCATTGAGCGCCTCTGCCATCTGCCGCTGGCTCTGGCTCATGGCTTCCTGTGAAAGGGCAGCCATGTCCTTGGCCACAGACGCCGCCTGCACAGAAAGCCCCAGGACTTGCATACTGCTCCCCAATGTCTGACACCGTTGCCCCCATTGCCTCCACCGCAGACGCCACCTGTGCGGTTTCGGCCTGGGTGGCACGCATGACCGGCACCACTCCCAGCTCCTGGACGCGGGTGGACTCCTCCACCTGCGTCTGCAGCCGCCGCAAGCCGGCTGTCACCCTCTTCGATCGTCCCAGGTTCGGTGACTGCATCGGGTCTATGGATGGGTGTGGTAACTCCAGGAACCCGGGAGCCGTCAGGGCGGCAGATGGTTGCTTGCGCCGGGATGCCCTCCGACCTCCCAACCCGTCGCCTGCTCCTACCTCCACCTGCTGTACCGGGATGGATATATTGTGCGCACCAGTGAGTGTACCAGAAGCCTCATCGCTAAAGTGCCCAACCGAGGTGAGTGTCTCTGCGATGGTGGAGGGTGTTGGAGACAGCAGTGGCGTTGTGTCGTGCTCATTGTCCGAACCAGAGTCCATGGTCCCCTGGGGTGGCGGTTCCTGTCCACACGTCCCATGTGTGTCACTGTCCTGTGTGTCGGTGTCATGTGTGTCGGTGTCCCAGGTAGCGGTGCTCTGGGCAGGGTAATGGTGTCCTGGGTAGTGGTGTCCTAGGTAGGGGTGTCCTGGGTAGTGGTGTCCTAGGTAGGGGTGTCCTGGGTAGGGGTATCCTGGGTAGTGGTGACCTGGGTAGTGGTGTCCTGAGTAGGGGTGTCCTGGGTAGGGGTGTCCTGGGTAGTGGTGTCCTGGGTAGTGGTGTCCTGGGTACCGGTATCCTGGGTAGTGGCGTCCTGGGTAGTGGCGTCCTGGGTAGGGGTGTCCTGGCTCGGCTGCGACGGTGACTTGTGGCTGCCCCCCACGTCGCTGGGTGTCGCACGCCTGCGTCGCCGCACTTGCACGAGACCGGGGCGTCGTCTCCATGTTGCTCCGGGCCTGTCCCTGTCTTGTGGTCGCCATGGGATGTCCTGGGGACACCCACAGGGATGGGTGCTTCGACGTTTAGTCCTGCAATACACAATACAGCATGCACGGTTAGACACGCAGACGGGGATAGGGAGATGTGGGGGAGGGGATTTGGGGGAGGGGGATATGGGGAGAGGGGATATGGGAGATATGGGGAGGGGGAATAGGGGGATATGGGGAGGGGGGATATGGGGAGGGGGAAGATGGGGGATATGGGGAGGGGGGATATGGGTGTTATGGGGCAGGAGGGAGAGGGGGATATGAGGGAAGGGGGATATGGGGGATATGGGAAGGGGGGATATGGGGATATGGAGAGGTGGGAGGGGGCGATATGGGGGATATGGGGAAGGGGGATAGGGGGTTTATGGTAGATATGGGGAGGGGGATATGGAGAGGGGGTTATGTGGGATATGGGGGAGGGTGGATTTGGGGAAGGGGATATGGGGAAGGGGATAGGGGATATGGGGGAAAGGGGATATGGGGAGGTGGGATGGGGGATATGGGGGATGTGGGTGAGGGTGGATAGGGGGGATATGGGGGAGGGGATATGGGGATGGGGATATAAGGAGGGGGGATATGGGGGATATGGGGGAGGGGGGATATGGGAGATACAGGAGAGGGGAGAGGGGGATATGGGGAGGGGGATTTGGAGTAGGGGATATGGGGGTGGGGGGTATGGGGAGGGGGGATATGGGGAGGGGGAGGGGGGGATATGGGGAGGGGGATATGGGGAAGGGGGATATGGGGGAGAGATGATATGGGGATATGGGGAGGGGGATATGGAGGAGGGGATATGAAGGAGGGGAGATATGGGAGATTGGGGGGATATGGGGAGGGGGATAGGGTGGAGGGGGATAGGGAGGATATGGGGTAGGGGGATATGGGAGAGGGGCCATAGGGGGATATGGGGAGGGGGGCTAGGGGGATATGGGGAGTGGGGTTAGGGGGATATGGGGGTGGGGGGATATGGGGGAGGGGAGATATGAGGGTGGGGGAACATGGGGAAGGGGGATATGGGGGAGGAGGATATGGGAGATATGGGGAGGGGGGATATGGGGGAGGGGGAATATGCGGGTGGGGGGATATGGGGAGGGGAGATATGGGGGACGGGTGATATGGGGAGGGGGGATATGGGGAGGGGGATATGGGGGAGGGGGGATATGGGAGGGGGGATATGGGAGAGGGGCCATGGGGGGTCTCACTTGGTGGTGCGCGCCCAACCTCTGCATCAGCAACCTCCCAGACCTCGGGTCCGCCTGCCAGTTCCAGGGCCCACTCCTCATGAACGGTGAGTGGTCTCTCATCAGCTGGGCCCCCTCCAGGCTCTCACGCTCCCTGTTTTTGTGTGCGTGCTTCTCCTGTGGGGGCGGGCGGGTGGGTGGTAGGGATGAAGGGCAACATTGTTAAGCACGGATATACATGCAGGCCAGCAGTTGTGCGTATATTAGCAGAGGTGCGCAGCACATTAGGGTCAGGGTTAGGGTTAGTTGCACCTGGGGTGTGCCGCACATCGGGGGGGTGGGGGGTAACTCACCCTGGCTGCCCTGGCAAGGTCATTCACCTCCTTGTGGCACAGGGCGCCTGTCCTTGGTGTTACAGCCACAGCGCTGACGGCCTCTGCCACCTCCCTCCACAGGCAGCGGCTGAGGCGTGGGGCGACCCTGCGGCCTTGTCCGGGGTACAGGACCTCCCTCCTCTGCTCTACTGTGTCCAGGAGCGCCTCGATGTCCTGCTCCTGGAACCTCGGAGCTGCACGGCGGGCGGCCATCTTGACGGCTCTCTGGGGGGGGGGGGGGGGGGGGGGTGGGGGCGCGTCTTTTGTGCTGTGACACTGCGCATCGTCAGTGGGTGACGTCGTCGCTAATGACGTCACGCCACTACTAGCCCATTCCGGGCCGGAGACTTTGCGCCGTTTCGGGGAGCCCGACACCGGAGTGATCCGCGCCGTTTTTGGCGCCGGGTTCCGGCGATCGTGCCGTTTATGGGAGAATCCCGCCCCATATCTGTGTAATGTCCTGTAACCTGACTCCCTCTGAGATATCCGTGTTCTTCCACACCTGACCTCTTACGCAACCTCACATTTAATTGCTCCTATCTGCAAATTTGGAGATATTACATTTACTTCCTTCATCTATATCAGTAATATATATTGTGAACAGTTGGGGTCCCAGCACTGATCCCCTGCGGTACCCATGCACTGCCTGCCTTTTGGAAAAAGACCTGGGGCGTCATTCTCCGCCGGCGGGAGTCTCCGTTTTGCCGGCACCGGGGGGTTTCCCGACGGCGTGGGGGTGCCCCACAATGGGAAACCCCATTGACCGGCCGGTGTTACGGAGACTCGCGCCGGCCGGTCGGCGCAGAAATGTGGCGGGGCGGGTAGGAGAATTTCGCCCCTGTTTACTCCATTCTCTTTGTTTCCTCTCTGCCAACCAATTTTCATTTCATCTCAATACACTACCCCTAATCCCATGCACTTTAATTTTACACACTAATCACTTATGTCAGACCTTGTCGAAAGCCTTCTGAAAGTCCAAATAAACAACATTCACGGACTGCCACTCATTAACTCTGCTAGTTACATTCTCAAAGAATTTGAGTGGATTTGTCAAGCATGATTTTCCTTTGGTTAATCCTTTCCCCACTACCGCAGGCCGACTGGTCTATAATTCTGTTTTCTCTTTACCTCCCTTTTTAAATAGTGGGGTTACATTAGCTAGCTCCAATCTGTAGAAACTGTTCCAGAGTCTATAGACTCTTGGAGGATGACCACCAATGCATCCACTATTTCTGGGGCCACTTCTCTAAGTACTCTGCGATGTAAATTATCAGGCCCTGGGGATTTATCAGCCTTCAATCCCATCAATTTCCCCAACACTATTTCCCTACTAACACTGACTTCCTTCAGGTCCCCCCTCCCACTAAACCCTGTGTTGTTGTTTTTCATTGGCTGTGAAGCTTTCTGACACACTAAGGTAAATCAATGCAACTTCTTTCTTATATTTCCTGATTTTTCTTTCCAGATTATTTATGAATGCGTTGACACAAAAAAGAATGATATTTTCCCTGTCTGATTTTATGACATTACTAATTCAAATGACAATTTGACCTGCCAGCAAGTAGCAGATAGTAGTTTAGAATAATAATAATCTTTAATTGACAAAAGTATGAAGTTATTGTGAAAAGCCCCTCGTCGTCACATTTTGGCAAATTGTTCCGATAAGCTGGTGAGGGAATTGAACCCACGCTACTGGCCTTGTTCTGCATTACAAACCAGGGCGACATTCTCCGACCCCCCGCCGGGTCGGAGAATCGCCGGGGGCTGGCGTGAATCCTGCCCCCGCCGGTTGCCGAAGTCTCCGGCACCAGAGATTCAGCGGGGGCGGGAATCGCGGCGCGCCGGTTAGCGGGCCCCCCCGCTCGATTCTCCGGCCTGGATGGGCCGAAGTCCCACCGATAAATTGCCTGACCCGCCGGCATAAATTAAATCACCTACCTTACCGGCAGGACAAGGCGGCGCGGGCGGGCTCCGGGGTCCTGGGGGGGGCGTGGGGCGATCTGGCCCCAGGGGGTGCCCCCACGGTGGCCTGGCCCGCGATCGGGGCCCACCGATCCACGGGCGGGCCTGTGCCGTGGGGGCACTCTTTCCCTTACGCCTCCGCCACGGTCTCCACTATGGCGGAGGCAGAAGAGACTCCCTCCACTGCGCATGCACGGGAAACTGTCAGCGGCCGCTGACGCTCCCACGCATGCGCAGCCCGGAGATGTCATTTCCGCGCCAGCTGGCGGGGCACCAAAGGCCGTTTCCGCCAGCTGGCACAGCGGAAATTCCTCCGGCATCGGCCTAGCCCCTCAATGTTGGGGCTCGGCCCCCAAAGATACGGAGCATTCCGCACCTTTTGGGCGGCGCGATGCCGTCTGATTGGCGCCGTTTTGGGCGCCAGTCGGCGGACATCGCGCCGTTTCCGGAGAATTTCGCCCCAGCTGTCCAGCCCACTGAGTTAAAATACTGGGACAATGTTCTATTTTCTGCATTACTCGCTTAAAGTATCCACAAAGATAATTGGATTTCACGTGTTTTGCTCACTGTAGCATTAGTGTTTAATGCAGAGTTTTATCATTATGTTTTTTTGGTGAGGGATGCTCATAGTCAGGATTAGAATATGTTGCCATTTTTCTATTTGTAGAAGCAGTCTCTATCAGACTCGAGTCAAGAACGCCATAGATAGCTACATTACAAAATCCCCTTGTTACTGCCTCAGCAGTTTTCTTTACTCTCAGTCTTCAAAAATCAAACCTTACAGGCAAATAGCCAGAGGCTGTCACTGTCCAGCTTTACACGTGAAGAATAGTCACTTGTGCAAGGCACTGGCAGAGTGTCAGTATCCATGAAATCACACACTGGCATAACTCAGAAAGGAGAGGATCACAGCAGAAAACCTGAGGCTAAATCGGAGCAATACCAATCGGCGGGCGGGATAATTCTGGGGGGGGGGGGGCCTATGTTCCTCCTCCCCTATAGGGCTCCGCCATGTTGCGTGTGGGCTATGGCGCACATTCACGTACCCACGCCGGCCGTGGCATGCATGCGTGGACACGCGCCGCATGTGCTGGGGCCTATATCGGCAGCTGGAGCTGCGTGATGCGCTCCAATGCTGTGCTGGCCCCCTGTGGGTTGGGGGATCGCTGTTCCTAGCGGGCAGATGACGCCATCGTAAAACGCTGCGGCGTTTACGACGGTGTCAATACTTAGCCCTATTATCGGAGAATCCCGCCCCTCGGCACGCCATTCGCTGGTGGCCCGATTCTCTGCTCCCGTCGCTGTCAATGGGAATTCCCATTGGAGCCACCCCATGCTGTTGGGAAACCCACGGGCTGGGGTGAGCTGCCTGTGCGACCAGAGAGTCCCGCTGCTAGCAAACGGCAGGAGAATTTGGGCCTTTGTATTTTATGTCTTTTTTCTGAATTGCGGTGCTGTAAATAATCATAGCTTATCCAGCTCCTAGCTCTCCTTACCAATGAAAAGTCTCCGTTTTCCTGGATAATATCTCTTGTTGAGCAAAGATTCCACATACCAATTGATTCTGTCACAATCTGTTGTATGGACTGACAGCAGTAAGTGAACAATGGAGTGTCTCAGAAGTGACAGGACGGTGCAATAAGACAGACAAATCAATTGTTCTTTCTTTTTTGGCAGCCAGGGCTTGGCTTTGTTACCTGAACATTTTTAAAACATTTTTTATTTTCATCTGACTACATTGTTTCTGTAGAGTTACTGAAGCTTTGTGCAACTGTTTGGGGTGATGTGGGGGGAAACAGGCGTGGGGAGGATCCAATGAACTGGTTAAAATCAATGACAGAAATGTTTACATGTGAAACACCTCCGTCCAATTTATTAGATCTCCCAATTTCATGGAGCTTCAGGTACACTGCAGAAAAAAAAATGAAGAGGAGAAGAATAAGAGACACTTAGTCTCAAAATCAGAGAATCCAGCCCGAGAATCCCGACCAGGATCTCCCAAATGGAGAATCCTGCCCGTAAGATCATAAGGACAGCAGACATAGAAGCAGGAGTAGTCCATTCAGCCACATGATCCTGCTCAGCCACTCAATAAGACCATGGCTGATCTGATTGTTGCCTTAATTCGACTTTCCTGCCTGCCCACCATAACCTTTGTTGATTAACGATCTGTCTAACTCAGCCTTGAATACCTATATAGCCTCCACTATTCTCTGTGGAAGAGATTTCCACAGACAACCAACCCTCTGAGGGAAGACATTTCTCCTCATCTCACTCTTAAATGGGAAACACTTATTTTTAAACTGTGCCCCTAGTTCTAGATTCTTCCACCAGTGGAAACATCCTCTCAGCATCTATCCTGTCAAACTCCATCGGAATCAATTATGTTTCATAAGTTCACCTCCCATTCTTCTAAATTCAAGCACGTATAGACAAACCTGCTCAATATTTCTTCACAAGAATCAACTCCCTCCCCAGAATCAACCAAATGAACCTTCTCTGAACTACTTTCAAAGAAAGTATAGGTAAAGTTGCCTTACTCCCAGATGACTATAGGCTGCTCTCCCCTTTGAGGGGGAGAGCTGACTAGTGGCAATTTAATCTGAGGACCACCACACTTCAGGCAAGGTTGAGAAGGCGGGGCCTTCATGAATAACCTCAGCCGGTTCCATGCTGCTAGCCTCGCTCGGCATCATGAACCAGCTGTCCAGCCAACTGAGCTAAACTGGCCCCAGTCAAGTCTATCCCACCTTAGGTGCATCATGGGCATCAGCAGGACCAGCTGTCCCTCTATTTGAGGATGACCCCTACTCAGGGTTGCAATTTTCTGCCATGGGTCTTCATGTGGCCTATTCTTGACCCACAGGTCTGTAGGCAGGTTGTCCCAGGAGGTAATGGAATCCAGAGTGCAGGACTTGCTTCCCTTTCTTTTCTTCTCTGCCATTGCTGTGTCTCATCATTAAGAACTTGTGATTCAAAGTACGCTGCTAATTGGTGGATAAGTTGTCGCCATTTTGAATGAATGGTAGCAGGTTCCTCCCAGGCATTATCTGTCACTTCCTGACGTCAGCATCGAGATTCCCAATTGGGCAGAGAATGGAGCATCGAAGAAAAAACGGGTTTGGCGCCACTTACAATGCTCCGATCCCCCACCAGCAGCCTCAGAGTGCGACCCACCATGCACTGGTGGGAGGATGTAAATTGGTGATTTCCATCCATTTCCATTTGATTTCCATTTCCATTTGATTTATGGACTGGAATCTCATGCCTCAACCACCCCCCTGCTCCCTCCCACCCCCGCCCATTATGCACTGACACCCTTAGTTGCTTTGGCCCACGTTTTCCCAAGCATGGCCCTGATGTGAAGAGCCTGCAAGGTGGGTCAAGGGAGTCAGTGCATAATTGAGTTGTCCCTCAGAGTCCATCGGAAGGCACCCCGCCCCCGCTAACATGTAGGGGTATCCTCCATCTCCATGGGAGTAATGGATCACCCCCCCCCCCACAGCACACATAGATGAGGGTGACATTACCACCCCCACCCCCACTGACACCACCAGCCCCCCAGCAGAGACCCCCAAGAGACGCGCATCAGAGACCCCCCCCATCAGAACCTCCATCAGAGACCTCTCCAGAGGCACTATCAGTCACCCCGCCTGAGAGCTGAAGAGCAGTCCCAGCGGTAGAGTGAAAAATCATTGCATTTTCACTTACTCTTACCTAACAGATGCTGCCTCATACCAAGTGTTCAACGCAGCAGCTGTTATAAATGGTTCCTAGAAGCCAAGTAGACTTCAAAGGGTGTCAAATCCCTCAACAGCCTTTGAAATGCAAATCTTGCATTACATTTCACACAGCAATACATTGCATTAGCGTGTGATTAACAGGTTTATTTCTCCAGAGAAGCTGCTTGGTGGATTGTTGATCTATCTTTCCTTTTATGCTTGAATGCATCTCAAATATCCTGATTTAATGTTAACTACAATGTTTATAAACACGCTTGCTATGATTCATAGTTCCTCACGACATCAAAAGCAGCTATTCTCTGATGCTGAATGGTCTGTCCTTAGCAGGGGACTCAGATTTATCTTCTTATGCCCCCACAATAATGAATTTCGATCTTGGGCCAAGATTTGGCTCTTCTTCTGTCACCTTCGCTTCCTTGTCCATGTCTATGACAGGGGTCCACCCACCCTCAGCAGATTATTTCACCTATCTCTGGTAAACTCCCTCCACCATCCCTCTTGATTCTCTAGATCTATTCATTGAGAACTGCTGACATGACATTAACCATCTCATTTATCAGCTGCTATCATTCATTCTGTCCTGACTCACACGGAACTTGCTCACTCCATTCCCTCATTGTCTTTAGGTGCTATATGTGGAACATTTCTTGTTCTGATCCAACTGGTATCCCCTCCCTCATCTATTTTTCCGCCGGTATACTGATGACTGCATCAGTGCCTCTTCCTGCTCTTACCCTGAACTGGAAAACTTCATCAACTCTGGTGCCAATTTCTACCCTTCTTTTGTCTTCACATGGTCCATTCCCACCTCTTCATTTCCTTCCTCCAATTTTCTATCTCCATTTCTGAGCATAGGATGTGAATAAATATTTGTTGTAATTCTACTGACTCCCACAGCTCTCACAACTACACTTCCTCAAAACTCTGCGCCCAGTAAGCATTTCATTCCACTCTCCAAATTTCCCCATTTCTGTTGCATCTTCTATATCAGCAATTTGAATGCTTCTTCCTTTGACCTCAATGGAGAATACCCTCCACCAAGTTTGGGGCCCTCAGGTGTGTTCAATCCATTCCCCTCATTTTTGCTGACCCCTTCCAGACCCTACCCTCTTACCTTGTCTTTCCTCACTGTCCAAGGCCCCAAATATTCATTCCAGGTGATGCAATGATTTACATGTAATTTTTTCAATTCAGTCTACTGTGTTCACTGCTCGCAATGTGGTCTCCTCTACACTGGGGAGACCAAATGCAGATTGGTTACTGCTTTACAGCACACCTCCATTCAGTCTACAACCATGACCATGAGCTTCTGGTGACCTGCATTGTAAATTTCAACCTGGCTCTCATGGTGATATGTGCATCCTCGGCATACTGCAGTGCTCCAATGAAGCTAAACACGAGCTTGAGGATCAGAATCTCCTCTTTCAATTATCCACGTTCCAGCCTTCTGAGCCCCACATTTGTGTTTTAGCGATTTCAGAATAATTTCTGCTGCCCACTTTGCACGTGTCAGCCTTAATCTGTTTTTCTAACTTTGTTTTCACAGCGGTTTTGCATTATTCTGCAACTGACACCTCCTCTGGACCCATCTTTTGTTTATTTACTTGTCGTTTACTGCACTGTGCAGCCAACTTTTTTATCTTCTAATGTCTCCCATCTGCTGCCTATTCTTCTTCCATCCACCCCGATTTCACCCAAACAAATCCATTTCTAACTTTTCCCAGTTCTGATGAAGGGTCACGACCTGAAATGCTAACTCCATTTCTTTCTCTATAATTGCTACCCGACCTGCTGAGTGTTTCTCACATTTTCTTTGTTTAGTTCGAAAAACGGTCACCACGATGCATTTAGACATGGTTTGCAGCATGAAACAAAGTGACTGTTAGCAATCCAAAAGTTTTTTTTAATCTATCGCAATTCATGAAGGTGGTGTTCCTTTAATGGTAATTTAGTAAGTATTGTACGAAAGAGGCTGAACACCTATGCTGTTAGTCAGACAGCAAATGATTCACAATTTAAGTTCCAGATACATCTGTATGTTACAGTCCACAGGGGAACACTCAAAATAAAACAGAATAGCACACACTAATCAGTCTAGGAAAACTGGTCAATAGATTAAATAATTGAAAAACATGCTTTAATATTTGTGAAAGTTGATCTGCAACATTTATTCTGGTTTATGATAAACCCTCAACTATGTGACATGCAAAACAGTATAGACTGGTTAGACCGAACCTCCTTTTACTTTGCTGTACATTCCACATAAAAGTGAGGCAGACATGAAACTTGCTAAAAAGGTAGGGACAAAGAAAACAACTCCTGTTTCTGTCTGACTGTAAGAAAAATTACTTTTCAATGGCCATGTAACCTGTTTCACTGTTTTCCTCATAAAGAATCCCACTGTTGGCAACAGTCTGACCTTGGCAAGAATGAAAAGGGTCAGCTCCTTTTCTCCATGGTGGTCAATCATTGCCAATTTCTTTCTCAGGCTGAGGCCACACTCTGCACTGTCCTTTCTTTTCCAGCTAATGCACAAAGTTGCTATTATAAAGTGTGCACCTGTAGAAATTACCTGTGACCTTTCCCATGGGTACTTGCAAAGACCTTTTCTCTCCCCCCCCCCCCCCCCACCCCCTCCCCAACCCCTTGATAAGGATAAGGAAATTAGCATGTCATTCTTTCACTTGCTCCTTCTTTGGAATGCTGGCTGGTGAAATGCTAAGAATAAAATAAGTTATTGAGAAAGCCTAGAGATCAGACAAGCATGGCTGAGTCCAATGGAGAAATTTGATAAGGAAATAAGATGCTTTGGAGATCAGTCTGTAGCGATTAGTCTTTTGAACACACGGATTAATATACATGCAACAGGGGTGCCTATTGTACAGAGGCAACTACCACTTATCTCTGTATTCTTCTTGCTAATGAGAAACATAATAGCTTGGCTGTTTACAAATTTATTTTAAAAGCACTCTGCTGTACTTATGCTAATGTGGTGCAGCAAAACTTGAAATTGTTCCAGTCATTATCCACAGAGGTAGGCAATGCTACAAAGGTCTGTTTTATAACAACTCCCAACAATCCCAGGAAAATGTTAGAGTTCTTCAAGTTACTTACTTCTAATTGTGGACGCATGATCATGCCTCACTCTTTCCATTTGAGATTTAATAAATCCTTTAAAATAGTAATCAGCCAGATTCCAAAAACACTGGAGAGCAAAAATTATTTGTCTTTTGCAGTAGGGACAATTCATATCAAAAACTAAAATTAAATGTCATCAAACATGGGATGGGCACTCAAAAAGGACAAATGTGCATTAGTAATATCTGCTCAATGGAATGAAATCAAACATGAAAATGTTTAAATAAGTGAAATTCAAAATAAAAAATGATAGAGATACCTTTGGGAGAGCGAGTATGTATAAAATTATTTTTGATATTATCAAAGTATTTAAGCTGTGGTAGGGACCATTTAATTGCCCTCGGTGCCTAGGAGAGGAAAATGCCAATTAAAATGTACATTCTTGATTGTTATCCATGGGCCCATGCCAAAGCGAACATGCTATTTGGTGAAGACAATATGAAGCCTGATTATTAAAGTCCCTCCCACCCTCCATGCAGCTGAATGCCCTGTAAAATTAGGTGCATGAATGAAGAATAGTTTGAACTTAGGTACCAGTTAACTACTGTGAAGCCTCTGAATGAGAGCATGAGTCATCTTCATATGAGTGAAGTTGGAAGACAGAACTGCGCTTATTGTGTCTTGATTGACAACTTGCCCGGCACCCAGGTCACACAGCAGGGCTCTTTTAAAATGTGTTCTCAAGGTAACATGGTCAATGTTGCTGATCATTTATTGCTCTGGAGAGATGGTGCTAGACTTTTGTCTTGATAGCAGTGACTGTTTATACAAATGAGTGACTATTTCAAGGGGCCATTCATGCATTTTGGACTTGTGGCATTTTGCATATCAAGACAAGTGAGGGTAGGTGTTCCCGTCCCTGAGGGGTATTTTTTTATGTAGCAATACTGCATCATATACTTTGGTTCAAACACATGACAGAAATTATCCTTTGTTCTGTGAGTATTTAATTCATGCTTTCAATTGACCTTGAATGCAGGATCTAAGGTGATACCCTAGTGCAATGTTGAGGAAGTGCTGCATTGTTGAAAGTGTTGCTCTTCAGGCTAGACAATAAATCAAGGTTTTTGCAGTCAGACTATTCAAAAGAGGGTATACTTTCCTCAACCAATGGTGTCTAAAGAAAGAAAGGACAGTTCTTTCCAGGGGGCATTTGGACTCGAAACGTTGGCCGGAATTCTCCAGCCATTCGCTAGCGATGGGATTCTCTGGTCCTACCGGTGGTGCACCCCTGCCAAAGGGTTTCCCAGTGGGGTGGGGTGGCTTCAATGGGAATTCCCATTGACAGCACCAAGAGCAGAGATGTCTGCCACCAGTGAGTGGCGCGCTGCCTACTGCGGTTGAGAAACATGTGGCTGGGTGGCTGGAGAATCCTGCCTGTTACCTCAGTTTCTTTCCACAGATGCTGCCAAGACCTCCAGAGTTTATGTAGCATTCTCTGCTTTTATTTCAGGTTTCCAGCATCCGCAGTATTTTGCTTTTAGCGAGTAGATGAAGAGCAGTTAATCTGTCTTGGTGATATTGGCTAAGGGATAAATATTGGTCAGCATGAAAAATCCGCTGCTCTTCATCAAATAGTGCCATGAGACCTTTAACATCCAACTGAGAGAGCAGATGGGGCCTCAATTTAATATTTCACCCAAAAGAACAGCACCATTCATGCCATCATTGTTTGCAGAATGTAATAATTAACAATAATCTTTATTAATGTTCCAAGTAGGCATACATTAACCCTGCAATGAAGTTACTGTGAAAATTCCTAGTCGCAACATTCCGGCGCCTGTTCGGAGGGAGAATTCAGAATGTCCAATTCACTTAACAAGCATGTCATTTGGGACTTGTGGGAGGAAACCGGAGCATCCGGAGGAAACCCACGCAGAAACAGGGAGAACGTGCAGACTCCGCACAGTCAGTGACCCAAGCCGGGAATCGAACCCAGGTCCATGGAGCTGTGAAGCAACAGTGCTAACCACTGTGCTACCGTACACACTAGATGCAGAAAGGCAACAGAATTTGCTGTCGTGACAAGTAACCACTGATGTGTTGGGTAAGCTGGGTCTGCGAGAACTGCGTTTACTGTAGCAGAGAGAGAGACAGGCTTCCAACACTTGAAGAAATGCAACTCTATTTTATTAAACTCTTAACTATTAAACATGCTTGAACTGTGGGTTGACACTATGTGGAGTTGACTGGAGACCTGAGGCTAACCTGACCAGACTATCTTACTACCACATGGTGGATGTTCTAGTCATTGCTCACAGGCTGTGACTGTCTCAGAGGCTGCATCCCAAGAGAGCGGGAAAACTAGTACCCCCTGGTTATATAGTGGCCGTTGTCATGTTGGGTGCTCTGCTACATAGACGAACCAACACGGTTGCAGATGGTACAACTCAGTTTTATTACTAACAATAACAACATCTGTAAACTGGTTACTGTGGTTCGTTCATTACCCTCTATCTAACCTGTGGACCTAGCCCTAACATTATCTTGGAGAAGCACTCAGCACATGGTGAATGTCTGAGTGGCTTGCTATGAACTCTGTACCCTGAGCTGTCTCCTGCTGGAATGAGCGGGAAGTGTCGTGTTCCCCGTTTTATAGTGTGTATGCTCTTGCCTGTGATTGGCTGTGATGTTGTGTGTGAATTGATTGGTCCGTTGATCTGTCCATCATTGTGTATGTATGTTTGCACCATGATGTTTATCTGAATATCATGACATCCCCCTTTTTTTACAAGAATATATGCCGATGTGGTAATAAATATAGATGTGTACTGAGTGCAGTTGAATGTGTGTGTGCAATATCTACAACATATACATGAGGCCAAACTATATACATAGGAAGGTGTCAGGTGCAACATAGCAATGAGTTTGTACCATAAACAAAACACGTGTAAACATTAAGCATCAAAACGAACTCCTGTAACGACAAAAAGAGAAACATATTAACATTGTGGCATAATACGTCAGTGAGTTCAATGCTCAAACAGGCTCATAAGTCCAGCCTAGTAGGTGGGCACGAATTCGGGTTGACCGCCTCAAGGGTGGGTCAGGATCCACCAGCTGAGGAATGGGCCTGGCCACAGGCGACAGAGGAATGGCATGGTGGCAGGAAGCTCCACGAAGTCGACATCAGGAACAACAGGAGGGCGTGGCACCGGTGTACGATCACATAGCGAGCACGGAAGCAGGCGAAGAGCCCGGCAATTGCGCCGGCGAATGGAGCCATCAGGCATGCGAACCAGGAACAAGCGGGGAGCCACGCGTCGGAGAACTTCGGCAGTTGCCGACCAGCCACCCTCTGGTAGGTGGATGCGGACGTTGTCTCCAGGTGCCGAGGCAGGAAGATCAGTTGCCCGAGTGTCATGTGCCACCTTCTGCTGAGCACGCTGTTATCGCATCCTTTGCAGTACTGGAGCATAGTTAGGTGTAGGGACCAGAATGGATGGCACAGTGGTCCTGAGGGCGCGACCCATCAACAGCTGGGCTTGTGAGAGGCCAGTGGCTAGCGGGGCCGAGCGACAGGCCAGCAGGCCTAAGCAGAAATCCGATCCGGCATCAGTAGCCTTGCAGAGGAGCCGCTTGACGATGTGAATGCCCTTTTCCGCCTTGCCATTGGACCGGGGATGCATAGGGCTGGACGTCACGTGTGTGAAGCCAGACGAAGCAGCAAAAGAAGACCATTCTTGGCTTGCAAAACAGGGCCCATTGTCCGACATGACAGTAAGCGGAATGCCACGTCGAGCGAAGGCGTCTTTGCAGGCCCCTATGACAGCGGACAATGTCAAATCGTGCAGACGTATGACCTCCGGATAATTCAAAAAGTAATCTATGATGATGACGTAGTCCCTGCCAAGCGCATGAAAAAGGTCCACGCCTACCTTCGCCCAGGGGGACGTTACTAACTCATGGGGCTGAAGCGTCTCAGGGGGTTGCGCCTGCTGAAACCTTTGGCAGGTGGGGAAGTTGAGCACCATGTTGGCAATGTCATCGCTGATGCCCGGCCAGTATACAGCCTCTCGGGCCCTCCGTCTGCACTTCTCAACCCCCAGATGGCCTTTGTGTAGTTGGTCGAGGACCAGTTTGTGCATGCTGTGTGGAATCACAATCCGGTCCAGCTTCAGAAGGACACCATCAATGACGGCCAAGCCGGACATTGTAGAACTGCGGGCACTGCCCTTTGAGCCACCCTCCCGCCATGTGGCACATCACACGTTGTAGAAGGGGGTCAGCCGCAGTCTCCCGGCGAATACGGACCAGACTTGAATCGTCAGCTGGCAGATTGGCCGATGTGAAGGCCACCTGCGCTTCGACCTGACAGATGAACCCCCCCGATTCGGGCGGTGTGCTCACTGCTCTGGACAGGGCATCCGCAATGATGAGGTCCTTTCCCGGGGTGTAGACCAGTTGGAAGTCGTACCTACGGAGCTTGAGTAGGATGCGCTGGAGGCGAGGGGTCATCTCGTTCAGGTCCTTATGTATGATGCTGACCAGGGGGCGATGGTCGGTTTCCACGGTGAACTGGGGGAGACCATACTCGTAGTCGTGGAACTTGTCTATGCCGGTTAACAAACCCAGGCTCTCCTTCTCGATCTGCGCATAGCGCTGTTCTGTGGGGGTCATGGCCCGCGAGGCAAAAGCGACCGGGGCCCATGATGCAGTGTCATCCCGTTGCAGGAGTACCGCCCCAATGCCGGACTGGCTGGCATCAGTCGAGATCTTCGTATCACGAGAGGTGTTGAAGAACGCCAATACCGGGGCTGTGGTGAGCTTAATTTTGAGCTCCTCCCATTCCTTCTGGTGTGCGGGCAGCCAATGGAACTCCGTGGACTTCTTTACTAGATGGCGAAGAGCCGTTGTGTGGGAGGCAAGGAAGTTGACCATGCCTAGAAAGCGTAGCACTGCTTTCTTGTCTGCCGGCTGCGGCACGGCTGTGATGGCGCTCACCTTGTCTGCATTCGGACGCACTCCTGACCGGGATATGTGGTCCCCCAGAAACTTTAGCTCAGTTTGGCCAAAAGAACACTTGGCTCGGTTGAAGCACAGGCCGTGTTCCCGTATCCGTGTAAAGACACGCTGGAGACGACTGATGTGCTCCTGTGGTGTGGTGGACCTGATGATGACATCGTCAACATAGACGCGCACCCCTTCAATGCCATCCATCATCTGTTCCATGATTCTGTGAAATACCTCGGATGCCGAGATGATGCCAAACTGCATTCTGTTATAGCAGAACCTACCGAAAGGAGTGTTGAAGGTGCACAGCTTCCTGCTGGACTGATCCAGTTGGATCTGCCAAAAACCCTTCGAGGCATCAAGCTTTGTGAAAATTGTAGCCCGGGCCATTTCGCTCGTGATCTCTTCCCGTTTGGGTATGGGGTAGTGTTCCCTCATGATGTTGTTGTTCAGGTCTTTCGGGTCGATGCACATTCGGAGTTCGCCAGAGGGCTTCTTAACACACACCACGGAGCTGACCCATGGTGTGAGCTCCGTGACCCGGGATAGCACCCCTTGGTCCTGGAGATCCTGCAGCTGCTGCTTGAGGTGGTCTTTGAGTGGTGCTGGGACCCTGTGAGGTGCTTGAATGACCGGGGTGGCATCCGGTTTGAGCCGTATTCTGTAGGTATAGGGCATGCCCTCGAATGCCTCCTGGTTGTGGACGAGGAGCGAGTGGAGCTGTACCCTAAATTCTCCATCCGGGAAGTCTGATGTGCCTTCTGGAGACAGAGCGTGTACCCGCTGAACGAGGTGGAGAACCTTGCATGCCTGTGCGCCTAGCAGGGAGTCCTTTGATGATCCAACTATCTCGAAGGAGAGTGTGGCCGTGTATGTATTGTGTGTCATCTGGAGCTGGCAGGATCCCATGGCCGGGATAACGTTTCCATTGTAGTCGACCATCTTACAACGGGATGGCCGAATTGGTGGTCTGACCTTCAAGGCGTAGAAGGCTGACCATGCTATTAGGTTGGCGGAGGCACCAGTGTCCAAACGGAATGTTATTGCTGATCGGTTGACCGTTAAGGTGGCACACCATTCATTAACTGGATTGACACTGTTCACTGGCATCGGCTGGTGGGTCCTGCTTGGAGACATCCGGTTCCTGTCAATGACCGCAACACGGAAGGCTTCCCGGTCGTCTGTATCAACGGTTTGTATATCGTCCGGGTATGACTCGGAGTACGGAGTACTGAATGGTCCGCACATCCCTGCGAGGCTGTCGGAATTGGGGAGTGTTGGCAGGTTGAGCTGCACGACGGCAGGCAGCGCAGTGGCCCATCTTGCCACAGCGGAGGCATTGTCGGTTCTTTGCCGGACATTGTGCTTTAAATGTGCGGATCCACAGTTGCTGGACGTCATGACTTTCGTTGCGCCATTGCGCATGCTCAGTTCGGTCCCGCGTAGAGCGCGCCTGCGCGTCACGTCCCTCTGTGTCGACGTCTCTTTTGGCGCGTACAAGCGCAGGAGGCCGCGGAAAGTGCGCGAAATGGCCGCCCTCGTCCGGGCCACGGGCCAGGAGGAACTCGATCGCCTGGACCCGCTCGGCCTCGTAGGACCCCTGCCTTGCCGATTCGGCCGCGTAGGACCCCTGCCGCGCCGATTCGGCCGCGTAGGACCCCTGCCGTGCCGATTCGGCCGCCTGGAATTGGGAGTAGCAGCTGGGCGCATTTTCATGGAGGACGCAGGCTTCGATGGCGGTGGCTAGGGTGAGGCTTTTAATTTTGAGGAGCTGCTGGCATAGGGTGCCGGATGTGACCCCAAAAACAATCTGGTCCCGAATCATGGAGTCGGAGGTGGCCTTGTAACCGCAGGACTGCGCGAGGATACGGTGGTGTGTAAGGAAAGATTGAAAGGGCTCATCCTTACCCTGCAGGCGCTGCTGGAAGAGGTACCTCTCGAAACTTCGAGACCCTGAAGTGTTGCTCGAGTTTGAGAAGGACCGTCTTGTACTTCGTCTTGTCCTCACCTTCCACGAACACCAGGAGTTGTAGATGTGGATGGCATGTTGCCCTGCCGTGGAGAGGAGGAGGGCGATTTTCCTGGTGTCCGAAGCATTCTCCCTTTCTGTGGCTTCTACGAAGAGCTGGAAGCGCTGTTTAAACAGCTTCCAGTTTACGCCGAGGTTTCCAGCGATTTGGAGCAGCTGCGGCGGGCTGATGGTGTCCATGGCGCAGGATGGCGGATTCCTGAGGATGCATAGGTAGGTCTCACAGTTATTGGGTTCCAAACCTGGTACTATGTTGTGTTGGGTGCTCTGCTACATAGACGAACCAACACGGTTGCGGATGGTACAATTCAGTTTTATTACTAACAATAACAACATCTGTAAACTGGTTACTGTGGTTCGTTCATTACCCTCTAACCTGTGGACCTAACCCTAACACTATCTTGGAGAAGCACTCAGCACATGGTGAATGTCTGAGACGCTTGCTGTGAGCTCTGTGCCCTGAGCTGTCACCTGCTGGAATGAGCGGGAAGTGTCGTGTTCCCCATTTTATAGTGTGTCTGCTCTTGCCTGTGATGTTGTGTGTGTATTAATTGGTCCGTTGATCTGTCCATCAGTGTGTATGTACGTTTGGACCAAGGGGCGCGATTCTCCGACCCCCCCCACCGGGTTGGAGAATCGCCGGGGGCCGGCGTGAATCCCGCCCCCGCCGTGTCGCGAATTCTCCGCCACCGGATATTCGGCGGAGGCGGGAATCGCGCCGCGCCGGTCGGCGGGAATCCCTCCGCGATTCTCCGGTCCACGATGGGCCGAAGTCCCGCCGCTGTCAACCCACGCCAGACGGCGTGGATCGAACCACCTACCGTACCGGCGGGAGCAGACGGCGCAGGCGTGCTCTGGGGTCCTGGGGGGGGGCGCGGGGTGATCTGGCCCTGGGGGGTGCCCCCGCGGTTGCCTGGCCCGCGATCGGGGCCCACCGATCCGCGGGCGGGCCTGTGCCATGGGGGCACTCTTTTCCTTCCGCCTTCGCCATGGTCTCCACTATGGCGGAGGCGGAAGAGACCCCCTCCACTGCGTATGCGCGGGAATGTCGTGAGCGGCCGCTGACGCTCTCGCGCATGTGCCGCCCGGCAAAGTCATTTCCGTGCCAGCTGGCGGGGCACCAAAGGCCTTTCCCGCCAGCTGGCGGGGCGGAAATCAGTCCGGCGCAGGCCTAGCCCCTCAAGGTAAGGGCTCGGCCCCTCAAGATGTGGAGAATTCCGCACCTTTGGGGCGGCACGATGCCGGACTGATTCGCGCCGTTTGTGGCGCCGTTCGGCGGACATCGCTCCGATTACGGAGAATCCCGCCCATGTTTACCTGAATATCATGACAGCCGTGTCCTGTCTGGTGATTGGCTGCAGTGTTCTGTATGTTAATTTGTCATCCTTTGTGTCACTCACTGTCTGTCTGTGCACCATCATATACTTCTGTGTATATTATGACAACCACCATATTTGAGAAAGCAGTACTTTGAATTGAATTATTTGATTCATTTCAAAATAAAGATGTAACATTAACGAACATTGTCACTTGTTTGAATTAAAACATAATTTCGCGAATGCGTGCTCCTTCAGTTACATCATTAACAAATGGAGCAAATCTTCTCTACCTGGACTTCTGGGATTCTCAATGTACAGTGGTAAACCGAAGGGGAGAGGTTTCATACCTAGAAGGGAGCCCACCCAATTTACCTCAATGTGCTGGTCAACACGATCAGGTACGGGGAAAGGAAAACCTCTCCCACTGTCACTTGAAACAGAAGAAAATTAATATTTTTTTAATTTAATGTACCCAGTTATTTTTTTCCAATTAAGAGGCAATTTAGCATGGCCAATCCACCTAACCTGCACATCGTTGAGTTGTGGGGGTGAGACCCACGCAGACATAGGGAGAATGTGCAAACTGTACATGGACAGTGACCCGGGGCTGGGATCAGACCCGGGTCCTCACCGCTGTAGGCAGCAATGCTAACCACTGTGCCACCGTGCTGCCCCAAAACAGAAGAAAATTCAATGCTACTTTGCCAATCTGTTGCAAATGCTTCGCAATGTGGTGCGCACATTATTTACCTTATCGGTGAAAGACACTTGTCCGTTTTTCTTATGAAATCACAACACATTGCAAATCAGCAAATATTTCCAATATACTTTATTAATACTTTTCAGTAAACGAGAGATGTCAACAAGGAAAATAAAGCATCTTTAACTTTTGGCATCAGTTCAACTGAGCGCTCTCAGGTTGTGATTATGTTACAGAGACTGAATGATGTTTGGGACGCTATAATAAGGGCTGGTTTAGGTCCGTTGGCTGGATAGCTGGCTTATGGTGCAGAGTGAAGCTAGCAGCATGGGTTCAATTCCTACACCAGCTGAGATTATTTATGAAAACCCTGCCTTCTTGACCTTTCCCGTCCTTGAAGTGCTCCTTGGGCAGCACCGTAGCATAGTGGTTAGCACAGTTCACAGCTCCAGGGTCCCTGGTTCAATACCCGGCTTGGGTCACTGTCTGTGCGGAGACTGCACATTCTCCCCGTGTGTGCGTGCGTTTCCTCCGGGTGTTCCGGTTTCCTCCCACAGTCCAAAGATGTGCGGGTTAGGTGGATTGGCCATGCTAAATTGCCCTTAGTGTCCAAAAACGTTAAGTGGGAGTTACTGGGTTACGGGGATAGGGTAGAGCCGTGGGCTTGAGTAGGGTGCTCTTTGTAAGGGTCGGTAGAGACTCAATGGACCAAATGGCCTCCTTCTGCATCGTAAATTCTATGAAGTGTGATGATCCTCAGGTTAAACCACATCAATCAGCTCTCGACAAAGCAGCTTATGGTCATCTGGGACGTTGGTGACTTTACCTTACCTTTACAAAGCAGTAACATATTTGAGTTAGAATTATGTCATAAACAGTCAGAATAACTCTCACTTTTGCAAAAATCATCCAAACCTATTAAGTTTGTCATGTAACTTTATTTCAGTAGAACAAATAGATGACCTTGGATTATCCACTTTATAAGAGCTTTCTTGGTTTTATTTCACCAACAAGATTCTCGAGTGGTATTTACAGCAGACAGCAGGGATCTCGTCCAGCAGCTGGAGAACTGGCGAGAGTCCCTCATTGCCTCTTTTCAGGAAGGCCCACTGGAATCGAGTGCCAATCAGGTACTTATCTCGGCAAAAGCAGGCCTTAGCTGGGATCGTACCCCTGCAGCGCAAGATGCACTAATTGAGAGTTGCCGGCCAATCAGAGGCAGATAGCTGTTCATTGCTTAGCAGCCCCACTGGGATGGCTGTGGCTCCTGCTGGCACGACACACACTGGAAGCCTAGAATCAGCGAGCGGCCTAGGCACAGTTGAGTGATGGCAGGAGGGATGTTGCAAGGCAGAGGTCACAAGAGAGGGGGAAAAGGAGTTTGGCAGCAAAGCTCTCAGCAGACCCCTCTTTTCCTGATGCTGGGTCCCTCAGTCAAGCACTAAGCTTTTTTATTCATTCACAGGATGTGGGCATCATTGGCTAGGCCAAAATTTATTGCACATTGCAAATTATCCTTGAGAGGTGCTGATGTGCTACCTTATTGAACTGCATGCTGCAGAACATTTGATGCACGATCTACTGTCCACGTTGTCCCGAAAGGTAGTGCAGAATGCCCGAGAGATGGCGGGAGATTCCTCTTCCGGGATATACTGGCTCGGCACACCTCCCGAGATCTAGCGTGATCTCGTGAGACATCGCGGTCAGAATCCCACTGATTGTGGGCAGATCATTATTTTGAACAGCTAGTCTCACTCAAATATGCTGTCCCATGATGTACCCGAGGTGTGACCTTATGAAGATGTGGGGCGAAATTCTCCCCCAACGGCGCGATGTCCGCCGACTGGCGCCAAAAACGGCGCCAATCAGACGGGCATCGCGCCGGCCCAAAGGTGCGGAATGCTCCACATCTTTGGGGGCCGAGCCCCAACATTGAGGGTCTAGGCCGGCGCCGGAGGGATTTCCGCCCCGCCAGCTGGCGGAAATGGCGTTTGTTGCCCCGCCAGCTGGCGGAAATGGCGTTTGGTGCCCCGCCAGCTGGCGCGGAAATGCAGCGCATGCGCGGGAGCGTCAGCGGCCGCCGACAGTTTCCCGCGCATGCGCAGTGGGGAGAGTCTCTTCCGCCTCCGCCATGGTGGAGGCCGTGGCGGAGGTGGAAGGGAAAGAGTGCCCCCATGGCACAGGCCTGCCCGCGGATCGGTGGGCCCCGATCGCGGGCCAGGCCACCGTGGGGGCAACCCCTGGGGTCAGATTGCCCCGCGCCCCCCCCAGGACCCCGGAGCCCGCCCACGCTGCCTGGTCCCGCCGGTAAATACAAGCTTTGATTTACACCGGCGGGACAGGCAATTTCTGGGCGGGACTTCGGCCCATCTGGGCCGGAGAATTGAGCGGGGGGTCCCGCCAACCGGCGCGGCCCGATTCCCGCCCCCGCCCAATCGCCGGTACCGGAGACTTCGGCGGGGGCGAGATTCACAGCGGCCAACGGCCATTCTCCGACCCGGCGGGGGGTCGGAGAATGACGCCCGTGAAGTGCGACCTCAGAGATCTCAGGCAAGCACCATTCAGTGCTGCTCTCCACAAACGGGGACCAGATGGAACAACACTTGTGGGGGGTTCCCAGGGAATCTGAGGCCGCTAGCTGCTGACCTCTGGGAATTGTGGAATCCTGGCACTGCTGATGCCACCCAGGCACCCTGGCAGTGCCGGTTTAGTGCCAGTCTGGCACTGCCAAGGTGCCCAGGTGGCACTGCCAGGCTGGCATTTCTTTCATGCCGGGAATCAGACTTGGGGTGCCCTGCATGGGTGCAGTGGGATGCGGGGGTGCCCAAGGACCCCCTTATAGGTGTTTTGGAGCTTTGGGGGTGGTGTTCGCGGGTTGTGCCGGGGGTTCAAGATTTCCAGCGAGCAGAGCTCCATATTGCGGGAAACTGGACAAAGTGTGGTCTCGTTGGGGAGTTCCCCATTGAGCCCAGAATATAATCAGTGTCCCGGTAGATAGCATGGTTTTTCTTAGTGCTGCGAGGACCGGGAAAAGCCCGGCTAAACGTACTCGTTACGGGACTCCTGTTCCCATTCGGTAAGATCGCGCACATACTGTAGAAATACCCACAGTGCTATTAGGAAGGGAGTTCAAGGATTTTGACCCAGCAACAGTGTAGAAACAGCAAAACAGTTCTAAGTCAGGATGGTGTGGAGCTTGGGGGGGGGAAATTTCAGCAGGTGCATTGTTTCCATGCATCTGCTGCTCTTGTCCTAGGTGGTAGAGGTCGCGGGTTTGAAGGTGCTGTTGAAAGAGCCTTGGTATGTTGCTGCAGTGCATCTTGTAGATGTTACACACTGCTGCCACTGTTCATCACGGAGGAGGGAGCGTCTGCTTGTGGAAGGGGCACCAATTATGCTTGACATGGATGGTGTTAAGCTTTTAAGAGTGTTGTTGGAGCTGCACTCAGCTAGGCAAACATAGAAAATAAGTGCAGGAGTAGGCCATTCGGCCCTTCGAGCCCGCACCACCATTCAAGATGATCATGGCTGATCATGCAAATTCTGTATCCCACTCCCGCTTTCTCTCCATACCCCTTGATCCCTTTAGCCACAAGGCCACGTCCAGCCATTTGTTAAATTAAAACAGACACTACCAACAAGAGTACCGACATTAGTGGGCATGAAACTGGGAAGCTGCACTTTTGACATGGTTGGCGTCAGACTTCAACGCTGCTGTAGTTCTTAAAACAGAGATCCATGTCTTTTAAGGTTCCTAGGATGTTCCATACATTATTGCAGACAGTAAAACAGCCTCAGTGGGAATACTACTCGCTGCAAGATATCCCAAGGTTTCTTCACAGGTCCCGTGATTAGATAGCAGAGAAAATTCTGACTATGCCCGTTTTTACAATGTAGTCACGTTTAAAAGTGTTTTAATTTCTCTCCCTTCGAAATTTAAAACTTGACAGGGACAGACAGCCATTTTCAATCTTTAATCAAAATGAATTACAGTGTAAATAATTATCCAAACAGCCAAAACCAATGCAAAAGATATCATGAATCACTCTTTTCTTAGTTCCCAAATTCCGCCATACTCTTCCTTGACTACTTGCTGAAAGCTGCTAAAGTAGAGGTACAGAAGCCCAGCATTGATGAGACAAAATATTGCTATTCCCAAGAATCCTTTAAGACCATAAGACATAGGAGCAGAATTAAGCCACCCGGCCCATCGAGTCTGCTCTGCCATTCAATCATGGCTGATATTTTTCTTATCCCCATTCTCCTGCCTTCTCCCCATAACCCCTGATCCCCTTATTGATCAAGAACCTATCTGTCTCTGACTTAAAGACACTCAGTGACTTGGCCCCCACAGCCTTCTGCGGCAAAGAGTTCCACAGATTCACCACCCTCTGGCTGAAGAAATTCCTCCTCATCTCTGTTTTAAAGGATTATAAGTGGAACAATTCCCCATATAACACCTAAAATAATTGCAATTATTTGTCGAAACCAGTAGATCACATCGGGAAGCTCATACTTATCTTCCCAGGTTTCGTTAAGTGGAGGGTATTCCATTACACTCCTGACTTTTGCCATGTAGATGGTGGACAGACTTTGGGAAGTCAGGAGGTGAGTTACATGCCCCAGAAATCCCAGTATCTGACCTGCCCAAATAACCCCAGTATGTATATGGCTAGTCCAGTTCAGTTTCAAGTTAATTGCAACCCCAGGATGTTGATAGAGGAGGATTAGCAATGGTAATGCCATTGAATGTCAAAGGAAAATGGTTAGATTCTCTCTTGCTGGAAATGGTCATTGCCTGGCACTTGTGTGTTGAGAATGTTACTTGCCACTTATCAGCCCTAGCCTGAATGTTCTCCAGGTCTTGCTGCATTTGGACACGGACTGCTTCAGTGTCTGAGGAGTCGTGAATAGAAAATAGGATTAGGAAGAGGCAGTTCGACCCTTCGAGCCTCCTCCGCCATTCATTGTGATCATGACTGACCACCCAACTCAATAACCTGATCCCACCTTTCCCCCATATCCTTTGATCCCCTTCACCTCAAGGGCTATGTCTAACTGCTTCCTGTGTAACGAATTCCACAGGCTCACCACTTTCGATGTGAAGAAATTTCTCCTCATCTCAGCCCTAAATGGTCTACCCTTAGCCTCAGACTTTGACTGCTGGTTCTGGACACCCCCATCATCGGGAACATCCTTCTTGCATCCCCAAATAGTCATTGTTGTTGCTCGCCAGCACCATCAAGTGATTTCTATGCAATGTGTGATGATCTTTTGGATGTGAAGGCATGACTCCACATTGTAACATTAACAACATTCGTAACAAGGTCCAGTTGAAAGCATAAGTGATTTTCACCGCAGAATAATGAATGTGCTCGGCAGAGAGATATTCAAATGTTCCCACTCCACCCTTTTCCCCATAGACTTGATTTTTCTTTTCCTTTTCAGGTAAGTATGTCCAATTTCCTCTACTGAATAATCTCATATGTATAAATTGCCACCAGAGAGCAGTGCTCCACTCACCTCTGAGTCAGCGGGCCTCTGGAGACTTCAAAGCACACAACGTAGGTCAACACTTCAGTGCTGTACCACGGGAGTGCAGCACTGTCAGGTATAATTCACTTCGGTCTCTACAAACCCAACAACTCACCCTAACAGTAACGATCAAAAGGAAATTAGACATACATATATGGAAGTCAAAATATGCAGGGCTGTGGGGAAAAGGTGGAGGAGTGGGACTATCTAGTCAGCACTTTCAAACAGTTAGCAAAGACACTGTGGACTTAATAGTCACGTATGTGCTGTAACACTATGGTCAGAACTAAATTGCAGCTGCAATAGCATGTGATATCTCAAGCAACAACCCATCACCAGAGAAAATACAACTTTCAAGGCATATGCACTGCTTATATAATACTGCAATGCAGACAAGGTATTGGAAGGTACTAAAGAATAATAATCAGATGTTTGCCTTGAGGGAGTAATAATGAATGTATTGTAAAGCAGCATTAAGGGAGCATATATTGTCAAATATGGGTTTGTTGAATGGTTTCGCAAGGATTCTAAAACTGGAGCACAAGCTGCCCAACGCCGGGAAAGAGTCAAGAATAACTTCACAGACTACTACAGTGCAACGATTATGAAGCAATCCATAATTTTGCAGCACTAGTTGAAATGCCTTTTTGTTTTAAAAAACGTATTTTTTATAAAAAGCTCATTTTTTTGCAGTCGTTTAAAAATGAAGTAAGATACCGTGCAGATTCAATGCAGGAATGAAAAAAAAACTTGGCAGAAAAAAACAAATAAAAATAAATCTTGATTACTATAATCCAACACTGAAGGCTGGAAACTAATAGTTGACATGGAGTTGGCTCACTGGTTAAAAATGTCACTGGAGATTGAGAACATCTTCTGGAGTTTTGGGGACATGTTCTAGAATTCAGGTAAAAGTGAAGAACACCCAATCAGTTAGTGATGGATTGATACATATATATTACTTTCTTTTAAATCATGACTGTGTAATTGTTTTGACTGTGAAACATGTTTCATAAAGTGGATTTAATGTTGCCAGAGTTTGATTATACTAAACAGAAGATCTTTAAGTAGAAGCAGTGCTGTTTGTCTTGACTGCCAGCGCTTCGGAAGGGACAGTTGCCCAAATCAATTACATCTTTGGTTTTCCAGCCTCGGAACGTTCCTGAAGCCGCGGATAGTTCTGTACAGGGTGCCATGTTCCAATATATGACGAACTTTCAGTCAAATATTTTATATATTTTTTAAATGAACAAAATGCACCAGGTGACTGCCGGAGGATCACCTGACTGCTTTTGCGAATTGAAACCACTTCCCTGTCCCAAGGGGGAAACAGAAGGAATCCTCCAGAATGCTGCCTTTCCTGAAACTAATTCACACGGGTAGTTTCACAGAGAATGGGTCATTCAAAGACAAAGGGGGTGATTCTACGGCCGCATTGCGCCTGGCGCAAATCCCACTATGTCAGAATAGCGGGAGAGCCCCCAAATGGGGTTTGACCAGGTGTCAACCAGTGCGCGATGCTCCAAGCCATCTGCAGCTGTTGTAATCTGGTTCACGCCCTCACTGGGCGAGAAACAGATTTGCATACTTGAATCATTTAAATCTGCTGGGACAGTTTGAAGCTGGGTTCTCCCAGCTCCCGGTATCCCCCCCCCCTGAGCAGCGTGAAAGCGGGGAAATCACTACTGGTGTCCACCACCGGAGGCTCCGACGTGATGACCATGTCTGAGGACATCGGAGCCTCTGAATGGTTGGGGACATGGGGCGAGATTCTCTGACCCCCCGCCGGGTCGGAGAATCGCCGGGGGCTGGCGTGAATCCCGCCCCGCCGGTTGCAGAATTCTCCGGCACCGGATATTCGGCGGGGGTGGGAATCGCGCCGCGCCGGTTGGCGGGCCCCCCCCCCCGGCGATTCTCCGGCCCGGATGGGCCGAAGTCCCGCTGCTAGGATGCCTGTCCCGCCGGCGTGGATTAAACCACCTCTCTTACCGCCGGGACAAGGCGGCGCGGGCGGGCTCCAGGGTCCTGGGGGGGGGGGGGCGCGGGGCGATCTGGCCCCGGGGGGTGCCCCCACGGTGGCCTGGCCCGCGATCGGGGCCCACCGATCCGCACTCTTTTCCTTCTGCCTGCGCCACGATCTCCACCATGGCAGAGGCGGAAGAGACTCCCTCCACTGCGCATGCGTGGGAATGCCGTGAGTGGTCGCTAACGCTCCCGCGCATGCGCCGCCCGGAGATGTCATTTCTGCGCCAGCTGGCGGGGCACCAAAGGCCTTTTCCGCCAGCTGGCGTGGTGGAAATTAGTCCGGCGCGGGCCTAGCCCCTCAAGGTTGGGGCTGTGCCCCCCAAGATGCGGAGGATTCCGCACCTTTGGAGCGGCGCGATGCCCGACTGATTTGCGCCGTTTCTGGCACCGGTCGGCCGACATCGTGCCGATACCGGAAAATTTCGCCCATGATACTGCCCCCTGACACCCTGGAAACCTGGAACCTTGGCAGTGTCAATCTGGCACTGCCAGGGTTTCAGGGAACAGTTGAATGTTGGCACTGCCATGGGGGGAGATGGAAGGGGTTGGACCTGAAAGGGTACAGGGCCTGAGTATTTATAAGAGGGGTGCATGAAGGGTTATGGTGAGATTGGGGGTCTGAAGGGAGGCCCATTTGGAGGGCTCCGATGCTCAGATACCAACAATCCTTGTGGGGGGATGGAGAGGAGTTGATGCCACCAAGGATGGTGGGTGGGGTGGGGGCACTGAAGCCCCAATGCCGGCCATGTTGAGGATGGGAGGGGGCACCTGAACTGTCAATTTGAGATTGCCCAGATCTCTGAAAAGCCAGGCTTGCCGACGTTTCTAGGCCCTGGCCCTCTGTGTGCTCGTGCAAATCACCCCCCCCCCCCCCCGCCCCCCCTCCAAATGTGCGGGAAGATCACAATGGGCCGATGTGATTCACGCTGATCTTCTCATCCAAAATGATGCTTAGGGCTGGATCCTCCGGCCCCAGAGCCGCGTGTTTCTCGGTGTCACGCCATTTGCTGGCGCCGTGATTCTTTACTCTCGCCGCCTACCAATTTCCCATTGAAGCCACCCAATGATGCCGGGAAACCCATGGGCATGGGGCCCTGCCTTTGGAATAGGAGAATCTCAATGGCTGGAAAATTCCAGCCTTAGTCATTTTTTGGGAGAATTCCACCCAGGACGTTGGCTATCTCAAACTCTCAATGTGTCAAACGACACATGATGGGAGCCATTTTGTTGCCTACTTTAAAAAATCAACAAAATGCTGCTTGCAGATCGAGAATTACAGTGAAAGCCTCAAACTCACTGCAAGTCATCCCGGCAGCTATGGTGATAAACAGCAATACCTAACTTCTCAAACCTGTTCCAACTACAAGTTCACCTTAGTACCAACGTCCTGGAATTTCGACTACAAGAAGCCTCGCAGCTTTCTGAGAATCTTCTGCTTTACAAGACGTTCACTTCAATTAAAGCATCAACTTTGTCTAAGCTATAGACTATAGACTATAGACCTACCACGAAAGAGACTGAGATACTTCGAGGTCACAGCCGTGTTGTTTCAGCTTCATATAAATCTTACCTTTGTTTGTGATGCGCGATCAATTACACTCAAGACGAAGTGATTTCATAACTGAAGGCTTCGGTACAGAAAGTGAAGGCTGCTGGGACGGCACCATCTCTTATACTCCGCCTATCAGGGTGGAGCTACGTAACAACAGCCAATGGTAAACTGCTAGGTTTAACCAATGGTTATCAGCCTCTTAGGTACAGCAATACCTGATAATACCACAGTCTGTGTGTGACTGTATGTGTGGGACATAAGAGTGAGATATCACACTTGGGATTTTCCACTCCTGATCACGTCGGGAAGATTTGGCGATAGGAATGGAAAATATCGCAAGAACAGTCAAATCACATCTTACATCGACATAACGTGTGATGCAATTTCCCCCTCCCCCATAAATGACGGGGACAAAATTTACATTAATTAACATATTAATATCAGGCCCATATGTGTCTATGCACCCCCCCCCCCTTCCCACTGTCAGAAAATCTACTCATGTCGGTACCGGTGAGGGTAGAACGGCTGGAACCTAACTGGTCTCTCAAGGTGCGCATCAGTATTGGTAGTGACTCGACGTAAATCACTTTATAGCATTGTCTTTTACCGGCGCAGGCTTGGAGGGCCGAAGGGCCTGTTCCTGGGCTGTACTTTTCTTTGTTCTTTGTGCCACCAGCAGCTCTTTAACATAAATAAATGCAAAGTGGAATCCATTGGATAACACTTTGTTTCTTGATCTGCCAGTCATCATCATTAGGTTTAACTGATTAAGCCAAAATGCTAGGAAATCCAGAAAACTGGGCGCAATTCTCCCATCCCGATGGCGGAGTGAAAACCGGAGTGTTTCACTCCGGCGTCGGAGGCGTTTCCCAGCCCCCTATTCTCCCGCCCCCGGGGGGCTAGGAGCGGCAGCGTGTCATTTACGCGCGCGGGCCTTGGCGCCGCGTAAAAGCGGCACCGTGTAAATGACACGACCGGCGCCGCGTAAATGACGTCACCCGCGCATGCGTGGGTTGGCAGGTGCCGACCCGCGCATGCGCGGTTGCCGTCCTCCCCGCGGCCGCCCCGCAAGAAGATGGCGGATCGATCTTGCGGGGCAACGGAGGAAAGGAGGTCCTCCTTCAAAGAGGCCGGCCCGCCGATCAGTGGGCACCGATCGCATGCCAGACCCCTTTTGAGCCCCCCCCCCCCCCCCCCCCGGTGCAGGAACCCCCCTCGCCCCCCACAGGCCACGCCCCCAGCGTTCCCGCACTGTTCCCGCCAGCAGCGACCAGTTGTGGATGGCACCGGTGGGAACCTGTCGTGTTGGGCAGGCCGCTCGGCCGAATTCTCCGGCACCGGATATTCGGCGGGGGCGGGAATCGCGCCGCGCCGGTTGGCGGGCCCCCCCCCCCAGTGATTCTCCGGCCCGGATGGGCCAAAGTCCCGCTGCTGGAATGCCTGTCCCGCTTGCGAGAATCAAACCTCCTCTCTTACCGGCGGGACAAGGCGGCGCAGGCAGGCTCCGGGGTCCTGGGGGGGGCGCGGGGCGATCTGGCCCCGGGGGGTGCCCCCACGGTGGCCTGGCCCGCGATCGGGGCCCACCGATCCGCGGGCGGGCCTGTGCCGTGGGGGCACTCTTTTCCTTCCGCCTTCGCCATGGTCTCCACTATGGCGGAGGCGGAAGAGACCCCCTCCACTGCGCATGCGCAGGGATGCCGTGAGCGGCCGCTGACGCTCCCGCGCATGCGTTGCCCGGCAAAGTCATTTTCGCGCCAGCTGGCGGGGCACCAAAGGCCTTTCCCGCCAGCGGCGGGGCGGAAATCAGTCTGGCGCGGGCCTAGCCCCTCAAGGTTAGGGCTCGGCCCCTCAAGATGCGAAGACATCCGCACCTTTGGGGCGGCGTGATGCCAGACTGATTCGCGCCGTTTTTGGCGCCGGTCGGCGGACATCACACTGATTGCGGAGAATCCCGCCCATGATTAGCGCCGTGCTAGTTTGGGTGGGGTGGGAGAATCGCGTGCGGGGGTTGGGACGGCGTGGCGGGACGCGCGCGGCACCCGGGCGATTCTCCCACCCGGCATGGTGGATTTTATTTTTGCCTTGGGTATCTGTCTGTGTGGAGTTTGCATGCTCTCCCTGTGTCTGCTTGGGTTTCCTCCAGGTGCTCAGATTTCCTACCAGTCTAAAGGTGTGCAACTTAGGTGGATTGACCATGCTAAAAATTGCCCCTTAGTGTACAATGATGTGTAGGTTAGATGGATTGGCCATGATCAATGGGCACGTTTGTGAGGATGGGGTGAGAGAGTGGGCCTAGGTAGAGTGTTTTCGGAGGATCAGTGCAAAATGGCCTCCTGCGACACTCAGGTGTTCTATGAATTGAGCCTTTTGTTTCCATACGGTCCTACTCCACTTATTTAAACCTTTTCGTGAAGATTTCAAACAGCAATGATGCAGGGATGCTCCTGGAGGTTAAGTGACTAAAAGAGACTTCCGGTGGCAGCCATGAGCTGATCGGTCTAACACAAGGTGGCTCCTGCTTGGAGGTGTTAGTTTTTCTACCTTTCTACCCAGTTAATGGGTGAGTTTTGTGCAAATAAAATGTGAAGTGAGTGGAATGTGTTGGTTTCTCCACCAGAGTGGAATGTCGGCGGGGTATCACACCCGGCTAAAGTCAGTGAGAGCCCTAGCTCAGGGGTCAGAGGAGATGCCTGGCGCAGCACCAATGGAGAAAATGGCAGAGGGGGAAGGGTCATCATCATATTCTGCCACACTGCCCTCATCAAAGGTGAGTTTTGGCAACAGCGAAAGCAGATGCATGGGGACTGGTCAAGGGAGATTAAGGGAGCAGTAGCCCCTCTGCATGGGACTCTGGATCGGGTGGAGAAGGACCTGGAGTTGCAAGGTGCGATGATCTGAGAGGTGGAAAGGGCAGAGTCAGACCAAAGTGACTGGAGGCAGAAATAGCGATGCTGGGGGAGGCCTTCAAGGTCTTGAAGGCGAAGTTGGATGACCAGGAAAACTGGTCCAGGTAGCAAAATTTGCGAATCCTAGGTGTGTAGGAGGGTGTGGAGGGAACGAGTGCCATGGGCTATGTGTCGAAGATGTTCGAGAAGTTGGTCAAGCGGGAGTCTCCGAGAAGGACCCAGAGGTGGATCGAGCCCATCGGTCACTATGACAGACGCCGAGAGCTGGGGAGCCGCCCCGGGCAGTGATCATGGAAATGCACGAGTTCCAGGAAAAGGAGATTCTGAGGCAACTCAAGGCTGGAGCTGGGAGGGGAATTGGATTGGTAGGAGGGAGGGGCTTGGGGGATAGGACAGGGGGAGGATGCTGGTGTAGCAGAGGACTTTCTCGATGGCTTTAGGAGACGATAGAGGAGCTGACCATTTTGGGTGGGCCCAGACTAGAGGGCTGCCGGATGGTTGGCTGGGGTCTATGCGAGGTGGGGATGGTGAACCTTAGTGAAGGAAGGATTCAAAAACAACTGGTGAGGATAGTAACATGGAACGTGCAAGGTCGAAATGGTCCCGTTAAACGGTCCTGGGTTTTGCGTACCTAAAAGGTTTGAGGACAGATGTGGATTTTTTTCAGGAGACACATCTGCGAGTGAAGTACCAGATGCGGCTAAGGGAGTGATGGGTGGGGCAAACATTCCATTCAGGGATTGGCTCTACGTGGAGGGGGTTGCGATTCTATTTAGTAACAAGGTGGCATTTGTGGCGGCCAGGGAGGTTGGGACCCAGGCGGGTGGTTGTGATTGCGAGTGGGGTCCTTGCGGGTAGTTTAGGGGATAAAAGGGGAAAATTATGGAATTTTCTTCATAGAATTTACAGTGCAGAAGGAGGCCATTCAGCCCATCGAGTCTGCACTTCCCTTGGAAAGTGCACACCACCCAAGCCCACACCTCCACCCTATCCCCTTAACCCAGTCAACCACCTAACCATTTTGGACACTAAGGGCAATTTAGCATGGCCAATCCACCTAACCTGCACATCTTTGGACTGTGGGAGGAAACTGGAGCACCCGGAGGAAACCCATGTAGACACGGGGAGAACGTGCAGACTCCGCACAGACCCAAGCTGGGAATCGAACCTGGGACCCAAGATCTGTGAAGCAACTGTGCTAACCACTGTGCTACCGTGCTGCCCTAATTGGCAAACTGTATGAAACTTCTTTATATTTGGGTTGCAGTTTTTTACGTGCTTGGAATAAAATATATATATTTTTAAAGTAGCTAAAAGAACACAAGTTATTAATACTGAGCATTGATGAGCTTCCTTTTGCATTTCCGCATGCAAGACAATCTGGAGTTAATATAAAAATTCTCAGACTTCAGTGTAAGTTCTACCTTTAAATTTTATTAGTGCTGTGCTCACTCATTAAATGGAGTATTGAATTACTGAGTCAACCCTGACTGATCAACCCATCTCCAACATCACAATTTCAGGAGATGTTACCTTTTTTACCTACTGTAAATATGGCAATCAATGAGGTTGCCCTTCTTTCTTTGGATATCAATATTATATTGCTCAGAGTCGCCAGGTATCGAATGATACCACCACAAGGTTCAACCGGATATCGATCAAAGAGCCAAACACCAGTTAGTTAGTTCAAGGTCAAGGATACTTTATTTACATACACAATTAATCATGCAACGTAGACACTACTAGTTAAACTACACCTATCAACTATGACAACCTGTACTTAACTTCAGGCACCCGGCTTAGGTCAGAGGAACAGTGAACGTTGTTCGATTCTGTATCTATCGGGTCTGTAGAAGTAACTGCTGCTCAGCTGGGCTCATCTGTCTGGCAGCGGGCGTTGAACTTGAACTTGCTTCTGGTGGTGCTGCACTTGGAAGTAGACGTTGCCGGAGAGCCACATCCAAGAGAGGCTGAACAAATGGTGGTCTCTCTTTTTATCCTTGGGAGTTTTCGCGCTCTTTTGGGAGGTCCTTCAGTTTGGACCCCATTAATTGGGTAATTCCTGATCGCTCTGTTTGATTCGAATCAATAAAGTGGTGGGTGCCTTGATGGCTGGGCGTGTCCTAGCGGTATTGACCCTGTTGTTTACGCTTCCCGAGTACAGGGGGTGGCGCCGAAATGTCTGGGTTTGTAACGGTCGCTCAAGTATCAGTCCTTTGCCTGGCGGAGATGGGCCATCAAATGCTAATCGGTTGGGGGTTTCGATACCGTCTGGATTCCTCACTCATAAATATACATTCAGGCTCTGAGCCTGCCTGAATCTCGCATTGTCCATTTTTCCCATTATGCTTTGCGACCTTCCCTGTTCCTTATTGTAAGTGGCCATCCCAGATGGCTACAGAGGTCACCTTGAAATCAGCTCAACTCCTTATAAAATAATCAGAGCGAAGTGCAACCCTATTTCATGAACCTGAATCAAGAATTAATTCACTGGCCCACATGACTTTGGCAAGTGTTTTCCACTGTGAAATAAAATTCAGTCTTCCAGTGTTTAATATTTATATTTATGTACCTGTCTCAACTGAGGCCCATTCAGCCCAGTATGTCAATGTCACTGAACATGAATACACGGCAGGTAGGGTAAGGTGGGGAGAGTAAGGAAGCTGAAGGCTCTGACTGAAATGAAGTGGAGGTATAGGGCTGGTCTCCGCAAAATTGCGGCCGGCACTGGGGCGGAGAATCCAGTTTCACACCATAATTGGGCCCAGCGCCAGTTCGTCGATTCTCCGGGCTCCGAAAATCGGCGTCACCAGGGAGCACGTCGCGCCACCGGGGGGCCATTGCCAGAGGCCCGCTCAGCAATCCTCCACCCCCCACCGGTCGAGTTCCTGACGGCGTGGAACTAACCTGCTATTGCTGGTCGGGGTGCTCGCGTGGCGGCTGCAGACTCAGCCCACAGCCACCCTGGTTGGGGGCAGGCGGATTGGAGATCGGGGGGGGGGGGGGGGGGGGGGCCTTCTAGGCGGCCGGAGAATTAATGTGTGGGGTTTGAGGGTCGTGCACGCGGCCAATCGGGGGGCCTCTTTCTTGGGTCTGGCTTCGCGGTCCCAGTCCGCCATGGAGCATGGCGCAGCCTCTGTCCCTGAAGTGCGGGGCCCGTAGCTGCAGCAAAAGCTGCGAGATTCACTCTGAGTCCTTGCTAGCCTCCTGCAGGGCTATGAATTCATTTCACTTTTTTGCAGCAATATCAGGAGTAAAACTCCACCGTTTTGACGCTGGCATGGGGACATAGTATCAATAATGGAGAATCCAGCCCATGATGTTTTCCGGTTTTAGCCCTAAAAGGATGACAGAAGAGATCCAATTGTCAATCCAGAATTGTTGGGAGTACTTTCATTTGCCTTGGCCTTAGTTGCCTTTGGAATTCCGTCCCTAAATTTTTCCACCTCTCTCACTCTCTTCATGCTTTAAATCGCTTCTTAAAACCTAGCTCCTTGAACAAGCTTTTGGTCAGGTGGCTGTTGCTCGTTGTATCTTTACCCAATTTGCTCTGTTTCTATAACCTTTCCTCTAGAGTCGCCAGGTATCTTTATGATACCACCACGAGGTTCAAGTTCAAGTACTGATCAATAACTCGACACACCAATTAGTAAGATTCAAATCAAAACACATTTATTATACACAGTCAATCACTACTCATGCATAAAACTCTACTTACTAGACTGTCTCCAACACTAAAAGGCCTATACTTAGCTTCGGAACTGGCCCATCAGGTCAGGGGAACAAATGGCCTTTCGTTCGATTCTGAGTCTGCAGGATTCAAAAGCTGGTATGGGCTGGTAGCTAGGAGCACCTATCTCGTAGTGTGCGTTGACTGGAGACTTACTTGGTTGGTGCGGCAGCGAGGCAGGTCACTGTCAAGGGTTGGTTCGAGCTGTTGAGTGACCCTGCCAAGAAGGACAAATTGAACTTGGGGACTCTACTTTATAGTCCCCAGGGGCTTCGCGCCGTTCGGGGTGGACCCCGTATCTGGTTCCAAGTGATTGGACTACGTTCCGATCATCGTTCCCTGATCGCTGGGCGGTCCCTGAGTGTCCGTTGGCCTTCCTTTGTCTTGGCTCCTGCTGGCGCCGAGGAGTCTGGCTTGGCCTTATTCACCTTACATGTTTCTATTGTTCCCGGGGATCGCTCATTAGTATGCAGATGGCTGTTGGTTTCAGTGCTGTCTGGGTTTCTGCAAATTCTAATACACAGGAACTTTGCACCTGCTAGTTTTTCCTGGCTTGGCTGAATTTCCCTGCATTCTTTGCGGATCTCCATTTTAAGTCAGAAGAGGCCAACCCAGGTGGCTACACACCCTCCTCGTGATCCCTAATGCGAAGCGTGAAGGATCACATAACTGCATCGTCTTCACTTCCTGACCCAGCAAGCACTCTTCCATGGCCTCTACACTGACCATAACTGTGTATGAACATTTTTAACGAACAATTCTAAGTGGCGCTATGTCACAACAGGGACATGCATTATAACATTTTTAAAAACGGTACCTCTAACTATCCTCAATAAACTATCCTCACTCAAACAATCAAAAATAATCTACAACACTTTAAATGTACAAATAGCAGCAACACAAGTTTCTCTGGCTTGGCAGTCAAGCACAGAGGTTTACATTCTCTCAGTTGTCTTTATTCACAAAATGACGCAAACGAATGTCCTTTATTGTAGATCAAGGGGTTCGGGAGCCTGGTGAAAACCGAAAATAGGGATCTCATCCTGTATACCGGGGTGCGAGAGCGGTAGGCTCTCCTTCGCCATTTCCTTATGCGGATAGTCTGAACGATGCTGCAGAATATCGCCAGTACTAGAAGGGATTCAATTACATATGAAAGGGAGTACCATGTTATAAACCTATCACACCATGATGGTGTGTTGTTACTTGTCACTGGGCTCTGGGTGCTATGAGGAAGTGAATAATTGGCGGCCAGGGGTGTTGGGGTCAGGGGGTTCGCATACACTCTGAACCGGATACAAATTACAATGACGATGAAAAACACATATGACGTCTTCATTGTTCTCTTCTTTCTTCTCTTCTCTTCCTTTTTGTCTCTTCTCTTTTCCTGGATCTTCTGGAATTCTGTAAATCAAGCATAGTTTCCGTTACTATCTTGTTTAATATCTTGAATGTTAGCATGTCTGTCTTTTAGTGCCAATTTCTCTTTATAATTGGTCACCATGTGTGATTCCCTCATTTTTTTTTTAAATGAATATTTGGACTAGACATCTAAGAAAATACTGCGGTGCTGCGAGCCGTCTCGCAGCCTGTGTGATTTACCACCCCAGTGTTTGAGGATGTAAATAGCAGAGGGAAGCAACCATAGGTTGCCAAAACCAAACAAAAGAATTTTGAACATAATGAGCCAAAAATGGGGTGTGAATGGGCCGCGGCGGGTAAGATTTGGTTGGAATCCCCGGGCAGGACAGTGATCAATGCCGTATGTGCTCTACCCGAGGGTAGTTGACCAGAGGGAGGTCCTCAGGCAGGGCGGAGACCAATGCCGTTTCTCCAGTGCCTGAGCAACCGGCAAGACGGGTAAGAAAGTGGTCGTCGTGGGGGCTGCTGTAAAGGTTCTACATTCTAACCAGAAGAGCAGTTATGAACGGGGGTCTGGCAAGCTCTAAGCGGTTTCTGCTGATAAGCGTGCTGGCAAGTTTTCACAGGTTTCTGCCGACAAATATGGCGTGTGGCCGTGGAAGCGGTTTAAACTGAAACAAAGAACATTAAGCAAACATAACAAACAAACATGCAACGAATATCGTGCCGGTTCCATCAGAAAGGACATTGTTTCTCCCAAGCGGTTCCTTTTAAAACATCATCTGGACACCTCAGTTATCAGTTGCGAACAGGGTCGCAAAGGGGTTCTCGTTTTGGGAGTCAGACTCAAAGTCATCCTCTTCTCCCGGATGCCATACTCTCGAATGGATGAGGGTTGATAAAGCTGCATGGTGTGACTTAGGGTCCATCTCGTCGTTTCGGACGAGCCTGTATGAATTGTCACGGTACCAAAACGTTGTATCTAATTCTGTGGGGACGGAGTCATCGTAGGGCGGTGGTCTGTGGTGAGGTTTGTTGAGGAATGTGATCAGGAAGGGATCACTCGAATCATGGTCAGATTCGCTGGGTGTGGGTCCTGCTGCATGGGGAGGCGTGCTGTGGCTATTGCCTGTATCACAGCCGCTGTCGCTGCTGTCTGTGGGCGTTCCAGGGCGGAGTCTAGAGTGCGGGGGTGGAGTCGAGGTCGAGTCCGTGGATGGGTTGGACGTGTTGGGGGAGGGTGGGGATACGTTGGCTGTGGGCGGGGTGTGGTCTGCTGCGTCGGGCATGACGTGGTGTGTATGGTTAGACTGCGAGCCATATGCCTTGAGCTGGTTAATATGGAACCACGCGGTCTTCCCGTTGGGGTACTTAATTTTATACACGGAGGGGCATACTTTGTCCGCAACGGAGTACGGACCCGAATACTTTGGTGACAGGGACGTGCTGGGGTTGTAAATGGAGAGCATGACCTGCTGTCCTACTTCAAACTCAGTCGCATGCACTGTCTTGTCGAAACAGGCCTTGCTCTGTTTATTCCTGGTGCCTAATCTTACTGCGGCTGCTAGCTGAGCCATTTTTACATTTTACACTAATTGTTTGACTGCGTTCTCGTGTGTGAGGGACATCACTTCGGGGCTGGTCAAGTCAAGTCCGAATAAAAATTCTGTGCCTTTCATGGGGCGTCCGGTCATGAGAGTGTGTGGGGTGTATCCTGTGGATATTGAAACGGTGTTACGTAAAAACATTAATGCAAAGGGGAGGTCTGAATCCCAAGTGGTGCTGTTTTGTTGGACCATTTTCCTGAGGGTTGCTTTTAGGGTCCGATTCATTTGCTCCACGATACCACTTGACTGGGGGTGGTACGCAATGTGGAATATTTGGATAATGCCAAATATCGTGAGGACGTTCTTCATGACACTTCCCGTAAAATGGGAACCATGGTCGGATTCAATGCTGCGGGGGAGTCCCCATCTCGTAAAGATGTGGTGGGTTAAAATCTTAGCCGTGTTTGTCCTAGATGGGAACACTTCTACCCATTTTGTAAACGTGTCTATGACAACTAACACGTACTTGTGACCATTCCTGCTAGGGGGCAATGGTCCTATAAAATCAATCTGGAGGTTAGTCCAGGGGCCATTAACGGGGCGGGTGTGGCTAAGCTGAGCTTTCTTGGCGTATCTGTCCAAATTGTTTTGGGCACAGATAAGGCAATTTTCAACGTAGTGCGTGACGTCGTCCTTTAAATTTGGCCACCAACAGAGCTGCCTGAGGTGGGCTGTAGTGGAGTTGATTCCCTGATGCCCATGACTATCATGGAACAAACAAATGAGCTGATTCCTGTCCTGCTCAGGAACCACATAAAGGGTGTCTTTTAGGATCACACCGTCATGTGTGGTCAGTGCATTTTTAAACCTATCGTATGGGGCTGGAAAGCTTCCTTTTAAAATCTCCATGAGATTACTGTCTTGCTTCTGGGTCGACACTAAATCCTCGATATTAGTCTGTGAGACCTGAACTGCATTCACTGGGGCGCTTTCGGGGGATTCCAAAAATGTCCATGTCTGGAACCTGCTTTAACCAGTGCGTTGGCTTTTACATTTCCAGGTGGGGAGGAACGGTGGTGACTTCGGTCTTTAACGATGCCAAATATCCTGTCCTGTGCTTTGTCTAAAATGTGCCGGAGCAATGGGGCTGAATGGAGGGGTTTTCCGTCCGCGGAAACAAATCCTCTTGCTTTCCACAGGGGTAGGAATTTTGTGAGGCTGTTACAGACATAGAGGCTGTCCGAGTATATGTCTGCTGGGCTGGGGAAGCAATCTGGGTGGTCTATAATGTAGGCAATGGTTGCTAGTTCTGCCGCCTGTGCGCCTCAGTGTCCTGGTAGTTTTAATGAGATTTCTTCTAGGGCGCGTCCCTGCGCGTCCTCAACATAGATGCCACATCCTGTAATGCGCTTCCCGTCTCATACAGTGGAAGAACCATCCACATATATTCTCAAAGGTGCGCACATGACTGTGTGCTGGAGGCTCTGGGGTGAACTATCTATCTTTCTGGGGGGGAGTTTGCGATAAAGGGGCCTGTGTTGTTGTGCGGTGAGATGATTTCACATTCCTGGGGGGTGCCTGGGTACTGAAGGTTGTCGGCTAGGAAAGTGTGGGTCTTGGTCCTTTTAACAGTGATGTCCCGTCCCTGCAAAAGAAGGGTCCATCTGGCTGCTCTGATCTGGCTTACTGTACCGTCCTTAAGTCGTCCGTCTAGTAAAAGTTGGGTGGGGGTGTATTCCATGAGGATTGTGATGGGGTTTAGTCCCAGTGATGTATGAAAAGTATTGGACTGCCCAGAAAACTGCGAGCAGGTGCCGTTCACAGGCCAAAAATCCCTGCTCCACAGGATCTAAAACTCTGGCGGCGTAAGCCACGGGTCTTAACTGTTCCTGCCGTTCCTGGAGGAGCACGGCTGAAAGGGCGCGGTCTGTGCTAGCTATCTCTATAGCAGAGGGGGAAAGCGGGTCTGGAACCTGTAGTGCGGGGGCTGCAATGAGTGCACGCTTTCAGGCATGTGCAGCATCCATGTGCTGCGGAAGCCATTCCCAAGGGGCTCCTTTCTTTAGGAGGTCCGAGAGGGGTGCTGCTTCCGTGGCGAAACCGTCGATATGGTTTCGGCAGTAGCCAATCAGTTCTAAAAACGACCGGAGGGCTGAAACATTCTGGGGAAGGGGCAATTTGACAATCGAGTCAATTATTTTATGCTCGATCTCGCGTTTACCATGCGTGATAATCGTTCCCAAATATACCACTTTGTCTTCCAACAGTTGGGCCTTTTTGGGGTTCACTTTGCATCCAATCTGCTGTAGGAGTTCCAGGAGTTCGGCCAGAAGCTCGATGAGCTCTGCCTTGGTGTCTGTCTGCAGTAGTAGGTCATCCACTTCTGGACCAGACATTCGGGGCGAGAAAATTTTGCTAATCCATTTGCCAGCTGTCGGTGGAAAATGGAGGGGGAGTTGTGGAATCCTTGTGAAAGGCATGTCCACGTGTACTGCTGATTTTTAAAAGTGAAGGCAAATTTGTACTGGCACGCTTTTGCCAATGGAATGGACCAGAATCCGTTACTGATGTCCAAAACTGTAAAATATCATGAGTTGAGTCCCTGTTTGAGCATGGTCTTGGGACTCGTGGCTACCGTGGGGGCTGCTGCGGGGGTGACTTTGTTGAGTTCCCGGTAATCGATGGTCAGTCGCCATGATCCATCGGGTTTTCTCACTGGCCAAATCAGGGCATTATTAGTAGAGGCTACCGATCTAAGTATGTCTTGTTCTAATAAGCTGTCAATAAACTTTGAGATTTCTCCCTCTGCCTCTTGGAGAAATCCGTATTGCTTCTGGGGTCAAGGGTCAGGTCCTATTATTTGAACCGAACCAACCATCCTGCCGCAGTCATGTTTACGACTTGCAAATGCGGTCCTGTTCTTCTGACGAACTGCCCTAACCTGTTTGTCTGTGCTAATCGTGGTCGGGTCAAACCAAAAATCGCCGACTGCGCTAATCTTGTTTGCATACTCACCTACTGTGAGTGTTGCGGGGGCTCTTGCTGACTTTGCCATTTTCCAGACACATTGATTTACTGGATCAAATGAAAGGTTGTGGGAGCTCATGAAATCAATGCCCAAAATGTGTTCTGATGTGTGGTCCAGATCGGCCAAAACTATGGGGTGTTTTGTGGTAATATTGCCAATTTGAATGGGTACAGGGGCTGTGATGTGTCCCTGTTGTGAGTGGCCTGTGAAGCTGCTGAGGGTGATTGGGGCTGTAGTGGACCACGTGTCTTTTTGGAACATGGTGGATGAATTAATTGTGGTGCGGGACCCTCCTGTGTCCCAGGGAAATTCGATGGGCTGACCCCGAATTTTAGCTGCAACGACTGGTCGGCCGGACCTATCCCAAAGGGTGTCGCAGACCCAACTGGGGGAGCCCGAACACCGTCAGTCAGTTCCGTTCATGTGTGTCTGGTCTGAACGGGTGCTTACACTATGTATGGGCTTTGTCCTCTTTCCATTCAGAGTGCCTGCCTGCTGGGCTCTCTGTGGCTTTCGTGGGACATTGCACTCTCATGCAAAGTGACCTAATTGTCCACAGTTGTAACACTCCTGTGGTTTCTGTGGGGGACTGTTCATGCCTTCGTTCACCCATGCGGGGTTCTGGTGCGCTTTCACTGCTTGGATATCTGCCTCTGCCTGCTGTTCTTCGGGTTTCCTAATCGCGGGCTTGTTTTGGACAGATTGCTCCCAGGTGCGGGACAACCTTTTTAAAACCCACTTTTTGTTGTGCGCTTCTTCCGAGGGGTCATAATTGGTCTAGGCTTTTTGTCCTGCCTCTGTGGCATGGGAGATAAGGGTGCGGGTCCATTTGGCCATGTTGTCTTGGGACAAATGGGCGCAGTCTAAGTTTCCAAAAACGGCTGTAAAATGAATCCACAGGCATCCAGCAAACACTGTGGGATGTTCGGTTTTCTTCTGCCTGCACTTATTCAGGCCTTCTACTGGGTCACCTCTGTTATAGCCGATCGCATCTAGGATCGCCGCGTGCATCTCTGTAAGGGTGCCTCCTCCTACATTTTGTGGGTCGGGAAGGGCTGCTACAACAGAAGGATCTAGGCTTAAAACTGTGAGCTTCACTTGCTCACACTCATCAGGCCGTACATGGTCGCCTGCTGCTTCACTCTAGCAAAGAAGTGGTGGGGGTCTGAGGTGGGGAGGAACGGTGTGATCTTTTCGCACGCGTCCCGTAATTGGGTCACGGTTAAGGGGGTGGTGTAAAGGAATTCCGTGTCTCCTTCGGATGTGACAGTGCGGTGGGTGGTTACTGGATTCATGGGAGCCTGATCTATCTGCTCTGTGAGGGGTTGGGGTGCGTTTTTCCTTTGGGGCTTTCCTTGGGCACATGTTCCCTGAACATACCTATGTGCGGTTTCGTGTAATTCTTGCCAATCAGGGCCGTCTTCCTCATCTAGTTGGGATCCAAAGGTGCTTTGAAACCCATTTTGCACTGAAAGCAATGACTGCAGTTCCGCAATCTGCGTCCTGCATTTCGAATGATCCACTGAGCTTTGTCTGTGCTCTGTGGTGGCAGTGTGGAGTGCTCTTAACACTGCCATTAGATCGCTGCACTGCCTTTGCAATGCCTCTACCTGTTTCTCTGTCTCTTCTCTTACCAGGACTGCACATTGCGTGTCCTGATAGGCCTTATCGTACTGGGTTTGGAAGCTGCTCAGATGTGCTAGACAAGACTGGTGTGTCCACTTGGCATCATCTACCTCTCCGTCCTTTGCTGCCAACTTCCTTCTTAAATCTATATTCCCTCTCTCGATCTCATTAACATTGACCTTGCTCATTCGATGTCTCTCTTCTATCTCTTTGCGGAGCGTCCGAACGACCTCCTCTGTGCCTCGCAATTGTGCCAGACAGGACACGATTGCCATCGGCTTGCGAGCTTTTCCCAAGCTCTTCTTATGGATCTCTGACAGGTTCTCCCACCAAGTATGTCCTATACTTCCTCATTATCACAGAATTCACTCCAAAGGGGCCATCCTTTTCCTTTGAGATATTTTCTGATCTCTTCTTCCCAACCGGGACACTATCCTACTCTGCTGCTGGTTGCTGCGACCTTGAATTCCTGGGGGTTCATAAGTCGTTCCATTGCCTTCATTGCCATTTTCTCTATCTGAATGCTCTTTTAAAATTTGGAATGAGGGGTACTAAGGCGGTTCTCTAAACACGGGTATGGCGTTCGCTATTTTCCGGAATACAAACTCCCGAGATTTATTCGCAACAAAAATCTATCAGTTTTACCTTATAGCCCTGTTAGTTACGCATGCATTAACACGCTTCCGAATTATGAGGATTGATCAGAACTGCTTGAAAGCTTGTGGTTTTCCTGTTCCCAATTGGATTCTCAATTCAAATTTTTGGGTTCTCCCGGAGTGGTTAGGCCACTTCTAAGTCGGGTCCCGGCGGAGTCGCCAGTAAATGTTGCTAACATTGGTTAGCTCTTAATTTGTTGCTCGTTGTATCTTTACCAAATTTGCTCTGTTTCTATAACCTTTGCTCTAGAGTTGCCAGGTATCTTTATGATACCACCACGAGGTTCAAGTTCAAGTACTGATCAATAACTCGACACACCAATTAGTAAGATTCAAATCAAAACACATTTATTATACACAGTCAATCACTACTCATGCATAAAACGCTACTTACTAGACTGTCTCCAACACTAAAAGGCCTATACTTAGCTTCGGAACTGGCCCACCAGGTCAGGGGAATAAATGGCCTTTTGTTCGATTCTGAGTCTGCAGGATTCAAAAGCTGGTATGGACAGGTAGCTAGGAGCGCCTAGCTCGTAGCGTGCGTTGACTGGAGACTTACTTGGTTGGTGCGGCAGCGAGGCAGGTCACTGTCAAGGGTTGGTTCGAGCTGCTGAGTGACCCTGCCAAGAAGGACAAATTGAACTTGGGGACTCTACTTTATAGTCCCCAGGGGCTTCGCGCTGTTCAGGGCGGACCCCGTATCTGGTTCCCAGTGATTGGACTACGTTCCGATCACTTGGATCGATTTCTCCAATACTGGAGCCGTTCCCTGATCGCTGGGCGGTCCCTGAGTGTCCGTTGGCCTTCCTTTGTCTTGGCTCCTGCTGGCGCCGAGGAGTCTGGCTTGGCCTTATTCACCTTACATGTTTCTATTGTTCCCGGGGATCGCTCATTAGTATGCAGATGGCTGTTGGTTTCAGTGCTGTCTGGGTTTCTGCAAGTTCTAATACATAGGAACTTTGCACCTGCTAGTTTTTCCTGGCTTGGCTGCGTTTCCCTGCATTTTTTGCGGATCTCCATCTTAAGTCGGCAAGTGGCCAACCCAGGTGGCTACATGGTTGAGTGTCAAGATTTGTCTGATAATATGAGACACCTTGAAATATTTTAACTTTATTAAAGGTGCTTTAGATGTTGTTATCGAGATAAAGCCTGGATTTCATTGGGAAAAATGTGGCAGATGGTGAATGTAAACTCGTGGGGAATAGCTCACATAGAACATAGAACATTACAGCGCAGTACAGGCCCTTCGCCCCTCGATGTTGCGCCGACCTGTGAAACCACGCTAAAGCCCATCTACACTATTCCCTTATCGTCCATATGTCTATCCAATGACCATTTGAATGCCCTTAGTGTTGGCAAGTCCACTACTGTTGCAGGCAGGGCATTCCACACCCTTACTGCTCTCTGAGTAAAGAACCTACTTCTGACGTCTGTCCTATATCTATCTCTCGTCAATTTAAAGCTATGTCCCCTCGTGCTAGACATCACCATCCGAGGAAAAGGGCTCTCACTGTCCACCCTATCCAATCCTCTGATCATCTTGTATGCCTCAATTAAGTCACCTCTTAGCCTTCTTCTCTCTAACAAAAACAGTCTCAAGTCCCTCAGCCTTTCCTCATAAGATCTTCCCTCCATACCAGGCAACATTCTGGTAAATCTCCTCTGCACCCTTTCCAATGCTTCCACATCCTTCCTGTAATGCGGCGACCAGAATTGCACGCAATACTCCAAATGCGGCCGCACCAGAGTTTTGTACAGCTGCAACATGACCTCATGGCTCCGAAACTCAATCCCTCTACCAATAAAAGCTAACACACCTTACGCCTTCTTAACAACCCTCTCAACCTGGGTGGCAACTTTCAAGGATCCATGTACATGGACACCGAGATCTCTCTGCTCATCCACACTGCCAAGAATCTTACCATTAGCCCAGTACTCTGTCTTCCTGTTATTCTTTCCAAAATGAATCACCTCACACTTTTCTGCATTAAACTCCATTTGCCACCTCTCAGCCCAGCGCTGCAGCTTATCTATGTCCCTCTGTAACTTGTAACATCCTTCCGCACTGTCCACTACTCCACCGACTTTAGTGTCATCTGCAAATTTACTCACCCATCCTTCTACGCCCTCCTCCAGGTCATTTATAAAAATGACAAACAGCCGTGGCCCCAAAACAGATCCTTGTGGTACACCACTAGTAATTGGACTCCAGTCTGAACATTTCCCATCAACCACCACCTTTTGTCTTCTTCCAGCTAGCCAATTTCTGATCCAAACTGCTAAATCACCCTGAATCCCATGCCTCCGTATTTTCTGTAGTAGCCTACCGTGGGGAACCTTATCAAGCGCTTTACTGAAATCCATATACACCACATCAACTGCTTTACCCTCATCCACCTGTTTGGTCACCTTCGCAAAGAACTCAATAAGGTTTGTGAGGCACAACCTACCCTTCACCAACCCGTGTTGACTATCTCTAATCAAATTATTCCTTTCCAGATGATTATACATCCTATCTCTTATAAACCTTTCCAAGATTTTGCCCACAACAGAAGTAAGGCTCACTGGTCTATAGTTACCTGGGTTGTCTTTACTCCCCTTCTTGAACAAGGGGACAACATTTGCTATCCTCCAGTCTTCTGGCACTATTCCTGTAGACAAAGATGACTTAAAGATCAAAGCCAAAGGCTCAGCAATCTCCTCCCTAGCTTCCCACAGAATCCTAGGATAAATCCCATCCAGCACAGGGGACTTATCTATTTTCACACTTTCCAGAATTGCTAACACCTCCTCCTTATGAACCTCAAGCCCTTCTAGTCTAGTAGCCTGAATCTCAGTATTCTCCTTGACAACATTGTCTTTTTCCTGTGTGAATACTGACGAAAAATATTCATTGAGCACCTCTCCTATCTCCTCGGACTCCAAGCACAACTTCCCACTACTGTCCTTGGCTGGCCCTATTCTTACCCTAGTCATTCGCTTATTCCTGACATATCTATAGAAAGCTTTAGGGTTATCCTTGATCCTACCTGCCAAAGACTTCTCATGTCCCCTCCTGGCTCTTCTTAGCTCTCTCTTTCTGTCCTTCCTAGCTAACTTGTAACTCTTGAGCACCCTAACTGAACCTTCATGTCTCATCTTTACATAAGCCTCCTTCTTCCTCTTGACAAGTGTTTTGACTGCTTTAGTAAACCACGGTTCCCTCACTCGACCACTTCCTCCCTGCCTGACAGGTACATACTTATCAAGGACACGCAGTAGCTGTTCCTTGAACAAGCTCCACATTTCCATTGTGCCCATCCCCTGCAGTTTTCCTCTCCATCTGAAGCATCCTAAGTCTTGCCTCATCGCATCATAATTGCCTTTCCCCCAGATATAACTCTTGCCCTGCGGTATATACCTATCCCTTTCCATCACTAAAGTAAATGTAATCGAATTATGGTCACTATCACCAAAGTGCTCACCTACCTCCAAATCTAACACTAGTCCTGATTCATTACCCTGGGGGCAGTCGTGGGCAGGTGTCTGAAAGAACCGGAGCTGGGGTATTTAGACAGGATAAGTTATGGAACCACTGGGGAGACAAAGAGCAACCAGGGATCTGGGAACATTGAGTGAAATAAGCTCGGAGAACATTCCATGGGAACATTGGGTGAATGTGCACCCTTTGAGGCAAGGGGTGGGGTATGGTGGAGCCTGGCAACACTAGGATGGCCTGTACTGTGAGAGAACACAGAGGGGAGGATGATGGGGTTGTGGAAGCATTGGGTCCAGGGCTAGGTGCACTTTAGGGCAGTGATTGGATAAGTAGTATAAATGGGGTGCAATGCCCTTACATGAAGTCAAACATTCCCCTGGGTTAAATGGAAAGAAATGATGAATTGCATCATATTTTTATTGCCAATCTTTCCCTAACTCTATGGCAGGATTAAAATATATTATTTCAGGGTCAATGTCAGGTTTCAGTATTTCACCAAGTCTGAGTTAATGATAAATACAAATGACGTTATCTCTAAGGATGTAAACCTTATGCGGTTACATCGGACAAAGCTGGAAAAGGAATGTAGACCCTGCGCCACTTACTCAGAACAATGTGCATCAATCCCACCACCTGACTGACCTTATTCCAACTTCAAACCTTCCAGTTTTTACTGTGTTGTAGCCGCGAGTATGGCTTTTTCATCAGCAGTTTCGGAATTTCAGTTGAGAACAATAATTTATAACATTTTGACAAAATCACTTGAGTGTGATGTAATTCATGGGAGGCACAAAGAGGGGAGGACTGAGGGGCATTAGACTTACACAGGATCGAAAGATCAAAGTTTACAAAAGGAGCAAAGGCACAGTTATGACCTTTGAACAAGAAGAGGCTGAAATGCAGGAGAAACTATTTTAGGCATTAGAACAATGGGATATTGGTAACCTTGTCGAATGTTTTCAAGGTTGTTCCATTTTTCATGCGTTTATTATCTTCAGGGACATATGGCAGTGTGAGTACAATCCAGTAGAGTCATTCCAAGGAATCTGGGGAAATGGCTGCTGCTTGTTCAGCTATTTTGGCTCTCCTATTAATGAGCAGAAACTTTCCAAGAGATTTTACTGACTTGCCTTTCCTGGATATAAGGTGAAATCTTCCCAAAAATGCAGAGTGTTGGTTTAGGTGAGGAAACTGGTGTGATGCTTGCAGGCTTCACAGCTGGCTTTACTCGATGTATTGAACAACACTCTATATTTTAAAAGGGGAAGTGAGAATCAGACAGTCAGTTGGAGGGCCGGGGCCCAAAGACACTGGCAAGGCCAGGAATCCTAAGATTTTTAAAGGGCGCCCCGATCTCTAACTTAAATAAAAGGCCCCCCCACACCCTCACAGATGTCATAACCCCCACCTCCCAAGCCGCAGGGCACCCCGCCTCCCCCCCCACTACAATGGCAACATCGGGGCACCCCTTCCCCCCACTCACAGGCATCAGGGAGCTCCCGCCCTCCCACTCTCACAGGCATTGGGTCTCTCCACCTCACCCCTGACCGACGCAGCCACCAAACGGGTTTGGGGCTCTCCCCCCCTCGCCTCCCCCCACAATGAGGATCCCAGACGGCCTGCCCCTGCCCCTGACAGTGCCAATCTGGCACTGGCAACATGGCACTGTTATCTGGCACTGCCTGGCCATGTCCATCATCACCCTAGTGGTGGACGTAGCTCCGCACCCCTCGTATGGTCATCTTTGAAAACCAGTAGTGATTCCACTGGCATGACGTTATGCTCTGAAGCTATGTTGTGGCAGGACGTTATGGCATCAATGGCATAATGTATTGAAATTTATCAAAATCAGGTTCACGCCCAGACCAGCGGGATACGGGGCAAGGAAGATCTCAAACTGAGATCCCGCCACCTCAAACCCGTTTTTGACCGCTTGTAAGGTTTAGCGGCCATTATGGGATTTGTACCCGTGATCTACGGAGCCTGTAAATCGCGGCCATAGATTTTGGTTGTTCCTTTTTTAATCAGTGGCGAATAATGTGATCTGACAATGTTTTGGGAATTACATATTTTTCTTAACATTTAAACCAATTGGGAGTTTTTGCTCTGTGGATTGAGGCCCATCCTTCATTCCTGAAGCCTGATTCACAATTAGAACGTCATCTTAAATAAAAACAGGAAATGCTCCAACGGGTCAGGCAGCATCTGCGAAGAGAAATAGAGATACCAGGCTAAATTCTCCGCCCCTTCAGGGCTGGAACCGTGATCGGGCAGAGAATCAGGAATGTGCACCAAATCGACGTTTGCGCCCGGCACCAAATCGAATGCCATGCTCTGGTCCCTCGCTGGTGGCAATAACAGGGTTTGTGCCCGCGACGATGACATGCAAAAGCTGCACTTACATTTGTTTATATGTCATTAACGGGTTGGACCCACTATGCTCCGGGCTTCTGCGATTCTCTGCCCCTCTCAGACGGAGGTCACGCGGGCACATTTACGACAGGTATTACAAGCGCCATGGCTGCTGAAGGAGAGAGAAGGTAAGAAAAGTTTTAAAACCTGTTAAATATTGTAGCGCTTGCTGGGGTGTGGCAGCCAGGGCGGGGGGGAAGGAGTTGGAGGGAGCGATTTGGTGCCATCTCCATGGATTCGGGGTGCCCCCCTCAGGATCGGAGTGATCTGGTTCAGACCGCCATTGCTGCAGGAAATGCACCCATTTGGCAAAAGTTACTGGCCCCTTGCTGCTCACTGTGCTGACTGCTCACTGTGTCCTCAGGCATGAAGCACTGAGGTGGGCCATGTCCCTCACTGCCTCGGTCATAGCCCTCTGGTACTGTGCCACATCCCTCTGGGACTGTGCCAGGTCCCTCTGTGCTTGGCCCAGTCAATGCTCTCCATGCCCTCAGCCATGATTCTTTGTGACTGGGCCCAGCTCTGGGGCCCAGCTCTGGGGTGCCGCAGCACTGTCCATGCGGGCCCGATACATGGCTGCCTGTGACTGAGCTTCCCTGTCCTGAGCCTCAGCCATCGACCACACAGATAGCGCCGAGGTCCCCTCACCCCCTCCGGTCTTTTCCCGCTCCCTGCGATTGTGTGCCATCTTTTCCTGGGGGACACATAAAGTACATGGTGAGGTGAATGGATGCGAGTTACACAGGGGACTGTAGTTGGTGGCATGTGTGTTCAAGGCACTTGGCTAAAGTGGTGTCGGGGTTTGGTGCAGGGTGGGATGTGAGGGAGATGTGGGCAGGTGGGTTTTGAATGGCCTCCAAAGGGGGGGGGGGGGTGAAGAGTGTGAGACAGGAATGATGCCAGGGCCACAGAGGCAGTGACTCACCCGAGCTGACTGAAGGAGGTCATTCCTCTTTTTGTGACACTGCAAGACACTCCACCTGGTGAGGCCCACAGCATTCACCACCTCTGCCACCTCTGCCCAGGCCCAATTGACATTCAAGGACAGTGGCACCCTGCCCACCCTGGGGAAGAGGTTGTCCCACCTCTTCTCCACCATATCCAGCATTCTGTCCAGCTCACTCTTCATGAGCCTCACATATCAGCTGCATGTTCATCGTTTGGTACCCCTTTTGGTTTGTGTAGAGTAGCCTGTCATCTGCAGGTTCTCGTAGGGGGACACGCATCGCGTCAATCACCCCCTGGACCCGGGCAAGTTGGCTGTGGCGGCGAACCCCGCTGCCCAGACATCCTGGTGAGCTCAGTCCACATTGAAATTGATGTATTGAGCTGCCTGGGCATATAGGGCATCGGTGATGGCACGTATGCCACTGTACACTGAGGTCTGTGAGAACCTGGACAGGTCCACACTCGGCACTCGGATATACCCTCTGCTGTAAAGGTTCAGGGCAATCGTCACCGTGACGGGCCACCCTCCCTCAGGGTGCCCGATGGCTCCCGGGCCTCCACATGGGTCGGGGATGCGAACGGACCAACCATCCGACGCTACCCCGACACCTGGCGCTGCCAGTCCTGGAGGCCCGCCCTGGTATCGACAGGGTCTGCAAGTTTGCAGCCATAGAGCTCAGGGAGTTGGCCATCCTTGTCTGTGTTTGGGCGACGCTGGTCAGCACTTGGGCAATGGCGCCGATGCCCTCAGCGATGGCCTGCTGAGACTGGGCCATGGCCTGCAGAGACGGGGCCATGGCCTGCTGAGACTGGGCCACGGCATTCAGCGCCTCTGCGATCTGCTGCTGGCTCTGCCTGTGAGAGGGCAGCCATGTCCTGGGCCACAGACGCCGCCTGCACGGAAAATCCCAGGCCTTGCATACTGCTCCCCATGTCTGACACCATCGCACCCATTGCCTCCACCATGGATGCCACCCGAGCGGTGTCAGTCTGGGTGGCACGCATGACTGTCACCACTCCCAGCTCCTGGACGCGGGTGGACTCCTCCGCCGGAAGCCGGCCGTCATTCCATTCGATCGTCCCTGGATCCCTGACTGCATCGGGTCTATGGATGGGTGTGGTAACTCCAGGAACCCGGGACCCATCTGAGCGGCAGTTGGTTGTTTGCGCCGGGCTGCCCTCCGACCTCCCAGCCCCTCGGCTGCTCCTACCTCCACCTGCTGTACCGGGACGGCTGTGTTGTGCGCACCAGTGAGTGTACCAGACGCCTCATCGCTAAAGTGCCCAACCGAGGTGAGTGTCTCTGCGATGGTGGAGGGTGGAGGAGATAGCAGTGGTGTGGTGTCGTGCTCCTCATCCGACCCAAAGTCCATGGTCCCCTGGGGTGGTGGTTCCTGTCCACTCGTCCCCTGTGCGTCAGTGTCCTGTGTGTCAATGTCCTGGGTAGGTGTGTCCTGGGTAGGGGTGTCCTGGGTAATGGTGTCCTGGATAGGGATGTCCTAGGTAGCGGTGTCCTGGGTAGGGGCGTCCTGGCTCGGCTGTGACGGGGGCTTGTGGCTGCCCCCCTCGTCGCTGGGTGTTGCCCGCCTGCGTCACCGCAGTCGCACGAGACGGGGGCGTCGTCTCCCTGGTGCTCCGGGTCTCTCCCTGTCTCGTGGCCGCCCTGGATCGTCCTGGGTGCGTGGTATGCCTGATGGGCCGTGTCTCTCCCTGTCCCGTGGCCGCCCTGGATCATCCTGGGGGCGGTCGGCATCCGTGGGGACGGGTGCCTCTACGTTTGGTCCTGCAATACACAATACAGCATGCATGGTTAGACACGCAGGCGGGGATCGAGGGGCAAGGGGGAAGGGGGATATGGGGGAAGGGAGATATGGGGAATATGGGGGAAGGGTGATATGGGGGATATGGGTGAAGGGGGATATGGGGGAAGGGGGATATGGCGGATATGGGGGAAGGGGGATATGGGGGAAGGGGGATATGGGGGATATGGGGGCAGGGGGATATGGGGAAAGGGTATATGGGGGGAGGGGGATATGGGGAAGGGGGATATGGGGGAAGGTGGATATGGGGGAAGGGGATATGGGGAAGGGGGATTATGGGGGATATGGGGGAAGGGGGATATGGGGGAAGGGGGATATGGGGGAATGGGGATATTGGGTAAGGGGGATATGGGGGAAGGGGATATGGGGGATATGGGAGAAGGGAGATATGGGGAATATGAGGGAAGGGAGCTATGGGGGCAGGGGAAAAGGGGGCAGGCCTTGGGGGGTGTCACTTGGGGGCGCACCCCCGACCTCTGCATCCACAACCTCCCGGTCCTCGGGTCCGCCTGCGAGTCCAAGGGCCCTCTCCTCATGACTGGTTAGTGGTCTCACATCAGCTGGACGCCCTCTGGTCCTCTCACGCTCCAAGTTGTTGTGAGCGCGCTTCTCCTGTGGGGGTGGGTGGGTGGCAGGGATAAAGGGCAACAGTGTTAGGCAGAGATATACATGCAGGCCAGCGGTTGTGTGTATATTGGCAGAGGTGCGCAACCCATCCTGCCACTGCAGGCTGGATGGGTGGGTGCAGCCATGTCAGTTGCACCTACGGCTGTGCTGCACACCGGAGAGGGGGCGGGGGGGGGGGGGTGTGGTAGTATGTATTAGGGGTCATGTGGGACTGTGAAGCCGTGATGCTATTGGCTGACAGATCCCGGGTCCTGGTTGGCTGTTGACTCCTGACTCCGCCCTGAAGGCGGAGTATAAGAACCCGAGCTTCTCCCCGCCGCTCCATTCTGTTGCTGAACTGCTGGGGACAAGTCTCGCTTAATAAAGCCTCATCGACTTCATCTCTACTTGTCTCTCTCGTAAGTCATTGTGCGCTACAGGGGGGTACTCACCCTGGCTACCCTGACAAGGTCATTGACCTTCTTGTGGCACTGGGCGCCTGTCCTTGCTGTTACAGCCACTGCGCTGATGGCCTCTGCCACCTCCCTCCACAGGCGCCGGCTGAGGCGTGGGGTGACCCTGCGGCCGTGTCCGGGGTACAGGGCCTCCCTCCTCTGCTCCACGGCATCCAGGAGAGCCTCGATGCCCCGCTCCTGGAACCTCAACACTGCGCGGCAGGCGGCCATCTTGACGCGTCTACGGGGGCGGGGGTGGGGGGGCGGTGTCTTTTGTGCTGTGACGGCTCACGTCCGTGACGGGTTACGCCATCGCAAATGGCGTCACGCCGCTGCTAGCACATTCCGGGCCGGAGAATTTGGGCCTTTTCGGGGGCCCCGACGCCGGAGTGATTCGCGCCTGTTTTGACACTGGGTTCCGGCCATCGCGCCGATTATTGGAGAATCCCGCCCATGGTGTCTGTCAGCTGATTGAATAAAACACGACATCTGTACACCTTGGGCCGCCGCTGACCTCCCTTTCTGGGTTGTTCCTCTGCCTGAAGGGCGGCCAGGTCTTCAGGATGCATGGTGGCCCCCAGCACATGATTCTAGAGCACCTCATCACCCTGTTAACATTGAGTCTTCCATTGTCTGTCTGATTACCTATTGGCCCTGTTGTGTCATGAATCCTGCCGGGAAGGAATATTTGCCCAGGAACATTTTTAGGCCCTCTGTGTCATTCTGCAAATTTAACTCCCGACAAAACCGGATGTCCATGCATATTTGTAACTTTAGCACAGTTTAATGACTTGTACGGCAGCACTGATTGAGGAATTTCAAGACTGAATTTTGTAGCCGAGCATACAGTTTGTTAAATTACATTGAGACAAATTCTCCGCCGGCGGAATTCTCCCTTTCTCCAACAGTGCAACCCCGCCCCCAGATTTCCTGATGGTGTGGGGTGGCTTTAATAGGAAATCCCATTGGCCGGCGGCAGGAACAGAGAATACTGCTGCCAGCAATGGTGTGCCGCTGAGGAACACACGGCTGCGGAGGCGGAGAATTCACCTCATTATCCCATCACCCACTCCTCCATGGAGGTATCCTCTGACTTACTAAATTTGTCAAAATATGACCAGGCCTCAGATGCACTTAATAAGTCATCCTTTTTGTATATCTTATCCATAAGAATCTTGGGCGAGATTCTCTGACCCCCCGACGGGTCGGAGAATCGCCGGGGGCTGGCGTGAATCCCGCCCCCACGGGTTGCCGAATTCTCCGGCACCGGGTATTCGGCGGGGGCGGGAATCGTGCCGCGCCGGTTGGCGGGCCCCCCCCGCGATTCTCCGGCCTGGATGGGTCAAAGTCAAAGAACAAAGAACAAGAACAAAGAATGTACAGCACAGGAACAGGCCCTTCGGCCCTCCAGGCCCGTGCCGACCATACTGCCCGACTAAACTACAATCTTCTACACTTCCTGGGTCCGTATCCCTCTATTCCCATCCTATTCATGTATTTGTCAAGATGCCCCTTAAATGTCCCTATCGTCCCTGCTTCTACCACCTCCTCTGGTAGCGAGTTCCAGGCACCCACTACCCTCTGCGTAAAAAACTTGCCTCGTACATCTACTCTAAACCTTTCCCCTCTCACCTTAAACCTATGCCCCCTAGTAATTGACCCCTCTACCCTGGGGAAAAGCCTCTGACTATCCACTCTGTCTATGCCCCTCATAATTTTGTATACCTCTATCAGGTCGCCCCTCAACCTCCTTCGTTCCAGTGAGAACAAACCGAGTTTATTCAATCGCTCCTCATAGCTTATGCCCTCCATACCAGGCAACATTCTGGTAAATCTCTTCTGCACCCTCTCTAAAGCCTCCACATCCTTCTGGTAGTGTGGCGACCAGAATTGAACACTATACTCCAAGTGTGGCCTAACTAAGGTTCTATACAGCTGCAACATGACTTGCCAATTCTTATACTCAATGCCCCGGCCAATGAAGGCAAGCATGCCGTATGCCTTCTTGACTACCTTCTCCACCTGTGTTGCCCCTTTCAATGACCTGTGGACCTGTACTCCTAGATCTCTTTGATTTTCAATACTATTGAGGGTTCTACCATTCACTGTATATTCCCTACCTGCATTAGCCCTTCCAAAATGCATTACCTCACATTTGTCCGGATTAAACTCCATCTGCCATCTCTCCGCCCAAGTCTCCAGACAATCTAAATCCTGCTGTATCCTCAGACAGTCCTCATCGCTATCCGCAATTCCACCAACCTTTGTGTCGTCTGCAAACTTACTAATCAGACCAGTTACATTTTCCTCCAAATCATTTATATATACTACAAAGAGCAAAGGTCCCAGCACTGATCCCTGTGGAACACCACTGGTCACAGCCCTCCAATTAGAAAAGCATCCCTCCATTGCTACCCTCTGCCTTCTATGGCCTAGCCAGTTCTGTATCCACCTTGCCAGTTCACCCCTGATCCCGTGTGACTTCACCTTTTGTACTAGTCTACCATGAGGGACCTTGTCAAAGGCCTTACTGAAGTCCATATAGACAACATCTACTGCCCTACCTGCATCAATCATCTTAGTGACCTCCTCGAAAAACTCTATCAAGTTAGTGAGACACGACCTCCCCTTCACAAAACCGTGCTGCCTCTCACTAATACGTCCATTTGCTTCCAAATGGGAGTAGATCCTGTCTCGAAGAATTCTCTCCAGTAATTTCCCTACCACTGAAGTAAGGCTCACCGGCCTGTAGTTCCCGGGATTATCCTTGCTACCCTTCTTAAACAGAGGAACAACATTGGCTATTCTCCAGTCCTCCGGGACATCCCCTGAAGACAGCGAGGATCCAAAGATTTCTGTCAAGGCCTCAGCAATTTCCTCTCCAGCCTCCTTCAGTATTCTGGGGTAGATCCCATCAGGCCCTGGGGACTTATCTACCTTAATATTTTTTAAGACACCCAACACCTCGTCTTTTTGGATCACAATGTGACCCAGGCTATCTACACCCCCTTCTCCAGACTCAACATCTACCAATTCCTTCTCTTTGGTGAATACTGATGCAAAGTATTCATTTAGTACCTCGCCCATTTCCTCTGGCTCCACACATAGATTCCCTTGCCTATCCTTCAGTGGGCCAACCCTTTCCCTGGCTACCCTCTTGCTTTTTATGTACGTGTAAAAAGCCTTGGGATTTTCCTTAACCCTATTTGCCAATGACTTTTCATGACCCCTTCTAGCCCTCCTGACTCCTTGCTTAAGTTCCTTCCTACTTTCCTTATATGCCACACAGGCTTCGTCTGTTCCCAGCCTTTTAGCCCTGACAAATGCCTCCTTTTTCTTTTTGACGAGGCCTACAATATCACTCGTCATCCAAGGTTCCCGAAAATTGCCGTATTTATCTTTCTTCCTCACAGGAACATGCCGGTCCTGTATTCCTTTCAACTGACACTTGAAAGCCTCCCACGTGTCAGATGTTGATTTGCCCTCAAACATCCGCCCCCAATCTATGTTCTTCAGTTCCCGCCGAATATTGTTATAATTAGCCTTCCCCCAATTTAGCACATTCATCCTCGGACCACTCTTATCTTTGTCCACCAGCACTTTAAAACTTACTGAATTGTGGTCACTGTTACCAAAATGCTCCCCTACTGAAACATCTACCACCTGGCCGGGCTCATTCCCCAATACCAGGTCCAGTACCGCCCCTTCCCTAGTTGGATTGTTTACATATTGTTTTAAGAAGCCCTCCTGGATGCTCCTTACAAACTCCGCCCCGTCTAAGCCCCTGGCACTAAGTGAGTCCCAGTCAATATTGGGGAAGTTGAAGTCTCCCATCACCACAACCCTGTTGTTTTTACTCTTTTCCAAAATCTGTCTACCTATCTGCTCCTCTATCTCCCGCTGGCTGTTGGGAGGCCTGTAGTATACCCCCAACATTGTGACTGCACCCTTCTTATTCCTGATCTCTACCCATATAGCCTCACTGCCCTCTGAGGTATCCTCTCGCAGTATAGCTGTGATATTCTCCCGAACAAGTAGCGCAACTCCGCCTCCCCTTTTACATCCCCCTCTATCCCGCCTGAAACATCTAAACCCTGGAACGTTTAGCTGCCAATCCTGCCCTTCCCTCAACCAGGTCTCTGTAATGGCAACAACATCACAGTTCCAAGTAGTAATCCAAGCTCTAAGTTCATCTGCCTTACCCGTAATGCTCCTTGCATTAAAACATATGCACTTCAGGCCACCAGACCCGCTGTGTTCAGCAACTTCTCCCCGTCTGCTCTGCCTCAGAGCCACACTGTCCCTATTCCCTAGTTCTCCCTCAATGCTCTCACCTTCTGACCTATTGCTCCCGTGCCCACCCCCCTGCCATACTAGTTTAAACCCTCCCGTGTGACACTAGCAAACCTCGCGGCCAGGATATTTATGCCTCTCCGGTTTAGATGCAACCCGTCCATCTTATACAGGTCACACCTGCCCCGGAAGAGCTCCCAGTGGTCCAGATAACGGAAACCCTCCCTCCTACACCAGCTGTTTAGCCACGTGTTTATCTGCTCTATCTTCCTATTTCTAGCCTCACTGGCACGTGGCACAGGGAGTAATCCCGAGATTACAACCCTCGAGGTCCTGTCTTTTAACTTTCTGCCTAGCTCCCTGAACTCCTGCTGCAGGACCTCATGCCCCTTCCTGCCTATGTCGTTAGTACCAATATGTACAACGACCTCTGCCTGTTTGCCCTCCCCCTTGAGGATTCCCTCTACCCGTTCGGAGACATCCTGGACCCTGGCACCAGGGAGGCAACATACCATCCTGGAGTCTCTTTCACGTCCACAGAAGCGCCGATCTGTGCCCCTGACTATAGAGTCCCCTATTACTATTACTCTTCTGCGCTTTGTCCCTCCCTTCTGAACATCAGAGCCAGCCGTGGTGCCACTGCTCTGGCTGCTGCTGTTTTCCCCTGATAGGCTATCCCCCCCGACAGTATCCAAAGGGGTATATCTGTTCGAGAGGGGGACAACCACAGGGGATTCCTGCACTGACTGCCTGCCCTTTCTGGTGGTCACCCATTTCTCTGCCTGCACCTTGGCTGTGACCACATTTACATAACTGCGATCTATGATGCTTTCCGCCACCTGCATGCTCCTAAGTGCATCCAATTGCTGCTCCAACCGAACCATGCGGTCTGTGAGGAGCTCCAGTTGGGTGCGCTTTCTGCAGATGAAGCCATCCGGGACGCTGGAAGCCTCCCGGACCTGCCACATCTCACAGTCAGAGCACAGCACCCCTCTAACTGACATTGCGTCAATTAATTAAAATTAAAATTTGTCTTTTTTTTTTAAATACTTTTTTTTTTAAATTTCAAAGTTACTGTCAACTATCTGTTTCCTAGCACTAGATTTCTAATAGAAATGCGATAGCTAACTATAATACTCTCCGATCTCTGGCTTAGATATCCTCTAAATTATAATTAAGTTATTATGTTTAATTAGTTCCCAAATACTCAAATTTTTTTAAATTTAGGTTAGAATCCCAACCAGCCACTCTGGCCACAGCTTTTCTGTGATGTCACTTGTTTCCCCCCGACACACACAATTTGAAAAAAGGTATAAAAGTAAAAATAAGTAAAAATCACTTACTTACCTTCTTACCTTCTGAGTGTCTTCGATGTTCTCAGGTTCTCTCGCTGACAGAGACTGCTCCTCCACCTCCGAACCTTGACCTGCACAATGCTAATAATATAATAATAATATAATATGGCACTTACCTTACACCAATGGGTCTTATTATTAGGTTAGAGGAGGAGGGCGGGTGGGAGACACTACACGTGTAGTGTCTCGGGTTTCCTCTCCACCAGAATTTATTGGTTGGGGGGGGGGGGGCACTTGCCAGAGGTCCGCGGGTCGAACTTCCGGTTCCCGCCTTATATAAAAACAAATAAAACAGAAAAGAAGAACAGACACGGGACCAGGCAAGGCTTTTTAAATTCACTACTCACCTCCCAGAAGGCCCCTGCGCACCGCTGCCGCCGAAATCCAAAGGGCTGCTCCTGTAAAGGTAAGGCTTTTTAAAGTAAGTACTCACCTCCCAGAAGGCCCCTGCGCACCGCTGCCGCCGAAATCCAAAGGGCTGCTCCTGTAAAGGTAAGGCTTTTTAAAGTAAGTACTCACCTCCCAGAAGTCCCGCTGCTAAAATGTCTGTCCCGCCGGCGTAGATTAAACCACCTACCTTACCGGCGGGATAAGGCGGCACGGGCGGGCTCCGGGGTCCTGGGGGGGGCGTGGGGCGATCTGGCCCCGGGGGGTGACCCCACAGTGGCCTGGCCTGCGATCAGGGCCCACCGATCCGCGGGCGGGCCTGTGCCGTGGGGGCACTCTTTCCCTTCCGCCTTTGCCACGGTCTCCACCATGGCGGAGGCGGAAGAGACTCCCTCCAATGCGCAGGCGCGGGAATGCCGTCAGCGCCCGCTAACGCTCCCGCGCATGCGCCGCCCGGAGATGTCATTTCCGCGCCAGCTGGCGTGGCACCAAAGGCCTTTTCCGCCAACTGGCGGGGCGGAAATTTGTCCGCCGCGGGCCTAGCCTCTTAAGGTTGGGGCTCGGCCCCCCAAGATGCGGAGCATTTCGCACCTTTGGGGCGGCGCGAAGCCCGACTGATTTGCGCCGTTTTGGGCACCAGTCGGCGGACATCGCTCCAATACCGGAGAATTGCGCCCCTGATTCCTCAGAATGACTTGAACTCAGATGTGGGGTGAAATACTCCGGTATCGGCGCGATAACCTTAAGGGGCTAGGCCCACACCGGACAAATTTCCGCCCCGCCAGTTGGCGGAAAAGGCCTTTGGTGCCCCGCCAGCTGGCGCGGAAATGACATCTCCGGGCGGCGCATGCGCGGGAGCGTTAGAGGCCGCTGACGGCATTCCCGCGCATGCGCAGTGGAGGGAGTCTCTTCCGCCTCCGCCATGGTGGAGACCGTGGCGAAGGCGGAAGGAAAAGAGTGCCCCCACGGCACAGGCCCGCCCGCGGATCGGTGGGCCCCGATCGCGGGCCAGGCCACCGTGGGGGCACACCCCCGGGGCCAGATCGCCCCGCGCCCCCCCCAGGGCCCCGGAGCCCGCCTGCGCCGCCTTGTCCCGCCGGTAAGGTAGGTGGTTTAAGCTACGCCGGCGGGACAGGCATTTTAGCAGCGGAACTTCGGCCCATTCGGCCACCCGGCGCGGCGCGATTCCCGCCCCCGCCGAATATCCAGTGCCGGAGAATTCGGCAACCGGCGGGGGTGGGATTCACCCCAGCCCCCGGTGACTCTCCGACCCGGCGGGGGGTCGGAGAATCTCGCCCGTGTTTCCGGGAGCCGGTGCCTCTTTTATTGCTCTGACCTTGGGCGGGATTCTACGGTTTCCGACGGCAAAATCACGTTAGGTGATTGAGCGGAGAATCCCCATTGGTGCCGAAATCGGGGGGGGGGCGCCGGTTTTGCGATGCTCCATCCCCTCCAAAACAGAGTACTAGTACATCGCATGCCGTATGGACGTCCTCAGGACGTCATCTGAGGCCCACTCCCGATGCTCCGCCCTCTGATGAGCCGAGTTGCCGACGGCATGGGTCACTCATGCTATTTTTGTTTGGGAACCCGGCGTGGCAGCTACGGACTGAGTCAGGGCGGGGGGGGGGGGTGGAGATGATCCATGGGCAGGGGGGGCTGTGACAGGGACTGGGGGCAATGGTGGGGGGGGGGTTTTCCAGGGGTCACGAGCCTGACCAAAGGGGGCCACTATTTGGCAGGCCGGGTCCGCACACGGCCGGCGCCATGTTGCACGGCGTGGCCGCTGCAGGCCGCCGCCGTACGCATGCGCGGCCACGGACCCGGCAATCCAATCAAAGGTGATTGCAAGCCCAGGCCAGATGGTGGGGAGCGAATATAATGAGACATGAATCCAAGGTCCCGGTTGAGGCCGTACTCTTGTGTGTGGAATTTGCCTATCAGTTTCTGCTGAGATGTCCGGGGTGAACAATCACATTTTTCCTTGATTAAAATGCTAAGAACAAGGGAGGCACGGTGGCACAGTGGTTAGTACTGCTGCCTCACAGCGCCAGGGACCCGGGTTCAATTCAGCCTGGGGTGACTGTGTGGAGTTTGCACATTCTCCCCGGGTCTGCGTGGGGTTCCTCTGAATGCTCTGGTTTCCTCCCACAGTCCAAAGATGTGCATGTTATGTGATTTGGCCATGATAAATTTCCCCTCAATGTCCAAAGATGTGCAGGTTAGGTGGGGTTACGGAGATAGGGTGAGGGAGTGGGCCTAGGTGGGACGCTCTTTCAGAGGGTCGGTGGAAACTCAATGGGCCGAATGGCCTCCTTCTGCACTGTAGGTATTCTATTATTCTATATATTTAGAATTAAACATGATATCACAGTGAGTAGCACTGTTGCTTCACAGGTCGAGGTACCAGGTTCGATTCCCGCTTGGGTCACTGTCTGTGTGGTGTCTGCACATTCTCCCTGTGCCTGCGTTGGTTTCCTCTGGGTGCTCCGGCTTACTCACACAAGTCCCGAAAGACGTGCTGTTAGGTAATTTGGACATTCTGAATTCTCCCTCAGTGTACCCGAACAGGCACTGGAAAGTGGCGACTGGGGGATTTTCACAGTAACTTCATTGTGGTGTTAGTGTAAGCCTACTTGTGACAATAAAGATTAATATTATTATAAATCTACTATTGTTATCCAGTTGCAAATAAATTTGCATAATGTATATATATTTGGGAAGTGAATTCTAGAATTTTTAATCAGCGTTCTTTGCAATTTTAGCTGCCAGGATGGCATGTTCCTCCAATGGAAAGTTAATTTTATTCTTGTTACTTTTTCAAGCAGAAAAGTGTTTCTTGATCTATGCAAAGAATGGGTCTTTTACCAATTCACTTCTAAAGAACAGAAAGCAGGACTTAAGGAAAAGGCCCAGTACATTAAGTGAAAGCAAAGTATTATCGGCTGGAGCAGATGGAAAGCCCAACAATTATAGAGTGAAAAAAGGTGACAGCATTTCACAGGCTTTTGAAAATGCAGATGGCTTGAAAATATATAAATGATTTAAAGTATGTGATTAGATATAAAGTAGGACAAAAATCTTATCTATCAAGAAAACTGCTCACATGCCTCTGAAAAATTTGTAACAAGGCCAGAACAAATATTTGTAAAAACTTTATAATCTTCTGGGGCCTAAGCCCACAACCTTTCCAATTTTGATGATCTATAGGCCTGCATTCTTCTCCCTATGGGGCAGGGCAAGTGTCCACAAATGTGAAACTGCTGCTGACCTGTTGCTATTTCCTCCTGGACTGCCCTTCAGCTGTGCATGGCTGTTTGAAAGACAGAAAAATTGGGCTCATTGACGGACTGCCTTTGGAAGTGAGGCAAACACAAGAGTTGCGGATATCTCAGGTATTTTTATTAACCTAGCGGTCAGTTAAAGGGGAATCTTGCATTTATAGCTCCAGATACTCAAAGTTATCCCTGTGAGCCAGCATAGCGTGGTTTTCAAATCCCAGTGCTGCTGGCTGCTGCCAGATCCAGGAAGGGCCACCTCACGTGCATTGAGGACTGGAAGCTGAATGAGTGAGTGGTACAGTCTGCCTGAAGGGACATAGCTGATAAATAAACTCCACCACACCAGGGACCACCATGGAGTCTTAGAAAATGGTGCAGCTATTCCCAAGTTAAATCAGGCATTTGTGCGGACACATGTTGTACATCACGTATAGAGCTTTATACTCATCTCCTGGCCTCTCATACATCTCTCTCTCAGCAAATGTGGGCAGAATTGTCCTTTTTTGAAACTAAGTGCTTTGGAGGCAGGTTCCACGGTGTGCTTTCCACTGGTCAGATTGTTGGGAAATCGTGCCGATTACGCACTAGGAAGCCCCTTAATTGTGCATAGGCGAGTATCTCCCCCAATCGCCTGGTGAACCGGCAACTGGTTTGTCCACTCTGCTGCAACCGAATGGCGTCAAAGGTCCAATGCCATATTTACAGCTACCCAAACACACACATTTCACTCTCTGCAGCTCAGCTGTCTCCAGGAAATAATGGGAAAGGAATGCAAAGCAGAAGGAGAAGGCCACCCTAAGGTCTAGCCCTGATTCCCTGGAGATATTAATACAAGGAGTATGCCAACATCGGGATGTGCTGTCCCCAAGAATGACTGCAGTAGCCTCACGTCTCTAGCCTGGGACTCCACACCAAACCATGGCAATGACGACATTGTGTGAGGCCTGTTCAGCACCCTGAGGGGTTAATGGTCATGACAACATTTTGGATGGTTGCTTAGCACCCTGAGGGGTTAATGGTAATGACAACATTGTGGAGGGTTGCTTTGCACCGTGAGGGGTTAATGACAATGACAACATTGTGTGGGGATTGTTCAGCACCCCGAGGGGTTAATGACAATGACAACATTGTGTGAGGACTGCTCAACACCATGAGGGGTTAATGATAATGACAACATTGTGGAGGGTTGTTCAGCACCCAGAAGGGTTAATGATAATGACAAGAGTGTGTGAGGACTGCTCAACACCATGAGGGGTTAATGGTAATGACAACATTGTGGAGGGTTGTTCAGCACCATGAGGGGTTAATGGCAATGGCAACATTGTGTGAGGACTGCTCAACACCCAGAGGGGTTAATGATAATGACAACATTGTGGAGGGTTATTCAGCACCATGAGGGGTTAATGGCAATGGCAACATTGTGTGAGGACTGCTCAGCACCATGAGGGGTTAATCATAATGACAAGAGTGTGGAGGGTTGTTCAGCACCATGAGGGGTTAATGGCAATGGCAACATTGTGTGAGGACTGCTCAGCACCATGAGGGGTTAATCATAATGACAAGAGTGTGGAGGGTTGTTCAGCACCATGAGGGGTTAATCATAATGACAAGAGTGTGTGAGGACTGCTCAGCACCATGAGGGGTTAATGGTAATGACAACATTGTGGAGGGTTGTTCAGCACCATGAGGGGTTAATGGTAATGACAACATTGAGTGAGGACTGTTCAGCACCCTGAAAGGTTAATGGTAATGATAACATTGTGGAGGGTTGTTTCGCACCCTGATGTCTCCAACCATGCGTTATTTTCACTGTCAGCTGTAATTTCCATGACTGCATTAATTTATTTGATGAAATGTTACCGCTGTTGTTTCAAATTGCACTTCCCAGAGCACAGGCATACAGGGTTCACCGCTGACCTTTCCACAGGTCATGGCCTGGGAATTAATCCTAAGAGTTGAAGATACAAGTGCAAATGCAGAACCTGCTGTCCGTTGATTTGTTATGTTGTAGGTGTAACATAAGCGGCTTCCTTGTGGTGCACTTGACAAAGGAAGATTCAGACGTGGAGAAAACTTCAACACGTTTATTAAACTATTTACATTTGTATTACTCGGGTTCGACACTACTGCTAATCCTACTATTGCTACCCAGACTGACTAACCAGCTGCTGCAATCCACGTGGTGGGTGTAATATTGAATCAACCCTGTATCTGTTCTCACTGACTGACTCCACTGGAAAGAGGCAGATCACGTGTGTAGTGTCCTTTATATATGGGTTGGTGTAATGCCCCCCTGTGGACGTGTCACCTCCTTGTGTATCGTGAATGTCTATTGGTCGTGTCCTATCTACTTTATCTATTGGTTGAGTGTGTGTGTGTGATGTTTCTGGTGCTCCCTCTAGTGTCTAGTTAGCCTACATGCATTTACATTGATGCACATCACCACATCCCCCCTTTTTTATATGTTCATATTTTCTGTACACTTTAAGAAAATTGAACAAAGAACAGGTAGATAAGGTAAGGTGTATACAAGTCATGGGAACAATGATCAAACAATAAGTCCAAATCATTCATGTGACTCCAAAAACCATCAATCATCATGGTCAAATGTCTCTCTTGGTTATGAACGCCATCAACGTCCCTGTGCCACAGGAACCAAGAAGTGGTCAAATCACTTCGCTGTCTGATTTGGAGTCCCTTTCTTTTTTCGATGTTTGTGATGGTGCTGTCGGATGGCATCTTATAACTGATAAGGTGTTGACATTGAAGAGGTACCATCAACTGTATCATTCGAGGTCATGAATGTGCCGTATGTTGAAGTTGAATAAGACTGTTCATACTGGTTCTGGCCACATGCTGTGCTGGAAGGGTGATCTTGCTGAGAACCGTTGAAGCTTGTCAAATTGGAAACAGAATTGCTGCTCGCATAAATAACTGGTGATGGTGTGAAACTAGAACTTTGCATCTGATAGGAATATGCCGTCTGGCCAGGCTGGCGTGCAGCAAATCCTGGGCTGTAACTAAGGCATAAAGTCTGTAGTGCAGATTGCGCTTGCGGTAGTCCTCCTTCGGTCTTGATTCCATTAGTGGGCAATCCGTAGTGCTGGCCTGTTTGAGAATATGCTGCATAGACTGCTGGCTGCTGCATGCCCGAATACTGGGGTTGTCCAGCATGAGCTGTCATTGGCTGCACTGCTGGTGTGGAAAAAATGTGTGGATATAGCTGTGGTGAATATTGGCGTATTCCTCTTGGACTGTAGCCACTGCTTGTTATTACTGATCCAGTGTAATTGTTAAGTGATCCATCTCTCGTTGTTGTGGCATCTGCTGTCACCCTGAGCGTGCCATCACTGAGGTTGTGGCACTCCCTGTCTGGAGTAAAGTCTGGCTTACGTAAATCAGAGTCGGCTCCCCATCTGGAGTCTGGTCTGTTTTAACTGAGTCAGTGTTGGTTTGTTGATGCTCCCCGTCCGGAGTCTTAGCAGGTTCACTGGAGTCAGCTGAGATTTCTTGAAGCTGCATGTCTGGAATCGGAACATGCAGGAATGCATTGACTTGTGGAAAGGTTCGAGCGAATGAGGGTGGAAGTATCGTGGTGTCACTGGAGTCACTAGTGGTCTCACAGTGATCGTTGAGTGCCTCTGTACACACTAGCTGAGGTCTGTCACTTTGCACATCTTGCATGGGAAGTGGGATGTTGTCATCACACATCTCACATACCGTGGGTAGAGCCTCAGTAGCTGCTTGTCGTTTACTTGTGTTGGGTAAATTGTCAGAGTCTTCATCTGATGGTGCAAACAATGTGGGTGGACTGTCATTGTCTTGCTGTTGTCCTTCATTTGAGCTTGGACTGTCATCGTCGCTTTATTCTTTATGGTCATCCTGCTGGGCACTGGAGCGTGGTAGACTGTTATAGCCTTCTTGCTGTTTACTTGAGCATGGCAGACTTGCATCGTCTGCTGCTAGTTGGTCAGAGGAGGTTGCTAGACCCTCATGGTCTTGTTCCTGCAAGGACTGCGGTGTGGAGTCTTGCGTGTCTTCTTTCTTAGAGTCGGGAACCCTGAGCGGTGTGTGGATCACGCTTTGTGTGGCAGCAGGCCGCTCTCTGTGGGCTTGTACCACTCTCTGTCTCTTGGTTTCAGGCTGCAGCATCATCCTGAACTCATGAGTTGAGATGTCATATTTGCTGGGCTGAAGATCCTCAAATCCGAAGAACGAATCCGCATCTGCGTCGGATTCAGTACGGTGGTCACCATTTCTAATGAAAAAACCTTTGTCCAAATCGTAGTCTTCTAGGACCATGTCATCACTGTTTGCGTCGGAGCTGTCATTGGGCTCGCGAGGTCCAGAGAAAATGTAAAGGTCGGTATCGAAGTATTCAAGGTCGGAATCATCGGTTTGGGCATAGGTAACTGCTTGTTGCAGGGTTCTTCGGAGGTTTATTTTATTTCCTGGTTCAATTAGAGGCATTGTTCTTTCATTCCAGGTGAAAGAAGGGTGTTTTAAGGCTTTAAAAGATTTTTTCTTTGATTTGGGACGTTTCCCCTTTAAATGGGCGTGGTCCAGGGCCTCTGACATCATGACGCGCGTGACGTAGCACGTAGGAAGCGTTTGCACATGCGCAGATCGCGGTTCCTTTACTGATGGCCGTTTTCGTGATTGCGCATGCATGGCGTCTCGCGCATGCGCAAACGGACCTTCCTGTTCTGCGCACTTCTTGCGAAACTGCACAAGTGCAGTCCCTTTAGAAAGATGGCCGTTGACCAAAATCGTTCTCTGCTCCAGGATTTCAGCCTCGAGGTGAGTACTGGCGCTTCTCTCACCTTTTCTTGCTGGTTGGAGTGTGTTTTCCTCACAGTATTTGCCGAATTTGTCCAGGACTGCTCTGGCACCGGCGATGGTGAGGAGAAGCTCTGTTTTTTCAGGATCGGCCACATCTTCTAGCTCGGCTGCCACCAGGAAGATTTCAAACTTTTACCGGAACGCCCGCCAGTTTTCGCGGAGACCGCCGTGGCACTGGAGCTGCTGCGGAACATGGAGCTCAAACATCTTGCCTCTGTATCGTTGCTGGTTGTCACTGTACACTGAGGTATGGCTATCTGGATTGAAACAGTTCACTTCTGGTACCATGATTTGTTATGTTGTAGGTGTAACATAAGCGGCTTCCTTGTGGTGCACTTGACAAAGGAAGGGTCAGACGTGGAGATAACTTCAACATGTTTATTAAACTATTTACACTTGTATTACTCGGGTTCGACACTACTGCTAATCCTACTATTGCTACCCAGACTGACTAACCAGCTGCTGCAATCCACGTGGTGGGTGTAATATTGAATCAACCCTGTGTCTGTTCTCACTGACTATCTCCACTGGAAAGAGGCAAATCATGTGTGTGGTGTTCTTTATATATGGGTTGGTGTAATGCCCCCCTGTGGTCGTGTCACCTCCTTGGGTATCGTGAATGTCTATTGGTCGTGTCCTATCTACGTTATCTATTGGTCGAGTGTGTGTGTGTGATGTTTCTGGTGCTCCCTCTAGTGTCAAGTTAGCCTACATGCATTTACATTGATGCACATCACCACATCCGAGACTAGTTGTTAACCCCTTTCAGTGCAACGGCATGGCATTAAGGGACGGGCGAATGTGGCCTTCCACTGTTGTCTGCACCTTACTCATAAGCTTGTGGCTATCAAAGTGCCTTGTGCAGGTGTTTCACATCCTCCTTCTGCAAAAGATCATCACGTGAAACTGACCCTCATCTCCCTCTTTAGGTTCCTGCGCTTCCTGCTCTTCATCGGCTGAGGAGCTCTCAGCTTCCTCCATATCTCCCACTGGCAAGTGTTCCCCCCTTTTGAAACACCAGGGCTCAACAGACCATGATATTGTCAGATACCATCTGTGGAGAGTACTCTAGAGACTCACCTAAACAGTTCCAGCATTGGAAGCATATCTTTAGGATGCCAATTGTCTGCTCGATTATGGAACGCGTGGAGTTATGTCCAAGGCACGAATGTTATGAACCATTGTTTGAACAGGTATCTCTTATCCCCAAGAAGCCATTTTTGTAGACACTGAGACAACTGATGTAGGAGTCATGGCAACTCCAAGAATACTTGACACTAACTTGCATATTGTGCTTCCAATGATCATACACTAGTTGAACATTGATGAACCTTTCCGATTGATGAATACGATGGGCCGATGTCATGGAGAATTTAAAGGCACACGTGTGCAGTCGATTGCACCCTGCTCTCTTGGGAAGCCTGAGACAGCTGCAAGTGTGAACTTCATATAATGTTGAGCAAGTGTGAACCTCACATAATGATGAGCCTTACTGTGCAGGACATCTGTCAGATTCTTGATGCATTTATATGTGGTGGCCTGTGAGATGCTGCACAGGCCTCTTGTGGATCCCTGGAACAAACCACAGGAAATAAATTCAGCATGGCAGTGGCTTTCAATGTTCAACTACTGAAGGAGGCTAGAGGGGAAATTGCTGAGGCCTTGACAGAAATCTTTGGATCCTCACTGTCTTCAGGTGATGTCCAGGAGGACTGGAGAATAGCCAATGTTATTCCTTTGTTTAAGAAGGGTAGCAAGGATAATCCAGGGTTCTACAGGCCGGTGAGCCTTAGTGGTAGGGAAATTACTGGAGAGAATTCTTCGAGACAGGATCTACTCCCATTTGGAAGCAAATGGACGTATTAGTGAGAGGCAGCATGGTTTTGTGAAGGGGAGGTCATGTCTCACTAACTTGATGGAGTTTTTCGAAGAGGTCACAAAGATGATTGATGCAGGTAGGGCAGTGGATGTTGTCTATTTGGACTTCAGTAAGGCCTTTGACAAGATCCCTCATGGTAGACTAATACAAAAGGTGAAGACACATGGGATCAGGGATGAGCTGGCAAGGTGAATACAGAACTGGCTCGGTCACAGAAGGCAGAGAGTAGCAATGGAAGGGTGCTTTTCTAATTGGAGGGCTGTGACTAATGGTGTTCTGCAGGGATTAGTGCTGGGACCTTTGCTATTCGTAGTATATATAAATGATTTGGAGGAAAATGTAACAGGTCTGATTCGTAAGTCTGCAGACGACACAAAGGTTGGTGGAATTGCAGGTAGCGATGAGGACTGTCAGAGGATACAGCAGGATTTAGATCGTTTGGAGACTTGGGCGGAGTTTGGGCAGGAGTTTGCCTGTCTCAAACTATTGTTTAACCTGACAGCCTTTGAGAAATTGCTCCTGCCCTATTCACAAGCACATCCTTAACTCACTGTTTTGAGAGAAACTGTTCCTGTTCACAGATAGATAAAAACTCACTGTTTTCAGAGAAGCTGCTTGTCTGTCCATGTCCCAATCCAAAACTGAATTTCAAACCGGAAAATCAACACCTGATTGCTTCAGCCCCATTGACTACATCCTCTTATTAAGCTAAACTCAATGGGCTGAATTCTCCACCGTCGGGATTCTTCAGTTTACCGGCATCCTGGGGAATTCTGACGGCGTGGGGTTGCCCCACAATGGGAAACCCCATTGGCCAGCTGTGCAAACGAAGAATCCCGCCGGCATGCCACACCAGAAATCTGGTGCGGAGGGGCGGAGAATCCTGCCCAATGTCTCTAATTATCTACTCCCCCGGGAAATTTCTTGATAAAAACAAAATTCCATTAGCCCTACTTCAGGTAAACAATATTCATGGTTGGAATGAATGATGATTTCATTTTAGCGTTTCTTTCATTGCAGCTCTGTAGCCAAAATGTCTGCTGGCCTTGTAAACAAGGATTTAAAAATATATATTACTACACCAGTCATAAGCACACTAACCCAGGGTTTTAACCCTTACTGTATCAAATACAGATAATACAATACATAACTGAAATTCTTACATTCATCACACCACACCCTCGAAAAAAATGAGCCAGCAAAATGAAAAGGCGGCTTCATTTCCAAAGCCTTTCAATTCTAAACATTCCTCATTTTTAAACACCACCACAAACACTCTCCAGGATAAATTTCATTATATTTAAGCAGTCCATTTTAGTCTTTCTTTTTCACCTTCAAACGTTCCAATCTTCTCACATTTCAAAGTCATGATAAAGCATTTTTAATCACGTTTTATCTTTCTGCTGCATATAATTTTTAAGTTAAATGGCTGTAGCAATAAACTCCATCAAAACAGTCTCACATTCCAATCTTCAACTTCTCCAAAATATTTAATGGATTATGGTCTGTAGACACAATTGTCTCCTATGAATGGTCAAAATGTTGCAACGCCAATACCATACTCAATGTCTGCTTCACGGTGGTCAAATATTTCTGTTGATGAATCTGGGGCGGGATTCTCCCCTACCGGGCGGGGCGAGGGGTCTGCATCGGGCCGCCCCAATTTCTCCTCACCTTTAGGGGCCAAGCCCTCACCTTTAGGGGCTAGGCCCGCGCCGGAGTGGTTGCCGTCCCGCCGGCTGGCGTGGAAGGCCTTTGGCGCCACTCCAGCCAGGGCCGAAGGGACTCTGCCAGCTGGCGGAAGTCCGCGCATGCGCAGGGGGGGGATCACCTCCACGTCGGTCATCGCGGAGGGGAAAGAGTGCCCCCATGGCACAGAACCGTCTGCGGATCGGTGGGCCCCGGTCCCGGGCCAGGCCACCGTGGGGGCACCCCCCGGGGCCAGATCGCACCCCCCCCTCCCCCCAGGACCCTGGTGCCCGCTCGCGCCGCCTGGTCCCGCCGGTAAGGGAGGTGGTTTAATTGACGCCGGCGGGACCGGCATTACAGCAGCGGGAGTTCGGCCCAGAAATTTCAGAGTTTCTCTTCTCGTTGACGATATTGGGACCTCCACAAAAGCTTTTGTTTTCAAGTTCGGTGGGGCATCTGACCATGTCCAATCATATGGCTTAAAAATGTCACTTGAGCTTTCGCAAATTCACTTTCAGCCAAGTTTACCACTAATCCAGCCTCCTGTAGTCCATCAAATAATTCCTTTAAATGTTCCAAATGCTCCTTCCACTTTTGACTAAACACCATCAAATTGCCAATGTACACTGAACAATTGTTTAGTCAGAAATGAACTTGGTTAATCTTCGGAAAGTTGCTGGTGCATTCTTCATTCTAAATGGCATGACTTTAACTTGATACAGTCCATTTGGTGGCACAAAAGCCAAAACTTTCTTCGCTCTGTCTGATAAAGTTACTTGCCAGTATTATTTAAGTAAGTCACATTTGGGAATAAAAGGTGCTTGTCCCACACCTTTCAAACAAGGAATAGGATACGAATCTGACTTTGTAACTGTATTGACTTTTCAACAGTCCACACGCAATCCTTGTTTTCCATCACAATAGGTGATCTATAATCGTTGCAACTCACTTCGATGATATCATTCATTATATCATGCTTTCAATCTCCTTTTGTACCTACGCTAACTTTAGTGGATTGAGCCTATATGGATATTGTTGAATTAGAGTAGCATTTCCTACATCTACATCATGTATAATTACTTTTGTACTTCCAAGATGGCGCCGGAGCGAGGCGACTCTCTGCGAGCTCTCCCCGACATATCCACTTTTTACTTAACTTATACTCGTTCTAATCATTTAAAAATTAATTCTAAAACTAACATTATTACTAACCTCTCTCTTTTATCTTCTCTTGCAGGCTTGAACATCCTCCGAGGCCATTGGAGACCTTTTGACCCGACCCGACCTGACGTCTGCGAACTGGAAGACGATCGGGCCCCGACCTCGATTTGGAGCCGACCCGACCTCGGAGCTCCCAACCCGGCCTAACTACCGACGCCAGCCCCCGGAGCACCTTGCACAGTTGCCGGAGCTCCCGGCTGTCATGATATTCAGATAAACATCATGGTGCAAACACACATACACACTGATGGACAGATCAACGGACCAATCGATACACACGCAACATCACAGCCAATCACAAGCAAGAGCATACACACTATAAAACGGGGAACACAACACTTCCGATTCATTCCAGCAGGACACAGCTCAGGGCACAGAGCTCACAGCAAGCCACTCAGACATTCACCATGTGCTGAGTGCCTCTCCAAGATAGTATTAGGGCTGAGTCCACAGGTTAGAGGGTAATGAACGAACCACAGCCACCAGTTTACAAATGTTAATAGTTGTTAGTAATAAAACTGAGTTGTATCTTCCGCAACCGTGTTGGTTCGTCTGTGTAGCAGAGCACCCAACATGACACCGACCCGACCCCCGACGGCAAGACTCAGCCCAACGCGACCCCGAGAGACCCGCCCAGCGACCTGACCCGGAGACGCCCGCCCAACAACCCGACCTACCTGGTGATGGAAGAAAGAAAAATCCACGTGGATTGAGGAATGTCAAATTCAGAATCACCTGGATTTATCTTTCTCCCTGAGTTACAGTGACTAACACCTCCTCCTTCTTTCCTTCTCACCGGTGGAAACCATTGGCATGGATGGTAGAATCATAGAATTATTACAGCCCAGAAGAAGACCATTCGACCTGTCATGCTTGTGCTAGCTCTCGGAAGGAGCAATTCACCTAGAATCACTCTCATTGTGCCTCTGTACACTCTTCCTTTTCAGATAATAATCCAATTTCCTCTTGAATACACTGATTGAGCCAGCCTCCACCTCACTCTCAGGCAATGCATTCCAGATCCTCATCACTCGCTCCATGAAAAGGTTTTCCCTCATATTGTCATCACTTCTTTTGTAAAATGTCTTGAATCTGTGCCCTTTTGTTCTCGATCTTTCAACTAATGGGAACAGTTTCTCCCTATCTATTTGTCCAGACCCCTCATGATTAGGGCAGCACGGTAGCCTAGTGGTTCGCACAATTGCTTCACAGCTCCAGGGTCCCAGGTTCGATTCCCGGCTTGGGTCACTGTCTGTGCGGAGTCTGTACGTTCTCCCTGTGTCTGTGTGGGTTTCCTCCGGGTGCTCCGGTTTCCTCCCACAGTCCAAAGATGTGCAGGTTAGGTGGATTGGCCATGCTAAATTGCCCTTAGTGTCCAAAATTGCCCTTAGTGTTGGGTGGGGTTATTGGGTATGGGGATAGGGTGGGGGTGTGGGCTTGGGTAGGGTGCTCTTTCCAAGAGCCGGTGCAGACTCGATGGGCCGAATGGCCCCCTTCTGCACTGTAACTTCTATGATCTTGAACACTTCTATAAAACTCCTCTCAATCTTCTCATCTCCAAGGAGATCAGCCCCAACTTCTACAATCTATCTACGTAACTGCAGTTCCTAATCCTTGGAACCCAGAACTGGATGCAAAATTCCAATTGAGGCCAAACCAACGTTTATTACAAGTTTAGCATAACTTCCTTGCTTTTGTACTCCTATTGATAAAGCCTAGGATGCTGTATGTTTTATTGATGTGGAGATGCCGGCATTGGACTGGGGTGAGCACAGTAAGAAGTCTTACAACACCAGGTTAAAGTCCAACAGGTTTGTTTCGATATCACTAGCTTTCGGAGCGCTGCTCCTTCCTCATGTGAATGAAGAGGTATGTTCCAGAAACACATATATAGACAAATTCAAAGATGTCAAACAATGCTTGGAATGCGAGCATTAGCAGGTGATTAAATCTTTACAGATCCAGAGATGGGGTAACCCCAAGTTAAAGATGTGTGAATTGTGTCAAGCCAGGACAGTTGGTAGGATTTTGCAGGCCAGATGGTGGGGGATGAATGTAATGCGACATGAATCCCAGGTCCCGGTTGAGGCTGCACTCATGTGTGCGGAACTTGGCTATAAGTTTCTGCTCGGCAATTCTGCCTTGTCGCGCGTCCTGAAGGCCGCCTTGGAGAACGTTTCCCGGAGATCAGAGGCTGAATGCCCTTGACTGCTGAAGTGTTCCCCGACTGGAAGGGAACATTCCTGCCTGGTGATTGTCGCGCGATGTCCGTTCATTCTTTGTCGCAGCGTCTGCATGGTCTCGCCAATGTACCACGCTTCGGGACATCCTTTCCTGCAGCGTATGAGGTAGACAACATTGGCCGAGTCGCACGAGTATGTACCGCATACCTGATGGGTGGTGTTCTCACGTGTAATGGTGGTATCCATGTCGATGATCTGGCACGTCTTGCAGAGATTGCCATGGCAGGGTTGTGTGGTGTCGTGGTCACTGTTCTGAAGGCTGGGTAGTTTGCTGCAAACAATGGTTTGTTTGAGGTTGCGCGGTTGTTTGAAGGCAAGTAGTGGGGGTGTGGGGATGACCTTGGCAAGATGTTCATCTTCATCGATGACGTGTTGAAGGCTGTGAAGAAGATGCCGTAGTTTCTCGGCTCCGGGAAAGTACTGGACGATGAAGGGTATTCTGTCGGTTGTGTCCCATGTTTGACTTCTGAGGTAGTCGGTGCGGATTTTTGCTGTGGCACGTTGGAACTGTCGATCGATGAGTCGAGTGCCATATCCCGTTCGTACGAGCGCATCTTTCAACGTCTGCAGATGTCTGTTACGCTCCTCCTCGTCTGAGCAGCTCCTGTGTATACGGAGAGCTTGTCCATAGGGGATGGCTTCTTTAATGTGTTTAGGGTGGAAGCTGGAGAAGTGGAGCATCGTGAGGTTATCCGTGAGCTTGCAGTAAAGCAAAGTGCTGAGGTGACCGTCCTTGATGGAGACGAGTGTGTCCAAGAATGCAACTGATTTTGGAGAGTAATCCATGGTGAGTCTGATGGTTGGATGGAACTTATTGATGTCATCGTGTAGTCGTTTCAGTGATTCTTCGCCGTGGGCCCAAAGGAAAAAAATGTCATCGATGTATCTGGTGTATAACGTCGGTTGAAGGTCCTCTGCGGTGAGTAGGTCTTGTTCAGACTTGTGCATGAAGATGTTGGCGTATTGGGGTGCAAATCTGGTCCCCATGGCTGTTCCGTGCGTCTGGATGAAGAGCTTGTTGTCGAAGGTGAAGATGTTATGATCCAGAATGAAGCGGATGAGTTGCAGAATTGCGTCTGGAGATTGGCAGTTGTCGGTGTTGAGTACTGAGGCTGTTGCAGCAATGCCGTCGTCATGGGGGATGCTGGTGTAGAGTGCCGAGACGTCCATTGTGACGAGGAATGTTCCTGGTTCAACTGGTCCAAGGGTGCTGAGTTTCAGTAGGAAATCCGTCGTGTCGCGACAGAAGCTGGGCGTACCTTGTACGATGGGTTTCAAGATGCCCTCGATGTTGCCAGAGAGGTTCTCACACAGGGTCCCATTGCCTGAAACGATAGGATGGCCTGGTGTGTTGGCCTTGTGTATTTTCAGGAGGCAGTAGAGATCTCCAATGCAGGGAGTACGTGGGATGAGAGCACGTAGGGTGCTCTGAAGATCTGGATCCAAGGTCTTGATCAGTCTGTTAAGTTGGCAGATGTGTTCCTTGGTCGGATCTGCGGGTAACTGTCTGTAGTGTTCTTGGTTGTTGAGTTGTCGGTATACTTCTTTGCAGTAGTCCGTTCTGTTCAGTACGACAGTGACCCCTCCTTTGTCTGTTGGTTTGATGACGATGCTGCGGTTGGTCTTGAGAGCGCAGATGGCATTGCTTTGTGCTTGGGTGGCGTTCGGGGCTGTCTTGTGAATGCGACTGATGAATCTGGCATTGACACGACTCCTGACGGCTTGAGCATACATGTCGAGTCTAGGGCAGCGGCCTTCCGGAGGAGTCCAATTCGACTCTTTCCTCTTCGGTTGCCGCACCGCAGATCTCTCGGTCTGCTGTTCCGGTTCATTGGTAGTCTGCTTGGGTTCGCTGTTGGCCTTTTGGGGTCTGTGGAAGAATTCTCGGAGCCTCATTCGCCTGATGAATTCCTCCGTGTCTGCTGCGAGACTGATGGGGTCCATTTTGGTGTTGGTGCAGAAATTGAGCCCTCTGCTGAGGACTTCGATTTCGTCTGGTTGAAGGGTGTAGTCCCTGTATTGATTTCTACTGTGGTACCGGGGGTGGCTTGATGGCTGCTGATGGTGATGCAGAGTTTCTCAAGCTTCCTGTTCTTGGTGTGCATATAGGTGGCGTAGTATTGTTGTCTCATCTGTTTGGCGGTGTTCCGCAGCTGGTCTGGTGCGTCCTGAGCGCAAGTTGAGAATATGGCCTCTATCTTGGTTTCCAGGTTGCGTCGTCTGCTGTAGAGCTGGCGGACGAGGTGGTTGAGGAGTGTGAGAGAGGTGCGACGGCAGAGTCTCTCAGCGAAGTCTGTGTTGTAGGTCGACTTGAGTGGGTTTGTGATCTGTAGCCCTTTCGGGATCTTGTTTGCTTTCTTGCATCTTTGTAGAAACTTAATGTCAGTGTCTACATGCGCGATCTTCCTGGAGACCCTCTCCACTTTGAGCCGGCAGTTTGCGGTGTCGATGGTAGCCATGATGTGGAGATGGCGGCGTTGGACTGGGGTGAGCACAGTAAGAAGTCTTACAACACCAGGTTAAAGTCTTAGTATGTTTTATTGATCTTGCTCTCAACCTGTCCTGTCATCTTCAATGATTTATGCATGAAAACCCTCTGCTCCTGCGTCCCTTTATAATTTCATATTTTATTAGGTATTACCTCCTCCCAGGCAGCTGTGGTGAGTCGGGTGGGCCTCCTGCTCCCTGAGGAAAAGGACATCCCTCCTGTCCCCCACAGCCTGGAGGAGAGTTTTGTTGAAGTGTGGGCCCATTCTTGGTCCTTGCTTAAAGTACCCTGAAGTTCTGGTGTGCTGAATCAATGTCTGTCCAGGTACCTTTTCACCATGTTGCCCAGACATACCTGTGGGGTGCGTGACTTCCTGCCCACCCCACCATGAGTTGCATCATGAACTGTGTGCATGAATAATTCATTAGGTGGTGTTCACAATTGCGCATAATGGCACGTCTCACTCATCAGCAAAAATGCTCCGGATTCCCACTCCCGCTATGGAACTTATAGCAGGAGGGGAAACGTCTAGCACCTGAATCAATAGGAAGCCAGCCTGCGTATAAAAATAAATAGCCCTCCCTTTGCTTCTCTGATTCCACTGGGAGGAAAATTAATTTGTGCAGTTTTCATGAAGTGGGTATCAGTGACCTTCTCAAGTCATTGGTGAACCCGCTGCCTCGCTACTGTGGCACAGTTAATGTTGATGAGTGGATGATGAGTGTGTGTTAGACCCGCCCTACAGCAAAGCCTGGTCTCCAGTTGTCTCAGATTCCCCTGCCACTGGGCGAAGACCTTGCTCCACCGGAACCGTGTGGTGGTTGGAGTGCAACGACCACGCCATGTTAAAAGCACCCATGCACAGGCATCTTCCAACCCCACCCCACCCAACCAAATTAATTTCCGGACCTGGAACGTCAGGGCTTTTATGGCCAACACCAACAGTAACAGACCTGAATGTCATACCGCCATCATAGCCCGGAAACTCTGCCGTCACAACCTTGACATCGCTGCCCTGAGCGAGACACAACTGGCAGGAGAAGGCCAGCTTACAGAACAAGGTGGTGGGTACATCTTCCTCTGCAAGGGAAACCAGAAGAAGAACATCGTCTCTAGGGGGTCGGCTTCGCCATAAGAAACAAATTGGTCGGGTGTCTCAACGAACAGGGTGAGCGAATGCCTCATGACCTTCGGGCTCACCCTGCCCCAGGAGCAGCACATCACAGCCGTCAGTGCCTAAGCCTCAACACTAATTGGAATGGACGAGCCAAAAGAGGCTTCAGCCTCGACCAATTGCTGTTCTGCATCCCAAAGGGAGACAAGCTCATTCTCCCCGGTGACACCAATGCTCGAGTCGGGAGGGACACCAGCCTTTTGAAAGGCGCATTAGGCAGGGAAGGTGTGGGGAAAACAAATGCTAACGGAGTCCTCTTCCTGACAAAATGTTTAGAACATGATCTAATCATCACAAACACCCTGTTCCCCCAGAGGGACAAGCAGAACACCTCATGGCAACACCCTCCCTTCAAGCACTGGCACATCATAGACTGTATCATTGTTCGAGTAAGGAAGCGCGAAGACGTCCACATCACCCGCGCCATGACTGGAGCCGACGACTGCTGGACTGATCACCGACTAATCCGCTCTCCTATCTCCATCACCCTGGCCCCAAACCGGCAGAGGCAGCTGGATTCAAAGACCCTGAGAAGAAAGAGCTACTCATTCGACGCCTCACAGCTAACCTAGCGACAACCAACAAACCAGAGCTGTGGAATGCCACAGAGCCTGGTCCACCCTAAAGAGTATGTGGTGGAAGCATGCACACTAGCAACAGTTAAGAAACATCTGGATGGGTACATGAATAGAGAGGAAATGGAGGGATATGGACCGAGTAAGGGCAGAAGTTTTTTTAAGTTAGGTAATCATGATAGACCCAGGCTTGGATGGCTGAAGGGCCTGTCCCTGTGCTGTACATTTCTTTGTTCTAAAAGCCATCAGAGTCAGCACCTGCGAGGAGAGGCTCGGGCTCTCGACCAGGAAACACCAAGGCTGGTTCAACGACAATGATCAGAAGAGCCGCAAACACAAGGCGTTCTTGAACTGACAACTCCACCAAAATTCGAGTGAGAGGAAACAACTTTACAGGCAACTGAGAGGCGAAGTGCAACAAAGAACAGATGGTGAGTGGAAAGAGTGCTCAGCAACTCGCCCACAACCATGATGTGACTGGCTTCTTCAGTGCAATTAAAACTATCTACAGTCCGAATACCCAGGGACCAACCCCAATAAGAACCAGAAACGAAGAGGTGCTCATCAAAGACAGAGGTGCAGTCAAATCCCACTGAACAGAGCACTTCAAGGACTTCCTCAACCAAAATACAGACTTTGTCGCTAGTGCCCTATACACCGTCCCACCATCCTGCAGCACACTACTCGCCACCATCTCATCGCATCCTGGCATGAATCACTCAACTCAAGTACCGGTGGGACCTGGCAGGTAAGTCGGAGGGGGGCGGTCCTCGGGGAGGACGTGGTGGATCCGACCCCGAAGAGCGGCCCCCACGGTGGCCTGGCCCGCGATCGGGGCCCACCGATCTGTGGGCGGGCTTGTCCCGTGCAGGCACTTCTTTCTTCCGTGCCGGCCCCTGTAGGGCTCCACCATGGCTGGCGCAGAGAAGAGAACCCCCCCACGCATGCGCCAAAATACGCCGGCCGGATTGCGCATGCGCGGAACCATGCCGGCGTTTCCGCGCATGCGCGAGATCACACCGCCCCTTCGCCGCATGTGCGAACTCGCACCGTCCCTTCGGCGCCAGCTGGAGCGGCGCCAATCCCTCCGCCGTCCACCTAGCCCCCGAAACTGCGGAGAATTCCACACTTTCGGGGGCTGTTGACCCAGGAGTGGTTGGCGCCGCTTCTCCCGCCGGCGTGGGGACTTAGTCCTCAGAAGGGAGAATCCCAGCCTATATCTGTGAAGCGTCTTGGGATATTTTACACCTTTAATGGTGCTATATAACCAATAAGCAATGGATCAGATCAAAGCTCTACAGTTCTGCCACATCCAATCATGAATGGTGTATAACGTATAATCTTCATCCCAGAGTACTTCAGGAAGTAGCCCTTGAAATAGTAGATCCACTGATGGTCATTTTCCAAAATTCTTTGTACTCTGGAATTGTTCCTACAGATTGGAGGGTAGCTAATATAACCTCGCTGTTCAAAAAGGGAGGTAGAGAGAAACCGGGAACTATAGACCAGTGAGCCTAACGTCAGTAGTATGGAAGTTGCTAGAATCTATTATCAAGGATTTCATAGCACAGCATTTGGGAAATCAGTGCTGTAATCAGCCAAAGTCAGCATCGATTAACAAAAGGAAAATCATGCTTGACAAATCTACTAGGATTCTTTGAAGGTGTAACTAGTAGAGTTGACCAGGGAGAACCTGGGGATGTGATTTATTTAGACTTTCAGAAGGCTTATGATTTACTATGTAAAGCTAAAGCACATGGGGATACGGGTAATGTCTTGCGATGGATTGAAAGCTGGTTAGCAAACAGTAAGCAAAAGGTTGGAATAAGTGGATCTTTATCTGATTGGCAGGCAGTGACTAGTGGGGTACCGCAGGATCTGTGCTAGGACCGAAACTGTTCACATTATATATCAATGATTTGGATGAAGAAACTATATGTAGTATTTCCAAATTTGCAGCTGATATTTGGGTGGGAGGGTGAGCTGTGAGGAGGATGCAGAGATGCTTCAGTGGAATTTGGACAGGCTCAGTGAGTGGGCACATGCATGGCAGGTGCAGTATGACGTGGATAAATGTGAGGTTATCCACTTTGGTAGCTAAATTAGGCAGGCAGACTATTATTTGAATGGGTGTAAATTGAGAGAGGTGGATACTCAGTGAGACCCTAGTGTCCTCGTGCATCAGTCACTGAAAGTAAGCACGCAGGTACAGCAGGCGTAAAGAAGGTAAATGGTATGTTGGCTTTTATAACAACAGGATTTGAGTACAGGAATAGGGATGTTTTACTGCAATTGTATAGGGCCTTGGTGAGGCCACGCCTGGAGTATTATGTGCAGTTTAGGTGTCCTTCTCTGAGGAAGGATGTTCTTGCTATGGAGGGAGTGGAGCAAAAGTTTACTAGGCTGATTCCTGGGATGGCGGGACTGTCAAATGAAGAGAGACTAAATCGATTAGGGTTATATTCATTAGAGTTTAGAAGAGTGAGGGAGGAATCTCATAGAAACTTATAAATTCTAACAGGATTAGATAACATAGATTCAGAAAGAATGTTCCCAGTGGTGGGGGAGTCCAGAACTAGGGGTCATAGTTTGAGGATAAGAGGTAAACCTTTTAGAACTGAGGTGAGGAGAAATGTCTTCACCCAGAGAGTGAAATGAAATTCACTACTGCAGAAAGTATTTGAGGCCAAAATGTTGTGTAATTTCAATAAAGAAATAGATATAGCTCTTGGGGTTAAAGGGATCAGGGGTATGGGGGAAGATGGGGTCAGGGTATTGAACTTGATGATCAGCCATGATCATAATGAATGGCGGAGCAGGCTCAAAGGGCCAAATGGGCTCCTCCTGCTTCTAGTTTCTATGTTTCTATGTGTACTGTAAAGGCCATGGTCCCTGACAACATTCCAGCAATAGATCTGAAGGCTTGTGCACCAGAACTTGCCACATCCTTAGCCAAGTTGTTCCAGTACAGCTACAATGCTGGCATCTACCTGACAATGTGGAAAAATACCTAGGTATGTCCTGTACACAAAATGCTGGACAAATCCAACCCAGCCAATTACTGCCCCATCAGTCTCCTCTTGGTCATCGGTAAAGTGATGGAAGGGATCGTCGACAGTGCTATAAATGGCCCTTGCTCAGCAATAACCTGCTCACAGACTATCAGTTTGGGTTCTGCCAGGTCCTCATTACAGCCTTAGTCGAAACATGGACAAAGATTGACTGCCCTTGACATCAAGCTCGCACAGGCCAAGTGTGGCAATCTAGAATTCTAGTAAAACTGAAATTCATGGGAATCAGGGAGAAAACTAACCATTGGTTGGAGTAATACTTAACACAAAACACATGGTTGTGGAGGTCAATAATTTTAGTCCCAGGACATCACTGCAGGAGTTCCTCAGTACGAAGTCTTACAACACCAGGTTAAAGTCCAACAGGTTTGTTTCAAATCACTAGCTTTCAGAGCGCTGCTCCTTCCTCAGGTGAATGAAGAGGTATATTCCAGAAACACATATATAGACAAATTCAAAGATGCCAAACAATGCTAGGAATGCGACCATTAGCAGGTGATTAAATCTTTCCTCAGGGTAGTGTCTTGGCCCAACCATGTTCAGCTGCTTCATCAATGACCATCCCTCCACCATAATTTCAGAAGTGGGATATTCGCTGATGATTGCACAATGTTCAGTAAAATTCAGATACTGCAGCAGTATCCCCAGATAATGAAGCAGTCCATGTCCATATGCAGCAAGACCTGGACAACATTCAGACTTGGGCTGATAAGTGGCAAGGAACATTCACAAAACACAAGTGCCAGGCAATGGCCATCACCAACAAGAGAGAATCTAACCATTTTCCCATGGCATTTAATGGCATTGTCATCACTGAATCTCCCACCTGCAATGGGGCTTGCAATTGACTTGAAACTGAACTGGACTGAAATGCTGTGGCCATGGTAATGCTGACTTACTCTGTACCACAGTGTGGAGCCGTTCAATGAAATTCACAAGAGCAGTTCAGAGATTATGAATCCTGCAGTGAGTAACTCACCTCCTGACCCCCCGCAAAACCTGTCCACCATCTCACAAGACACAAGTCAGGGGTGAAATTCTCCGGTATGGGCGCGATGTCCGCCGACTAGCGCCCAAAACGGCGCAAATCAGTCGGGCATCGCGCCGCCCCAAAGGTGCGTAATGCTCCGCATCTTGGGGGGCCGAGCCCCAACCTTAAGGGGCTAGGCCCGCGCCGGACGAATTTCCGCCCCGCCAGCTGGTGGAAAAGGCCTTTGGTGCCCCGCCAGCTGGCGCGGAAATGACATCTCCGGGCGGCGCATGTGCGGGAGCGTCAGCGGCCGCTGGCGGTAATCCCGCGCATGCGCAATGGAGGGGGTCTCAATGAAGGGAAAGAGTGCCCCCACGGCACAGGCCCGCCCGCGGATCGGTGGGCCCCGATCGCGGGCCAGGCCACCGTGGGGGCACCCCCCGGGGCCAGATCGCCCCGCGCCCCCCCCAGGATCCCGAAGCCCACCCGCGCCACCTTGTCCCGCCGGTAAGGTAGGTGGTTTAATCTACGCCGGCGGGACACGCATTTTAGCGGCGGGACTTCGGCCCATCCGGGCCGGAGAATCGCGTAGGGGGGGCCCGCCAACCGGCACGACGCGATTCCCGCCCCCGCCGAATATCCGGTGCCGGAGAATTCGGCAACCGGCGGGGGCGGGATTCACGCCAGCCCCCGGCGCTTCTCCGACCCAGCGGGGGGTCGGAGAATCTCGCCCCAGGAGTTTGACAGAATATTCTCCACTTGCCTAGATCAGTGCAGCAACACTCAAAAAGCTCAACACACAGGAATTCACTTGATTGGTGCCCCATGCACCAGCTTAAATATTCTTTCTCTCCACCACTGACGTACAGTAGCTGCAGTGTGTGCATTACACAAGGGGCACTGCAGGAACTCACGAATGCTCCTTAGACAGCACATTCTAAACTCGCAAACTCTACCACTTAGAAGGACAAGAGCAGTACACACATAAAAACACCATGACCTGCAGGTTCGCCTCCAACCACACATCATCCTTCACTGCCGATGGGTCAAAATCCTGGAACTCGCTCTCTCACAGCACTGTGGGTGTACCTACACAACATGAACTGCAATGGTTCAGAAAGGCAGCTCACCGCCAGTTTCTCGAGGACAATTAGGGATGGATAATAAATGCTGGCTGTACCAGCAATAACTACATTCCATGAAAGAATTGAAATATCGATAAATGCAACTTGTTGTTAATTCCAGAGACAAAAGATATATGCACAGAATCTTACTCAGGCACGTAGCAGACACATTCGATTGCAAAATGGGCACAATGATGGTTCAAGAAGGCAGCTCACTACCACTTCCCAGAGGCTCTCTGCCGAGAGGCCCATTTAGCACACAATCCTGTGCAATCATCCCAAAAATAATGGGGATTTTCTACTCTGCTGGAGGGACCTCTGCAGAAGAAGGAGGAGCGGGCTAAAATGAAGATGAGGCCACTTGCCCGCAGGCAGCATCCCAGAGTCAGACCTATGGTACGAGAGCCACATGCAGGAGGGGGTTGGGCCATCAAGATGTGGAAGGTGCCGATGCTTCCTGTTCCCAGTGCCCACCCCCACAGTGCTGAACCTCTCAGGATGCGTTAACCTCTGCCCAACATGTTAATTGGTCAGCCAGTGTCAAATTGATGTGGGGAGTTGGTCGGGGACAGGAGCAGATTCCGCATCCTGGGCGAGATTCTCCCAGCCCTGGGCCGGGCCGGAGAAACCCCGCGATCGGGCCACGCCGCCCCAACGCCGGAACTGCGGAGAATCAGCGCCATTGGCGCCAGCGTGGTTAGAGCGGCGCCGGTCACGGGCCACTCTACCCGGCTCTCCCGCGATTCTCCAGCCCGGATGGGCCGTGCTGCCGTGAGAAAAGAAACAAGTCCCGCTGGCGCCATTCTAACCTGCTCTGAGCCGGCGGGACCTCGCCGTTGAAGGGTCGGGTGATGGCCTGTGGGGGGGGGGGGGGTCGACCCTGGGGGTATAGTCCAATAAAATACATGTCCAATAAAAAGGGGGGGATGTAGTGATCTGTACATCTGCACATACATCTGCACATACACCAGGCACTACAGCACAGATGTAACAGCCACAGCATCACTAGAGGGCAGCATCAGAGACGGATATAAAGTGTCCAGCCCAATGGAGGATCCGCCTCTTTCAGAAGCACAGGGCTAGTGAGCAGCAGCAGACAGAGACAGCTCAGCATAGGCAGTTTACCTTAGCTTCACTGGTCATACCTCTTGACTGTATTATATCTAGTTAAGCTCTGGAAACAGAACAAACCCACTGAATAATGTATTTGTGTTAACTGGAAGTCTACAATCTTTATTCAGACTTAGAGAATAACATATGAGACCAGGAGTGATTTCAGAAAGCTAGCTAGACACCAGCAAGAGAAGAAAAACTTAAACCGTGAAACTTAGACTGTGGAAGACTTCGCAGCAAATGGATTCTCGACGACTAACTGATTCGATGGAACTTGTTGGAAACAACCGGTAATTTAAGTTATAACTGGAAAATGTTTGAACAGCTGTTCCAAATATTTATCACAGTTAATGATTTAAGCACTGCCTCTGACGCAACAAAAATAGCCCTACTACTCTCAACAGGAGGGCATGAAACTAGAGAAATCTATAATTGCTTTAATTACTTAGAAGGTGACGACAACACCAAACTAGAAGTAATACTCAAAACAATTTGATGAACGCAGTCAGTCTGGTGAGATGCTGGAAAGATTTAACTCTTGTCAGAGAAACGGAGGGCCCATCTCTGATTTTATTAGAAATCTCAAGTTAATACCACAAGGCTGTGATTATGCTGATTTCAGGGACACTATGTTAAAGGATCAATTAATTTCTGGACTGTCTGATAAAAATTTGAGGGAAGAACTTACACAAAATAAGTATGTAAGTTTAGAAATCGCGATACAAAAATGCCTTGCTTATGAACATAAACAAAATCAATACTTTGAGTCTCTACAAACACAGAGTCATCATTTAGAAAACAAAATCGGTAAAAATGGTACGATAACTTACCACGAGGCAGAGGCAGGGTTGAATCGGAGGAAGACGGAGTTTCTCAGCGGCAGCCATCTTGAGAAAGTGGCCGCACATGATCAGTTGCTAAAAGAGCGCAGAGTACAGAAAACTCGGAGTGCGCATGGGCAATTGAGTCCCATGCATGATGTCACGAACGTCATGACGTCAGAGGCCCACTTAAAAGGGAAATGCACGAAAATGAACAAAAAGGAATGTAAAGCTGCAAAACCCAATTTTCTTGCCTCAAAAGACAGAACAATGCCCGAACTTACACCAGCCGTTGAAAATAACTTTCGCAACACCCTGGAACAAGCAGGTGGCACCGCCCTAGAAGATGATATGGTCCTTGTAGACTACGACTCAGATGAAGATTTCATCTTGGGAGATGGCTACCCCAGTACCAAATCCGAACCGCAACGAGAGGTGTTGTACCATGAAGACCCGCGATGAGTTCTTCGGATTGGGGAATCTACTGCCCAGCATATATGACATCCCAACTCGTGAGTGCAGGATTATGCTGCGGCCTGACGCCAAGAAACAGAGAGTGGTCGACGCACCACAAAGGGTCCCAGCCTCCACACAAGAAGATGATTTGTTCATTGAACATGAAGAGAACGATCACAACTCCGAAACAGAAAGCGATGATTTGTCTATCGAACAATACACACAACACTGCTCAGTCATGGCTGAGTTATTCGGAGATCCTGATCACAGCATCAGCAACATGGTTGAAAAGCTCAATACGCTCTTCTCATGGTAGATGAATCCAATACCATGGTGCCATGGCAGATCGTCGGTACATTGGATGACAGCAATACCCGAGATGAAGACGACGCCACACAGAGAGCACAGAACGACTCCGTTGAGAGAGCACAGATCGACTCGACAGCGAGGACACTGCACGTCTCCACAAAGAGAGCGATGAAGGACTCCACAGAGAGTGATGACAAACTCCACACAGAGAGCGATGACGGACTCCACAAAGAGAGCGACACAAGCCTCCACAAAGAGAGCGACGCAAGCCTCCACAGACAGCTTGGTGACAGACTCAAAAATGGAAGCAAGCAAACACTCCATAGTGAACGCCATGCATGAACAAGACCATGAAGATCTATCAAACTTATTTGAGCCACCAGAAGAAGACTATGAAAGTCTACCCAGCTCATTCAACCAACAAGAAGACACTGAATGTCTACCCACTGCATGTGAGACAAGTGACGAAGAAATCACAATTCCCATACAGGATGTGCAGGATCACAGCGAGACTGACATATCTCAACTCGTCTGCACAGAAGCACTCAATAATCAGAGGACGGCTACTCATGAGTCCAGAGAGACCACGGCAAATGAAATCGTGAAGATTTTGACTCCAAAAGAGGAGCACCAAGAGTCCAGAGAGACCACGTCAATAGAAATCCTGAAGATTTTGACTCCAGAAAAGGAGCACCAAGAGTCCAGAGAAACCAGGTCAATAGAAATCCTGAAGATTTTGACTCCAGAAGAGGTGCACCAAGAGTCCAGAGAGACCAGGTCAATAGAAATCCTGAAGATTTTGACTCCAGAAAAGGAGAACCACAACCCACAACAAAATGAAATTGTGAAGATTTTGACTCCAGAAAAGGAGCACAAAGAGATCACAGATGATTCAAATGAACCTGAAATGATTCCAAAAGAGGAGCACCAAGAAATCAATGATAATTCAAGTGAACCTGAAATGACTCCAAAAGAGGAGCACCTAGAAATCAATGATGATTCAAGTGAACCAGAAATGACTCTAGAAGAGGAGTACCAAGTAAGCAAAGAAGAGGAATCGAATCCACCACAAATGACTGATGTCACCAACATCAATGCAACATCAGATCATTCTCACAATTCTCAAGAAGAAACGCTCAATGTAGCAGATACCACAAAGGACACTGACACCAATAACTGTGACAACGGCTCAAATCATCCACATGGCACACTCATTGAGCGCAACAAGAACAAAAAAAACCGCAAGAGGCACAGCAGAAACAAGAACAACAACAAAAACAACATGCAGTGCTACAAGAACGACAAAAGCAACAAGAAGCATCCCAGAAACAACAAGCACGACAAGAAAAAGAACAAGAATAAAAGCGAAAACAACGAAAACAGAATCAACAAGCGCGACAAAACGAACAACAAGAACGACAACAACAAGAACGCCAATGAAAATAACCAAGACAGAAAGGACAACAATGAAACAACGACCTGTACAACATGGTACAACTCTGCACGTGAAGGACAATGCCACAGCGAAACAATGACAAGACTACAAACATGACATGGCATGATAAAGAATCTCACAAATTCACATCTGCTCCAGAACAAACAAGCAAAACAGCTTTCACGAACGATGACATACAGAATCAATACCACAAACACAGGAATAAATCGAGGTCAGACAACGGTGCAACACAGAATCGCTACCCGCAATCAACTGGAACAGGCGAAAAAGGTGTCCACATCATTAAACGACTCATCAGCAAGGCAACCGAGTCACGTTCCAACATCAACCTAGCTCTGTTATCGTACCGAGCAACCCCATTGAGCTCAGGACTGTTGCCAGTGCAAATGCTCTTCGGCAGAGACATCCGGACAACCCTACCGGCAAAGCAATTCCGAGACCCCGGAAACGCATCGGTTCTCAACGACATGCGGGCACTATGCTCCAAACAAAAACTATACTATGATCAACATGCGATCCCACTCAAGCCACTGACAATAGGTGACATCGTCAGAATCAGGGACCCAGAAGGCGGGTGGTCTGAGCTAGCCATGGTGATCAGGCATGAGGCACCGCGGTCCTACATTGTCATATCATCTGCGGGAGTACTTTTTCACCGTAACCACTGGAATCTATTAGAGATTCGACCTACAATGCCAGTATTTCCCACACTGGACTTGACTGAGTCCATTTGTCCACAGGACGTTCCTCGCCACACAACGCCAGACAGTAAACTTGATGACATCAAACCATCATCCCTACTACCACCATTAAGACGCTCCAGCAGAAGCCGTAAGGCACCCGACCGCTAGATTTGTAACGACACTTCGACACACGCGCAAGACGAATATGGACATTTCTCACGATGGACTCACAACACAGTTAATTGTTTCTGTATTACTTTTATCATTTTCACAGTGTGCAGATTTGGATGTTCTCGCCACTTGTTATGTACAGTTTTCTTGAGGCCAGTCTAGAAAACATGTCCAATAAAAAGGGGGGGATGTAGTGATCTGTACATCTGTACATACATCTGCACATATACCAGGCACTACAGCACAGATGTAACAGCCACAGCAGCAGATACAGCACAGAGGGCAGCATCAGAGATGGGTATAAAGGGTCCAGCCCAAGGGAGGATCCGCTTCTTTCAGAAGCACAGGGCTAGTGAGCAGCAGCACACAGAGACAGCTCAGCATAGGCAGTTTACCTTAGCTTCACTGGTCATACCTCTTGACTGTATTATATCTAGTTAAGCTCTGGAAACAGAACAAACCCACTGAATAAAGTATTTGTGTCTGTAAGTCTACAATCCAAAGATGTGCAGGTTAGGTGGATTAGCCATGATAAATTGCCCTTAGTGTCCAAAATTGCCCATAGTGTTGAGTGGGGTTGCTGGGTTATGGGGATAGGGTGGAGGTGTGGACCTTGGGTAGGTTGCTCTTTCCAAGAGCCGGTGCAGACTCGATGGGCCGAATGGCCTCCTTCTGCACTGTAAATTCTATGAAATCTTTATTAAGACTTAGAGAATAACATAGGGGGGGCCTCCGATGTGGCCTGGACCGCGATCGGGGGCCACCGATCGGCGTGCCGGCCTCTCTAGTTAGGGGCCTCCTTTCCTACGTGCCAGCCCCTGTAGCCCTATGCCATGTTGCGTTGGGGCCGGTGCATTGAAGGAGGCCATTACGCATGCGTGGATCCCGCGACGCACAGTTCGCGCCGGGATCGGCAGCTGGAGCGGCGTGAACCGCTCCAGCGCCGTGCTGACCCCCTGTAGGGGCCAGAATTAGTCCTGGCCACGGCCCATTCACGGCGTCATAAAACACGATGGCGTTTACGACGGTGTGTACGCTCTCCTGTCTCACCGATCACGCTCTGTACGCTGAAAATTCAGAACCATGCCTTTTTCTTGGATCGGTGTTCAGGTAACCTGGAAATGAAAAAGCAGAGAGCTGGGGAGGAACCCGTCTCCAGCAGGTTTGTGTGTGTCTGTGAGCTCTTTTGCAAGTTCCTGTTGCCATAAACAAAGGGCAATATTTTACTGTACTGTGTTCCCTTATAAACGAGGGTTTTCAGTTTGGTTTTGTGCTGATCTCCACTTCAAAAGGCGGTATTGATCTTTACATTTGCTGTAAAATAAGGATTTGTTCAGGTTCTAAAGTTACTGTTCATGTTTATAGAATATAAAATTTCCTGTTCATTTTAAGTGGTCTAATATTACTCGCTGTAAAGATACACACACGTGTATGCATGCTCAGATCAATGGTTGAGTTTGTGTTCAATTCAGTAACAGAAATGGTGAATTAACAATGCCGAAGTGGTTTCAATCTAATGGTGAATGACCTTTACAACATTTAGTCTGATATTGAAGCTTCATCGGACCATGCAAAATTTACAATCTATGATGTAAATCCGATACATTCCCTTTCTGTTACCCTCGCTTTGTCTTCAGCTGCACGACTGTGTCCAAGTGGTTCCTGTTTTTCCGCTGCCTGACCTCCTGATACCTCTACTCTAAATGCCCCGACCTTCCTTCTGCTCAGAGCTTTCCTCTTTGTTACACAACATAATCTCTGGCTAACCGATAGCTTCTTGATAAGTCTCTTCAGCCGAGATTTTCAATAAAATGTCAATAAATTCTTTGTGATTAGATTGTGGTCATTTTACCATGGCATTTTTCTGATTTTTTTTTCCAACATAACCTGTGAGGGTACTTTTGAGCTGTGTTTTTAAAATCATGATTGTTGGGACAAATTATAACGATTATTCTATAGCACCGAGAGCAGAATTTTATGCTTCCGCCGGGAGGGGTTGGGAAGGAGTATAAAATTGTGCATAATGCCCTGGGCACTGTTCTTGATACCGACCTGCCTTCCCTCCACCTGCTGCAATTTTACAAGTGGTGGAGAGGATTCTGGTGGCCCACCCACCTATGGGTCAGTTGAGGTCCTTAAGTAGCCAATTAATGGCCACTTAAGGGCCACTTCCTACCCCCACCACAGTTTTTCCCACGGGGGTCTAGAGCTGGCAGGCAAGGGGGCAAGTTGCCTGCACGCATCAGATGGTGCCCTCACCACCCCCCCCCCCCCGCCCCTCAACTCCGCATGGTCCTTTCCCTGCAAGAATTCTCCTCCCCACCTTAGCTTGTCCACCCTGGGATTTTATTACCCACCCTGTGCCGACAGCACAGAAAGAGCTCTTTTAACCCAAATGATCCACTCTGGCTTTGGTGCTCCACATGAGCATACACTCACTCTTCTTCTAACTTTACAAAACAACATTACCTATCAATCTCAGTTGTGGAGTCTCATGAGGTTTTAGAATGTCCCAATGATTTAGTTATTGTTACGTTGCTGTTGGTGGTTTGGTAGCAATCCAGATGAGTGGACTAATGATCCAATTCCAGATAATATGGGCGGGATTGTCCAATAATGGGGCTATGTCCCCACGCCGGCATGAAAAGCGGCGCCAACCACTCCAGCATCAACGGTCCCCGATAATGGGGAATTCTCCCCTTCCCAGGGGGCAAGGTCGGCGCCGGACAGGTCCCCATAGCTCCAGCCGGCGCGGAACAGCTGGCGCGAGTTCGCACATGTGCGGAACGGCCGGCGTGATTCCGCGTATGCACGTGGGTTCCCTTCTCCGCGCCGACCCCCCGGGCAATATGGCGGAGTCCCACAGGGGCCCGGCGCGAAGGAACATAGGCCCCCACGGAACCAGCCCGCCCGCCGATCGGTAGGCCCCGATCGCGGGCCAGCCCACCGTGGCCCCCCCCCCCCCCCCCCAGGGTCGGATCCTCCCGCCCCCCCCCCCCCCCCTCCAGGACGGCCACCGCAGACATATCTTCCAGGTCCCGCCGTGTGGGACCTAAATAACCCACGCCGGCGGGACTTGGCCGAACTCGGCGGCCACTCGGCCCGTAGGGGCCCGGCGAATCGCTGGGGGGGGGGGGCGCTTTCAACGGCCCCCGACCGACGCAGCGGGAATCCCACGGGTGCCCGAGAATCGGCGGGGGAGAATTGGGAAGCCAGCGTCGGGGCATCGGGGTGCGATTCTCACGTCCCCCCGGGGATTCTCCGACCCGGTGCGGGGCCGGAGAATCCCGGCCCATGTGTTCAAACCCTACAAAAGCAGCTTGAGAATTTGAATTCAATTCTTAACAATCTGGAAATAAAAAGCTGTGTTCAGTAAAAGTGATCCTGATGAGCCGGGATAGTCTTAAAAATCCAACTGGTTCTTTAATGCCCTTCAGGGAAAGAAACCTATCATCCTTACGTGGTCTGATCTATATACGACCCAACTCCCACGTCAACATGGTTGACTCTATAGTAATGAACAATTCTGGGATTGATATGAAGTACCTGCGATCAACCAGGAATTCAGGGGAAATTGTCAAATGATGATAGTCTTCAAATTTTTCTCATAGAATATGAAGGCCGTGTAGATTTACAGGTCACAGGTTTCTTGATATAGGTGCAAATTCACTTGTTTTTAAATTTGCTCCTGATTGCTGCTACTACTCAAAAATAATGGCTTCACTTTTATCAGGAATATACCATTACATTTTGCTCAGGTCTATTCGGCAATGTCAGAATGTAAAATAAGTTGAACCCATGCTGTTGGCATCGCTCCGCATCACGACCCTCAATGTGAGCTCAGTTGGCTGGATGGCTGGTTCATGACGCCAACAGCATAGACTCAAATCCCATACCTGAGGTTATTCATGATGGTCCCGCCTTCTCAACCTTGCCCCTTGCCTGAGGTGAGCTGACTCTCAGGTTAAATCAGCTCACAAACAGGAGTGCAGCCTATGGTCCCCTGGGACTGTGGCGCCATTTACAGTTTAGTAACTTAAGTGTCATTATAACACAGTTGGTCGCACAGTCACTTTAGAAACAAAACGTTTATGATTTTCAAATGCAAATCCCATTATGGCCGCTAAATCTCACAGGAGGACCATAATGGGATTTGCGCCAATGAGTTTTCAGATTTAGATCTTCCTTGTCCCCGTCGGTGATGTTTTAATATTTTTAATATATTTACATTTTTTACCAAGCCTGGTGTGGTGATATCATAGAATTTACAGTGCAGAAGGAGGCCATTCGGCCCATCGAGTCTGCACCGGCTCTTGGAAAGAGCACCCTACCCAAGGTCAACACCGCCACCCTATCCCCATAACCCAGTAACCCCACCCAACACTAAGGGCAATTTTGGACACTAAGGGCAATTTATCATGGCCAATCCACCTAACCCGCACATCTTTGGACTGTGGGAGGAAACCGGAGCACCCGGAGGAAACCCACGCACACACGGGGAGGATGTGCAGACTCCGCACAGACAGTGACCCAAGCCAGAATCGAACCTGGGACCCTGGAGCTGTGAAGCAATTGTGCTATCCACAAGGCTACCGTGCTGCCCCGTGCTGCCCCGATATGCATCACTGTAAAGACACAAGGGGTTAATGTAAATACATGTAGACTAGCTAGACACTAGAGGGACCACCAGAGACATGACACACAGACACGCAACCAATAGAACAGTCAGATAGGACACGACCAATGGGTATTCACGAAACACACAGAAGTGACACGACCAAAGGAGGACATTACAACAACACATAAATAAAGGACACAACACACATGATCTTCCTCTTTCCAGTGGAGACAGTCAGTGAGTAGAGACACAGGGTTGATTCAATATTACACCCACTACGTGGATTGTAGCAGACTGGTTAGTCAGTCTGAGGAGCTGTAGAAGGATTAACAGTAGTGGGAAGTGTAAATAGTTTAATAAACGTGTTGGAGTTATCTCCACGTCTGAACCTTCCTTTGTCAAGTGCACCACAAGGAAGTCGCTTATGCTACGCCTGGAGCATAACAAGACACCTGGCGCCATAACGTCCACCCATGCCTTATCATCCCAGCCAGTAACTGTGACATCATGCCGGCGCAAATCACGACTGGTTTTCACAAGAACCAAGGTGCACATGGTAAAGGAAATGGCCGGGCAGTGCCCTTGCACTGCCTCCTGGCACCCTTGTACTGCCAGGTTGGCATTAGCATGGTGCCAGGCTGGCACTGCCAGGGCAGGCCCTCTGTGGAGCCCCACCAGGGGCTTCCCCGAATATGATGGTTGTTGGTAGGGGGGGTGCATGCATTGAGGCAGGGGTAGCTAGTGACTGTGGAGGGGGAGGTGAGCACTGCCAGTATGGGGAGAGGGGTCGGTGCCAGTGTGGGGGCTGTCTCAGTGTTGGCAGGGGAAGAGTCACCCCAATACTTGCATGGTGTGGGATGGGGAGCAGGGTGTCCTGATCTTTGCATGGTGGAGGGGGGAGGCGTTTACCCTTCTGGGTATGGGGCTTGGGAGGTGTTTCCCTTGTTAACCAGGGGGCTCTCGCTCTTCTTGGTGGGGGCTCCTGATCTCCGTGAGGGGAGCCTTTTAAAGGGCACCCCAATCTCAGATTTCCAGCATGTTTAGGCACTGCCAACACCCCACCCCCACCCCCCACCCCCAACCCCTCCCCCCACCTCCAGCTGGCTGTGTGACCCCCCTCAGCACTTTGAAATTGCACAGGGTGCTGTTTTTAATCCGACAAGAAAAGGCATCTGTGATGCCAATGAGCTTTTCTCCTCTGAGCTAGCACTCTGCAAGTTTGGGAAAATTCCACCCAAGGACTTAAGATTTTGTCTGTTTGCTGTTTGTGGCGAAATCACAAACACATCGAGAAATATTTCACAACAATTAGCAAACAAATTCAACCTTTCAGACACATGACGATAAGCCAGAAAAGACCCAACATCCCACGGAGCTGGAAACAGATCCAGTTCCTCTGCCCCAGGTACATGGCAACGGTGATCAAAGACAACAGGATATCCAATGAACTGCAATAAAATGTAGATAATTCAGCCTAGTCCCTCACTGCTGTGGCAGATAACTGATTCCAGGCATTTTACAGCAGTTTGTTATTGCTATGCTTACAGAGCCAGTTCAAGGTCAATTTTAATAGTTTCCCATTCCGTTGACAGGAGCGGTTTGTGGCCTGTGGTCCGAATGAGAAAACACTGAGCAGTGTTTGCTCTCATTTTGCAGTCAGCTGTTTCTGCCCATCTCTCTAAGTGCCACCTTGCAGGACTTCCCGGTTAGGTCCAATATTGTTCATTTAAATTAGCAGGAAATGAAAATATGAGACGATACCTTACTGTTTTAAATCTAACAAGGATCATTTAAAAGAAATGCATCTACATGATCCAATTGCAGAAATGTCAATACAAAACAAGCTGTTGTACCTGTACCACTGCTGGCTAATAAATTGTTAACAAGACAAAGTTCTATGTTTACTCCTACACTTCACTGGACCAGAAATTAGGCAGGCAATTTCCAGGTGACTGTTCGTGTTATTTTCAAAACAGCTTCCAGGGAACAAAAACTTACAGGTGGCATGTCTGTCGATGGAAGACACCAGACCTCACCAGCAGGACTCAGATCAGAAAATGACTGTGTAATTAATCGCAGACGCTTGCTTGAACTGCCCCACTATTCCGCAGCAAGACAAGGCTCAGCATCCATGTTAGCCCTTGATTTGTTATCTGAATGGAATGTTGTGGAAATTTGCAACAATAAAACTTTTTTTTAGATTTAAAATGTGCCCACAAAACAGGGCAAAGTTGTTTTATTCAAATTAATGAAAATGTATTGGACGTAAGGTTCACAAACCACATTTTCTTGAAGATAGAGATAATTATCTGTACAGTTATTTGTATGGGTCACTTACAACACAAACAGTAAAATTCTTATGGGCACCGTGACTGACACTAGATTTTTCTTAAACATTCTACCAGATGATTTTAATTACCATGACTTTATGATTTATTACTGGTGTGCAGTATTAAGCGGATACTTATTTCAATGACTTTCTTCTCAAAGACAGCGAAAGATCAGACCTCTGAGTTACTACCATCAATGTAATACTTTTAGTCTGCCACACTCAGGATGGCCATTATGACTATAAGATGAAAGACAACATGGCAAATGCTGAAGTCCTCATGAAAATTGGGGATTGGTCTTGGGTGCATTGAAAAAAAAAGGTCATTAATAAAATCCAAGAAAAACTTCTTTGGTCACAAGAGGAAACTGCAGAATTGGCTTTGGGCCTGTTCCAGAAAGAAGCCTACCTCCAATTTGAAATTGAAACCTGCGGTATTTTTGATGGCCGCTTGTTTTGAGTAATCCTAACTCCTGCTGCATCAAACCTTCAAGTTTGCTGTATCCCTGATATATCTCACTTAATCTTTCGATTGATTCAGTATTAATAAATTATACAATATGTTAATACAATCCCAGAGATTAATGAGATGACTTTTTTTTTAAAACTTGCTTTGGACTCACTTTTCTCCAATGTTATGACAACCATTAAACTGATGGAAGTTTTATCCTACCGTTCCAGTTTTTAAAACAACTGCAATTGCTGAGGGCATTCAGCATCTTTGTTTTTCTATAGATGCTGGCTGATTAGCTGCTGGTTTCCAGAATTCCTGTTTCTGTTTCTACTTTCACAATTTAGGTGCATACTTCTTTGAAAATCTTTTGATGAGTTTCGAAACAATCGGAGTTATTTTAACTGTGCTTTATATCCAGTGTAATTCATAGCGCTGAAAGATTAAATTTGACAAGAGGTACCCCGCCCGCACTATAATAAAGCCTCTGGAGCTCGGCTTGGTGTATTTTGTGCCAGGTTGCTTCTGCAATGAATAGCACGACATGAAACGTAACATAATAAGGCTGAAGTCTAGCAACCATCTCGCAGACAGTCTGGTAATTACCCCAGAGAGACTTTGAGTCAGGTATAAAGGAAATGCATTGCCAAATATGACTTCCAATGTTTACAATGATGTGGAAAGTAAACAGGCATTTAAAATACTTTTGTTTTTAAAATTGTGTTTTATTTTCCAGCCTTTTTCCCTTTTCGCATCACAAACTCTGCTGTCTATTATTTGGCTCTCGGATGACACAAAAGCCACAATTCATGGATTTCTCCAAGGCAGTTGCTGGTAGTGGTTCATGACAATCAATAGGAGGTGTGCTTCAGCGGATCAGGACTAATCTGCTGCTTTTAATTTCCCTCTGGTAATACAAGGCAATTCATCTTGTGTGCCAACTGAGAGTGGTCAGGACTTGGTTCCAGGAGGGTAGGTGACTGCAAAAAACAGTTGAGGCTGGGATTCAAACATACAGAGTCTTCAGTTGTCGGTGTGAATGGGATGGAAAGTGGGCAAGCCTGGAATTTCCTGCTGCCAGTCAGTTTGCTGACACAGTCCACAATCAAGCATGCGGCGGGTAGCACAGCCAGCAGAAGCAATTAAGGGGCCTATTAAGGAGTGCCCCCCCCCCCCCACACACACCAACTGGCATTTCCTAGTAAGCAGGTTAGCCAGGTGCAGTGGCCAATAGATGAAAGGAGGTATCCTTCTGGTGGTAGATTGGGAGGCCAGTACTTCAGAGACATTTAAATATTCCTTGTGTAGTGGCCCCTTTAAGGGGTGATCCTTCATGGGCCACGTAATCAGCTGTGATGTGTTGGGTGCTCTGGATCTGTGGAACACTTAAAATAGTGCAACACCAACAGGTCACCAACACTTAAATTGGTGCAACACTATTTTATTAAATCATAAACTGTTGAACGTACTTTCACTGTGGGTTAACACGATATTAGATTGAACTAAAGACCCATGCCTTGTCCTAACCAGTCTATGCACTCAGTACATGGTGAAGATCTGTGCTGCAGGCTGTGAGCTCTGTCCTATGTAGCGCACAATGACTTACGAGAGAGACGAATAGAGAAGAAGTCGATGAGGCTTTATTAAGCGTGACTTGTTCCCCGCAGTTCAGCAACAGACTGGAGCGGCGGGGAGAAGCCCGGGTTCTTATACTCCGCCTTCAGGGCGGAGCTAGCGGTCAACAGCCAACCAGGACCCGGGATCTGTCAGCCAATAGCATCACGGCTTCACAGTCCCACATGACCCCTAATACATACTACCACATTCACCCCTTGTTAAAAATGAACCCGGCGGGGTGGTGGTTCGCATGGTGGTAGGGGTTTACAAGGCTGGTCCTGGGAGGAAAAATTTTTGGCATGTCATTACAATCTTAGCCCTACACTGGGCTGTGTACAAGGTTTGTGAACTATTTACAATATTCGTAAGAGGAAAAGAACATTTTCGTTACAGTCCAACAACATTCTTGTGTGACACCGATGCCACGAGTCGAGCGGGCGGTCTGGTCTTCCTTGTCGATCGCCTCAGCCCCGGTGGTGGTGCAGGTGCTTGTTCCAGCGTTGTCGTCTCCGGGAGCGTTTCGGTGTCTGTTTCTGTTTCACTCCTGGTCGGACACGGGAGGAGGACCGATCCTCCCGGGAAGGGGGCGGTCGCGGGGTGCGCCGGTGGCAGGGAGGGGGTGATCGGTGTCGGGGGGGTGTGCGTGTTGCCGGTGGGCGCCAGGTCTCGCAGGGAGACCGTGTCCTGTCGGCCGTCGGGGTACGCCACGTAGGCGTACTGCGGGTTCGCGTGGAGGAGGTGAACCCTCTCGACCAACGGGTCCAACTTGTGCGCCCGCACATGTTTCTGGAGCAAGATGGGTCCTGGGGCCGCCAGCCAGGTCGGCAGCGACGTTCCGGAGGAGGACTTCCTGGGGAAGACAAGGAGGCGCTCGTGAGGCGTTTGGTTAGTGGTGGTACACAGCAGCGACCGGATGGAGTGGAGAGCGTCCGGGAGGACCTGCTGCCACCGTGAAACTGGGAGATCCCTGGACCGTACGGCCAGTAGGACGGTCTTCCAGACCGTGCCATTCTCCCTCTCTACTTGCCCGTTCCCCCGGGGGTTGTAGCTGGTCGTCCTGCTCGAGGCTATACCCTTGCTGAGCAGGAACTGGCGCAGCTCGTCACTCATGAAGGAGGACCCCCTGTCGCTATGGATATATGTGGGGCAACCGAACAGTGTGAATATGGTGCTAAGGGCTTTAATGACTGTGGCCGCTGTCATGTCAGGGCAGGGGATGGCGAAAGGGAAACGGGAGTACTCGTCCACCACGTTCAGGAAGTATGTGTTGCGGTCGGTGGAGGGGAGGGGCCCTTTGAAATCCAGACTGAGGCGTTCAAAGGGGCGGGAAGCCTTGATCAGGTGCGCTCTATCCGGCCTGAAAAAGTGCGGTTTGCACTCTGCGCAGATGTGGCAGTTCCTGGTGACTGTACGGACCTCCTCCACAGAGTAGGGGAGATTGCGGGACTTTATAAAATGGTAGAACCGAGTGACCCCCGGGTGGCAGAGGTCCTCGTGGAGGGCTTGGAGACGGTCTATTTGTGCGTTGGCACATGTGCCGCGGGATAGGGCATCGGACGGCTCGTTCAGCTTTTCGGGACGGTACAAGATCTCGTAGTTGAAGGCAGAGAGCTCGATCCTCCACCTTAAGATCTTGTCGTTTTTAATTTTGCCCCGCTGTGCATTATCGAACATGAAGGCTACCGACCGTTGGTCAGTGAGGAGAGTGAATCTCCTGCCGGCCAGGTAATGCCTCCAATGTCGCACAGCTTCCACTAATGCTTGGGCTTCCTTTTCCACTGAGGAGTGGCGGATTTCTGAGGCGTGGAGGGTTCGGGAGAAGAAGGCCACGGGTCTGCCCGCTTGGTTAAGGGTGGCCGCTAGAGCTACATCGGAGGCGTCGCTCTCGACCTGGAAGGGGAGGGACTCGTCGATGGCGCGCATCGTGTCCTTTGCGATATCCGCTTTGATGCGGCTGAAGGCCTGGCGAGCCTCTGTCGACAGGGGGAAGGTGGTGGTCTGTATTAGCGGGCGGGACTTGTCTGCATACTGGGGGACCCACTGGGCGTAATATGAAAAGAACCCCAGGCAGCGTTTCAGGGCTTTGGAGCAGTGGGGGAGGGGAAATTCCATGAGGGGGCGCATGCGTTCGGGGTCGGGGCCTATTATCCCATTGCGCAATACGTATCCCAGGATGGCCAGCCGGTTTGTGCTAAAGACGCACTTTTCCTCGTTGTATGTGAGGTTCAAGGCGTTAGCGGTCTGGAGGAATTTTTGGAGGTTGGCGTCGTGGTCCTGCTGATCGTGGCCGCAGATGGTTGCGTTGTCGAGATACGGGAACGTGGCCTGCAACCCGTGTTGATCAACCATTCGGTCCATCTCCCGTTGGAAGACCGAGACCCCGTTTGTGACGCCAAATGGGACCCTTAGGAAGTGGTATAGACGCCCGTCTGCCTCGAAGGCTGTGTACTTGCGGTCACCTGGGCGGATGGGGAGCTGGTGGTAGGCGAACTTGAGGTCCACGGTGGAGAAAACCTTATATTGGGCAATCCGATTTACCATATTGGATATGCGGGGGAGAGGGTACGCATCTAGCTGTGTGTACCTGTTGATGGTCTGGCTATAGTCTCTGACCATCCTTTGCTTCTCCCCGGTCTTTACTCCTACCACCTGTGCTCTCCAGGGACTATTGCTGGCCTGGATTATGCCCTCCTTCAGCAACCGCTGGACTTCGGACCGAATAAATATCCGGTCCTGGGCGCTGTACCGTCTGCTCCTAGTGGCGACGGGCTTGCAATCCGGGGTGAGGTTTGCAAACAAGGATGGCGGTTCAACTTTGAGGGTTGCGAGGCCGCAGATAGTGAGTGGGGGTATTGGGCCGCCGAATTGGAATGTTAGGCTCTGCAGGTTGCACTGGAAGTCTAATCCCAGTAATGTGGGCGCGCAGAGTTGAGGAAGGACGTAGAGCCTGTAGTTTTTAAACTCCCTCCCTTGCACCGTTAGGGTCACTATGCAGAACCCTTTGATCTCTACGGAGTGGGATCCTGCAGCTAGGGAAATCTTTTGCGTACTGGGACGGATGGTCAAAAAACAGCGTCTTACCGTGTCGGGGTGGATGAAGCTTTCGGTGCTCCCGGAGTCGATCAGGCATGGTGTCTCGTGTCCGTTGATCAGCACCGTTGTGTCGTCGTCTGGAGCGTCCGGGGCCGTGCTTGATCCAGCGTCACCGAGGCCAGTCGTGGTCGTAGTGTCTCAGCGTCTTCTTCGGACCCCGTGGAGCCGTCGATGCTGGGGTCCTTTGTTGTCATCCAAGATGGCGGCGTCCATGAATCCCACGCGGCCGGGGGTGGACAAAATGGCCACCCCACGGATCGCACGTGGTTGGGGGTGGACAAAATGGCCGCCCCCATGCATCGCACATGGCTGGGATGTCACAAGATGGCGGCGCCCATCCTCCCCTCGTGGTGGCCGGGACCCAAAATGGCAGCGCTCGCGGGTCGCACATGGGGCGCTGGGGGGGGTTGGGGAGCGTTTGGGATGTGCTGGGCTCTTTCTTCTCCGGGGACAGCGGTGACCCCCCGGGACCGGCACACAGCCGCAAAATGGCCCTTTTTGCCGCAGCTCTTGCAGATCGCTGCGCGGGCCGGGCAGCGCTGCCGGGGGTGTCTCGCCTGCCCGCAGAAATAGCAGCGGGCCCCCCCGGGATGATCTGGCGTCTTAACCGCGCAAGCCTGTGAGGGAGGGGGGGGGTTTGTCACAACGGGGGTCCACGGAGCCCAAGGGGCTGCCGCGCGGTCGGGGCCGTAGGCCCGGGCGTTTTGTGAGGCCACATCTATGGAAGCTGCGATGGCCCATGCCTCTGAGAGTCCTAGCGACTCTTTTTCTAAAAGTCTTTGGCGGATTTGGGGAGAGTTCATACTTGCCACAAACGCATCGTGAATTAACATGTCCGTGTGTTCAGTCACATTTACCGGCGGGCAGCTGCAGCCCCGTCCCAAAACTAGCAGCGCGGCGTAGAACTCCTCTAACGATTCTCCGGGACTTTGCCGTCTCGTTGCGAGTTGGTAGCGTGCGTAGACCTGGTTCACAGGGCGAACGTAGATGCTCTTCAGTGCTGCGAGCGCCGTCGGGAAATCCTCTGCGTCTTCTATGAGAGGGTAAATTTCCGGGCTTACCCTTGAGTGCAGGACCTGCAGTTTCTGGTCTTCTGTGATCCGGCCGGGGGCCGTTCGGAGGTAGCCTTCGAAACAAGCTTGCCAGTGTTTAAAAACTGCTGCCGAGTTCACTGCGTGGGGGCTGATCCGCAGGCATTCCGGGGCGATCCTGAGCTCCATAGCCCTTTAAGTCATGCTTAATAAATTGTAGCGCACAATGACTTACGAGAGAGACGAATAGAGATGAAGTCGATGAGGCTTTATTAAGCATGACTTGTTCCCCGCAGTTCAGCAACAGACTGGAGCGGCGGGGAGAAGCCCGGGTTCTTATACTCCGCCTTCAGGGCGGAGCTAGGGGTCAACAGCCAACCAGGACCCGGGATCTGTCAGCCAATAGCATCACGGCTTCACAGTCCCACATGTCCCCTAATACATACTACCACTTTAAGGGGTGATCCTTCATGGGCCACGTAATCAGCTGTGATGTGTTGGGTGCTCTGGATCTGTGGAACACTTAAAATAGTGCAACACCAACAGGTCACCAACACTTAAATTGGTGCAACACTATTTTATTAAATCATAAACTGTTGAACATACTTTCACTGTGGGTTAACACAATATTAGATTGAACTAAAGACCCATGCCTTGTCCTAACCAGTCTATGCACTCAGCACATGGTGAAGATCTGTGCTGCAGGCTGTGAGCTCTGTCCTACTAGTAGGCTGCAGCTAGAATGAGTGGGAACTCTGATGCCCCCTGTCTTTATAGTGAGTGTGCTCTAACTGGTGATTGGCTGCGGTGTTGTGTGTGTTGATTGGTCTTGCTGTGTGTCCATCGGTGTGTGTGTATCTGCACCATGATATACTGGTGTATATTATGACATCCCCCTTTTATTAAAAAATATATATCTGTGGCAATAAATACTGTATGGTGAGAATGTTCCTAACTACGTGTGGGGTGGGAAGACATATTTACAGGACTACGTACATGAGAACTAAGCTATTTACATGGGAAGGTGCCTGGCGCAGAGAAGCAGGATACAACAAGAATAACGAGATGAACACGATATACAAACCAGGGAAACGATCAAACAAAGCAACAAAAAAATTAAGAAAGTCTATAAGTCAGCAAAGTTCATAAATTAAGTCTCTGAGGTGGGCGACAAATTCTGGTTTACCGCCTCAAGGGTGGGTCGAGAGCCGCCGGTTCAGGAGCGGGCTGGACTGCGTCATAGTCAGGGGGATGCAGAGTGACAGGGATTTCTGCATAGTCAGTGGGAGGGTCAACAGGAGGGTGAGGCGACAGAGGAGGATCACGTAGCGAGCGTGGAACGAGATGAAGGGCTCATCGATTGCGACGCCGAATGGAGCCATCCGGTAGACGAACCAGGAACGAGCGGGGGGACCACCTGCCGAAGGACAACAGCGGTCGCAGACCAGCCACCATCCGGAAGATGGATGCGGACGTTGTCATCTGGAGCCAGAGCCGGGAGATCAGCTGCACGGGAGTCATGAGCCGCCTTGTGCTGTGCACGAGACAGCTGCATCCAGCGAAGGACCGGAACGTGGTCGAGGTCTGGGACATGAATGGACGGCACCGTCGTCCTAAGGATACGACCCATGAGCAACTGGGACTGGTGACAGGCCAGTGGACAGTGGGGCGGAGCGATAGGCCAGCAAGGCGAGGTAGAAATCGGACCCGGCATCGGCAGCCTTGCAGAGGAGCCGTTTGACTATGTGGACGCCCTTCTCCGCTTTGCCATTGGATTGGGGGTACAGGGGACTGGATGTCACATGGGCAAAATTGTACCGCCTGGCAAAGTTGGACCATTCCTGGCTGGCGAAGCAGGGGCCATTGTCCGACATAACTGTGAACGGGATGCCGTGTCGAGCAAAGGTTTCCTTACAGGCCCGAATGACTGCAGACGAGGTGATGTCGTGCAACCGTATCACCTGCAGGTAATTCAAAAGGTAGTCCACGATCAGGACATAGTCTCTACCCAGCGCGTGGAACAGGTCGATGCCCACCTTGGTCCATGGTGATGTGACCAACTCATGGGGCTGCAGGGTCTCACGTGGTTGGGCCGGCTGGAAGCGCTGACAAGTGGGGCAGTTGAGCACTGTGTTGGCTATGTCCTCATTGATGCCGGGCCAGTACACTTCCTCTCGGGCCCATCGGCGGCACTTTTCCACGCCCAAGTGGCCCTCGTGTAGTTGTTCCAGGACGAGCTGGCGCATGCTATGTGGGATGACAATGCGGTCCAGTTTCAGAAGAACCCCGTCTACTACCGCCAGATCATCTCTGACATTATAGAACTGAGGGCATTGGCCCTTGAGCCACCCATCTGTTAGGTGGCGCATGGCACGCTGTAGCAAAGGGTCAGCCGCCGTTTTACGGCGAATTTGGACGAGGCGTTCATCCGAGGAAGGTAGATTGGAGGCCACGAATGCCACACGGGCATCAACCTGGCAGACAAATCCCGCTGGTTCACATGGAGTGTTGACTGCCCTGGAGAGAGCATCAGCGATGATGAGGTCTTTGCCCGGGGTGTATACCAGCTGGAAGTCATATCGCCGGAGCTTGAGAAGAATACGCTGGAGGCGAGGCGTCATGTCGTTCAAGTCTTTCTGTATTATATTGACCAGCGGGCGATGGTCGGTCTCAACGGTGAATTGAGGAAGTCCGTAGACATAATTGTGAAACTTAACCACACCGGCCCAGGCACTCTTTTTCTATCTGCGCGTAGCGCTGCTCCGTGGTGATCATGGCGCGTGACGCATATGCAACGGGGGCCCATGATGAGGCCTCATCGTGTTGCAGGAGCACTGCCCCAATGCCGGATTGGCTGGCATCGGTCAAAATTTTGGTCTCTTTTGCTGAATCAAAGAAAGCTAAGACCGGGGCCGTGGTGAGTTTTGTTTTGAGTTCTCTCCATTCGCGCTCGTGGGCAGGGAGCTATTGGAAGTCTGTCATCTTCTGGACGAGGTTCCTGAGAGCTGTGGTATGAGAGGTGATGTTAGGGATGAACTTCCCTACAAAATTGACCATACAAAATCGGAGGAGCGCCTTCTTGTCCTCTGGCGTTTTCATAGCTGTGATGGCAGCTACCTTGTCCACATCCGGCCGCACACCCAACTGAGAGATGTGGTCCCTGAGGAACTGGAGCTCCGTCTGACCAAAAGAGCATTTGGCCCTATTGAGGTGGAGGCCATGCTCACGTATACGTTTGAATACGCGCTGGAGGTGACTAACATGCTCCTGCAGGGTGGTGGACTAATTGATTATGTCGTCGACATAGACGCGAACACCTTCAATGCCTTCCATCATTTATTCCATAATCCTATGGAACACTTCTGAAGCAGATATGATCCCAAACGGCATCCTGTTGTAACAATATCTGCCAAAGGGGGTATTAAATGTGCAAAGTTTCCTGCTGGACTTGTCGAGCTGGATTTGCCAGAATCCTTTTGAGGCGTCGAGTTTGGTGAAGAGCTTGGCGCGAGCCATCTCGCATGTGAGCTCTTCGCGCTTGGGAATTCCATCATGCTCCCTCATGATATTGCGATTTAGATCCTTGGGATTAATGCAAATTCTCAATTCGCCGGAAGGCTTTTTTACACATACCATGGAACTGACCCAGTCGGTTGGTTCCGTGACTTTGGAAATCATTCCTTGGCTCTGGAGGTCCTGCAGCTGCTGCTTGAGGCGGTCGTTAAGGGGTGCTGGGACCCTGCGAGGCGCGTGCACCACAGACGTGGCATTCTGTTTTAATAAGATCTTGGAGGTGTATGGGAACGTGCCCATGCCCTCGAAAACGTTGTGGTGCTGGTTGATAATGGCGTCGAGTTGCGCCCTGAAGTCAGTGTCCTGAAAGGCAGATGCGTCAGCAGGAGAGAGAGAGTGAACTCTCTGAACTAGGTTCAACAGCTTGCATGGCTGCGCGCCAAGCAGGGAGGCTTTCGAGGAGCCCACGATTTCAAAGGGAAGGATGGATTTGCGTGACCTGTGCGTCACTTCAAGCTGGCACGAGCCGCTGGCATCAATGGCATTTCCATTGTAATCTAATAGCTGGCAGACTGATGGAAGGATGGCTGGTTTGACACAAAGGCTTTGGAGGTCAGACCGCATAATGAGATTGGCGGAGGCACCAGTGTCCAGGTGAAATCGTATTTGGGACCGGTTGACCGTCAGGGTGGCACACCACTCATCGTCTGGATCGATGCTGTATACCGATAGAGGCTGGATTCTTTGCTTCGGGGACACCCTGTTTTCTGTAACGATACCGACTCGAAAAGGCGCCTTCGGGTCCTCGGTGTCAATGTTGGGTAGTAGGTCCACATCGGACTCGGTGACCGTGGGTTGAATTGCCCGGACATTCCTGCGAGGATGGCTGGAGCGACGAGAGTTGGCAGGCTGAGCTGCTCTGCATAAAGCAGCATAATGGCCAAGTTTGCCACATCTCCGGCACTGTCGGGATTTGGGAGGCATTGCCGTTTTAAATGGGCAGAGCCACAGTTGCCGAACGTCGGAGCGTCAGTACGAGTTGCGTCCTGAAGTCGATGTCCTGAAAGGCAGATGTGTCATCAGGAGAGAGTGAGCTCTCTGAACTAGGTTCAACAGCTTGCATGGCTGCGCGGCCATTTTGCGCGCTTTTTGCGGACTCCCGCGCTTGTGCACACCAAACGAGGGGACGGCGACGTCGACGAACGTAATGCGCATGCGCGGTGCGGTCGTATGTGGTGCGCGCCTACGCATTACGTTCGTCGACGTCGCCGTCCCCTCGTTTGGTGTGCACAAGCGCGGGAGTCCGCGAAAAGCGCGCAAAATGGCCGCCCTCATCCAGGCTCAGGCCCTGGAGTTGCTCGATTGCTTGAACCCGTTCCGCCTCGTGGGGACCTTGTCGCGCCGTTTCAGCTGCTTGGTTGTGGGAATACCGACTTGTGGCGCTTTCGTGCAGCACGCAGGTCTCGATGGCAATCGCTAGGGTGAGCAGCTTTACCTTGAGGAGCTGCTGGCGTAGGGGGTCCGACTGAACACCGAAAACGATCTGGTCGTGTATCATGGAGTCGGAGGTGGGCCCGTAGCTACAGGACTGCACAAGGATGCGGAGGTAGGTGAGAAAAGACTGGAAAGGTTCATCCTTACCCTGCAAACGCTGTTGGAATACACAGCGCTCAAAACTTTCATTCACCTCTACGCTGCAGTGAATGTCAAACTTGAGGAGGACCGTCTTGAACTTTGTTTTATTTCTATCATCCGCAAAGGTGAGAGAATTGAAAATGTGGATGGCATGTTCCCCGGCCGTGGATAGGAAGAGAGCGATCTTCCTGGTGTCCGAGGCATCCTCCCAGTCTGTGGCTTCAAGGTAGAGTTGGAAGAGTTGTTTGAATATCTTCCAGTTGGCCCCGAGGTTACCGGTGATGCGGAGCGGCGGCGGCGGGCAGACGCTGTCCATTTTGCAGTATGACTGTATGCTGGTGGAAGGCAGATCACTTGCAGGTAGGTATAAGAAGTTTTAATACCCCTCAACTCCTGGTATCACGATGTGTTTGGTGCTCTGGATCCGTGGAACACTTACAGGTCACCAACACTTAAAATCGTGCAACACTATTTAATTAAATCATAAACTGTTGAACATACTTTCACTGTGGGTTAACACGATATTAGATTGAACTAAAGACCGATGCCTTGTCCAAGCCAGTCTATGCACTCAGCACATGGTGAAGATCTGTGCTGCAGGCTGTGAGCTCTGTCCTACTAGAATGAGCAGGAACTCTGATGCCCCCTGTCTTTATAGTGAGTGTGCTCCAACTGGTGATTGGCTGCGGTATTGTGTGTGTTGATTGGTCCCGCTGTGTGTCCATCAGTGTGTGTGTATCTGCACCATGATATACTGGTGTACTGGTGTATATTATGACAAGCTGAGGCTCAATAGGGACGGAGCACACGAACGTTAGCCGACCAGGTGATTAATTGCAGACCTGGCTGCTAGGGTTTGGTCAGAGATAGCTTGGGAGTCAAAGGGACTAGGCCTATGTAGCAGTTTTACTGTGATAGAAATAAGGGGCAGGATTCTCCGCTAACCGGCGGAGCAGGCCACTCCGGCGTCGAGGAGTGGCGTGAATCACTCCAGCGTCTGTCATAATATCCACTCATTTATATAATGAGATGCAGACAGGCAGTGATTGACACGCAGGATGACCAGTAAGCACACAGCTCAGTGCAGCCAATCTCCAGACAGGACACCACCACTATAAAGCCAGAGGGCACTAGGTTTCCCGCTCTCTAGGGACCCAGCCACTGAGACAGTCAGAGTCCACGAGCTAGCAAGCACAAACACCATGCGGTAGCTAGTATGTCTGGTCAGGCTACTACAAGGACCCCAGTCAGTTCAGTATAGTGTCGACCCACCGCTGAATATGTATATCAGTTCTATCATTGAATAAAACAGTGCTGGACCGTCTCCTGTGTTAGACGTCTGTTTCTATCTTCCCTGCATCAAGTGCAGTCCACATCGAACCTACCTGCCTAACACATCAGCGCCGGGCCGCCCCGAAGATGCAGAATCCTCCGCACCTTCAGGGGCTAGGTCGGCGCCAGAGTGTGTGACGCCCCGTCAGCCGGCGTGGAAGGGTTTGATGCCATGCAACCGGCGAAGGGGGGTTCTTCTCCGCACCGGCCATGGCGGAGATTGACAGCGGCCGGTGCGGAGGGAAAGAGTGCCCCCATGGCACAGGCCCATCCGCGGATCGGTGGGCCCCGATCGCAGGCCAGGCCACCACGGGGGCATCCCCTGGGGCCAGATCCCCCAGAGGACTCTCCATGCCGCCCGTGGAGCCAGGTCCTGCCGGTAAGGACTGTTGTGATTTACGCCGGCGGGACCCGCTGAAAACGGGCAGCCACTCAGCCCATCGCGGGCCGGAGAATCGCCGGGGGGGGCCACTGCCAGCGGCCGCCCACCGGTGCGGCGCAATTCCCATCCCCGCCAAAACCCAGGCACTGGAGAATTCGGCAGCCGGCAGGAGCGGGATTTAGGCCGCCCCCCCGGCGATTCCCCGACCCAGCAGGGTGTTGGAGAATCCCGCCCAAGGTTCGTCTGAGTTAAATAAATCACCGTTGCAATTTTACACTGCCCTGCCACTCGCCTCGCAATACAACATTGGCAATGAGGATTAATCAATCCAGTCGAAGGAAAGTCGTCGAAAATTGGTAGTGGGGGGGAGCGAGTGGCCTCTCGGAGTTCTGAAAAGTTAAAGATCGTCAGCAGTCGAATAGGTATGCCACTATTTGGGAAAATTGATCATATCATCCGGAAGTTGAAAGTTGCGGCAAATATGTCGAAAAGCTTTGATGCATTTTCGCTGCCAATAAAATCACGATGTGGAGATGTCGGTGTTGGACTGGGGTGAGCACAGTAAGAAGTCTTACAACACCAGGTTAAACTCCAATAGGTTTGTTTCAATGTCACTAGCTTTCGGAGCACTGCTCCTTCCTCAAGTGAATACAATCACAGCAGAGGATAAACAGAAAATAATATTACTTACAGTTGACAGCCAAAAAAACAATATATCTTTTCACAGGAATTTCATTGCAGTAAGCCTACTTGTGACACTTATAAAGATTATTATTATTAGAACCTTGCTTAGCATCTCTGGAGGCCCTGGACTCCAATTCCTTTGATCAATTGGTGTAACTATTGAGGGACTATTACAATCCACAACCCTCCATTATTATGCAGCACTATAAATTCCATACAGCCATTCGAGGCCCTGGGGAAACCGTGTCCACTTTTGTAGCCAGACTTCGGCAGATGTTGGAACACTGTGAATTTGGTACTTCTTTCAGTGATATTTGTGTGGCAGGTTGGTCTGTGGGATCAACAATTTAAATATTCAGGAGAAGTTGCTGGCAGAACCAAGATATCCTTGGACAAAGGGGTTGAGTTTGCTCAAACGACCGAAATCGCTGAACAAAGCACTTCTGAATTGCAAAGCGAGGTGAACCAGTTGTGGTGGGAAGCAGCAGCCTCTTGAGGTTCCCGGTGGGAGGGAACAGCAGAGTCAGCGAAGAAGAAAAGTGACCAGCAGTCACAGGGGTTAGAGGCTTGTTACTGTTGTGGGGTAGAGCAGTCATTTTCAAACCCAGGGTTGTGTCGGGAGGGTCATGGCATGCGTCGTGGCATTCCCGATCGCGGGGCCATGCGTCGCAACGTTCCAGATCGTGGGAAGTAGTTATCAACAGCCCGGCTTTAAAAAATGTCGGCTGTGACTGACTCTCAGAATGGCAGCCATTCCGTGCATGCGTGCCCGCTCAACAATGCACAGGCCTGGAGCCCAGCGGGGCAGACATCAGCGCACGAACCCAGGAGCAGATTTATTTTTTAAATCGCGAGAGACTTCCTGCCTGGAGTGGCAACAGAGAGCAGGTCACTTGCCCTGTACACTGATGTCACATGTTCTGGACGCTAGAGAGATTCCTCCATCTTGCAGCTGCCAGCAGTGCTGGTGTGAATTCCAGGGCCTCTGGTGAACAACCCATGAAGAAGAAGCTGAAAACAGGAACAAAGCAGCATAAAGATGATTACTTGAGGTATGGGATTATTAATTGTGCCACTACAAATCAGGATTCAAAGTTCATGTTTTATAGGCAGGGAAGCACTGGCAAATGAAAGTTTAAAACCCTCAAAACTTCAAAAACATTTGAAGACTAAGATTTGTTTCAACGGATGCAGTGAGAACTTAAAAAATCAGCTGAAGTCATTATCAGAAATGTAACATTGAATAACAAAGCAAGTGAGATTGTGTGGACCAAACTGGCTCACCTCATTTAAAGGTAAATGAAAATGGCGGCGAACGGAGTTCGGCCAGCGTGGTCACGAAGGTCAGCCGGTGTGGGGCGCGAAGGTCAGTCGGCGTGGGACGTGAAGATCAGCTAGCATGTGTCCCGAAGGATGATAGCTTGGTAAAATGGGTCCAGGGCAAAAAAGTTTGAAAAACACTGCAGTAGAGCATTTCCAAAACAGGTGCAAGTGTAAGGGATTTATCCAGTTCAGATGTAATAAGGCCAGAGTCAATCTATTCCAAGCTTCCAAAAAATTCACCCTAAGTGCCATATTTAACTGCTTCATGAAAACAAATGTTTTGGACTACTTCCTGTGGTAACGAATGCCACAGGCCAACCACTCTCTGGTTGAAGAAATTTCTCCTCATCTCTGTCCTGTATGGTCTACCCCGTATCCTCAGACTGCGACCCCTGGTTCTGGACACACCCACCATCCTTCCTGCATCTACCCTGCCCAGTTAGAACTAATATTTTTTTTTATTAGAAATTTAGAGTACCCAATTCATTTGATTTCCAATTAAGGGGCAATTTAATCTGTCCAATCCACTGATCGTTGTAGCGGTCGCGAGGTTGAGGGGGCCGAGACTGATCGAGGGTGATGGAGGCGAGCTGCGGAAGTTGGTGGGAGGGCCGATCGGCGGTGGTGGAGGTATTGCCGGCCAGCGTATATGGCCAGGCGAGCAGGGGTCCTGGGGTGCGTTCCAAGATGGCGCCGAAGATGGCGGCGCCCACGGGGTGCACATGGCGGGCGACATCCAAGATGGCGGTGCCCATGGGCCGCACGTGGCGGCGGCGGCAAATATGGCGGAGCCCCTGGATCACACATGGGGGGGTGTAACGGTAGCGATGCTGGGCCCAGAAACAGCAGCGACCGATCGGGCCTGGCAAACGGTGCCGAAGTGGCCCTTTTTGCCACACCCATTGCAGGTCGCGCTCCGTGCTGGGCAGCGTTGTCTGGGGTGCTTGTTCTGGCCACAAAAATAGCATTTGGGGCCTCTGGAGTTAGCTGGCTGCCGTGCGGTGCAGGCTTGCGGTGCACCTGGGTCGGATGATGGTGGGGGCCATGACGCCCACGAGGGTGCCGCGCGGTCGGAGGTGTAGGACTCCAGATTGCGGGAGGCCACTTCTAAGGAGTTAGCGAGCTGTACTGTCTCTGTAAGGCCGAGTGTACCCCCTCTAATAATCGCTGGCGGACATAATTGGACTTAATGCCGGTGACATAGGCGTCTCTGATCAGCAGTTCCGTGTGTTGGACTGCTGACACCGCCTGGCAATTTCAGTTTCTGCCAAGTATCCGCGTATCGCAGGAAATCGTCCTGAGACTCCCCCGGAGTTGCCGTTTCATGGCCAGCAGGTGCCTGGTGAACACCTGATTAACAGTCTTGATGTACTGTCCTTTCCGTAGTTCTATCACCTCCGTGTAAGTGGGAGCGTCCCGAATGAGGAAGAAAACTTGTGGGCTCACCTGTGCATAGAGTAGTTGGAGCTTCTGTGGGTCTGAGAAGACTTCTGTGGATGTTCCGAGATACCCTTCAAAGCAGGCTAGCCAGTGCTCGAAAGTCGCTGTGGCGTCGGCTGCATGAGGGTTCAGCTCCAAGCGATCCGGCTTGAGTAAGACGTTCATCTTCAAAATTCTAGCACAATAAATTGATGTACCATCAATGACTATGAGACGAATGGTGAACTATTGAGGCTTTATTGTGCTAGATGTTAAGCCTCCTGCAGCTGGAACCAAGAATGGGGGCAGTGCAGGAGAGCGTACACTTTTATACAGAGCCTGCTGGGTGGAGCCAGCCGGCCGGGATTTATTGTAATGACTGGAGTACAATGGCAGTACCATAATACATGTGGTGTATGATCAGTGGTGTTTAGCACACAGGGAAGGTTGCAGCTTGTGAATCTCAGCAGTACATCAGTCATCTTAGTCACCTATACTGGGGAGGCACTGAAGATATCGGGGACGGCATCCATACCAGTATCGTACCAACACAAGCCAACCCAGCTGCTGCTGATTGTAGTGAAAGGACAAAGGTCAAGCTTCATGGGAAGGGATTGGCTGAAGAAAATCAAGTTTAATTGGCAAGAACTATCCAGCATCTCCGACAGGGATTTCCAGGAACATATACAGAAATATCATGAGCTCTACCACAGAGAGTTAGCAGAAAGGAGTGAAAGCAAAGATCTATGTAGAACCACAAGCAACATCAACATTTTGGCACTCCAGACCGGTGGTGCCTTATGCTCCACACCAAAAGGTAGAGGTGGAGTTAAAGAATCTGGAAAACCTGGGTTAATTATTCCAGTACAGTTTTCAGAATGGGCAGCACCAATTGTGCCAGTGTTGACGCTGGACCGCACAGTCCAAATCTGCGGTGATTTCAAGATGACGATGAACAGGCTGCTGAAGTAGATAAATATCCGATCCCCAGGATAGAAGACTCATATGCCAAGGTGGCAGGGCGGGGTGCTCAGGTACACCAAATTGGATTTAAGCCATGTGTACCAGCAGCTGGAGCTGGAAGATGAGTCAAGAAGGATTGTCACTACAAATACACACAAAGGCTTGTTCCAATATACGAGATTTCCCTTTGGTATTTCATCAAACTGCCCTATATCTCAGCGCACAATGGATAGACCTTTGCAGGAAATTACAAAGGTTGTCATGTATCTGGACAATGCCCTAGTGATGGGAACAACACAACAGGAACACAGAGCAAATTTGGAAATAGTCCTCCAGAGGTTGAAAGAAGCCATTATTGGGTTAAAGAGAGAGGAGTGCACATTTCAGGCTGATAAGGTCACTTTTAACTTTTCAGAGTTGATACGAAGAGATTGTATCCACTCAAGAAGGAATACATTGCAATCAAAGTCTTTTTAGGGGTGGTCAATTATTACAGCCCCTTTTCACCCGATCCGTCCACCAATTTGGCCCCCTGCATCAACTGCTGCAGAAGCACAAACATTGGAGGGCTGAAGGGCCTGTTCCTGTGCTGTCATTTTTCTTTGTTCTTCTTTGTTCTTTGGAAGTGGGAAGATTCCCAGAAGAAGTCTTTTGATCAGGTCAAACAGGCCATGCAATCATCGGTCTTGCTGAACCCAGACAAACCCATCCTAATCCCATGCAATGCATCAGCTTATGGCATTGAACATAGAACATTACAGCGCAGTACAGACCCTTCGGCCCTCGATGTTGCGCCGACCTGTGAAACCACTCTAAAGCCCATCTACACTATTCCCTTATTGTCCATATGTCTATCCAATGACCATTTGAATGTCCTTAGTGTTGGCGAGTCCACTACTGTTGCAGGCAGGGCATTCCACACCCTTACTACTCTCTGAGGAAAGAACCTACCTCTGACATCTGTCCTATATCTATCTCCCCACAATTTAAAGCTATGTCTCCTCGTGCTAGACGTCACCATCCGAGGAAAAAGGCTCTCACTGTCCACCCTATCCAATCCTCTGATCATCTTGTATGCCTCAATTAAGTCACCTCTTAACCTTCTTCTCTCTAACGAAAACAGTCTCAGGTCCCTCAGCCTTTCCTCATAAGATCTTCCCTCCATACCAGGCAACATTCTGGTAAATCTCCTCTGCACCCTTTCCAATGCTTCCACATCCTTCCTATAATGCGGCAACCAGAATTGCATGCAATACTCCAAATGCGGCCGCACCAGAGTTTTGTACAGCTGCAACATGACCTCATGGCTCCGAAACTCAATCCCTCTGCCAATAAAAGCTAACACACCGTACGCCTTCATAACAACCCTATCAACCTGGGTAGCAACTTTCAGGGATCTATGTACATGGACACCGAGATCTCTCTGCTCATCCACACTGCCAAGAATCTTACCGTTAGCCCAGTACTCTGTCTTCCTGTTATTCCTTCCAAGATGAATCACCTCACACTTTTCTGCATTAAACTCCATTTGCCACCTCTCAGCCCAGCACTGCAGCTTATCTATGTCCCTCTGAAACTTGTAACATCCTTCCGCACTATCCACAACTCCACTGACTTTTGTGTCATCTGCAAATTTACTCACCCATCCTTCTACGCCCTCCTCCAGGTCATTTATAAAAATGACAAACAGCAGTGGCCCCAAAACAGATCCTTGTTGTACACCACTAGTAACTGGACTCCAGTCTGAACATTTCCCATCAACCACCACCTTTTGTCTTCTTTCAGCTAGCCAATTTCTGATCCAAACTGCTAAATCACCCTGAATCCCATGCCTCTGTATTTTCTGCAGTAGCCTACCGTGGGGAACCTTATCAAATGCTTTACTGAAATCCATATACACCACATCAACTGCTTTACCCTCATCCACCTGTTTGGTCACCTTCTCAAAGAACTCAATAAGGTTTGTGAGGCACAACCTACCCTTCACAAAACCGTGTTGACTATCTCTAATCAAATTATTCCTTTCCAGATGATTATACATCCTTAAACCTTTCCAAGATTTTGCCCACAACAGAAGTAAGGCTCACTGGTCTATAGTTACCGGGGTTGTCTCTACTTCCCTTCTTGAACAAGGGGACAACATTTGCTACCCTCCAGTCTTCTGGCACTGTACCTGTAGACAAAGATGACTTAAAGATCAAAGCCAAAGTCTCAGCAATCTCCTCCCTAGCTTCCCAGAGAATCCTAGGATAAATCCCATCCAGCCCAGGGGACTTATCTATTTTCACACTTTCCAGAATTGCTAACACTTCCTCCTTATGAACCTCAAGCCCTTCTAGTCTAGTAGCCTGAATCTCAGTATTTTATCTTTTTCCTGTGTGAATACTGACGAAAAATATTCATTTAGCACCTCTCCTATCTCCTCGGATTCCACGCACAACCTCCCACTACTGTCCTTGACTGGCCCTACTCTTACCCTCGTCATTCTTTTATTCTTGACATATCTCTAGAAAGCTTTAGGGTTATCCTTGATCCTACCTGCCAAAGACTTCTCATGTCCCCTCCTGGCTCTTCTTAGCTCTCACTTTAGGTCCTTCCTAGCTAACTTGTAACTCTCGAGTGCCCTAACTGAACCTTCATGTCTCATCTTTACATAAGCCTCCTTCTTCCTCTTGACAAGTGTTTCGACTTCTTTAGTAAGCCACGGTTCCCTTGCTCGACCACTTCCACCCTGCCTGACAGGTACATACTTATCAAGGACATGCAGTAGCTGTTCCTTGAACAAGCTCCACATTTCCATTGTGCCCATCCCCTGCAGTTTTCCTCTCCATCCGATGCATCCTAAGTCTTGCCTCATCACATCATAATTACCTTTCCCCCAGATATAACTCTTGCCCTGCGGTATATACCAATCCCTTTCCATCACTAAAGTAAACGTAATCGAATTGGGGCTGGTTTAGCACATTGGGCTAAATCGCTGGCTTTGAAAGCAGACCAAGGCAGGCCAGCAGCACGGTTCAATTCCCGTACCAGCCTCCCCGAACAGGCGCCGGAATGTGGCGACTAGGGGCTTTTCACAGTAACTTCATTTGAAGTCTACTCGTGACAATAAGCGATTTTCATTTCATTTCATTTCATTGTGGTCACTATCACCAAAGTGCTCACCTAACTCCAAATCTAACACCTGTCCTGGTTCATTACCCAGTACCAAATCCAAAATGGCCTCGCCTCTCGTTGGCCTATCTACATACTGTGTCAGGAAACCCTCCTGCACACATTGGACAAAAATGGACCCATCTAAAGTACTCGAATTATAGCGTTTCCAGTCAATATTTGGAAAGTTAAAGTCCCCCATAACAACTACCCTGTTGCTTTTGCTCCTATCCAGAAGCATCTTTGCAATCCTTTCCTCTTCATCTCTGGAACTTTTCGGAGGTCTATAGAAAACCCCTAACAGGGTGACCTCTCCTTTCCTGTTTCTAACCTCAGCCCATACTAGCTCAGTAGACGAGTCCTCATCAAACGTCCTTTCTACCACCGTAATACTGTCCTTGACTAACAATGCCACCCCTCCCCCTCTTTTACCACCTTCCCTGAGCTTACTGAAATATCTCAACCCCGGCACCTGCAACAACCATTCCTGTCCCTGCTCTATCCATGGCTCCGAAATGGCCACAACTTCAAAGTCCCAGGTACCAACCCATGCCGCAAGTTCACCCACCTTATTCCGGATGCTCCTGGCATTGAAGAAGACACACTTTAAACCACCTTTCTGCCTGCCGGTACACTCCTGCAACTTTGAAACCTTACTCATGACCTCACTACTCTCAACCTCCTGTATACTGGAGCTACAATTCAGTTTCCCAAGCCCCTGCTGAACCTGTTTAAACCCTCCCGAAGAGTATTAGCAAATTTCCCTCCCAGGATATTGGTACCCCTCTGGTCCAGGTGTAGACCATCCCATTTGTAGAGGTCCCACCGACCCCAGAATGAACCCCAATTATCCATAAATCTGAAACCCTCCCTCCTGCACCATCCCTGTAACCACGTGTTCAACTCCTCTCTCTCCCTGTTCCTCATCTCGCTAGCACGTGGCACTGGTAACAGCCCAGAGATAATAACTCTGTTTGTCATAGATCTAAGTTTCCACCCTTTGCAGTACTCTCACTCAAAGTGAAAAATGGCGTGGAAAGGCCTGTTGCCTTCGCATCTAGAGCACTGTCGGATGCTGAGAGGAAATATTCCCAGATCCACAAAGAAAGTATGGTGGTCATTTATGCTGCTGAAAAATGTCATTAATATGTTTATGGCCGGCACTTCAACATCGCCTTGGAGCATAAACTATTATTTGGCATTTTCCGTGAAGATAAACCTGTCCTGCCAATCGTATCAGCCAGAGTGCAAAGGTGAGCACTGCTCGTAGCTGGATTCTTTTATACCTTTCAGCATAGGCCAGATATCAAACACGGCTGCTTTGAGCAGGCTTCCACTGCCACAAACAATATCCGAGACTTCCACTCCACTGAAGATCGTCTTGGCTCTGAATTTTCTTGACATACTACCTATTTCACTTGGCCACATTAAGACTTGAACTAACTGAGGCCCGTTGTTGTCAAGAGTTAAAAGAATTGTTCTCTTAGACTGACATTTTAAGAAGTCAGAACAGATCAGAGCCTATATGCAGCGTAGGGACGAAATCACTTGTGAGGTTGGGATCCAATGGGCTTGCAGAGTGATAGCGACACCCCCGGGGTGGCAGCCTCGTCTCCCAGATTTGCACATTGATCATCCTGGTCCATCCAAGATCAAGAGCCTGGCCAGGAGTTGAGTTTAGTGACCAGGGATCGACAAGGAGATCAAAACTATGGTCAACAGATGCGAACAGACTCAACACAACCTTTTGCCTACAGCAAGTTTGCTCTCTTGGGAGTGACTGGAGGGTCTATGGACCAGATTCCACACTGACTGTGTGTGTCCCTTTTTGGGTATGATGTTTTTGATTATGGTACACGCCACTCGAAGTGGCTGGATATTCAGCTTATGTGTTCGACCACTGAGGCAGCCACCGCAGACAAGCTACGCCAAATCTTTGCCATTCACGGCCTACCCGAGATGATCGTCTTCGACAACTTAGCCTTCACAGCTAAAGAGTTTCAACTCCTCGTTAAATCCAATGGGATCCAGCACATAAGGACAGCCTCATACCACCCTACATCAAATGGGCTGGCTGAAAGAGCTGACCAAACTTTCAAAGCGCCATTGAAAAAAACAAGCTAATCAGCCACCTTTGCTTTGTTTAGCTGATTTCTTGCTCTTGTGCAATTCTATCCTGCATATCACCACTGGCGTCATCTGGCTGAGCTGTTAATGGGCAGGCGCCTCAGGACCCGGCTCGACCTCATCTTTCCAAATTTGTTGGGGAGGGTGGAGGCTAAGCAAGACTCACAGAAAGGCCACCACGGTATAGCCGAGGAGGATAGGTTGCTTCAAACAGAAGATTTATTGCACGTGCGGAACTTTGGTGGAGGACCGGAATGGTTACTTTGGGACAATATTTTCCAGAACTGGGGCAGTATCCTATGCCATAGACCTCCAGGGCCATGAAGCAAGAGAACATGTTGCTCATAGGGAGGCGGTGGCATAGTGATATTGTCACTGGACGAGTAACCAGAGCTGCAGGGTAGTGCTCTGAGGACCCAGGTTCAAATCCCCCCATTGCAGTTGGTGAAATTTGAATTCAATAAAAATTTGGAATCAAAAGCCTAATGATGACCATGGTTTGTTGAATGTTGTAAAACCCATCTGGCTCACTAGTGTCCTTTAGGTAAGAAAATCTGCTGTCCTTACCTGGTCTGACCTACGTGTGACTCCAGATCTCCAGATCCACAGCAATATGGTTGACTCCTAACTACCCCCTCAAGGGCAATTAGAACATAGAACATAAAGTGCAGAAGGAGGCCACCCGGCCCATCGAGTCTGCACCGACCCACTTAAGCCCTCACTTCCACTCTATCCCCGCAACCCAAAAACCCCTCCTAACCTTTTTGGACACGAAGGGTAATTTATCATGGCCAGTCCATTTAACCGGCACGTCTTTGGACTGTGGGAGGAAACGGGAGCATCCGGAGGAAACCTACGCACATACAGGGAGAATGTACAGACTCCGCACAGAGAGTGACCCAGTGGGGACTTGAACCTGAGACCCTTGCGGCTGTAAAGCCACAGTGCTATTCACTGTGTTACCGTGCTGCCCACTATTGGGGATGGGCAATAAATGCCCAGCCAGTGACGCCCACATGCCAGTGACGCCCACATCCCATGAGCAAATTTTAAAAATTGAGTAGGGGAGGACTGTTGACCCAGTAAATGGGCGGGTGGACATTATCCCAGCTTCTTGTATACCACTTGTCGAATCAGTGTTGTTGGAACCAAGATCTTCGCAAGGGCAATCATCAGGGGTCACAGAAGGAGTTGAAGGGGTAGACAGTACTGCCCCTAATTCGGACTCTACCAATTTCTCTGCCTTGCTGTAGACTCAGATGACTCCAGTCTGGAAAAGCCAGTTGCCGTGTTGAGACGTTCGACAAAAACTGTCAAGTCACATGGTAGAATTACCTTATGAACACAGAACATAGAACAGTACAGTACAGGCCCTTCAGCCCATGATGTTGTGCCGACACTTATCATCTAACCTCCACTCGTTCAATTTACTGCTGTCCATGTGTCTGTCCAAGAGTCGCTTAAATGTCCCTAATGACTCTGACTCCACCACCTCTGCTGGCAGTGCATTCCACACACCCACCACTCTCTGTGTAAAGAACCGGGTCGCGATTCTCCCAGCCCCGCGCCGGGCCGGAGAATCACCACAACCGTGCCACGCCGCCCCGACGCCAGCTCTCAATTCTCCGAGATGCGGAGAATCGCCGCCATTTGCCCCGCCGCGTTTGGCGCGACGCCGGTCGTGGACCGCTGTCCGCGGCCAGGCTGCCGATTGTCCAGCCTGGATGGGCTGAGTGGCCGTGCGGAAACTGCAGAGTCCCGCCGGCGCCGTTCACCCCTGGTCGCTGCCGGTGGTAACACTGCGCAAAGGATCGAGGGGGCGGCCTGTGGGGCGGGGAAAAGCGCTCCTTCACCGGGGGTAGGGGTGAGGGGGGGCCTCCGATGGGGTCTGCCCGCGATCAGGGCTCACAGATCGGTGGACCGGCCTCTCCCCCCCCAGTCCTACTTTGTTCCGCTTCCGACCCCAGAACCCCCGCGCCATGTTGCGTTGGGGCCGGCACGTTGAAGAAGTCCCCTGCACATGCGTGGGTTGGCATGGCCCAACTGCGCATGTGCGGGTTGACGTGGCATACATTTGGCGCCGGGAAGGAAGGCTGGAGCGGCATGAATCGGTTGTCCCCGCGCCCGTTACGCGCCATCGTAAAGTCCGACGGTGTTCACAACGGTGCGAACACTTAATCTCCATTTTGAAGAATCGCGCCCTCGACCTCTGACATCTCCTCTATACTTTCCTCCAATCACCTTAAAATGATGTCCCCTCGTGACAGCCATTTTTGCCCTGGGGAAAAGTCTCTGGCTATCCACTCTATCCATGCCTCTCATCATCTTGTACACCTCTGTCAAGTCACCTCTCTTCCTTCTTCGCTCCAGGGAGAAAAGCTCTAGCTCACTCAGCCTTTCTTCAGAATACATGCCCCCCAGTCCAGGCAGCATCCTGGTAAATCTCCTCCGCACCCTCTCCAAAGCATCCACATCCTTCCTATAATAAGTCGACCAGAACTGGACACAATGTTCCAAGTGTGGTCTAACCAGTGTGTTATAAAGCTGCAGCAAAACCTCGCAGCTCTTAAACTCAATCCCCCTGCTGGTGACTTAACTAGAATGATGATTTATTGATGAACACGTAGAAGGATAACATAAAGAATACTATACAGACGAGGTTGCTCAGAAACTACCCGATGTGCGACGCGGGGTTGGAGAATCCCAGTCCATGTGTCGAAGGTCTATTGTTGGCTAACTATGTACAATATTATTCACAGACATATCACCACAGTGGACATTTTGTTTAATTTCAAAGTGCTGAGATGTTGCCTCCATCTTGAAGCACACTCACTCGCCCTTCCCTGCATTGGCAGGTTGTCACTTTCTCAGTGCTGAAGGACGTTTTAATGGCTCTTCAGTATCAGGTGCCTCGCCTGAACACTTACGGATGGCTTGTGTGTCCTACTGTTAATTGTATAAAATACCTGTAATGGCATAAGTTGGGATGTACTCATTGGATAATTATTTCAGCAGATATAAAGAGACACTTACTGACATTGGTGGGGCTGGGCTAGGCTTTACAGGTGGTAATACATTTGTGATGTCTCACTTTGTGAATACATCTAAGATGTCTAGCACCAACTGGCTGTAAGGGGTTTAGCACCATGACCATTAATTGGCAATTCCTTTGAAAATATTGTCAAATGATTATTTCTGATATTCTGCTGCGTTGGGATCCAGACATGATCCAGGTGTTTGACCCTGAACAAAAATCCTGCCCACAGTTTTCCGATAAAGAAACATACACTTTATCACAGAGTTTAACCATTTTATGAACTGATGTAAAACTCTGTCACATAAAAATAGCGGGCACAGTGAATTGATTCGAACTTGAGAAATAGAATACGATGAATTGATGGGGGTCACGTTTGTGATTTGGTTGTGCACTTGAGTCTGTGGATTCAAATCGCACTGAAGGACTGGAGTAATTCTAGTTGGTATCAATATAAACAGGGCGTAGATATGCTGGAAGTCAAACAATAATCCTATTTGCCAGATCTCTGCAAGACTACAAAGCGTATAAATTTCTGCCTGACGATTTAGTAGGTGATCTTATTTAAATTACATATAAATGAAGCCAGGCATGAAATCCTCTCTTTTTCTGGGCTAAGCTCTCACGGTGTGTGCACCTAACATACATAAAAAAGGTAATAAATGAAAAGAAAAGTCATGAAAGCAGCCAAGCAAAGTTGGAGAACAGCAACAAAAAGATGCGCATAAAAATAGCAAGAAAATCAGGGATGCAACAGGAAGAAAAAAGCCATCACTGTCTTTGTGGAGCTTGCACATTCTCCCCGTGTTTGCGTGGATTTTGCCCCCACAACTAAAGATGTGCAGGATAGGTGGATTGGCCACGCTGAATTGCTCCTTAATTGGAAAAAATACTGTAAAAAAAAAATTTTATTACAAAAAAAAGGAAGAAAAAAGCCAATGATCTTGAAACCCTAGCAAGAGAGAGAATAAGAAGATGTATACCCTGGGTTACAGATCTTTAGATGTTTGCAAATATCAGGGGTATCTTGCAGTACAAGCTCAGTTCCAAGAATCTCCTGAATTGTTGTAGTCTGCTACATACAGCATAGCCTTGCCAACCTGTGCTTATTGGTAACAGGTATTTCGAAACAGTTGAGCCACCAAAACATAGATAAAAATGGAAGAGTCGATAAAGTTAACTTTAAATCCTTAGGGGAAGAAACAGGAAAATTGTGGTGGGGATGAGGAAAAGGCAGAGACATGGACTAAAAATGTTGGGCCAGATTTTTGTGGAATAAGGCCGACACCAGAGGCATCTAAAAATGACGGGCAGGACCCAATTCTAGGGCCCCTTCTCCCATTCCTGGTACCAGCAATTTTTGACAGAACAGGAAAAAGGTGTCGGTAGCAAGCCTGCACCCTGCACTCGCTACCTGGATGATTAAATTTAGGGGTAGGCACTTCATACCAACCACCACACTCATTTTTTGTGGGGTCAGACCAGCTTCTTGAGGACATATGGTTCATGGTCATTCAGAGAAGTCATGAACCATAGTCTTTTGAAAGGTATCTGTGTCAGTTCCATGCCACTTCAATTATCTTCACGCCCTAATGTCCTTTCCATGCCTCACATACCCCCATGCTACCTCCATGTTCATTCACCCAGTATGCATTATAGGACCAATTAATCATACAATAAAAATGGCAAGTCTTGAAATGCATTTTAAAAACACCCATTCAAAAATATTCCTTAAAAGTCTGTGCTCGAGCAACCCTAGAAAAACTGATCAAACAGAGCCTTTATGGTCCAAATAACAGAAGCTTTATCCCACTTCAAAGTTTTTAATTTTGTCCAAATAAACATACAGACATTGAAATAAACAGATCAAAGAAGGAATACTTTATGTTAATCTCATAAAGATGTAATTCAATTAAAACAAACACTTCAATTGTGCATGTGTTAACAGGCCCTCTGCTGAGTTTAGAACTAAGACAAACATTTGTATTAAGGCCATCTGGAGGAAAATACACAAGGCGCCTCATTATGAATGCTTGGCTGAATTCCAAGATTCACTAATGGCTGTTGCTGAAAAGAAAACATGCTGCTAAAGTTTTCCATTTTCCTTCATTAGGCCAAATGCAAGAATGCCACATTTCAACAGTAACAATAACTTATACTACAGAGGTATACCTGATTGGTTAGCAAGTTGACTCTGATTGCCCGGGGAATCACCAATGGGGAACTATATGCTCCCCAAGCTCCGTGGTAATTAAAAGAAGGGACAAGGCTTGAACGGATCACTGCATAAAATATGTGATGTTTCTAATAAACATAAATGAACCACATTAAGAGCTGTACTGATTATTAACGACATGAACAATCAATTTAAGAATTGTTCTGGAACCAGTTTACTGGAAAATTCTATAATTAGAACTGCAAAGAGAGCTTCAAACTAAAGAGTGGAGTGGGGGATTCACCTGAGGGGAGATCTATAAAGTTAAAGGTAAAGGACAAGGCAATGGTGCAGGTTAGTGATGTGAGGACTGATAACCAGAGTGTGACAGGATGGGACATAGCATATAAACCAGCAAAAAGGTCAGTGCAGGGAAAATGTTAAAAAGACAGCATGAAACGTTTTGTAATAAGATGGATGAATCAGAGATATGGATGCAAATCAGAAAGACAGGAAGAAAGGAAAGGAGGTAGGATAATACTGCAATGAAGTTTCTGTGAAAATCCCCTGGCCACCACACTCCGGCGCCTGTTCGGGGACACTGAGGGAGAATTCAGAATGTCCAAATTCCTAACAACACATCTTTCGGGACTTGTGGGAGGAAACCGGAGCACCCGGAGGAAACCTACACACTGGGAGAACGTGCAGACTCCGCACAGACAGTGACCCAAGCCGGGAATCGAAGCCGGGTCCTTGGCACTGTGAAGCAACAGTGCTAACCACTGTGCTATTGTGTATACAATCGGGAGGGAATTGCCCTGGGGCTCCTCAACATTGCCTCTGGACCCTATGAAGTGGTGGCACGGTGGCGTGGTTAGCACTACTGCCTCACAGCACCAAGGAGCCCGGTTCAATTCCAGCCTTGGGGTGACTGACTGTATGGGGTTTGTATATTCGCACCCTGTCTGCATGGTTTTACCCACATTGTTCAAAAAAATGCTAGTTAGGTGATTGGTCATGCTAAATTGCCTCTCAATGTCCAAAGATATTCAGGTTAGGTGGGGTTATGGGGACAGGAAGGGGGACTGGTCCTACGTGGGGTGTTCTTATGGAGGGTCAGTGCAGACCCAATGGGCCGAATGGCCTCCTTGTGACTGCAAGGATTATATGAATATGGAGTCTTATGGCATCTGGTGAAATATCGGCAAGCAAACCTGCCGCTGATTGCCATGTAGCGCCCCTCCTCAGCTGATGAATCAGTACTCCTCTATGTTAAGCACTATTTTGAGGCAGTACTGAGGGTGCAATGTGCAAAATATACTTGAGGGACTTCAATGTCGATGAGCAAAAGTGGCTCAGTAGCATCACTACTGACTGAGCTGCCCAACTCCGAAAGGACATAATAGCTAGACTGGGTCTGCGGCAGATAACGAGGGGACCAAAAAGAGGGAAAACAATATTTTGCATCACCCTCGCCAACCTGCCAGCCACAGATATGTCTATCAGTATATCTGTCCTTCTGGAGACAAAGTCCCATCTTCATGCTGTGTCACACTACCACTGCGCAAAATGAAATAGATTTTGAACAGATCTAGCACTTCAAGAGTGATTAACCATGAGGTGCTGTAGGCCTTGAGCAGCAGCAAGTGATAGACAGAGCTCGGCAATTCCACAATCAACATATCATAGATACATAGAACATACAGTGCAGAACATATCAGATCGAAGCTCTGCAGTCCTGAATGCTGGTGGACAACCAAACAACTCACTGGAGGAGGAGATTCCACAAATATCCCCATCCTCTTTTAAAAAAATAAATTTAGCATACTCAATTCTTTATTTTTCCAATTAAGGGGCAATTTAGCATGGCCAATATACCTACCCTGCATATCTTTTTGAGTTGTGTGGGTGAGACCCTCGCAGACACGGAGCGAATGTGCAAACTCCACTCGGAGAGTGACCCGGGCCGGGATCGAACCTGGGTCCTCAGCGCTGTAAGGCAGCAGTGCTAACCATCATGCTGCCCAAATAGGCCCATCCTCAATGATGGAGGAGCCAAGCACCTCATTGCAAAAGATAAGAACAAAGAACAAAGAAAAGTACAGCACAGGAACAGGCCCTTCGGCCCGCCAAGCCTGCGCCGACCATGCTGCCCGTCTAAACTAAAATCTTCTACACTTCCTGGGTCCGTATCCCTCTATTCCCATCCTATTCATTTATTTGTCAAGATGCCCCTTAAATGTCACTATCACCCCTGCTTCCACCACCTCCTCTGACAGCGAGTTCCAGGCAGCCACTACATTCTGTGTAAAAAACTTACCTTGAACATCTCCTCTAAACCTTACCCCTCGCACCTTAAATCTATGCCCCCTCGTAATTCACCCCTCTACCCTGGGAAAAAGTCTCTGACTATCCATTCTGTCTATGCCCCTCATAATTTTGTAGACCTCGATCAGGTCGCCCCTCAACCTCCTTCGTTCCAGTGAGAACAAACCAAGTTTATTCAACCTCTCCTCATAACTAATGCCCTCCATACCAGGCAACATCCTGGTAAATCTCTTCTGCACCCTCTCCAAAGCCTCCACATCCTTCTGGTAGTGTGGCGAACAGAATTGAACACTATATTCCAAGTGTGGCCTAACTAAGGTTCTACACAGCTGCAACGTGACTAGCCAATTTTTATACTCAATGCCCCAGCCAATGAAAGCAAGCGTGCCGTATGTCTTTTTGACTACCTTCTCCACCTTTTGTTGCCCCTTTCAGTGACCTGTGGACCTGTACACCAAGATCTCTCTGATTGTCAATACTCTTGAGGGTTCTACCATTCACTGTATATTCCCTACCTGTATTAGCCCTTCCAAAATGCATTACCTCACATTTGTCCAAATTAAACTCCATCTGCCATCTCACTGCCCAAGTCTCCAAACAATCTAAATCCTGCTGTAGCCTTTGACAGTCCTCATCGCTATCTGCAATTCCACTAACCTTTGTGTCGTCTGCAAATTTACTAATCAGAGCAGTTACATTTTCCTCCAAATCATTTATATATACTAAGCACAGCAATGGTCCCAGCACTGATCCCTGCGGAACACCACTAGTCACAGCCCTCCAATCAGAAAAACACCCTTCCATTGCTACTCTCTGCCTTCTATGATCTAGCCAGTTCTGAATCCATCTTGCCAACTCACCTGTGATCCCGTGTGACTTCACCTTTTGTACCGGTATGCCATGAGGGACCTTGTCAAAGGCCTTACTGAAGTCCATATACACAACATACACTGCCCTACCTGCATCAATCATCTTAGTGACCTCCTCAAAAAACTCTATCAAATTAGTGAGGCATGACCTCCCCTTCACAAAACCATGCTGCCTCTCACTAATCCATTGACTTGCTTCCAAAAGGGAGCAGATCCTGTCTTGAAGAATTCTCTCCAGTAATTTCCCTACCACTGAAGTAAGGCTCACCGGCCTGTAGTTCCCGGGATTATCCTTGCTACCCTTCTTAAACAAAGGAACTACATTGGCTATTCTCCAGTCCTCCGGGACATCACCTGAAGACAGTGAGGATCCAAAGATTTCTGTCAAGGCCTCAGCAATTTCCTCTCTTGCCTTCTTCAGTATTCTGACATCTACCCGGCAATGTGGCAAATTGCTCAGGTATGTCATGTACAAGAAAAACAGGACAAATTCAACCCAACCAATTACCACCCCATCAGACTTCTCTTGATTGTCCGTAAAGTGAAGGAAGATGTCATTAATAGTGCCATCAACAGCAGCAGAATTGTACTCTGCCACAATCTGTAACCTCATGGCCAGCCAGATTCCACACTCTACCATTACCACCAAGCCAGGTGATCAACCCAATGAAGTGTGCACGAGGGCATCCTAGGAACAGGGCGGCATGGTGGCACATTGGTTAGCACTGCTGTCTCATAGCACCAGGGATCCGGGTTCAATTCCAGGCTCAGGTGACTGTCTGTGTGGAGTTACACTTTCTCCCCGTATGTGCGTGGGTTTCCTCCGGGTGCTCCGGTTTCCTCCCATAGCCCCAAAATATGCATTTTAGGTGAATTGGCCATAATCAAATTGCCCCTTATGAAATGAAAAATGAAGGGTAGGTGGGTTTATGGGAATAGGGCATGGGAGTGGGCGTGGGTAGGGTGCTCTTTCAGAGGGTTGGTAGCAAAACTGGAGTCAATGGCAATCAGGGGGAAAACTCTCCGCTGGTTGGAGTCATGCCTAGTACAAAGGAAGATGGTTGTGGTTGCTGGAGGTCAATCATCTCAGTCCCGGGACATCACTGCAGGATTTCCTCAGGGTAGTGTCCTCGGCCCAACCATCTTCAGCTGTTTCGTCGATGACCTCCTTCCAACATAAGGTCAGATGTGGGGATTTTCGCTGATGATTGCACAATGTTCAGCACCATTTGCGACTACTCAGACACTGAAGCAGTCCATATCCAAATGCAGCAAGACCTGGACAATATCCAGGCTTGCACTGACAAGTGACAAGTAACATTCGTGTCACGCAATAGTGACCACAATTCGATTACGTTTACTTTAGTGATGGAAAGGGATAGGTATATACCGCAGGGCAAGAGTTATATCTGGGGGAAAGGCAATTATGATGCGATGAGGCAAGACTTAGGATGCATCGGATGGAGAGGAAAACTGCAAGGGATGGGCACAATGGAAATGTGGAGCTTGGTCAAGGAACAGCTACTGCGTGTCTTGATAAGTATGTACCTGTCAGGCAGGGAGGAAGTGGTCGAGCAAGGGAACCGTGGTTTACTAAAGCAGTCAAACCACTTGTCAAGAGGAAGAAGGAGGCTTATGTAAAGATGAGACATGAAGGCTCAGTTAGGGCGCTCGAGTGTTACAAGTTAGCTAGGAAGGACCTAAAGAGAGAGCTAAGAAGAGCCAGGAGGGGACATGAGAAGTCTTTGGCAGGTAGGATCAAGGATAACCCTAAAGCTTTCACTAGATATGTCAGGAATAAACGAATGACTAGGGTAACAGTAGGGCCAGTCAAGGACAGTAATGGGAAGTTGTGCTTGGAGACCGAGGAGATAGGAGAGATGCTAAATGAATATTTTTCGCCAGTATTCACACAGGAAAAAGACAATGTTGTCGAGGAGAATACTGAGATTCAGGCTGCTAGACTAGAAGGGCTTGAGGTTCATAAGGAGGGGGTGTTAGCAATTCTGGAAAGTGTGAAAATAGATAAGTCCCCTTGGCCGGATGGGATTTATCCTAGGATTCTCTGGGAAGCTAGGGAGGAGATTGCTGAGCCTTTGGCTTTGATCTTTAAGTCATCTTTGTCTACAGGAATAGTGCCAGAAGACTGGAGGATAGCAAATGTTGTCCCCTTGTTCAAGAAGGGGAGTAGAGACAACCCCGGTAACTATAGACCAGTGAGCCTTACTTCTGTTGTGGGCAAAATCTTGGAAAGGTTTATAAGAGATAGGATGTATAATCATCTGGAAAGGAATAATATGATTAGAGATAGTCAACACGGTTTTATGAAGTGTAGGTCGTGCCTCACAAACCTTATTGAGTTAGTTGAGAAGGTGACCAAACAGGTGGATGAGGGTAAAGCAGTTGATGTGGTGTATATGGATTTCAGTAAAGCGTCCAGTTACTAGTGGTGTACCACAAGGATCTGTTTTGGGGCCACTGCTGTTTGTCATTTTTATAAATGACCTGGAGGAGGGCGTTGAAGGATGGGTGAGTAAATTTGCAGATGACACTATAGTCGGTGGAGTTGTGGACAGTGCGGACAGATGTTACAAGTTACAGAGGGACATAGATAAGCTGCAGCGCTGGGCTGAGAGGTGGAAAATGGAGTTTAATGCAGAAAAGTGTGAGGTGATTCATCTTGGACGGAATAACAGGAAGACAGAGTACTGGGCTAATGGTAAGATTCTTGGCAGTGTGGATGAGCAGAGAGATCTCGGTGTCCATGTACATAGATCTCTGAAAGTTGCCACCCAGGTTGAGAGGGTTGTTAAGAAGGCGTGCGGTGTGTTAGCTTTTATTGGTGGAGGGATTGAGTTTCGGAGCCGTGAGATCATGTTGTAGCTGTACAAAACTCTGGTGCGACCGCATTTGGAGTATTGCGTGCAATTCTGGTCGCCGCATTATAGGAAGGATGTGGAAGCATTGGAAAGGGTGCAGAGGCAATTTACCAGAATGTTGCCTGGTATGGAGGGAAGATCTTATGAGGAAAGGCTGAGGGTGAGGCTGTTTTCATTAGAGAGAAGAAGGTTAAGAGGTGACTTAATTGAGGCGTACAAGATGATCAGAGGATTGGATAGGGTGGACAGTGAGAGCCTTCCTCCTCGGATGGTGATGTCTAGCACGAGGGGACATAACTTTAAATTGAGGGGAGATAGATATAAGACAGATGTCAGAGGTAGGTTCTTTACTCAGAGAGTAGTAAGGGCGTGGAATGCCCTGCCTGCAACAGTAGTGGACTCGCCAACACTAAGGGCATTCAAATGGTCATTGGATAGACATATGGACAATAAGGGAATAGTGTAGATGGGCTTTAGAGTGGTTTCACAGGTCGGCGCAACATCGAGGGCCGAAGGGCCTGTACTGCGCTGTAATGTTCTATGTTCTATGTTCTCCACTTGCCTGGATGAGTGCAGCTCCAGCAACACTCAAGAAACTCAACACCATCCAGGACAAAGCAACCCATTTGATTGACATTCTTCTACATTCACTCCCCCCATCACCGACGAACATGGCAGCCATGTGTACGATCTACAAGATGCACTGCGCGAACTCACCAAGGTTCCTTAGGCAGTGCCTTCGAAACCCACCATCACTACCATTTAGAAGGACAAGATCAGTAGATACATGGGACTCCCACCAGCTGGAGGCCCCCCTCCAAGTGACTCACCATCCTGACTTGGAAATATATCACCGTTCCTTCACTGTCGCTGGTACAAAATCCTGGAACTCCCTTTCTAATAGCACAGTTGGTGTACCTACACTACATGGACTGCAGCTGTTCAAGAAGGCAGCTCACCTTTTCAAACGTAATTAGGGATGGGCAACAAATGCTGTCCTCGCCAGCAAAGCCCACATCCTGTAAAAATTATATTTTTTTTAATGCTGCGGTGAATAATTCAACTCCTGACACCCCAAAGCCTGTCTACCACCTACCAGGCAGAAGTCAGGAGTGTGCTGGAATATTCTCCACTTGCCTGGATGAGTGCAGCTCCAAAACCACTCAAGGTGCTCACCACCATCCAGGTCAAAGCAGCCCATTTGATTGGCACCCCTTCCACAAACATTCACTCCCTCCACCATTGACACGACCGCTAGCATCTAGAAGGACAAGAGTAGCAGATACCTGGGAACACCGCCACATAGAATTCCCCTCTCAGCCACTCACCTCCGAAGTGTACCATTGTTCCTTCAGGGCCACTGGGTCAAAATCCTGGAACTCCAGGGTCACAGTGGGTGTACCAACACCACATGGGCTGCAGAGGTTCAAGAAGGCAGCTGATCGCCACCTTCTCAAGGACAATTCGGTCTGGGCAATGAATGCTGGTCTAGCCAGCAACGCCCTCATCCCTTGAATGATTTTTTAAAAATGTTTTAAATTTCAAATGGTCTCCCAGAGTCTATCACCATTTCCAGTTTACTTCAGCCCCAACCCACCACAATCATTTACAAGCAACAAGACAATGAATAAACAGTAGGCTGACTGACATCCTTGTCAGGGTGGAGGAGAAGCATTTGTACACTGCTGGGAAAGGCAAAAATCCACTTTATGCCTCCCCAACCGATTGCCCTTCATCGTACTAATTGATCCTCATGGGTTCAACCCCAGCCCGGGTCACGGTCCGTGTGGGGTTTGCACATTCTCCTCGTGGGTCTCAATCTCACAGCCCAAAGATGTGCAGGGTAGGTGGATTGGCCATGCTAAATTGCCCCTTAATTTTAAAACAATTATATTAATCGATTTTGGGCAAGTTAATAAAGAAAGATATTGTTGGAGTCTTTATCGGAAAGGCTAACTTCTTTTTTTGGATGCTGGTGATATGTCCGTTTCTAACATTTACAGCTTCCGATGCATTTCAAATGTGCAGTTTTCATGCTCAGCATCAAACAATTAAATTTCCATCTTCCCTTGAATTGGAAGATGATCTCTACAAAACCATATAATTACATCCAGCTTCAGTGCTAAAACACGGTGCTTGTGTTTGCACAGAGCATTATTAATAAGCCATTGGAACAAACAACATTGTGCAAGAAAAATTGATAAAACCTGAATTAATAGCCGAGGAACCACATTGTTTTGGAAGTTTCTGTGTAAAAAATGCTACCAGTTGAATGGCAAGAGGAATCTCTTTTCTGTTGCTAACAAGCTTCAATTGTGCCAGTTTTATATACATATTTTTCACAGATTTTTTCCGATGTGGCCGATCTATCTCAGTCACATATTTCCCAAATTTCTTTTGACAACAGGAAGGGCAATGGAATAAAGAGCATGAGACCTATTCAAATTCAAAAAAAGAATTATACAGGTTTCACATGAGAAGACCACACAGTACGCATAACAGATATAATTAAATCATACTTCAACAAGTTATTAAGATTGTTCTAAGTGACCATCCCTTTCATTATCCCCAATGAGTTAAATGCACTTTTGACTAGGCAGACGAGCAGGAGAATTGGGGAATCATTGCAATGGCATTCCACCATACAACAGCGCTTGGGATTTTCCACCTGAAGTGATGTCGGACACACATAACATTTGACCAAGTATGGGCCCATTAATAATGCTATGTGCAAACACAGAGGCCAACCTTTTAGCACTGAATCTGGATATGTCATATTGGCTGCAAATAATGCTGCAATATGGTACATTTCTCTTCAACGGTGCCCGAGCAATGCTCAGTGCAATGGATGCATGTGAGGTTCATCACATTACACAAAGTTTCAATACTTCAGCCAACACTGCGGGCCCACCTATGCTACAACTAGGAACCAAAGCGATTTACTTCTTATCACCTGAAGCACTCTTATGTTGTCATGGGAAATGTCCTCCATAGATTATATACCTCAATTATGGGAAATGGACAGGGATCAAGAGTTCAGGCAAGGCACAAGTGGCTTTACCATGAAGAAAGAACCTAGAAGGAAGATCTCAGGTATGATTCACCAGAAAAATTTCCAAGTGCGATCTTGGGCACGGCGGTGTGTTTCGCGATGGCTGCAATGCCAAGATGGAGACGGCTATTCAATGGCACTTAGCTGTTTTTTTGGACATTGGGAAGTTTCTCCCCGTTGAGGCCACACTTTAAAATATTTTGGGCATTGGGGAGCTGGACTCAGCAGCAAGATCGACTCCTCAGAGATCGGGTGCCATTTTGAGAGGCTGCCCGATCTTTAGAACTCTTTCAGGGCCCCCACTTTCAGGACCCCCGTTCACCCCTCAACCTATCTGCGGTCCTTTCATACCCCCATCACCCCACCCTCCCCTATTCATGGACATGGGCATGGCCCCCAGGCCCTGACCCTTGGCAGTACCAATCTGGAAATTGGGCACGTTGCCACTGTCAGCCTGGCACCCTGGCAGTCCTCCTGACACCCAGTCTGTGCCAACAGGGCACCCTGGAAGCAGGTGGCACTGCCAGGGTGTCAGGCTGACAGAACCAAGGTGCCGGATGCTAGTGGGAGTGCCAGAGTACTACCCCGCCCCGTCTCCACCCGGGGGGGCTCTAGTGGTCTCTGAGAACCCCCCAAGGTGCCATCTCTTGCGGAACCAATACTAATTGGTGCCCAGTTGAGGCCTCGCAGGCACAACCATTGACTCCCGGATGCTGAATGAATGCGGTGTCGAGATATTTAAATTAGCCTAATGGGTCTATTAGATGTCACTATCTGGATCATGCCCTCGCTGGTGCCTTCCGCAAGTTTTGTGACTGTGCAAAGCCCGATTTGAGCTTCTCCCGCGATTCACCCGGGTGCTATGTGGTGGGAACATCGCACCCTGGACTAAACCGATTTATGAGAGGTTATTTATTTTATCTTGAAATCATTATGTATATGTTTGGGATTTCATAATGCATCACAGGCATATCTTGATTTCAAACAGATGTGGATCAATGGTGGTGTAACTTTGAATCCACAGTAAAGGAAGTTTCTCAATTGTTCACTCTGACCAGATAAGCAGGTTCAATTCCCGCTTTGGTCACTGTCTGTGCGGAGTTCGCACGTTCTTCCTGTGTCTGCGAGGGTTTCCTCCGGTTTCCTCACACAAGTCCCGAAAGACGTGCTGTGAGGTGAATTGGACATTCTGATTTCCCCCTGTGTACCCGAAAAGGCGCCGGAATGTGGCAATTAGGGGCTTTTCACAGTAACTTCATTGCAGTGTTAATGTAAGCCTACTTGTGACAATAAAGATTATTATTATTATTATTCTGGTTCTTGTTCGGTGGATTGTTCAATTAAATGAAATGAAAATCGCTTATTGTCACGAGTAGGCTTCAATGAAGTTACTGTGAAAAGCCCCTAGTAGTGGAACTTAGTGGAGATTGCTGATCAGTAAACAAAATGGTGATGGTGGCTAAGAAATGGCAGGAAGAGTTTTATTAATTTGAATTAGTTTCAACAGTGCAATCTGAGAAAAGTTGACCAAACCAGTGCAACAACGGTCAAAATTTAAACATGAAGTTCCACCAAGTTTAAATCAAATTTCTGTCATCTTATGTTGGTTTAAAGATCGGGTGGGACAGCACGGTGGTGCAGTGGTTAGCGCTGCTGCCTCACAGCACTGCGGACCTGGGTTCGATCCTGGCCCCCGGTCACTGTCCGTGTGGAGTTTGCACATTCTCCCCGTGTCTGCGTGGGTCTCACCCCCACAACACAAAAAAATGTGCAGGGTAGGTGGATCGGTCATGCTAAATTGTGCCTGAATTGGGAAAAAAAAGAATTGGGTACTCTTAAATTTGAGGGAAAAATATAATTTTGTCTGAAGTCAGCCCCTACCCCAAAACTGACCACGCCCTCCGGTTCAAAATAATGAATTTGGTGGCAATTGCGCCAATATGCTTGCAGAGTCTTATCAGATTGAGGGTTTGTTTTGGTACACAGCCAGTAGTAGGCATGCTAAAAAGATTTTACACATTAAAAATATCTAATTTCCTAAGAAACTGACTAGTGTACACAAGGGAAATTGTTCAGTATAGGTTTTTTTGTCATTTTTCATGATTGAATATTCGGTCACTCACTGTTGAAGGGTTACGTACTTACCAAAAAATGCTTATTTTCGTCATTTACTCAATTTCAGCTGAATTAGTGAAAGTGCATGTTGAATAAATCAGAATTAACCATTAAATTCTTAAAAGGCTGATGATTGTGATGTTTCTTGGATGGTTTTATGTTAGTGATCACGCAAATGAAGTCGAAAAGATCTTGAAACCAAACCTAACCGACGCAATTTCAAGTTGAAATTGTGTCCAATTTTTCAATTGTGCCCAGATATTACTCCGCCAGCAGATAGCTGCCAATGTGCAGCCATGGGGATTTCCAGGTACAGGTTTGCTCCCTGGCTGGAAGATTGGGAAGAAAACTAAAGGACGGCTGCAGGCCTGAGAGGGATAGACTCATTGATGTTCACAGAGGAAAGACAGATTTGGTAACCTGGCATAATGAGTTTCCACCCATTCTGGGGTCATCTCTGCAGCTGCCAATTCCCAGGCACAGTGAAGAGGAAAACCTGTTCACTTAGCTTTTAAAACTGGAGTCTTTTTAAATTTGTTACCAACTGAAATTCATAACAAATGTTGTAGGACAAAGATGGGAGGAATCTTTTCACTTTAATCTCTGTCAGAATAGCGGAACCATTTCTGGTCAGGTGGTCCTCAGGTGCCGGGCATCTTGTTGGGCATTTCCAATGCATTCCCACCTGGCCCACTGGGAAGGTGTTCTTTTTCCGGGATGCTGCACACGACAAGCAGTGACCTGCCATCAAAGCCTGAGCCTCCTGAGGCACGGGTGCTCATATATGTCTCGAGTGGGAATCGCCTGCCTATAAACCCTGGGCTGGATTCTCCCAAAATGAGGCTATCTGTCCCCATGCCGGCGTAAAAACGGTGGAGTTTTACTCCAGCAATTCCTTCCAAAAGGTTGAACTAATTCAATGCCCTGCAGGGGGCTATCAGGGACCCGGAGTGAATCTCGCAGCTTTAGCTGTGGATACGGGCCCCCGCACTTCCGGTTCAGAGTCTGCGGATGCGCACAACGGTGGCCTCCAGCGGCCGTGCCTTGCTCCATGGCAGACTCAGACCGCGGAGCCACGCCGAAAAAAGAGACCCCCGATCGGCCACGCGCCCGAGCATGCGACCCCGCACATTTGATCGCCGGCCGCCCCAAGGCCCCCCTGGTCTCCGATTCACCCGCCCCCGACCAGGACGGCCGCGGACTGAGTCCGCAGCTGCGACGCCAGCATCCCGACCGGCACTAGGTGGTTAATTCCACGCAGTCGGGAAATCAGCCAGTCAAGAGCGGAGGATTGCTGGGCGGGCCTCTGGCAATGGGCCCCCGCAATGATGCCGATTTTCGGGGCCTGGAGAATCGCCGAACCAGCACTGGGCCCGATTACGGCATGGAAGTGGATTCTCCGTCCCCGCCCACTATGTTTGGGTCTCATCTCCTTCCAGCTGGATTTTAGTGTTCATCCCCTCTTCCCCATGGAGGGAACTGGCTGAGGAAAGGGAAGCTGGTGTTGCTCCTGCTGCTTTAGTGCTGTTGGCAGTATGCCCTCTGCTCTGGCCCCTCAACAGAGGTGGAGCTACATAAGTTGCTCCCATGCCTTGGTGAAGGCTGGCAGCAGGAATGTGCCGCTGAAGGTGAGTGAAGCACTACATAGATTAAGTGCCTTACAAGAAGTTGGCAATCATCCATCAAGTAGCCATGATGTGGAGATGCCGCAGTTGGACAGGATGGGCACAGTAAGAAGCCTTACAACACCAGGTTAAAGTCCAACAGGTTTGTTTCGAATCACTGCTTTCGGAGCGCTGCTCCTTCCTCAGGTGAATGTTGGACTTTAACTTGGTGTTGGAAGGCTTCTTACGGTATCTATCAAGTAGTGAGAGCAGTCTCGAAGAGTTGAAAAGTTCAAAACGGGAACCTCACATCTGGCCATGGCGGAAGCTCTTAGGAATAATTACTCAAACCCTTCCCAGCCTGTCATTTTCACTGTTGAAGCCGTTCCCACTGTTCAGCTGCCTCAGTGACCCTGGCAAGGCGCAGACACTGTGTGGAACTCATGTGTTGCTGGAAACGAAGGAATCCCGGGACCTTAAGGCTCGTAATTCCTACTGGACACAGGGTGATTCTCCGCTGGACTGTGAACACACCCCAGAGAAAGTCACCAGGGGGTGGGAACGTCAGGATCCCTACCCAATGTCAATTTCAAAACTTACTCAACATGCTCCATTTCATAATATACACCAGTATATCATGGTGCAAAGCACACACACTGATGGACACACAGTGGGACCAATCAACACACACAACACCGCAGCCAATCACCAGTTAGAGCACATGCACTATAAAGACAGGGGGCATCAGAGTTCCCGCTCATTCTAGCTGCAGTCTCCTAGTAGGACAGAGCTCACAGCCTGCAGCACAGATCTTCACCATGTTCTGAGTGCATAGACTGGTTATGACAAGGCATGGGTCTTTAGTTCAATCTAATATCGTGTAAACCCACAGTGAAAGTACGTTCAACAGTTTCTGATTTAATAAAATAGTGTTGCACCAATTTATGTGTTGGTGACCTGTAAGTGTTCCACGGATCCAGAGCATCCGACACATCATGATACCAGGAGTTAAGGGATATTAGAACTTCTTAGACCTACCTGCAAGTGATCTGCCTTCCACCAGCATACAGTCATCCTGCAAAATGGACAGCGACCGCCCGCCGCCGCCGCTCCGCATCACCGGTAACCTCGGGGCCAACTGGAAGATATTCAAACAACTCTTCCAACTCTACCTTGAAGCCACAGACTGGGAGGATGCCTCGGACACCAGGAAGATCGCTCTCTTCCTATCCACGGCCGGGGAACATGCCATCCACATTTTCAATTCTCTCACCTTTGTGGATGATGAAGAGAAAACAAAGTTCAAGACAGTTCTCCTCAAGTTTGACACTCACTGCAGCATTAGAGCACACTCACTATAAAGACAGGGGGCATCGGAGTTCCCGCTCATTCTAGTTGCAGCCTCCTAGTAGGACAGAGGTCATAGCCTGCAGCACAGATCTTCACCATGTGCTGAGTGCATAGACTGGTTAGGACAAGGCATGGGTCTTTAGTTCAATCTAATATCGTGTTAACCCACAGTGAAAGTATGTTCAACAGTTTATGATTTAATAAAATAGTGTTGCACGATTTTAAGCGTTGGTGACCTGTATGTGTTCCACGGATCCAGAGCACCCAACACATCACTCCGGACCCTGGGCGTGATTCTCCGACCCCACCGCCGGGTCGGAGAATCGCCGGGGGGCGGCTTGAATCCTGCCCCGCCAAATTCTCCGGCATCGAAAATTCGTCGGGGGCAGGAATCGCACTGCGCCGGTCGGCGGGACCCCCCGGCTATGGGCCGAAGTCCCGCTGCTGTCATGCCAATCCCTTCGGCGTGAATCAAACCACCTCTCTTCCCGGCGGGACTGGTGGCGCGGGCGGGCTCCGGGATCCTGTGGGGTGCGGGGAGTGATCTGGCCCCGTGGGGTGCCCCCACGGTGGCCTGGCCCGCGATTGGGGCCCACCAATCCGTGGGCGGGCCTGTGCCATGGGGGCACTGTTTTCCTTCCACCTCAGCCATTGCCTACGCGATGGCCGATGCGGAAGTGATCCCCCCCCCCCCCGCGCATGCGCGGGGATGACGTCAGCAGCCGCTGACGCTCCCGTGCATGCGTGGCCTTCCGCCGACCGGCGAGGTCCCTTCGGCCCCGTCTGGAGTGGCGCCAAAGGCCTTTCCCTCCAGCCGGCGGAGCGCAAACCACTCCGCCGCGGGCCTAGCCCCTCAAGGTGAGGGCTTGGCCCCTAAAGGTGCGGGGAAATTCCCGCCACTCCATCCTGCCGGGATCCCCCGCCCTGCCGGGTAGGGGAGAATCCCGGCCCCTATCTCCATAGGGCTGGGAAAAGTCTGCCCTATGTTTCAGAATGGAAGTTGACTGCGTCTCTAATACTTGCAATCCGTTAGCTGGTGCTGTTGAGGGAGTGTGTTCTGGGCTTTTGACCCAGTTTTGGATGTTTCACTTTGAAAAAAGAGAACTATCTTTTAAAATTTTGCGTTGAACATTTAATTCATGGGGCGGCATGGTAGCACAGTGGTTAGCACTGTTGCTTCACAGCACCAGGGTCCCAGGTTCGATTCCCGGCTTGGTGCACTGTCTGTGCGGAGTCTGCACGTTCTACCCGTGACTGCGTGGGTTTCCTCCGGGTGCTCCGGTTTCCTCCCACTGGTCCCGAAAGCCGTGGGGCGGGATTCTCCGACCTCCCGCCGGGTCGGAGAATCCCCGGTGGGTGGCGTGAATCCTGCCCCGCCGCTCTGATGCCGGCTGCTTTATTCTCCGGCGCCAGTTTTCAGGCGGGGGCTGGGTTTACGCCGCGCCGGTCGGGGGCCATTGGCAGCGGCCCCCCAGCAATTCTCCGGGCCCCGGTGGGCCGAGCGGCCGTCAGTTCCTGGCCAGGTCCTGCCGGCGTGAAATGGACATGGTCCCACAGAGCATGACCTGACTGGGTAGGCCGTCTAGTGGAGTCCTCGGGGAGGCGCGGAGGGATCCGGTCACAGTGGGGGGGGGGGGGCACGGTGGCCTGGCCTGCGATCGGGGCCCACCGATCTGCGGGCAGGCCTGTGCCGTGGGGGAACTCCTTCCTACCGCGCCGGCCTCTGTAGGGCTCTGCCATGGTCGGCGTGGAGATGCACATGCGCAGGAACACGCCGGCTGGTCTGCGCATGTGCGGAACCACGGCGGCGGTTCTGCGCATGCACCAACTCGCACCGGCCCTTCAGCGCCGGGTGGCACGGCGCCAACCCCTCTGCCGCCGGCCTAGCCCCCGGAAGTGCAGAGGAATCCACAACTTCCGGTTGGCCTGACACCGGAGTGTTTCGTGCCATTCTTGGCGCCGGCACGGGCTATCCCGCCAATTGCGGGAGAATCCCACCCGTGCTGTTTGGTAATTTGGACATTCTGAATTCTCCGTCCGTGTACCTGAACAGGTGCTGGAATGTGGCGAATAGGGGATTTTCACAGTAACTTCGTTGCAGTGTTAATGTAAGCCTACTTGTGACAATATGGATTATTATTATTGTAAAGAACCCGATCAACAAATACGGGCCAACAATACTGTTGAACAGAAACAGCTCGTGGTTTTGGTGTAATTGCAAAGTTTTCATAAATGATAAATGACGCATAGTATACTGATTATTCGAAGGACAGACAGTTGATGGCAGTGCTCCTGGGTGAGGGAGGGGCAAACAGCTAAAATTTCCACCTCGTATTGTTATCCAGGAGAATGGAAAGTGTGGCCACCCGGCAAGGTGCAGATAGGGTTTGAGCTCCGATGCCCTTACGGCTGACCCTGCATCATTCACTTTCTAGACTCACAATTGAAACCGATCATGTTACTTGTGGGATGCTGGGGCTTGTAGAAATAGGCTCATATATGGAGGATGGGAAGCAAGACTTAATTTCTTAGTTCATAAAGGAAATGCATTCAGTGAAGAGAATATGAATTTGGAACCAGGTCATGAATTTCCTGAAGCGTGAGTAATGGTGCGTTTATGTTATAGCTCACACGAGAGAGGCTTCGCAAAGATGTGATACATTGTGAAGAATTTTTTTTTTTATTCATGGGGATAGGGGTAACTCATAATTACTGATGAAGCCTTCCCCATGAATGATGAAAGCTTTTCTGGTCTTTTCTAGTCAGTCGTAAACATTTTTCAAAGCCCCCAGCAGCTTTATTATCCCCAAACGACCAGGCCAAAATCGGAGGGATCAGTCCCTTTGTCACCAGGATTTAGCATGTTGTCTCTCTCTCAGTTGAGGCTATCAGTTTGTGATTCAGCTCCTATTAAGGATTCATTAGGTCAAGGGAATGAACAACGCAACTTTCAATCAGAGGGGAATTAGCTGGATCACATTCTTGGCTTCCCAGTAGGTAGTCTCCCATGTGGAGAAGCCCTGGATGCCTGAAGGAGTTGTCCGCTGCATTCACAGACCACGTGTGGCACCATTGAAAAGCTAGGACACAGAGGCTGCAAAGTAAACATGGGATTTGCGTTGATTGTCTTGCAATAACAGTATGTATGAGGGCATTGTAGCTAAAAAGTGCCTGACACAAAAGCTCTTCTCTTTAGTACTGGGTGCAATTCTACTGCTGTTTTCCAGCATTCTTGTGCTGGAAATGTTTTGGTCAACAGATTATAGCAGCGTCCTTCTGTCTAGGCTAAAGATCGCTGCAAAATTATGTTGTGACAACCTGCACAGGTGTGGACATTTGCCAAGGCTCAGCTAAGAATTTTAGTTTTCACAAAATTGGCCGAAGGTTGAAGATGAGAGGCCATTTTCTTTGTCTGTCAGATACCCATACCCAACAAGCAAACATCGCATGGTGGGCGTTACGGCCCACCCCACATCAGAATGTTTTTGCCAGGGTTGCGGGAGGGGCCTGTGAAGTATAACGGGTGACTAGCCCTGACAACCCACCCTCAACCTGGCCCCCATGATACAGGAGGAGGGGGAAGAAAACACACACAATAGGCTGCCCAACCTATCAACCGAGACCCTTAACTGCCTAATTAAGTGGCATTTAAGGGCTCATTCTACTTCCACATCCATATTATGTTGCGCAGTGAAATGTGGATGAAAGTGAGAAGCCCGGTTTTCACATTCTTAGGTGAAAAGGGGAAGTATGTGGGGTACCTCCTTTTGGGGGGGTTCCCTGGTTACATCTGGGGTACCACCTGCAAGATGATACATCCCCACTGGCCTCAAAAAACACAATGCCTCACTGCCCTTTCACTGCTCCCTCGGGTGCTCGATCCCTGCCTGCCCAGAAAGTGTGCTCTCAACTCGCTCGAGTCCCCGTGCAGTCTCTTTTGTGAGCCGCCTTGCTGTCCCAGCAGTGTCCACTACTGAGTTCTAGCGTAAATGGATCGGAAAGATCTGCCAGACAATCAGATTGGCCAGCAGCTTTCAAGGATGGGACCCCCTTCCACTGAGGGATGGAAGTCTGACCCTCAGCTTGTTCAGGCCGGCGGCTTTGTAATGTCGCTGTGGGGCAGCCTTTTTTTAAAGTTGATAGAGGGGGAGTGGTGAACAATATGTCCCCCTACCCATAAAATTCACTCCCACATCCAGACCCAATAATCAGACATCACATTCAGCCAGATTCTTTCCTCGCTTGATATCTATAAACATGCACCTTTTATATGGCATCATAGAGATTCTTCCTCTTGACGCCTCTGCCTGAAGGCAGGAAGGACCCACAATACCACAACCTCCCCCAATGGGAGGCCCCAAGCAAACCCGCACAGGTTTGCTTGTCATGCTCCCTGTGTGACGACAGGCCCACCTGCTGCTGGTTCAGTGCCAGTGGTGGTGGGATCATAGAATAGAATAGAATAGAATTCCTACAGCGCAGAAGGTGGCCATTCGGCTCTTTGGGTCTGCACCGGGATGAGTCCCGTAGACACTGCAAGGGAGGAGGTCCTTAAATGGATGTTTCCATCATGGACTTAAGCAGGGTTGAGGCAGGAAGCTAGCATTCTCCCGCCCAATTAAATGCCCTCCCCAATTTCCCCACAGATAAAGCATAATCCCCCCATTTATTGTCCTTCTATAGTTACTTTGTTTGGAGAAGAGGTGGTTACAAAACACCTGCTCTCCATGTCAGAAGATATTTAACAGTCCCAAAGTTGAACATTTAGGCAAGGTGAGGCAGCAAGTTATATTAGTGGCACATTAGACTAATCAATATTCATTGCTTTCTGGTGGAGTGAGACCAAATACTGGAACAGTATGTTACTTTCCAACAAGTGCATTTTGTGTAATTAAAAGCTTAAATCAAACTTAAAGAAGTGCATTTCGCTTGTTCGATTTCAGCTGGCACTGATATAAGTGATAACGCTAAACGTATTCTAAATGCATCATGTTCAGTGGTGTCTAGAGCACAGACACTGGCCGTTTGACACAACTGGTCTACACCAGTGTTAATGCCCCACAAGAGCTTCTTTCCTTCCCTCCTTATCGAACCCTATTGGCTTATCCATCTAGTCATTCCTCACCCATCTTTCCCTTAAATGCATCAATGCTATTTACCTCAATTGCTCATCGTGAAAGAAAATTCCACATTCTTACCAGTCTGAAGACAAAGAGGATTTTTCTGAATTACTCATTGAATTTATTAGTGACAATTTAATATAGCTTCTAGATATAGACTTCCCCATAAGTGGAAACATTATCTCTATCTTATCTAACCTTTACTTTATCTTCAAGTCCTCCATCAAATTTCCTCGTTACTCTTTTCCAAAGCCTCTCTTGATAAGTATATCCTGAATCATAGAATCATTGAATCCCTACAGTGCAGAAAGGCATTCAGCCCATCAAGTCTGCTTCGACCCTCTGAATGAGCACTCTACCGAGCCCCACATCCTTGCCCCCTTGTTGGTGAACCTGGAGGAGATTAGTGTCTTCCCGGTGCTTCTGTAGGAGTAGGAGCTTCCCTGGTATCTGAAGTGACACCTGTCACTTGGCCAGTAAGGAACCGAGAGAGAGAGAGGAACCCAGTAGGGATCGACCGGGTAGTCTTCATGTCATTTGTGTAAATGAAATTTCGTTCTTACTTTACTCGGTGTGGGCTCCCCGTTTCCTTATTAAAATTATGTTGTCCCATATGCCGCGGCCCTGGAGCACACATTGGGTGGCCCCATGTGCCTGCTTGCGTCCCAGGCCCGGGTCAACCTGGCTATCCCCCTCACCCTCCTCGTCAGATAAGGTCTGACGTTCTGCCTCCTCCTCCTCCAACATGTCCCCCCTCTGCTGTGCGATGTTGATTAGGGCGCAGCAGGCCTGCAAGATGTTAGAGAACTTCCTGGGGCTATATTGAACAGCCCCACCAAAGTGGTGCAGACATCTGAACCTCTTGAGGATGCCAATGCACCGCTCAATAATGCTCCTAGTTTCTTCGTGGGCATTGTTATAATGGTTCTGTGCATCGGTCTGGGGCCTCCAGACAGGCATCATTAGCCAAGACCTCAGCGGATAACCCTCGTCACCCAGGAGCCAACCCCTCACCTGAGGGAATGCCTCAGAGGTGTTGGGAACTGACGAGTTACACCAGGATATAACCATTGTGCGTGATGCCTGGGTTTCGGGCGCAGACGTACATAATGTGCAGCTGGTGGTTACACACCAACTGCACATTCAGGGAGTGGAAGCCCTTCCTATTGATGAAGGGCAACCCCTCATACACCTGTGCTCATAAGGGGACATGTCTCGCATCTATCACCCATGTGAGTGATGATGGCGAATCCCGCTGTCCGCGCATCCTGGTGGGCTTGGTTCTGACTGAAGTTAATGTAGTTCGCTGTCCGGGCATAGAGGGCATCCGTAATGGCGCAGATGCACCTGTGTGCCGTTGACTGTGATATCTCAGGCAGGTCCCCACTCGGCGCCTGGAAAGACCCGAAGCAAAGAAGTTCAGGGTGACCGTCGGCAGGGCGACGGTCACTTTGATGGGAGTGGCTGTCCTCCTCCATACTCCTGTGGTTCCAGGTGCACCATCATCTGGCACATTTGTTGCACGGTCCCTCTGGTTCGCCAAAGTCTTCGGCGACACGTTCAGTCCGGCAGGTCCTTGAAAGACAGGAGCCACCTTCACGGCCTTTTGGACAGCCAGTTCACCAGCCTCACCGGCTGGCCCTGCTGTACTGGGGCAGGCTCCCATTGTGCAGAGTTCTCCCTGAGGACCGCCTTTGCCTCCAGCCTCAGTGTAGAGTGTAAACATTCCTGGCTGTATTCCAAAATTAATTCTCTCCAGGGGGAGACGAGAAGGCATGTCAGCAAGATAGGTATTGCCTAGCCCATCCAGATCCAACAGGTTACATGGTGACCCTGAGTTGCACTCCAGCTCCACACTCCACATGTCCTTCCCCAAACCCACACTCACCCCTCAGCCGTCCCCACCAATACGTTGTCTTCCACACTGCACCTCTGCCCCATCAGTGAGTGTCACCGCTATCCTCATCACCCGTCTCTGTCAACATGAGTTCCAGTGGCTGCTGCACCCCTTGTCAGCGATAGGCTCTGCAGCTCCTGTCCTGTTACCTCCAGTGGAGTCTACTGTGGATTTCCTCGCTGGGTGAGCTGGGTGTTATTCTGCCAGCAGGGTGGCACCTGGTTGTAGGGTGGAGGAGGTCACTATGTGGGTGGGCTAACTGATAGTGTCGCTGGTGAGGCCTCTTCCCTGAGAGGTACAGTGTGCCAGGGAGGGTGCCAAAGGCCACGGTGCAGGTATTCTTTGTTTGTGGTCAGTTCTGCTGTTCCCCTCCAATGACCCAAATGACCAGAGGCTCTGTTAACATTTACAGGACACAGTGAGCAGTCAGCAGAGCCAGAGGCCTGTAACTTAAAGCCAATGGTTTCTTTTAAAACACAAATCGCAGCAAAGGCAGCCAGAGCATCACAGAGCTGTCCTATCACTGGTACCACCTCTGTCCAGAATGACGAGGCTGAGGCGAGTCCTGACCTGACATCCCATTAGTAACTCCACCGGTGCCACTCCCGTGGTGGTATGAGGGGTCGTCCGGTAACTGAAAAGAATAAAGAACAATACAGCACAAGAACAGGCCCGTCGGCCCTCCGAGCCTGTGCCGGTCATGTTCCCAAACTTTGCGAAAACCCTCAGCACTTCCTAATGCTGTATACCTCTATACTCATCCTATCCATGTATTTGTCAAGATTCCTTTTGAATGACGTTAATGTATCTGCTTCCCCAACCTCCCCTGGCAGCGCGTTCCAGGCACTCACCACCCTCTGTGTAAAAAACCTGCCCCTCACATCTCCTCTAAACTTTGTCCCACGGACCTTAAACCTATGCCCCCTGGTGACTGACCCCTTCGTTCTGGGAAGGAGTGTCTGCCCGTCTACTCTATCTATACCCCTCATAATCTTGTAGACCTCTGTCACATCACTCCTCAACCTCCATCGTTCTAATGAAAACAGTCCGAGTCTATTCAGCCTCTCCGTATAGCTGTATCCCACTATACCCATCCTCTCCAGACCAGGTTGACGTCTGGAATTTTACTGACGGGGCATTATGGATTCCTGGAACAGTCGTGCAACCCACCAGGCTGGGCGGGTATATGGTGCAGTTGCAAGGAAAGGACTCATATCGACACATGGACCATTTCGTGAGCCGCGTGCCACAGATACCCAAGGACCAACCACGAATCCCGAGACCGGTGGTGTCCCTCCCTCCAGAGCAGTTGCCAGTGGTACCCAGTGAGGTGGCTGGGCCCGGTGACTCGGAATTGCAGGAGATCGACCAGTTCGACCAGGAGTCGGACATTGCGTTTTTGCCAACGGACATTGACGCAGGTCCAGGGGTGAGCGCCGTGCAACAGGCAACAGCACTTCCCAGGCAATCAACCAGGAAGCGTCGCTCCCCAGTCCGTTATACCCCGGAGTGGCGGATGCTGGATAATCAGCCTTTAGCGAAGAGGGCAAATGATTTCACCCTTTCCATCAATATGGGTGATGTTTCAGACTTGGGTGGGTAGGGGGGAGGGGGTGGTTAGAACCCTACAGGAGGCCTAGGATCTGCAACATTAGAGCCCTTGTGGCCTCACCTGAATATGGTCTAACCAAATGAGAGGGCGGGGCTAACCCCTCTATTCAAAGATTGCTGGGATATAAATACCCTGGCCCTGGTGAGGGCCGGGTGTGGAAGGCCCGTCAGGGAATAGGAGGAGTGTATAGTAACCTTAATAAAACCACATTTTTTGCTACAGACATCGCTTCCAAGTAGTCTCTTGCCTGAGACTTTACAGCTTGCCTGGGACTCCACATGCTGCTTGCAGTCAGTGTCTCATGGCAGAGATCACATGACGATAGCAAGCCAGGTCGTACCTTCAGTACTGATTAAATTTCATTCCAAACATCCACAATATTTTGCTTTCATATTAGAACTTCATTTTAGTATTTATTGGGATTATCCTGCATTCTGGAAATAGGGTAGCTTGACATAACAAACAGTCCTTTGAAAGAAGTAGAGTTTCTGAGAGGCAGTAGATAAGCATAGAAACATAGAAAATAGCAGCAGGAGGAGGCCCTTCAGCCATTCGGCCCTTTGAGCCTGCTCCAACATTCATTATGATCATGGCTGATCATGTTCAACGTCCTGATACCGCTTTCCCCTCATATCCTTGAGCACTTTAATCCCAAGAGCTAACTCCTCTTGAAATTACACAACATTTTGGTCTCAACTACTTTCTGTGGTAGCGAATTCCATAAATTCACCACTCTCTGGGTGAAGGGATTTCTCCTCACCTCAGTCCTAAAAGATTTACCCCCTATCGTCAAAGTATGACCCCTAGTTCTGGACTCCCCCACCACCGGGAACGTTCTTTCTGTATCTACCCTGTCTAATCCTGCTAGAATTTTATTAGTTTCTATGAGATCCCCTCTCACTCTTCTAAACTCCAATGAATATAATCCTAACCAATTTTGTCTCTACTCATGTGACCCATCATCCCAGGAATCAGCCTTTGCTGCACTTCCTCCACAACAAGAACATCCTTCCTCAGATAAGGACTGCAAAATTGCAAAACTCCAGGCGTGGCCTCACCAATGCTCTATATAATTACAGTAAAGCATCTCTATTCCTGTACTCAAATCCTCTCACTATGAATGGCAACATACCATTTGCCTTCTTTACTGCCTGCTGCACCTGCACGCTTACTTTCAGCGGCTTATGCGCGAGGACACCAAGGTCTTGCTGAGTATCCACCTCTCTCAATTTGCACCCATTCAAATGATCTGCCTTCCTATTTTTGCTACCGAAGCAGATAGCCTCACATTAATCCACGTTATACTGCATCTGCCATGCATATGGCCACTCACTCAGCCTATCCAAATCCTGCATCTCTGCCTCCTCCTCACAACTCACCGTCCCACACAACTTTGTATCATCTGTAAATTTAGACATAATGGCCGGGATTCTCCGAGCCCGCGCCAGGTCGGAGAATCGGCGGGGGGAGCGCGTGAATCCCGCCACGCCGCTACGACGCCATGCCACCGATTCTCCGGCGACCGGAGAATTGGCGGCAATCACGCCAGCGCGGTCGCGCGCCGCCGGTCGGGGGCCGTTGACAGTGGCCCCCGCGGCAATTTCCCACCAAGTCCCGCCGGCGTCGTTTGCGTATGGTCCTACCTGGCGGGACCTCGGCGTTCTGGCTGCGGGGGCCATCTTGTTGGGGGGGCACGGGGAGCCGACTCCGGGAGGGGAGGGGGGCGGGCTCCACGGTGACCAGGCACGCGATCGGGGGCAACCGATTGGCGGGTGCGCTAATTCCGGGGGGGGGCCAATGTTCCTCCGCGCCCGGCCCTTGTAGAGCTCCACCATGTTGCCCGCGGGTCGGCACGGAGACAGCCGTGGCGCACATGTGCGTATCCGTGACGGCCATGTCGGGACGGCTGTGCACTGCTCCGGTGCCGTTCTATCCCCAGGGATGGGGAGAAGAACTGAGCCTGGAGGTCCGTTGATGCCAGCATCGCTCACGCCTGTTTTGACTCCAGCGTCAACACTTGGCCGGGATTTCGGAGAATCCCGGCCAGTACATTTAGTTCCATCGTCCAAATCATTAATATATAATGTGAACAGTTGGGGTCCGAGCACAGATCCCTGCAGTATCTCACTAGTCTGCCAATCAGAAAAATACCGAGTTATTCCAAATAATTGTTTCCTGTCTGTTAACCAGCTTTCTATTCATCTCAAGACAGTACCCACAATCCCATGGGCTATAACTTTACATATTAATCTGCTGTTTGAGATCTTGTCGAAAGCCTTCTGAAAGTCTAAATAAATCACATCCACCGGTTCTCCCTGGTCAACTCTATAAAAAATTCCCAGTAGATTTATCAAGCATGATTTTCCTTTCGTAAATCGATGCTGACTTTGTCTGCTTATACCACTGCTTTCCAAATGCTGTACTATGAAATCCTTGATAATGGACTCTAGCAACTTCACTACTACCGACATTAGGCTCATTGGTCCATAGTTTCCTGTTTTCTCTCTACCTCCCTTTTTGAATAGCGGGGTTACATTCGCTACCCTCCAATCTGTAGGAACCATTCCAGAGTCCAAAGAATTTTGGAAAATGACCACCAATGGATCTACTATTTCTAGGGCCACTTCCCTAAATACTCTGGGATGAAGATTATCAGGCACTGGAAATTTGTCCACCTTCAATCCCATTAATTTCCCCAAAACCATTTCTTTACTGATACTAATTTCCTTCAGCTCCTCACTAAAACTTGTATTTCTCATAACTCACAGTATATTATTCATGTCTTCCTTTGTGCAGACAGAAGCAAAGTACGAATTCAGTTCCTCAGCCATTTCCTTATTCCCTGTTATGAATTCACCAAGAAGGTTTTGAAAGAGAAGACCACTATACCTAACAAAACCATTCCTTTTTCATAGGTTAATTTAAGGAGGGACATATCTACATTGGAGGCAGTTCAGAGAACGCTCACTAGGTTGATTCCTTCGATGAAGGTTTTATTTTATGAGGGAAGTTGTTGAGCAGATTGGGTCAATACTCACTGGAATTCAGTGAAATGAGGGGTGACCTTATTGAAAGATAAAATTCTGAGGATGCGTGACAGGATAAATGTTGAGAGGATGTTTCAATATGAGGGGTCTCCTATTTAAGACGGAGATGAAGAGAAATTCTTTGAGAGTTGTTAAAGTTTGGAATTCTCGACCCTAAAGAGATACGTGCCACCACTTAACTCATTAATGTGTATTGTACAGGTATCCTGAAGTAATTCTGTCAATGTCTGAATAAACCAGAGGGCATATTATTGTATAGACCTGTCAAGGTTTCCAAAGTCAACACTGCTGCTGCTCCCGACAGCATTTTACAATCCAGTAAGGTCTAATCATGGAGCAGGCGCAAGAGGATGGCAAGCCAGCGCTAAAGACTGAGCCGGATGAACCCTGATAATGATCCTGGCTGAAACCACTTTGCAGACAACAAAAAATCATAATCATACTTTTGTAAATGAGACATTAATTTCAGTGCCTGAGCTTCGAGCAGTGTGCAAATACATTGTAATTAACATTGTCCTCTGCAGTACCTCAACTATTATCAACATCGATCCCAGCCTTAACCTGCCACTATTTTATACTGTATTATCAGAAGCAAGTTCCCTGAACAAAGCTGAGAAAAAGTTCGACAACATCAGGTGAAAGTCCAACAGGTTTGTTTGGAACCACTAGCTTTCGGAGCATAGCTTCTTCACCTGATGAAGAAAGCTAATGGTTTGAAACAAACCTGTTGGACTTTAACCTGGTGTTGTAAGACTTCTTACTGTGCTCATCCCAGTCTAACACCGGCATCTCCACATCAAGAAAAAGTTTAACCGAGTGATTAGTCTCTGTGGCCAGTGCATTTTATCATTGTAATTGTACAACATATGAAGATATGAGCGTATGAACTGGGAACTGGAGTAAACCATTCAGCTCCTTGTGTCTGCTCTCCCATCTGATAAGATCATGGCTGATCTGGTTGTCGTCTAAACACCACTTTCTTGTTTGCACCACCCCCCCCCCCCCCCGCCATAATCTTTGACCACCTCAAAACATCTGTCTAACTCAGCCTTGAATTAATTCAATGGCCCAGTCTCCACTGCTCTCTGAGGAAGAGAATTCCACAGACTAACGGACTTCTGAAAGAAAAAAACTTCTCCTCATCTCCATCTTAAAAGGGAGATCTCTTAGTCTTCAACATCCTCCCGGTATCTACCCTGTCAAAATCCCCTCAGGATCTTATATGTGTCAATAAGATCATTTGTCAGTCTTCTAAACTCCAATGGGTATTGGCTCAACCTCTTCAACCTGTCATCATAAGATAAACTCCCCATCCCAGGACTGAGTCAACTGACCCCCTCGCTGATCTGTTTCTAACACAATTATATCCTTGTTCAGATAACCAGACCAAAACAATGCATGATATTCCAGAAGTGGTCTCCCAAGGTCCTGTACAGTAAAACCTCCCTATTTTATGTTCCATTCCTCGTAAAATAAATGCCAACTTTCCATTTGCCTTCCTAACCATTTGCTGTATCTGCATACTAGTATTTTGTGATTCATGTACCAGGAGACAAAGATCCGAGTTTTGCAATTTCTCTCCATTTCAATAACAAACTGCTTTTCTATTCTTCCTGCCAAAGTGGACAAGTTTGCATTTTCCCACATTATACCCCATCTACCAATTTTTTGCCCACTTACTTAATCTGTCTACACCTCTTTGTGGATTCTCCACCAACTTACTTTCCTACCCATCTTGACATCATCGTCAAATATTGCTACCATACATTCAGTTCGCTCATGCAAGTAATCAATGTCAGTAGTAAATAGTTGGGGTCCCAGCACTGATTCCTGTGCTACTCCACTTCCCAACCAAAAAAAGACCCAATTATTCCGACTCTCTGCTTATTGCCTACATTTAAATCTGATCTGATTATGGCCTCATTGCCACTTTTCTGTCTGCCCCTTTAATGCTTGACATCCTTGGTGATCACAAATCTATGTAACTCAATTTTTTCAATATTCAATATCCCTACCTCCACTGTTTTTTTGGGCAAGAGAGTTCACATATCTACTCTGAGAGAAAAAAATTCTCTTCACCCCACCTTAAATGGAAGGCTCCTTTTTAAACTGAGCTAAGTGCTAGCATCTCCCACAAGGGGAATCAACCTCTTGGCATCCACCCGGTGAAGTCTCCTCAAGATCTTGGCTACAATTTAATCACATGATTTCTAAGTGTAATTTCAGGCGAATTTGGCGGCGTGTTTCCCGCAGGCTTTTAGGTGAGATACACACCTGTATTCACCCATACTTAGGGCATGATCTAATGGCTGTGTTGCACCTGGCGCGGATCCGTGTGAGCCAGTTAAATCGCAGGAGGGGCCCGAAATTGGGATCTGCGCCAGGCACCGATCAGTTTGCGATCTAACCGGCCCACTCCAGTTGGCGGGATCCGGATCCCGCCTCGGCATGGTGAGAAACCAATAATCACCAATTAAGGCCAATCTCCGTATCGTTAATGGGACAGACCCCATATCCAACAGCCTCTCATGATCTAACCGGTTCCCCAGCGAGCGGTCACACATACCAGGGGCAACCCCAGCTGCTGCCTATACATCCCACCGAATACCCCCAGGACACAGCCCTGTCTGTGGTAATATGGTGGTGGTCACTGTAACCTTCTCTGACCGTGGCAGCCTCTAGCTACACAGCTGCAGGCTATTGCCAATAAGGAATTGGCATTGTTAGTTATATGGGCACTTCCCAGCTCTCAATGGATTCTCGTGGATAGATGTGCATGTCGCAGGCGAGTGTTACTGACTAGCATCCCAATCAGGCTTTGAGGCCTAGACACCTTGCCTGAACACTAGAGGCGACAACATCGCAGAGGTAACAGTCAATAATCAAACACCCAAGAACTGTACCCAGCACTGGGGATAACCCTGTGACCATAGAGTGTGTGAATTGGGGGTGTACCCGAGCCCAGTCCAAGTAATGTTCCTGGAATGCATCTGGGTCTGGGGTCTGGGCCCCTGCTGTGGTGGAGTGTGGGTGTCCAGAGCGGGGTACCCCAGCACAGCTGGCTTGTTAGATGGCACCCTTAGTGATGGCAGGGAATGTCAGGGTGGGGGCGGCTTGAAGGAACTGAGGGTACTGGGGGGGAAGCCATAACTGGTTGTCGGTCTCTCACCCTCTCCGATTCCTTACCCAAATCACATAATGAATGGTATTGTGGACCCCGCAGCAGCTGCCCTCGGTGTGCTGGTGGCAGGTCAGGTGGTCTGCAGCACTGACAGAAGCATGAGGCGGCAGCCCATGTGCAGGGGCCCAACCCACACCCTGAGGACCCGGCCGCCCATCAGGTTGAGGAGGGACTCAGAGCGGGAGCCGTGCAATGGCCCAAATTGTACAGGCATCGCCAGTCGTTCGAAGAGATGTCGGACAGCATGTGCCACAAGAGGCTCCGCCTCAACAACAGGATGGAGCGACACCTGTGCCATGTCCTTCAGACTTGGCACAATGTGGGGGAGGCAGCTACCCATTCCCTCTTGCTGTCAAGGTCATTGTAGCCCTCAGGTACATTCCAGGGCTCGAGTAGGGACTGGTGCAGCATATCCCAACCTACAGCCCACAAGTGCATCCATGAAGTCACGGATGCCCTGTAAGCTCAGGCAGCTGACTGTATAAACTTTGACCTGGACGAAGCCCAATAGGATGCCTGGGTTGCAGGATTTTCTACCATGCCAAGATGCCCCAAGTCCAGGGTTTTTTAGATGCCACACATGTTGTCTTGTGCGCACCGGGCAGTCCAGGAGTGTTCTTCATTAGCAGGAAGGGGTTCCATGCCCTGAATGTCCAACTTGTGTGTGACCACCACCTCACGATCATGCACTTGTATGCACGCTCCCCAGGGAATTTGCACGACAGGTACATCCTGGGGCAGTCTGAGATCCCCTGGAATCTGTGAGGATCTCCCCAGACTGACAGGTTGGCTCTTGAGGGATAAGGGGTACCCGCTAAAGTCCTGGCTAATGATGCCTGTACAGAGGCCAGAGGTTGATGCGGAGACCAGTCAGAACGAAGCCCATGTAACCACACGGGCTGTCATTAAGCAGTGAATCAGACTGCTCAAAATGTGGTTCCAATGCCTCAACCGCTCTGGTGGTACACTGCAGTACACCCCCAGAGGGTCGTCTATTTTGTGGTAGCCTGCTGTGCCCTCCACAACCTGGCACAGCATAGGGGATACATGCTGGAGGTGGAGGAAGAGGGACATGCAACCTTGTCTGAGGAGGAAGAGGAACTGGACCAGGTGGGGTTGGAGGACGTACCTGGGGAGGACCCATGGGAGCAGCCAGAGGATGGCCGACAGGCGGTTGCGGCGAGGGTTCGCATGCCCGGAGGACAAGGTAGGCCCTCATCCTTGTCCACTTCTTATAAGACCTAACGTTTCGAGTCCAGATGACCAAGGTTTTACGAAGGGTCATCGGAACTTGAATCGTTCGCTCTCCCCTACTCCCCTCTCCCAACCCACCTCTTGCCCCCCAATTGCCCTGTACTACCCTCCCAGGATCTGTGCAACATCACCCCAAGGTAATGGGCTTGTGCCAGCACTGTCATAGGGCGATATATAAGGTAGGAGGGTGTTGATAACCCGCTGTCAGGTGAGCATAACCTAGTTCTAGTCTGACTCCTGTCAGTCAGCTAACATGCACTTACAACCATCACCTGCACATGGTATGCCTCGGTGGGGGGTGGGAAGAGGGGGCAGCCAGATCTAGGACCACCGTGCCCGTAGGGTTGGGGCCTGGGGAGAGCAGAGGTCACTGGGGGGTGGCGGATGTAGGACGACCTGTAGTGCAGAATAACATGACAGAAGCTTCACATGTCTTGGATGTAATGTGCTTTAATGGTGTACAACCGTGACACTAACTGTCCCTAGCTACTGATGGTGCCAGCCCCTTTCCCCCCAATTGCCTTCCCAGTGATCCTCAAACTGCTTAGTCCTCTGTGTGCTCTGGTGCTACATCTAGCTTTGCCCCCAAGATGCACATCAGAGGTGGAGGCAGCCTGCGGCTTACCGCGCCCTGTGGCCTTTGATGCCCCTAGTGTGCATCCTCTGGAGGGCCTAGTGCCGGAGGGCCCTGGCCACCTTGCCGGTGGTACATGCCCGCTGACCCCAAGTTATGCCTACTGTCAGGAGGGGGACTCAGGAGAGCTGGTGACCTCCTGGACGGTGCCCCGAGGGCCCAGGGGGTCACCTTGGGATGGAGAGGCAGCCGGAGTGAGCTCCAGAGGCTGCTGCATTATCCGGCTCTGCCAGCCCTGGTGGCTCCCCAGAGTCTGCAACATGGTGTCAATGCCCTTAGCGATGCCCCTCTGTGACTGGGCATGCTCTGGATTGCCTCGATAATGTCCAGCTGTTGCTGTACATACATACCAACTTTTTGCAATTCATGTGCACCCTGATCCCTCTGTACCCTAGAGTCCTGCAATCTTCCTCCATTTAAATAATGTGCTGCTTTTTTGTTCTTCCATCCAAAGTAGACAAGTTCACATTTTCCCACATTATACTCCATCTGCCTAATTTTTGTCCAGTCACTTAACCTATCCCTTTGGAGACACTTTGGGCTGGATTCTCCGATCGCCGAAGCCGAAATCGTATTCGACGATCAGGCGGAGAATTCACGTTTACGCCGAGATCGGGGCGGTGCCGATTTTGTGATGCTCCGCCCCCTCAAAAACAACGTACTCGGTGAGTATGGAGGGCCTCAGGACGTCACCTGAGGCCCTCCCCCGATGCTCTGCTCCTGATGGCCCAAGTCCCTGACGGCATCGCTCATGTGTGCTCACACCGTTCGAGGACCTCGCGTGGCGGCTGCGGACTGTGTCCAGAGTCACCACAGTCGGGGGGGGGGGGAGCCATTCCGCTGGCAGGGGGGCTTCGGCGGGGGCTGGGGGGACTGGTGAGGGGTGGTCCGGGGGTGGTGAGGCTGGTTACGGGGGGGAGTTTTGGCAGGCTGGGTCCGCGCGCGGCTGATGACATGTTACACGGTGCGGCAGCCGCAGGCCACCACCGTGCGCATGCGCGCCCACGGGCCCGGCCATTCTGTGGCCGTATCGGCAGGTAAAGCCGGGCTTTATGCTGCACAGGTGCTAGCCCCCCACCGGGCAGAAGATCAGTGCGGGGGCAGCGCCGACTTTCTGGCCGTAAGACCAGACGGATCCTGCAGACATAGTCACAGGATGGGACAGTCCAGCCCCTATTGTCCACTTCACAACCTACTCTCCTACTTATCTTTGTGTCATCAGCAAATTCCGCAACCACATATTTGGTCCCTTCATCAAAGATATTGATGTAGATTGTAAGTAGTCAAAGCCTCACACTGATCCCTGTGGCACTCGACTAGTTAGTTTGCCAACCCAAAAAGCGATCCATTTATCCCTACTCGCTGCATTCTGTTAGTTAAAGAATCCTCCATCGATGCTATTGTGTATGTTATTTGTCTTCTAGAACTTAACTGAGTGCTGCTCCTGTGTATTTCCCGAATGGCAGGAGGAGTTTCTTGCGGTTGAAGTGGCTCTGTAAACATTTGTGCTGAGATATGAGTAGCCCTTCAATTCATTCTGCCTGATGATGTCGTGGTGGCCCTCTTTCACCATCTTCACTGAGCTGTGTATGAGCAAACTACCAGACAGCAATGGGGTTTCAAACTTCAGTCTCTCCATTCAGTTCCCCAGCGTAACAACATTAGACAACATAAATTGCTCCACCTTAGCAGCAGTACAGTATTCAGACCAAATACACACAATTTGTCAATGGAGGACTATTGCAGAAATCCCTGGAATTTCTACCTGCTCCACTTCAGCTTTAGCTCTCACAAGTAATCTTGCAGGAAGACACAGATGCACGCAGAAAATGAATATATGTAAGAATTCTGACAGCAAACCTTCTTTGGAGACATCTGCTAAATGTACACACTTCAAAAGCCATCTTTCTATCAATTGTTTATTTTTGTCCAATTAAGGCGCAATTTAGCGTGGCCAATCCACCTACCCTGCACATCTCTTTTGGGTTGTGGGGCGAAACCCACGCAAACAGGGGAGAATGTGCAAACTCCACACGGACAGTGACCCAGAGCCGGGATCGAACCTGGGACCTCGGCGCCGTGAGGCAGCTGTGCTAACCACTGCGCCGCCATGCTGCCCATCTTTCTATCAATTGTTAATTGATCTGCTGTGTATTTCCATCATTTTCCACGTTATTTCACATTTTTAATTGTTCCTTTCTATTTGACCATTTGAGTATCCTCAAGTATCTGTCTAGTGTGAGCGATGGCTGGAATTTTGCTGAAATTGGTTGGGGCTAGTTTAGCATAGTGGGCTAAACAGCTGGCTTTGAAAGCAGACCAAGGCAGGCCAGCAGCGCGGGTTCAATTCCCGTACCGGCCTCCCCGAACAGGCGCCGGAATGTGGTGACTAGGGGCTTTTCACAGTAACTTAATTGAAGCCTACTCGTGACAATAAGCGATTATTATTATTATTATTGCGGGAAGGATACGGGGAGATCCCACTTTGGCGAGCACCATGAGAATTACTGATTTCCCAAAAAATCAGAAGTATTAACCATACCTTTACTTGCACACATAGCCGCTTGGACCCAGAACTGCCAGCTCGTGGGCTGTGGAGCTGATAATGCAGAATCAATACTCAAACAGTACCTATGATCCTCAATCTCTGGTAGCATGAGATAAACAGCAGCACAGGAACTCGCTACAGAGGCATGTAGGAGCAAACAAAACAGAGTCACCCTACCCCATGGAAGGTGATCAGTTAATAAAGTACAAGCTATTGAAGAACAAAAGGGAGAGAAGGATTGAAAGCAGCATTGCTTCATGCTTGAATGAACATCGCTGATTGAATGTCTACCTCAAATTAAAAACAAATGAACTCCATCAAACAATCTATTATAAAGAGACTGGGGCCATTGAATTGGCCTGGGGAAAGAGCAGCCACGCACAGCATTAAGGGCTGTGCATTCACCCACTGTGATACTATCGTTTCACGCTGTTAGTTTACTGTTGATAGTACTGCTGCGAGCAGTGAGAATCCTGCAATATAAACCAAAGTTGATGCTGCCCTCAAAGCAGTACATCGTATCGAATGAGACAGTTGCATCCTGTGCCATTTGGCATAACTTCCTCAACCTTTATACGTGGGCTTGACATTTTGGGCGATGAGGTTCTTGACTGCCAGTAGTTGAACAGGTGAAACACTCACACCTGGCCAATACAAACTATCATCCTCTTCTCTATAGAACAGAGATCTTCAATGAGTCCTGCAGTGTTGGAAAAAAATGCAGTCAGCGTGTCCTAAGATCTTTAAATTCTAATCCATTGTTACAATCCCAGTTGGTATGCTGGACATCCAGTGACAGCATGGTAGGAGGAGGTCATACATTGGGTAGCTCCTGCTTGAGGCTTGATTTTTTTTAGAATTATTTTAGAATTTAAGCTCGGTCCCAGGGGCAATTATTCGTTAAATAAGTGCAGGAAGACAGAAGGAAGAAAGATGTCCAAAACCCAAAGAAAGCTGCCGTGAAGGTTTGCCATCAAGTGGAAGGGTCTATTCGGCAACTGGAAGGGCGGCGGAGGATGAGTAGCTGGGTGGGATCGCACTGTGTACAGCAGTAAAGATGACCGAGGTGATGGCTTTGGAACTTGACCATCAGATTGCAAAGCACATGGAGGTGATGAGGAAGGAGATGATGGCAGTGCTGAAGATGCTGGTGGAGGAGGGTTTGCCCCGGTGATGGCGGCAGTGTCGAGGACATCGGCCGAGGTGCGGGATCAGGGATAAATTAAAGGGAGTGGAAGAGGCCTTATCGCAATACAGCGATACCTCGATGGGTGAGGAGCTACAGAGGGTGGTGGAGGCCACAAGGGTCTGCGAGTCAAAATGGAGGATCGGGAAAACAGAGCTAGGTGGCAAAATCTGAGGATTGTGGGCCTGCCCAAAGGGGTGGAGGTGCCAGAAGCCGATGGAGTATTTTGCCAAGATGTTGGCGGAGCTGTTCGGGGAGAGGGAAGATCCCTCTCGGTACAAATTGGATTAGGCTCATAGAACATAGAAGATAGAACATAGAACGATACAGCGCAGTACAGGCCCTTCGGCCCACGATGTTGCACCAAAACAAAAGCCATCTAACCTACACTACGCCATTATCATCCATATGCTTATCCAATAAACTTTTAAATGCCCTCAATGTTGGCGAGTTCACTACTGTTGCCGGTAGGGCATTCCACGGCCTCACCACTTAGGTCGTGGAGGCCTAAACCAAAGGTGAATGAGCTGCCAAGAGCAGTGATTATTTGTTTCCATAGGTACCGCATGAAGGAGAAGGTCCTGTGTTGGGCAAAGCAGAAACAGGAGGTGCAGTGGGCTGGAGCTGGTATACGTATATACCAGTACTTAACTGCGGAGTTGGAGAGGAAGCGGGCAGCCTTCGGCCGAGTGAAGACGGCACTGCATAACAGCAGAGTGCGTTTCGGCATAGTGTACCCAGCTAAGTTGAGGGTGACCTACAACTCCAAAGACTTTTATTTTGAGACAATGGAAGTGGCGGAGGCGTTTATGAAGGCAGAAGGACTGGGGCAGAAGTGAGAAATGGGACTAAGGACTGATCTTGAACTGAGGGTAGCGGGTGGGAGATTGTGTATAGTTCCATTTTTTATCTCACGTCGTTATATGTGCTAAATGAGTTGAAGTTGCCTATTTGGACAAGGTACGAGTTGGGATTTTCTTTTGCAATGATGGCTCTTTGGGGTTTGTGGGTTTACACTGGGGTTGTGTGCTGAAGGGGATTTCTTTGTTTTTCTGGGACTGGGCAGGAGGAGAGATTGGAGGGGAGTGAGGCCTGGGCAGGGGCCAGCACACAGGCTAGCTCAAGCTGGCCAGTGAACGGGAATGTGGTAGGGGGAGGAGCTGCGGCCATCGGAACCTGGTAGAACAGGTTTCGATGGGCCTAGGAGGTGTGAAAAGTCAGGGGAGGGACCAATATTGGGTGAAGTGTTATTGTGAGGAAGTGGATGGGGTGATTCTGGGAGGGTAGATGGGGTGATTCTGGGAGGGCAGGAGGGGTTTGATGGTACAATGACATGGGGCAGGCCAAGCCCAGTGGGCAGGGACCCAGAGTTATGATGACAGCTAATAGGAACAGTGAGGGGGGTGGGGTGGGGGGGGGGGGGGGGGGGGGGGAGAACGATAAGAGACCCCCAGGTAGAATAGTTACGTGGAATGTGAGGGGTTTGTTAGAGGGATGTTTTCAGTGACATCTCGGGGGTAGTGCTCGTGAACTTGGTATCAGGGCCTCTAGAAGCCTTTTTCGGGTGGTTGGACCGGCTCGAGCGGCAGGCAGGTGCGAGGGCAGATGTTAGCCTTCGCCTCGCTGATTGCCTGGAGGCAGGCCCTGTTGAGGTGGAGGTTAGCTTCTCCATCCTGTGCCTCGGCTTGGTGGGGGGGTTCTACTTGAATTTCTTTGACTCTCGGGAAGGTGAAGTCTCAGCTGAAGGGGATCAAGGAAGGGTTTCAAAATTAATGGGGGCTGTTTCTATGCACTTCCGGGAATTGGTTGCCTTTGAACATGGCGGGGGGGGGGGGGGGGGGGGGGGGGGGTGGAGTCGGCGGTATTGCTGTCTTTTGTGACAATGTTTACGGATTGATTGTTAATTTTTTCTTTTACCAGGAATGTACAGGTGGATATGTTTTGGTCTGTATATTGAGCGGGGTGTGGTTTGTGTGTGGGGGATTGTTATTGTGTTTGTTTTTTATTTATTGTTTATTGATGAAAATGTTGAAAGTGAGGAGAATAAAAATATTTTTTTTAAAACAATTCCAGTTAGTATTATAACTGGACAGGAAGATCCCAGAATGGAACTCCCACTCTAAAGATAACTTTCTTTTTATATAAAATGTGGAAGATCAGAGTTACTGGACCACTAATTAGTTTTAACAACAAGGAAAAAACATTTACTAAACATGGAAAAATTGGATTCTGATACAATACTCCTTTACTCCCACCTTATTTTTACCAATTCCGCATAGGTTTTAGGATTAACATGGATTACAAAATACATCTTAATCTGCAATGGTCTCATTAACACAAAGTTCCTTTTAAGCACACAAGGTGATTATGGGTAAAAAAGCCCCAAGTGAAGTGAAAGTGGGTGTCTCCTCAGAATCCCCCTCCCCCTGATTGTCATGGGAAAGTCTCCAAATTCCACTCCCAAAAACACGGTTTAAAATAATAATAATATTTATTAGTGTCACAAATAGGCTTATATTAATACTGCAATTAATTTACTGTGAAAATCTCCCAGTCGCCATACTACATCGCCTGTTCGGGTACACTGAGGGAGAATTCAGAATGTCCAATTAACCTAACAAGCTTGTCTTTCGGGACTTGTGGGAGGAAACCCACGCAGACACGGGGAAAACGTGCAGGCCCCGCAAAGACAGTGACCCAAGCCGGGAATTAAACCCAGGTCCCTGGCGTCGTGGAGCCACAGTGCTAACCACTGTGCTACTGTGCCGTCCAATCTTCTCTTATAATTATGCTTTCCCTTAACAGTTTACATTCTGAAATCTAGACCAAGTTTTCCATATGATACTTTTAAACAAATCTTCTGCTCCACTTTTAACAGTGAATCCAGTCCAGCTTTTTACACCAACTCCTTTAGGATTTCTTTGTCTTGACTGGTGTGCAAACAGCTCATAATTGATTTAACTCTCGATTCCAGACTGTATTCAACTTGCATCAGATGTTTCATCGAACTCGAAAGTCTCGCGTCTCACTTTAAATCTAATCACTGCAATTGTCTCTTTAACATATTGTTAACACTTCTTTGAATTCTTCTGAACAATACCTTGGTCTCTGCTCTCTTAGCTTTATGTGACATGCATTCTTTCTGTCCCAATTCTCTAGTTATCTGGTCTGTAACTTTACAGCCTCTGTCCTGTCCAGTCTCTCCTCTGGCAGGGTTGAGAGATGTTCACTCCCTGAGATCCTGTCTGAAATCAAATTAGCTAAACTACAATTTAAAAGCTTCTCGATCCTTCAAGTATTGGCCATATATCTCTGCTGGCCTAATTATTATTAATGCTGTCGGGCTCTCTAAGCACAATAGAAAGACTTTTGGAACTAACCAACCCCACACATACAGACACCTTTGTCCAGCATGAATCTAACAATAAGTTATACCCTTCCAGGCACAGAAACATTAAATTAAATCCACTTAAAATTTTACCTTATTTCTAATGTTGACCAATACAAATATAAATACCTTAACACTGCCTTTGTTTCCCCAGTACCATAAAGCTGTGCTTACCCTTACTGTTAATTATTACTTCTTTATATATTGGCATGAAGCTGACAGCAATTTCACTCTTATTCCTTTTACTCATTTGTCACCCCTAGACTTGAATTTTCAAATCCCCTTCTTACCAGCCTCTTAGTCTTCATTCTCTGTGATCTGCAGCCTGCTCAAAACACAACTGCCCCACAATAAATGCCTCTTAGTTCCAACCTGCTGCCCTGCATTGGTTTCTTCTTCTCTAATGCATTGAACCTAAATCTTAATCTCCACTTTCAAATCCATCCATAATCTATGGGTACCTACATGGGCCCCAGTTATGCCTATTATTTTGTGGGTTATGTGGAGAACTCCTTGTTTTATTTCTACTCAGGCCTCTCCCACAACACATGACTGTATTGGTGACGGTTCATGCTCAAGATTTATCGATTTTTCTTCCAATCTCCATCCCTCTTCCACCTTCACATGGTCCATCGTCAACGCTCCCTTCCCTTCCCTGACCTCTCAATCTCCATTTCCAGTGATAGACTAAGCACCAATATCCATTACAAACCCACCGATTCCCACAGATACAGTGACTACAGCTCCTCTCACACCTTCCCTGTAAGGACTCAATTCTATTCTACCAGTTTTTATGACTCTGTTGTCTCTGTTCTGATGGTGGCACCTTCAAAAATGGGGCTTCTGACATGTCTGCCTGTTCTCTGAACTGAGGTGGTGCTCCCACTGTGGTTGCCAGCGCACTCAACTGAGTTCCATCATTTCCCCCACTTCAGTCTTTACCCCCTCCCAGAACCATGAGAGGGGTAAGGAGGCCTCACTTTCCACCCCACCAGCTTTCACATTCAAAGGGTCATCTTCCACCACCTCCGAGAATTCCAGCATGATGCCACCACCAAACACATCCCCTTACTACCCCTCACAGCATTCCACAGGAACTGTTCCCTCTGTGACACCCTGGCCCACACCACCTTCAATTTGATCTACTGTGTTCGCTGTACCCAACGTGGTCCCCTCTACTATTTTAAAACTATTTTTATTCCAAATTTTCAACATTTTTACAATTAATAACAGTAACAAAACCCACCCAACATATTTAAACCCCCACACACCCCTACCTCCCCCCACCCCTCCCTCAGCAGTCAACATAATCTACTCACCAAAATGCAAAATAAACAACCCCCAACTATTGTAGAACCTATCACTCGCTCCCTTACAGCAAATTTCACTTTCTCCAGAGCTAAACACTCCAACAGGTTCCCCTGAGGCACAGGGTGGAGAAGCTGACCTCCCCCCCAACAAGACCCGCCCGCAAGCAATTAGTGAAGCGAAGGCGAAAACATCTGTCTCCACTCCCACCTGCAGGTCCAGCCAGTCCGACACCCCGAATATGGCTTCTAGGGGACTGGGTTCCACATCTACATGCAGAACCCCAAAATGGTGCTGAAAACTGTCCTCCAAAACCTTTCCAGCTTCGGGCACGGCCAAAGCATTTATAAATGGTTCACAGGGCCTAGCCCCACATCGCTCAGATATCTTCCACCCCCTCGAATTGGTTCATCCCAGACTTTGTCCAGTGCGCTCTGTACACCACCTTCAGCTGGACCACCAATCCTGGGCCACCTACATCCTCAGATCCCTATATTGAGACACTGTTGTGATGATAGGTAGACTATCATCCGTATATAATATGATTCATCTGTATATAATATGAATAGATCTTCATCATCTGTATGTTTATTTTCAGTTATATGTTTTACTGTTGTAGTTTTAGCATCCGACCAGCAGGTGGTGTGAGTATGCAGGAACAGGACCCAGACGCAGAAGGTGTTGGTGTGGAGTGTGTAGCAGTCACATATTCATATCCTTCTTAAGCAACAATAAGGTTGAGGCCTGCTCCATCGTTTTCAGCAAGACCCCCCGACCATTGTGTCCTCGAACATTTACACCAACAATGGCACTAGCTTACCCTTAATTCTCTGATAAAATTCAACCAGGAACGTAACCAGCCCCATTGCCTTCCCTGCCTGCATCTTCCTGATTGCCACTTTCACTTACTCTACCCCCACCAGCCCCTCCAGCCGTGTCTTCTCTGCTTCATCCAACCTCGGGCACCCTAACCAGCCCAGGAACTCCCTCATCCCCCACTCATCCTCTGGTCGCTCCAACTTATACAGGTCCCTATAAAACTCCCCAAACACCTTGTTAATCTGATCTGGCACCATCACCAACTCACCTATCCCGAACGCGAACTATCACTTTCGCCGCGGCTTGCCTGTGAAGCTTGCCTGCCAACATACGACCTGCTTTCTCCCCCGTACTCAGAAACAGCCCCCCTCACCCTTCTCAACTGACACACTGTGGACAGCAGGTCTCTGCAGCCCCTTCCTCTTTGCCAGGAGCCTTGGATCCAGCTCCCCCGCATACCTCCCATCCACTTACAAAATCTCTTCTATCTGTTGTTGCCGTTCCTTCCTCTCCTCCCTATCCACCTTAGCCTTAAACGAGATCACCTTCCCCCTCACCACTGCCTTCAGAGTCTCCCAAACCACCAACGGCAAAACCTCCGCCGTGCAATTAAACCACACATACTCCTCAATCACCTTCCCTATCTTGTCACAGAAGCTATGATCCGCCAATAGACCCACATCCATCCTCCACCCCGGCATCTGGGCCGCCCCCTTCTCCAGCACCACATTCATCCAGTGCGGAGCGTGATCCGAGATCACAATTGCCGAATACTCTGCCCTCTTAACTCCGGCCAACAGCGTCTTTCCCGCCATGAAAATGTCAATCCTTGAGAACACCTTGTGCACCGGGGGAAAAAAAACGAATACTCCCGGCGGTCCCTCAGGTGTAAAGATTTCCACGTGCCAAACCCCATCTCCCTCAAGAGAGCGGCCAACCCTTAGCTCCAGCACTGTATTGCAATTCCCCCAAAAATCAACTCATGGATATCCAGATTCGAAATGGCAGCCAACGTTCTCTTCACGAACCTCGCATCATCCCAATTGGGGGCATGTACGTTTACCAACGCCACCATTCTCCCTTCCAATGCACCCGTAATGATCACGTACCTACCCCCCTGATCCGCCACCATCTTCTCCATCTGGAATCTTACCGCTTACCCACCAAAATGCCCCCCCCCCCCCCCCCCCCCCCCAAGCCCAATAACAAACTCCGAATGAAACACCTGACTCTCCCAACCATTCCTAAGCCTCATCTGGTCCTTCGCCCTCAGATGGGTCTCTTGCAGCGTCACCAATCAGCTTTTAAACTCTTCAAATGCACAACAACTCTCACTCTCTTCACTGGTCCCCCTAAACCCCTCACGTTCCACATCACCATCAGACCAGGGGTCTCTCACCTCCTATCCGCCATCGCCATTGCCTCAAGCTCTGCCCAGGTGGCCGGACCTGCCTCATCCTTTTGTTACCATTGACCCCTCCCAGAATCCCCCCCATTCATTTCCTCTTGCAAACACCTCACCCAGTATCGATTCCCTTCCTCCACCATTCACACCTCTCAGGTCCATCGAAACCTGCTCAACTAGGCTTGAATGACCGTGGCCCCTCCCCCCACCACACTCCCGTTCACTGGCCAACCTTTGCTTGCTGGCGCGGTGACCCCTGCCAGAGCTTGTCCCTCCTCCCCACCCATATCCGGTCCCTCATGCCCAAAAACCCACATTCTCCAAACCATCAAACAAAAACACACCCATAAGGAGAAACAAGAACACTTGTAACCGCTCCACCTATTAAGAGACACAAACAAAACCCCAATCCAAGGAAAAAACTGAGCAAGAGAAACATTCCCAGTCCCCCCATTATAGTCCAAATCCCAATTCTCATCTCAGTCCCAGTCCTTCAGCCTTCACAAACGCTTCTGCCGTCTCAAAATAAAAGTCCTTTGAACTGTGAGTCACTCTCAGCTTCGCTGGGTAGACCACTCCAAATCTCACTCCACTGCCGTCCAAAGACCGCTGGCCGCCTCGCCAACTCCGCCATCAGATCCTGGTATATGAGAATGCCAACGCCTCTGCTTCGCCCAGCTCATAACCTTCTCATCCCCATCAACTTGGCAAACATCTTCGCAAAATACTCAGTCATCCTCAGGCCTCCAACCCCTCCAGCAGACCCATAATCCTCGAATTTGTCTCCTTGACCTGTTCTCCAGTTCCTCCACCTTATCTCTGAGCCTTTATTGGCTTCTGCCACCCTCCACAGCTCTTCACCCATTAAGGTGAACTGGCTGTGTTGCGACAATGCCTCCTCCCACCCCTCCAACTTCTCTCCTTGCACCCGCACCTCGACCGCTATCTTTGTCAATGCCACCTTTATCGGGGCAATTGCATCCTCTACCCACTCTTTATGCGAAGCCATCATCTCCCTCTGAAGAACCGCCAAGTGTTTGGCGAACAGCCTTTCAAACTCCACTGGCACCACCTAGGCCAGAGTTGTTTATGGTCATCAAGCTGTCCAACTCCGCTGATTGTGGTTCGAGGGTGTGGCCCCAACCTCCTGGGGTGAAATTGGCTATGCCACCTTCGTTTGGGCTGGCAAGGCAACTTACAGGTCAGGTCAGGTCCGATGGAGTGGGCGAGGTGCTCGGGAGTTCCCTGAAGTTTTTCAGTCTGGTCTTGGGACCATCCAAGGCACCATGGCAAAAGTACAAGTCGACCCGAAGGCTCAGCCTCGGTTTTTCAGGGCACCGCTGGTGCCCTATGCTTTGATAGACAAGATGAACGCGGAGCTCGACCTGAACCTGGACAGCATTTGGCTGGTGCGTGTTTCTAATTGGGTGGTCCCAGTTCTGAAACAAGATAGGACTGTGCGCCTCTGCGGTGACCATAAACTGTCAGTTAATACCATCTCAATGTCAGACCAATACCCCATGCTCTGCTGTGAGGATCTCTATGCCAAACCCGCTGGCGGAAGCACATTCACCAAGCTCGATATGAGCAACACCTACCTGCAGCTGACATTGGATTAGACCTTGCAAAAATATGTCACCATCAACACTCAGGGTGGCATGTGTGAATATACCCGATTGCCCTTTGTGGTTTCGTCTGCTTGCGCGGTATTTCAACGTGTAATGGAGGGAATTTTGCTCGGCCTACCGCGGTCGCGGTATACCTTGATGATGTCCTGGTCACAGGCGCGACAACAGGAACATTTGCGGAATCTGGAGGCAATGTTCCGACGGTTTTCAGAGTTTGGCATCCGCCTTCGGCAGGCAAAATGTGTATTCCACGCCAAGGAGGTTGTCTGTCTAGGCTATCGCGTGAACCGTGACGGGTAGCACTCGATGGAAGACATGCACCATATAGTTGACCCCCGCTCCGAGGGACATGACGGGTCTCCGCTTGTTTCTCGGCTTGGTGAATTACTACGGCAAATGTGCCCTAAACCTGGCAGCGATACTGGCCCCTCGATACTTCCTTCTGAAAAAACATGAGGAATGGCTATGGATTGCGGCCCAGGAGGTGGCTTTTCATTGAATCAAACAGCAGCTCTCCTCGTCTGGCGACTTGACCCACTATAACTCAGGTGAGTCCCTGCGATGTGTCACTTGTGGGATTGGGGCCATCTTGGCCCATCGGATGCTGGATGATAATAAACAGCCGATCACTTTTGCATCCCAGTCACCGTGCGCAAGTACGCGCAGATAGAGAAGGAGGGGTTTGCGGTGGTCTTTGGTGTTACAATGTTCCACCAGTCTGTCTATGGTGGCCGTTTTACTCTTGTTACGGACCACAACCTGCTCCTGGCTCTTTTTTGCGAAGATAAAGTGATTCCACCCACAACAGTGGGCTCTGCTGCTCGCCACTTACACAAATTCTTTGGGCATCGGCCAGGAACTCCGATAGCATATGCCGATTCACTGAGCCGACTGCCCATACCGGTCATAGCCTCACCTGACCCTCCAGCAGACAAAATATTGGCCGTGTTGAATTTTATGGACTCCCTACCAGTCACCTCATCTCGTATCCGCGACTGGACCCAGACGGAGCCCATCCTCGCCCGGGTGCGGCATCCCATCCTCATAGATGGTCAGCATCAACAGTTGCCCAGGAGCTGCGGGATTTTTCTACCCGAATATCTGAGCTTAGTATTGAAGATGGGGTCCTGCTGTGGGGCGCACGGGTTGTGATCCTCGCTAAGGGCCAGGCGCTCCTGCTGTGGGGCGCACGGGTTGTGATCCTCGCTAAGGGCCAGGCGCTCCTGCTGTGGGGCGCACGGGTTGTGATCCTCGCTAAGGGCCAGGCGCTCCTGCTGTGGGACCTGCACAACAGGCACCCAGGGGCAATCAAGATGAAGATGCTGGTAAGGAGCTAAGTATGGTGGTCGGGGCTCAGCGCCAACATGGAGATGTTAGTGCAGCAATGCCCTGTCTGCCAGGAACACCAGCAGCTTCCTGTCATCATACCTCCCCAACCTTCAGAGTGGCCAAGCCAACCATGGGCCTGGGTCCACACAGACTCCGCTGGCCCATATGGGCTCGATGTTTCTATGATTAGTGGATGCCCATCCTAAACGGTTAGTGGTCCCTTGAATAACAACCATAACCTCGAATGCGACAGTGGAGAAGATGCATCCCTCTTTCTCCACACATGGCATCACTGAGGCCCTCATAACGAACAACAGGGCATCCTTCACGAGTGTGGACCTTTTGACATTTCTTCGGACCAATGGCATCCGGCATGTAAGGACAGCGGATATCACCCAGCGTCCAATGGGTTGGCCGAAAGGGCCATCCAAACATTTAAGCAGGGTCTCCAAAGCAGATGGCAGACAGGATCCTTGGACACGTGCTTGGCCAGATTATTGTTTACGTACCGGACCACGCCGCATACCGTGACCGAAGTGGCTCTGGCGGAACTACTCATGAGATGATGGCTCTGCAATCGCTTGGGGTTGTTACTCCCGGATGTTGAGACGAAGGTGTGCTGTGCTCAGGAACAGCAGGCACGTGGCCCTGCTCCACATCTCCGTCCCGTCATATTGCCCCAGGAGGTGAGGTCTTTGTTCGGTGCCTGTTGACTCTCCGGGAATGTGCTTCAGCAGACTAGTCTGGTGTCTTATTGGGTTCAGTTAGGGACCTGAAAGCCTTGTTCTTTGGTATGGTACGGCGCGGGGGGTTCTGTATGGGTGGGGAGTGAAGTGGGAGTTCTGTGGTGTGGTGGGGGATGGAGGGAGTTCTTTGGAATGGTGGGGGATGGGGGAGTTCTGTGGCATGACGGGGCAGGGGGGGTTTTGTGGTGTGGTGGGGAATGGGGAGGGATTCTGTGGTGTGGTGGGGGATGGAGTTCTTTGGCGTGGTGGGATTTGTGGTGTGGTGTGGAACGGGGGGAATTCTGTGTTGTGGTGGGGAACGAAGGGAGTTCTGTGGCATGGTCACATGTGGGGGGTTTTGTGGTGTGGTGGGGAACGGGAGCGCAGGGGGAGTTCTGTGACGTGGTGGGGGCAGGGAGTTTGGGGTGTGGTGGAGGCAGGGATGGTTCTGTGGTATGGTGGGGGCAGGGGGGTTCTGTAGTTTGGTGGGGGGTGGGGTGGAGTTCTGTGTGGGTGGGAGCAGGGTGGAGTTCTGTGTGGGTGGGGGGCGGGGTGGAGTTCTGTGTGGGTGGGGAGCAGGGTGGAGTTCTGTGTGGGTGGGGGGTGGGGTGGAGTTCTGTGTGGGTGGGGGTGGTGTGGATCTCTCTGTGGGTGGGGGGCGGGGTGGAGTTCTATATGAGTGGGGAGCAGGGTGGAGTTCTGTGTGGGTGGGGGCGGGGTGGAGATATGCGGTGTAGTGGGAGGCGGGTTGGAGTTCTGTGTGGGTGGGGGGTGGTGTGGAGTTCTGTGTGGGTGGGGGGCGGGGTGGAGTTCTGTGTGGGTAGGGGGCGGGGTGAAGATCTCTGTGGGTGGGGGCAGGGTGGAGTTGTGTGGCGTGGTGCGGGGCGGGGTGGAGTTCTGTATGGGTGGGGGCGGGGTGGAGTTCTGTGTGGGTGGGGGGCGGGGTGAAGATCTGTGGGTGGGGGCGGAGTGGACATATGCGGTGTGGTGGGGTGGAGTTCTGTGTGGGTGGGGAGCAGAGTGGAGTTCTGTGTGGGTGGGGGGCGGGGTGGAGTTATGTGTGAGTGGGGGGTGGGGTGGTGTTCTGTGCGGGTGGGGGGCGGGGTGGAGTTCTGTGTGGGTTGGGGTGTGGTGGAGTTCTGTGTGGGTGTGGGGCGGGGTGGAGTTCTGTGTGGGTGGGGTAGAGTTCTGTGTGGGTGGGGAGCAGGGTGGAGTTCTGTGTGGGTGGGGGGTGGTGTGGAGTTCTGTGGTGTAGTGGGGGGCGGGGTGGAGTTCTGTGTGTGTGGGGGCGGTGTGGAGTTCTGTGTGGGTGGGGGCGGGGTGGAGTTCTGTGTGGGTGGGGGGCGGGGTGGAGTTCTGTGTGGGTGGGGGGGCGGGGTGGAGTTCTGTGTGGGTTGGGGCGGAGTGGACATATGAGGTGTGGTGGGGGTGAGGTGGAGTTCTGTGTGGGTGGGGGGTGGGCTGGAGTTCTGTGTGGGTGGGGGGTGGTGTTCTGTGTGGGTGGGGGGTGGGGTGGAGTTCGGTGGTGTAGTGGGGGGCGGGGTGGAGTTCTGTGGCGGGGTGGGGAGCAGGGTAGAGTTCTGTGTGGGTGGGGAGCAGGGTGGAGTTCTGTGTGTGTGGGGAGCAGGGTGGAGTTCTCTGTGGGTGGGGGGCGGGGTGGAATTCTGTGTGGGTGGGATGGATGGAGTTCTATGGTGTAGTGGGGGGGCGGGGTGGAGTTCTGTGTAGGTGGGGGGCGGGGTGGAGTTCTGTATGGGTGGCGGGGGCGGGGTGGAGTTCTCTGTGGATGGGGTGGGGGGTGGGGTGGAGTTCTGTGTGGGTGGGGAGCGGGGTGGAGTTCTGTGTGGGTGGGGGGTGGGGTGGAGTTCTGTGTGGGTGGGGGGCGGGGTGAAGTTCTGTCTGGGTGGGGGGCGGGTTGGAGTTCTGAGTGGGTGCGGGGTGGGGTGGAGTTCTGTGTGGGTGGGGGCGGATGGAGTTCTGTGTGGGTTGGGGGTTGGAGTTCTGTGTGGGTGGTGGGTGGGGTGGAGTTCTGTGTGGGTGGGGAGCAGGCTGGAGTTCTCTGTGGGTGGGGACGGGGTGGAGGCCATTGTGTGTGAGGGGTGGTGTGGAGTTCTGTGTGGGTGGGGGGGCGGGGTGGAGCTCTGTGTGGTTGGGGGGCGGGGGGGAGTTCTGTGTGGGTGGGGGGCGGGGTGGAGTTCTGAGTGGGTGGGGACGGGGTGGAGGCCATTGTGGGTGAGGGGTGGTGTGGAGTTCTGTGTGGGTGGGGGACGGGGTGGAGCTCTGTGTGGGTGGGGGGCGGGGTGGAGTTCTGTGTGGGTGGGGGCGGGGTGGAGTTCTGTGTGGGTGAGGGGTGGTGTGGAGTTCTGTGGTGTAGTGGGGGGTGGGGTGGAGTTCTGTGCGGGTGGGGGCGGGGTGGAGTTCTATGTGGGTGGGGGTGGAGTTCTGTGTGCGTGGGGGGCGGGGTGAAGATCTCTGTGGGTGGGGGCGGGGTGGAGGTCTGTGGCGTGGTGTGGGGCGGGGTTGGGTTCTGTGTCGGTGGGGGGCGGGGCGGAGTTATGTGTGGGTGGGGGCGCGGTTGGGTTCTGTGTGGGTGGGGGGCGGCTGGAGTTTTGTGTGGGTGGGGGGCGGGGTGGAATACTGTGTGGGTGGGGGGCAGGGTGGAGTTCTTTGTGGGTGGGGGGCGGGGTGAAGATCTCTGTGGGTGGGGGCGGAGTGGACATATGTGGTGTGGTGGGGTGGAGTTCTGTGTCGGTGGGGATCAGGGTGGAGTTCTGTGGGTGGGGGGGCGGGGTGGAGTTCTGTGTGGGTGGGGGGTGGGGTGGTGTTCTGTGTGGGTGGGGGTGTGGTGGAGTTCTGTGTGGGTGTGGGGTGGGGTGGTGTTCTGTGTGGGTGGGGGGCGGGGTGGAGTTCTGTGTGGGTGGGGTGTGGGGTGGAGCTCTGTGTGGGTGGGGAGCGGGGTGGAGATATGCGGTGTGGTGGGGGGCGGGCTGGAATTCTGTGTGGGTGGGGGGGCGGGGTTGAGTTCTGTGTGGGTGGGGGTGGGGTGGAGTTGTGTGGCGTGGTGCGGGGCGGGGTGGAGTTCTGTGTGGGTGGGGGCGGGGTGGAGTTCTGTGTGGGTGGGGGGCGGGGTGAAGATCTGTGTGGGTGGGGGCGGAGTGGACATATGTGGTGTGGTGGGGTGGAGTTCTGTGTGGGTGGGGATCAGGGTGGAGTTCTGTGTGGGTGGGGGGCGGGGTGGAGTTCTGTGTGGGTGGGGGGCGGGGTGGAGTTCTGTGTGGGTGGGGGGCGGGGTGGATTTCTGTGGGGGTGGGGGGCAGGGTGGAGTTCTGTGTGGGTGGGGAGCAGGGTGGAGTTCTGTGTGGGTGGGGAGCAGGGTGGAGTTCTGTGTGAGTGGGGAGCAGGGTGGAGTTCTGTGTGGGTGGGGAGCGGGGTGGAGTTCTGTGTGGGTGGGGAGCAGGGTGGAGTTCTGAGTGGGTGGGGGGCGGGGTGGAGTTCTGTGTGGGTGGGGAGCAGGGTGGAGTTCTGCGTGGGTGGGGAGCAGGGTGGAGTTCTGTGTGGGTGGGGGGCGGGGTGGAGTTCTGGGTGGGTGGGTGGCGGGGTGGAGTTCTGTGTGGGTGGGGGGCGGGGTGGAGTTCTGTGTGGGTGGGGGGGCGGGGTGGAGTTCTGTGTAGGTGGGGAGCATGGTGGAGTTCTGTGTGGGTGCGGAGCAGGGTGGAGTTCTTTGTGGGTGGGGAGCGGGGTGGAGTTCTGTGTGGGTGGGGATCAGGGTGGAGTTCTGTGTGGGTGGGGAGCAGGGTGGAGTTCTGTGTGGGTGTGGAGCAGGGTGGAGTTCTGTGTGGGTGGGGAGCAGGGTGGAGTTCTGTGTGGGGGCGGGGTGGAGTTCTGTGTTGGTGGGGGGCGGGGTGGAATTCTGTGTGGGTGGGGAGCAGGGTGGAGATCTGTGTGGGTGTGGAGCAGGGTGGAGTTCTGTGTGGGTGGGGAGCAGGGTGGAGTTCTGTGTGGGGGCGGGGTGGAGTTCTGTGTTGGTGGGGGGCGGGGTGGAGTTCTGTGTGGGTGGGGATCAGGGTGGAGTTCTGTGTGGGTGGGGGGCGGGGTAGAGTTCTGTGTGGGTGGGGAGCAGGGTGGTGTTCTGTGTGGGTGGGGGGCGGGGTGGAGTTCTGTGTGGGTGGGGGTGTGGTGGAGTTCTGTGTGGGTGTGGGGCGGGGTGGAGTTCTGTGTGGGTGGGGTAGAGTTCTGTTTGGGTGGGGAGCGGGGTGGAGTTCTGTGTGGGTGGGGGGTGGGGTGGAGTTCTGTGTGGGTGGGGGGCGGGGTGGAGTTCTGTCTGGGTGGGGGGCGGGTTGGAGTTCTGAGTGGGTGCGGGGTGGGGTGGAGTTCTGTGTGGGTGGAGGCGGATGGAGTTCTGTGTGGGTTGGGGGTTGGAGTTCTGTGTGGGTGGTGGGTGGGGTGGAGTTCTGTGTGGGTGGGGAGCAGGCTGGAGTTCTCTGTGGGTGGGGATGGGGTGGAGGCCATTGTGTGTGAGGGGTGGTGTGGAGTTCTGTGTGGGTGGGGGGGCGGCGTGGAGCTCTGTGTGGTTGGGGGGCGGGGTGGAGTTCTGTGTGGGTGGGGGGCGGGGTGGAGTTCTGAGTGGGTGGGGACGGGGTGGAGGCCATTGTGGGTGAGGGGTGGTGTGGAGTTCTGTGTGGGTGGGGGACGGGGTGGAGCTCTGTGTGGGTGGGGGGCGGGGTGGAGTTCTGTGTGGGTGGGGGCAGGGTGGAGTTCTGTGTGGGTGAGGGGTGGTGTGGAGTTCTGTGGTGTAGTGGGGGGTGGGGTGGAGTTCTGTGCGGGTGGGGGCGGGGTGGAGTTCTATGTGGGTGGGGGTGGAGTTCTGTGTGCGTGGGGGGTGGGGTGAAGATCTCTGTGGGTGGGGGCGGGGTGGAGGTCTGTGGCGTGGTGTGGGGCGGGGTTGGGTTCTGTGTCGGTGGGGGGCGGGGTGGAGTTATGTGTGGGTGGGGGCGCGGTTGGGTTCTGTGTGGGTGGGGGGCGGCTGGAGTTTTGTGTGGGTGGGGGGGCGGGGTGGAGTACTGTGTGGGTGGGGGGCAGGGTGGAGTTCTGTGTGGGTGGGGGGCGGGGTGAAGATCTCTGTGGGTGGGGGCGGAGTGGACATATGTGGTGTGGTGGGGTGGAGTTCTGTGTCGGTGGGGATCAGGGTGGAGTTCTGTGGGTGGGGGGCGGGGTGGAGTTCTGTGTGGGTGGGGGGTGGGGTGGTGTTCTGTGTGGGTGGGGGTGTGGTGGAGTTCTGTGTGGGTGTGGGGTGGGGTGGTGTTCTGTGTGGGTGGGGGGCGGGGTGGAGTTCTGTGTGGGTGGGGTGTGGGGTGGAGCTCTGTGTGGGTGGGGAGCGGGGTGGAGATATGCGGTGTGGTGGGGGGCGGGGTGGAATTCTGTGTGGGTGGGGGGCGGGGTTGAGTTCTGTGTGGGTGGGGGCAGGGTGGAGATGTGTGGCGTGGTGCAGGGCAGGGTGGAGTTCTGTGTGGGTGGGGGCGGGGTGGAGTTCTGTGTGGGTGGGGGGCGGGGTGAAGATCTGTGTGGGTGGGGGCGGAGTGGACATATGTGGTGTGGTGGGGTGGAGTTCTGTGTGGGTGGGGATCAGGGTGGAGTTCTGTGTGGGTGGGGGGCGGGGTGGAGTTCTGTGTGGGTGGGGGGTGGGGTGGTGTTCTGTGTGGGTGGGGGGCAGGGTGGAGTTCTGTGTGGGTGGGTGTGTGGTGGAGTTCTGTGTGGGTGGGGAGCGGGGTGGTGTTCTTTGTGGGTGGGGGGGTGGGTGGTGTTCTGTGTGGGTGGGGGTGTGGTGGAGTTCTGTGTGGGTGTGGGGCGGGGTGGTGTTCTGTGTGGGTGGGGGGCGGGGTGGAGTTCTGTGTGGGTGGGGTGTGGGGTGGAGCTCTGTGTGGGTGGGGAGCGGGGTGGAGATATGCGGTGTGGAGATATGCGGTGTGGTGGGGGGCCGGGTGGAATTCTGTGTGGGTGGGGGGCGGGGTTGAGTTCTGTGTGGGTGGGGAGCGGGGTTGAGTTCTGTGTGGGTGGGGAGCGGGGTGGAGATATGCGGTGTGGTGGGGGGCGGGGTGGAATTCTGTGTGGGTGGGGGGGACGCGGTGGAGTTTTGTGTGGGTGGGGGGGCTGGAGTTCTGTGTGGGTGGGGTGCGGGGTGGAGTTCTGTGTGGGTCAGGGGCAGGGTGGAGTTCTGTGTGGGTGGAGGGCGCGGTGGAGTTCTGTGTGGGTGGGGGTTGGGGTGGAGTTCTGTGTTGGTGGGGTGGAGTTCTGTGTGGGGGAGGGGTGGGGTGGAGTTCTGTGCTGGTGGGGGGTGGGGTGGAGTTCTGTGTGGGTGGGGGGCGGGGTGGAGTTCTGTGTGGGTGGGGGGTGGGGTGGATTTCTGTGGGGGTGGGGGGCAGGGTGGAGTTCTGTGTGGGTGGGGAGCAGGGTGGAGTTCTGTGTGGGTGGGGAGCAGGGTGGAGTTCTGTGTGAGTGGGGAGCAGGGTGGAGTTCTGTGTGGGTGGGGAGCGGGGTGGAGTTCTGTGTGTGTGGGGAGTCGTGTGGAGTTCTGAGTGGGTGGGGGGCGGGGTGGAGTTCTGTGTGGGTGGGGAGCAGGGTGGAGTTCTGTGTGGGTGGGGGGCGTGGTGGAGTTCTGTGTGGGTGGGTGGCGGGGTGGAGTTCTGTGTGGGTGTGGAGCAGGGTGGAGTTCTGTGTGGGTGGGGAGCAGGGTGGAGTTCTGTGTGGGGGCGGGGTGGAGTTCTGTGTTGGTGGGGGGCGGGGTGGAGTTCTGTGTGGGTGGGGATCAGGGTGGAGTTCTGTGTGGGTGTGGAGCAGGGTGGAGTTCTGTGTGGGTGGGGAGCAGGGTGGAGTTCTGTGTGGGGGCGGGGTGGAGTTCTGTGTTGGTGGGGGGCGGGGTGGAGTTCTGTGTGGGTGGGGATCAGGGTGGAGTTCTGTGTGGGTGGGGGGGCGGGGTAGAGTTCTGTGTGGGTGGGGAGCAGGGTGGTGTTCTGTGTGGGTGGGGGGCGGGGTGGAGTTCTGTGTGGGTGGGGGTGTGGTGGAGTTCTGTGTGGGTGTGGGGCGGGGTGGAGTTCTGTGTGGGTGGGGTAGAGTTCTGTGTGGGTGGGGAGCGGGGTGGAGTTCTGTGTGGGTGGGGGGTGGGGTGGAGTTCAGTGTGGGTGGGGGGCGGGGTGGAGTTCTGTCTGGGTGGGGGGCGGGTTGGAGTTCTGAGTGGGTGCGGGGTGGGGTGGAGTTCTGTGTCGGTGGAGGCGGATGGAGTTCTGTGTGGGTTGGGGGTTGGAGTTCTGTGTGGGTGGTGGGTGGGGTGGAGTTCTGTGTGGGTGGGGAGCAGGCTGGAGTTCTCTGTGGGTGGGGATGGGGTGGAGGCCATTGTGTGTGAGGGGTGGTGTGGAGTTCTGTGTGGGTGGGGGGGCGGCGTGGAGCTCTGTGTGGTTGGGGGGCGGGGTGGAGTTCTGTGTGGGTGGGGGGCGGGGTGGAGTTCTGAGTGGGTGGGGACGGGGTGGAGGCCATTGTGGGTGAGGGGTGGTGTGGAGTTCTGTGTGGGTGGGGGACGGGGTGGAGCTCTGTGTGGGTGGGGGGCGGGGTGGAGTTCTGTGTGGGTGGGGGCGGGGTGGAGTTCTGTGTGGGTGAGGGGTGGTGTGGAGTTCTGTGGTGTAGTGGGGGGTGGGGTGGAGTTCTGTGCGGGTGGGGGCGGGGTGGAGTTCTATGTGGGTGGGGGTGGAGTTCTGTGTGCGTGGGGGGCGGGGTGAAGATCTCTGTGGGTGGGGGCGGGGTGGAGGTCTGTGGCGTGGTGTGGGGCGGGGTTGGGTTCTGTGTCGGTGGGGGGCGGGGTGGAGTTATGTGTGGGTGGGGGCGCGGTTGGGTTCTGTGTGGGTGGGGGGCGGCTGGAGTTTTGTGTGGGTGGGGGGGCGGGGTGGAGTACTGTGTGGGTGGGGGGCAGGGTGGAGTTCTGTGTGGGTGGGGGGCGGGGTGAAGATCTCTGTGGGTGGGGGCGGAGTGGACATATGTGGTGTGGTGGGGTGGAGTTCTGTGTCGGTGGGGATCAGGGTGGAGTTCTGTGGGTGGGGGGCGGGGTGGAGTTCTGTGTGGGTGGGGGGTGGGGTGGTGTTCTGTGTGGGTGGGGGTGTGGTGGAGTTCTGTGTGGGTGTGGGGTGGGGTGGTGTTCTGTGTGGGTGGGGGGCGGGGTGGAGTTCTGTGTGGGTGGGGTGGAGCTCTGTGTGGGTGGGGAGCGGGGTGGAGATATGCGGTGTGGTGGGGGGCGGGGTGGAATTCTGTGTGGATGGGGGGCGGGGTTGAGTTCTGTGTGGGTGGGGGCAGGGTGGAGTTGTGTGGCGTGGTGCAGGGCAGGGTGGAGTTCTGTGTGGGTGGGGGCGGGGTGGAGTTCTGTGTGGGTGGGGGGCGGGGTGAAGATCTGTGTGGGTGGGGGCGGAGTGGACATATGTGGTGTGGTGGGGTGGAGTTCTGTGTGGGTGGGGATCAGGGTGGAGTTCTGTGTGGGTGGGGGGCGGGGTGGAGTTCTGTGTGGGTGGGGGGTGGGGTGGTGTTCTGTGTGGGTGGGGGGCAGGGTGGAGTTCTGTGTGGGTGGGTGTGTGGTGGAGTTCTGTGTGGGTGGGGAGCGGGGTGGTGTTCTTTGTGGGTGGGGGGGTGGGTGGTGTTCTGTGTGGGTGGGGGTGGGGTGGAGTTCTGTGTGGGTGTGGGGCGGGGTGGTGTTCTGTGTGGGTGGGGGGCGGGGTGGAGTTCTGTGTGGGTGGGGTGTGGGGTGGAGCTCTGTGTGGGTGGGGAGCGGGGTGGAGATATGCGGTGTGGTGGGGGGCCGGGTGGAATTCTGTGTGGGTGGGGGGCGGGGTTGAGTTCTGTGTGGGTGGGGAGCGAGGTTGAGTTCTGTGTGGGTGGGGAGCGGGGTGGAGATATGCGGTGTGGTGGGGGGCGGGGTGGAATTCTGTGTGGGTGGGGGGGACGCGGTGGAGTTTTGTGTGGGTGGGGGGGCTGGAGTTCTGTGTGGGTGGGGTGCGGGGTGGAGTTCTGTGTGGGTCAGGGGCAGGGTGGAGTTCTGTGTGGGTGGAGGGCGCGGTGGAGTTCTGTGTGGGTGGGGGTTGGGGTGGAGTTCTGTGTTGGTGGGGTGGAGTTCTGTGTGGGTGAGGGGTGGGGTGGAGTTCTGTGCTGGTGGGGGGTGGGGTGGAGTTCTGTGTGGGTGGGGGGCGGGGTGGAGTTCTGTGTGGGTGGGGGGTGGGGTGGATTTCTGTGGGGGTGGGGGGCAGGGTGGAGTTCTGTGTGGGTGGGGAGCAGGGTGGAGTTCTGTGTGGGTGGGGAGCAGGGTGGAGTTCTGTGTGAGTGGGGAGCAGGGTGGAGTTCTGTGTGGGTGGGGAGCGGGGTGGAGTTCTGTGTGTGTGGGGAGTAGTGTGGAGTTCTGAGTGGGTGGGGGGTGGGGTGGAGTTCTGTGTGGGTGGGGAGCAGGGTGGAGTTCTGCGTGGGTGGGGAGCAGGGTGGAGTTCTGTGTGGGTGGGGGGCGTGGTGGAGTTCTGTGTGGGTGGGTGGCGGGGTGGAGTTCTGTGTTGGTGGGGGGCGGGGTGGAGTTCTGTGTGGGTGGAGGCAGGATGGACATATGCGGTGTGGTGGGGGGCGGGGTGGAGTTCTGTGTTGGTGGGGGGCGGGGTGGAGTTCTGTGTGGGTGGGGGGGCGGGGTGGAGTTCTGTGTGGGTGGGGAGCATGGTGGAGTTCTGTGTGGGTGCGGAGCAGGGTGGAGTTCTGTGTGGGTGGGGAGCGGGGTGGAGTTCTGTGTGGGTGGGGATCAGGGTGGAGTTCTGTGTGGGTGGGGAGCAGGGTGGAGTTCTGTGTGGGTGTGGAGCAGGGTGGAGTTCTGTGTGGGTGGGGAGCAGGGTGGAGTTCTGTGTGGGGGCGGGGTGGAGTTCTGTGTTGGTGGGGGGTGGGGTGGAGTTCTGTGTGGGTGGGGGGCGGGGTAGAGTTCTGTGTGGGTGGGGAGCAGCGTCGAGTTCTGTGTGGGTGGGGGTGGGGTGGAGTTCTGTGTGGGTGGGGGTGTGGTGGAGTTCTGTGTGGGTGTGGGGCGGGGTGGAGTTCTGTGTGGGTGGGGTAGAGTTCTGTGTGGGTGGGGAGCAGGGTGGAGATCTGTGTGGGTGGGGGGTGGTGTGGAGCTCTGTGGTGTAGTGGGGGGCGGGGTGGAGTTCTGTGTGTGTGGGGGCGGTGTGGAGTTCTGTGTGGGTGGGGGCGGGGTGGAGTTCTGTGTGGGTGGCGGGCAGGGTGGAGTTCTGTGTGGGTGGGGGGCGGGGTGAAGTTCTGTGTGGGTGGGGGGTGGGGTGGAGTTCGGTGGTGTAGTGGGGGGCGGGGTGGAGTTCTGTGGCAGGGTGGGGAGCAGGGTGGAGTTCTGAGTGGGTGGGGAGCAGGGTGGAGTTCTGTGTGTGTGGGGAGCAGGGTGGAGTTCTCTGTGGGTGGGGGGCGGGGTGGAGTTCTGTGTGGGTGGGATGGATGGAGTTCTGTGGTGTAGTGGGTGGGCGGGGTGGAGTTCTGTGTAGGTGGGGGGCGGGGTGGAGTTCTGTATGGGTGGCGGGGGCGGGGTGGAGTTCTCTGTGGGTGGGGGGTGGGGTGGAGTTCTGTGTGGGTGGGGAGCGGGGTGGAGTTCTGTGTGGGTGGGGGGTGGGGTGGAGTTCTGTGTGTGTGGGGGGCGGGGTGGAGTTCTGTCTGGGTGGGGGGCGGGTTGGAGTTCTGAGTGGGTGCGGGGTGGGGTGGAGTTCTGTGTGGGTGGGGGCGGATGGAGTGCTGTGTGGGTTGGGGGTTGGAGTTCTGTGTGGGTGGTGGGTGGGGTGGAGTTCTGTGTGGGTGGGGAGCAGGCTGGAGTTCTCTGTGGGTGGGGACGGGGTGGAGGCCATTGTGTGTGAGGGGTGGTGTGGAGTTCTGTGTGGGTGGGGGGGCGGGGTGGAGCTCTGTGTGGTTGGGGGGCGGGGTGGAGTTCTCTGTGGGTGGGGGGCGGGGTGGAGTTCTGAGTGGGTGGGGACGGGGGTGGAGGCCATTGTGGGTGAGGGGTGGTGTGGAGTTCTGTGTGGGTGGGGGACGGGGTGGAGCTCTGTGTGGGTGGGGGACGGGGTGGAACTCTGTGTGGGTGGGGGGCGGGGTGGAGTTCTGTGTGGGTGAGGGGTGGTGTGGAGTTCTGTGGTGTAGTGGGGGGTGGGGTGGAGTTCTGTGCGGGTCGGGGCGGGGTGGAGTTCTATGTGGGTGGGGGTGGAGTTCTGTGTTCGTGGGGGGCGGGGTGAAGATCTCTGTGAGTGGGGGCGGGGTGGAGGTCTGTGGCGTGGTGTGGGGAGGGGTTGGGTTCTGTGTCGGTGGGGGGCGGGGTGGAGTTATGTGTGTGTGGGGGCGCGGTTGGGTTCTGTGTGGGTGGGGGGCGGCTGGAGTTTTGTGTGGGTGGGGGGGGCGGGGTGGAGTACTGTGTGGGTGGGTGGCAGGGTGGAGTTCTGTGTGGGTGGGGGGCGGGGTGAAGATCTCTGTGGGTGGGGGCGGAGTGGACATATGTGGTGTGGTGGGGTGGAGTTCTGTGTCGGTGGGGATCAGGGTGGAGTTCTGTGGGTGGGGGGCGGGGTGGAGTTCTGTGTGGGTGGGGGGTGGGGTGGTGTTCTGTGTGGGTGGTGGTGTGGTGGAGTTCTGTGTGGGTGTGGGGTGGGGTGGTGTTCTGTGTGGGTGGGGGGCGGGGTGGAGTTCTGTGTGGGTGGGGTGTGGGGTGGAGCTCTGTGTGGGTGGGGAGCGGGGTGGAGATATGCGGTGTGGTGGGGGGCGGGGTGGAATTCTGTGTGGGTGGGGGGCGGGGTTGAGTTCTGTGTGGGTGGGGGCGGGGTGGAGTTCTGTGTGGGTGGGGGGCGGGGTGGAGTTCTGTGTGGGTGGGGGGTGGGGTGGTGTTCTGTGTGGGTGGGGGGCAGGGTGGAGTTCTGTGTGGGTGGGGGTATGGTGGAGTTCTGTTTGGGTGGGGAACGGGGTGGTGTTCTTTGTGGGTGGGGGGGTGGAGGGTGTTCTGTGTGGGTGGGGGTGTGGTGGAGTTCTGTGTGGGTGTGGGGTGGGGTGGTGTTCTGTGTGGGTGGGGGGCGGGGTGGAGTTCTGTGTGGGTGGGGTGTGGGGTGGATCTCTGTGTGGGTGGGGAGCGGGGTGGAGATATGCGGTGTGGTGGGTGGCCGGGTGGAATTCTGTGTGGGTGGGGGGCGGGGTTGAGTTCTGTGTGGGTGGGGGGCGGGGTTGAGTTCTGTGTGGGTGGGGAGCGGGGTGGAGATATGCGGTGTGGTGGGGGCGGGGTGGAATTCTGTGTGGGTGGGGGGGACGCGGTGGAGTTCTGTGTGGGTGGGATGCGGGGTGGAGTTCTGTGTGGGTCAGGGGCGGGGTGGAGTTCTGTGTGGGTGGGGGGCGGGGTGGAGTTCTGTGTGGGTGGGGGGCGGGGTGGAGTTCTGTGTGGGTGGGGGGCGGGGTGGATTTCTGTGGGGGTGGGGGGCAGGGTGGAGTTCTGTGTGGGTGGGGAGCAGGGTGGAGTTCTGTGTGGGTGGGGAGCGGGGTGGAGTTCTGTGTGGGTGGGGAGCAGGGTGGAGTTCTGAGTGGGTGGGGGGTGGGGTGGAGTTCTGTGTGGGTGGGGAGCAGGGTGGAGTTCTGTGTGGGTGGGGAGCGGGGTGGAGTTCTGTGTGGGTGGGGAGCAGGGTGGAGTTCTGAGTGGGTGGGGGGTGGGGTGGAGTTCTGTGTGGGTGGGGAGCAGGGTGGAGTTCTGCGTGGGTGGGGAGCAGGGTGGAGTTCTGTGTGGGTGGGGGGCGGGGTGGAGTTCTGTGTGGGTGGGGGGCGGGGTGGAGTTCTGTGTGGGTGGGGGGTGGGATGGAGTTCTGTGTGGGTGGAGGCAGGATGGACATATGCGGTGTGGTGGGGGGCGGGGTGGAGTTCTGTGTGGGTGGGGGGGCGGGGTGGAGTTCTGTGTGGGTGGGGAGCATGGTGGAGTTCTGTGTGGGTGCGGAGCAGGGTGGAGTTCTGTGTGGGTGGGGAGCGGGGTGGTGTTCTGTGTGGGTGGGGATCAGGGTGGAGTTCTGTGTGGGTGGGGAGCAGGGTGGAGTTCTGTGTGGGTGTGGAGCAGGGTGGAGTTCTGTGTGGGTGGGGAGCAGTGTGGAGTTCTGTGTGGGGGCGGGGTGGAGTTCTGTGTTGGTGGGGGGCGGGGTGGAGTTCTGTATGGGTGGGGGGCGGGGTAGAGTTCTGTGAGGGTGGGGAGCAGGGTGGAGTTCTGTGTGGGTTGGGAGCAGGGTGGAGTTCTGTGTGGGTTGGGGGCAGGGTGGAGTTCTGTGTGGTTGGGGGGTGGGGTGGAGTTCTGTGTGGGTGGAGGCAAGATGGACATATGCGGTGTGGTAGGGGCGGGGTGGAGGTCTGTGTGGGTGGGGAGCAGGGTGGAGTTCTGTGTGGGTGGGGAGCAGGGTGGAGTTCTGTGTGAGTGGGGGGCGGGGTGGAGTTCTGATGGGTGGGGGGCGGGGTGGAGTTCTGTGTGGGTGCGGAGCAGGGTGGAGTTCTGTGTGGGTGGGGATGGGGGTGGAGTTCTGTGTGGGTGGGGAGCAGGGTGGAGTTCTGTGTGGGTGGGGAGCAGGGTGGAGTTCTGAGTGGGTGGGGAGCAGGGTGGAGTTCTGTGTGGGTGGGGGGTGGGGTGGAGTTCTGTGTGGGTGGGGGGCGGGGTGGAGTTCTGTGTGGGCGGGGAGCAGGGTGGAGTTCTGTGTGGGTGGGGCGTGGAGTTGTGTGGGTGCGGAGCAGGGTGGAGTTCTGTGTGGGTGGGGAGTGGGGTGGATTTCTGTGTGGGTGGGGGGCGGGGTGGAGTTCTGAGTGGGTGGGGAGCAGGGTGGAGTTCTGTGTGGGTGGGGAGCAGGGTGGAGTTCTGTGTGGGCGGTGGTGGAGTTGTGTGGGTGCGGAGCAGGGTGGAGTTCTGTGTGGGTGGGGAGTGGGGTGGAGTTCTGTGTGGGTGGGGGGCGGGGTGGAGTTCTGAGTGGGTGGGAAGCAGGGTGGAGTTCTGTGTGGGTGGGGGGCGGGGTGGAGTTCTGAGTGGGTGGGGAGCAGGGTGGAGTTCTGTGTGGGTGGGGCGCAGGGTGGAGTTCTGTGTGGGTGGGGAGCAGGGTGGAGTTCTGTGTGGGTGGGGAGCAGGGTGGAGTTCAGGGGTTTCCTATCTCATTATTTTAAAGTCAGTCGCCTCTTTAAAACAGGCACCCCGATCTTTTAAAAAACTGAGTTCCTGGAGCACGCCCGCTAACGTTATATCGCAGGACCCGCCCCTTAACTTCTTTTTGCTCTGAGTGGCAGAGGAAGCTGTCCTTGGGCTGGCATAGTGCACCCCCCCCCCCTCCCCCCCCCCCCACACACACATACACATTTTTCCATCGCTCTGCCACTCTGAAAAAAATTAGAAAATTCCATCCTATGCTCCTTTATTTCTTTTGACATTATTTCACTGTTCAGCAACGTGAGGCATTTTCTATGTTAAATGTTCTATATAAATGTAAATTGATATTGTCACAGGGACTACCTGGAGCTGAGATCAAAAATCTATATAATCTATGTATTTATATTGTCATGTGAGAGTGCCTTTAAGACATGGATGTTTAAGCAACGTACCTTTAAGAAAACAGTGATGTCAGAGAGTGGGTGGAGCTGAGGTCAGGTCAGCCATTTTGCAGTTGAGTTTTGCAGTTTGGAGGAAAAGAGCTGGATGTGTGTCTGTGTTTTGCAGTGAGCTGGATCTCTGCCATAAAAGACCATCTCTGAATCATTTAGGTGATTTAAACTTATAATAGTGAAGCCTTTAACCTGATGTGATTTTGTTTAAAGGTGTTAAGTCTCTTGGAAGTTTGAAGGAACATTTTAAGGAGTTATTTACTGTTGCAATATTTTCTGAGTTATCTTTGAAGTAAGGGGTGTTAAGAGATCCAATGTTTATTTAAGATGTTAAGTTGAGTTCATGGAATAAACATTGTTTTGTGTTTAAAAACCCATTGTAGCGCAACAATTACTCAAGTCGAGAAGGGATGAAATCAATCGAGGCTTTATTAAGCAAGACTTGTTCCCCAGCAGCTCAGTTACAGAATGCGGCTGCTGGGAGAACTCGAGCTCTTATACTCCACCTTCAGGGCGGAGCCAGAAGGCGGCAAATCCAACCAGGACCCGGACCTGTCAACCAATAGCCTCTCGGCTTCACAGGTACCGTATTATCCCTAATACACACCACCACACCCACGTGTCCATAATTGTAATCCCACACCTAGGGAAAAAGCCATGTGCTTGGAAAAGCAACAAATCCATTAAAGGGAGAGGTTGCTTGAACTCCATGATACATTTTGAGGTTCTGAAAACACCTCGCCCATAACAATATATAGAAGTGATGTGAGTGACCTCATAACATCACCGAATAATTTAAAAGGGTTCTGATAAACACCAACATCAAAAAGAGATGTTGGATGAAAGTTTCAATTCCGCTCTGGCACAGTGGAGCTGAGAAATGGATCCCATCTATTTCCCAGGTGCTTGATCCTTTCAGACATTCCAGGGTCAAGCAATTATCCAAACACCAGCGGTCACCAGTGTCAGTTTTGGCACATTTCGGGCACCCGGTCAGGGAGGAATGCTGTGTTAGGGATGTGTGGCACGGAATGTTCGGAGCCGGCAACATTGATTAGTATGGCTCAAGAGTAAAATTTTCTGGAAGGCCGCTGACATTAGGACTGATTGTCTACTGAGAATTTCAGACTGTGAACCTGACCTGAATCACTCCTGTAGGTTTAATTTCTGTTAAGGACATCTGCTGTAGACATGTAGCCTGTTGTCATATTGGTGCATTAAGGAACTGGAGGTAGGGCCAGTGGGAAACTGGCAGGTGATCCCATTCTGTCAGTTATGTCTTCTTTTCATAGAATCATAGAATCATAGAATCGCGACAGTGCAGAAGGAGGCCATTTGGCCCATCGAGTCTACACCGACCCTGCGAAAGACCACCCTAACTAAACCCAATCCCCCCCATAACCCTCCTAACCTTTTGGACTCTAAGGGGCAATTTAACATGGCCAATCCACCTAACCTGCACATCTTTTGGACTGTGGGAGGAAACCGGAGCACCTGGAGAAAATCCATGCAGACACGGGGAGAATGTGCAATCTCCGCACAGACAGTTACTGACGCCAGGAATCAAACCCGGGTCCTTGGCGCTGTGAGGCAACATTGCTCACCACTGTGCCACCGTTCTGCCCTGAAGTGAATCAAATTGCATGGGGGTGGATGGAACAATCACCCAGGTTCCCCCCAGTTCCTGTTCCCCAAGGAGGTCCCCACTCTGCTCAAGATGGAGACCCCAAAATTACCAGGTCCTTCTGTATACCCCCCAACCCCTATTGTTGTTGTCAATGACCTCTGTTACTTCGGCCGTGTATTTCCGACCCTGAGGAAGTTTGTTCCGATGGGCGGGTTCTTCTGGTCCCGCTGACATCGCACCCCTGCCGTGGGTTTCCCGGCAACATGGGGTGTGTTCAATGGGAGATCTCATTGCAAGTGGCGGGAACAGAAGGTCCCACCACCTGCCCACTGCGGGCCGGCTCCCGCCATCAGGAAACACGCCACAGGTGAGGCCAGAGAATCCCGCCCTACAAATCTCATTGGAATGGAACTTCTTCCACAGGTAGAATTTTGCTGAATGTTGAAATAATTTTAGTCTCTTTGAAATTAATAAAGGACTTGTAAATAAAAATACCTTTCCCGTCTTCAGGACATGTCGAAGAGACTCACAGCCAATAATTGGAAATGGACTTATTTGTTATAAGCAAAGGTCACAGCCAACTGGCAGACAGCAAGATCTCACAAATAGTAAGTACAATACATGACTGATCTCTTTTTGAAGGTCGGTTTTACAAAGAACAAAGAACAATACAGCACAGGAACAGGCCCTTCGGCCTTCCAAGCCTGTACCGGTCATGATACCAACCTTTGCCAAACCTCCATGGTATGATTGTTGGCCAGAACACCATCATGCTCTTCTTCAAAGAGTGCCAAGGGACATTTTCTATCAAACTGAAAGAAAAGGGCCCTAGTTCAATATACCATCGATAAGGTGGTTCCTCTTATTGTCACAAGTAGGCTTCAAATGAAGTTACTGTGAAAAGTCCCTAGTCGCCACATTCCGGCATCTGTTCGGGGAGGCTGGTACGGGAAGTGAACTGTGCTGCTGGCCTGCCTTGGTCTGCTTTCAAAGCCAGCGATTTAGCCCTGTGCTAAACCAGCCCCTGATAATAATAATCGCTTATTGTCACAAGTAGGCTTCAATGAAGTTACTGTGAAAAGCCCCTAGTCGCCACATTCCGGCGCCTGTTCGGGGAGGCCAGTACGGGAATTGAACCCACGCTGCTGGTCTTGTTCTACATTACAAGCCAGCTGTTTAGCCCATTGTGCTAAACCGGCCCCTGTTCAACATAGAGCTTGAATCCACAAACTTTTGACTTAGAGACAAGATGAGAGATATTGACTGAGGCAAGGTACACAATGGGTCAAAAGGATGGCAATTTATCCTGGCTCTAGCCTCAAATTTAAATAAACTGGATAGTTCCTGTTTTCTTGCTGAAACCTCTTTGAAAACCTGCTACAGGTATAAAAGATAAAACTCACGTTTATACAGCAGTTTCATGACCTTAGAACATCCTGAACCGCTTCACAACCAATTAAATATTTTTAATGCGATTAAATATTTGAAGAATATTCACTGTTATAATGCGGGCATACGTGGTCGCCGATTTACACACAGCAAATGCTCCACAAGCAACAATAAGCTCATGTCCAGCTCATTTGTTTTTGGTGTTCTTGGGTGAGAATCTGAATTTGAAAAGTGCCATGAGGGCAGACCATCGCCTCTGAAAGCACACTAAACATGATTGCTAAAAGTCCCCATGAGGTAATGTACCTACCCGTCAATCAAAGGAATGACAGGTAATTACAAAGGCCCACACTACAAGATAACTCAAGAGTGACCTAATGGTACAATGCACTTGGCAGACGCCTTTTATGCTGCTGGTAAGTATCTTTATTTACATTTCATAGCACAATTTGACGTATCTCTTTAAATGTACTATAACTGAAATAGCTGAACCTTTCATGAAACCGTGATATCTAAGTGACTCACTGCTGTTGTGTCATCACCATTACCTGCAGCATCTGTGTTTTGGTGCTATGTGGCTAGATTCTAAAATCATACAGTAACTGTTTTAAGCTTATTTATTAAAAATAGGGATTACTAATACATTTTTAAAGCCATCTTTAAATAGTTGCTGTAATATTCCTTCCCATTGCCATGTATCAACAAATAGTCAACGGAACTTTACATTTCAACAAAGTCTCAGTTACAAAAATAATCTTAATGGAGTTTATTCAACCTTTGCAATTTTCCAACTGACAGTGGCTACTCGGGTCCATAATGTCTAGTTTTTGCCTTGCTGTCTAATGAGTGTTATCTCATGCAAGACAGAAGCATGAATAAATGGCTTTAAACCTATCTGAACATGCTATTGTTTGCCTCACAGCTATCAAATTTGATGTACAGTCAGCTCGAGGCAAACATTTACAAGTACCTAATCCAAACAGAACTCCAAAGTACCAAACTATTCCACTTTCATTCTTTAAATTTATATTAAAAAAAACTTGGAACATCAATTTTAGCGTACCCAATTCTTTTTTTTTCCAATTAAGGGGCAATTTAGTGTGGCCAATCCATCTACCCTGCACATCTTTGGATTGTGGGGGTGAGACCCATGCAGACACGGGGATAATATGCAAACTCCATAAGGACAGTGACTCGGCTGCGGGATCGAACCCGGGTCCTCAGTGCCGTGAGGCAGCAGTGCTAACCACTGCGCCACATTGCTGCCCTCGTGTTCCAAGTTTAACACTTAAATATAAAATCCCGAACACTGCCCAGGGGGCGGGAGGTCGCTGAGTCGGAGGTTGGCATCCGGCAATAAAGTGAGACCCCACTGCGTTCCCGCTGCAGTGCGGTTTCCCATAGCATGACCTACACCCCCCCCACACCACCCACTCACCACCTGATTCATTACCTCTCACTACCACCCCCCCCCCCCCCCCCCCCCCCCTTGATTCCAACCTGCGAGCAAACATTCGGGTGTGGAGATGGGACGGGACGTTCAAGCTGACAGTGGACAGGGCCTCTAGTCAGCGTACCTGGAGGCATTCAGATTGTCCCGTGCACGTCGGCCCTGGTGCACGTGATGTGTGGCATCCTGTGGCTGCCTGATCCCCATGCCTTGCCCATCCTCCTCGTTGGCTAAGGTTTGGCGTTGGATTGGATTTGGGTTTATTGTCATGTGTACTGAGGTACAGTGAAAAGTATTGTGCTGCGTACAGCCCAGACAGATCGTTCCATACATGAAAAACACAGGACATACGATAGATACACAACATAAATACATAGACACAGACATCGGGTGAAGCATACGGAGTGTAGTACTACTCAGTGGAGAAGATGTGTGGAGAGATCAGTTCAGCCCATAAGAGGGTCATTTAGGAGTCTGGTGACAGTGGGGAAGAAGCTGTTTTTGAATCTGTTAGTGCGTGTTCTCAGACTTTTGTATCTCCTGCCCGATGGAAGAAGTTGGAAGAGTGAGTAAGCTGGGGGGTCTTTGATTATGCTGCCCGTTTTCCCCAGGCAGCGGGAGGTGTAGGCAGAGTCAATGGATGGGAGGTGGGTTTGCGTGACGGACTGTGCTGTGTTCATGACTCTCTGTAGTTTCTTGCGGTCTTGGGATGAGCAGTGCCATATCAGACTGTAATGCAGCCTGATAGGATGCTTTCTATGGTGCATCTGTAAAAGTTGTTAAGAGTCAATGTGAACATGCCGAATTTCTTTAGTTCCTGAGGAAGTATAGGCGATGTTGTGCTTTCTTGGTCGTAGCGTCGATGTGGGTGAACCTGGACAGATTGTTGATGATGTGCACACCCAGGAATTTGAAGCTATCAACCATCTCCACCTTGGCCCCATTGATGCAGACAGGGGTGTCCACGATACATTGCTTCCTGACGTCAATGACCAGCTCTTTAGTTTTTCTGACATTAAGGGAGAGATTGTTCACTTTACACCATGCCACTAGGTTCACTATCTCCCTCTTGTACTCTGACTCATCGTTGTTCAAGATCTGAGAGGCGTTCATCCTCCTCCTCCAGCATGTCGCCCCTCTGCTGCACCATGTTGTAGTGGACATAGCAGGCAACCATGATCTGGGAGACCCTCCGAGGGCTGTACACGAGGGCCCTTCAGGGAGGTCCAGGAACCTGAACCGCACCTTGAGCACGCTGATGCACTGCTCAATCACATTCCTGGTCACAGCATGGGCATCATTGTAGCAGTTCTCCTCATTGGTCTGAGGCCTCCAGATAGGCATCATCAGTCGTTCCCACTCTGGTAACGGTAACCCCTGTCGCCCAGAGCCAACTGCTCTGCCAGGGGAGCGCCTCGAAGGTGTCGGACCCCGTCGAGTGCACTAGGATGAAGGCATCGTGCACACTGCCCAAGTATCGGGTGAAAACATGCACGATAGGCAGCTGGTGCTAAGACACCAACTGTACATTGAGGGACTGGAAGCCCTTTTGGTTCACCCCACATGTGATGGTGTTCATATGGGGACATGCGTCCCATCGATCACCCCCTGGAACTGGGGCATCTCGGCGATGGTGCTGATTCCCGCTGCCCAGGCGACCTGGTGGGCTCGGTCCATATCCAGGTGGTTGTATTGTGTCGCCCGGGTGTACAGGGCCTCAGTACGGTGCAGATGCACCTGTGCACAGAGGTCTGGGAGACCCCAGACAGGTCCCCGTGATACCTGGAAGGACCCCATTGCAAAGACGTTCTGTGTGATCGTCACCTTGACGGCCAAGGTGGCTGTCCTCCCACCCCCATAGCTCCAGGTGCGCCATGATCTGGCACACATATCTCCCAGTCTCCCTACTCAGCCACAGTCGGCGGCGACACGCTCGGTCCGGCAGCTTCTCGTGTGACAGACGCTGCCAATACGCACAAGATCTGATGCGAAGCCTCCATCCCTCTCCCTCAGCCTGTTGGGCGGCCGGCTCTCCATCATCATTGTTTGGCTCCTGCTCCTCTGGGGCAGGCTCCAGTTCTGCAGGGACATCCCCGAACAGCTCCTGTACGCAGCCTCAGTGCATTCGCCAGGGCTGCGGCGGCTCGGCAAATGCCAACCACTCCTGGCTCAATATCAATTTCTATTCTCTAAAAGGGGTAAAGGGCAAACATGTTAGCAATGTGGATACTCCCATGTCCAATCAAGCTCAATGGGCTGCACAGTGGCCCTGGCTTATTCTGCAGCCCCTGCCCCCGCATGTCCCCCATCCCTCCCCATTCCCACGCTTCCCCTCAGCCATTCCCGTAGCTAATTTGCCTTCTGCACCGCACCCCTGGCCGCGTCAGTGCCTGGCTCCAGTGGCAGGGGGTTCTCTAACCCCGCCACCTCCCCCTGCTGGCAGGAGTTACTGGTGATTGGCGCTGTCGTTGCCAGCAGTATGAACTGCAGCCCCTGTCCTGCACCCTCCTGTGAGGTCCACTTTGGGTTGGCCATGTGCTACCCTGCCAGCAGGGAAGCACCAGTTTGTGGGGGCGGGAGGGGGAGGTGCAGTGCGCCATCAATCGGCGGCATGCATGTAGACAGGGCACACGGATTTTGCTCAGCCATGTTGGTAGGCACCCATTGGGACCATAGCTGTGGTGTGCTGTGGGTGCTTTGTGCAGTGCACCGGTTGTGTCTACTTGTCTGGGGGCAGGGTGGATGGGGGCAGGGACGCAGTAGTCAGGCAGTGCTTGGTGATTGCCTGTGGTCTTGCGGGGTGGGCTGGCTGAGGGTGCCAATGGTGGGATGTCTGCCCTGCGAGGAGCAGTGTGCCAGGAAGGGTGCCAATGCCCATGGTGCATACGTCCACCGGTCGTGGTGCGCACCAGCGGTTCCCCTGCTGCTCCTGCAGTGGGCAATGCCTTGGATGGGTGCACTGGGGCATGCCAACACCTTGTGGCCATGGGCTGCACAGGGCCACACCCATCCCATTGACGGGTCGACTGGCTCTGTGGGCTGCTAGAGGGAACAGCCTGGGCGGGGGGGGGTGCCCATACGGCTGGTGGCGCTACATCTACGGGACACAGTGGGTAGTCAGTGGGGTGCGCAGCCAGGTGCCTGCCTTGCAGGTCGCAGCAATGGCGGCCCGTGCCTGGACATCCCGATCCGGGGGTGAAACCCGACCCCACGGCCCACCTCATGGTGGTCCCCCCTGGCAGACGTCCCCCAGCCAGCAGCACAACTGTCAGCCCACCATTGCACCTTTGATGGTTTGGCTTACCTCCTGCCTCTCCCTCATCAGCCACGGCACCTGTTTCCCGATTTTAAACACCACAAGTGAACCGCACCATCATCACTTCCGTCTGGCAGAGGCAGAGCATCGCGGAAGGCCGGAGAATTCCGGGTCGGGCCCGTTAATGATATGCTATCGGCCGTTACTGTACAATTTGAATGCCCATGGTGTAGAACGCATTAACGTCGCTATCGAGGCACCGGAGCACAGCATTCCATTAGACACTCGGCACGGCCCTCAAATGTCGGCTGACGCACAATTCTCCGCCTGATCGCGATTCGCATTTCCGGGATCGCTGGACGGAGAATACCGGACAGAATACCGCCCATTGTTTCAGCTTTACACAAATCAGCTAAAATGCAATTCAGTTTATTTTCTTTAGCTCCTATATTCATGGTACAACAGCTCTTAATTATTATCTGGAAGCCCAGCACTTGACAGAATATACTGTCCATGCAGCTGTGCTAGTTAAACATTGGATTCCTGGGGCGTCATTCTCCGACCCCCCGCCGGGTCGGAGGATGGCCGTGGGCCGCCGTGAATCCCGCCCCCGCCCCCGCCGAAGTCTCCGGTACCGAAGATTGGGCAGGGGCGGGAATCGGGCCGCGCCGGTTGGCGGGACCCCCCGCCGGATTATCCGGCCCGGGTGGGCCGAAGTCCCGCCCAGAAATTGCCTGTCCCACCGGCGTAAATCAAACCTGGTATTTACCGGCGGGACCAGGCGGCGTGGGCGGGCTCCGGGGTCCTGGGGGGGGGCGCGGGGCGATCTGGTGCCAGGGGTGCCCCCACAGTGGCCTGGCCCGCGATCGGGGCCCACCGATCCGCGGGCGGGCCTGTGCCGTGGGGGCACTCTTTCCCTTCCGCCTCCGCTACGGCTTCCACCATGGCGGAGGCGGAAGTGACTCTCCCCACTGCGCATGCGCGGGAAACTGACAGCGGCCGCTGACGCTCCCGCGCATGCGCTGCGAAACTGACAGCGGCCGCTGACGCTCCCGCGCATGCGCCGCATTTCCACGCCAGCTGGCGGAGCAACAAACGCCATTTCCGCCAGCTGGCTCCCTCCGGCGCCGGCCTAGCCCCTCAATGTTGGGGCTCGGCTCCCAAAGATGCGGAGCATTCCGCACCTTTGGGCCGGCGCGATGCCCGTCTGATTGGCGCCGTGTTTGGCGCCAGTCGGCGGACATCGCGCCGTTGGAGGAGAATTTCGCCCCTGGCTTTAGAACTGATAGATCAGTGGGAAATAGGTGAGGAACTTGGGTAATCCAAATCGGACAATCAATGACAATTAACTCCATTGTGGGTGAATTTCCTTCGGGCTTCTGCTGATTTGCCAGCACAACTTTGGCAGAAACCTTGTTCACACACTGAAATGGGAGTTGCAGCAATGCGATGATAGCGGAATGGGCAAAGGAAGTCCACTCCTGCTGAAAATCTACTCTTTATGATTAATCAACTGCCCTCAAAGACATCGGACTGGATTCTCCCAAAATGGGACTATGTCCTCACGTCGGTGTAAAAACGCTGGCGCCTCACTCCCGAGTTTCCAATAAAAAAGATCATCCAATTCACTCACCTGCAGGGAGCAAGCAGGGACCCAGAGTAATTCATGCAGCTTTAGCATGAACAGAAAATGCGGCATTAACTTGGCATGTCTGGCAGCATATGTGGGGAGAGAAACACAGGAAGCAACTTAACAAAGTCCCATAGTGAGCTCATTAAGCCGTGTGTTTCCCGATGCTGGCAGCACTGAGAAACCCCCACTATTGAACAGGCACTGACAGCTGACAGGGAGACCTCAAGCATGCACCGCAAAGTACTGGCTTCCACAAATGGGAACCAGAAAGAATGGCACTCATGGAGGTCTTCCACGGGATTGTAGGCCCCAGGTGCATGCCCACTGAGCATGGTGGCACTCTGGCAGTGCCACCTTTGTTAGGGGGTTCCTGGGAGGGCTCTTCTGTTTTAGGGGGTTTCTGTGGAGGGACTTCCTATTTAGGGGGGTCCCTGTGGGGGAATATCCCTATTTAGGGGGACCTCTGGTGGGAGGATATGGTAGGGGAGGGGTGCGTAGGTTGTGTATTGTCGGGGGGGAGGGTGGCCTTTGGATAGACTTCGTGGGCAACACCCTTGAAGAGTAACCAACTTGGCCCACCACAAAGGCCACCATGTCAGGTTCACATTTGGTGATACCTGCAGTATATCCCACCCTTGTGACTCCCAGCCCAGAGGACAGCGAAATCACGGGAGCCCGGAGAATCTGGTGCCGGTTAATTAGGACCTATTTGCATCCATTAGCATGATTGAATCGCGGAACAGACTTGATGGGCCGAGTGGCCTAATTCTGCTCCTATGTCCTATGGTCTTATCCCGCTGACATGTGTGTGCAAACCCTGATCCCGCCACTAGGAGGCAGAGCATAGCGGCGGTTCAGCACCCGGTGCAAACCTCGATTTTGTACGAACACCCAATTCTCCACCTGATCTCAATTTGCGTTGCCGATGTTATGGGGCAGAGAATCCAGCCTTATGTTCTCCTGCTGGAGTTGAATTGTGTCAGACTAGCGCTCCCAATCAGGAAACGATCCCCAGTCCTTAGCCATGAAAACCTTTACATGGCAGGGCTTGCGAAGGATTCCCGAGGGGATCCTGCTATTAGGCTGCAATTCAGAGCGAGCAGCCTGATAACAAGGTCCTGCTTCTAGATCATCTCCCCCTCCCTATTCCCCCCCCGCCACACCTCCCGCAGCACAATTCAGCCCTTCCCCGGGATTTTCTGGACCACCCCCTCCGTCCCCCTGTATAAGGGTGACCCAACCACCCCAACACCACTGCCCCCACCAGAGTCCACCTAATTAGAGAGGCACACCCATAGATACCCCCCCCAAAGACCCATGAATAAATAAATATCCTCCAGAGACCCCCAAATTAAAGAGAACCCACCCCAGACACCGCCCAAAAGAGAGACCACTGTCTCGCAGCCTCACAGAGAATAGTCCCCTGTCAGGAAGCCCCCAATAAGAGAGTACCCTGTTTGGAAGCTAGAGAGAAGTCCAGACAGAGGTAGTGAAACAAATTACTGCTTTAACACTCACCTGGTGCAATACACCTGTTGGCTCAGACATAGGGGGCAGCACCTGTCAATTCCTGCAAAGAGAAAACCAGTCATCTGGGTTTAAATCCCCTCAGATCTTTGATCTGCAAGCTTTTCATTCATTTCTATTTGACATTGATTTTACTAGACTGTGATTGACAGCTTCCACTGAGCCAGCTGTCAACATTGTTCCATTTATCTCCCTTTACGGTTGAGTAACTTTAAAGTGGTCAGCTGTGAAACTAACTGCAATGTTAGCAAATAACAGAAAATTATATCCATATATTTTTGCACAGGAATAAAATACACTTGAACAAAGTTACAGTATTTGATTGACTTTATTGTTAGTCGCTTCACATTGACCAGATACATTCAGGAAACATACTCAATGATAATAATAGTCATATTCAAATACTTCCTCTTTAAATTCCTTGCCAATTGACCATTTACATTGTCCCAATCAGACTGTGGCTCATCACTCTCACTGAATTGCAGGAGTAGGTCCCTGGTAAGTGTGTCCATTTGTGGTATGGTTGAGTGCCTGAGTTTGTTGTTGTGAATGTAAGTTATATTTGTGTTATGTGGGTGATGTGAGAGAGGAAGGGTAGTTCACCTCCCTCCAACCCGACCTGGTCCCATGATACGGCAGGGTAGAGGTGGGAAGCTAAGGTGCCCATGGGACCATCTGGCCTTAAGCCGATTGAGGCCCTTTACCGCCTAATTAAGTAGCAATTAAAGCCCACAATCCGTCTCCACTGCCATAATTTATTGATTGATTGATTTGAATGATTTATTGTTACATGTACTGAAGTACAGTGAAAAGTATTTTTCTGCGGCCAAGGAAATGTGCACAGTACACACACAGTAGACAAAAAAAAGTAGATAGTTACGGTGAAATACATAGTACATCAACAAATAAGTAATTAGTTACAGTACCGAAAAAGGGCAAAATAACAAAGCAAACACATGAGCAAGAGCAGCATAGAGCATCGTGAATAATGTCTTATATGGAACAGATCAGTCCGAGGGGGAGTCATTGAGGAGTGTTGTAGCTGTGGGGAAGAAGCTGTTCCTATGTCTGGATGTGCGGGTCTTCAGACTTCTGTACCTTCTGCCTGATGGAAGGGTCTGGAAGAGGGAATAGCCTGGGTGCGAGGGGTCTCTGACAATGCTGTCTGCCTTCCTGAGGCAATGGGAGATGTAGACAGGATCAATGGGAGGGTGGCAAGCTTGTTTAAAGCGTTGGGCTGAGTTCACTGTCATGATATTCAAGAGAACATCACAGCACATAAACACATACATAATGATAGACAGAGCAACGGACCAATTAGCACACATAACACGACAGCCAATCACAGACAAGAGCATACACAATACAATACAAGAAACACAACACTTCCTGGGCAGTCCATCAGGAGACGGCACAGGGCAAGGACCTCAAAGCCAGACACTCACACTGTCACCACGTGCTGAGTACCAAGTTTGTTATATAAATAGTTTAACAGAATAAAACTGCATTATACCAATCGCAACCGTGTTGGTTCGTCTGTATATCAGAGCACCCAACATTTCATGGTACCAAAAGTGAATCGAAACCTACCCACAAATCTGCCATCCTGCGCCATTGACACCGTCAACACACCGCAGCCGTTGCAAGTCGCTGGGAACCTGGGCATCAATTGGACGCTCTTCAAGCAGCGCTTCGTGCCCTTTATGGAAGCCAACGGAAAACAGGGCGCCTCGGACAAAAGGAAGATTGCCATCCTCCTCACCACCGCAGGTTAGCACGCCATCCATGTATACAACTCCCTGGTGTTCGCGGAAGGCGAGGACAAATCTAAGTATGACACGGTCCTCCTCAAGCTCGACCGACACTTCAACGTTGAGGTCAACGAGAGCTTTGAGAGGTATGTCTTCCAGCAGCGCCTGCAAGGTAAGGATGAGCTCTTTCAGTCCTTCCTGACGCATCTCCGCATACTCGCGCAGTCCTGCGGTTACAACACCACCTCAGAGTCCATGATCCGGGACCAGATCGTTTTTGGGGTTGCCTCCGGCAGCCGACGCCAGCAGCTTCTAAAAATAAAAGGCCTGACCTTAGCATCTGCAGTTGAAGCCTGTGTCCTGCACGAGAACGCGACTAGCCGCTATGCCCAATTTCAAGTGACCGAATCGGCGCGGAGGGGGTCCTACGCGACCGGATCGGAGAGCCAGGCGACCCACAAGGCCGAACGGGTCCAGGCGATCGAGTTTCTCCCGGCCCGCGGCCCGGACGAGGGCGGCTGTTTCACGCGCTTTTTGAGGCCTCCCGCGCGTGTGCGTGCCAAAACCTACGGCAACACTGAGGGACGTGATGCGCAGGCGCGCTCGACACAAGACCGAACTGCGCATGCGCAGTGGCGTAACGAACACCATGACGTCACGACGTGCGGCAACTGAGGAGCTGCACATTTAAAAGGGCAATGTCCCGCAAACACATGACAATGCCTACGCTGTGGCAAGGTGGGCCACTACGCTGATTACTGTCGAGCGGCTCAACCTGTTGATCTCCCACATCTCCGACAACCTCGCAGGAACGTGCGGACCATTCAGCCTCCACATTCCGACATCCAAACCGATGACACAGATGACACGACGCCTTCCGGGTTGCGGTCATTGATGGGAACCGGGTCAACACAATCAATCCGGGCGATGAATGGTGTGCCACCCTGACGGTCAACCGATTGCCGATCACTTTCCGCCTGGTTCCGCCAACCTCATAGCATGGTCAGCCTTCTACGCCATGAAGGTCAGACCGCCAATCCGGCCGCCCCGGTGCAGAATGGTCGACTACAACGGGAACGGTATCCCGGCTATGGGATCCTGCCAGCTCCAGGTGACACACAACACACACAAGGCCACACTCTCGTTCAAGATAGTCGGCTCATCGAAGGACTCCCTGCTGGGCGCACAGGCATGCAAGGATCTCCACCTCATGCAACGAGTCCATCTCTCTCTCCAGACGGCACATCTGACTTCCTGGATGCAGAGTTCAAAGCACAGCTCCAATCGCTCCTCGCCCGCAACCAGGAGGCATTCGAGGGCATGGGAACACTTCCATACACCTACCGAATTCGCCTCAAACCGGACGCCATCCCGGTCATTCACGCACCACGCAGGGTTCCTGCGCCACTTAAAGACCGCCTCAAGCAGCAGCTGCAGGATCTCCAGGATCAAGGGGTCCTATCCAGGGTCACGGAGCCCACGCCGTGGGTCAGCTCCATGGTGTGTGTCAAGAAGCCCTCTGGGGAGCGAGCTCCGTATCTACATTGACCCCAAAGACCTCAATAATAATATCATGAGGGAATATTATCCCATACCCAAACGTGAGGAGATCACCAGTGAAATGGCCCAGGCGAAAATATTAATGAAACTGGATGCTTCTAAGGGGTTTTGGCAGATCCAACTCGATCCCTCCAGCCGAAAGCTATGCACCTTCAACACCCCTTTCAGGAGATTCTGCTACAACCGGATGCCATTTGGCATCATCTCGGCATCCGAGGTCTTTCATAGGATCATGGAGCAGATCATAGAAGGCATCGAAGGGGTGCGCGTATATGTGGACGACGTCATCATCTGGTCCACCACACCACAGGAGCACATATATCGTCTCCAACGCGTTTTTGCCCGCATAAGGGAAAACGGCCTGCGCCTCAACCGAGCCAAGTGTTCCTTTGGCCAGACCGAGTTTAAGTTCCTGGGGGACCATATCTCCCGGTCAGGGGTCCGTCCGGATGCAGACAAGGTGAGCGCCATCACAGCCATGCCGCAGCTGGCCGACAAGAAAGCAGTGCTACGCTTCCTAGGCATGGTCAACTTCCTGGGGAAGTTCATCCCAACCTTGCCTCCCACACGACGACTCTGCGCCACCTCGTCAAGAAGTCCACAGAGTTTCAGTGGCAACACACACACCAGCTGGAATGGGAGGAGCTCAAACGCAAACTCACCACTGCACCGGTATTGGCGTTTTTCGACACGTCTCTTGCCACCAAAATCTCAACTGATGCCAGCCAATCCGGCATTGGGGCAGTGCTCCTGCAGCGGGATGACACGGCATCATGGGCCCCAGTTGCCTATGCATCGCGGGCCATGACCCCCACAGAGCAGCGCTACGTGCAGATCGAAAAAGAGTGCCTGGGCTTGCTAACCGGTTTAGACAAGTTCCATGATTATGTGTATGGTCTTCCCCGGTTCACTGTCGAAACTGACCACTGCCTCTGGTCAGTATAATAACCAAGGACCTGAACGAGATGACCTCTCACCTCCAGCGCATCCTACTTAAACTCAGGAGGTACGACTTCCAACTGGTCTACACTCCAGGGAAGGACCTCATCATGACGGATGCCCTATCCAGAGCAGTGAGCATGCCGCCAGATTCAGAGGGGTACGTATGTCGGTCGAGGCACAGGTGGCTTTCACATCGGCAAATCTGCCGGCTGGTGACTCCAGTCTGGCCCGTATTTGCCGAGAGACTGCGGCTGTCCCCCTTCTACAGCATGTGATGCGCCACATGACGGGAGGATGGCTCAAAGGGCAGTGCCCGCAGTTCTACAATGTCCGAGACGACATGGCCGTCATTGATGGTGTCCTTCTGAAACTGGACCGGATTGTGATTCCGCACAGCATGCGCCAGCTGGTTCTCGACCAACTACACGAAGGCCACCTGGGGGTTGAGAAGTGCAGACGGAGGGCCCGAGAGGCGGTATACTGGCCGGGCATCAGTGATGATATTGCCAACATGGTGCTCAACTGTACAACCTGCCAAAGGTTTCAGCCAGAGCAACCTCCTGAAACGCTTCTGCCCCATGAGCTGGTGACGTCCCCCTGGGCGAAGGTGGGTGTAGACCTGTTTCACGCGCTCGGCAGGGACTATGTGATCATAGTTGACTACTTCTCAAACTACCCAGAAGTCATACGCCTGCATGATTTGACGTCATCTGCTGTCATCAGGGCCTGCAAAGACACCTTTGCTCGCCACGGCATTCCGATGACTGTCATGTCGGACAATGGGCCCTGTTTCGCCAGCCATGAATGGTCATTGTTTGCTGCCTCGTATGGCTTCACACACATGACGTCCAGCCCTTTGCACCCCCAGACAAATGGAAAGATGGAGAAGGGCGTTCACATTGTCAAGCGGCTCCTCTGCAAGGCTGCTGCTGCCGGATCGGATTTCTGCCTCGCCCTGCTGGCCTATCGCTCGGCCCCACTTGCCACTGGTCTCTCACCAGCACAGCTGCTGAAGGGTCGCACCCTCAGAACCACTGTGCCTTCCATCCTGGCAGCAACAACAGACCATGCTCCGGTACTGCATAGGATGCAACTGCAGCACGGTCGCCAGAAGCGATCGTATGACACACGGGTAACTGATCTTCCCGCCCTGGCCCCTGGAGACGACGTCCACATCCACCTACCAGAAGGTGGCTGGTCAGCACCTGCCGAAGTTCTCTGACGCGTGGCTCCCCGCTCGTTCCTGGTACGCATGCCTGATGGATCCGTGCGTCGGCGCAATCGCCGGGCTCTTCGCCTACTTCCCTGACTGTTCCACCCCGAGTGTTCCACCTTAAACACATTAAAGTAGCCATCCCCTATGGACAAGCTCTCCGTATACCTACGACATCTTCTTCACAGCCTTCAACACGTTATCAATGAAGATGAACATCTTGCCAAGGTCATCCCCACACCCCCCCTACTTGCCTTCAAACAACTGCGCAACCTCAAACAAACCATTGTTTGCAGCAAACTACCCAGTCTTCAGAACAGTGACCACGACACCACACAACCCTGCCATGGCAATCTCTGCAAGACGTGTCAGCTCATCAACATGGATACCACCATTACACGTGAGAACACCACCCACCAGGTACGCGGTACATACTCGTGCGACTCGGCCAACGTTGTCTACCTCATACGCTGCAGGAAAGGATGTCCTGAAGCGTGGTACATTGGCGAGACCATGCAGACGCTGCGACAACGAATGAACGGACATCGTGCGACAATCACCAGGCAGGAATGTTCCCTTCCAGTCGGGGAACACTTCAGCAGTCAAGGGCATTCAGCCTCTGATCTCCGGGTAAGCGTTCTCCAAGGCGGCCTTCAGGACGCGCGACAGCGCAGAATCGCCGAGCAGAAGCTTATAGCCAAGCTCCGCACACATGAGTGCGGCCTTAACCGGGACCTGGGATTCATGTCGCATTCCATTCATCCCCCACCATCTGGCCTGCAAAATCCTACCAACTGTCCTGGCTTGACACAATTCACACCTCTTTAACCTGAGGTTACCCCACCTCTGGATCTGTAAAGATTTAATCACCTGCTAATGGTCGCATTCCAAGCATTGTCTGGCATCTTTGAATCTGTCTATATGTATGTTTCTGGAACCTACCTCTTCATTCACCTGAGGAAGGAGCAGCGCTCCGAAAGCTAGTGACATCGAAACAAACCTGTTGGACTTTAACCTGGTGTTGTAAAACTTCTTACTGTGCTCACCCCAGTCCAACGCCGCATCACACATCACACGACAGCCAATCACAGACAAGAGCATACACAGTACAAAACAAGAAACACAACACTTCCTGGGCAGTCCATCAGGAGACGGCTCAGGGCAAGGACCTCAAAGCCAGACACTCACACTGTCACCACGTGCTGAGTACCAAGTTTGTAGTATAAATAGTTTAACAGAATAAAACTGCGTTGTACCAATCGCAACCGTGTTGGTTCGTCTGTATATCAGAGCACCCAACTCTTCATTCACCACACTCTGCAGTTTCTTGCGATCGTGGGCCGAGCAGTTGCCATACCAAGCTGAGATGCAGCCGGCTAGGATGTTTTCTACCTGTAGAAGTTTGTGAGAGTTGTTGCAGACATGCTGAATTTCTTTAGCTTCCACAGGAATAGAGACATTGTTGGGCTTTCTTGACTTTTGCATCAACGTGAGTGGACCAGGACAGACTGTTGGTGACGGTGTCCCCCAGGAACGTAAAGCTATCGACCATCTCTACTTCGGAGCCATTGATATAGACAGAGGCGTGTGTCATACTACACTTCCTGAAGTCGATGATCAGTTCCTTGGTTTTGCTGACATTTAGAGAGAGGTTGTTTTCGGTACACCATGCAACCAAGTGATCTATCTCCCTTCTCTAGTCTGATTCGTCATTGTTTGAGGTACGACCCACCACAGTTGTATCATCCACCAAGTTATAGATAGAATTGGAGACAAATCTTGCCACACAGTCATGTGTGTACAGGGAGTACAGTAGAGGACTGAACACACATCCTTGCAGGGCCCCAGTGTTGAGGACTATCGTGGAGGAGGTGTTGTTACCTATCCTGACAGATTGAGGTCTGTTGGTGAGGAAGTTGTATATCCAGCTGCATAGGGAGAGTTCAAGTCCAAGAGTTTTGTTATTAGTTTTTTGGTGTAATGGTCTTGAAGTCGGAGCTGTAGTCGATGAATAGCAGTCTGACGTAGGTGACCTTGTTGTTGAGGCGTTTGAGCGTTGATTGTAGGACTAGGAGTGATTGCGGCGATAGGCGAACTGCAAGGGATCAAGACCATCTGGAAGGCTGCCGTTGATCTGTCTCATGACTAGCCACTCGAAGCATTTCATGATAACAGATGTCAGCAGACGGTAGTTGTTGAAGCACAGTACCTTATTCTTCTTTGGTACTGGTATTATGGTGGTCTTCTTAATTAGATGGGAGCCTTGGAGCAGAGAAGTGAGGTGTTGAAGATGTCTGCGAATACACTCACCAGCTGGTCTGCGCAGGCTCTGAGTGCTCGCCCAGGGACTCCGTTGGGGCCTGTTGCTTTCCACAGGTTCACTTTCAAGAAGGTAGCTCTTGCCTCTGAGGCTGTAAAAACGGGTATGTGTGTGTCCAGGGCTGTTGTGGTGGCTGACTATTCAAAGCGGGCATAGAACTTGTTCAGTTCATCGGGGAGGGATGCTCCAGCCCCAGAGAGTCGGCCTGGCCTTGCTTTGTAGCCCGCTATCATGTGTAAGCCCTGCCATGGACATCGTGGGTTTGTGTTGTTGGCCTGGGACTCTAGTTTGATCCGGTATTATCTTTAGGCACCCCTGATGGCTTTACGGACTTGGATTTCTTGTGCAGGTCAGGGTCGTCAGACATGAATGCCTTCGTCTGGGACTTCAGCAGGGAATGAACCCTTCAGTTAAGCCAGGGTTTCTGACTGGGGAACACCCGTATTGTCTTCTAATATGCTGGGCAGCACATTCTTTGTATTCACTTTGCGAGAAAAACTGTTTGTTGCATTTATAAGGACAGCTATACTTCTTTTTAAAAAATTAATTTATGGGATGTGGGCATCGCTGGCTCAACCAGCATTTATTGCCCAGCCCCAGTTTTCAATTTTAGAGTGCCCAATTCATCTTTTCCAATTAAGGGGCAATTTAGCGTGGCCAATCCCCCTATCCTGCACATCTTTAGGTTGTGGGGGCGAATCCCACGCAAACACGGGGAGAATGTGCAAACTCCACATGGACAGTGACCCAGAGCCGGGATTGAACCTGGGACCTCGGCGCCGTGAGGCAACAAGGCTAACCCACTGCGCCACCGTGCTGCCCTTGCCCAACCCCAGTTGTCCTTCAGAAGGTGTTGATGAGCTGCCTTTTTGAACCTTTGGAGCCCTGAGGTATTAGTTCACCAATTGTGCGGTAAGCGAGGAAGTTCCTGGATTTTGACAGAGTGACAGTGAAGGAATGGTGATGTATTCCCACGTCAGGATGGTGAGCGACTTGGAGGGGAACCTCCAGGTGATGGGGTTCCCAGGTATCTGCTGCTCTTGTCCTTCTAGATGGTGGCAGTCATGGGTTTGGAATGTGCTGCCAGAGGAACGTTGGTGAGTTACTGTAGTTTATCTTGTAGATGGCACAAGTGACTGCGCTGTTTATTGGTAGTGGAGAGTTTGAATGTTTGTAAATGGGGGAACTGTCACGTGGACTGCTTTGTCCTGGATGGTGTTGAGCTTCTTGAGTGTTGTTGGAGCTGCACTCATCCAGGCAAGTGGAGAGTATTCCAATACGCTCCTGACTTGTGCCTTGTAAATGGTGGACAGGCTTTGGGGGGGTCAGGAGGTGAGTTACTTGCCATAGGATTCCTAGCCTTTGACCTGCCCTGGTAGCCATAGTATTTATATGGTTCGTCCAGTTCAGTTTCTGTTCAATGGTAACTCCCAAGTTGTTGATTGTGGGGGATTCAGTGATGGTAATGCCATTAAATGTCAAGGAGCGATGGTTAGATCCTCTCTTGTAGGAGATTGTCACTGCCTGGTACTTGTGTGGCACAAATGTTACTTCCCATTTGTCATGCCAAGCCTGGATATTGTCCAAGTCTTGCTGCATTTGGACATGGACTGCTTCAGTATCTGAGGAGTCACGAATTATGTTGAACATTGTGCAATCATCAGTGAACATCCCCACTCTCATCTTATGATGGAATGGAGGTCATTGATGAAGCAGCTGAAGATGAAATGAAATGAAAATCGCTTATTGTCACAAGTAGGCTTCAATGAAGTTACTGTGAAAAGCCCCTAGTCACCACATTCCGGCGGCTGTTCGGGGAGGCTGTTACGGGAATTGAACCGTGCTGCTGCCTCCTAGGACACTATCCTGAGGAACTCCAGCAGTGATGTCCTGGAGCTAGGACAATTGACCTCCACAATCATCTTCCTTTGTGCCAGGTATGTTTCCAACCTCCGGAGGACTTTCCCACCGATTCGCATTGATTCCAGTTTTGCTAGGGCTCCTTGATGCCGAGGATGCTGTAAATGCTGCCTTGATGTCAAAGGCAGTCACTCTTACTTCACCTCTTGAACATATAGAATAGAACATAGAACAGTACAGGCCCTTCAGCCCACGATGTTGTGCCGACCATTTATCCTAATCTAAGGTCAACACCCCTTCAATTTACTGCTGTCCATGTGCCTGTCTAAGAGTCGCTTAAGTGTCCCTAATGACTCTGACTCCACACCTCTGCTGGCAGTGCATTCCACACACCCACCACTCTCTGTGTAAAGAACCTACCTCTGACATCTCCCATGTACCTTCCTTCAATCACCTTAAAATTATGTCCCCTCGTGACAGCCATTTCCACCCTGGTGAAAAGTTTCTAGCTATCCACTCAATCCATGCCTCTCATCAACTTGTACACCTCTATCAAGTCACCTCTCTGCCTTCTTCGCTCCAGTGAGAAAAGTCCAAGCTCCCTCAACCTTTCTTCGTAAGACATGCCCTCCAGTCCAGGCTGCATACTGGTAAATCTCTTCTGCACCCTCTCCAAAGCATCCACATCCTTCCTATAATGAGGCGACCAGAACTGGACACAATATTCCAAGTGTGGTCTAACTAGGGTTTTATAAAGCTGCAGCAAAACCTCACGGCTCTTAAACTCAATCCCCCTGTTAATGAAAGCCAACACACCATACGCCTTCTTAACAACCTTATCAACCTGGGTGGCAACTTTGAGGGATCTATGTACATGGACCCCAAGATCCCTCTGTTCCTCCACACTTCCAAGAATCCTGCCTGTAACCCTGTATTCAGCATTCAAATTCGACCTTTCAAAATTAATCACTTCACATTTATCTAGGTTGAACTCTATCTACCACATCTCAGCCCAGCTCAGCATCCCGTCAATATCCTGTTGTAACCTGCATCAACCCTCAACACTATCTACAACTCCCCCAACCTTTGTGTCATCGGCAAATTTACTAACCCACCCTTCCACTTCCTCATCCAAGTTATTTATAAAAACCACAAAGAGCAGAGGTCCCAGAACAGATCCTTGCGGGACACCACTGGCCACCGACCTCCAGGCGGAATACCTTCCATCCACTACCACTCGCTGTCTTCTTTCGGCCAGCCAATTCTGTATGCAGACAGCCAAATTTCCCTGTATCCCATGCCCCCTAACTTTCTGATTGAGCCTACCATGGGGAACCTTATCAAATGCCTTACTGAAATCCATATACACCACATCCACTGCCCGACCTTCATCAATGTGTCTCATCACATCCTCAAAGAATTCAATGAGGCTTGTGAGGCATGACCTGCTCCTCACAAAGCCATGCTGACTATCTTGAGTTCAGTTCTTTTGTGTCAAGGCTGTAATGAGATCAGGATCGGCATGACCCTTGCAGATCCCAAGCATCAGTGAGCAGGTTATTGCTGAGTAAGTGCTGCTTTACAGTGCTGTTGCTGACCCATTCCATCACGTCTCTGATAATCTAGAGTAGACAGATGAGGCAGTAAATGGCCGTGTTGTATTTTTCCTGTTTCTTCCATTGCCACATTGCCGAGTAGATGCCAGTGTTGTAGTTGTACTGGAAGAACTTGGCAAGGGGTATGGCAAGCTCTGTATTATTGCTGGAATATTGTCGGGGCCCATAGCGTCTGCAGTATCTAGTGCCTTCAACTGTTTCTTGATATTCAGAGGGGGCCGAGGTAGATGATCCACTAGGCACTTCTGGCTGAAGATTGTTGTGAATGCTTCAGCCTTGTCTTTTGCACAGATGTGCTGGGCTCCTCCATAATTGAGGATGGAAATATTTGTGGAGACTCTTCCTGCAGTGATTTGTTTAATTCTCCACCACCATTCACGGGTGGATGTGGCAGGACTTCAGAGCTTAGATGTGATCCGTTGGTTGTGAGATTGTTTCTCTCTGTCTATTACTTGTTGCTTAGTACTGCTTGGCACACAAGTAATCATGTTTTGTCACTTCACCAGGTTGACATCTCATTTTTAGGTATGCCTGATGTTGCTCCTCGCATGCCTTCCTGCATTTTTTTGCATTAGGGTTAATTCCTGGCTTGGTGGTAATGGTAGAGTGGGGGATATGCCGGGCCATGAGGTTACAGATTGGGGTGAGTACAATTCTGTTGCTGCTGATGGCCCACAGTGCCTCATGGATGCCCAGTTTGGGGCTGCTAGATCTGTTTAAATTGCATTTAACACGGTGGTAATGCCACACAACATGATGGAGGGTATCCTCAATGTGAAGATGGGACTTCATCTCCACAAGAACTGTGCGGTGGTCACTCCGCCGAAACTGTTGTGGACAGATGCATCTGCGACAGGCAGGTTGGTGAGGATCAGGTCAAGTATGTTTTTCCCTCTTGTTGATTCCCTGCCCATCTGTCGCAGACCCATTCTAGCAGTTATGTCCTTTAAGACCCAGCCAGCTTGGTTTGTTGTGGCACTACCAAGCTACTTTTGAAATGAAATGAAAAAAATGAAATGAAATGAAAATCGCTTATTGTCACAAGTAGGCTTCAAATGATGTTACTGTGAAAAGCCCCTAGTCGCCACATTCGGCTTGGGGGAGGCTGGTACGGGAATTGAACCGTGCTGCTGGCCTGCCTTGGTCTTCTTTAAAAGCCAGCTATTTAGCCTTGTGCTGATGGACATTGAAGTCCCTGACACGGAATACATTCTGCACCCTTGCCACCCTCAGTGCTTCCTCCAAGTGGTATTCAACATGAGGAGCACTGATTCACCAGTTGAGGGGGGACAGTACGTGGTAATCAGCAGGAGGTTTCCTTGCCCGTGTTTGACCTGTTGCCACGAGACTTCATGGGTGCCAGAGTCGATGTTGAGGACTCCCAGGGCAACTCCCTTCTGACTGTATACTGCTGTGCCATTGTGAGTGATTGTGTGAGAGGCTTTTGTTGAACTAATTTTAAGATGTTAGGCGGCATGCCGGCACAGTGGTTAGCACTGCTGCCTTTCAGTGCCAGGGATCCGGATTCGATTTTGACCTTGGGTGACTGTGTGGAATTTGCACTTTCTCCCCGTATTTGCGTGGGTTCCCTTCGAGTGCTCCAGTTTCCTCCCACAGTCTAAATGTGCGAGTTAAGTGGATTGGCCATGCTGAATTGCCCCTTAGTGTCCAAAGGTTAGGTGTGGTTATGGCGATGGGCCTGGGCAGGGTGCTATTTCAGAGGGTTGGTGCAGACTCGATGGGTGGGCCCCAATGGACTACTTCTGTACTGTTGGGATTCTATGTCTGCCTCCAGAAGTCGGGACCCCTAGGCCCGGAAAATGTTCAGAGGCTGCCAGGTGCCACGACGGGCTGGGTAAAGACCGATCTCTGTGCTCTAAGACTTCATCCCAGTTGAAAATAAAAATGAGAAGTGCAATCCAGCGCCCGCGCCCCCATTCAGGAGGGAGATGCCAGATGCTGGCTTGACACACTTCATGAGATCTAACTGGATCTCAAGAGACATCGCGATCTGAACTTCGCCCATTGTCGGGCAGGATCAGTAGCTAGTCTCACTCTAATATGCAGCTCGCCTGATCAACCCCAGGTGTTGGGATCTAACCACTTAGCCTCGGAGACCTTAGGCAAGCACCGTTCAGTACTGGTCCCCACAAATGGGGACCAGGTGGAACGGCACATGGAGGGTCTCCCTGGGGGGTCGGAGGTCCTAGGTGGTTGCCCTCTGGATAGGGTGGCACCCTGGCACTGCTGGTGCCACCTGTGCACCCTGGCACTCTGGCAGTGCCACCTGGTTGCTCACCTGACACTGCCTGGTTGGCACGGGCACTGCCAAGGCTGGCAGAGGAATCTGTTGCAATTTGGTTAGATCGCGCCCAATGAAACAGAAAACAGCCCTCAAGTCATTGAACTACCTTTTCCATGCCAACTCATGCCATCTCATGAACCTCACCCAACTCCATGGCTCCTCATACCCTCCATTCCAGAAATGCAAGTGACCTTTCCCAAAGGGCACTGACCTCTCCAAATAACATCAACAGTTTTGCCCTTTTCCTTAAATGTTTAAAGCCCACACTGCTACATCAATCCAGCAGTTGAAATTGGATCTGCATCCATGAATTATTGACGTGCAAAATACAACCTTTTTCTGTTCCCCCTCTTTCTCGACGTAAATGGTGTGCGCTGGGTTTGGGGGCAGGGCTATCAGAATCAGGACTCCAATGCCATTTTGCCTAAGACATGGAGCACTTCCATATCCATGAAAATTTAGCTATTCTCTGTGAACACTCTTGTCCCAATTCTCCAGTCCATGTTCACACGGACAAAATTCTAAAGCCCGCAAGAAAGATATTCACAAATATTTCTTCTTAATTCTGCTGATTAGAATCTGGAACGTTCCCACTCCTCTCTCCCACCACCCCCATCAGTAGTGCTCCATGTTGAACACCTCGAAACAAAATAAACTGAACACTCGGCTTTATTTCTAGAGGAATAGAATTGAAAAGCAGGGAAGTTACGCTGAACCTGTATCGAACCTTGGTTAGACCATACTCGAGGCTCTTGCCTGCAGTTCTGGCTGTCATTTTATAAGAAGGATATAGAGGCATTGGAGAGGATGCAGAGAAAATGTACAAGGATGATACAGAGTACACACATCAGGAAATGATTGACAAGCTGAGTCGCCTTTCTCTTGAAAAAAGGCTGTGTTGGGTCACTTTTAAAATTATGTTAGGTTTTGAAAGAGTGGATTCAGATCATGTTTCCCCTTGTGGGCAAGAGCATAACTAGAGACCATCAATATAAGATAAGCACCAAGAAATCCAATCGAGAATTCACAAGAAACTGCTGCAGTCCTGTCAAATCCAGTCAAGAATGGTGGTACACAATAGTGAGATGATGAAGATCCAAGAACATGTCCATGCTCGGTGATCTTGGAAGCCGGAACATGAAGCATTTCAGCCAGAAGTGGTGAATGGAAGATCCATCTTGGCCTCCTCCTGAGATCCCGCATGACCCCACATCTTTCTGAGTTGGAAACAGGTGGCACTGTGAGAGCAAGTTAGATGCATGGACTGTGGTTTTTCATGATGGTCGGCTCAGCACCACCTTGTCAAGGGCAATTTGTTTGGGCAATATATTCTGGCCTTGCTAGGGCGGCATGGTAGCACAGTGGTTAGCACTGTTGCTTCACAGCGCTAGGGTCCCAGGTTCGATTCGCGGATTGGGTCACTGTGCAGAGTCTGCACGTTCTCCCTGTGCCTGCGTGGGTTTCCTCCGGGTGCTCCGGTTTCCTCCCACAAATTCCAAAAGACATGCTTGTGAGGTGAATTGGACATTCTGAATGCTCCTTCAGTGTACTCGAACAGGCGCCGGAGTGTGGCGCCTTGGGGATTTTCACAGTAACTTCATTGCAATGTTAATGTAAGCCTACTTGTGACAATAATAAAGATTATTTTAACATCTCATGAATGAATGTGTCCCTCAGACTGAAAGACTTCAAATAGGTTTTGGGAAAGCGATGTGTGTTTAGTCCAATGAATGTGGAAAAACACAAATGTCTCTAACTTTTCCAATTTTTAGGTGAAAAATATATCTGTTTTGTTAGATGAAAATCATTTTAAAATGAATCATAATGCAACATTTTAATGGGCAAAATTCCAAATAGGAACCTGCGCTTGAACCTCCTACACATGTTCAAGCCAATGAGCACAGCAGGGGCAGTATTTGAAAGTAGAGTGTATAAATCTAAATTTGCTGCCACTAAGCGTTATTCATTAAGTTATAAATGAAAACTCTGTACATTATTCAAATATGCACAGTTTCACCATAATTTATTTAACTGTTATGGAACCTTGTATTTGACATATTTTCTCATCACTTCTGCATTCATCTTTTTCTTGATGCTCGTAACTGATCATTTGATTTTCTAAAATAAAAGTAGAAAATTCATGCTGTGAGGTGGCGTTGAGCCCAAACTTTTCAGTTTCTGGAGAGCTCTGGTGCAGAACGTGATTTTTTTTTATCCTTTGAGTGCTTGTCTGCTCACTAAATACCGACAGAAAGTAGGTGCCAGCACTATATAAACAACATTTGTTCCATACAAGTTTTATTAATATCATATTTGGTCCTGTCACTTTGACAAAATGTTCCAATTAAGTGTATTAAAGATGGTAGCTTTCATACACCATACTTTGCTCAGAAATACTGAAAATGTCGATAACCTCCTTGATTGCCATGTCGGGTACATTTTAATGGATTTCCATTGCAGACACAGAGGGTAGAATTTTATTGGTCCTGTGCAGGCAGGAATGGAGGCCAGGATAGGGGGGTGCCTGGGTGGAGTGCGTGGCAGAATGCGTGCCGCACATCAGACAAGATTCCCGCCATCGGCTGATGTTTCCAAAGGCGGCAGCACAATGGGTCAATGGCAGACTGAGGGAGCAGGAAGGCTTTTAGAATTATGAAATGCCAATCCAGCAGAACTTTACCAAGTTTTTTTTACAATTTTACCAGTGGCACACAGGAAGCACAAGAGTGTCCAAGGCTTGCCAAGTGCAACAAAGCAGCCAGCCTGCGAGCATAAATGGCAGGTCTGTGAACCTTGCTGCAGCCTGTGTCCTTAACCAAGCTAGGCTGTCAGGCTTGGTGGCTTTGCATGTGGTGGGGCAATTGCTGCTGCTGCTGCTGGAAAGGTGGCTCCGTAAGAAACATTAGAAACCACTGGAGGCAGGGCAAAGGTCAGTCGGAGTATCAAGGAGACTTTGTCAGGCAATGGCAGAGTGTTTTCATACTCTCCGACTCCTCCACCACTGAGGAGGAGAATGGCCCAGAGAAGGAGATGCAGCCACATGGAGCAGCTGGGTGGGCCCGAGCTGCTGCAGGAAGCCACTGGAAGGGCGGGGTTAGTGGCGGGGGGAGGGGGGGGGGGGGTGCATGTGGAAGATTCCAGCGAGGTTTCAATGCCTTAATGGATCTGGGGAACCCTGCAATATATCCCCCCCCACCCCTACGTGATCTGCTGGACATTCCACAATCTGGTGCTGGAGCCAGGGGGAGAAACTCAGTGAGCCCTGTCCTCAGGGGAGGAGGATTATCATGAGGCACCTAAACAGCTGCCACTTGATGAAGGTGGCACTGAGGGTCCCAGGCAACAGGAAGCGGGCACATGTGTCAGGGAGATCCGGAACTTTCTGATCAGCAGACATTTCACTTGAACACAAGTGGAGGGAGACAGTGAGCCTGTCACATGAATGGGTTACTGAGTGATCTGCGCCGTTTTCAGCACGGTGTGACGGCTCAAAAGATGCGGCCGCCCCCCCACCCCGGAAGACCCGTCAAGATGGCCGCCCACCGCGCAGCCCCGAGGTTCCATGACCGCGACATCGAGGTGCTCCTGGACGCAGTGGAGGAGAGGAGGGAGGCCCTGTACCCCGGACACGGCTGCAGGGTCGCCCCACACCTCAACCGGCGTCTGTGAAGGGAGGTGGCAGAGGCCGTCAGCGCTGTGGCTCTGACACCACGGACAGGCACCCAGTGCCACAAGAAGGTGAACAACCTCGTCAGGGCAGCCAGGGTGAAACCCCACCTCCCTGCCCCATGTGCGGCACACCCCCAGGTGAAACCAACCCTAATCCTAACCTCTGCACTATACGCGCAACCGATGGCGTGCATTCACATACCTGACTAACACTGTTGCCCTTTACCCCTGCCACCCACCCCCCACAGGAGAAGTGCGCACACAACAATAGGGAGCATGTGAGGACTGGAGGAGGCCCCGCTGATGAGAGGCCACTCACCGTACATGAGGAAAGGGCCCTGGAACTGGCTGGCGGACCTGAGGACCGGGAGGTTGCCAATGCAGAGGTCGGGAGCCCACCAGCAAGTGAGCCACCGACAGCCCATCCCCATATCAACCCTCCCCATATCCCCCCTCCCCCATAACCCCCATATGCCCCCTCCCCCATATCACCTGATCACCACCTGCGTGTCTAACCATGCATGCTTCATTGTATATTGCAGGAGCAAACGTCGAGGCACCCATCCCCGCAGATGCCGACCTCCCACAGAATGCCCCAGGGCGACCACGGTATACGGAGAGACCCGGACCCTCTGGCACGCGACGCCTGCAGGATGCCCCACGCGACCACAGGAGACGGAGAGACCTGGAGCAACGGGGACACAACGCCCCCGTCTCGTGCGAGTGCGGCGACGCAGTCGTGTGCCACCCAGCGACAAGTGGGGCAGCCACAGGCCCCCGTCGCAGCCGAACCACGAAACCACTACACAGGACAGCCCTACCCAGGACAACCCTACCCAGGACACCCCTACCCAGGACACCCCTACCCAGGACAGCCCTACCCAGGACACCCCTACCCAGGACAGCCCTACCCAGGACACCCCTACCGAGGACACTCCTACCCAGGAGACCCCTATCCAGGACACCCCTACCCAGGAAACTGAAATGCAGGACAGTGACACAGAGTGGATGGGTGGAGACGAACCGCCACCCCAAAGTGCCATGGACTCAGAGTCGGACGATGCGCACGACAGAACACCACTGCTGTCACCAACACCCTCCACCATCGCAGAGACGCTCACCTCGGTTGGGCACTTTATTGATGAGGCGTCTGGTACACTCACTGGTGCGCACAACACAGCCGTCCCGGTACAGCATGTGGAGGTAGGAGCAGCAGAGGGACCGGGAGGTCGGAGGGCATCCTGGTGCAAGCGAACATCTGCCGCCCAGATGGATCCCGGGTTCCTGCAGTTACCACACCCACACATAGGTCCGATGCAATCACCGAACCTGAGACTAGTGAAGAGGGTGACGGGCGGCTTGCAGCGGCTGCAGTCGCGGGTGGAGGAGTGCACCCGCGTCCAGGAGCTGGGAGTGGTGCCGGTCATGCGAGCCACCCAGGCCGACACCGCATGGGTGGCGTCCGCGGTGGAGGTAATGGGTGCGACGGTGTCAGACATGGGGAGCAGTATGCGAGGCCTGGGGCTTTCCGTGCAGGCGGCGTCTGTGGCCCAGGACATGGCTGCCCTCTCACAGGAGGCCATGAGCCAGCGGCAGATGGCAGAGGCGCTCAACGCCATGGCCCTGTCTCAGCAGGCCATGGCCCAGTCTCAGCAGGCAATGGCCCAATCCCTGCAGGCCATGGCCCAGTGTCAGCAGGCCATCCCTGAGGGCATCGTCGCTATTGGCCATGTGCGAGCCGGCGTCGCACAGTCACAGACAGGGCTGGCCAACTCCCTGAGCTCTATGGCTGCAAACCTGCAGATCCTTGTTGATACCAGCACGGGCCTCCAGGACGGGCAGCGCCAGGAGTCGGAGGGGCGTCGGATGGCCGGTCCGTTCGCACCCCCGACCCACGTAGAGGCCTGGGGGCCATTGGGCACCCGAGAGAGGAGGAGTTGCTGGCGCTAGTCCCTGGTCCCCCTGTAGGGGAGGCCCAGGAACACTGCAGCACCTCGGACTCCCCCCTTCCATCCCAGGTGCATTGTGTGGGCAATGGGCAGGACAGGCTGGCAGCTCGCCATCCCAGTCGCCCGGGCCGCAGCCTGGCCCATCTAGGCCAGGACGCCCCAGGAAACGGCTGCCAAAGGGATCCCGAGTCAGAGGGCAGGAATCACAGGAGTCCACCTCCAGTTCTGCTGTACCGTCTGGGGAACCACGTAGACGTAGTCAAAGGGCCCGTAATGCCAAACAATTAGACACTGAGTAAGTTGGCACGGCTGCAGGACACAGACGGGTTTTAGGGGCTTGGGCACGTGTATGCACTGTTTGTTATTAAAATCACTTTAACACCTAAAGAAGCTGCCTTTGTGCTCTGTCCGAAGCGTGCGGGGGTGTCATGTACGTTGAACACCAGTGTGTGTGTGAGGGGTGGTCTTACCTCAGCCTCAGGTGAGTCTGCCCCCTTCCCCCTGGGCCGCCCTCACCATCCCCCCGGGCAGAGGACGGGACCGTGCGCTGCAGTGTCACAGCCGCATGCAGGGATGGTCCGGGTGGATGGTGGTACTGTGGCCATGGGTCAGACATCGTCCAACGATGTGGAGCCAGAAGCTTATTGCAGAGCGGGTTGTCATCATTCTCCATGGCCTGCAATTGACACGCTTCCACCGACGCCCGTGAGAGTCCGGCCGTTGTGCCGCAGGTGGATCTGTAATGGAGGGGTGGTGTGCATACGGGTGTGGTTTGGAGGGGTGAGGGTGCTGGGTGGGTGGATGGGTGGGGGGGGTGAGGGTGTTCGGGTGTTGCCATGGTGTGCGGTATGTGGCCATACTCGCCGATTCCCAAGCCCCTTAGTCAGTGAAGCGTGCGGCTATCAGCCTGTCCCGTGCCCGCTGGTCCAGCCAGTAACGGTGGACAGCCACCCGCCCATGTCCAGCCCGTCTGACCTGACCATTGCCCCCATCCCCCTCATCTGGAGAGGACTGCACCTCTTCCTGCTGCTCCTCCACTCCGCGCTCCTCTGCCTGCGGCACATCGCCCCTCTGCTGGGCTATGTTGTGTAGGACGCAGCACACCACAATGATGCGGCCGACCCTATCTGACCGATACTGGAGGGCGCCCCCAGAGAGGTCCAGGCACCTGAAACGCATTTTGAGCATGCCAAAGCACCCCTCTATCACACCCCTTGTCGCTGCATGGGCACCATTGTAGCTATTCTGTGGCCTCCGTATAGGCGTCATCAACCACGACTGCAATGGGTAGCCCCTGCCGCCCAGCAACCAGCCCCTCAGCCGGGGGTGGTGTCCCTCGTACATGCCGGGGATGTAAGACCGCAACAACACGTATGAGTCATGTGCAATTCCCGCATACCGGGCGTAGACGTGCAGGATAATCATGCGGTGATCGCAGACCACCTGGATGTTCATGGAATAGGTCCCCTTCCTATTGATGAACATGGCCCTGTTATCTGCAGCTGGCCGCACGGCGACGTGCATCCCATCGATCGCGCCCTAGACCATGGGAAACCCGGCCACGGCAGAGAAACCCACGGCTCGGGCATCCTGGCTGGCCCAGTCCACAGGGAAGCGGATGTAGCGATCTGCAATGGCATATAGGGCGTCTGTCACTGCCCGGATGCACCGGTGCACCGATGTCTGCGATATGCCGGACAGGTCCCCACCTGGCGTCTGGAATGACCCCGTGGCATAAATGTTCAGGGCCACCGTAACCTTGATGGACACGGGGAGAGGGTGCCCCCCCCAGTGCCACGCGGTGCCAGATGTGCCAGCAGGTGGCAGATGTGTGCCACGGTTTCCCGGCTAATCCGGAGTCTCCTCCTGCATTCCCGGTCCGTGAGGTCTTGTTACGACAGCTGGGGCTGGTACACACGGGACATCCTCGGGTGGCTCCGTTGCCGAGGCGCCGCGACGTCCTCCGCCCCCTCCTCGTGTTCCTCCTCCTCGTCCTGTCGGGCGGGCGTCCCTCCAACCTGGGCTGCTGCTGCCTGCCCTTCTGCGGCATGCTCCTTTGCGGAAGCCTGCGCCGCCTCTCTGGCACGCTCCTCCTCCTCCTCCTCCTCCAGGGCAACATGGAGAATAGCGGCTGCCGCCACGGCGGCCAACATCGTGGCTGATCAGAAAACATGACGACCTGCGGGGGGGGGGGGGAAACGACGACATGTCATCATTGTCCGTATCCCCCCTCCCCCCAGCCAGGTGGCATGGGCTGCATGAGCTCAACTGTTGAAGGATGGCACCGGGCCAGGCGAACAAACTCCCTTGCCCTCGCACCCCCCTCCCCGGCACTCACCCCCCCCCCCCGTCCCCCCCGTCCCCGGCACACCCCCCCCCCCCCCTAACCCCGGCACTCACCCCCCGTCCCCGGCACTCACCCCACCCCCGTCCCCGGCACTCACCCCTCCCCGTCCTCGGCACTCACCACCCCCCCGTCCCCGGCACTCACCCCCCCCCCCCCCGTCCCCGGCACTCACCCCCCCCATCCCCGGCACTAACCCCCCCGTCCCCGGCACTCACCCCCCGTCCCCGGCACTCACCCCACCCCCGTCCCCGGCATTAACCCCCCCGTCCCCGGCACTCACCCCCCGTCCCCGGCACTCATCCCCCCATCCCCAGCACTCATCCCCCCATCCCCGGCACCCACCCTCCAGTCCCCGGCACTCACCCCCCCCATCCCCGGCACTAACCCCCCCGTCCCCGGCACTCACCCCCCGTCCCCGGCACTCACCCCACCCCCGTCCCCGGCACTAACCCCCCCGTCCCCGGCACTCACCCCCCGTCCCCGGCACTCACCCCCCCATCCCCAGCACTCATCCCCCCATCCCCGGCACCCACCCTCCAGTCCCCGGCACTCACCCCCCCCGTCCCCGGCACCCACCCCCCCGTACCCGGCACTCACCCCCCTGTCCTTGGCACTCACCCCCCCACCATCCCTGGCACTCACCCCACGGACCCGGCACTCATCACCCCCCCCCCCGTACCCGGCACTCACCCCCCCGACCCCCTCGCTGGCACCCCCCCCCCCCGGCACTCACTCCCCCGACCCCGGCACTAAACCCCCCCCGTCCCGGGCACTCACCCCCCGTCCCCGGCATTCAACCCCCCATCCCTGGCACTCACCCCCCCGACCCCGGCACTCCATCCCCCCATCCCCAGCACTCATCCCCCCGTCCCCGGCACTCACCCCCTGTCTCCGGCACCCACACTCCCGTACCCGACACTCAACCCCCCGTCCCCGGCACTCACCCCCCGTCCCCGGCACTCACCCCCCCATCCCCAGCACTCATCCCCCCATCCCCGGCACCCACCCTCCAGTCCCCGGCACTCACCCCCCCCGTCCCCGGCACCCACCCCCCCGTACCCGGCACTCACCCCCCTGTCCTTGGCACTCACCCCCCCACCATCCCTGGCACTCACCCCACGGACCCGGCACTCATCACCCCCCCCCCCCCCGTACCCGGCACTCACCCCCCCCCGACCCCCTCGCTGGCACCCCCCCCCCGGCACTCACTCCCCCGACCCCGGCACTAAACCCCCCCGTCCCGGGCACTCACCCCCCGTCCCCGGCATTCAACCCCCCATCCCTGGCACTCACCCCCCCGACCCCGGCACTCCATCCCCCCATCCCCAGCACTCATCCCCCCGTCCCCGGCACTCACCCCCTGTCTCCGGCACCCACACTCCCGTACCCGACACTCAACCCCCCGTCCCCGGCACTCACACCCACGTCCCCGGCACTCACCCCCCCGTCCCCGGCACTCACCCCCCCGTCCCCGGCACTCACCCCCCGTCCCAGGCACTCATGCCCCCGGCACTCATCCCCCGTCCCCGGCACTCACCCCCCCATCCCCGGCACTCACCCCCCCGTCCCTCGCACTCACCCCCCCGTACCTGGCACTCATCCCCCCGTACCCAGCACTCATCCCCCCCCCGTTCCCCTCGCCGGCACTCACCCCCCGCCCCCCGTCCCCGGCACTCACCCCCCCGTACCCGGCACTCACCCCCCCGTCCCTGGCACTCACCCCCCCACCGTCCCTGGCACTCACCCCACGGACCCGGCACTCCCCCCCTACCCCCCCCCGTACCCGGCACTCACCCCGCCGTCCTCGGTACTCACCCCCCCGTACCCGGCACTCACCCCCCCCCCCTCCGCCCGCCCGCCGCACACACACCCACATACACCTCTCCCCCACACACACAGACTGCGGCCACGCCATCACCTCTCCTGTGGCCACCCCCCAGGCCGTGACCTACCTCCACGCTGGACGGTGTCAACCATCAGCACTGGTTGACGCCGTTAAAAAGGTGTTTTGATTTACACTTCGGCCCATCCGGCCGGGAGAATATGGGCAGCCCCGGAGTCCATTGTCTCGCGCCCGCCCGTGCCATTCTCCGAGGCGGGTGGCGCCATTGACGCCCCGCCGACTTTTCACCCTTCGGAGAATTCGGCGGGTGGCGGGGGCGGGATTTACCCCCCCCCCCCCGTCCCCGGCACTCACCCCCCCCATCCCCAGCACTCATCCCCCCATCCCCGGCACCCACCCTCCAGTCCCCGGCACTCACCCCCCCCCGTCCCCGGCACCCACCCCCCCGTACCCGGCACTCACCCCCCTGTCCTTGGCACTCACCCCCCCACCGTCCCTGGCACTCACCCCACGGACCCGGCACTCATCACCCCCCCCCCCCCGTACCCGGCACTCACCCCCCCCGACCCCCTCGCTGGCACCCCCCCCCCCCCCCGGCACTCACTCCCCCGACCCCGGCACTAACCCCGTCCCGGGCACTCACCCCCCGTCCCCGGCATTCAACCCCCCATCCCTGGCACTCACCCCCCCGACCCCGGCACTCCATCCCCCCATCCCCAGCACTCATCCCCCCGTCCCCGGCACTCACCCCCTGTCTCCGGCACCCACACTCCCGTACCCGACACTCAACCCCCCGTCCCCGGCACTCACACCCCCGTCCCCGGCACTCACCCCCCCGTCCCCGGCACTCACCCCCCGTCCCAGGCACTCATGCCCCCAAAACTCACCCCCCTCGTCTCCGGCACTCACCCCCCCCCCGTCCCCGGCACTCACCCCGCCGTCCTCGGTACTCACCCCCCCGTACCCGGCACTCACCCCCCCCCCCCCCCTCCCGCCCGCCGCACACACACCCACATACACCTCTCCCCCACACACACAGACTGCGGCCACGCCATCACCTCTCCTGTGGCCACCCCCCAGGCCGTGACCTACCTCCACGCTGGACGGTGTCAACCATCAGCACTGGTTGACGCCATTAAAAAGGTGTTTTGATTTACACTTCGGCCCATCCGGCCGGGAGAATATGGGCAGCCCCGGAGTCCATTGTCTCGCGCCCGCCCGTGCCATTCTCCGAGGTGGGTGGCGCCATTGACGCCCCGCCGACTTTTCACCCTTCGGAGAATTCGGCGGGTGGCGGAGGCGGGATTTACGCCGCCCCCCCAGCGATTCTCCGACCCGGCGGTAAATGTATACGCCCCATATCCTTGCTGGAATTAACATCTGGCTACTGTAACTGTTGCATTGAAATAAATGCACAAATCATTTCAGTTCACAGTTCAACAACATTTTATATCATTAAACATGACACAAGTTTACATGTGGCAAATTAATATAACCTAGGTGAACCCTCAGCGAATGCATCTAGGCTGATGATAATTTCTCCTATGCCTCCGCATGTGCCTCGAATGGATGTGGAGACAGGCTCCTTCCCTTCTTGCTCTGGTTTATTATATGGCCATGGTCTCTGTCCTCAGGGTGCCTGAACCATACTGGGGCCAAGCACATTTGAGACCACGTACAGCTCAGACTGAAGGGACCACTTCAGTCATCAGTTGCAGTAGTATCCTGTGTGTATGTGTACCACTGTCAAAGGGGCTGAAGATGTAACTTCAGCCATGGAAGTGTCCTGAGAGTAGTCCACTTTTCCTGAGACCTTCCCCTCCCCTTCCCATTGAAGTCTCACATTAACTCCTGTGGTTGCCTGGGTGGTTGAACCCCTGCTAATGGGGTGATATGTGCCTGGCCAATCTTGTCCATCTATTACTCCTCTGACTTCATGGATGAGGATGGACGTTTGCTCGCAACCCCAGCATCCACTTGGTGCTATGCTCCTTGTGGCTCTCCATAAGAGTAGCCACTCAATGAAAGACACTATGCATTCACATGCCAGAGATATGGAGCCACTCATTTCATGAATGGACTCCTCCATCAGTTGCACATGGGACTTTACTGCCTCTGAAAACTTCAACAGATCTACACACCTTCTATCGACCAGCCCAAGCCTCTGATGTTGTTATGGCGATATCTGAGGCTCACATTTGCATGGAGCTGATCATTGATGGGCCCTTCCTCAGTCCTCTGAGAGAAAGTGTGCACAGCTGTCACTGACTCCGTTACCTCGTGTTGCACATCTGTGATGTGCTCACCAGATAGTGTCACCAATTCTACAATGCACAGAGCCCATAAATGTGCATCTATCTGTGCTGGAGGAGGACACTGTATCCTCTGATGATGTGGCATCCTGCGAGCTGTCCAAATTGGGTGTGTCACTGATGTGCCCCTCATCTGTTGCTGGGCCTGGTGGAGATAAGTGAAACAATTGGTTCTTCAATCACGTCCTCTAGCCTCCCCTTGGTGAGGAGCTTCCAGTGAGACTGAAGGCCCTCACTGCTGCCTCAAGCTATACGAGGTCTGGGGAATATTGGATGTAATTAAATATCCAGGAGTTCTCCATACTTTCTATACCTTCCTCTTTCTCAGTGACAGCCTATCCTGAAGTGGCCCATCCAACCCGCTGGGCCTCTTCCTCCATCAGTGTCAAGATATTGATAACAGCTACTCCATCTGTGGTTCAATGGAGCACCCTGGCCTGCTGAACGTGTCTTGTAAGTATAAAGGTAGCCAACATCAGTGCTGTCTAATAGCACCCATGTGCTACTCATAGGGGAGGCACTGCCGTAGTGGTATTGTCACTGGACTAGTAAACCTGAGACCCAGAGTAATGCTCTGGGAACGCGGGTTCAAATCCCGCCACTGCAGATGGGGAAATTTGAGTGCAATAAAAATCTGGAATTAAAAGTCTAATGATGACCATGAAACCATTGACGATTATCATAAAAACCCATCTGGTTCACTCATGTCCTTTAGGGAAGGAAATCTGCCATCCTTACCTGGTCTGGCCTCCATGTGACTCCAGATCCACAGCAATGTGGTTGATTCTTAACTGCCCCTCAAGGGCAATTAGAGATGGGCAATAAACACTGGCCCCAATATTGCTAGCCCCCAGCTTGGCTTGACCCGGACTTTCACCACCTGGGATATTACTCCCTCCACTCCTCTCCAGTACCCCTCCAATGCCGGGCATGACCAAAACATATGGACATGGTTCGCCGGGCTCCCTTCGTCCATCTTCCCCGGGACAAACCGGTGGTTACCCCTGATTGGGGACCACACCGATGCTCCCGTTGCACCCCTGTGCCTTCTCCACTGGCCCCAGATTCTTAGCGTTGCTGCCACCACCGGGCTTGTGGTGTATTTTGTCGGCGAGAGCGGCAGCGCTGCCGTTACCAACGCCCCCAGGCTCGTTCCTTTACAGGACGCCATCTCCATCCTCTTCCATGCCGCCCCCTCTCCCTCCTTGACCCACTTGCGGATCATCACCACGTTTGCTGCCCAGTAGTAGCTCCCTAGGTTTGGCAAAGCCAACCCTCCTCGGTCCCTATTGCGTTCCAGGAACCCTCTCCTAACCCTCTGGGTCTTATTTGCCCACACAAACCCCATTATACTCCTACCTACTCTCTTGAAAAAGCCCTTGGTGATCACGATGGGGAGGCACTGAAACACAAACAAAAACCTCGGAAGGACCACCATTTTGACCGACTGCACCCTACCCGCCAGCGAGAGCGGGAACATGTCCCATCTTTTAAAATCCTCCTCCATTTGCTCCACCAACCTCGTCAAATTCAGTTTATGTAGGGCCCCCCAACTCCTGGCTATCTGGATCCCCAGATACCAAAAACTCCTCTCCGCCCTCCTCAGCGGTAGTTCCCCTATCTTTCTTTCTTGGTCCCCTGCCTGTAATACAAAAAGCTCACTCTTCCCTACATTAAGCTTGTAGCCCGAGAACTCCCCAAACTCCTTCAGAGTCTGCATGACCTCCACCATCCCCTCCATTGGGTCCGCCACGTATAGCAGCAGGTCATCCGCGTAGAACGATACCCGATGCTCTTCTCCCCCTCGGACTATCCCCCTCCATTTATTAGACTCCCTCAGTGATATGGCCAAGGGTTCGATCGCCAATGCAAACGACAGGGGGCACCCTTGCCTCGTCCCTCGGTACAGCCGAAAGTACTCCGACCTCCGCCGGTTCGTCACTACACTCGCCACCGGGGCGCTTTAAAGGAGCTTAACCCATCTGATAAACCCTCCCCCGAACCCAAACCTGCGCAATACCTCCCAGAGGTACTCCCACTCCACTCGGTCAAAGGCTTTTTCCGCGTCCATAGCTGCCACTATCTCCGCCTCTCCCTCCTCCGATGTCATCATTATCACGTTTAAGAGCCGCCGCACATTGGTATTTAACTGCCTGCCCTTTACAAATCCCGTTTGGTCCTCATGAATCACCCCCGGGACACAGTCCTCAATCCTGGTGGCCAATACTTTTGCCAATAGCTTAGCATCCACATTGAGGAGCGAAATCGGCCTGTACGATCCACATTGCAGTGGATCCTTGTCTCGCTTTAGAATCAAGGAGATTGTCGCCTCCGACATTGTCTGGGTCAGGGTTCCCTCCTCTCTTGCCTCATTATTGCCATATTTTATTATTATTATTATTTTTAAAAATTTAATTTAGTTGTTAGCCAGATCTTGGTAGAAAGTTAGAGGGATGGCAGGGAAGGGAGTGCAATGTTCCTCCTGCAGGATGTTTGAGGTGAGGGATGCCGTTAGTGTCCCTGCTGATTTTACCTGCAGGAAGTGCTGCCATCTCCAGCTCCTCCAAGACCGGGTTAGGGAACTGGAGCTGGAGTTGGAAGAACTTCGGATCATTCGGGAGGCAGAGGGGGTCATAGATAGCAGCTTCAGGGAATTAGTTACACCAAAGATTGGAGATAGATGGGTAACTGTAAGAGGGACTGGGAAGAAGCAGTCAGTGCAGGGATCCCCTGCGGTCGTTCCCCTGAGAAACAAGTATACCGCTTTGGATACTTGTGGGGGGGGGGACTTACCAGGGTTAAGCCATGGGGTACGGGCCTCTGGCACGGAGTCTGTCCCTGTTGCTCAGAAGGGAAGGGGGGAGAGTAGCAGAGCATTAATAATTGGGGACTCGATAGTCAGGGGCACAGATAGGAGATTTTGTGGGAGCGTGAGAGACTCACGTTTGGTATGTTGCCTCCCAGGTGCAAGGGTACGTGATGTCTCGAATCGTGTTTTCCGGGTCCTTAGGGGGGAGGGGGAGCAGCCCCAAGTCGTGGTCCACATTGGCACTAACGACATAGGTAGGAAAGGGGACAAGGATGTCAGGCAGGCTTTCAGGGAGCTAGGATGGAAGCTCAGAACTAGAACAAACAGAGTTGTTATCTCTGGGTTGTTGCCCGTGCCACGTGATAGTGAGATGAGGAATAGGGAGAGAGAGCAGTTAAACACGTGGCTACAGGGATGGTGCAGGCGGAAGGGATTCAGATTTCTGGATAACTGGGGATCTTTCTGGGGAAGGTGGGACCTCTACAGACAGGATGGTCTACATCTGAACCTGAGGGGCACAAATATCCTGGGGGGGAGATTTGTTAGTGCTCTTTGAGGGGTTTTAAACTAATGCAGCAGGGGCATGGGAACCTGGATTGTAGTTTTAGGGTAAGGGAGAATGAGAGTATAGAGGTCAGGAGCACAGATTTGACTTTGCAAGAGGGGGCCAGTGTTCAGGTAGGTGGTTTGAAGTGTGTCTACTTCAATGCCAGGAGTATACGAAATAAGGTAGGGGAACTGGCAGCATGGGTTGGTACCTGGGACTTCGATGTTGTGGCCATTTCGGAGACATGGATAGAGCAGGGACAGGAATGGATGTTGCAGGTTCCGGGGTTTAGGTGTTTTAGTAAGCTCAGAGAAGGAGGCAAAAGAGGGGGAGGTGTGGCGCTGCTAGTCAAGAGCAGTATTACGGTGGCGGAGAGGATGCTAGATGGGGACTCATCTTCCGAGGTAGTATGGGCTCAGGTTAGAAACATGAAAGGAGAGGTCACACTGTTGGGAGTCTTCTATAGGTCTCCAAATAGTTCTAGGGATGTAGAGGAAAGGATGGCGAGGATGATCCTGGATAAGAGCGAAAGTAACAGGGTAGTTATTATGGGAGACTTTAACTTTCCAAATATTGACTGGAAAAGATATAGTTCGAGTACATTAGATGGGTCGTTTTTTGTAGAGTGTGTGCAGGAGGGTTTCCTGACACAATATGTTGACAGGCCAACAAGAGGCGAGGCCACGTTGGATTTGGTTTTGGGTAATGAACCAGGCCAGGTGTTGGATTTGGAGGTAGGAGAGCACTTTGGGGACAGTGACCACAATTCGGTGACGTTTACGTTAATGATGGAAAGGGATAAGTATACACCGCAGGGCAAGAGTTATAGCTGGGGGAAGGGCAATTATGATGCCATTAGACGTGACTTGGGGGGATAAGGTGGAGAAGTAGGCTGCAAGTGTTGGGCACACTGGATAAGTGGAGCTTGTTCAAGGATCAGCTACTGCGTGTTCTTGATAAGTATGTACCGGTCAGGCAGGGAGGAAGGCGTCGAGCGAGGGAACCGTGGTTTACCAAAGAAGTGGAATCTCTTGTTAAGAGGAAGAAAGAGGCCTATGTGAAGATGAGGTGTGAAGTTTCAGTTGGGGCGATGGATAGTTACAAGGTAGCGAGGAAGGATCTAAAGAGAAAGCTAAGACGAGCAAGGAGGGGACATGAGAAGTATTTGGCAGGTAGGATCAAGGAAAACCCAAAAGCTTTCTATAGGTATGTCAGGAATAAGCGAATGACTAGGGAAAGAGTAGGACCAGTCAAGGACAGGGATGGGAAGTTGTGTGTGGAGTCTGAAGAGATAAGCGAGATACTAAATGAATATTTTTCGTCAGTTTTCACTCAGGAAAAAGATAATGTTGTGGAGGAGAATGCTGAGACCCAGGCTAATAGAATAGATGGCATTGAGGTACGTAGGGAAGAGGTGTTGGCAATTCTGGACAGGCTGAAAATAGATAAGTCCCCGGGTCCTGATGGGATTTATCCTAGGATTCTCTGGGAGGCCAGGGAAGAGATTGCTGGACCTTTGGCTTTGATTTTTATGTCATCATTGGCTACAGGAATAGTGCCAGAGGACTGGAGGATAGCAAATGTGGTCCCTTTGTTCAAAAAGGGGAGCAGAGACAATCCCGGCAACTATAGACCGGTGAGCCTCACGACTGTAGTAGGTAAAGTCTTGGAGGGGATTATAAGAGACAAGATTTATAATCATCTAGATAGGAATAATATGATCAGGGATAGTCAGCATGGCTTTGTGAAGGGTAGGTCATGCCTCACAAACCTTATCGAGTTCTTTGAGAAGGTGACTGAACAGGTAGACGAGGGTAGAGCAGTTGATGTGGTGTCTATGGATTTCAGCAAAGTGTTTGATAAGGTTCCCCACGGTAGGCTATTGCAGAAAATACGGAGGCTGGGGATTGAGGGTGATTTAGAGATGTGGATCAGAAATTGGCTAGCTGAAAGAAGACAGAGGGTGGTGGTTGATGGGAAATCTTCAGAATGGAGTTCAGTTACAAGTGGAGTACCACAAGGATCTGTTCTGGGGCCGTTGCTATTTGTCATTTTTATCAATGACCTAGAGGAAGGCGCAGAAGGGTGGGTGAGTAAATTTGCAGACGATACTAAAGTCGGTGGTGTTGTCGATAGTGTGGAAGGATGTAGCAGGTTACAGAGGGATATAGATAAGCTGCAGAGCTGGGCTGAGAGGTGGCAAATGGAGTTTAATGTAGAGAAGTGTGAGGTGATTCACTTTGGAAGGAATAACAGGAATGCGGAATATTTGGCTAATGGTAAAGTTCTTGGAAGTGTGGATGAGCAGAGGGATCTAGGTGTCCATGTACATAGATCCCTGAAAGTTGCCACCCAGGTTGATAGGGTTGTGAAGAAGGCCTATGGAGTGTTGGCCTTTATTGGTAGAGGGATTGAGTTCCGGAGTCAGGAGGTCATGTTGCAGCTGTACAGAACTCTGGTACGGCCGCATTTGGAGTATTGCGTCCAGTTCTGGTCACCGCATTATAGGAAGGACGTGGAGGCTTTGGAGCGGGTGCAGAGGAGATTTACCAGGATGTTGCCTGGTATGGAGGGAAAATCTTATGAGGAAAGGCTGATGGACTTGAGGTTGTTTTCGTTGGAGAGAAGAAGGTTAAGAGGAGACTTAATAGAGGCATACAAAATGATCAAGGGGTTAGATAGGGTGGACAGTGAGAGCCTTCTCCCGCGGATGGAAATGGCTGGCACGAGGGGACATAGCTTTAAACTGAGGGGTAATAGATATAGGACAGAGGTCAGAGGTAGGTTCTTTACGCAAAGAGTAGTGAGGCCGTGGAATGCCCTACCTGCTACAGTAGTGAACTCGCCAACATTGAGGGCATTTAAAAGTTTATTGTATAAACATATGGATGATAATGGCATAGTGTAGGTTAGATGGCTTTTGTTTCGGTGCAACTTCGTGGGCCAAAGGGCCTGTACTGCGCTGTATCGTTCTATGTTCTATTAAAGGTTCTCATTAGTAGCGGGGCCAGCAGGTCCACATATTTTCTATAGAACTCCACCGGGAACCCATCCGGCCCCGGGGCCTTCCCCGCTTGCATGCTCCCCAAACCCTTACTCAACTCCTCCAACCCAATTGGTGCTCCCAAACCAACCGCCTCTTGCTCCTCCACCCTTGGGAACCGCAGTTGGTCCAGGAATCGTCTCATCCCCCCTTCCCCCCCTGGAAGCTGGGATCTATACAGCTCTTCATAGAAGGCCTTGAATACTTTATTTAATTTTGTTGCACTTCGAACCGTGGCTCCCCTTCCATCTTTGATTCCCCCTATTTCCCTCTCTGCCGCCCTCTTACGGAGCTGGTGCACCAGCATCCGACTAGCCTTTTCCCCGTGTTCGTAGGTCGCCCCCTGCGCCTTCCTCCACTGTGCCTCCGCCTTGCCCGTGGTCAGCAGGTCAAACTCCGCCTGGAGCCGTCGCCTTTCCCCAAGTAATCTTTCCTCCGGGGCCTCTGCGTATCTCCTGTCCACTCGCAATATCTCCCCCACAAACCTCTCCCTTTCCATGCCTTCTGTTTTCTCCCTATGAGCCCTGATGGAGATCAGCTCTCTCCTGATCACCGCCTTCAACGCCTCCCATACCACCCGCACTCGCACCTCCCCGTTGTCGTTGGCCTCCAAGTACCTTTCAATACACCCCTTCACCTTCCCACACACCACCTCATCAGCCAGCAGTCCCACATCCAGCCGCCACAGCGGGCGTTGGTCCCTCTCCTCTCCCAGCTCTAGTTCCACCCAGTGTGGGGCATGGTCCAAAACGGCTATAGCCAAATACTCCGTCCCCTCCACCCTCGGGATGAGCGCCCTACACAGAACAAAGAAATCTATCCGGGAGAAGGCTTTGTGTACATGGGAGAAGAAAGAAAATTCCCTGGCCTGCGGCCTTGCAAACCTCCATGGGTCCACTCCCCCCATCTGGTCCATAAAACCCCTGAGCGCCTTGGCCGCCGCCGGCCTCTTTTCCGTCCTTTGTCTGGAGCGGTCCAGTGCTGGGTCCATCACTGTATTGAAGTCCCCTCCCATTATCAGTCCTCCTACCTCCAGGTCCGGAATGCGCCCCAACATGCGCTTCATAAATGCAGCATCATCCCAGTTCGGGGCGTATACATTTACCAACACCACCCACGTCCCTTGCAACCTCCCACTCACCATCACATATCTCCCTCCATTATCCGCTACGATAGTCTTGGCCTCAAATGACACCCGCTTTCCCACCAGAATTGCCACCCCTCTATTTTTTGCGTCCAATCCCGAGTGAAATACCTGTCCTACCCATCCCTTTCTTAACCTGACCTGCTCCGCCACCTTCAGGTGTGTCTCTTGGAGCATTGCCACGTCTGCCTTCAGTCCCTTCAAGTGCGCGAACACTCGAGCCCTCTTCACCGGCCCATTCAGGCCCCTCATGTTCCACGTTATCAGCCGGATTGGAGGGACTCTCAACCCCCCGCTAGATCCCCGTCTAGCTTTTTTGCTCCCCCCATATCCCTCCCGTAAGTCAGCTAACACCTGCTGACCCCGGCTTCCCCCGCCATCCCTTTGACCCCCCCGTGTGGGAGTCTCCCAATCAATGTACATTCCTTCGTTGTCCTTCCCGCCTTTCTTGCCACGCACGGGAAAAAAAAAACCACGCTTTCCAGAGCCTGCCCCGCCCCCTATGGCGCAGCTCCTGTCGTGGCCTTGTCTCTCTCCCCCAGCCCATATAGCATTTCCTGCGCATGGTTGACCCCCTATATACAACAACCATCATACTTCAACCCTCAAACACCCCCCTCCCACACAAACCCTCAATTAGAGTCCAACTTTTCAGTTTGTATAAAGGTCCACGCCTCTTCAGGCGTTTCGAAGTAGTGGTGTTGGCCATTATGTGTAACCCACAGTCGCGCTGGCTGCAACATTCCAAATTTCACTCCTTTCCGATGCAGCACCGCTTTGGCCCAGTTGAAACCCGCTCTCCGCTTAGCGACCTCCGTGCTCCAGTCCGGGTATATTCTGACCTCTGCATTGTCCCACTTGCTGCTCCGCTCCTTCTTGGCCCATTACAGGACCCTCTCTCTGTCCGTAAACCGGCGCAATCTCACCACCATCGCTCTTGGCGGCTCATTTGCCTTGGGCTTCCTCGCCAGCACTCGGTGCGCCCCTTCCAGCTCCAACAATCCCGGGGGGGCCTCCGCACCCATCAGCGTCCCGATCATTGTGCCCGCATATGCCGCGGCATCGGCCCCCTCCATTCCTTCTGGGAGACCCAGGATCCTCAGATTGTTTCTCCTCGACCTGTTCTCCAGGTCTTCGAGTCTTCCCGCCCACGTCTTGTGTAGCGCCTCGTGCCGCTCCACTCTCTCCGCCAGGCCCACGAGCTCGTCGCCGTTCTCACTCACTTTTTCCTGGATCTCCTGGACCTTCACCTCTTGGGCTTTCTGGGTTGCTCCAAGTCCTTCAATTATTGCCAGCATAGGCGCCACCATCTCCTTGCGCAGCCCCTCGAAGCAGCGCTTGATGAACTCCTGCATCTCCTCTTTGTCCGTGGGCGCCGCCATTTTGCTTTTTTTCTCTTTCTTCTCCCGCTGCTCCAGGGCCACTTTTTTTGCCGTTTCGCTGCGGGTCCGGTCCATGCAGGTTAGTAGGGGACCTCTCTCCTTCCTTCCCCACGGGTTGTCTGTATCAAAAGTTCCGTTGGGGCTCCGTTAGCGAGCCCAAAAGTCCGTCTTCGCGGGAGCTGCCGAATCGTGCGGCTTAGCTCTGCATCGCCGCAACCGGAAGTCCTTGAATCCATTATCAAGGACTTTGTAGCGGAACATTTAGAAGGCAGTGGCAGCATCAGTTAGAGTCAACATGGATTTATGAAGGGAAAATCATGCTTGACAAATCTGTTGGAATTCTTTGAAGAGGTAACCGGTACAGTCGACAAGGGGGAGCCAGTCGATGTGGTATATTTGAACTTTCAGAAGGCGTTTGACAAAGTCCCGCATCAGAGATTATTGTGCAAAATTAAAGCGCATGGGATTGGGGAAATGTATTGAGGTGGATAGAAAACTGGTTGGCAGAGGAAACAAAGAGTAGGGATTAATGGGTCCTTTTCAAATTGCCCGTCAGTAACCAGTGGGGTACCACAGGTGCTGGAACCCCAGCTATTCACAATATATATTAATGATTTGGATGAGGGAACAAAATGTAACATCTCAAAGTTTGCAGATGATACCAAATTAGGTGGGAGGGTGAATTGTGACAAGGATGCAGGGATCCTACAGCAAGATCTGGACAGGTTGGACGAGTGGGCAAACCAATGGCAGATGCAGTATTATTTGGATAAGTGTGAGGTTATTCATTTTGGAAGCAAAATCAAGAAGGCAGATTACTACCTGAATGGTTGTAAAGCGGGAGAGGGGAGTGTGCAGCGGGACCTGGGTGTCCTTGTGCACCATTCGCTGAAGGTAAGCATGTAGGTGCAGCAGGTGGTAAAGAAGGCTAATGGCCTTCATTGCGAGAGGTTTCAAGTATAGAAACAGGGATGTGTTGCTGCAATTGTACAGTGCCTTGGTGAGGCCACACTTGGAGTATTGTGTGCAGTTTTGGTCTCCTTCTCTGAGGAAGGATGTTCTTGCTCTCGAGGGAGTGCAGCGAAGGTTTACCAGACTGATTCCAGGGATGGCGGGACTGTCATATGAGGAGAGATTTACTAGATTGGGATTGTTCTCACTGGAGTTCAGAAGATTGAGGGGGGATCTCATAAAGACTTATAAAATTCTAACAGGAGTAGACAGGGTGAATGCAGGGAAGATGTTACCAATGATGGGTGTGTTCAGGACCAGGGGTCACAGCCTGAGGATTCATTTTGGACAGAGATCAGGAGACATTTCTTCACAAAAAGAGTGATGAGCCTGTGGAATTCATTACCACAGGAAGTAGTTGATGCTAAAACGTTGAATATATTCAAGAGGTGGCTGGATATAGCACTTGGGGAGAATGGGATCAAAGGCTATGGGGAGAAAGCAGGATTTGGCTATTGAGTTGGATATTAAGCCATGATTGTGATGAATGGCGGAGCAGGCTCAAAAGGCCAAAAAGCCTCCTCCTGCTCGGCCCAGGACCGCAAGAAACTTCAGAGAGTCGTGAACATCGCCCAGTCCATCACACGAACCTGCCTCCCATCCATTGACTCCATCTATACCTCCCGCTGCCTGGGGAAAGCGGGCAGTGTAGTCAAAGATCCCTCCCACCCAGCTTACTCACTCTTCCAACTTCTTCCATCGGGCAGGAGATACAGAAGTCTGAAAACACGCACGAACAGACTCAAAAACAGCTTCTTCCCCACTGTTACCAGACTCCTAAATGACCCTCTTATGGACTGACTTCATTAACACTACACCCTGTATGCTTTATCCGATGCCAGTGCTTATGTAGTTACATTGTATATGTTGTGTTGCCCTATTATGTATTTTCTTTTATTCCCTTTTCTTCTCATGTACTTAATGATCTGTTGAGCTGCTCGCAGAAAAATACTTTTCACTGTACCTCGGTACACGTGACAATAAACAAATCCAATCCAATCCAATCTTCTATATAACACACCTGAATGAAGATACAGAGAAGTATCATTAATGTCGATAAATTAATATAGAACAAACTTACTGATGTCACTGTTATAAGAAGGACAATCTGGGGAAAGGAATGAGTGAACAAGTATGGTGAAACAGGAAGTTAAAAGTAAACTCTTGCAGCCACAGGTATTCTGGAAAATAAACTCCAACCACGGAAGGCGTGTTCTCTTTTTTAGCAAAAGAGTTATAAATATAATATCTACCAATTCAAAATGATCGAGCCAAGTAGTCAGTCACTGTGTAACATTTGTCTTTCAGTGTGGAACATGGGTCCATGAAAGGATGGGCATTACAAAATATTTGAACTGAAATGCCTTACTATCACATTACTGGTCTCTGATTTGACTGTACAAAGTCAGTACTTACTGTGCCAAAAGAAAGTTGCAGTATAAAGTTGAAAAATGTCAGTAAGTGCTACAGACTTGGTGTTCAGAAAAAAATCTTGATTGCTTTAAATAAGGGACATTTCCTGGGTTTTAAATTTAGCTTCTCCTGTGATTAAAAGCATGGAGAAATGTAAAACTATGGGGCTGGCTTCCCAATGTTTTGATGCATCGACATTCCCCCTGAGACGTTTGGATGACAAATTTAATTCGGATGTCTAGCGTTTTACACTGTGCAGGCAGTGGTAAAAGGGAGGGCTAATCAAGATATGGCTTCCTTTGTGTGGAGGTTTTTTTCAGGGAAGATCACTGCAGAAGGAGGGGGAAAATGCCGGAACACCAGCTGCAGCCAATTACTGCATAAGTACAGACTAAACAACGTGCTACCATTCTCCATCCTTGCTGCTCCACTGAGATCATGAAAGATAGGGATCTCCTACAAATGGGAGTGTGAAATAGATTTATGCCCGGGTAGCATCTCAGCCAATCATCCTGCTGTTCCACATAATTGGACATGGCAGCCTTTATATCAGATTGGCCTTCAAATAAAGCAGCAGCTAGCTGAAATGTTTATTACACTGTCAGAAAGCTTAGAACTGTTTAATTTAAAAAGGTTATTTTTATAAAATCAGTTACCAAATGGAGGTGCAACTTTTGTATATTCAAAGAGCCTTGTGCATTTGTGAAACTCTTACTCTAGACCCTAGCCCATAGGCATTAAGAGAAATATTGCATCCTAATTTGGAAATAATATATCATTATTATTAAGATTCCTAACAAAGTGGAAACAGATCAGTGTTTTTGTATTATGACCTGCTTCCCTCCCCCATGCTAGTACTGAATTGTCCCCCTTTGAGGTGAGGCATTATTCAAAGTTCCTGCACTTTAAAGACTTCCACTGTGTTTTTAATGACAGTTTGTTTGCTTGAGTTAACACTGCTTAAATACTTTGATGTATGTTAATGGCAATGCTGGTGGTGAGTGAATGGCCTGTGACAGGTGGGGGATTAGAAAGCAGAAACCCACACTGACACAAATGTTGGGAGAATGACCTGATAAACAGGACATCATAGTTAGGCCACTCATCCTGAAGATGTTATCATTCAACAAAGTGTTTGGCATGGCACAAAAAAACTTGGGCCCAACCAGCACCTCTGTGGCTTGTAAAACAGACGTATTCTGCATTCACAAACACACATGAAGTTGCTTGATTCATTGACACATTGCTTTGGTCCATGAGTGCACATATTGCTCAAATAATAATACAAACAGCAAGAACTATGCTTGCTGTAAGAAGTACTGTCACACTCGGCTGAAGAAAAAATCTTAAAATGTCCTTTTTTTTTGCAGTTAGCACTCAGGACTGTCTAAATGTGACTAAATATACAACCACATGAGTTTTGGACTGGCCAAACAGCACTGAGACTTCCAGGTCATACAGCAGTCGTCTGAGACCCTAACAGGGCTAAAGGTCAAACAGCTATTTCCACATAATGTCTTGGGTTATCAGTGCAAACACATTGCCTGGAGGCCATTTTTTATGGGGCTACTTCATCCATTTCACTTTGTACAAAACCTCTCTGTAAAAGGAAACAATGCAATTTGTTGATTGCTAATACACTCAGGTTTTGTAATCACTCTTATCAAGATAAATTATGAAATGTAATCTTTTGAAAATGCTGTAGTGTATGTAAAAGTCCCTTTGAGAATCTCCAGGTCCCAACGATATAAAATAATTGGGAAAGGGATGATTAAAAGTTAGCAGATGTCTGGAAGTGCTTGCCCTTAGTATGGGAGCACTAAATGTTTGGGAATGTCTGTCAGCATACTGGGTGGTTCAGGTTGATTCCACCATTAGCTTCATTCCCCAGCAATTAAGTTACGACAACTCCAGCTGTAATTCGAAATATCTGAGGGAACAACCCCCCCCCCCACCCCCCTCCCGCATTTTTGTCATTAGTCGATTACAAGAACATCAGCAGGAAAAAAAGACTGCCAGCTGAAACTGAACATTAAAAAATGAAGTCTGCTCAAGCCTCACGTTCTGGAATAGAAGCACAAAGTTCTGGATAAACTTAGCAAGTTTGGCAGCATCTGTGGAGAGAGAAAACAAAGTCCATGTTTCAAGTCCGTATGACTCGTCTTCAGGGCTGAAGAGGGTAAAAATATAATGTAGTTGGATTGTGAGGCGAAGAAAGTGGAGCAGAATGGAAGGTCAGGGATGGGTGAGAGCTAAGGAGAGATTGATGAGGTCACAAGACTGAGGGAGTGTTAATGGCAACATTAAACACTTAAGGAGGTGCTGAAAGTGGCCTAAAGGTAAGAAAGCAAAATGTGTTCATAGGAGAACAAAGATCAGTGCTCAGTAAAAGGAAAACTAAAGAACAATGTGACAGATAGACCGGTGTCTGTGGGTGTGTGTGGTGGGGGTGCGGGCGGCCGGGGGGGGGGGGGGTGGTTGGGGGAGGGCGGGAGGGGGGGTGTTGGGGGAGGGCGGGGGGGGGGGGGTTGGGGAGGGCGGGGGGGGGGGGGGGGGTTGGGGGGTTGGGGGAGGGCGGGGGGGGGTTGGGGGAGGGCGGGGGGGGTGCTGGCTTGGAACAAAAAACGAACAACAAAAAAAAGGAGTCAAGATGGAGGAGTACGTTCACAGTCTAAATTTGCTGAACTCAATGTTGAGTCCAGAAGGGCTGTAACTTGCCTAATTGGAAGATGAAGTGCTGCTCCTTCAGTTTGCGTTGGGCGTCACTGGAACATTACAGCAGGTAGAGGATGGACACATGGGCATGAGGGCAAGATGGTGAGATGAAATGGCAAGGGGCAGGAATGTCGGGATCATGCATGTGGACTGAACATAGGTGTTCTGCAAAGCTGTCACCCAGTCTGCTTTTAGTCTCCCCAATGTAGAGGAGACCGCATTGGCAGCAGCGAATACAGTAGACCAGATTGAAGGAGGTAGAGGGGCAGATGTTGCACCGTCTGCGATTGCATGGGAAGGTGCGGTGAGAGGGGATGAAGGGTTGGAGGCGATGGAGGTGTGGATCAGGCTGTCATGGAGGGAGCAGTCCCTGCGGAATGATGACGAGGGGCAGGGATGAGGAGAAGACGGTTTTCATGGTGGCATCATGCGGAAGTGGCGGAGGGTGTCCTTTTGATGCAGAAGCTGGTGGGGTTAAAAGTGAGGAGTAGGGGGGGGGGCTATCATTGTCCTGGGAGGGAGCAGAAGGGGTGAGGGCAGAAGTATGGGAGATGGGCCGGAAATGCTTGAGGACCATGTCAGCCACAGTTGGGGGGTTTGTGGGCACCTCAGTTGGCGAAAAAGGCAGACATGTCAGAAGTGTCATTTCCGAAGATGGCATCACCAGGACAGACGAGGCAGTAATGGAGAAACTGGGAGAATGGGATAGAGTCCTTGCAGGAAGCGGGGTTTAATAAGTTGTAGACAAGGTAGATGTGAGAATTGATGGAGATGTAATGAATATTGATGGTCAGTCTATCACCAGAAATGGAGACAGAGAGGTCAAGGACCTCACTTTCTAGAATCTGACTGCAGCTTTATAAACATTTAACTACTGATCTGACTGGTCCATCCATTATCAAGCAAGGAAACAAAGTGGAGCAGTGAAAGACTGTCCTGGGACAAGACTGTCCAAGCAGGGGTCAGAGACTGTCCTCAGGCTGAGGCCATGCCTCAGGTGCATATTGAACAAACTGTCCTGGTACTGAGGCACACTGTCAGGGGCATATAAAACAGACTCTCCTATGGTTGCACAGTCATCTTAGAGGGTTCTGCATGGCATGCATGTCTTGAACAGGAATATCAAGATACAAAAGGATGGGGGTCACGGTTAACACACTGGATAGTAACAGGAGGAATAATAATTAGTAGGCAGTGAGGTTGAGAAGGATGGGAGGGACTTGGTGGGTGATGCTGCAGATGCTTTTGCTTGCTTAGGGGTGTGTTATTTGCCACATTCTCATTGAGGAACTCACGCCGAATGAACTGGGAGGGCATCCAATGCTGGGTGTATTGAAGGTTACCACTGCACTCAACTTTTCTTTGTCAGCAATCCTTCCAGGGCTCCACTGGGGACCTCTGCAGAATATCAAAATCGGCAAAACAAAACTGCGTAAGTGATGATGCCCAGTCCAACGGTAGCACTAGAAAGTCACTGACCATGCAGTCTTCATGAGGCACAAACCCTATTACATATATTAATGCCCTTATGCATGTATGACTGAGCATGACAGATGAAAGAATTATTCACAAGAATGCATGTTATGTACTGAGCCTTCCCCAGTAAGGGATGAAGACATCATTTGTGCAGGACCTTACAGGATTTGGTGATGTTAAAGTGGCTGGCATGCATTCATTCAGATGGTGTTACAACACCCCGGGCGAGTGAGTGGCCACTTCCAGTTCACAGGCCTCAAAGTTCCAACACAAGTGAATGAACCAATAATTTGTCTACAATTTGTGAGCTCTTTGGCCCTTGATTGCTCCAATGGCTTACAGGCACTAGATCTAAATTAAACACAACAACTGTTTATTTATAACAGAAATAGTGTTGAAGCATGCAGTAATTGTAATGAGATAACAGCACTAATATACTACCCCCTCCTTTAACTGCCTTGCCCTCTATCCTCCTACACACAAGACACACCAACACCAGGGATGGGAAGGGGAAAGGAGAAAATAATAATGATTTAAAGTAAAGACGATGAGGACCCTTTTGATCGAGGTTGTAGTCTTTGCAGCAGGCTATCCTCCCAGGACACAGAGCAATTGAAGCCACCGGCTGGATTGCTAATGAGGATATTCTGGCAAGAACATTCATTCAGCGCTGTCAGACGGTTGGGTTTGGGAGAGTCACTTTAACCTTTATTAACCTGGGCCTTCACTCAAAGAAACAGCCTCAGGACAGTTTGATTCTTATGAATCTCGGTCTCGCCTTTTCCCAGCACCAGCCTGTGCTTTAAACTTAACTGGCTTCCAGGCACACCAGAATGTATCCCAGTTTTACTGAGGAAAAACAAAGTATCAGAGAAGCAGCTTTCAGGAGATTTTAAAGAGGTCTGTTAACATCTCAGGGAGGGAAACTCAAACAGTTCCCTCCAGCTCTGCCTTCAGGGATAAAGCACTCACAAGTTGGATAGAGAGGAAAAGCTGGCTCGATTTGTTTTCCTGGAGAGAACTCCAGGAGAGATGTTGCTCTGCTGCTGGATTTTTAAAACTGAAAGCAAGATAAATCCTCCTGGCTCTGCAGAACATTCCAGAACAGTCAGCACCAACCAGCATTGAGTATCAGCAAAGATTCGGCAATTTGAGCCAGCTCACCGGCCACCAGCCAAGTCCATCAAGATCTGTCATCACTGATGTCAGATCACAACATCACATCCTGATTTGTCTTAGGGCCATAGGTCAACATTCAGTTTGCCAAACAACTCAAATTAAAGGTAAAGTCCATCTTAAAGACATATGCACATTAATTGTCCATGTACAAACATTCAATTAGCAAAATAACAGAAATTAAAAGGAAAAAATAAGGCATAAACATGGATTAACAGGAGGATTCTTACATACCACCTCCATAAAGGAAATAAGCTTCAGGGCACAGATGTTTCCACATGAGATATGCAAGATACGCAACACCAACACATACCTATCTAAACAAGTCCCATTATACAAGTTCCCTTTCCTCGTTTGTACATTAATAATGAGTCAGCCTTTGAGCACATGGCAAAGCATCTACAAACACATTATCATTTCCAGGAATTTGTGCAGGTTTAACATCAAGCTGTTATAATAATAAACTCCAACAGAATAACTTTGCGTTCCAGGTTTTAAATGTCTCTATAAACGCAAGTATAAATGGTTTGGAAAAGTCCAGAACGGCCAACACTGATTCACCCTCCAACATGACCACCAATCTCCCAGACTCTCCTTGGTGTTCCACGGTCCACAACGGTTTTGCTGGTTTCTGCAAGATGTCCAATATATGTTGTTCCTCCGTCTCTAACAGAACCAGTCTTTGTGGTTTTAGTCGAGCAGTTGTGGATTTAGTGGTTCAAAGTTTCTAATGTCCACACCATGAGTAGTTAACAGAGTGCCCCCCTGGGTTATCCCTGTAACTCCATTTATGCTCCTTCAGTATCTTCACTATTTCTGCCCCTCACACAATACAGGCTTTCTGATTGCCCAATGAACGTTTTTTAAAAATAAATTTAGAGTACCCAATTCTTTTTTTCCAATTAGGGGCAATTTAGCGTGGCCAATCCACCTACCCTGCACATCTTTGGGTTTGTGAGGCTGAGACCCACGCAGACAGGGGAGAATGTGCAAACTCCACACAGACAGCGACCTGGAGCTGGAATCGAACCAGGGTCCTCGGCGCCGTGAGGCAGCAGTACTAACCACTGCGCTACCGTACAGCCCTGTCCAACGAATGTTTAACCAAATTTTGAGGACCTCCTACAGATAAACTAGGAGTAGGATGTCAACGCTGAGAGAAGTATTGGGTTCACTTTTAACCAATAACCTCCAATAAGTAAGCACACCTCCTTACCACCGTTCCCGCTTTATCTTCTACCTTGGCCTTCACTTGGCTACCTTCAGCAACAAGTGCAGCTGAGGTTTCAATCCTCTCAGGGTTGGTTGACTTAAATGCACTATTCCTTGGGTGACAACTTTTACCTTCTCATTTGAGTTTTTGTAATCACAACCTTTTTCTCCAATTAGTAAAACAAACTGACATCATTTGTGCTTTCCAGATTTCAATTTTGCTTCTCTACTTTTAGAATCAGAGTATGGTACATTATTGGCACTCCAAACCTCTTGGGTTTTGCTCACATTTGCAGTTGCGGAAACGCAACTCATGAAAGGGATTGATTGCCAATTACTTCACCTCCCTTGCTTTTGGTTTCTGTCACCTTGAAAAGGTCTGTAGACCTTCAAAAGGAAGTGGATCAACCAGGTGCTATAGACCTCCAAAAGGATATGGCTCACTTGGAATCACTTCACAGTCCTTACTGTCCTCATCCTGACTAACTGATGCCGTGCTGTCAGGTATACTTTCCTTCAAAGCAAACCTGCTCTGGGAAATTCTTTCACTTGAAGAGAAAGGCAATGGGTTTACTGCAAGAGGCTGGAACAAGTTACTTTTAGAAAAGTCCAATCAACTTTCTTCTTCCCGTTTGCTATCTCCTTTACTAGCATTGGAGGAATTGCTTGCCAATTGTTCAAGCTCAATTAGTGATGGGTCTATTTGGTAACTGTTTATCATCACTTCATAGTCAGAACCAAAATCATAGTCAAAGCTCTCATCTGGCTCTTTCTCCCTTCCAACACTCTTGTAATAACTGTTTACTACTACCACACAATCCAAACCAAAATCGAAGTCACGACTCTTGTCTGACGCTTTATCCTGATGGTCACCTTCAGTCTGAGAATGTTCAGAATCTGGTTCACCACCACTATCACTTGATATGTGATCAAAAGCTACCAACATCTCTTTCTTTGAGTCATCTACTGCTCAATGGGTGTTCCTAACTTTCATATGCCCTACTATTGGCAGCTCAGATGCTAACTGCAGTGCTTCCTTTGAACTCTCTGTAATCATGGGTGAAGCTACAACCTTCACTCCCATTAAATCATTTCCCAAATGTAAGTACACTCTTTCCACTGGGAATTCCTTAACCACTCCAACAACTACTGGACCTGACACTAAATCAGACTCCAATTGCACTTTATACAATGGAACTGGGATACAACTTCCATCTATCCCATTCATGAATACCTCAGGTTTTAGTGAGCTCTCTGGAGGTAAAAACAAACCCTTCTTCAATATGAGAGTTTGAGTAGCCCCTGTGTCCCTTAAAATTGTTATGGGTTTGGCTACATCAGTTGAGGAAAATAGGATGATCTTCCCCTTAGACATAAAACCAGCATACCTCTCATCTACTTCAGTCCTTTACCTCGGGTCTCCTAAGTCAAGCTGCAGTATGCACTGGAGTATTCTGCACTTTTGTTCGCTTTTCAGACTCCTCCCTATAAACCCCGACATGTTCTATGGGCTTTCCTTGCAACTTCAAACATGCTGAATGAACGTGACCCACCTTGTTACTCTGGTAACACCTCAGCTTCCAAGTCTCACCGCAGTATCTTCCTTCTTGTCTGAGGAGATCTCAGAGCATTCCGAGCTATCCATTTTTTCTTATATGCTTTGGGAATCAATTTATATACATCCAGAATAGCCTTCTTTACCGTCTCATAATCTTTAGGCCCCAGCTCTGACAGGGCAGCATAAACTTCCTGGGCGAAATTCTCCCCCAACGGCGGGATGCCCGCCGACTGGCGCCAAAGCCGGCGCCAATCAGACGGGCATCGCGCCGGCAAAAAGGTGCGGAAGTCTCCGCATCTTTGGCGGCCTAGCCCCAACATTGAGGGGCTAGGCCGACGCCGGAGGGATTTCCGCCCCGCCAGCTGGCGGAAATGGCGTTTGTTGCCCCGCCAGCTGGCGCGGAAATGCGGCGCATGCGCGGGAGCGTCAGCGGCCGCTGTCAGTTTCCCAGCGCATGCGCGGGAGCGTCAGCGGCTGCTGTCAGTTTCCCGCGCATGCGCAGTGGGGAGAGTCTCTTCCGCCTCCGCCATGGTGGAGGCCGTAGCGGAGGCGGAAGGGAAAGAGTGCCCCCACGGCACAGGCCCGCCGGCGGATCGGTGGACCCGATCGCGGGCCAGGCCACCGTGGGGGCACCCCCCGAGGTCAGATCGCCCCGCGCCCCCCCCCAGGACCCCGGAGCCCGCCCACGCCGCCTGGTCCCGCCGGTAAATATCAGGTTTAATTTACGCTGGCGGGACAGGCAATTCCTGGGCGGGACTTCGGCCCATCCGGGCCGGAGAATCCAGCGGGGGGTCCCGCCAACCGGCGCAGCCGGATTCCCGCCCCCGCCCAATCTCCGGGAGCGGAGACTTCGGCGGGGGCGGGGGCGGGATTCACGGCGGCCAACGGCCATTCTCCGACCCGGCGGGGGGTCGGAGAATGACGCCCCCTGTGTCTGCCCATCAATTTACTCTGCATGGGGTAATGTCCACTTTCCTTTTGGCCACTCCATTTGGATTGCTATTTTCTCAAAAGCTCAAGGAAACCTTTCTACTTCCTTTTCATCAAAATTAGGGAAGACCTGTATAAATATAAACATAACACCACTGGGTTCCAGTCTAGGATTAAGATCCAGAACCATCCTGTTATATCATTGCAAACCTGCCGTCTGTTTTTAATTTACACTGCAACTCAGATTTGCCGTCTAAGATTAAAGCCTGCACCTATCCACAATGTTTATAAACATCTACCTATGATTGACAGATCTTGAGCCATATAAAAGACATTTAAGTGCTTTCTGCAGAAAAAAAGAAGACTGAAGGCACTTAAAGCACTTAACTGGTTAGTTTCACAGCTGACTACTTGAAAATCACTCAAGCGTGAAGGGAGATGAATTAAACAACCCAAACAGCTGTGTGTGTGTGAAAGCTGTGAATAACAGCCTAATGAAAGTGACTTTACAGATATATGAATGAAAGGCTTGCAGATCAAAAATGTGGGAAGGGGTTTAAACCCAGTTGACTAATTTTCTATTTCCAGGAACTGACAGGTGCTGCTTCCTCTGCCAGAGCCAGCAGGTGTATTACACAGGTGAGTTTTAAAGCTGTGATTTTTTTTTTCATTGTCTTTGTCTGGACTGCTCTCTAGCTTGCAGCCAGGGGTCTCTCTTACGGGGGGCTTCCAGGCAGGGGTCTCTGGTGGGAGTCTCTATAATTGGGGGGTTTCTGATGGGATTCTCTCATGGGGGTTTCAGCTGGGGGGTTGGTGGGGGTGGGTCAGTCACCCTCATAATGTGGGGGGGGGGGGGGCTGCCCCAGAAAAACCCCCAGGGGAGATGGCTGAATTGTGTTTCGAGGAAGGTTTAGGGGGCCAGCCACCGGCCCTCACTGTTGGGCCGCCTGCTGAAAATGGGGGCCCGACAAAGGGATTCATTAGAGAATCCCTCGCAATCCCTGCCATGCAGAAATTTGCATGGCTAAGAATAGTGAATGGCTTCTGGATTTACGCTCCCAGGGCGAGCACAAATCAGTTGTGATGCAGCTCCGGCGGGAGAACTCCATCTTCCAAATGGAGAATTATGGCCATGACATCTGCTGCTGTTGTTGGCTGTGAATCGACATAATCTTCCTGAGGCAGCAAAAGGTGCCATGTAAATAGAAGTCTCTCTTTTTTTCTCTGCAAACTCCCATCTGCAGTCCTGCACCAAGTTTTTATTTTATTTTAACCTGACCAATGTTTCCAAAAATACCTTACACAGGATTATAGATACAGATCAAAAAAACATCCAGGAAAGTTCTGCAATACTCTGAGAGGATGTATGAAGAAAGTGAGAAGATGCCAGGGAGAGTGTGATGGGAAGGAGATTGCAATCACGGGGAAGAGAAACAAAAATAGATAATAGTAAAAAATTCAAGAAAAAACGGAGGACTAGATATAAAATGAAAAAAGGAGGGAATTAAGGAAGGAAATTGGAGAAAAGGGAAAAAAAGTGGAAAAGGGAGAAGAAATAATCTCAAAAATAGAAGGTAAAGAAAGGCTTTTTTTTAAATTGAGAGGGTGGACTTGTCACAGAGACTTGATGAATCATGAATGAATGACAGTGCCATGCTCAGTAAAGGCCTGTCGTTTTATAGACTTTCAGTCAATACTTTTAAAAATTAGACATTAACAAGCTCTTGGGACTTCCGGTGACAGCGGGCAGGAGGCAGCCGCACATTGGAGGGCTCCCGCTCAGGAACGGCATTTTTGGGGTTTAACGCCTGTCCCAGGGGTAACAGGGGCAGCAAAAGCAGGGAGAAGGCACAGTGAAGGAAGATGTCGAGAATAAGTAAAAAAATGGCCGCGAAAAAAGCAGCTGAAAGTCAGTCAGGAGTGAAAAGGTCACCGCAGGGACGGCAAGAAAAATGGAGGCTGGGGCACCAAGGGAGGCCGCATCGCCCACGGCTGAAGAAATGACTGAGGTGATGGCCGTGGAACTTGAAAGGCAGTTCACAAAACACATGGAGGCGATGAGGAAGGAGATGGGGGCGGTATTGAACGTGCTGGCGGAGGAGGCGATTGCCCAGGTGAGGGCAGCGGTATTGAGCGCAGTGGCGGAGGTGCGGGGGGAGCAAGGTGAGGCACTGAAGGAAGTGGAAGAGACATTGTTGCAGCATAGTGATCAACTTACCTCGATGGGGAAGGAGATGCGGAAGATGATAGAGATCAATAAGGGTCTGCGACCCAAAATGGATGACTTGGAAAACAGATCCAGGCGACAGAATCTGAGGATTGTGGGGCTGCCCGAAGGAGTGGAAGGCCCGAGGCCAACTGAGTATTTTGCCACGATGTTGGCGAAGCTTTTGGGGGAGGGGGATGATCCCTCCCGATATGAACTGGATCGGGCTCATCGGTCGTGGAGGCCTGTACCAAAGGCGAGTGAGTCGCCAAGAGTAGTGACTCTGTGTTTTCATAAGTACAGTGTGAAGGAGAAGGTCCTGTGCTGGGCAAAGCAGAAGCGGGTGGTGCAGTGGGCTGGAGCTGGTATACGCATTTATCAAGACTTTACGGTGGAGCTGGCGAGGAGGCGAGCTGCCTTCAGCCGGGTGAAGAAGGCACTGTACATCAGTAAGGTGCAGTGCGGCATAGTATATCCAGCTAAGTTGAGGGTGACCTACAAATCCAAGGACTTTTATTTTGGGACGGCGGAAGCAGCGGAGGAGTTTGCGAAGGCAGAAGGAATATAGCTGAATTGAGAAGTGGTCATGTACCGATGTAGCCTCATGTAGCTGTATTTTTTCACTGCGGCGGGTGTATGTGCTAAATGAGCCAACGTTGTATATACTTGGACAAGGGAAGAGATGGGACTTTCACTTGCAATGATGGTTCTTTGGGGATTGGGCGTGTATGCGGGGTTTGTGTGCGAAAGGGGATTTCTTGGTATTCCTGGGACCGGGAAAGGGGGAAAGCGACCCGGGCGGGGGCCTCACGCTGGCCGGTTTAAGCCGGCCAGTGAACGGGAGTGAGGTGGGGAGAGGGGCTGCGGCCATTGAAGCCTGGTAGAACAGGTTCCGATGAGTCTAGCCAGGGTGGAAAGATGGGGGGAAGGAACAGAGGTTGAGGGGAGGATTTTTGTAAGAGGAAGTGGAGGGGAGGAGTCGCGGAGGGGGGGGCGGGTCCTGGCAATGCATGGGTGTCATCTACGGTACTCTTTCAGGGATTGGATGGCATTGAACGTTGGGGAGGGGGGGGTGGGAAGGACTCTATCGGTTAATGGTAACCATACGTGATTCCTAATTCCTTTCTCTTTTATTCCTCCTTTGTTAGTCCCACCGTGGGAGGGTCTGTTCTATTTGATGCTTATATTGTCAGGTGGGTCGTTGCTTGGGGTGGTGGGAGGATGGGATTGTTGTTGTTGATAAGGAAATTGACTTTGTATTTGTTACCATTTACTGCTTGTGGGTGGGGTGTAAATCTGGAGAAAATGTGAAAATGGAGAATAAAAATATTTTACAACAATAAACAAGCTCTTACCGGAGCTGCTGCAAATCATGTGACATTTGGTGTTTGAACTACAAGCAGTATCAAGTCTCTGGCAAATACTTCATTGAATATGGATAAAGGTGAGGGTACCTCACAGCCATTTGTGGAATTCACACATTTCACTTGTTCAGGATGGGCCAATACTTAAAGACAATGGAGTTTCCAGATTGCCTGCCTCCATGTTTAATACTGAACAAAAGGGAACACCGAGACTCAATGGCCACTATCAACTTCTATTAGAAACATAGAAAATAGGTGCAGGAATAGGCCATTCGGCCCTTCGAGCTTGCACCACCATTCAATATGATCATTGCTGATCATGCAAATTCACTATCCCACTCTCACTTTCTCTCCATACCCCTTGAGAAAGGCTTATTATGGAACTTTGGTGCCATGAGTAAGCAGTTACAGAATCATTTCAATGACTGGAAGTCAGATTCCTCCAGGCCCATAAAGTGAAGTGTCCATTGTTCAAAGCCAGACTTCTTTCAGACACGGTTATTTGTCTGACAGTATTGTCACGCTGGCTTCTGTGTCTAACATAAAATCAGTCAGGTGGACATTGACAGAAATGTCCACATTCCAAAATGAGAAAGCAAAATTTTTGACCACACCCAAGAACCATGGCTGTGTGTCTTCTTGATTTGCAGGCCTGCCATGCGTTTCAGAGTTTATCCCTTGCACAGTGTGCAGTAGTGTCAAATCCTTTTGCATCGTAAGCAGTGGGTTGCACTTGCAGGAATGAGGGTTGGCCTCTACACCATGTTTTAGTCTCTCCCCTTAAAATTATCTCCAACTGCACCCCCCCCCCCCCCCCAATGTTAAAACCCAGGCCCTCCATGACTGACACTCCCACCCCTCTGTAGCCATCTAAAATGGCCACCTGCAAAGGACCATGGGAATTATGGCCAAGCCAGGACTCAGACAGATACAGAGCCTATGTGTATCTGGAACACAGGTAGCCAGACCTGATCGAAACTCCCGCTCGTTTGCATTTTAATGGCCCATTTTCCCAGGACAATAGAACTCCAATCAAGCAACCGGTACAGCCACAGATTGATCGGCGCCACTCCCTTTACTCAGAATGCACAACTGCCAAGGTCAATGACCGCTAAGGACCTGCCCAGCCACCTAGGCACCCGCCCCTTTATTGGCCAAAATCGAAGATAGTGATCAGAGCCCTGTCGAACTATTGGGTCCAAGGTTAAGGACCGCTCCAAAGAGTGTGAAATCCCAGAGGGATAAAAGAGAGCACAGCCATGTGTTCTGTCTCTTTTGGATCCGGCCTGTGCCAACCCAATTGTAGCAGGAACAGCCAGCCACCTGATCGCTACCTGACGGATGAGCCCAGCAGAGACAGAGCCACTTTCTTCGAACCAGCCAAGTGAAATCCAGATAAAGGCCGTATCCATTTGCACAATGCCGGTCGCCCTGAAGTTAAGTATAGGTTATTGTAGCTGCTAGGTGTAGTTTAACTCGTAGTAGATATTGTGTTTGCATGTCGAGATAACTTGTGTATGTAAATAAACCGTCTTTTGAACTAACTAACTGGTTGTGTGGTCGTTTGATCGATATAAGGGAAGGCTTGTGGTTCACCAACATTATTATAGAGCAACACCTCCATGTCCGACCCCTTCAGACCCCGAGGTTCAACCCTCTCCGTGTCCAACTCCCATCCCCCATGTTGCTTATCGCAACCAGCATTCTTGTAAAGCATGCAAGTCAACTGAATGGTGGCCCTGTGACTCTTCTCTGCTTCTGTTCTAGACTCAATATTTTACAATTTTATCATTTTTTATAATCAGCTTTCCTTATATGCCTTTAGCTCACCGCCACCTTCTCAAGGGCAATTAGGGATGGACAATAAAATGTTGGTCTGCCTAATGAAATGAATGAAATGAAAATCGCTTCTTGTCACAAGTAGGCTTCAAATGAAGCTACTGTGAAAAGCCCCTAGTCGCCACATTCCGGCGCCTGTTCGGGAGGCCGGTACAGGAACTGAATTGTGCTGCTGGCCTGCCTTGGTCTACTTTAAAAGCCAGCGGTTTAGCCTAGTGTGCTAAACCAGCCTACATGCAATTATTGAAAGAAATGAGAAAGTGTTTTACTTACATGAACATTTCAATATGCATTTAGCCAGATTTTTCAGTTTGTCTTATGTGACAATTTACATTGTACATCTTGTGCATCTGGGGTGTTTGGGGTGTCCCAAATATAACCTATAATGTTATTTGCCTCCACATGCTAAAGATTCAGTGAATAAATTGAAGGTACCAATCTGCTAAATAATTTCTAGTAATATGTGTTTTGCGAACAAGTGGGTAATACTGTGAGTTATAATTTTACATTTTCACATCGAGGATCTGAGCCTCCAATTCAGATCACAACAATGGGATGAAGAATTCATCACACTGATGGCCATATATAAGGATGTTAAATTAAATTAGGACATGGCAAATCTCCAGTGCATGAGGGTTAAAGCACTAGGCTGGCAATAATTTTCCTTTGAAATGATACTTTCACTTTGATGTAGTTCTGACGTAAAAAAATTGTCGTCGGACATAGAAATGTTACACTGAAAATGGCAGGAGTGCTCATGGGGTTGAGGTTAGAGCACATTGTTGAGAAATATTAAGGCAACCTTGTCCCATCTTTAATCGATCAGGCAGTGACATTTTGCAGCCATGTCACTTTGATCTTGGATGGGTAAAATCCAGTGACATGACATGAGAGCAGACCTGTCTGTCCAGATGTTGTTATGTTTCAGGTCGATTCGGCAGCCACGCATCTGTAAGCGTTTAATAGCGACACAGGTAGGAACGTAGGAAGGGTTGAATTTTGGCAGTCTTTAAAAATGAATACAAAACAAAGGGGGCGATTCTCCAATATTGGGCCCAAGTGTTCGCGCCGTTGTGAACGCCGTCGCGTTTCACGATGGCGGGAACCAGGCCCGGGCACAACAGATTCTGGCCCCCACTGGGGCCAGCACGGCGCTGGAGCGGTTCACGCCACTCCAGCCTCCTTATGCGGCGCCAAATGGGCGCCGCGCCAACTGCCGCATGCGCATTTGGGCAACGGCAAACCTGCGCATGCGGGGGGGACTTCTTACGCGCGCTGGCCCCGACTCAACATGGGGTTGGTGTTCAGGGGCCCGCCGCGCCAGAAAGTAGGCCCGGGGGGGAGAGGCCTGCCCGCCGATCGGTGGGCCCCGATCATGGGCCAGACCCCATTGGAGGGCCCCCCCCCCCCCGGTGAAGGAGCCCCCCTCCACCCTCCCACAGGCCGCTCCCCGACCGTTCCCGCAGAGTTCCCGCCGGCAGCGACCAGGGGTGAACGGCGCCGGCGGGATTCTGTCGTATCGGCGCAGCCGCTCGGCCCATCCAGGCCGGAGAATCGGCTGCCCCGCTGATTCCAGCGGCCGGCGCCGCGCCAAACACGGCAGCGCAAATGGCGCCGATTCTCTGCACCTCGGAGAATCGTGCACCGGCGTCAGGGCGTCGTGGCGCGGTTGTGGCGATTCTCCGGCCCGGAGCGGAGCTCGGAGAATCGCCCCCAAGATTTATCGTTCAAGAAAAATGTTTTATTTTTAAATTCCTTCCCTTTACTCAAACTCCCTTATTGTGAATCCTTCGAAATCTGTGTAAGCCTCAGTGATGGTTTTAAGGTATGGGATCAAAGTGGTTTTACAAATCTTGACAATCTTGTAACAATTTCAGGTATGACTCAGAGGAGCCCGATGGTTTCAGATAGAACTGGTTCTTATCAAGATTTGCATTGGCAATTATTTTAGACATTTTAATTCATTTGCTTTATCCTTCCAAAATGAGACTTTTTTGTACTTAGATTGTCCGGTTTGATTACTGTACAGGAATGTGATCATTATCAAACTTTGCATGCAATGTGAAGTTGATAGATGGGTTACATTTCTATTTACACAATGCACGATGGACAAGCAGCTAGGATAGTCATAATTTTAGACTTTGGGAATAAGGCCAAAGCCTCCTTATCACCCTAAGAACATAACATGAAGGAGAATCCCGTTATCCCTCTGGCACCTTTTAGCCGCAACCCTCATTTCTATTGTGGCCGGAAAGGTCAATAATCGCCATATGCTTTAGTTTGAGTTAAATAAGTTTCAGCTTCACCTTTTTGATTGTATCATGAGTAATGGGTAGCATTGCTCTTGTATGACAGACTGACATTTCCTCCAAATTTTTTACCCACAGTTTCTGAATGCTAGATACATGAAAATCACTGTATACATTTGGAGAAAGCCGAGCTCGTATACGTAAGATGTGGTTTTCAGATGTTATCAGAATCCTTGATTTGATGCCAAACTTAATTAGAAACTCAGCAAAATTAGTCAATTCAGATCCATTTGGAAAAACAAAATCCACATTCTCTGATTCAAGCTGACTTAGATTCAGGAATATCCTTTGATACATTACTTCACATTCCCCATTCTGCAAAGGGTGTATCATAGTTCCTTCTATATTAATAGCAGGCATAGGCAGTGCATGACTGCAGTCTGGTTTGGAATTCTGGTCTTGGTAGTTATAGAAACGGCTAAAGAATAGGTAGTTTTTCTTCATGAAAACTATTTATTTTATTTTACAAAATTAATCCACCATCCCCTCTGCTGTTGTGTTCAGATTGGATTCACTTCACTCATCCCTAATACCCTGTTTACATGGCAGCAGCTAATTCCGTTTTGTGCAGTATTTGCAGCTGTTCCAAATTACTTGGGGCCATGTAAACACTGCCGAGTTATCCAATTCGGCTTTGTTGCGGAGCGCAATCTCCCACCCGTGTGGATTTAATTTTGCTCCATAGCAAAGTATTTTGATTTCTGGTTGTGTAAACAGCCTGGTGCCACTGAGTTGAATTTCAGGTCCAGAATGCTTCAAGGTAGGGCAGGGTGGATCATTGCTTTCTTGTCCTCTTGAAAACTAATTATTTCTGTGGCTGAGTCCACGAAAACGAAAGGGCCGTTCATTTTCAGCAGAAATGCCCCTCTTTTAAATTGCCGATGAAACAAACGTGGAAAAGGCATCCCTATTGTTGCTGAGAATCCACATTTCACTCCTTCCTCTTCAACGACTGATCAACAGTCTCCTCAAGCCCTGCTCAAAACTCCTGATCTAACCTTTGACTAAAGAAATGATCGTTTATTTTCTTGCTTCAATCCAGGTCTTAGCTGCAGTTCTGAGAGACTGAGCCTGCGATTTCTTACTGGAGAAATGTGCTCGCTGCAGATTAGTGGCAGCTCACTTGATACTTGCCACGGCCTTGATCATCTCATTTTAAAAAGGGCTCTACAATTTACGAAACAGCAAATCTCCTTAATTGTGCTTTAGTGAACAGAATCAGCACTTTGCTGCGAATCTTACAGATTTGCCTTATGAAAATGCAGGGTAATTCACAACAGAAGGATTTCATTCATATTACTAGAAATGCAAAACGAATTCCTCCCGGCTGTGTAAACAGGATAACAGAGAAAACCCTCCAACTCAGACCTCTGGGAGCTTTAGGTACCTTACAATATTGTGGAAACGATTGTGCAATCACTTGATTTCTCTGTGGTAATATAGGGAATCCGACACCATGGGTGTTGGGATTGGGGAAGGGGGTTAATTTTCAGTGAAAAAACTAGCGATTGGGGATAAGTTCCCTGTTATAAATCCTGCCTGAATGTGCTTACCATTATGAAGTGAATGTGTATATAATAGATGGTTAGACCACCCTAAATCTCTGAAACTAACTTCTCTGGTCAAAGAAGGTCTTGCTTTTTGAGATGTTTAAGTCTGATTCTCGATATTTCCGTCTTCCGCAGATTCCCTGAGTTTATTCAGCGAGGGGTTAAGTCAGAGAGGATGGCATTGTTCCCTCCGGCCCTCACGGTAGGTAGTACCTGTCGTGTTGGGTGTTCTGGTCTACAAACAAGTCAACACGGCTGGAGATGGTGTAACACTATTTTATTAACAACTCAACTGTAATAACATACTGTAAGCTTGGGTACGTGCATTACCAGCTTATCTGTGGACCCTGTCCTATCACTATCTAGGTGAGGCACTCAGCACATGGTGAATGTCTGAGAGGCAGGCTGTGAGCTCTGTGCTCTGAGCTGGCTGCTGTTAGAATGAGCGGGAACTCTGGTGTCCCCTGTCTTTATAGTGCATGTGCTCTCACTGGTGATTGGCTGCGATGTTGTGTGTGTTGATTGGTCCTACTGTATGTCCATCAGTGTGTCAGTGTATGTGTGATTGCACCATGATATGCTGATGTATATCATGACAGTACCTGGAAAATCGGCGAGAGGCCAAACGCCGGAAACCACTGGCGAGAAAGAAGTTTGGAATTTTCCCCTCATCGCTTTCATGATAGGCTGATGGCGGGACAGATTTCCCCGTTTCCATGGAGGGAATCCCATGTGTATGTATCTTGTGAAAGCTGATTAAATACACTACTCGCCAGAATCACCATAAGACATAGGAGCAGAATTAGGCCACTTTGCCCATTGAGTCTGCTCTGCCATTCAATCATGGCTGATATTTTTCTCAACCACATTCACGTAAGCCCCTCACAATCTTGCACCACGCCAGCATGAAATTTGACTGGTCTGAAACCTGTTTGTCAGCCCTCACTTCACTCCTCACCTTGATGGTGCGTGAAACACTCAAATCTGACCTCCAACAGCGCCACACCTGGTTCTCACTAAAGCCAATGAGAGGGTGCGGGTGTAGGGTTGTGCTCCTTACTGGCTTCCTCCATTGTCCAGGAGGGAGTTATCTGGGGGCTCAGGCAGGGCTGCAAACCAAACAGAGACCAGCTTGTGACTGGCGGGGGAGGCAGGAGACATGGGGGCAATGGGCATCAGTCAGGTTAGGAGAGACAGTGGGTAGCCAAACCGCAGCCCAATATTAAAGACCGGAATGGGAACAGAACAGCATGAATTGTAGGGGATGCATACATGTCTGCAAATTCTGGAAAGCAGTGTGACACAAGAGGGTAAGGCTTTCACAGAGGCTCGTGGAGATGGGTGAGCGGGAAGGCTTGAACATGAGAGATGGGGTGCACTCATGCAGAGCTGGAGGCAAGGGACACTATGAGAAGGAATAGGAGAGATCATTGAAAAGCAGTCACAGTTCCTCGGCTAGGACCAAGTAGTCAGGGTGCGAGAGTAAAGTCAGCCTTGGGGTTTTGTCGGCCTCCAAGTCAGAGTGAAAGATTAAAGGCAGTCCTGGGGTTTTTGCAGGTGATGGCACGGGACTATTCATGGCACACAAATTATAGGCTCCAGAGAGGGCAAGGCCCATGTGCTCAATGGAGATAATGCACAGCTCGGTGTGTGGGTCATGGTCTTACAGTTGTTGGCCATGGTCTTGACTGATTTCATACCAAGCTGCACATAAATATAACAAGGATGTGACAGATGCCCTCTCCCGTATCTCTCAACATTATATGAATTTCACATTCGGTGAAGCGAGACAGAATGCTAGGTTACAAAAGTTTGCAGATATTTCCAGATTCCCTTATGTTCAGGGTGAAAACGATTGTCCTTGATATTCATTATCGGGAAAAGGTTCCATTCCGGAGAGCTCCATCGCATTATTCCCTGACCCTCAATAACAGGAAAGGGTTCTACTCCATCAGTGTACAACTGGTGAGCGATCATCAGATGCACATCATGCATATTTGTGCCAGGTACCCTGGAAGTTCCATGATGTGGGCAGCACGGTGGCACAGTGGTTAGCAGTGTTGTTTCACAGCTCCCGGGTCCCAGTTTCGATTCCAGGCTTGAGTCACTGTCTGTGTCTGTGTGGGTTTCCTCCGGGTGCGCTGGTTTACTCCCACTAGTCCTGAAAGACATGCTGTTAGGTAATTTGGACATTCTGAATTCTCCCTCCGTGTACCCGAACAGACGCTGGAATGTGGTGACTAGGGGCTTTTCACAGTAACTTCATTGCACTGTTAATGTAAGCCAACTTGTGACAATAAAGATTATTATTAATACTCGTACATCCTCCGTCACTCCCAGTAGCCTCACATATTCAAAGGGCGTCAGCGAATACAGGGCTCCTTGGGGAGAAGTGGTATCCACTCAAACAATGGCACCAGTGTGTTGTCCTCTGACTCACTCAAAGCCAAGATGCAACAAGGCACATAAAGCAACAAGACCCATCATCGAGCAGTCCATTGGCATCTCGAAGATGCGTTTCTGATGCTTAGCTGTTCAGCTGGATCTCTGCAGTACACTCCGCAGGGGGTGTCCTGCATCATCATGGTCTGTTGCACCCTTCACAAGTTGGCACTTTGCACTGGGCTAAATCGCTGGCTTTGAAAGCAGACCAAGGCAGGCCAGCAGCACGGTTCAATTCCCGTAACAGCCTCCCCGGACAGGCGCCGGAATGTGGCGACTAGGGGCTTTTCACAGTAACTTCATTTGAAGCCTACTTGTGACAATAAGCGATTTTCATTTCATTTCATTTCATTTCAAAAGGAGGATCCTTTGCTAGAGGGAGAGATAGAAGAGGCTGAGAACTCCTCAGACAATAAAGAGCACAAAGGGCAGGAAAGTGAAGAGTGAGATAAGAGTCAGCTTTGAGATAAGGCTGCTCTCGAAGAAGCACGATGTGGAAGACATGCCCATGCCACCTGATTCCAGGGGCAATAAGGTGCAAGCAACAGGACACAGCCACACTCTTTCTGTCCCTTAGTGTCAAGCCAGTGGACTGAGAAAGGTCTTTACAACCAGTGACATTGAGAGCAAGTTCAGCATTCGGGCTTGCACCTTCAAACCTCATTATTCACTAGCTCCTGTTCATTAGAAAGGTCAGCATGAACAATCCATTGGTTCACTCTGGGAAGGGACAGGTGTTGTGTCAAAAGACTTGATGCAGCAGTGGACATCTTTATATCTTTATGTCAAGATTTCTGCAGACACTGAGATGCATGCATGGTTGGAGAAAGTATATGGCTTCAGGTCTTGTGCTTTGGCACTGCCAATGAAGGCAGCCTTCTCATTTATAGAACATAGAACATAGAACGATACAGCGCAGTACAGGCCCTTCGGCCCACGATGTTGCACCAAAACAAAAGCCATCTAACCTACACTATGCCATTATCATCCATATGTTTATCCAATAAACTTTTAAATGCCCTCAATGTTGGCGAGTTCACTACTGTAGCAGGTAGGGCATTCCACGGCCTCACTACTCTTTGCGTAAAGAACCTACCTCTGACCTCTGTCCTATATCTATTACCCCTCAGTTTAAAGTTATGTCCCCTCGTGCCAGCCATTTCCATCCGCGGGAGAAGGCTCTCACTGTCCACCCTATCCAACCCCCTGATCATTTTGTATGCCTCTATTAAGTCTCCTCTTAACCTTCTTCTCTCCAACGAAAACAACCTCAAGTCCATCAGCCTTTCCTCATAAGATTTTCCCTCCATACCAGGCAACATCCTGGTAAATCTCCTCTGCACCCGCTCCAAAGCCTCCACGTCCTTCCTATAATGCGGTGACCAGAACTGTACGCAATACTCCAAATGCGGCCGTACCAGAGTTCTGTACAGCTGCAACATGACCTCCCGACTCCGGAACTCAATCCCTCTACCAATAAAGGCCAACACTCCATAGGCCTTCTTCACAACCCTATCAACCTGGGTGGCAACTTTCAGGGATCTATGTACATGGACACCTAGATCCCTCTGCTCATCCACACTTCCAAGAACTTTACCATTAGCCAAATATTCCGCATTCCTGTTATTCCTTCCAAAGTGAATCACCTCACACTTCTCTACATTAAACTCCATTTGCCACCTCTCAGCCCAGCTCTGCAGCTTATCTATATCCCTCTGTAACCTGCTACATCCTTCCACACTATCGACAACACCACCGACTTTAGTATCGTCTGCAAATTTACTCACCCACCCTTCTGCGCCTTCATCTAGGTCATTGATAAAAATGACAAACAGCAACGGCCCCAGAACAGATCCTTGTGGTACTCCACTTGTAACTGAACTCCATTCTGAACATTTCCCATCAACCACCACCCTCTGTCTTCTTTCAGCTAGCCAATTTCTGATCCACATCTCTAAATCACCCTCAATCCCCAGCCTCCGTATTTTCTGCAATAGCCTACCGTGGGGAACCTTATCAAACGCTTTGCTGAAATCCATATACACCACATCAACTGCTCTACCCTCGTCTACCTGTTCAGTCACCTTCTCAAAGAACTCGATAAGGTTTGTGAGGCATGACCTACCCTTCACAAAGCCATGCTGACTATCCCTGATCATATTATTCCTATCTAGATGATTATAAAGATTATTTGGAAAGACAATTACTGCTACCACTCTAAGGCATAGAATTGAGGCAGAGATTACAAAAGCAGGGAGGTCATGTTGGAGTTGTACAGAACTTTGATGAGGCCACAGCTGGAGGACTATGTGCAAAAGGAAGGATGTGATTCCACTGGAGGAGGTGAAGAGGCGATTCACCAGGATATTGCCTGGGATGGACCAGTTATGAAGAGAGGTTGGATAGGCTTGGATTGTTTTCACTGGAGCGGAGATGACTGAGGAGTGACCTGATCGAGGTGTGCAAGATTATGAGGGGCATGGATAGAGTGGATAGTGAGCAGCTGTTCCCCTTAGTTGAAGGGTCAGTTATGAGGGACACAAGTTCAGGGGTGGGAGGTACAGGGGGGATTTGACGAAAAGTTATTTTTCCTCAGAGGGCGGTGACTGTCTGGAATGCGCTGCCTGGGAGTGCGATAGAGCCGGGTTGCCTCGTATTCTTTAAAAAGTACAAGATCGAGCTCTTGGCACGTCATAACATTCAAGGCTATGGGCCAAATGCTGGCAAATGGGATTAGGTAGGCAGGTCAGGTGTTTTTCAGGCATTGGTGCAGACTCGATGGGCCGAAGGACCTCTTCTGCACTGTATTATTCTTGTGATTCTGTGAAGGCTGGTGAGAACACCTAACTCCCTGCTGTCTTGTAAGGACTATAGTTGCTAGTGAAATTTGCAGACACTTCAGTGAAGAGTTTGACATATCCTGAGATAACACAAGGGTTGAGTAACTATCACCAGTCAGCCACACATCACAAGAAAGGGAAGTTAACATGTGATATCATGGATCACCCTCACAATAAGAGGACACATAGAGGCCGATGCACAATGTTGTCAAATGACAAGACCATTCTCATGAACAGCAAATATACACTAAGATGCATGATATTAACAGTGATTGAACATCTGTGACCCAGAAGTGATCTCAAAGCTTCATAATTTTTCAACCCTGCTGCTATGTCTCAGTGCATTCCCAACAGCAGAGGTAGAGGCAGCCTGCTGATCGCAACGCCCTATTACTTTTGATGACTTTGGCCTCTAGAGGACCGAGACCTGGAAGACCCCGGCCTGCTTTGATTCTCCTGCTGTGGGGCAAATGTACCCTTTTTTGGCCTATACAGCTGTAAGTAATGGGGTCAAATAAAAAGGCGATTGGGATCAGCTGGACTCTCTTGGCATGGATGGCCCCGTGGTGTCCATCATCTGGTCCTCCACCCAGTGGGTGCCCCAGGGCCCCTGCCTGACTCCTTGAAGAGAGGGGACACCTGAAAGGAGACCATGGTAACCGCCCTACCATTCCCCATTCATGGATCCCAGCAATGCCTACAGCAATGAAGTACAAGTCCAAGCTCAAATCTGGCAGAATCTATTGGACCAAGGTCTCCATGGTGGTCCACTCATCCCACGGAGGCCTCAAGATACTTGCATGTCAGAGTCACGACATCAGAAAGAATGCAAACGGACTCCGCCCGTCCTCTGTTCTAGTTTGTTGACTGCCTTTCGCAACTCTACCTTATTTTATATCACCTGTCATTGCAGCTCCAACATGTGTGGCAAGGTCATTTCCAGGAGGTATTATTAGCCTTGGACTGACCAGGTATCTGTTCTCCCAAGTGTAAAAGACCTGGAATGTCATTGTCTCCAACTGCTGTGGGAGAGTTGAGGTGTTCCCCAGAATGTGATCCCAAGCCTACTCTGTGACTCTGAGTTGACGCAGGGTGCAGATGAATGCAGTATCGGGTCTTCTAAGGAGGTGACCTGGGGGCTGGAGCTTAAGTTGAGTCTCAAGGTCTTCTTGCACTTGCAGGTGTATGTAAGAGAGATTTAGTTCAGGAGCAGGCTGAATACAACGTTGCAATTCACTCTTATGAGAATATCAGGATGTGATGAACTCACAGAGGGCTCATCTGCACTGGCTTGCTGGGAGAAGACAATCTCATTTTTCCCAAAGGAGCGAGCTCTGTCCTCCCAACCGATTCAGTGGCATCTTCCTCAAAATTTGTAAGCTCTGCGATGTTGGCATTCTCTCCTCTGGTCTGGAATCTCTCCCTCTTGTGTTCGAGCTTGACCTAGATGAAGGCAGTTGGATTGAATGTGATGAAGAAATGGGGGAGAGGTTGGAGAGCACACATTCCTACTGTTTGTGCTGGACCCTCCTCAGTAAGGGCTAAGGATGGGGTTTGTGCAGCATGATAGAAGAGATACTGTGGGATGTTAAAGTGCCCACCCCCGTTAATATTGTACGAGTGCATGATGCCACTGTGTGAGATTTAGAGCGGGGGTTGACTGGCCCTGGCAGAGCGGGCGAGAATCATTCAACCTCCTCACGCGATTGCCCGATGCACTGAACGTGCTCGCAATGGCCTCTTAGGCTGGCGAGGTGAGGTTGCTGGGCTTCCAGGAGCCACTCCTGGGGTAAAGGATATTCCTGTGTTGCACCATTTATGAGCACCTTCAGTGAGTCAATGCTGAGCTTCGGAGCAGCTCTTTTCTTTGCCGCTGCCATTTTGAAATTTTGTCTTCTGAAAGCTGGGCTGGAGAGAGCGAGGATTGCATTTAAATATGATACCTGGACCTTCAACCCCATAAGGTAGCAGTGGGTCGGCTGAATCAGCTCCCGACCTGCTACTTGATTTGGAGAGAAACCCGTCTATGCATAATAATTAAATAGCATTGAGTGCGAAATTGGGTGCAATTTCCCACAATGCCGCCCAGCAGGAACATGCAGCCGAATTCGCCCTTCACCGCACTTAGTCACAAAAATGAAAAATGCCGCCCCTAGATTATGAAGGTGTAACGCTGCAGTAAGTTATGTTGTGACACACCCTGGGTATGTAGTCATCAATTCCAACCCCACAGACTCCGATCTCCCAACACAAGTGAATTAACCAATAATTTGTGTAAGGTTTCTGAGATCTTTGGCCCTTGACTTCTCCAATGACTTACAGGCACCAAATTTGTAAGTGAAGCACAATAACTGTTTATTTATAACAAAAATAGAGATAAGACATGCAATAATTATAATAGAATAACAGCAGCTAATATAGTAACCCCCATTATATCAGGATGTGGAGTGATGGAAAACACTGGATGGATTGCTAATGGGGATCCTCTGGCTAAACCCTCAGTCTGACCTCCCAGGCTATAGGATTCCCTCTGGGGATCACTTTAACTTGGATTAACCTGGGCCTTCACTCAAAAGAACAGCCTCAGGCCTGTATAATTCCTATTTGTGTCCAACTCTACCAGAATGTCTAACAGCCCTTCTGAGATAAGAGCAGAGGTAGCCACATGAGATTTCAAAAAAGGGTTTTTAAACAACTAACCCTGTCTGCAGCTGGTGCTGGATGGGATTTTCCTGCAGTTCAAACTGGCTGTGCAGAGAGAAAGATCTTTATTCTAGACCTTCAGAAAGAATCCATCAGGCGAGAGAGAGAAATCAGAGCACTGACCCTCCAGCTTCTGTTCAAAACTAAACTAAAACTGAAAAAAAAACAACCCCATTGAAGGAGGAACATTCCAGAGAAAGAACTGACCAGCCATCACAATCCATTGATAAGGCCTGGCAATCCAAAACAATCCATTAGCCGACAGCCAAGTCCATCAGAGGTGTCACCATTGATGTCAGACCAAACAGAACATCAGGCTGGAGGATCTTTTTTTTTAAATTAAAGGCATAAGCAAACTTTTGTCCATGTACAAAAATTATAAAGGCCAAAACAAAAGACAATGTAATAAACAAGGAATAAACGGGGATTAACACGAGGATCCTTACAGTTAACTGATCTGAAGAGGGCAGTAGAGATACTATTAAATTGTTGCAGTGGGTAGCAACCAGGATATGGTCTCCTGAATACTATCCCAGAACCTCTCCTGACAGTCCATGCACAGGGACGTTGACTAAGTGAGATAGGGTTCAGCTATGAGACTCCCATTGCCAAAATGTCTACTCATGAATGATGTCTACTGAAGGTAGGTACAGGATGATGACATGGAACTATACAGGTTGTCAAAGACTTTTAAGAGAAACACAACGGGCGGCACGGTAGCACATGGGTGGCACGGTAGCACAGTGGCTAGCACTGTTGCTTCACAGCTCCAGGGTCTCAGGTTCAATTCTTGGTTTGGGTCACTGTCTGTGCGGAGTCTGCACGTTCTCCCCATGTCTGCGTGGGTTTCTTCCGGGTGCTCCGGTTTTCTCTCACAGTCCAAAGATGTCCATCAGAGGTGTCACCATTGATGTCAGAACAAACAGAGCATCAGGTTGGAGCATCTTTTTAAAAAAATTTCATGTTGTCCAAAGATGTGCGGGTTAGGTGGATTGGCCATGCTAAATTGTCCTTAGTGTCCAAAAAAAAGGTTAGGTTGCGTTACTAGGTTACAGGGATAGGGTGGAGGTGTGGGCTTGGGTGAGATGCTCTTTCCAAGAGCTGGTGCAGACTCGATGGGCCGAATGGCCTCCTTCCGCACTGTAAATTCTATGATTCTATGAAAACTGGTGGAAAAAAAGAATGTAAGTGTTTAAATATACAAGTATACCTAACATTTAATACAGAAGCAAAATTTGCTTTGATATATTATGGCCTTAAAATCACTTCCATATGCTCAGCAGTAACTAATGATCCTTTTCATGCTCGAGTCAGAACCAATATCTATCTATTTGGTATTTTTCCACCAAAGAAAGGAAGCGTCTTGAATAGGTCTCTCCAAAGAAAGTCCTCCTGTAGCTATGATATCTCTAACTAGTCTCTAACTTTGCACAGATGGTCTTTAGTCTTCCATAGCAGTTATTCCATTGTGGCACATTAGGGAAACTGCTGAGGTCAGAACTGGAAATACGTGTACGTGTGCATGTGGCAATATATTAGGCACCGAGGATTACCCAAGGAATGAATACGATGATCCAGTGTGAACTGTGTGGTAAAATACAAATGGATGGGAAAGCTTTGCCTCTGAAAAGATGGTTTCCTTATTCTCCAGTTAACTCTCCAAGTTTTACATGATCCTCCCCCATTAATTGCTATGCGACTGAACACTATGTAGAAGTTTCAAAGTAAGTCTTTGCTCAGTACCAATGCGATTCAATTTTAGCCATTACATCCACGATGCTAGATTAAGTGCAAAATACCACATTTTGTGAGCTTTACTTCAGATCATTTCCTTGTGCTCTGTGCCAGATATCACACCAGTTCCCTGCAAACTGCAGAAGCATTTATGCGCCCAATATTTGGGAATGTTTGAGTGCAGAGGTTAAACAGAAGCCATCATTACTTCCACTTAGCCTACTGGATTTGTTGCACTGATTTATACTTCAAAGAACAAAGAAACAAAGAACAATACAGCACAGGTACAGGCCCTTCGGCCCTCCAAGCCTGTACCGGTCATGATACCACCCTTTGCCAAAAACCTCAGCACTTCCTTGTGCCGTGTCCCTCTATACCCATTCTATCCATGTATTTGTTGAGATGTCTTTTGAACGCCATTAATGTACCTGCTTCCACAACCTCCCCTGGCAAAGCGTTCCAGGCACTCACCACCTTCTGTGTAAAAAACCTGCCTCTCACATCTCCTCTAAACTTTGCCCCACAGACCTTAAACCTATGCCCCCTAGTGACTGACCCTTCCACCCTGGGAAAGCGTGTCTGCCCATCCACTCTGTCCATGCTCCTCATAATCTTGTAGACCTCTGTCAGGTTGCCCCTCAATCTCCGCCGTTCAGAAAGAACACAGATTGGGAATCACCAAAGTGATAATTGTGGGCCAATTCCTAAGTGATAATTTTGCCCCAATTCCTGTCTGTAGAAAATATTTTCTAGGGGCTGACTAGTCTCTGCTATTGCAGGAGGTGAATAATGCTGTTATAACATTCAGTCTATAAGCTGAGCTCTTCTGACATGGCATGGTTGGCTCGTTACCACATTAGGCAAGGTTTCTCACCATGTGGGACTCGATAGGTTAGTTAAGTGCCAGGGTCTCTTATTGGTCATAACAGTTATTTAAAAATCACAGATCTCCTTCAAGCTGTGCTTGCTCTTTCCAAAAATACATCTGGTTGCAAAAACCAGCTTAGTTTGATCAGGTGTTGTGGGTCATGATTCAGGAGATACTGCAGAAAGGATCTGCAACTGAAGGGCAAACAGCAAACCCATCTTTGCATTTTTCCTTTCTCTCCCAGAATCCTGTTCAGTTGCTCCAACCACATCAAGTGGAGAAACTGTCATTTATCCAAAAATTGGAATCTAAATAAGCTTTGCACATAACCTGCGCATAGCCTTCAAGCTTGCACTTCCTGATCGCATCAGCATTCAGATTGTACCTGAGACCAAAACTAAAGTCCAGGCTTCCAGACCCAATTATATAGTGCCGAAATGGTAACATTTTAAACCTATCTATCGCTGTCTTAAAGACAAATCAGTGACTTGGCCTCCACAGTCTTCTGTGGCAATGCGTTCCACAGATTCACCACCCTTTGGCTGAAGAAGTTCCTCCCCATCTCAGTTTTAAAGCCATGATGTGGAGATGCCGGTGTTGGACTCGGGTGAGCAAAGTAAGAAGTCTTACAACACCAGGTTGAATTCACCTGAGGAAGGAGCAGTGCTCCGAAAGCTAGTGATTTGAAACAAACCTGTTGGACTTTAACCTGGTGTTGTAAGACTTCTTACTGTGCTCAGTTTTAAAGGATCATCCCTTCAGTCTGAGGCTGTGCCCTTGGTTTCTCGCTCTCCTGCCAGTGGAAACATCTACTCCAAGTTCACTCTATCTAGGTCTCTCAGTATTCTGCAAATTTCAATGAGGTCCCCCTCCCCTCATCCTTCTAAACTCCATCGAGTGGACGCTACCACCTACTGTATTGGCCCCTATCTAAGCAAACAGCCATTTCTCAGAGGAGACCTACTTCAAAGTTCAGTTAGACTGAAAGACAAGTGTAATGGGTGGGCGGCAATAACCTTTAGTACTCATTTCAGAAAGTTATTTCCATAACTTAGGTCTAAAGCTTTGCCATTGGAATAAGGAAGCAAATGTGAGGATAATGGTACAGCTTTTCTTGGATCCAAACTAAATAAGTGCCAATGTAAGAATGTCTTAAAGAAAAGCTTGCATTTATATATCATCTTTCAAATCTTCAGGATGTTCCAAGATCGTCATTACTTCTGAATTAATTGTTGAATTGTAGTCATTTGTGACATAGGAAGCTATGTGCACGTGAAGTAGAGATAGCCTGAGTGAGAAAGCCCGAGTGAGGATTGAAACTTGGTCATTTGGAGCAGTGTGTAATTCAGTGCAGAGTGGGAGGAGGTGCTTCTTTCCTTTTGTTTTGTTTTCTTTCTTCTGGCTTTGTAAATGTTAATGGCAGAGGAACTGAATAGTTACTTTGCATCAGTCTTCACAGTGGAAGACACCAGTGGGATGCCAGAGCTCCAGGAGTACCAGGGGGCAGAGGTGAGTGCAGTGACCATCACTAAGGAGAAGGTTCTGGGGAAACTGAAAGGTCTGAAGGTGGATAAATCACCTGGAGTGGATGGACTACACCCCAGGGTTCTAAAAGAGATAGCTGAGGAGATTGTGGAGGCAGCTATGGTGGTCTTTCAGGAATCACTGGAGGCAGGGAGGGAACAGAGGACTGGAAAGCAGCTAATATAACACTGCTGTTTAAGAAGGTAGGGAGGCAGTAGATGGGAAATTATAGGCCGGTTAGCCTGACTTCGGTCATTGGTAAGATAAATTGGTAAGTCCATTTTTAAAGATGAGATCGTGGAGTACTTGGAAGTGCAAGATAAAATAGGATTGAGTCAGCATGGCCTCGTCAAGGGGAGGTCATGTCTGACAAATCTGTTAGAGTTCTTTCAGGAGGTAACAAGGAAGTTAGACAAAGAAGAACCAGTGGACGTGATTTATTTAGATTTCCAGAAGGAGAGTAGGCAAAGAAGTTGCAGAGGAAATACAATGTGGAAAAGTGTGAGGTTATGCACTTTGGAGGAATGGAGGCATAAACTATTTTCAAAGTGGGAAAATGCTGAGGAAATCAGAAGCACAAAGGGACTTGGGAGTCTTTGTTCATGATTCTCTTAAGGTTAACATGCAGGTTCAGTCGGCAGTTAGAATCATAGAAGAATCATAGAAGTTTACAGCATGGAAACAGGCCCTTCGGCCCAACCAGTCCATGCCGCCCAGTTTTTATCATTAAGCTAGTCCCAGTTGCCCGCACTTGGCCCATAACCCTCTATACCCATCTTACCCATGTAACTATCTAAATGCTTTTTAAAAGACACAATTGTACCCGCCTCTACTACTACCTCTGGCAGCCCATTCCAGACACTCACTACCCTCTGAGTGAAGAAATTGCCCCTCTGGGCCCTTCTGAATCTCTCCCCTCTCACCTTAAACCTATGCCCTCTAGTTTTAGACTCCCCTACCTTTGGGAAAAGATGTTGACTATCTACCTTATCTATGCCCCTCATTATTTTATAGACCTCTATAAGATCACCCCTAAGCCTCCTACGGTCCAGGGAAAAAAGTCCCAGTCTATCCAGCCTCTCCTTATAACTCAAACCATCAAGTCCCGGCAACATCCTAGTAAATCTTTTCTGCACTCTTTCTAGTTTAATAATATCCTTTCTATAATAGGGTGACCAGAACTGCACACAGTATTCCAAGTGTGGCAGTACCAATGTCTTGTGCAACTTCAACAAGACGTCCCAACTCCTGTATTCAATGTTCTGACCAATGAAACCAAGCATGCCGAATGCCTTCTTCACCACCCTGTCCACCTGCGACTCCATCTTCAAGGAGCTATGAACCTGTACTAGATCTCTTTGTTCTATAACTCTCCCCAACGCCATACCATTAACTGAGTAGGTCCTGGCCTGATTCGATCTGCCAAAATGCATCACCTCACATTTATCTAAATTAAACTCCATCTGCCATTCGTCGGCCCACTGGCCTCATTGATCAAGATCCCATTGCAATCCTAGATAACTTTCTTCACTATCCACTGTGCCACCAATCTTGGTGTCATCTGCAAACTTACTAACCATGCCTCCTAAATTCTCATCCAAATCATTAATATAAATCACAAATAACAGTGGACCCAGCACCGATCCCTGAGGCACACCACTGGTCACAGGCCTCCAGTTTGAAAAACAACCCTCTACAACCACCCTTCTGTCTTCTGTCGTCCAGCCAATTTTGAATCCAATTGGCAACCTCACCCTGGATCCCGTGAGCTTTAACCTTCTGCAACAACCTACCATGCGGTACCTTGTCAAAGGCTTTGCTAAAGTCCATGTAGACAACGTCTACTGCACTGCCCTCATCTACCTTCTTGGTCACCCCCTCAAAAAACTCAATCAAATCTGTGAGACATGATTTTCCACGCACAAAGCCATGCTGACTGCCCCGAATCAGTCCTTGCCTCTCTAAATGCTTGTAGATCCTGTCTCTCACAATACCTTCGAGCAACTTACCTACTACAGACGTTAGGCTCACCGGTCTGTAGTTCCCAGGCTTTTCCCTGCTGCCCTTCTTAAACAAGGGCACAACATTCGCCAGTTAGGAAGGCAAATGCAATGTTAGCATTCATGTCGAGAGGGCTAGAATACAAGTGCAGGGATGTACTTCTGAGGCTGTATAAGGCTCTGGTCAGATACCATTTGGAGTATTGTGAGCAGTTTTGGGCTCCGTATCTAAGGAAGGATGTGCTGGCCTTGAAAGAGTCCAGAGGACGTTCACAAGAATAATCCCTGGAATGAAGAGCTTGTTATATGAGGAACGGTTGAGGACTCTGGGTCTGTAGCCGTTGGAGTTTAGAAGAATGAGGGGGGAATCTTATTGAAACTTACAAGATATTATGAGGCCTGGATAGAATGGACGTGGAGAGGATGTTTCCACTTGTAGGAAAAACTAGAAGCAAAGGACACAATCTCAGACTAAAGGAACGATCCTTTAAAACAGAGATGAAGAGGAATTGCTTCAGCCAGAGGGTGGTGAATCTGTAGAACTCTTTGCCGCAGAAGGCTGTGGAGACAAAATCACTGAGTGTCTTTAAGACAGAGATAGATAGGTTCTTGATTAATAAGGGGATCAGGGGTTATGGGGAGAAGGCAGGAGAATGGAGATCTTGGGCGAAATTCTCCCCCAACGGCGGGATGTCCGCCGACTGGCGCCAAAGACGGCGCCAATCAGACGGGCATCGCGCCGGCCCAAAGGTGCGGAATGCTCTGCATCTTTGGCGGTCTAGCCCCAACATTGAGGGGCTAGGCCGACGCCGGAGGGATTTCCGCCCCGCCAGCTGGCGGAAATGGCGTTTGTTGCCCCGCCAGCTGGCGCGGAAATGCGGCGCATGCGCGGGAGCGTCAGCGGCCGCTGTCAGTTTCCCGGCGCATGCGCGGGAGCGTCAGCGGCCGCTGTCAGTTTCCCGCGCATGCGCAGTGGGGAGAGTCTCTTCCGCCTCCGCCACGGTGGAGGCCGTAGCGGAGGCGGAAGGGAAAGAGTGCCCCCACGGCACAGGCCCGCCCGCGGATCGGTGGGCCCCGATCGCGGGCCAGGCCACCGTGGGGGCACCCCCCGGGGTCAGATCGCCCCGTGCCCCCCCCCCAGGACCCCGGAGCCCGCCCACGCCGCCTGGTCCCGCCGGTAAATACCAGGTTTGATTTACGTCGGCGGGACAGGCAATTCCTGGGCGGGACTTCGGCCCATCCGGGCCGGAGAATCCAGCGGGGGTCCCGCCAACCGGCGCGGCCTGATTCCCGCCCCGCCCAATCTCTGGTACCGGAGACTTCGGCAGGGGTGGGGGCGGGATTCACGGCGGCCAAGGGCCATTCTCCGACCCGGCGGGGGGTCGGAGAATGACGCCCGAGAACAATATCAGCCATGGTTAAATAGCGGAGCAGACTCGATGGGCCAAGTGGTCTAATTCTGCTCCTATGTCTTATGGTCTTATAGTCTAAGCTTGGCAGCCAAACCTTACACTGGAAGCTCCCACAAATAGCAATGTGATAATGACCAGTTAATCTTTTTCAGAGATGTTGGCTGAGGAATAAACAATGACCAGGAAACTGGGGAGAACTCTGCTGCTCTTCATTGAAATAACGGCATGGGATCTATTCTAGTCGACAGCATCTTGTCAGGGCTGCACCAGAGTGCTATCCACGGTTTTGTGCTTGTGTTTCTGGCGTGGGTATTGAACGCACAACCTTTGCACTCAGGTGGGTCACAGTTAGCATTCAAATAGTAGTTGGATGCTGTGGGGTGAACCCTGATTGGCTATCCTGAATGGATGCACTAAACTATGCCAAATAAGCATTCTCATTGTTGTTTACCTTTCACAGAACACATGAGTCTATTTGAACTATGGTCAAAGTCAACATAGGCAAAGACTTGCTAAATTCATAGAACAACCATGAATAAACAGAGCATATACAATATATCTGCTTTCAGATTCATTTGTGATCTTTGCATCCCACTCAGTTTGCCTCGTGATGCTGTAATTATCCATGAATCATTTTCTTTTTATCTCATTGTATCCTATACTTAACCTTCTGAGTATTGAATAAACCTAACAGCACTCAGATGTCAAGCAATTTTATAAAACTTTAAAAATGTAAGTTATACACTAAGGGATAGGGTTACTACTTCGGATGTAATCAACAATCTGTACAAACTCATCTGCATATTGCCAAAAGTAAAACCTTCCATGAACAATTGCAATCTGGCTGTGCAATGAAACATAGGGCACAATTTAATGGAAAAGGTTCTAGGTGTCATTTCGGGCGCGAACGTCTGGGTGTTTCCCGACAGGCACACCGTATTTACGGCCCGTATTTAATATAATAATCTTTTTTGTCACAAGCAGGCTGACATTAACACTGCAATGAACTTACTGTGAAAAGCCCCTTGTCGCCACATTCCTGCATCTGTTCGGGTACACAGAGAGAGAATTTAGAATGTCCAATTCACCTAACGTCTTTCAGGACTTGTGGGAGGAAACCCACGCAGACACAGAGAGAACGTGCAGACTCCGCACAGACAGTGACCAAGCAGGGAATCGAACCTGGGACCCTGGTGCTGTAAAGCAACAGTGCTAACCACTGTGCTACTGTGCAACAGCACCGGAAATGAGCCCCCATGAGCTTCTCCCCATTAGTGACTTATGAATGGGTTAACAGACCTTCCAATGAAAGACTAATTTGATGTCAATTATCCAATAGAAGTCACTGATATATAAAGGGGTTACAGGTGGCACTATTTGTTGGAGGAGATTTGTGTGTGAAGTTGGATCAAAGAAATAGAGCTGTTTTGTGGAGAAGCAGAGCTCTTGTTTCCTTTACTCTACAGCAACCCAGAAGCTTAAACACTGACTGTCTTTGCATCTGATTCCCTGGACACGCGCCCCAACATCTCGCTGTTAACAAGAAGAGTTGCTTTTAAACGCTCCCTTAGCACTCACTCCCAGGCATCACAGAGGCATTCAGCACACAGACCTGCCCCTTGCTTTGGCAATATGGAGCTGGCCAGATTTATCGCCGTGGATGTGAGATGGAACATCCTGTTCCCCTGAGGTGGTTGGAGGACCAGCAGCCGGGCCACCAATACCGTCTGGGAGGCAGTGGCAGCGGCTATCAGTGTGTGCAGCATGACAAGGCGGACCAACATCCAGTGCCGGAAGAAGATCAATGACCTCCACTGAGCTGCAAGAGTACGTTACCACCTCTCTCCTGGCATCAGTTCTGCCTGCCCCCACACAAATCATACGGATGTCACCTCGCACCCGACCACGTCTGATCTTCATGCTTGTTCCTCCACACCCCTTAGCACTCACCAGCACAATTCCTTCATGTCCAGGTGCGGTGCCCACACATCCCACCTACTATATACCCCCGATCCATCAAACACGCGTCTCACAATGCCCTCTCTTTGTCTCCGCAGGATAAGTTGGCCCATAATAATCGTGAAAGGGCCAAGACGGGGTGGAGCACCATTCACTATGAGGAACGGGCCCTGGAAACCGTGGGGTTGACCAAGGAGGGAGAAGTCACCAACAGCGAGGTTGACCTACGCTGAAGAAAGGAGGATCCATTGCCCCTTTGCCCAGATGACCTGTCTCAAGTGAGTCATTCATGTCAGATTTATCGCAGAAAATGATCCTTCGCTCTCACTGACGACATGAGCATTCTCTTCCAGGATCTCCATCTGATGGGGCCGGGCCATCCAGAGCCGTCCCCACCCCTGACACCCAAGAGAACACATTGGAGGGGAGCAGCATCGAAGCATCACACCTATCACCCCTCCTTCCGCCAGCACAGAGACACACTCCTCGAGCCACATTAGTGGACAGGCTTCTGGTGAGCACCACACAGTTGCTGATGCACATCAGGTGGAGACAGGAACATCCAAGGGAGTCAGCAGTCAGAGGTCTGTTTGATCCCAGGACTCAGCTGGGTCAGAGCCAGATGTCGAGCCTCAAGACCAGGATTTCCCAGAGCTGATGCAGATGCTAGGGCACAACCGTGAGATTCAGGAGGGGTTGTCAGCGACATTCCGTTAAGTGCATAGCCGATTGGAGGAGTCATGAAGGCTACAGGTGCAGGAGATGATGCTGACAATGCGTGGCACCGAGGCCAACGCTGCAAGGGTGGCGACCGCAGTGGAAAGCCTGGAGCACAAGGTCAGCATCTTGAGTGCTGGTGTCCAAGGCGTGGCTCAGTCTGTGATGGCTAAGGGACATGTCCTATACGCAGGTGGACATTGCCGAGGCACTGTAGAGCGCGAGCGATCGCTGAGAGATTGCTCAGTATTCTACTGACTTTACTTCACTGCATGAAAACCCTGGAACTACCTCCCTATCGCACGACGGGTGCATCTAAACCACATGGATGGCAGTGGTTCAAGAAGGCGGCAGTCCACCATCTTCTCAAGGGCAATGAGGGTTGGGCGACAAATGCTGGCTGAGCCAGTGACATCCACATCCTGTAAAAGAATAAATAACGTACACAAGTGATGAGGAAAGCAAATAGCACCTTTACTACAAGGAAGGTAGTACAAAAGTGAAAAAATGGCAGTCGTAGTATTGCCATCGGACAAGTAATCTAGAAACCCAGGATACTACTCCGGGGACCCGGATTCAAATCCCACCATGGCAGATGGTGAAATTCGAATTGAATAAGAATTGAGAATTAAAAGTCTAATGATGACCATGAAATCATTATTGTAACAAAATCATCACTAATGCCCTTTAGGGGAGGAAATCTGCTGTCCTTACTGTCGTGTTGGGTGTTCTGGTTCACAAAACAGCCAACAATGCTGGAAGTGGTGCAACGCTATTTTATTAACTGTTCAACTATGCTAACATACTGTAAACGTGGGTATAAGCTATACCAGCTTAACTGTGGACCCTTTCCTATCGCTAGCTATGGTGAGGCACTCAGCACATGGTGAATGTCTGTGATGCAGGCTGTGATCTCTGTGCTCTGAGCTGGTTGCTGCTAGAATGAGCGGGAACTCTCCTGTCCCCTGTCTTTATAGTGCTTGTTCTCTCACTGGTGATTGGCTGCGGTGTTATGTATGCTGGTTGGTCCTACTGCATGTCCATCAGTGTGTGTATGTGATTGCACCATAATGTACTGATGTATATTATGACACTTGTCTGGCACACATGGCTCCACATAATCTGATCCCTTCAAGGCAATTAGGAATGGGCAATAAATGCTGGCCCATTTTAGAACATAGAACATAGAAAAATACAGCACAGAACAGGTCCTTCAGCCCACCATGTTGTGCCGGACCTTTGTCCTAGATTAATCATAGATTATCATAGAATTTACAGTGCAGAAGGAGGCTATTTGGCCCATCGAGTCTGCATCCTACCCAAGGTCAACACCTCCACCCAACACTAAGGGCAATTTTGGACACTAAGGGCAATTTATCATGGCCAATCCACCTAACCTGCACATCTTTGGACTGTGGGAGGAAACCGGAGCACCCGGAGGAAACCCACGCAGACACTGGGTGAACGTGCAGACTCCGCACAGACAGTGACCCAAGCCAGAATCGAACCTGGGACCCTGGAGCTGTGAAGCAATTGTGCTATCCACAATGCTACCGTGCTGCCCTTAAGAACAAATAAATCTACACTATATCATTCTACCGTAATCCATGTACCTATCCAATAGCTGCTTGAAGGTCCCTAATGTTTCCAACTTAACTACTTCCACAGGCAGTGCATTCCATGCCCCCACTACTCTCTGGGTAAAGAACCTACCTCTGACATCCCCCTATATCTTTCACCATTCACCTTAAATTCATGTCCCCTTATAATGGTTTGTTCCACCCGGGGAAAAGGTCTCTGACTGTCTACTCTATCTATTAGAACATAGAACATAGAAAATACAGCACAGAACAGGCCCTTTGGCCCACGATGTTGTGCCGAACCTTTGTCGTAGATTAATCACAGATTATCATTGAATTTACAGTGCAGAAGGAGGCCATTCGGCCCTTTGAGTCTGCACCGGCTCCTGGAAAGAGCACCCTACCCAAACTCAACACCTCCACCCAACACCAAGGGCAATTTTGGACATTAAGGGCAATTTATCATTGGCCAATTCACCTAACCTGCACATCTTTGGACTGTGGGAGGAAACCGGAGCACCCGGAGGAAACCCACGCAGACACGGGGAGGACGTGCAGACTCCGCACAGACAGTGACCCAAGCCGGAATCGAACCTGGGACCCTGGAGCTGTGAAGCATTGTGCTATCCACAATGCTACCGTGCTGCCCTTAAGAACAAATAAATCTACACTATATCATTTTACCGTAATCCATGTACCTATCCAATAGCTGCTTGAAGGTCCCTAATGTTTCCGACTCAACTACTTCCACAGGCAGTGCATTCCATGCCCCCACTACTCACTGGGTAAAGAACCTACCTCTGATATCCCTCCTATATCTTCCACCTTTCACCTTAAATTTATGTCCCCTTGTAATGGTTTGTTCCACCCGGGGAAAAAGTCTCTGACTGCCTACTCTATCTATTCCCCTGATCATCTTATAAACCTCTATCAAGTCGCCCCTCATCCTTCTCCGTTCTAATGGGAAAAGGCCTAGCACCCTCAACCTTTCCTCGTAAGACCTACTCTCCATTCCAGGCAACATCCTGGTAAATCTTCTTTGCACCTTTTCCAAAGCTTCCACATCCTTCCTAAAATGAGGCGACCAGAACTGTACACAGTACTCCAAATGTGGCCTTACCAAAGTTTTGTACAGCTGCATCATCACCTCACGGCTCTTAAATTCAATCCCTCTGTTAATGAACGCGAGCACACCATAGGCCTTCTTCACAGCTCTATCCACTTGAGTGGCAACTTTCAAAGATGTATGAACATAGACTCCAAGATCTCTCTGCTCCTCCACATTGCCAAGAACTCTACCGTTAACCCTGTATTCCGCATTCATATTTGTCCTTCCAAAATGGACAACCTCACACTTTTCAGGGTTAAACTCCATCTGCCACTTCTCAGCCCAGCTCTGCATCCTATCTATGTCTCTTTGCAGCCGACAACAGCCCTCCTCACTATCCACAACTCCACCAATCTTCGTATCGTCTGCAAATTTACTGACCCACCCTTCAACTCCCTCATCCAAGTCATTAATGAAAATCGCACACAGCAGAGGACCCAGAACTGATCCCTGCGGTACGCTACTGGTAACTGGGATCCAGGCTGAATATTTACCATCCACCACCACTCTCTGACTTCTATCGGTTAGCCAGTTCGTTATCCAACTGGCCAAATTTCCCACTATCCCATGCCTCCTTACTTTCTGCATAAGCCTACCATGGGGAACCTTATCAAATGCCTTACTAAAATCCATGTACACTACATCCACTGCTTTACCTTCATCCACATGCTTGGTCACCTCCTCAAAGAATTCAATAAGACTTGTAAGGCAAGACCTACCCCTCACAAATCCGTGCTGACTATCCCTAATCAAGCAGTGTCTTTCCAGATGCTCAGAAATCCTATCCTTCAGTACCCTTTCCATTACTTTGCCTACCACCGAAGTAAGACTAACTGGCCTGTAATTCCCAGGGTTATCTCTATTCCCTTTTTTGAACAGGGGCACGACATTCGCCACTCTCCAATCCCCTGGTACCACCCCTGTTGACAGTGAGGACGAAAAGATCATTGCCAACGGCTCTGCAATTTCATCTCTTGCTTCCCATAGAATCCTTGGATATATCCCGTCAGGCCCGGGGGACTTGTCTATCCTCAAGTTTTTCAAAATGCCCAACACATCTTCCTTCCTAACAAGTATTTCCTCGAGCTTACCAATCTGTTTCACACTGTCCTCTCCAACAATATCGCCCCTCTCATTTGTAAATACAGAAGAAAAGTACTCGTTCAAGACCTCTCCTATCTCTTCAGACTCAATACACAATCTCCCGCTGCTGTCCTTGATCGGACCTACCCTCGCTCTAGTCATTTTCATATTTCTCACATATGTGTAAAAGGCCTTGGGGTTTTCCTTGATCCTACCCGCCAAAGATTGTTCATGCCCTCTCTTAGCTCTCCTAATCCCTTTCTTCAGTTCCCTCCTGGCTATCTTGTATCCCTCCAATGCCCTGTCTGAACCTTGTTTCCTCAGCCTTACATAAGTCTCCTTTTTCCTCTTAACAAGACATTCAACCTCTCTTGTCAACCATGGTTCCCTCACTCGACCATCTCTTCCCTGCCTGACAGGGACATACATATCAAGGACACGTAGTACCTGTTCCTTGAATAAGTTCCACATTTCACTTGTGTCCTTCCCTGACAGCCTATGTTCCCAACTTATGCACTTCAATTCTTGTCTGACAACATCGTATTTACCCTTCCCCCAATTGTAAACCTTGCCCTGTTGCACGTACCTATCCCTCTCCATTACTAAAGTGAAAGTCACAGAATTGTGGTCACTATCTCCAAAATGCTCCCCCACTAACAAATCTATCACTTGCCCTGGTTCATTACCCAGTACTAAATCCAATATTGCCCCTCCTCTGGTCGGACAATCTACATACTGTGTTAGAAAAGCTTCCTGGACACACTGCACAAACACCACCCCATCCAAACTATTTGATCTAAAGAGTTTTTGCTACAATTGTACAGGGCTTTGACTAAAGGTCTACATACCAAAGAAACAATATATTGCATTGGATGTAGTAAGATTCCCCTTATCTCTCGCTCATAGATAAGTTCTCAGTCCGGTGAATAGATAGATATACAAAGAACAAAGAAATGTACAGCACAGGAACAGGCCCTTCGGCCCTCCAAGCCCGTGCCGACCATACTGCCCGACTAAACTACAATCTTCTACACTTCCTGGGTCCGTATCCTTCTATTCCCATCCTATTCATGTATTTGTCAAGATGCCCCTTAAATGTCCCTATCGTCCCTGCTTCCACTACCTCCTCCGGTAGCGAGTTCCAGGCACCCACTACCCTCTGCGTAAAAAACTTGCCTCGTACATCTACTCTAAACCTTGCCCCTCTCACCTGAAACCTATGCCCCCTAGTAATTGACCCCTCTACCCTGGGGAAAAGCCTCTGACTATCCACTCTGTCTATGCCCTTCATAATTTTGTATACCTGTATCAGGTCGCCCCTCAACCTCCTTCGTTCCAGTGAGAACAAACCGAGTTTATTCAATCGCTCCTCATAGCTTATGCCCTCCATACCAGGCAACATTCTGGTAAATCTCTTCTGCACCCTCTCTAAAGCCTCCACATCCTTCTGGTAGTGTGGCGACCAGAATTGAACACTATACTCCAAGTGTGGCCTAACTAAGGTTCTATACAGCTGCAACATGACTTGACAATTCTTATACTCAATGCCCCGGCCAATGAAGGCAAGCATGCCGAATGCCTTCTTGACTACCTTCTCCACCTGTGTTGCCCCTTTCAATGACCTGTGGACCTGTACTCCTAGATCTCTTTGACTTTCAATACTCTTGAGGGTTCTACCATTCACTGTATATTCCCTACCTGCATTAGCCCTTCCAAAATGCATTACCTCACATTTGTCCGGATTAAACTCCATCTGCCATCTCTCCGCCCAAGTCCCCAGACAATCTAAATCCTGCTGTATCCTCAGACAGTCCTCATCGCTATCCGCAATTCCACCAACCTTTGTGTCGTCTGCAAACTTACTAATCAGACCAGTTACATGTTCCTCCAAATCATTTATATATACTACAAAGAGCAAAGGTCCCAGCACTGATCCCTGTGGAACACCACTGGTCACAGCCCTCCAATTAGAAAAGCATCCCTCCATTGCTACCCTCTGCCTTCTATGGCCTAGCCAGTTCTGTATCCACCTTGCCAGTTCACCCCTGATCCCGTGTGACTTCACCTTTTGTACTAGTCTACCATGAGGGACCTTGCCAAAGGCCTTACTGAAGTCCATATAGACAACATCTACTGCCCTACCTGCATCAATCATCTTAGTGACCTCCTCGAAAAACTCCATCAAGTTAGTGAGACACGACCTCCCCTTCACAAAACCGTGCTGCCCCTCACTAATACGTCCATTTGCTTCCAAATGGAAGTAGATCCTGTCTCGAAGAATTCTCTCCAGTAATTTCCCTACCACTGAAGTAAGGCTCACCGGCCTGTAGTTCCCGGGATTATCCTTGCTACCCTTCTTAAACAGAGGAACAACATTGGCTATTCTCCAGTCCTCCGGGACATCCCCTGAAGACAGCGAGGATCCAAAGATTTCTGTCAAGGCCTCAGCAATTTCCTCTCCAGCCTCCTTCAGTATTCTGGGGTAGATCCCATCAGGCCCTGGGGACTTATCTACCTTAATATTTTTTAAGACACCCAACACCTCGTCTTTTTGGATCACAATGTGACCCAGGCTATCTACACCCCCTTCTGCAGACTCACCATCTACCAATTCCTTCTCTTTGGTGAATACTGATGCAAAGTATTCATTTAGTACCTCGCCCATTTCCTCTGGCTCCACACATAGATTCCCTTGCCTATCCTTCAGTGGGCCAACCCTTTCCCTGGCTACCCTCTTGCTTTTTATGTACGTGTAAAAAGCCTTGGGATTTTCCTTAACCCTATTTGCCAATGACTTTTCATGACCCCTTCTAGCCCTCCTGACTCCTTGCTTAAGTTCCTTCCTACTTTCCTTATATGCCACACAGGCTTCGTCTGTTCCCAACCTTTTAGCCCTGACAAATGCCTCCTTTTTCTTTTTGACGAGGCCTACAATATCACTCGTCATCCAAGGTTCCCGAAAATTGCCGTATTTATCTTTCTTCCTCACAGGAACATGCCTGTCCTGCATTCCTTTCAACTGACACTTGAAAGCCTCCCACATGTCAGATGTTGATTTGCCCTCAAACATCCGCCCCCAATCTATGTTCTTCAGTTCCCGCCTAATATTGTTATAATTAGCCTTCCCCCAATTTAGCACATTCATCCTCGGACCACTCTTATCCTTGTCCACCAGTACTTTAAAACTTACTGAATTGTGGTCACTGTTACCGAAATGCTCCCCTACTGAAACATCTACCACCTGGCCGGGCTCATTCCCCAATACCAGGTCCAGTACCGCCCCTTCCCTAGTTGGACTGTTTACATATTGTTTTAAGAAGCCCTCCTGGATGCTCCTTACAAACTCCGCCCCGTCTAAGCCCCTGGCACTAAGTGAGTCCCAGTCAATATTGGGGAAGTTGAAGTCTCCCATCACCACAACCCTGTTGTTTTTACTCTTTTCCAAAATCTGTCTACCTATCTGCTCCTCTATCTCCCGCTGGCTGTTGGGAGGCCTGTAGTATACCCCCAACATTGTGACTGCACCCTTCTTATTCCTGATCTCTACCCATATAGCCTCACTGCCCTCTGAGGTGTCCTCTCGCAGTATAGCTGTGATATTCTCCCGAACAAGTAGCGCAACTCCGCCTCCCCTTTTACATCCCCCTCTATCCCGCCTGAAACATCTAAATCCTGGAACGTTTAGCTGCCAATCCTGCCCTTCCCTCAACCAGGTCTCTGTAATGGCAACAACATCATAGTTCCAAGTAGTAATCCAAGCTCTAAGTTCATCTGCCTTACCCGTAATGCTCCTTGCATTAAAACATATGCACTTCAGGCCACCAGACCCGCTGTGTTCAGCAACTTCTCCCCGTCTGCTCTGCCTCAGAGCCACACTGTCCCTATTCCCTAGTTCTCCCTCAATGCTCTCACCTTCTGACCTATTGCTCCCGTGCCCACCCCCCTGCCATACTAGTTTAAACCCTCCCGTGTGACACTAGCAAACCTCGCGGCCAGGATATTTATGCCTCTCCGGTTTAGATGCAACCCGTCCATCTTATACAGGTCACACCTGCCCCGGAAGAGCTCCCAGTGGTCCAGATAACGGAAACCCTCCCTCCTACACCAGCTGTTTAGCCACGTGTTTGTCTGCTCTATCTTCCTATTTCTAGCCTCACTGGCACGTGGCACAGGGAGTAATCCCGAGATTACAACCCTCGAGGTCCTGTCTTTTAACTTTCTGCCTAGCTCCCTGAACTCCTGCTGCAGGACCTCATGCCCCTTCCTGCCTATGTCGTTAGTACCAATATGTACAACGACCTCTGCCTGTTTGCCCTCCCCCTTCAGGATTCCCTCTACCCGTTCGGAGACATCCTGGACCCTGGCACCAGGGAGGCAACATACCATCCTGGAGTCTCTTTCGCGTCCACAGAAGCGCCTATCTGTGCCCCTGACTATAGAGTCCCCTATTACTATTACTCTTCTGCGCTTTGACCCTCCCTTCTGAACATCAGAGCCAGCCGTGGTGCCACTGCTCTGGCTGCTGCTGTTTTCCCCTGATAGGCTATCCCCCCCGACAGTATCCAAAGGGGTATATCTGTTCGAGAGGGGGACAACCACAGGGGATTCCTGCACTGACTGCCTGCCCTTTTTGGTGGTCACCCATTTCTCTGCCTGCACCTTGGGTGTGACCACATTTACATAACTGCGATCTATGACGCTTTCCGCCACCTGCATGCTCCTAAGTGCATCCAATTGCTGCTCCAACCGAACCATGCGGTCTGTGAGGAGCTGCAGTTGGGTGCACTTTCTGCAGATGAAGCCATCCGGGACGCTGGAAGCCTCCTGGACCTGCCACATCTCACAGTCAGAGCACAGCACCCCTCTAACTGACATTGCGTCAATTAATTAAAATTAAAATTTGTCTTTTTTTTTTTAAATACTTTTTTTTTAAATTGCAAAGTTACTGTCAACTATCTGTTTCCTAGCACTAGATTTCTAATAGAAATGCGATAGCTAACTATAATACTCTCCGATCTCTGGCTTAGATATCCTCTAAATTATAATTAAGTTATTATGTTTAATTAGTTCCCAAATACTCAAATTTTTTTTAAATTTAGGTTAGAATCCCAACCAGCCACTCTGGCCACAGCTTTTCTGTGATGTCACTTCAGTTTCCCCCCGACACACACAATTTGAAAAAAGGTATAAAAGTAAAAATCACTTACTTACCTTCTTACCTTCTGAGTGTCTGAGATGTTCTCAGGTTCTCTCGCTGACAGAGACTGCTCCTCCACCTCCGATCCTTGACACTATACACTAATGTTTATTTCTTTAAGTATTCATTTTGGTACATTCACACAAAATTAAATTGAAAGGCTTCTCTGTGTGTACATTGAAATGTCCTTGAGACACTGAAGAGTGAAAGCAAAACATCAAGATAAAAGTGATTCCAGATTTATAAATTAAAAGTCATTTCAACAAAAGGCCTTAAAAGTAATTTTCACGAATGCGTCAAGGATTCTCCGACAGCTAAAATTCTTCTCTCTAATCAGTCAAATGGAGCACATTCTTCAGGGAATTCTTATCTGGGTTTAGCCCCTTAGTTTCATTGGTTCTCATTTTCAGCTGGGACCCCTTTGATTCGTTCAGGAAAGTGTCCATCACTTAACAGGTGATTGGTTAATTAGACATTAATCAATTACTCCAAATTAATTATCTCTTCCACAACTCTTGTCCCGCGTTCAAACTCTCTATGTCACGTCAGGTCTCAGTTACAAGATTGTTTCAAATTAGTTGAATGTACCTTCATATCTCTTACTTGCAGTACAGTATTTGCAACATTTGAGACAGTCATGGACAGTATTCAAAAGTTTAGCCTATTTTATAACTTACTCATATTTCTACAAATTCTATAATTTTCAAGAATCGTTTTATTTTCTAGTATATTTTAGCTACTATTTTAAAGGACCCTCCTCTATAATTGTTGAATCCAACAGATGTGATACAGTGAAAATTCATTAGATTGTCCTGGAATAACAGGGTTGTCCTCTGATTGGAGGCGGCATCATTTGAATCTATTTTCTTTGAAATTTAGAAGAATGAGAGGTGATGTCATTGAATCATACAAGCTTTCACAGCCCAGATTTATTTTTGGAAAGAGCAGGCACAGCTTTAAGGAGATCTGCAACTTTTTAATAACCCAAGGCTGTTACTCAACTAATCTATCGAGCCCCACATAGTGAAAACTTTGCCTAATGAGGTAACGAGCCAACTATGCCATGTCAGCGTGTCGACTGAATGTTATAACAGCATATTGCATTCACCTCTTGCAATAGCAGAGAGTAATCAACGCCTGAAAAATATTTTCTACAGACTGGAATTGGGCCACAATTATCAGTTAGGTGATTCCCAATCTATATTCTTTCTGAAGTATAAATCAGTGTAGCAAGTTCAGTAAGCTATGTGAAGTAATGATGGCTTCTGTTTAACCTCTGCACATTACCAAATATTGGGCACATAAATGCTCCTACAGTCTGTAGGGAGCTGGTGTGATGTCTGGCACCGAGCACAAGGAAATGGTCTGAAGTAAAGTTCACAAAATGTGGTATTTTGCACTTATGTTCTAAACTCCTCAACTTCTTTGAGAAAGTGATAGTCTGGGTGGGGGCCGACCAGAAGCTAAGCTGGCTTTTTATTGAATTTTCCAGATCACATTTGGCAGAGCCTCCACCCTTTACGGACATCAGTCTTGGGGGAATTGAGGATGAGGGAAGGAACACCCTCCTTTGGGAGTTCCTGGATACCCAATTCCCCAGCAGATCTATTGTTTGGTCGGTGGAGATATACTCAGCAAAACCCTTGGATACTCACCAAAGGCAAGTTGCTGGGATCACCTGGCAGGCCCAGCCCTCTTTAAAAAAGATGCCTTTCCTATGCCCGAGACAAGCTTCAGTCTTTCATCTGCATACATATATATGGAAGTATATATACTGAGATGAACATTTTTTTTAATGCTGTTCTTGAATCCTGGGGAGAATTGGTATGATCTAATTATCTCACATTGCCAATAACTTTTACAACTGGTCACTTTAATTAGACCCGGTGAATGAAACTGCAGGTTCCTTCACACTCTGATACGAATAATTCTGAATATTGTTTTTAAAGGAGCAGATTCCATGCAAATACGGCAGGCCAACCTAGTTTTAATTTGTTTGTAAACACTAGATGAAGTCAACCTTTGGATTTGGATTTATTGGTTTTCTTGGAAGTTTAAAACAAAAGAAAAGATAAACGGTTATACCTCACAATACACAACATTCAATCCTCACACATACACACACCAACTCAGGAAAAGATGATTTCTAAAAATGTAACCCACACTTAAATCGATAAAGGATTATGAAAAAAAGTCACTTCTTTTTTAAAAAAATATTTTTATTCTCCTTTTTCATATTTTCTCCCAAATTTGCACCCACCAACAATAAACAATCAACAGTAACAAATATAATGTCAATCCCCATATCAACAACAACAATCCCATCCTCCCACCAAACCCCAGACATTGGCCCGCATGTTAACATAAACAAATAACAAAAAGGAATCAGGAATCACCCATAGTCACCATTAACACACACAGCGCCCCTCCCCCCAACCCTCCCAGTCCCCAACCCCCCTAATGTTCGATGTTATCCAATTCTTGAAAATGCATAATGAATAACACCCATGAATTGTAGAACCCCTCCATCCTTCCCCTCAGTTCCAACTTAACCTTCTCAAGAGTCAAGAATTCCAACAGGTCCCTCCACCACACCAGGGCACAGGATGGAGAGGTGGCTCTCCATCCCAACAGGATCCGCCTTTGTGCGATCAACGAGGCGAAGGCTACAATATCTGCCTCCGCACCAGTTTCCAACCCCTGAATATGGCCTCCTGAGGGCCCTGGTCCAGTTTCACGTGCACCTCTTTAGAGATTACCCTGAAAACCTCTTTCCAGTAATCCTCCAGCTTTGAACAGGACCAAAACATATGAACATGATTTGCGGGGCCCCCTCCGCAACGTTCACACACATCTTCTACCCCCTCGAAGAGCCGGCTCATCCTTGCCCTTGTGAAGTGTGCTCTATATACCACCTTCAGCTGTATCAGCCCCAACCTCGCGGAAGAGATGGAGGCGTTCACTCTCTGGGTAACCTCACACCAGAACCCCTCCTCCATATCCTCTCCCAACTCTTCCTCCCACTTTGCTTTTATCCCTTCCTGTGGTGCCTTCATCTCTTCCAAAACAGCCCTGTAAACTGCCGACACTTCTCCAATCCCCCTGTCGTCAGCACCTCCTCCAACAATGTGGAGGCCGGCTCCACCGGGAAGCTCTGTATCTCCTTCCTGGCAAATTCTCGAATCTGCATGTATCTAAACATTTCCCCCTGCTCCATACTTCGCTCCCAGCTCCTTCAATTCTGCAAACCGACACTCAAGAAACAAATTTTTTAGTGTCTTAATCCCCTTCAAAAAAAAAGTCACTTCTAACCACTCCTCAGGATGGTAGTTGCAACATTGCTATCTCATCAACATTCAAGCTATGATTAGCCTACAAAGCACCTACATTTGAAATTCCATCTTCATTGGACCAGTCAGTCTGATAGCCATTTTCATTTTTCCGTTTTTCTATTGAAATGATGAGGGGGATTCATTCAGCACCCGGAAGCCAATTTGCATTTTGAACAACTTCCCAGAAATACATTCAGACATGCCTGTGTCTGTCTGTGTAGAAACCACCAAAAAGGAATCTGACTCTCAAGTCCATTTTGTGAATGTCCATATTCCATGTTGCTTTTTAAAAATAAAGTATCCACCTCCCAATAAACCTAAGGACATTTGACATATCGACTTCCCGAGAGCAAACTGCAGCAACAGCATTCATGCACATTCACTTCCATGCACTCCTCCATGTCATGGTCATTGATGTTCTAGGGCTTCCTGACAACATTCTGCTTCTTACAATTTGGGTTATCCTTAAGATAGGCAAAAACATTTTTTTTCTCTTTGGTTGTAGAGTTTGGTAATTGGGATGACTGGAAAAATGAAATGAAACTTTATGCCTTCCTTGCCTATTCCACCTTTAAGTCTCTTTAAGTGCTGTCAGAGGATTTTATATTTTTGCTAGTACATATTGGCAGTTCTTCGAATACCCTTGCACAAAAAATAATTTCTGAAAGGTTTTCTGCTTTGTGAAAAGAGCAGCTCCGGCCTCTTACTCTCATTATACAAATTTTGGTTCATGCAAAGGCTTTTGCTGCTTGCAACTAGTTTAGAAAAACTTTAACTCTTTGTCGGCTAACAATTCAGTTTCAGGCAAATTGTTTTTTCTCTAATCTTTAGTGTCACAAGTAGGCTTACATTAACACTGCAATTAAGTTACTGTAAAATGTTCTAGTCGCCACATTACGGCGCCCGTTCGGGTACACAGAGGGAGAATTCAGAATGTCCAAATTACCTAACAGCATGTCTTTCGGGACTTGTGGGAGGAAACCGGAGCACCCGGAGGAAACCCATGCAGACACGAGGAGAAAGTGCAGACTCCACACAGACAGTGAACCAAGCCAGGAATCAAACCTGGTAGCCTGGAGCTGTGAAGCAACAGTGCTAACCACTATGCAACATTTATAATTCGAATTTCAAGGGTGAGATTACAAATTGGACTATCTTCCAGCATATGCAATTTGCCTGGGCTCTCTCATTCCTCCTGCACTTTGTTCTTATTTGTTCTTATTAAGTTTAAGTTGCTCTGTATCGCTTGAGATCTGGGACCTGCGTCATCTGCTTGTTTGAATACTCAGAGGGAAAATCCATACTGCCTTTGTTTTCAGTTCTCCTGTGGTTTTCTCAAGTCTTTTAATTTTCCTTGTACTACCTCGTGTCTTTCCTGTATTTCTGGGTAACACTGATGGTATGAGGCATGAGCTGACTATGACATCTGGGAAACAGAACTGAAAGGAAAGACAGCGGACAGGCAATGGCAGGCATTCAGCAAAGGCAGACCAAGGGATTGATTAAGGGGGAAAATACAATATGAAAGTAAGCTAGCAGGAAACATAAAGGGTGGGATTCTCTCACCCCGGGGCCGGGCCAGAGAATCGGCGCGAATCGCGCCACGCCGCCCCGACGCAATTCTCCGGAGAGCGGAGAATCGGCGCCATTGCTGGCGCAGTCGGTGCAGCGCCAGTCAGGGGCCGCTCTACGGGCTCCCCCCGAAGATTCTCCGCCCAAGATGGCCGGACAAAAAATTCTGAGTCCCGCTGGCGCTGTTCTAATCTGGTCTTACCCGGTGGGACCTCTACGTGGAAGGATCCGGGGGTGGCCTGTCGGGGGGGGGGGGGGGGTCCGACCCTGGGGGGGCTCCTCTGTGGCCTGGCCCGCGATCGGGGCCCACCGATTGGCTGGCGGGCTGGCCTCACGGGCTGGAGGCCTCCTTTGTTTCACGTTGGCCCCTGTAGCCCGACGCCATGTTGCGTCGGGGCCAGCGCAGCCAAGAGAGACTCCGTGCATGCACTGCAATCGCGCCTGTCCCACTGCGCATGCGCAGACGCGCGGCGCCCATCTGACGTCGGGATCGGCAGCTGGAGCGGCGTCGGTCGCTCCAGTGCCGTGCTGGCTCCCTGTAGGGGTCAGAATTGCTGATCCTGAGGCCATGTTGATGCCATCGAGAAATGCAACGGTGTTTACGACGGCGTCAACACTTAGCCTCAGGGTCAGAGAATCCCACCCAGCAACTCCCAAAATTTCTATCGGCATGTAAAGAGAAAAAGATTAATAAAAAACTAAACACACAGTCAGAAACAGGGGATTCATAACAGGAAACAAAGAAATGGCCAAGGAACTAAATTCATACTTTGCTTCTGCCTTCACAAAGGAAGACATGAATAATGTACCAGAAGTTCTGAGAAACACAAGTTTTAGTGAGGAGCTGAAGGAAATTAATATTAGTAAAGAAATTATTTTGGGATAATTAGTGGGATTGAAGGCGGACAAATCTCCAGGACCTGATCATCTTCATCCCAGAGTACTTAAGGAAGTGGCCCTGGAAATAGTAGATCCATTGGTGGTTATTTTCCAAAATTCCTTAGACACTGGAATGGTTCCTACAGATTCGAGGGTAGCTGATATAAGATTGCTTTTCAAAATGGGGAGGCAGAGTGAAAACAGAGAACTATAGAGCAGCAAGCCTAATGTCAGAGTAGGGAAGTTGTTGGAGTTCGTTATCAAGGATTTCATAGCACAGTATTTGGAAAGCAGTGGTGTAATCAGACAAAGTCAGCATGGATTTACAAAAGGGAAATCATGCTTGACAAACCTACTTGGAATTCTTTGAAGATGTAATTAGTAGGGTTGACGATGGAGAACTGGTAGATGGGGTTTATTAAGACATTCAGAAGTCCTTCAACAAAATCTCACAGGGCACATTGCTCTGTAAAGTTAAAGTGCATGGGATTGCGGGTCGTGTCTTGAGATGGATAGAAAGCTGGTTAGAAAACAGGAAGCAAAGATTTGGGATAAATGAGTCCTTTTCCGATTGGCAGGCAGTGATTGGCAGGCAGGCAGGGAGATGCTGCAGGGATCTGTGCTAGGACCCCAGCAGTTCACGTTATATAATTTGGACGAGGAACTAAATGTATTATCTTCAAATTTGCAGATGATACAAAGTTGGGCAGGAGTGTTAGCTGTGAGGAGGATGTAGAACTGCTTCAGTGGGATTTGGACAGGTTAAGTGTGTGGGCACATGAATGGCAGATATCGTATAATATGGATAAATGTGAGGTTATCTGCTTGAGGAGCAAAAATAGGAAGGCAGATTATTATTTGAATGGGAGTAAATTGAGAGAGGTGGTTACTCAGCGAGACGTTGGTTTCCTTGTGCATCAGTCGCTGAAAGTAAGCACGTATGTACAGCAAGCAGTAAAGAAGGTAAAGGATGTTGGTCTTCATAGCGAGAGGATTTGAATATAGAAATAGGAATGTTTTACTGCAATTGTATAGCGCATTGGTAAGGCCACACCTGGAGTATTGTGTTGGCATCTTGATCTGAGGAAGGATGTTCTTGCTATGGAGGGAATGCAACAAAGATTTGCCAGGCTGATTCCCGGGTTGGCGAGACTGTCTTATGAGGAGAGTCAGTTAGGATTATATTCATTGGAGTTTAGGAGAGTGAGAGGGAATCTCATAGAAACGTATAAAATTCTAACAGGATTAGACAGGGTAGATTCAGAAAGAATGTTCCCAATGATAGAGGAGTCCAGAATTAGAACATAGTTTGAGGATAACAAAGAACAAAGAGAACAAAGAACAATACAGCACAGGAACAGGCCCTTCGGCCCTCCAAGGGTACCGTCGGCTGGCGCTGCCCATGCCAGCAGTATGCTCCACTGCCCTGTCTGACGCCTCCTTGTAGGGGCTACTGTGGGCGCTTCCTTGGGTAGGCCATGTGAAGGCCTGCCATCAGGTGGGGGGGCGGGGGGGGGGGGGAGGGGGGGTGCTATTTCGGAGTGTGTGGTCTGGTGATGATTGGTGGGTGTGGGGGTGGTGAGTTGGGAGCTCCCATACAACTAGCGGCAACTCTGCAGAACCACAGGCCACAGTGGATGGTCAGTCGGGTGCGCAGCAAGATGGCTGCCTTGCAGGCCGCGGCAATGGTGGTGCGTGGCTGGACACCACCCCCGTGTCAAACTATCCCCACAGCCCATCCCCCTGGTCATGCCCGCTGCCCCCCCCCCCTCTCCCCCCAAGACCTAGCACGGCCACCCCCAGCCAGCCAGGTCTGTGTCAGGCCCAGAAGCCCACAGTCGCGCCGCTGCATGTCCAAACTCCTCTCTCTCCCTCAACAGCCTCGCAGTCGGCAAATCCCCTCCGGTGGTGTCAAAGGATCGCAGAGGCCCCGGAGAATACTGGGTCATGCCCGCTAATGATAGCAAACGATGTTTACTGTACGTGCAGAGTGGAACGCATTGACACTGCTGTCGAGGCCCCGGAGAATTGCGGTTTGGCATGAGCCCGGCACCGGCCACAATTTCGGCGCCAAGACTAATTCTCCGGCCAACCGCCTTTCCCGATTTTGGCGTCGACCAGCGGAGAATCCCGCCCCATGTGTTTGTCTCTTTCAAACACAATGTTGATCTGGGTAGGCTTTTTTTTGGAGTTTCTGAACTTTTAACGGAATTGTCCGACACTATCTAGTATGCTTTTAGAATGGTAGTTTTCAACAATTCATAGTCCAGAGACCTTGGCCGGGATTCTCCGATCCCGCGGCCGTGTCCCGACGCCGGCGTCAAAAGCAGCGCGAGCCACTCTGACGTCAGGCCGATTCAAAGTTGAGGAATTCTGCGCCCCGGAAGGGGCTAGCACGGGCATCACGCGAAGCGCGACCCAGAACGACGTCACAGCCGCGCGCAGCGTAATTGACACCGGCAGAGACAGCGACGCGGGAAGATGGCCGCCCTCCGGACAGTGCCGAGGTTCCGGGAGCGGGATATCGAGGCACTCCTGGACGTCGTGCAACACAGGAGGGTGGCCCTGTACCCCGGACACGGCTGCAGGGTCGCAGCAAACACCAGCCGACGACTGTGGAGGGACGGGGCAGAGGCCGTCAGCCCCGTGGTCGTAACACCCAGGACAGGCAGCCAGTGCCACTAGAAGGTCAATGACCTAGTCAGGGCAGCCAGGGTGAGTACCCCCCACTGTGCCTTTGGCACTAACCCCACCAACCCCCCACACATGTGGCACTGCCCACCCCCATCCCCTGCCCTGCAGGATGGGCGGCATAGCAGTAGCCGAGACCGACATGGCTGCACCCACCCACGCAGGCTGCATTGGCAGGATGGGGTGTGAACCTATGCCAACAGACACCCAACCGCTGGTCTGCAACGATATGTCCGCCTAACACCGTTGACCTTTATCTCTGTCACCCCCCCCCCTCCCCAGGAGAAGCGCACCCATAACAACCGGGAGCGTGAGAGGACCAGAGAGGGTCCACCTGAATTGCGCCCCCCACCGTTCATGAAGAGAGGGCCCTAGACTTTGCAGGTGGGCCGGGAGGTTGCGAATGCAGAGGACGGGGGCGCAGCACCAAGTGAGACCCCACTGCCTACCCCCTCCCCCCCTCCTGTGATCTCCCCTCTTCCCAGCTCCCTACCCCCTCCGCCTCCCCCTCCTCCCAGCTCCGCTCCCTGCTCCCCCATCCCTCCTTCCTCCCACCACCCTTCCCCCTCCCCTTTCCCCCTCCCCCTCTCCCCTCCTCCCACCACCCTTCCCCCCTCCTCCCATCCCCCCTCCCCCTCCTCCCATCTCCCCTCCCACCTCCCCCCCCTCCCATCACCCCTCCCCCTTCTCCCATCCCAGCTCCCCCTCCCCCATCTCCCCTCCCCCTTCTCCCATCCCAGCTCCCCCTCCCCCATCTCCCCTCCTCCCAGCACCCTTCCCCCCTCATCCCATCCCTCCCTCAGCCCCGTCTACGTATCTAACCATGCATGGTGTATTGTGTATTGCAGGACCACACGGCGTCCCTGCAGATGTAGACCGTCTCCAGGCCGTGCCAGGGCGACGACAAGCCAGGGATTGACCCGGGCCTTCAGGTGTACGCTGCCCGCATCTAGTGCCAGTGCGGCGACGCCGTCGCATCCGGCGACGGGGAAGGCATCCACAGCAACAGGCCCCCGTCCCAGTCGACCCAGGATACCATGACACAGGGGACCCGCACCGATGACAATCACACACAGGACACACCGACCCAGGACACCGACACACAGGGGACAGATGGACAGGACACATCATCCCAGGGGAGCCCGGACTTTGGGTCTGATGAGGACCTCGACACGACACTACTGTTATCTCCTACACCCTCCACCATCGCAGAGACACTCACCTCAGTTGGTCACTTTAGCGATGAGGCATCTGGGACACTAACTGGTGCGCACAACACAGCCGCCCCGGTAAAGCAGGTGGAGGTAGGAGCAGCCGAGGGGCCGGACGGTCGGAGGGCAGACCAGCCCCGGCAACCATCTGCCGCCCAGACGGGTCCCAGGTTCCTTGAGTTACCACACCCACCCACAGACCCGATGCAGCCAGGGACCCAGGGACGATCGAAGGGGGTGACGGCCGGCTTGCGGCAGCTGCAGACGAAGGTGGAGGAGTCCACCCACGTGCAGGAGCAGGTAGAGATGTCGGTCATGCGGCCACCCAGGCTGACACCGCACGGGTGGCGTCCGTGGTGGAGGCAATAAGTGTGACGGTGTCGGATATAAGTCGCAGTATGCAAGGCCGAGGGGTTTCCGTGCAGGCGGCGTCTGTGACCCAGGACATGGCTGCCCGCTCACAGGCAGCCATGAGCCAGAGCCAGCTGCAGATTGCAGCGGCACTCAACGCCATGGCCTGGTCTCAGCAGGCCATCGCTGAGAGCATCGGCGCCATTGCCCAGGTGTTGTCCGGCGTTGCCCAGACACAGACAGGGATGGCCAACCCCCTGAGCTCCATGGCTGCAACCTTGCAGACCCTTGTCGATACCAGGGTGGGCCTCCAGGACTGGCAGCGCCAGGTGCCGGGGGTGCCTCGGTTGCTGGGTCAGTTCGCAACCCGGCCCATTGAGAGCCCCATGGGCCATCGGGCACGCCTAGGGAGGAGGAGGTGCTGGGGCCCGTTCCATGTGCCCCTGCAAGGGCGGACCCGGAACATTGCGACACCTCAGAATCCCTCCCTTCCCTCCCAGGTGCATCTGGTGGGCAACGGGCAGACCAGGCTGGCAGCTCGCCATCCCAGTCACCATCCCAGTCACCCGAGCAGCGGCCTGGCCCATCCAAGCCGGGCTGTCCCAGGAAATGGACGCTGAAGGGGACCCCAGTCACAGGGCAGGAATCACAGGAGTCCGCCTCCTCCTGCTGTACCGCCTGGGGAACCACCTAGACGTAGTCATAGGGCCCGTAAGGCCAAAAAATTAGACACTGAGTAAGTTGGCACGGGTGCAGGGCACAGACTAGTTATAAGGGCTAGGGCATGTGTATGGACAGTTTGTAATTAAAGTCACTTTTACACATACGGAAGCTGCCTTTGGTGCTCTAGCCGATGCGTGCGGGGTTGTGGTGTGAGGTGAGCCCCAGTGTGTGTGTGAGGGGTAATAGGACATCGAGCCCCCTCCCTCTCTCCCCGGGTTGCCCTCCCCATCCCGCCCCCGGGCAGACGACGGGTCCATGCGACGCAGTATCCAGGCCGCATGCAGGGGCCTCCCAGGTGGAGGGTGTTACTGTGGCCATGGGTCAGACATTGTAGAATGATGCCGAGCCCGGAGGTCATCGCAGAGTGGGCAGTCATCATCCTCCATGCCCTGCGAGAGACCTGTTTCCACAGGCGACCGTGTGAGCCCTGCCCGTTGTGCCACGGGTGGATGTGTAATGGAGGGGTGGTGTGCATGCAGGTGGGCGGGGTGAGGGTGGTTGGTGGTGGGCGGGGTAAGGGTGGTTGGTGATTGGCGGGGTGGGTGTGGTCGGTGGTGGGGTGGTGCCTTACTGTGTTGTCTGTGTCCATGCTCAGCGAATCCCCCCCCCTAGTCTGTGAACCGTGCGGCTATCAACTCCTCCCGTGCCCGCTGGCCCAGCCAGTATTGGTGGGCAGCCTCCCATCCTGTCCGGGCTGTATGTCCCGTACATTACCGCCCCCCCCCACCCCCTCCACATCCTCCTCCTCTGGGAGGCCTGCCCTTCATCATGTTTTTTCCCCGCCGCCGCTCCGCCCTCCCCCTCCTCTGCCTGTAGCACATCGCCCCTTTGCTGGGCTATGTTGTACAGGATGCAGCAGACCACAACGATACGGCTGACTCTATCCAACCGGTACTGGAGGGTCCCTGCAGAGTGGTCCAGGTTCCTGAAGCGCATCTTCAGCAGCCCAAAGCACCTCTCGACCACACCCCTGGTTGCTGCATGGGCATCGTTGTAGCGGTTCTCCGCGTCAGTCTGTGGCCTCCATATAGGCGTCATCAGCCACAACCGCAATGGGTTACCCCTGTCGCCCAGCAACCAGCCCTGCAGCCGGAGGGGTGTCCCTCGAGCATGGCGGGGATGAACGATTGTGCTAATATGAACGAGTCATGCACACTGCCCGGGTACCGGGCGCAGACGTGCAGGATCTTCATGCGGTGGTCACAGACCACCTGAATGTTCATGGAGTAGGTCCCTTCCTGTTTGTGAACATGGCCCTGTTATCCGCTGGTGGCCGCATGGTGACGTGCATCCCATCGATCGCCCCCTGTACCTTGGGTATCCTGGCCATGGTGGCGAAGCCCGCATCCTGGGCATTCTGGTGGGCGCGGTCCACAGGGAACTGAATGTAGCGCTCCACAATGTCATACAGGGCATCAGTCACTGCACGGATGCACCAGTGCACCGACGCCTGGGAAATGCCGGACAGGTCCCCACTCGGCGACTGGAACGGCCCCGTGCCATAGAGGTTCAGGGCCACTGTCACGTTGATGGCCACTGGGAGAGGGTGACCACCCCCAGTCCCACACGGTGCCAGGTATGCCATCAGGTGGCAGATATGGCCGACGGTTTCCCGGTTCATCCTGAGTCTCCTCCTGCATGCTCGGTCCGTGAGGTCCTGGTCCGTCGTGCGATGCTGGTACACACGGGGCCTCGTCGGGCGCCTCCGTTGCTGTGGCACCAGCACCTCCCCCTCCTCCTCCTTGTCCTGTCGGGCGGCCGGCTCTCCAGCCTGGGCGACTGCAACCTGCCCCTCTGCGGCAGCCTCCGCCACCTCCCTGGCATGTCCCTGCCCCTGCTCCCACAGGGCTACATGCAGGACAGCGGCCCCCGCCATGGCGGCCAACATCGCTGGGTGATGGCCAAACATAACGGTCTGCAGGGGGTGGGAGTAGACAACGTATCATTGCCCATACCCACCTCCGCAGCCAGGTGTCATGGGCTACATGGTCGCCACTGTTGCCAGCTGGCACCTAACCAGGCAAACAACCCCCTACCCTAATCCCGGCACTCCCCACCACACCCCCACACCCCCTCCCCAGCACTCCCCAGCCCAGCATTCCACCCGATCCCCTCCCCGGCATTCCCCAGCCCGGCACCCCCGATCCCCTCCCCAGCACTCCCCAGCGGCACCCCCGATCCCCTCCCCGGAACTCCCCAGCGGCACCCCCGGCTCTCCCCGATTTCCCCCCCCCCCCCCACCCACCTGGCACCGACCCCGACACCACCACGTACCCCTGGACCTGGGGGGCATCCGCCACCGACAACTGCACCCCAACCCCCCCCCCCCCCCAGCCATGACCGTGCCATCTCTTCTGTGGCAGCCCCCCCATGTTGACCTCTACCTACTCCTTAATCGGCGTTAAAAAGGTACTTTGATTTACGCCGGTGTGACCTGCAGTCACATCAGCGGGCTGGAGATTTGCAGCAAGCCCAGGGACCAGCACGCCGTGCCGATTCTCGCGATTCTGCGAGGCGCATGACGCAATTCCCGTCGGCGGGTTTTTCTCGCGGGTTGGAGTATCGGAGTGCCGGCGTTGGAGCGGCGGGGCGGGATTCGCACGCCCCTTCGGCAATTCTCCGTCCCGGCGCGGCATCGGAGAATCCAGGCCCTCTCTTCTGACAGCAAAGAAAAAACCTCAGCAGCTCTTTCAACTAATTCTCTGTGGGAAAAGTAGGGCTAAGACTGTTTTGAACGTTTTAAACTCTAAGTAATTTTCTCAAATGGAATGAAGTAGAATTCAACCTCTTCTTCATTAAATGTGGGCCTTAGCCACACGTGTTTCAGAAAATCAAAACTTGCTCTGAATCCAAATCAGAATCAGCCTGGTATTTCCAATTTCAGTTTTGCCCTTGCCAACTCAAATTTCCTGACCACTCTTGCTCTCATTTCGCTCTCCCCTTCACTTCCTCTTTGGAATTCTAATTCCAGTTTTCCCATGGCAAGTCCTGTAGCACAAGGACTATATCTGGTGGCAGGCGGACAAGAGCACTATTATGATCGATACTATTGTCCACCCAGAAAGACCTGAACGTCCAAAACCATGGCTGAACAATGAGATAATGGGTGAGTTTTCCACAGAATGAATTTGTTTTTGCCCAGTCCTCATTGTTGAGGTTCAAACTCTGAGACATTTTTCTTTATTCTTTCATGGGATGTAGCCACTGCTGGCAAGGCCAAAGTTTGCTAGCCACCCATAATTGCCTTTCAGCTGAGTGACTTGTCAGACCATTTAAGAGAACATAGAACATACAGTGCAGAAGGAGGCCATTTGGCCCATCAAGTCTGCACCGACCCACTTAAGCCCTCACTTTCACCCTATCCCCGTAACCCAATAATCCCTCCTAACCTTTTTGGACACTAAGGGCAATTTAGCATGGCCAATCCACCTAACCTGCATGTCTTTGGACTGTGGGAGGAAACTGGAGCACACGGAGGAAACCCACGCAGACACGGGAAGAACATGCAGACTCCACACAGACAGTGACCCAGCGGGGAATCGAACCTGGGACCCTGGTGTTGTGAAGCCACAGTGCTATTCACTTGTGCTACCATGCTGCCCAGGTAAGAACAGGTAAGAATCAGCCACATTGTGGGTCTGGAGTTACATGTGGACTACCACAGAATCCTTCCCTAAGGACATTAGTGAACCAGATGGGTTTTCACAGCAATCGGTGACAGTTATCACAGTCACCATTACTGACCTTGGGCGGGATTCTCCCCTACCCGGCGGGGGGTCCTGGCGTGATGGAGTGGCGGGAACCACTCCGGCGTCGGGCCGCCCCAAAAGGTGCGGAAGTCTCCGCACCCTTAGGGGCCAAGCCCTCACCTTGAGGGGCTAGGCCCGTGCCGGAGTGGTTGGCGCTCCGCTGGCTGGCATGGGCGGCCTTTGGCGCCACGCCAGCCGGGGCCGAAAGGTCTTCGCCGATCGGCGGAGGTCCATGCATGCGCGGGAGCGGCAGCGGCAGCTGATGTCATCCCCGCGCATGCGCAGGGGAGGGGGTCTCTTCCGCCTCTGTCATGGTGAAGACCATGGCGAAGGCGAAAGGAAAGGAGTGCCCCCATGGCACAGGCCCGCCCGCTGATCGGTGGGCCCCGATCGCGGGCCAGGCCACCGTGGGGGCATCCCCCGGGGCCAGAGCTCCCCGCGCCCCCCCCCCACAGGACCCCGGAGCCCGCCCGTGCTGCCTGCTCTAGCCAGTAAGGTAGGTGGTTTAATCCACGCCGGCGGGAGAGGGTTGACAGCAGCGGGACTTCGTCCCATCGCGGGGCGGAGAAATCCGGGGGGAAGGGTCGGCCGACCGGCGCGGCGCAATTCCCGCCCCTGCCGAATCTCTGGTGGCGGAGAATTTGGGACACAGCGGGGATGGGATTCACGTCACCCCTGCCGATTCTCCGACCCGGCGGGTGGTCGGAGAATCCCGCCCCTTAGCTTTATATTCCAGATTTTATTCATTGAATTCAAATTCCGCAAGCTGCTGTGATGGGATTCACAGGGCATTCACCTCGGCCTTACATTACAGGTTAAGTGACAGTACCACCGCATTACCATTTCCCCACCATTGAGTTTGGACTTCTGCTTTTGAAAAATCCACAAAAATAGGAAACGCAAATTCCTCTGGCAGTTTTCATCTTGGTACGTTTACTCAAGGGGGGAGCACTCTACACATATGCATTCAAGTAGGAACTTTCTGGAAACTTGAGGTAGTCTGTCGAGAAATTGCAGAAGTTACCTGGCCCTTAGCAGATATTGTAACAGTTTTATTTGTGTCCTAACAGAAAAAAGGTTCCAGAAAATATATATAATGAATGCAGTCCACGTTTAAAGATATGGGGTGAAATTCTCCGTTATTGGCTCAAAGTCTGCCGATCGGCGCCAAAAACGGCGCAAATCTGACTTTCATCACACCGCCCAAAACGTCTCAAAGTCTCCGGCCCGGAATGGGCTAGCAGCGACGTGACGGGATCCGCGCTTGCTCACGTGCTTCACGCCGCACGGCGTGACGGCTCATCAGGACGCGCTGCTCCCCCCCACCCGACCGGAACACCCAACCTGAACACCCGACCGGATGGCCGGCCGCCGCTCAGCCCCGAGGTTCCAGTCACGGGATGTGGAGACGCTCCTGGACGCAGTGGAGCAGAGGAGGGAGGCCCTGTATCCCAGACACGGCCGCAGAGTCGTCCAGCGCCACAGCCGGCGTCTGTGGAGGGAGGTGGCAGAGCCCGTCACCGCTGTGGCCCTGACACCACGGACAGGCACCCAGTGCCACAAGAAGGTGAACGACCTCCTCAGAGCAGCCAGGGTGAGCCTCCTCCCCCTGCCCGATATGCATATCCCCCGCCACCATATCCCCCCTCCCTCATATCCCCCTATCCCCATTCCCCCATATCCCCCCTCCCCATATCCCCCCTCCCCATATCCCCCTCCCCCATATCCACCATATCCCCCCTCCCCCATATCCCCCTCCCCATATCCCCCCTCCCCATATCCCCCCTCCCCCATATCACCCATATCCCCCCTCCCCCGTATCCCCCATATCCCCCCTCCCCCATATCCCTCCTCCCCCATATCCCGCCCTCCCCCATATCCCCCCTCCCCCATATTCCCCCTCCCCATATCCCCCTCCCCCAGATCCCCCATATCCCCCCTCCCCCAAATCCGCCTTATCCCATTTCCCCAAGTGAATCCAGCCCTAACCTTAACCTCTGCAATACACGCGCAACCGATGGCGTGCATTCATATACCTGTCTAACACTGTTGCCTTTTACCCCTGCCACCACCACCACCTGCCCCCCCCCCCCCCCCCCCCCACAGGAGAAACGCGCACACAACAGCAGGGAGCATGTGAGGACTGGAGGAGGCCCCGCTGATGAGAGGTCACTGACCGAACACGAGGAAAGGGCCCTGGAACTGGCTGGCGGACCTGAGGACCGGGAGGTTGCTGATGCAGAGGTCGGGGGCGTTCTAGCAAGTGAGCCACCGATAGCCCTTCCCCATATCCCCCCTCCACTATATCCCCCTCCCCCATATCACCTGATCACTGCCTGAAGTCTAACCATGCATGCTTCGTTGTGTATCGCAGGAGCAAACGTCGAGGCACCCATCCCCGCAGATGCAGACCGCCCGCAGGATGCCCCTCGGAGGCCTCAGGAGACGGCGAGACCTGGACCCTCCGGCATGCGACGCCCGCAGGATGCCCCTCGGTCGCCACGGGAGACGGAGAGACCCGGACCCTCCAGCATGCGACGCCCGCAGGATGCCCCTCGGTCGCCACGGGAGACGGAGAGGCCCGGACCCTCCGGCATGCGACGCCCGCAGGATGCCCTTCGGAGGCCACGGGAGACGGAGAGACCCGGACCCTCCGGCATGCGACGCCCGCAGGATGCCCCTTGGAGACCACTGGAGACGGAGAGACCTGGAGCAACAGGGAGACGACGCCCCCGTCTCGTGCGGGTGCGACGACGCAGGCGTGTGCCACCCAGCGACGAGAGGGGCAGTCACAGGTCCCCGTCACAGCCGAGCCAGAACACCACTCCCCAGGACACCACTCCCCAGGACACCACTACCCAGGACACCCCTACCCAGGACAGCACTACCCAGGAAGACGAAATACCGGACAGTGACACAGAGTGGACGGGTGGAGACGAACCCCCACCCCAAAGTGCCATGGACTCAGAGTGGGACGAAGAGCACGACACAACGCCACTTCTGTCACCAACACCCTCCACCATTGCAGAAACACTCACCTCGGTTGGGCACTTTAGTGATGAGGCGTCTGGTACACTCACTGGTGCGCACAACACAGCCGTCCCGGTACAGCAGGTGGAGGTAGGAGCAGCAGAGGGGCCGGGCGGTTGGAGGGCAGCCCAGCCCAAGCGAACATCTGCCGCCCAGATGGATCCCGGGTTCCTGGAGTTACCACACCCACCCATAGATCCGATGCAACTACCCCGACCCCTCCCATCCTCCTCCCCGGCACGGACCCCATCCTCCTCCCCGGCACGCACCCCCCCCCATCCACCCTCCCCGGCACGGACCCCCCCATCCTCCACCCCGGCACGGACCCCATCCTCCTCCCCGGCAGGGACCTCCCCATCCCCCCTCCCCGGCACGGACCCCTCCATCCCCCCTCCCCGGCACGGACCCCCCCATCCTCCTCCCCAGCACGGACCCCATCCTCCTCCCCGGCACAGACCCCCCCATTCCCCCCTCCCCGGCACGGACCCCATCCTCCTCCCCGGCACGGACCCCGTCCCCCCATCCCCCTCCCCGGCACAGACCCCCCCATCCTCCCTCCCCAGCACGGACCCCCCCATCCTCCTCCCCGGCACGGACCCCATCCTCCTCCCGGCACGGTCCCCCCCATCCCACCTCCCCGCACGGACCCCCACCCATCCCCCCTCCCTTGGCACGGACCCCCCCATTCTCCTCCCCGCCACGGACCCCAGTGCCGTCCCCGGCACTCAACCCCCCTCCCGGCACTCCCCCGGAGCCCAGCCCACTCTAACCAACCCCCCCCCCCCCCGCCGCACACACACACACACACACAAAACCCTAGACACACCTCTCCCCCACACATTCAGACTGCGGCCACGCCATCGCCTGTCCAGCGGCCAACCCCCCAGGCCGTCACCCACCTCCACGCTGGTCGGCGTGAACCTTGAGCACTGGTTGACGCCGATTAAAAGGAGGTTTGATTTACGCTGACGTGACCCGTCATCACGTCGACGGGACTTCGGTTGCCTTGCGCCCACCCGTGCCATTCTCCGACGTCTGCGGTGCCATTGACGCCCCGCCGACTTTTCTCCCTTCCGAGACTTTGGCGGGGGCGGAGGGGCTGAGGGGCTGAATTCACGGCGGCCAACGGCCATTCTCCGACCCGCTGGGGGTTCGGAGAATCTCGCCCATGAATATGGCATGTCTTCAATGGGCATGACACACATCCGCCACACAGAAAAAAGATGGAATCTTGATTACCTGTTTTTACGTTGATTCCAGAGTAAAGCAAGAAGAATATGAACACGTGTTGCACATATTCATCTACCATCCACACATTAATCTTAGAATTGCTATGGCACAATTTGTCTGTTACAGCCCTTTTTCAAGCCTGAAGCCTCAACCTCTCATCATTCTTGTTGGATGAGGCATAGCTACAAAGGAATGTTTTCGGGTGTTGGGGTTTGGCTTCAAGAAAGCTTGCTTTCAGGACTCGAATACTTCTATTCCCTGTTCCCTTATTTTAAAATTCCCAGTTATGTTTTGTCTAGCAGTTGAGGATTTTCAGCACCATCTGTTTGTCGTGATTTGGGAACTTTAATACCCACAGACCCTTTGGTGAGCTGTAAGTTTCACGGTGGTTCAAGTTCAATTCTGGGATCCTGGAAGAAATGGAATTTCACAGGCTGCTGAAAAGGAATGCTTATACTATGCAAATTTCTGTTACTGTATAATTACCCCGTCTGCAAATCTCTTAACTCTTTGATTGCTGTTTCCACAACCAATGGGTTAAATAGTTCAAGTTCTGGTCCGTTGATAATTCTTATTTCTAGGGTGATTATGGGTGGTAAACTAGATTTGAATCTGCGTATGTTGTCCCAATTTGTCTCCCACACATTGTCTTCAGTCGGTTCTGAAGCTGACCTGTTGGGTTCAGTGAGATTTGAAACTTGAACTTGCTCATTTGATCTTTTACTGGGAAATTGTACGTTGACTGTTCTTGTATTTCCATTTTGGTGTTCACAAGTGCGATTCAGTTTAGGGGCCCCTGTGTCATTTCGACTGGATGCGGCATCTCCCTCATTTTCTGTCTACCTGCTTGGGAAGTCTCTTGGTTCCTATTTGGATTCCAGAGGAAGTTTTATTACTCTGGCCCTATTTTAGCCCCTTTAAATTCTACAGGCTTTATTCTGGCCGTTGTAAATTTTGCAGAATCTAGCCTGGCTCCTTTAAATTGTATCGGTTTTCATTTAGCCTCCTTAGTTTTCACTGGCTCTATTGCCCCCAGTAGGATTTTAGCGATTTCCTCAGCCTTCTGCAGCTGAGCAGAAGCTTTGCTTGTTTCCCCCAGCTTCCCAGCCTCCATGTACTGCTCAGCACCCTCTGTACACTCCACTACACGTCTGGCTAACGCATTGCTCAGTATTGGGTCAATCCCCCACATTGAGCAACCCCAACCATCACTACCCAAGTGACCAACTTACCCACTGAAACAAGAAAAATACTGGAATCTGAAATATGAACTGAGGACATCAGAAAATAATTAGCAGGTCTGCCAGCAGCTTAGGAGAGAAACCAGGCGCGGGATTCTCCCCTACCCTGCGGGGCGGGGGGTCCCGGGGCGATGGAGTGGCAGGAACCACTCCGGCATCGGGCCGCCCCAAAGGTGCGGAAGTCTCCGCACCTCCGCCAGATCGCCCCCCCCCCCCAGGACCCCGGAGCCCGCTCGCGTCGCCTGCTCCCGCCGGTAAGGTAGGTGGTTTAATCCATGCCGGCGGGTGAGGGTTGACAGGGCGGGACTGCGACCAATCGAGGGCTGGAGAATCGCCGGGGGTGGGCCCGCCGACCGGCGCCGCGCGATTCCCGCCCCCGCCGAATCTCTGGTGGCGAAGAATTCAGGACACGGCAGGGGCGGGATTCACGATACATGTCTGTATATCATGACAAGTGGCATCTCTGAAACCTTCAATACAAGTACTATTTGAAGACTCTGAGGACAGTTATCTCTTTTCTCAGGGCCTGTAATAAAACGGAGTAATTTCCATTTGTGCATAAATCTCTAGTAGGTATCCTGGTCATACCCAGTTACATCTGAGCTCAACTTCACTACCCACATGGCTACAGACACTGGCTTGGCTGCAGCACCCCCTGTTGGATTACCCTGGTATTTCCAGTAATTCTCCTTTTTGCGTCCAGGGGTGCGATCTACCGGCCTTGCACGTCGGGCCCGAAAACGAGTGGGCCATTAAATCACGGGTGAGGCTGAAACCAGGAACCATGACAGGTGCCGATTGGTTTCTGATCTAACCGGCCCACTCCCATTGGCGAGATCTGGATCTCGCCGTGGCATGGTGAGAAAGCAATAATCACTAATTAAGTCCAATCTCCATACCATTAATGGGATGGACCCCTGTTGAACGGTCACCCGTGATCTAACCGCCTCCTCAATGAGCGGTCACACGGGCACCGTTTAGTACAGCTGCTTAAAAACATGAAGCCAGCAGAATGACTGATGTGGGTATCCAAGGAGGTGAGTGGCCACCTTCGAAATCGGGCAGTCAGCACGGGGGCAATAGGGTCGCTGCCCCTTTTGCGGAGGAGGGGAGGAGCTTCCGGGGGGCGAGCTCGGTCGGGGGGAATGTCAGGGCGAGCACGGCAGGGAATGTGAGGGTGGCGCTGGGCTGGGTGGCCTGGTGCTCCAGGGTTGAAGCCATAGCCGATTGTGAGTCTCTCACCATCTCCAATTCCTTACAGATATCACATTATGGATAATATTGTGGACCCCGCAAAAGCTGCCCTCGCAGGCTTACCCAGCCCTGGCAGGCTAGGTAAGCAGACACCAGAGAAGGCAGCGGAAGCAGGTCGACAGAAGCCCGAGACAGCGGCCCATGTGCCAGACCCCGCCCCACACCCTGAGGACTCGGCCACCCATCAACCAGGGAGGGACCCAGAGGCGGAGACCAGCGTCGCTGATCTTTCGAACTGATGTCAGACAGCATGTGGTGCTGCAGGAGGCTCCGCCACAAAACGGAGATGGTGCGGCAACTGTGCCATGTCCTCGTGGACTTGGCACCACGTGGAGGAGGAGGATACCCGCTCCTGATGGCCATCAAGATTACCGCAGTCCTGAACCTCTCTGCCTCATTCCAGGGCTCGAGTGGAGACGTATGCTGCATATTCCAACCAACAGCCCACAAATACATCCGTGAAGTCACAAATGCCCTGTTTTCCCAGGCAGCTGACTACATAAACTTTGACCTGGGCTAAGCCCAACAAGATGCCTTGGCAGCAGGATTCTCCACCATCACCGGGATGCCCCAGGTTTAGGGGGTAATAGATGACACGCATGTCGCCTTGCGCGCACCGGAGGAGCACCTTTCATTAACAGGAAAGGGTATCACTACCTGAACGTCCAACTTATGTGTGACGACCACATGAAGATCACGCACATGTGTGCACGTTTCCCCGGGTGTGTACACAACAGCTACATCCTGGGGCAGTTAGACATCCCCAGCATCTTCGAGGGACACCCCAGGATGACTGGTCGGCTCTTGGGGAATAAGGGGTATCGCTAAGGACCCGGCAATGAAGCCAGTACAAAGGCTGGTGACCGATGCGGAAACCCGATACAATGAGACCCATGTGGCCAACCGGGTTGTCATTGAACGGTGCATCGGACGGCTTAAGATGCAGTTCCAATGCCTCGACCGCTCTGCTGATGCACTGCTGTACACCCACTGGAGGGTCGCCCGCTTTGTGGTGCCCTGGCAGAACAGATCTGTGAGAGGGAAAGTTCATCATGCTGGCATGATCAACTCATGTGTGACAACTCATCTGGGTGGGGGCCATCTCTGCAGCATGCGGGGTGACAACCCTGAGGTCCAGCAAACTGCTGCCCATCTGGACCTTTTCCTGCTGATTGTGCACCAACCTCTCCTGCGAGGACACAGAGAGGGGGGCATCATGAGCTGAATGCTTCATGCATTCCGGGGAGGGGGCATGGGGGGGGGAGGGGGGGGGCCGTGGTGGGGGGGGGGGGGGGCATGGCAGGGACCACTGCCAGGCATGCATGGGGCATGCTGGGGCACGGGCGTGGAATTGTACTGGGGGGGCGGTGCCAGGCGCAGAGTTGCCGGGGTCTAAGGAGGGCAGGCAGAACCGGTGCCAGGGGGCCGTTGTCACTCACCCATGTGGCCGGTGGAGGTCGTTGATCTTCTTGCGGCGCTGGTTACACTCCCCAGGCTAATGTTTGCTGTCACTGCCTCCCAGGTGGCACTGGCTGACCCTCCGATCTCCTCGGGGGAACAGCATATCCCACCTGGACTCGACCGCATCCAGAGCTTGACCAGGTCGGTATCCCTGAATCGCAGAGCTGGGCTGCGCGGTGGCATGGCTGCATGTGTCTGGGGTTTGTTCTGCGGGATCGGTTTATATGCTGCTTCCCCTCGTTACCGGGGATCTGCCAGGAACGGTCCCGTCGAATCAGCTATCAGAACAGTCATTTGCGGCGTAAAGCCCGTGAGGCATCATTAAGTGCCACCAGACACTGGTGACAGCCTCGCTGGGTCAGTCATAGTCAAACACCCGGCGGATCCCGCTCGCTACCACACTTAGAACAAATTTGCGCCCCAGGTTTCCAACACTGAAAACACAGAGGGTGGGTTCCTGCTGGTTTACCGTACACGTTCTTCCTTTATAAAGGTGGAGACTGATCTTGTTTTCCTTCACTTCTCTCATCTGGAGCCAGTTTCTGTTTCATCCACATCCACCCTATAATCTCCCTGGAGTGTAGGAATTATTAAACTGTAGTTTGAGTTAGAAGATTGTGGGCTAAGTCAAAGTGATCTGCAATGCTGGTTGTTTCCCTACCTTTTGAAACCACATGGCCTTTAGGTTTGTTTTTGGAACTTTTGTAACAGGATTATTTCTATTAGCCCTTCGTACATCCGGTCAATTTTGAGCTTTCTTCCCCTTTGATCAAATGCAAGCTGTTTAATTCTTACAAATTCAAGGGAGATTTGAGTGGGTTTCTTGCGAGAATTTGTAAATATCCGGTGGAATCCTTCAGGCGCTAACTCACAAACACTCAGGATACTATTTTTTGCTCGATCATAGCCCGAGGAGCTGTCTTCAGGCAACAGAGACTATACTTTGTGGACTTCCCTGCTAGCTGGCTTTGCATTAGGAGGGTCCAAATCTCTACCAACCTCTTTAACTGATCTGCCAGCTTCTGAAAGGATGTGAAGAAGGTTTCAATATCTTCTTCAAATTTTGGAACTAACTAGGATTACTTTAAGAAATCAAAGCTTGTCTCTGACCTGGGGTTATTGAAATCACGAGTGGTTTCCCCATCACAGAAAGATGTTCTCTTAGCCAACCCAATTTTCCTTTTTTCACTGACCTTTGTGCTTGTAGTGCCTTTTCAAACATTTTCCTTTGAAATTCTCTCTCTCTCTGTTTTCTGGAATTCTCCGGATCGCTCTCTTTTGGAAATCTCTCTTTCCTTCCCTTCTGCCTTTTCCATCCCTCTTTTTCCTTTCTCTCCTGCCTTTCCCGTTCCGCTCATCGCGTTTGAAACTGTACCTTTTAGCCTCCAATCTTTCAGCCAAATTTTGGCTAAGGTAACTTGGTCTGTTTCAGGATCGCTCTCTTCTGCCTGTTCCAATTCTGGAGTAAGGCCAAAATGCTCAGCAGGAATCTTGAGCACCTTTGGTCTTTGTGCCCATTTTGTCCGACCTGCTTTCAGTTGTGCAATTGGTTAGACTGCTAATGTTTGCCCAGTGAAATCCTCCTGTTCTTCAAATGATTTCACACCAGGCCTAGGCATTCTTCTTTCTAGTGCAAATACACAGCCTGCTGTTATATTCCATTGGTTTAGTGAAACAATTTTAGCTATTGAGCTTTCCTTTATTTTTTGCAATTGCTGCTTTTAACATCAGGTTTGGCTCATTTTAGTCCAATTGGTTCATCCCAGATGCAACACCCAGTTCTGTGTGGGCAGGGTCCAGGGAGAACACAAACCATTGTATCCCTTCCCTTAAATTACATAACCAGTATGTTTTTCAAATGTTCCCCCCTGAGTCCGCTGATTCAATGCTTGGAGCCTCATTACTCACAGACAGACGAATTCCCCTCCAAGTCACCTGGGAGGCCTTTAGCTGATTCGTCTGCCTGCCGTCAGCTGGCAGGTTCGAAGGTCCCAGCACCAGTCCAGCACATTTGTATCACTCCCTTCCAGCCCTGCTGTCCTCACCAGACCGTGCAGGATGTCAGCAAGTCTGAGGAAAAAGACGAACCGTCTCAAGACAAAGTCTATTCCTCAATTCAGTCACTGAGCCCATGCCCCTCTTGGACCACTACCCACTGCAACTGGAGCCTTCTTCATGAACCCCTTTCCTGTAAAAAATCTGGTATCCCTTTGACACCCTTGTCTATGAGCTTTTCCTGCAGCTTTGTCAGGATCCAGCTTCCCTCCCCTCGATCTTCCCTTGTTCATCTTCTTCATCCACCTCCTTGCCCCTCTGCCTGCCATCATGAGCCCTTGTCCATCCCCCACTCTTGCCTCCATGCATAGCCCTCCTTCCACATTGCCCTCCCCTTTGTCTTCATCAGGCCACACCATCTACAAGAGGCACTGCAGGAACTCATCACGGTTCTTTAGACAGCACCTTCCAAACCCACGACCACTATCATCTAGAAGGACAAGAGCAGCAGATAATAATAATCTTTATTACTGTGTTACTGTGAAAAGCACCAGGTCACCACATTCCGGCGCCTGTTTAGGTACACTGAGGGAGAATTCCAAAAGTCCAATTCACTCAACAGCACGTCTTTCGGGACTTGTGGGAGGAAACCGGAGCACCTGGAGGAAACCCGTGCCGACACGAGAAGAACGTGCAGACTCTGCACAGTGACCCAAGCCGGGTATCGAACCCGGGTCCCTGGCCCTGTGAAGCAACAGTGATAACCACTGTGCTACGGTGCCGCCCATTCCCAGAAACCTGGGAACCCCACCATCTGTAAGTTCTCCTCCAAGTCACCCACCACCCTGACTTGGAAATATATTGCCGTTCCTTCACTGTCGCTGGGGCAACATCCTGGAACTCTCTCCCTAATAGCACAGTGGGTCTACCTGCACCTCAAGGACTGCAGCGATTCAAGAAGGCAACTTGCCACCACCTTCTGAAGGGCAACTAGGGATAGGCAATAAATGCTGGCCTAACCAGCAACGCCCACATCCCGCAAAAATGAATTTTAAAAAAACAACTACCCCCCCCGACACCTCACGTTGCACTCCCACCCCAGGTCGAACTTCAGACTTTTGTTGCGATGGTTGCATGAGTCCAGCAGCACAGTACTGTCCAGATAGCCAATGGTGTGGCACAAGGGGGAAGGAGACCTCTGTACTCTCCAAATCCAGGTACAGTACAGTGTTGTCCACGAAGACCGCCTCAGCATAGAGATTGAGGACAGGAACCATTCTGCCAGGGCAGAGTGGTGAACAGCGCATCAGCAGCAGCACAGCACAATGGTAGAGAGTTGTTGCACTCCCCTTAAAGTCTCTTGCGAACTGAGGGCCACCTTGTGTCCGCCACTCTTTCGCAATCGGGGTTTAGATTGACGTAATTTCATATGATGGAAGATTGGAAAAGCCTGATGGGATACCAGCGATCAGCTGTTTAATGAGCATTCATGAGATGCAAATGAATGCAAATGGCGTTGGTGGGAAGACTGACCCACCACTAATAGCCATTGGGAGAATTGCAACATGAATTTACACCAGCGGTTTTCCGACTTTTTGGCTCCGGTTAGATTCTCAACTCTTGCCCGCCACCAATTCCGCCAAGGGCAAGATGAGGGAATTCCGCCATGGTCATCATTACAGAGGCCAGATTCTTTAGCCCAGATTTATTTAATTAATTAAATTTACGTTCCCTCAGCTGCTGTGGTGGGATTTGAACTTAGTCTGGATATCATGGGGTGCTGTAGTCCTTGCCACACTAGCTAAAAAGTCAAGGGAGTGGAGCCCGCCCACGATCCTACTGGCTGCTCTGAGGTCAGTTAGCGCTGGGAGCAGCATTAAGCGGTTGGAGGCTGGACTTTCGTCCTCTCGGGAAGAAATCCTGCCTTCGAGAGTTGTCAGATAACTGGATGACCAACACCTTTGTAGTGCCTGCCATACCACCAGGATTGTTGGCTGCTGCACGGATTACAGCCAGTCCAGTCACACCCAAGGATCCCAGGCTCAGGTAAGTCTCACTTGGGCCTGGTTGGCCGGCACTGGTGAGGGGTTTGAGGGCTGTGTTTGAGAAGGTGGGGGCTGGGTGCGGAGGTTTGGGAATATGGCCTAGTGGTGGGGGGGTACATCCAATGGAGCAATCGGTGGCTGCAAATGAGGGCCTCCCCTTGCCTGACACCAGCTCATGCAGCTTAAGCTCCCCCACCCCTAGTCTAATTGTAGTTGGGGGTAGAGGCAAGTGGTGGTGGGAGGCACGGTGCCCATTATATGCCAATTCTCTTCAAACCTGCTGGTGGAGGAAGTATATAATCCAGCACCATGCCTCCAGCGCATCAGTTCAGGCCTCTAGATTGCTAATACAGTAACATTATTAAAATGCTATATAATGTATGTTGGAGAATCTACTATTACTGTTGCATAATTCCGGAGTTACACCATTTCAATATCAGTGGGTTTGTAAAGTTACATCAATACATACATATAAGTTATTGCACCATAATACAAGAATGATTATTTTACAATAAATTATGAGCGGATATCTCCAGTATTACTGCTACTTTTTTCATACAGCATGTGTTCTTGGTTTACCATTGAGTTTTTCAGGTTTTGGATTCATTTAAGAGCCTATAAAATTTGGGTATTCAAGAAACAAGAGCTCCCCAAGAATGATTCCAATTCTGTAAACAGACACTTGAACTCTCCAAGACCACCATGAACACTGAGTATTCTCGTACTATTTTGCTCATGAAAATGCCTGCATGTTCATCAATGGGCTGCCCAATAATTGACCCAGACTGCTGGCCCAACCACCCACCCACCATTACTGGCAACTAAAAACGCACGGCAAAGATACATAAACACACACACACCCGAAGAAGTGAGGAAAAGTTATTCCTCCGCTGAACTATCCCAACCTTAACAGCTAGCCTTGTTTTGAATAATTGCATGTTCTGCAGCACCAAATCACTGTGATCTGTTCCTGGAAGTGTAATTGGGCAATAATTCTGCCGGTATAATTATTCTTTTATTGACTCCGCCAACAATCACAAGGTCAGTTCATTTTAGTTTTCTTGGGCAGGACAGAAGAATGAGTCCCACCAGTAATTGATGCCCTGTACTTGGGAGGGCTGAACATTCCAGTTACTGGTGCGATTGGTTGCCCTGCAGGAGTTTTGTAAAGGGTGAAAGGGTACCAGGTCTACAACAGAATAGGAAAACTTTTCCTCTCAGCACAATGAAAATTTAAAATGTGTTTTTGGGAGGCCAATTTTTTCCATGGTTCACTGCTGCTTTCCACTCAGGCTAGTTAAAATTTTGTCTGTTACACATGACAACACCATGAACTGAACTGACTGTAAAGAAGGATCCTATTGGCTATGGATTAGTGGCCTTGCCACCTACTCACGGAAGGAGATGAAAATCAAAACCAGTCACTTAAGAACATAAGAACTAGGAGCAGGAGTAGGCCATCTGGCCCCTCGAGCCTGCTCCGCCATTCAATGAGATCATAGCTGGTCTTTTGTGGACTCAGCTCCACTTTCCTGCCCAACCATCATAAGCCTTTATTCACTTCCAATGGGTGGTGAGGTGGGGGGGGTGGGGGGGGGGGGCATAGTTAGTGACTTGAAGAGGGAACTGGGTAAAGTTAAAATCACCACAGGAGTGTATAAAATTGTTAAAATCTGATTTAAACAATTATAGATTTTTAAAAGTTGCAGACAACAAACGTCACTTCAAAGATCTGTTACAAAGGTTTTTAATTTGTTTTAAAATTTAGAGTACTCAATTATATTTTTTCCAATTAAGGGGCAATTTAGCATGGCCAATCCACCTACCCTGCACATCTTTGGGTTGTGGGGGTGAGACCCACACAGATACAGGGAGAATGTGCAAACACCACATGGACAGTGACCCGGGGCCGGGATCAAACCCGGGTCCCCAGCGCTGTGAGGCAGCAGTGCTAACCACTGCGACACCGTGCCGCCACCCTCGAGCTACTACAAAGGGGACAGAAGTTTGTTCTAAGCACTTATTATTAATATCCGGTAGATAAAAAAGGACTTTGGATCTCATCAAAACTTACAGACAAACGTTTGCTTCAAATGACTAACCATATAAAGTTTTGAATTTAAATATTTGAAGTGTCTTTATCACTAACCAGTTTTATGGGTGAGGGATGACCTTGTGGTTCACACCGCACAGGATTTGGGATAATGGTTTGTAAGATAACAGGTGATTAATTATATTCCTGGGGCATTTACTTACCACCAGGTAGTATAAGTCTCGACAGGTGTTTATTAATATTACACCATGTTTCCTGTCACTGTTTGATCTTGCATCTCCTGGAGTTTACCTCCTGACTGGAGGACATGATCATCAGTGGAAACTTTATCCATTCTTTGTACAGTTGACATGAAAATCACTTTCACAGGTGTTGAACTAAAAACAGAAATTTCTAAGCATGTAATAAATCACTTTAAAAGATTGCTAACTCAATATGGGCTTAATACACAGAAATCCTCTGAAGTGTGAATAGCTGACCTGCTATGATATGAAACACTTGTCTGGTAGACACTCTGCTGAGTACATCATCTAATGACAGACAGCGACACTTCAAGTTGTCACACCTCAGCTTTCGAAGAGAAAGGTATCATGTATAATACTAGCTTTAACTGCTGGGGATGGATTTCTCCTGATGCCTTTCTTCAGAAAATGCAATAAGTCTCCCCTTTGGCACTTTTAATATTTTTCCCTCCCTCCCACCCCCATCAAACAAAACCAGACGAATATCTAAATTGTTGAACTACTGCAATCCTAACTTGGAGGCAATTGTAACGAAGCAAAGAGATGAGAAAGTAAATACAATAGATGTATTCTTGTATTTAGCACTAGCAATAGACAGACCGAAAGAAAGCAAGTGAGACATTTTTAAAAAGGCATGAAAGTAAGCAAAGAGGATGGATGGATGGATGGAAGGACGAACAGTTGGATGGATGGACAGATGGATGTTTGGACAGGTGGACTCTCCACCTTTCTCAATTTACACCCATTCAAGTAATAATCTGCCTTTGTATTTTTGCTCCCGAAGCGGATAACTTCACATTTATCCACATTATACTGCATCTACCATGTATGTGTCCACTCACTCAGCCTGTCCAAATCCCACTGAAGCATTTCTGCATCCTCCTCACAACTCACCCTCCCACCCAACTTTGTATCATCTGCAAATTTGGAGATAATACATTTAGTTCCCTCATCCAAATCATTAATATATAATGTGAACAGTTAGGGTCCTAGCACAGATTCCTGCGTTATCCCACTTGTCACTGCCAGAAAATGACCCATTTATTCCAACTTTTTGCTTCCTGTTTGCTAAGCAGCTTTTTATCCATCTCAAGACACTACCTGTAATCCCATGCACTTTAACTTTACATATTAATATGCTATGCGAGACCTTGTCGAAAGCCTTCTGAAAGTCTAAATAAATCACACCCACCAGTTCTCCCTGGACAACTCTTCCAGTTAAATCTTCAAAAAATTCGAGTAGATTTGTCAAGCATGATTTTCCTTTCGTAAATCCATGCTGACTTTGATTGTGCCACTGCTTTCCAAATACTGTGCTATGAAATCCTTCATAATGGACTCCAGCAACTTTCCTACTGCCGACATTAGGCTCACTGGTCTATAATTCCCTGTTTTCTCTCTACCTCCCTTTTTGAAGAGGGGGTTACATTCGCTACCCTCCAATCTGTAGGATCCATTCCAATGTCAAAAGGATTTTGGAAAATGACTACCAATGGATCTACTATTTCTAGGCCATTTTCTTAAGTACTCTGGGATTAAGATTATCAGGCCCTGGAGATTTATCTAATTTCAATCCCATTACTTTCCCCAAAACCATTTCTTTACTAATGATAATTTCCTTCAGGGAGGCATGGTGGTGCAGTGTTTAGCACTGCTGTATCACAGCGCTAAGGACCCAGGTTCGATCCCTGTCCCGAGTCACTGTCCATGTGGAGTTTGCACATGCTCGCCGTGTCTAAATGGGTCTCACCTCTTTAACCCAAAGATGTGCAGGGTAGGTGGATTGGCCAAGCTAAATTGCCCCTTAATTGGAAAAAAATTATTTTTTAAAAATAGTAATAATAATTTCCTTCAGCTCGTCACTAAAACTTGCACTTCTCAGAACGTCCGGTACATTATTCATGTCTTCTTTTGTGACGACAGAAGCAAAGTACGTATTTAGTTCCTCAGCCATTTCGGTGTTTCCAGTTATGAATTCCTCTGTTTCTGACTGTAAGTTTTTATTAATCTTTAGTTTTTATTAAACTTTTTCTCTTTGCATAGCTATAGAGACTTTTACAGTCAGTTTTTATGTTCCCTGCTAGTTTACTTTCAAATTGTATTTTTCCCTTCTTAATCAATCCCTCGGTCTGCCTTTGCTGAATTTAAACTGTTCCCAATCCTCAGGTGTATTGCTTTTCAAGAACACTTCATTAGAGTCTACGAGGACATTGGGGCAGACCTAGCCAGGAGACAGGCCGAATTCAATCGAGTGAAAGCAGCTCTTCACAAGAACGACGTATGTATTGGTATGCTGTACCCAGCGAAACTCTGGGTCACATACCAAGAAAGAGAATACTTCTTCACAGCCCCCACCAAAGCAAACAAGTTTGTCGAGGAACACGGGCTGGAAAACCACCAGCAAGGGTAGAAATAATGGGCCCCTGGCAAGGGGCAACAGCACGGCAACGGCAGGGGTGGGGAGGGGGGAGGCAATGCCAGGCCCCCCAGTCCCACCCCCCCACCACGGCAAGCACACCCTGAACAAAAAGCAACCCACTACCCGAGGGACTGCTTCAGCTGGGAGACCAGGCCCCAGCACGAGGGAAAGAGAGTAGTGGAGAAGGGAGAGCAAGCGAGAGGAGTGCAGGGTAGGACGGGGGAAGAGCGAGCAGAAAAACATAGAGGTCGGGCGAGGGAGAAGCAAAACAGTAACCCCCGAGAGGGGGGCCACTGCACTAGAAGGAAAGCTAGCGCCGGAAGTCTGCAACAAAGCAGGGCCGCAGTGTGTCCCCAACATGGGGGATGGCACCAGGCAGGGTGGGAGGGGAACCACTCAACAGAGACGGGAGAGCAAACGGGGATAGGAGCAGGGGAAAGGTATACGGGAACGGGGAGAAAAAGGGGGGGGGGGGGGAGGGACCGCGGGGGGTGGGGGGGGACAGGGAAGGAGGGACAAACAAGGCTAGAAAGAGAATAACAATAGAGCTACAAAGTGCCACAACCAAAGGCTGGGAACAAGGAATTGCTGCAAGCATCCACCCAGTACGGTCTCTGGGCGAAGGAAGACTCCAGAGTGCAGGGGACTACCCGCGTGGCAGACGCACAGTGGGCGGCCATGTCAGGTCCCCCTGGACAAAGGGAAACCCCGGAGCACAGGGATCCAACCACGTGGAGAGAGCAGTGACAGCGGCCATCCTGGACGATCCCCTAAGAAAGGGAAACCCCGGAGGGCAGGGACCTGTCCACCAGGTAAATATGGTTAATCCCACAGGAGCAGGGGGACAGAAGCCCCTCACCAGGATCGTCACCTGGAATGTAATGGGACTCAACGGCCCAGTGAAAAGATCCAGAGTCTTCACCCACCTAAGAAATATGAAAGCCGACATAGTCTTCCTCCAAGAGACACACCTGAAAGAGCAGGACCGACTGCGGGTAAGAAAGGGCTGGGTGGGACAGACCTACCATTCCTGCTATGGGACAAGGGCCAGGGGGGTGGCAATACTGATCAGCAAGAAGACGATGTTTACGGCGACAAAGATGGTTACGGACCCAGGAGGACGGCACATCATGGTCAGCGGGGCCCTGGATGGGGCACCGGTAGTACTAGTTAACGTGTCCGCGCCCAACTGGAATGATACGCGCTTTATCAAAAAGACCATGGCAGAAATCCCCGACACAGCGAAGCTTCGACTAATCAAGACCCAACAGGACCCAACGACTGACAGATCAAGCTCCAAAACGGCGAAAACTTCAAGCATGGCAGGGAACTCGGCCACTTTATGGAACAGATGGGAGCGGTGGACCCCTGGAGGTTCACCCACCCAGGGGAGAAGGAGTTCTCCTTCTTCTCCCCAGTGCAGTGTGGAGCAAACGGTGCTTGCAGGGATAGACAAAGTGGAATACGCCGCAATTGTGATATCCGACCACGCTCCACACTACATGGACGTGAGGCTGGAGACGGGCAGGGCCCAACGCCCCACATGGCAGTTAAACATTGCCCTACTAGCAGACAAGGCCTTCAACGAAAAGATATCACAAGCCATAGCAGAGTACACAGAGAACAACCAAAATGGGGAGGTCTCTCACCCTCCACATTCTGGGAAGCGCTAAAGGTCATAGTAAGAGTGGAAATTATGCTTTCAAAGCTTGAAGAGATCGGGCAGAAAGGTGTAGCCGGTTAAAATGGCTAACTCCCGATTAGAATGGCCAAACCCCGATTTAAAATGGCGAACGGAAGAGGCTGATGGGAAAATCAGCCAACAGAACTCAAACAGGCAGCTGCAGGCAAAACTGTGTATTCGCCTCTGGGGAGGCCAGACAGAATCGATACCTGCAGCCATCAACACAACTCACCAGCCATCTGCATACTAATTAGCAATCCCCGGGAACAATATGCTGCAATTTAGACACACAAAGTCAACCCAGACTTTTCGGCGCCAGCAGGAGCTTACACAAAGAGAGGTGGATGACCACCTCGAAACCGCCCATCAATCAAGGAATCGCTCCAGCATTGGAGAATATCGAACCAAGTGATTGGGACCAAGTCCAATCACTTGGAACCAGGTACAAGGTCCGCCCCGAGAGGCGGGAAGCCCCTGGGGACTATAAGAATAGGGGCCAAGTTCAAATCAACCCTTCTTCTCCTCTCTGCATCCTTCGAGACCCTTCTGCTGACCCTCTACAATAGCCGCAAGAAACAGTAAGTCTTACTCCAACGCTCGCTACGAGATAGGCACTCCTGACTATCGACCTGGACCCACTTTGAATCCCGCAGGCTCAGAACCCATACGAAAGGCCATTCATTTCCCTGACCTGGTGGGCCATTTCCAAAGTTAATTATTGGCCTGTTAGTTGTAGGAAGTAGCTTAGAAGTAGAATTAATGTATAAGTATTGATTACTGTATATAATAAATGTGCGTTGATTTAACTCTTACTGAGCGGTGTGTTGGATTATTGATCATTACTCGGACTTGAACCACGTGGCGGTATCAGAAAGATACCTGGCGACTCTAGAGCAAAGGTGATAGAACAGAGCAATTAAACTAAGGCTAAAACAAGCAACAAAGGGCAGCTAGGCAGCAGCTGGTCGACTCCATACTGGAGGTAGACCGTAATTACTCTGAGGCCCCGACCTTAGAGCTCCTGGCGGAGAGGAAAGAGGTACAAAGGAACATTGATCTGCTCTCCACCAGGAAAGCAGTGCACCAACTCTACCAGGCACGTTGGACCCTATACGAACATGGAGACAAAACCAGCCGCCTGTTGGCACACCAGCTGAGAAAGCAGGCAGCCACCAGAGAAATTGCACAAATCAGGGATACCAGAGGCACATTCGAAACAGAACCGGAAAAGATTAACAAAACCTTCAAGAACTTCTACCAAAGGCTGTACACCTCAGAGCTCCCAATGGGGGAGGCTGGGATGAAACGGTTCCTTGATGGACTGGACATACCAGTCGTGGGGGAGGGCAGAAAACAGAGCCTGGAAGCACCACTAGCACTGGGAGAGATCATGGACAGCATTAGCTCCATGCAGGCGGGGAAGGCGCCGGGACCTGATGGGTTCCCGGCGGACTTCTACAAAACATTTGCGACAGCACTGGCCCCGCACCTGCGGGAGATGTTCACAGACTCGCTAGTGAGGGGCACACTGCCACCCACGCTAGCACAGGCCTCAATCTCACTGATACCTAAGAAAGATAAACACCCAACGGAATGTGGGTCATACAGACCCATCTCACTGCTGAACGCAGATGCCAAAATACTGGCCAAAATCCTAGCCAAAAGGCTCGAAGACTGTGTACCAGAAGTGGTCGCAGAGGACCAGACAGGTTTTGTCAAAGGTAGGCAGCTAACCTCGAAAATCAGGTGCGTGCTAAACGTGGTAATGACCCCATCCGGGGAGAGAACATCAGAGGTGATCGTCTCCCTAGATGCAGAAAAGGCCTTCAAGAGGGTCGAATGGAAATACCCCATAGAGGTACTGGAGCAGTTCGGGCTTGGAACAGGGTTCACCTCCTGGGTAAAACTCCTATATAACGCTCCCATGGCGAGCGTACGGACCAACAACACCAACTCCCGATACTTCCAGCTGCACAGGGGCCCCAATTGTTCCAAGACCTGTTTGTGGCTGTCATGCGAATGTCGCTTTAAGAAAGGTTTGGCTGCTCATATTGCTGCAGTGATGTCAGAGTGTCGATGGAGCTGGGCTGTCTGTCATCTTTTTACTTTTGTTTTAGGCTGTTTGCTGCAGGGTGTGTTTTAGTTTCATTTTCAGTGTTAGAGCTGAAACCAGTCAGAACAGGTGTACTGTTGATCTCTCTGCCATGAAAAGACTATCTCTTGATCATTTGGTGATCTTCTGCTCCATCTTTTTTTAAAATTCCAAACACCTTTTTCCCCAGGGCAAATACACTACCTCCCCCTCCCCCATCAGGCCATCTGTCACTTGAAAGTTTGCTTTCCCTTAGCACTGACCTCTATTCAACCAATAATATGTTCTGACATCTTTGTTGCACCCTCTCCTAGCTCCCACCAATCACTAACTTTCTATGCTGTTCCAGCTGTTCCAGCCCTGCTTGTACAGTATATAATCCAATGCACGCTGTTTTCTATCCCGACAGATGCTGCTCAGGTTTTCCAGCATTTTCTGTTTTTGTACCAATTTTCTGTCTGTGCCCTCATTATTTTTCTTAGTTAAACTTTCTAGAAGCCTTCATTCCAGCTCAACTTCTGGAGTCAATTCATCTTGGTGCAGTCAATGCTTTTGTTAAGTTGGCAAACAGCTGCCAGTCAGGTTCTAACCGGCAAGGATCCCATTGTCCTGGAGCTGTGGTTAAACATCATGTCACATTTTGCACATTAAATCCATGAGGAGAGATCCGGACTCTCGAGTTTAAATCTCAGCCCAGCTTAATCTGAACAGATTGCTGGCAGTGACAAATTTTGTGTCAAAGTGTAAAAGGAAAAACTTTCATTACCAGTTGTGCCCATGAGAGTGCCGATGATGACAGCCCTGGAATAGTCCAGGAGCATTCCAGACTGACTCACTCTCCAACTGAAAGAACAGTGAGAGGAATAAAATTGAGAGAAAAATATTGAAGCTTGATAGCAATCAACAAGAAAGCTTACATTCATTTACAAGATTTAGTACATTTCGAACAAATCTTATTCAAGACCAAGCTTAGCATTGAACTTGTAGCACTTCTTTTGCAGAACGTATGGTGCACTACAATTTGTCCTGCAAATTATAATTATTTTTATGTGTACTCACTACTCCATTCTCAGGATGAAGGTATTGTTAGTATTTATTGTACAACTCTAGTTGCCCAGATAGGGTGATTGTTTCTTGTACTACCAGAAACAGTCTGATATAACTAAATGGCTTGCTAGGCCATTATAAAGGACAAAATTAATGTGCGATTGGAATAACATAAAGGCCAGACTGGGAACACTTGGCAGTTTCCTCTTCCAGAAAGACTAATGTGGTCTGAAGTGGGATGTTCATTGATGACTGCACATGGTTCGGCACCATTCACAATTCCTCAGACATTGAATCGGCCCATGTCCAAGTGCAACAAGACCTGGACAACTTGGGGTGACAAGTGGCAAGCAACATTCATGCCACACAAATGCCAGGCAACGGATTGGATTGGATTGGATTTTGTTTATTGTCACGTGTACCGAGGTACAGTGAAAAGTATTTTTCTGCGAGCAGCTAAACAGATCATTAAATACATGAAAAGAAAAGGAAATAAAAGAAAATACATAAAAGGCAACACAAAGTACACAATGTAACTACAGAAACACCGGCATCGGGTGAAGCATACAGGGTGATGCACAATCAATTACTCGTGAGACAAGGAGAGTCATACTAATCGGCTTTAATCAGCTAGAACTGTACCCAGCAGCTTCGATACAGAAAGTGAAGGCTGCTGGGATGGCATGGGTTCTTATACCCCCCCTCTCAGGGTGGAGCCATGTGCATTAGCCAAATGTCGACTCCTAGGTCTAGCCAATGGGCATCCACCTCTCAGGTACTGCAATACCTGGTATTAACACATTCACCCCCTGTTAAAAAAGGACCCAGCAGGGTGATGGCCAGTGTTACTGTCGCCTTTTGCATGGTAGGACCAGGTATTGCAGGTACCGCGATGTCGAGGGTAACAGAGAACGTTTTTTATTGTTTTATGGTGCAGCAATCAGACGATCGGGTGGACTGGTCGTCCTTCTGGAGCGTCTGGGCTTCGGCGATGATCCTGGTGTAGGCCCCGGCGGTTGTGGCTCCGGGAACGTGGTGTCTTCCTCCCTGGCAGCTTCGTCACCCCTAGGCAGCGCTGTTGGGGCGAAAAGTGGGCAGGGGGGAGGGGCGCCTGTAGGGGGCATCGGTGCCTGTTCGGCGCTGAGTAGGGGCGGCGGCAGTACTGACCCTCCGGTCAGGTGCTGCGGGGAGGGTGGGGGTAATGGTGCGTGTGCGCATCGGGCTCCGGCAGGCACGAGGTCCTGAAGGGAGACCGTGTCTTGGCGGCCGTCAGGGAACGCTACGTAGGCGTACTGGGGGTTGTCATGCAGCAGGTGGACCCTCTCGACCAACGGGTCTGACTTGTGCGCCCTCACATGTTTCCGCATCAGGACGGGTCCGGGGGTCGCTAGCCAGGTTGGGAGCGAGGTCCCGGAGGAGGACTTCCTGGGGAAGACAAGGAGATGTTCGTGAGGTGTCTGGTTTGTGGTAGTACAGAGCAGCGACCGAATGGAGTGAAGGGCCACTGGGAGGACTTCTTGCCAGCGGGAGACTGGGAGATTCCTGGACCGAAGGGCCGGCAGGACGGTCGTCCAGACCGTTCCGTTCTCCCTCTCTACCTGCCCGTTTCCCCAGGTGTTGTAACTGGTCGTCCTGCTGGAGGCGATGCCTTTGCTGAGCAGGAATTGACGCAGTTCGTTGCTCATGAAGGAGAACCCCCTATCACTGTGTGCGTATGCGGGGAAACCGAACAGTGTAAAGATACCGGAGGGCCTTGATGACGGTGGTTGTGGTCATGTCTGGGCAGAGGATGGCGAATGGGAACCGGGAGTATTCGTCAATCACGTTCAGGAAGTACATGTTGCGGTCGGTGGAGGGGAGGGGCCTTTGAAATCCATGCTGAGGCGTTCAAAGGGACGGGAAGCCTTTATCAGGTGCGCCCTCTCTGGCCGGTAGAAGTGCGGTTTGCACTCCGCGCAGATTTGGCAGTCCCTGGTGACGGTCCTGACCTCCTCGATGGAGTAGGGCAGGTTGCGTGTCTTGATAAAATAGAAAAAGCGAGTGACCCCCGGGTGGCAGAGGTCCTCGTGGAGGGATCGGAGGCGGCTCACTTGTGCTGTGGCACAAGTGCCGCGGGACAGGGCATCAGGAGGCTCATTTAGCTTCCCCGGACAGTACAAGATCTCGTAATTGAAGGTGGAGAGATCTTGTCGTTCTTAATCTTGCCCCGCTGTGCATTGTCGAACATGAACGCCACCGACCGTTGGTCCGTGAGGAGAGTGAATCTCCTGCCGGCCAGGTAATGCCTCCAGTGTCGCACAGCTTCTACTATGGCCTGGGCCTCCTTTTCGACCGAGGAGTGGCGAATTTCGGAAGCATGGAGAGTGCGGGAGAAGAAAGCCACGGGCCTGCCCGCTTGGTTGAGGGTGGTCGCCAGAGCTACGTCGGACGCATCGCTCTCGACCTGGAAGGGGAGGGACTCGTCGATGGCGCGCATCGTGGCCTTTGCGATGTCCGCTTTGATGTGGCAGGAGGCCTGGCGGGCCTCCGTCGACAGGGGGAAGGTTGTGGACTGGATCAGGGGTCGAGCCTTGTCTGCGTAATTAGGGACCCATTGTGCATAATAGCTAAAAAAGCCGAGGCAGCACTTTAGGGCCTTGGGGCAGTGAGGGAGGGGGAACTCCATGAGGGGGCGCATGCGTTCAGGGTCGGGGCCTATGACGTAGCCTAGGATGGCTAGACGGTCGGTGCTAAACACGCATTTCTCCTTATTGTAGGTCAGATTAAGGAGGTTCGCAGTCTGGAGAAATTTGCGGAGGTTGATGTCGTGGTCCTGCTGGTCGTGGCCGCAGATGGTGACGTTATCAAGATACGGGAACGTTGCGCGTAAGCCGTACCGGTCAACCATTCGGTCCATCTCACGCTGGAAGACCGAGACCCCGTTCGTGACACCGAAGGGAACCCTTAAAAAGTGATAGAGCTGCCCATCTGCTTCGAAGGCAGTGTACTGGCGGTCCCCATGACGGAGGGGCAGCTGATGGTAGGCAGACTTGAGATCCACCATGGAGAAGACCTTGTATTGTGCAATCCTATTTACCAGGTCGGCTATACGGGGGAGAGGGTACGCATCCAGCTGCGTAAACCTGTTGATGGTCTGGCTATAGTCGATGACCATCCGATGTTTCTCCCCGGTCTTTACCACCACTACTTGAGCCCTCCAGGGGCTGTTGCTGGCTTCGATGACCCATTCCTTCAGCAGCCTTTGGACCTCGGACCTGATGAAGGTCCGGTCCTGGGCACTGTACCGTCTGCTCCTAGTGGCGACAGGTTTGCAATCCGGGGTGAGGTTCGCAACACAGGGAAGGTGGGTCGACCTTAAGGGTCGCGAGGCCGCAGACAGTAAGGGGGGGAATAGGGCCGCCAAATTTAAAGGTATACTTTTCAGATGGCACTGGAAATCCAGCCGAAGGAGGATGGCTGCGCAGAGGTGCGGCAGAACGTACAGGCGCAAATTGCGGAATTCCCTGCCTTGGACAGTGAGGTTCGCTAGGCAGAACCCCTTTATCTCCACTGCGTGTGACCCGGAGGCCAGGGAGATCCGTTGGTTTACGGGATGGGTGACCAGAGAACAGCGCCTTACCGTGTCGGGGTGGACAAAGCTTTCCGTGCTCCCGGAGTCGATCAGGCATGACGTCACGTGGCCGTTGATGGCAATCGTTGTGAGTGAATCGCGCTAGCGTCCGGGGCCGACTCTGGTCCAGGGTAACGGAGGCCAGCTGTAGCAAGGGGGAGTTCTGGTCAGGCAGTGTGGAGTAGGCAGCGCTGGGGGCTTGAGGCCCCATCCAAGATGGCGTCAGCCACGGGTCGCACATGGAGTCTGGGGATACAGATGATGGCGTTGGCGAGGGACAAAATGGCGACGCCAATCCACCCAGCGTGGTGGCCAGGGGGTAAAATGGCCGCGCCCGTGGGTCGCACGTTGCCTGTGGGTAGGAGGGCGGCGGTGGGCCTTGGACGGCCGGGACCTGGAACAAAGGCTGATGATAGTCACTGGCGACCGCTGCCACGGCGCGGGCCTGGCAGACCGCGACATAGTGGCCTTTCTTGCCGCACCCTTTGCAGGTGACGGTGCGGGCCGGGCAGCGCGCGCGGATGATTCGCTTGGCCACAGAAGAAGCAGCGTTGGCCGGCAGTGAAAACGGGCCGTCTAGCGTCGCAGGCCTGCGGGGTTAGCGGGAAAGTCTGGGGGGCAGCCGCAACGGGGTGCTCTCAAAACACGCCAGCCAGTGCTTAAAAATACCAGCAGAGTTGTCTGCGTGGGGACTGAGCTGAAGGCACTCCGGCTTGATGCAGAGGTCCATCCTTTCAGAAGTAATAGCTGATTAAATTGATGCACAATCAATTACTCGTGAGACAAGGAGAGTCATACTAATCAGCTTTAATCAGCTAGAACTGTACCCAGCAGCTTCGATACAAAAAGTGAAGGCTGCTGGGACGGCATGAGTTCTTATACCCCGCCTCTCAGGGCGGAGTTATGTGCGTTAGCCAATGGTAGACTCCCAGGTCTAGCCAATGGGCATCCACCTCTCAGGTACTGCAATACCTGGTATTACCACACAGGGGTGTAGTGTTAATCAGGTCAGTTCATAAGAGGGTCGTTTAGGAGTCTGGTAACAGTGGGGAAGAAGTTGTTTTTGAGTCTGTTCGTGCCTGTTCTCAGACTTTTGTATCTCCTGCCCGATGGAAGAAGTTGGAAGAGTGAGTAAGCTGGGTGGGAGGGATCTTTGATTATGCTGCGCACTTTCCCCAGGCAGCAGGAGGTGTACATGGAGTCAATGGATGGGAGGCAGGTTTGTGTGATGGACTGGGCTGTATTCATGACTCTCTGAAGTTTCTTGTGGTGCTGGGCCGAGCAGTTGCCATACCAGGCTGTGATGCAGCCAGTTAGGATGCTTTCTATGGTGTATCTGTAAAAGTTGGTAAAAGTTAATGTGGACGTGTCGAATTTCCTTAGTTTCCTGAGGAAGTATAGGCGCTGTTGTGCTTTCTTGGTGGTAGCGACGACATGGGTGGACCAGGACAGATTTTTGGAGATGTGTACCCCATGGAATTTGAAACTGCTAACCATTTCCATCTTGGCCCTCTACACACCTTGATGCTGTGTGTACAGTACTTTGCTTTCTACAGTACTTTGTCGCCTCGCCAGCGACACCCACAATCCGTAAATGATTGTTTTTTCATTACATTTTTTAACAACAAATGTGATAACTTTCACAGAATCCATACAGTGCAGAAGGAGGCCATTCAGCCCACCGAGTCTACATCAACCCTTTGAAACAGCACCCTCCCAAAACGACTCCCCCGCTTGATTCCAACAACTTCTTAACCTAACCTACACATTTTGGGAACTAAGGGGCAATTTGGCATGGCCAATCCACCTAACCTGCACATGTTTGGACTGTGGGAGGAAACCGGAGCACCCGGAGGAAACCCACATAGGCACAGGGAGGAGAACATGCAAACTCCACAGTGTCACCCAAGGCCGGAATTGAACCCAGGCCGGAACTGTGAGGCAGCAGTGCTAACCACTGTGTCACCTTGCCGCCCATTGTAACTATATAGTTAGTTTTCTGGTGTTTCAAACTGCTGGTCCTGCAACATAACCTCTACACTATCCCTCTGCTAAAATAATACAGGGTTGAATTTTATGATCCCCGTTGATGGATTTGCAGGCAGTGGAGAGGACCCGTAACAATTCCCAGTGGCCTTTCCTCCACTCCTCCGCTCCCCACAATCGCTCCACAATTTACCAGTGGGAAGAATGAGGCCGATCTGTCTGCCCTTACCTCAATTGAGGTCAGTAAGTGGGCAATTAATGACCATTTAAGGGCCATTTGCCACCTGGTCTCAATTTCAAGGCTGGCAGGAGGTGTTCATGGCAGTGGAAGGAGGCCTGAAAAGCGACGCTCCTTAGGCTTGAGTGAGAAGATGAAGAATATAACGCCTCCATCAATCACCTCCTTTCAACATTCGGGCCCCCGCCCAAGTTCTGCACCACTCTGGTGTCCCCCCCTCCCCATTCCTTGACCTCTCCAACAAAACTCTCGAACCCCCCCATCTGTTCACCCCCAGAGCGACACCTCCCCTCCCTGCCCTGATACCCCCACACAAACCTAGTCTTAGACTCTCGCGATTGCTTGTATTCCCAGACGTGTTCATTGCAGCTTCTGGCGATCCTGGGTCTAGAGAGGTCTCTGAGGTGGTACTTCCTCCCGAGTGAGGGGTGGAAGTCCCATCTCCAGCCAGTTAACTTTCATATGGCTGCGGGGCATCCACTGGGGGTACATCCGCCAATTCTTCGGTTGGCAATCTGGGAAACCTCGGCATTCGTAAAATCCTGCCATTGGAAGATATAAAGACTATCATGTGCTAATTCCATTTTATTCCTAAACGTTACATTGACAACGGATTATTTATTCTTGCCAGATGAAGAGTACTGCAGTTACCACTTCCCTCAAAATCAAGCCAAAACATGCCTCAACCCTTCCCAAAGACCAAAAATTGAGACATTATAATTTATTGGAATGAGAAGTTAAAACTAGCACAACTTTAATTTTGAACATCGAAAATTCTGTTATTTTACCAAAAATATCAAAAACACTGAAGTGCAGAAAAAAAAATCAAGGTAATTACTTCAGTTAATGAGATAAGCTGTAAGCTTTTGCTAATAATTACATGGGTCACTTTAGCGAATGGTTCAGTTAGAAAGCTATTTGTTTCCTGAGGTCATGGTGTAAACATACTGACTATTCAATGTGCTATTAATTGAGGCTACAACAGCACTGATTATTGGAATGTCTTACATATTCATAGCTAAAATCTATAAAGCACTATTTTAGGATTGCACAAAGTCAAATAACATTTCCACCATACTGATCAAATTCAATTACTGGCGAATATAATCCAAAATACCTACACCATTAGTTGGATGTTGACTTGAATGAAACAGATGCAATATAATTTTTTATTGTCAATTTGAAGACAGGAAACCTCTGCTGATGCAAAAGAAAATGTTTAACAGGGACTGCTGGGATGATATTAGCTTTTGAATTGATGGTTCGATGCACTTAAATGCAAGGTCTGTGCAATGCTTCAATGTTTAGCACAGAACAATGAATGTCTCATGGAATAATAATAATCTTTATTAGTGTGACAAATAGGCTTACGATAACACTGCAATGAAGTTACTGTGAAAATCCCCTAGTCGCCACACTCTGGACATGTGGGAGTGACGTTCTCTATCCAGTGTGGGTAAGAAACTGGTCATTGACGCAAAGCGCTTTTGGCGATGCTGTACACAGCACAGGTAAGGCAGCACGGTAGCACAGTGGTTAGCACTGTTGCTTCACAGTGCCAGGGTCCCAGGTTCGATTCCAGGCTTGGGTCACTGTCTGTGCGGAGTCTGAACAGAGAACATAGAACATACAGTGCAGAAGAAGGCCATTCAGCCCATCGAAACTGCACCGACCCACTTAAGCCCTCACTTCCACCCTATCCCCATGACCCAATAACCTCTCCTAACCTTTTTTTTGGTCACGAGGGGTAATTTATCATGGCCAATCCACCTAACCTGCATGCCTTTGGACTGTGGGAGGAAACCGGAGCCCCCGGAGGAAACCCACGCAGACACGGGGAGAACGTGCAGACTCTGCACAGACAGAGACCCAGAAGGGTTTCGAACCTGGGACCCTGGTGCTGTGAGGCAACAGTGCTAGCCACTTGTACTATAGTGCTGCCCTACATTCTCCCCGTGTCTGCGTGGGTTTCTTCCGGGTGCTCCTGTTTCCTCCCACAAGTCCCGAAAGACATGCTCGTTAGGTGAATTGGGAATTCTGAATTCTCCCGAACAGGCGCCGGAATGTGGCGACTAGGGGATTTTCATAATAACTTCATTGCAGTGTTAATGTAAGCCTACTTGTGACAATAAATTATATGATTATTATTAGGTAGCAAAACAAAGCATGTTTTGGAGGCAGTTTGGCTCACCTGGCCAGGTGGCTGGTTCATGATGCAAAGTAAGGCCAGCAGCAAGGGTCCAATCCCGTATCAGCTGAGGTTATTCATGATGGCCCCCGCCTTGTCCCTCGCCTGAGGTGTGGTGATCCTCAGGTTAAATCACCACCTGTCAGCTCTCCCCCTCAAAGGGGAAAGCAGCTTATGGTCATCTGGGACTATGCCGATTTTACTTACCATTTTATTTACACAGCGCAGGTCTGGCTGAACCGTGGAGGTTACCTAATCCATCTTCCACTTTCTCTTGAGATTAAAAATGTATCATGTCTGTAGGGACATGATGTACAAACGTCTGGATAAAACATCTAGGGGGAAACAACATACCCCATGTCACCCTTCTCCTGAAGGCCAGCTTTGTGTAGGACAAAATCAAGCCATGCAGAGACCCTCAGTATTCAAACACCATGGGCGTTTCTCAGACACTGATGCAGGATTCGTGGCCTTTCACGACAGCAAAACTGGCACCGAACCTGGATCAATTCAGAAACTGTTAAGGGCTAGCATCGGCACCACGTGGAACACAATTGATTCCAATGAAAAACGGTGCGGGATTCACCGGGTCCCTGATTGACACTTGGGAGGCTGACAAGCTGCAGCCGCATATACACACTTAATTTCCCACACACCACACACTCTCATCCCAGCCAACAAGATGGCACTGGTTGTGCTGGAGCGTGCCCACACAGCTGCTGGGCAGCTGGGGCCAGACATCTATATGACCCATGGGCTGTCTGCGGCATACGCAGCTGCATGGCTGCCTTTCTGGATGGGCCAAAGATGTTCCGTGCCCATCCACCCTGACTAGGTCATGTTGATATCAAAAAGGAGAGGTATTGGGTGTTTTAAAATACATTAAGGTAGATACGTCTTCTGGGCCTGATGGGATTTACCTCAGAATATTGAGGGAAGCAAGGAAGGAAATTGCTGGGGCCTTGACTGACAACTTTGTATCCTCATTGGCTACAGGTGAGATCCCAGAGGACAGGAGAATAGCTAATGTAGGACCACTGTTTAAGAAAGGTAGCAGGGATAATCCTGGAAACTATAGGCTGGTGAGCCTCACGTCAGCAGTAGGTAAATTACTGGAGAGAATTCTCAGGGACAGGATTTATACCCATTTGGAAACAAATGGACTCATTAGCGTTAGACGGCATGGTTTTGTGAAGGGGAGGTATTGCCTCACTAACTTGATCGTGTTTTTTGAGGAGGTGACAAAGATCATTGGTGAAGGGAGGGCGGTGGATGTTGTTTACATGGACTTCAGTAAAGCCTTTGACAAGGTGCCTCATGGCAGACTGGTATAAAAGGTGAAATCAGATGGGATCAGTGGTGAGGTGGCAAGATGGATACAGAACTGGCTCGGTCACAGAAGGCAGAGGGAGCAGTAGAAGGGTGTTTTTCTGAATGGAAGGTTGTGACTAGTGGTGTTCCAGAGGGATCTGTGCTGGGGCCTCTGTTGTTTGTAGCATACATAAACGATTAGGAGGAAAATGTAGCTAGCCTGATTAGTAGGTTTGTGGATGACACCAAGGTTGGTGGAGTGGCAGATAGTGTTGAGGATTGTCAGCGGATACAGTAGGACAGGGATAGGTTGTAGACTTGGAAAATGGAGTTTAATCCGGACAAATGTGAGGGAATGCATTTTGGTAGGTCTAACATAGAGGGGAAATATACAGTAAATGGCAAAACTGTTAAGAATATAGAAAGTCAGAGAGATCTGGGGGTACAGATCCACAGATCTTTGAAAGTGGCAACACAAGTGGACAGGGTAGTCAAGAAAGCATAAAGAGTGCTTGCCTTCATTGGATGGGGCATTGAGTATAACAACTGGCAAGTCCTGCTACAGTTGTATAGGACCTTGGTAAGGCTGGACTTAGAATATTGTGCACAATTCTGGTCGCCACACTACCAGAAGGATGTGGAGGCTTTGTAGAGGGTGCAGAGGAGGTTTACCAGGATGCTGCCTGGTCTGGAGGCTGTTAGCTATGCGGAGCGGCTGAATAGACTCGGACTGTTTTCACTACAATGACAGAGGTTGAGGGGCGACCAGATAGAGGTCTACAAGATTATGAGGGGCATCGATAGAGTGGATGGGCAGGCACTCTTTCCCAGGGTTGAGGGGTCAGTCACTAGGGGGCATAGGTTTAAGATCCGTGTTGCAAAGTTTAGAGGAGATGTGCGAGGCAGGTTTTTTACACAGAGGGTGGTGAGTGCCTGGAACGCACTGTCGGGGGAGGTTGTGGAAGCAGATACATTATTGGTGTTCAAAAGGCATCTTGACAAACACATGGATAGAATGGGTATAGAGGGATACGGCACAAGGAAGTGCTGAGGGTTTTGACCGAGGGTGGTATCATGACCGGTACAGGCTTGGAGGGCTGAAGGGTCTGTTCCTGTGCTGTACTGTTCTTTGTTCTTTGAGCCCCCACCTCCTGGCCAAACCTCGCTACTCCCCTGGCCCTGGCAGAAGACCCCCCCCCCCCCCCCCCCCCGGCCAGCGGCACAACTGTCAGCAAACTGTGGTGATATTGTACACTTTCCCAACCCACTCTCTCTCCCTCCGCAGCATGGCGCCTGTTACATGATTTCTAAAAGCACAAGTGAACCTCGCTGTTGGGAACTCGGCCCATCGGAGGCAGAACATTGTGGAGGCCCATGAAAATACAGGGTCCAGCCCGCTAATGACATGCAAACGGTGTTTACTCTGAATGCATTCGGCTGTAGAGGTGATGGAGAATTGATATTTGGAGAATTGATATTTGGTGTAAAATTGGCAGTTCACCACGATTTTGGTGTCGGAATCTATTCTCCGCCCAATCAAGTTTCACGATTTTGCCATCAGCCAACGGAGAATCCCGCCCCATGTTTCACTACTGTCTGAGGTTCTGCCTGTCCCCATTGTTGCGAAGAATGGGCCACATTGATTTGGAACGTTCCTGTCAATTAGATCATGCCGTACCATTTATCCCTCATGGAGAAGAGCACCTTTGACCACAAGTCCAACAGACAGTGATCTGCATGTCTGGTCATTGAGGCCTTGCAGAAAAAGAAGATGGTGGACCCTGTCGGATGGTTCACTAAGAAGGTAGTCAAAGTCATTTGGTTAAATGCTGCGTTGTCATAGCTTTCAAATAAGCATCAAGGTGTAGCTTTGCAGTTGGTGGGAAGGACTCTCCCTATCAGATCTTTCCTGTATGCCTGGAGTCTCTCACATTTTGCACGTTGCCCTCAAGGTGGCTGCAGTGTGGAAGAGGCAATTTTCCAACTCTTTCTAGAATGTGCCTATGCAAAGCAAGTCTGGAAAAAGATGCAGTATTTTTTGGAAAGATTCACCCCGAACAGCTCCATGATGCAGGACTGAGCTCTATGGACTGTCGCCAGGCACATATAATAAGGTAAACATCAACTGCTGCTGGAGCATCATCAACTCGGTGAAAGATGCTCTTTGGTCTCCCCAAAACCTTCAGGTCTTCAAGCGCAAAGAGCTGTTGAAAACTGAGGGTTGCAGTCTGGCACGTTCCAAGGTCAAGGCTATGTGCTGAGGGACGCCGTAAAGCCTGGGGAAGGCACATTAGGGAAAAAAACACCGGACTTCAGCCATCGTACAATGAGGGGTTGGAAATTGTATAAAACGCTTCAGGCTGTAAATGTGGAATAAAATGAATATTGTAAATATGAGCCGCAATCATAAGTTTAAAGAGGCACCTCAGAGTGCCAGACTCTGTATTGGAAGAAATAGCTCTGGTTTACAATTTATGCGAAGCCCACTTCAAACTCTTTTGCAGTGTGCTTTTACAAATTTTATGAACAAAGTATATTTTTGAGGAAAATATAAGCTGGTACCAATGATATTGCTGCTCAGGATTCTGCGGATGGTTTAATAGTTCATAGGTTTAGTAGTAAGTCAGGTCGACTCCCAACCTGAACCCACTGCTGACACAAAGCAGTCCTGTAACTAACCGTCCATCTGTTAGACATGAACCAATGTGTCCAACCAATTCATGTCTTCACATTCATCACCAAACAAATTAACATTCAAGATACTTGCCTGGCAGGAGTGGTACACATGGGAAAATTATGTAAATGGATAAGATTTATGTGAATAAATATGTAAACTTAACTAACTCAACATTTTCATAAACATCTTTCTATCCGCATATTCTCAAAGATCTACAAAGTTTTTCTATTCATTTTCCAACTGCTCCTACGCAGAAGTAAAGGCTGAGCTGCTCCTTGCTCTGACTTCAGAGATGCTCATGGCCAACAAGCTCATGAAAGCCCTGCCAAACACTGCTTCCCTCACCACACACATAGGTGGATGGGCCCAACAGAAGAGCAGGCAGCTAATCGGGTACTATTTGAGTGGGGGAGGGGAATAGAATAATATGTGAGAGCATTTTGATTCCAACCCCAAATTCGATGTGCCCATTCACCATCAATGCTTTCCTGCTCCAACATAGCTCTGAATTCCCTTCATTAAAATCGCTGCTTCACTAATTATCTGCCCTTATACCTCTCTGACAAAGCTTTTCGTAACCTGTCTTAATCTCTCCTTTTAATTTTTAATTTTGTGTTATTACTCTGAAACTCCTTGGTGCATTTTAATCACACTACATCCACTTTATAGACACAGGTTGCTTATGGTCTACACAAAATAAGTGTCTACAAATCTAGAGATTTTAGTTGGTGTTATTCAACAAATTTTTGACAAATTATATTACAATTTTCTATCAAGATTGTCCATTTAATGGAGATTCTGAGTGAGATGAGTCAATTTGCCCACAACTATGATATCAAAAAATTGTCTCAGTGTATGGAATAATAATAATCAAGTCTTGAACCCTCAAAAAATTGCCACAACAGTCTTGGGCATGGCAGAACACTCTAATACCCCTTTGTGGTAGTATGCATTCGGGGTCATGTGGGACTGTGCAGCCATGATGTCATTGGCTGACAGATCCCGGGTCCTGGTTGGACGTTGACCTCTAGCTCCGCCCTGAAGGCGGAGTATAAGTACCTGGAGTCCTCCCCCGCAGGCAGTCTACTACCGAACTGCGGAGGAAACAGTCACGCTTAATAAAGCCTCATCGACTTCACTCTATTCGTCTCTCGGAGTCTTTGTGCGCTACAATTTATTAAGCGTGACTAAAGGACTATGGAGCTCAGGATCATCCCGGAATGCCTGAGGATCAGCCCCCACGCAGTGAACGCGGCAGCAGCTTTCAAGCATTGGCAGACTTGTTTCGAGGCCTACCTCAGAACGGCCACCGGCCGGGTCACAGAAGACCAAAAACTACAGGTCCTGCACTCGAGGTTAAGCACGGAGATTTTCTCCCTCATCGAAGACGCAGAGGATTTCCAGACGGCGTTCGCAGCACTAAAAAGTCTCTATGTCCGCCCAGTAAACCAGATCTACGCTCGCTATCAACTCGCAACGAGACGGCAAAGTCCCGGAGAATCGATAGATTAATTCTACGCCGCGCTACTAATTTTGGGACGAGCCTGCAGCTGCCCGTCGGTGAACGCAAATGAACACACGGACATGTTAATGCGCAATGCTTTTGTGGCAGGTATGAATTCCTCCCAAATCCGCCAAAGGCTTCTAGAAAAAGAGTCGCTAGGACTCTCAGAGGCACGGGCCCTAGCAGCCTCCCTAGGCGTGGCCGCGCGAAATACCCGCGCCTACGGCCCCGACCGCGCGGCAGCCCATTGGGCTCCGTACATACCCGTCGCGACAAACCCACCCCCCCCGGACACCCCACAGGCTTGCGCGGTCCAAACGCCAAGTCGCACCGGGGGCGCCCGCTGCTATTTCTGCGGCCAGGCAAAACACCCCCGGCAGCGCTGCCCGGCCCGCGCAGCGATCTGCAAGAGCTGCGGAAAAAAGGGCCATTTCGCATGTGTGCCGGTCCCGCGAGGTCGCCGCTGTCCCGGGAGAACAGGGAGCCCTGCACGCCGCTTACGCTCCCCAACCCCCCCAGCGCCCCATGTACGACCCGCATTTTGGGTCCCGGCCACCACGAGGGGAGGAAGGGCGCCGCCATCTTGGACCACCCCAGACCTGTACGACGCATGGGGGCGGCCATTTTGTCCACCCCCGCCGCCATCTTGTGACCCCCCAGCCATGTGCGATGCATGGGGGCAGCCATTTTGTTCAACCCAACGCCATCTTGGACGGCAACAACGGACCCCAGTGTCGACGGCTCCACGGGGTTCGAAGAAGACGCTCAACTACTACAACCACGTCTCGCTTCAATAACGCTGGACCAAGCTCGACCCCGGACACTCCAGACGACGACGACAACGGTGCTGATAAACGGGCACGAGACACCATGCCTAGTCGACTCCGGGAGCACGGAGAGCTTTATCCACCCCAACACTGTAAGACGCTGTTCTTTGACCACCCATCCCAGCGCACAAAAGATTTCCCTAGCTGCAGGATCCCACTCCGTACAGATCAAAGGCTTCTGCATAGTTACCCTAACGGTGCAGGGGAGGGAGTTCAAAAACTACAGGCTCTATGTCCTTCCCCAACTCTGCGCCCCCACATTACTGGAATTAGAGTTCCAGTGCAATCTACAGAGCCTTACCTTCAAATTCGGCAGCCCAATACACCCACTCACTATCTGTGGCCTCGCAACCCTCAAGGTGCAACCCCCGTCCTTGTTTGCAAACCTCACCCCGGATTGCAAACCCGTCGCCACTAGGAGCAGACGGTACAGCGCCCAGGACCGGACCTTCATTCGGTCCGAAGTCCAGCGGCTACTAAAGGAAGGCATAATCCAGGCCAGCAATAGTCCCTGGAGAGCACAGGTGGTAGTAGTAAAGACAGGGGAGAAGCAAAGGATGGTCATAGACTATAGCCAGACCATCAACAGGTACACACAACTAGACGCGTACCCTCTCCCCCGCATATCCAACATGGTCAATCGGATTGCCCAATATAAAGTCTTCTCCACCGTGGACCTCAAGTCCGCCTACCATCAGCTCCCCATCCGCCCAAGTGACCGCAAGTACACAGCCTTCGAGGCAGACGGGCGATTATACCATTTCCTAAGGGTCCCATTTGGCGTCACAAACGGGGTCTCGGTCTTCGAACGAGAGATGGACCGAATGGTTGATCAACACGGGTTGCGGGCCACGTTCCCGTATCTCGACAATGTAACCATCTGCGGCCACGATCAGCAGGACCACGACGCCAACCTCCAAAAATTCCTCCAGACCGCTCAAGCCTTGAACCTCACGTACAACGAGGACAAGTGCGTTTTTAGCACCAACCGGCTAGCCATCCTGGGCTACGTAGTGCGCAATGGGATAATAGGCCCCGACCCCGAACGTATGCGCGCCCTCATGGAATTTCCCCTCCCGCACTGCTCAAAAGCCCTGAAACGCTGCCTGGGGTTTTTTTCATACTACGCCCAGTGGATCCCCCAGTACGCAGACAAGGCCCGCCCACTAATACAGACCACGACTTTCCCTCTGTCGACAGAGGCTTGCCAGGCCAACAGCCGCATCAAAGCGGATATCGCAAAGGCCACGATGCACGCCATCGACGAGTCCCTCCCCTTCCAGGTCGAGAGCGACGCCTCCGACGTAGCTCTAGCGGCCACCCTTAACCAAGCGGGCAGACCCGTGGCCTTTTTCTCCCGAACCCTCCACGCTTCAGAAATGCACCACTCCTCAGTGGAAAAGGAAGCACAAGCCATAGTGGAAGCTGTGCGACATTGGAGGCATTACCTGGCTGCCAGGAGATTCACTCTCCTCACGGACCAACGGTCGGTAGCCTTCATGTTCGATAATGCACAGCGGGGCAAAATCAAAAACGACAAGATCTTAAGGTGGAGGATCGAGCTCTCCACCTTCAACTACGAGATCTTGTATCGTCCCGGAAAGCTGAACGAGCCGTCCGATGCCCTATCCCGCGGCACATGTGCCAACGCACAAATTAACCGCCTCCAAACCCTCCACAAGGACCTCTGCCACCCGGGGGTCACTCGGTTTTACCACTTTATCAAGTCCCGCAACCTCCCATACTCCTTAGAGGAGGTCCGTACAGTCACAAGGAACTGCCACATCTGCGCAGAGTGCAAACCGCATTTTTTCAGGCCAGATGGTGCGCACCTGATTAAGGCTTCCCGCCCCTTTGAACGCCTTAGTCTGGATTTCAAAGGACCCCTCCCCTCCACCAACCGCAACATATACTTCCTTAATGTGGTGGACGAGTACTCCCGCTTCCCATTCGCCATCCCCTGTTCTGACATGACCGCGGCCACAGTCATTAAAGCCCTGAACACCATATTCACACTGTTCGGTTGCCCCGCATACGTTCACAGCGACAGGGGGTCCTCCTTCATGAGTGACGAGCTGCGCCAGTTCCTGCTCAGCAACGGGATAGCCTCGAGCAGGACGACCAGCTACAACCCCCGGGGGAACGGGCAAGTAGAGAGGGAGAACGGCACGGTCTGGAAGGCCGTCCTACTGGCCCTACGGTCCAGGGACCTCCCAGTTTCACGGTGGCATGAGGTCCTTCCGGACGCCCTCCACTCCATCCGGTCACTACTGTGTACTAGCACTAACCAAACGCCTCATGAGCGCCTCCTTGTCTTCCCCAGGAAGTCCTCCTCTGGGACATCGCTGCCGACCTGGCTGGCGGCCCCAGGACCCATCTTGCTCCGAAAGCACGTGCGGGCGCACAAGTCGGACCCGTTGGTCGAAAGGGTTCACCTCCTTCACGCGAACCCGCAGTACGCTGACGTGGAGTACCCCGACGGCCGACAGGACACGGTCTCTCTGCGAGATCTGGCGCCCGCCGGCAACACACACACCCCCCCGACACCAATCACCCAACCCCCCCCCCTTCCTGCCACCGCTGCACCCCGCGACCGCCCCCTTCCCAGGAGGATCAGTCCTCCGACCAGGCCCGACCAGGAATAAAGCCCAAGCTGAAACCATAAGGCTCCCGGAGACGACAACAAGCACCGCCACCACCACCGGGGCCGAGGCGATCGACACGGATGACCAGACCGCCCGACCGACTCGTGGCGTCGATCTAACAGTACAATGTGGACTTTTAACAAGAACATTTTGTCTTTTCCTGACGATTACTGTAAATAGTTTGAAACAAAAAAAAAAACCTTGTACATACTGTTATAACATGTGAAAGTTTTCCTCCCAGGACCAGCCTTGTAAACCCTTATCACCATGCGAAGCATCACCCCGCCGGGTTCATTTTTAACAAGGGGTGAATGTGGTAGTATGCATTAGGGGTCATGTGGGACTGTGCAGCCATGATGTCATTGGCTGACAGATCCCGGGTCCTGGTTGGACGTTGACCTCTAGCTCCGCCCTGAAGGCGGAGTATAAGTACCTGGAGTCCTCCCCCGCAGGCAGTCTACTACCGAACTGCGGGGGAAACAGTCACGCTTAATAAAGCCTCATCGACTTCACTCTATTCGTCTCTCGGAGTCTTTGTGCGCTACACCCTTTAAGCATGATTTTGCCATCAGAGGATCCAGGCATATAGTCCAGGAGCAAAACTGGTCTTCAATGTGACCAGGCAGGTGAAATTGAACCAACAGCTTATTTGCACCTCACCAAATGTTTTTTTCCATTGACAGAAGAGGGAGAGTAAATTGAAGGACTGATTAGCCCAGGTAACTCTCCACTTTCATCTGAACCATAGAACAAAGCCTCTGGAGAAAAAGTGCTTGCCCACATTTATCTTCTGATGCCAGATAAGGAGAGCTTCTTTGGTAATTGAGGATGAACAGGGTGTTAAATGTGTTTCGTTAAGTAGGAAAAGTAAACATCAGGGGCGTCATTATTTATACTAGGAGTTTACTAGTGGTTTCTCCATTGGCCGCCATGAATCCCGCCCCCGCCGGTTGCCGAAGTCTCCGAAGGGAGAAAAGTCGGCGGGGCGTTAATGGCGCCGCAGACGTCGGAGAATGGCACGGGTGTGCGCAAGGCAGCCGATTTTGGGCCTGCCGATATTCTCCCGTCCGGATGGGCCGAAGTCCCGTCGACGTGATGACGGGTCACGTCAGCGTAAATCAAACCTCCTTTCAGTCGGCGTCAACCTGTGCTCCAGGTTCACGCCGACCAGCGTGGAGGTGGGTGACGGCCTGGGGGGTTAGCCGCTGGACAGGCGATGGCGTGGCCGCAGTCTGAATGTGTGGGGAGAGGTGTGCCTAGGGTTGTGTGTGTGTGTGTGCGGCGGGGGGGAGGGGTGGTGGTTAGAGTGGGCTGGGCTCCGGGGGAGTGCCGGGAGGGGGGTCAGTGCCGGGGAGGAGGATGGGGGGTCCATGCCGGGGAGGGGGCTGGGGGGGGGGGGGGGTCCGTGTCGGGGAGGAGGATGGGGGGCCCATGTCGGGGAGGGGGATGGGGGGCCCGTGCCGGGGAGGGGGATGCGAGGGCAAGTGAGTTGGTCCACCTGGCCAGGTGCCAGCCTCCAACAGTTGGACCCATGCGGTCCATGCCACCTGGCTGGGGGGAGGAGGGGATATGGGCAATGATGACATGTCGTCATTCCCACCCCCCACCCCCCCAACCAGGCCGTCATGTTTTCCGATCATCCAGCGATGTTGGCCACCATGACGGCAGCCGCTAATGTCTATGTTGCCCTGGATGAGGAGGAGGAGGAGGAGGAGCATGCCAGAGAGGCAGCGCAGGCTGCCGCAGAGGGTCAGGCGGCAGCCGCCCAGGCTGGAGGGACACCTGACCGACAGGACGAGAAGGGGGAGGAGGACATCGCGGCACCACGGCAACGAAGGCACCCGAGGGCGCCCCGTGTGTACCGGCCCCGACAGTCATACCAGGACCTCACGGACCGGGAATGCAGGAGGAGACTCCGGGTGAGGTGGGAAACCGTGGCACACATCTGCCACCTGCTGGCACACCTGTCACCGCGTGGCACTGGCGGGGGACACCCTCTCCCCGTGTCCGTCAAGGTTACGGTGGCCCTGAACTTTTATGCAACGGGGTCATTCCAGGCACCGATTGGGGACCTGTCCGGCATATCGCAGACATCAGTGCATCGGTGCATCCGGGCAGTGACAGATGCCCTATTTGCCATGGCGCACCGCTACATCCGCTTCCCTGTGGACCGGGCCAGCCAAGATGCCCGGGCCGTGGGCTTCTCTGCTGTGGCCGGGTTCCCCATGGTCCAGGGCGCGATCGATGGGATGCACGTAACCGTGCGGCCACCTGCAGATAACAGGGCCGTGTTCACCAATAGGAAGGGGACCTATTCGATGAACATACAGGTGGTCTGCGACCACCGCATGATGATCCTGCACGTCTGCGCCCGTTACCCAGGCAGTGTACACGACTCATACGTGTTGTCGCAGTCATCCATCCCCGGCATGTACGAGGGACGCCATCCCCGGCTGAGGGGCTGGTTGCTGGGCGACAGGGGCTACCCATTGCGATCGTGGCTGATGACGCCTATATGGAGGCCACGCAATGAGGTGGAGAACCATTACAATGATGCCCATGTAGCGACAAGGGGAGTGATAGAGAGGTGCTTTGGCGTGCTGAAGATGCGTTTCAGGTGCCTGGACCTCCCTGGCGGCACCCTCCAGTATCGGTCAGATAGGATCGGCCGCATCATTGTGACACCTGACAACATAGCCCAGCAGAGGGGCGATGTGCCGCAGGCAGAGGAGGGCGGAGTGGAGGAGCAGCAGGAAGAGGCGCAGTCCTCCCCAGTTGAGGGGGATGGGGGCACTGGTCAGGGCAGACGGGCTAGACACAGGCGGGTGGCTGTCCACCGTTACTGGCTGGCCCAGCGGGCACGGGACAGGCTGATAGCCGCCCGCTTCACTGACTAGATGGGCGTGATAATCGGGTAGTACAGCCACAGACCGCACACCATGGCAACAGCCGACCACCCACACCCCCCACCCATCCACCCACCCAGCACCCTCACCCCCCTCCCCAACCCCACCCACCCCACCCGCATGCACACCACCCCCCCATTGCCGATCCACCTGCGGCACAATGGCCGGGCTCACACAGTTGCGGGTGGATGCGTTTCTATTGCAGGCAATGGAGGATGATGACAACCCGCCCTGCGATGAGCTCCTGGCTCCACATCGTTGGACTATGTCTGACCCATGCCACAGCACCACCATCCACCCGGACCATCCCTGCATGCGGCTGTGACACTGCAGCGCACGGTCCCGTCCTCTGCCCGGGGGGATGTTGATGGTGGCCCAGGGGGAAGGGGGCAGACTCACCTGGGGCTGAGGTAAGACCACCCCTCACACACACACTTGCGCTCAACGTACATGACACCCCCCCCGCACGCTTTGGACAGAGCACAAAGGCAGCTTCTGTAGGTGTAACATTGACTTGAATAACCAAAGGAGTTCATGCACGGGCCCTAGCCCCTAACTCATCTGTGCCCTGCACCCGTGCCAACTTACTCAGTGTATAATTGTTTGGCCTTACGGGCCCTTTGACTACCTCTACGTGGTCCCCCAGACGGTACAGCAGAACTGGAGGTGGACTCCTGTGATTCCTGCCCTCTGACACGGGATCCCTTTGGCGGCCGTTTCCTGGGGCGTCCTGGCCTAGATGGGCCAGACTGGGGCCCGGGCGACTGGGATGGCGAGCTGCCAGCCTGTCCTGCGCGTTGCCCACCCGATGCACCTGGGACGGGAGGGGGGAGTCCGAGGTGTCGCGGTGTTCCAGGACCTCCCCTACAGGGGGAGCCGGGACGGACCACACCACCTCCTCCTCCCTCGGGGTGCCCGATGGCCCCCAGGCCTCTACATGGGTGGGGGATGTGAACGGACTGGCCATCCGACGCCCCCCCGACATCTGGCGCTGCCAGTCCTGGAGGCCCGTGCTGGTATCGACAGGGGCCTGCAGGTTTGCAGCTATGGAGCCCAGGGGATTGGCAAACCCTATCTGTGACTGTGCGACGCCGGCTCGCACATGGCCAATGGCGCCGATGCCCTCAGCGATGGCCTGCAGAGACTGGGCTATGGCCTGCTGAGACTGGGCCATGGCCTGCAGAGACTGGGCCATGGCGTTGAGCGCCTCTGCCATCTGGCGCTGGCACTGGCTCATGGCCTCCTGTGAGAGGGCAGCAATGTCCTGGGCCACAGACGCCGCCTGCACGGAAAGCCCCAGGCCTCGCAAACCATTACCCATGTCTGACACCGTCGCACCCATTGCCTCCACCGCGGAAGCCACCCGTGCGGTGTCGGCCTGGGTGGCACGTATGACCGGCACCACTCCCAGCTCCTGGACGCGGGTGGACTCCTCCACCTGCGACTGCAGCTGCCGCAAGCCGGCCGTCACCCTCTTCGCTCGTCTCCGGGTCGGTAGTTGCATCGGATCTATGGGTGGGTGTGGTAACTCCAGGAACCCGGGACCCATCTGGGCAGCAGATGTTCGCTTGGGCTGGGCTGCCCTCCGACCGCCCGGCCCCTCTGCTGCTCCTACCTCCACCTGCTGTACCGGGACGGCTGTGTTGTGCGCACCAGTGAGTGTACCAGATGCCTCATCACTAAAGTGCCCAACCGAGGTGAGTGTTTCTGCGATGGTGGAGGGTGTTGGTGACAGCAGTGGCGTTGTGTCATGCTCTTCGTCCCACTCTGAGTCCATGGCACTTTGGGGTGGGGGTTCGTCTCCATCCATCCACTCTGTGTCACTGTCCGGTATTTCGTCTTCCTGGGTAGTGCTGTCCCGGGTAGGGGTGTCCCAGGTAGGGGTGTCCTGGGTAGGGGTATCCTGGGTAGTGGTGTCCTGGCTCGGCTGTGACGGGGGCCTGTGGCTGCCCCTCTCGTCGCTGGGTGGCACACGCCTGCGTCGTCGCACCCGCACGTGAAGGGGGCGTCGTCTCCCTGTTGCTCCAGGTCTCTCCGTCTCCCGTGGTCTCCAAGGGACATCCTGCGGGCGTCACATGCCGGAGTGTCCGGGTCTCTCCGTCTCCCGTGGTGTGCGAGGGGCATCCTGCGGGCATCGCATGCCGGAGGGTCCGGGTCTCTCCGTCTCCCGTGGTGTGCGAGGGGCATCCTGCGGGCGTCGCATGCCGGAGGGTCCGGGTCTCTCCGTCTCCCGTGGCCTCCGAGGGGCATCCTGCGGGCGGTCTGCATCTGCGGGGATGGGTGCCTCGACGTTTGCTCCTGCGATACACAATGAAGCATGCATGGTTAGACACGCAGGCAGTGATCAGGTGCTATGGGGTAGGGGGATATAGGGGAGGGGGGATATGGGGACGGGCTGTCGGTGGCTCACTTGCTAGTACGCCCCCGACCTCTGCATCAGCAACCTCCCGGTCCTCAGGTCCGCCAGCCAGTTCCAGGGCCCTTTCCTCGTGTTCGGTCAGTGGCCTCTCATCAGCGGGGCTTCCTCCAGTCCTCACATGCTCCCTGGTGTTGTGTGCGCGTTTCTCCTGTGGCGGGGGCGGGGGGGGGGGTGGCAGGGGTAAAAGGCAACAGTGTTAGACAGGTATATGAATGCACGCCATCGGTTGCGCATGTATTGCAGAGGTTAAGGTTAGGGCTGGATTCACTTGGGGATATGGGGGAGGGGGGATATGGGGGATATGGGGAGGGGGGATATGGGGGAGGGGGGATATGGGGAGGGGGGATATGGGGGATATGGGGGTGGGGGGATATGGGGAGGGGGATATGGGGATATAGGGGAGGGGGGATATGTGGGATGGGGATATGGGGGAGGGGGGATATGGGAGATATGGGGGAGGGGGGATATGGGGGATATGGAGGATATGGGGGAGGGGGGATATGGAGGATATGGGGAGGGGGATATGGGGGAGGGGGGATATGGGGAAGTGGGGATATGGGGAAGTGGGGATATGGGGAGGGGGGATATGGGGAGGGGGGATATGGGGAGGGGGATATGGGGGAGGCGGGATATGGGGATATGGATGATATGGGGGAGGGGGGTATGGGGAGGGGGGATATGGGGAGGGGGGATATGGGGAGGGGGGATATGGGGGATATGGGGATGGGGGGATATGGGGGAGGGGAGATAGGGGGAGGGGGATATGGGGAGGGGGGATATGGGGAGGGGGATATGGGGGATGGGGGATATGGATATCGGGCAAGGGGGAGGCTCACCCTGCCTGCTCTGACGAGGTCGTTCACCTTCTTGTGGCACTGGGTGCCTGTCCGTGGTGTCAAGGCCGCAGCGGTGACGGCCTCTGCCACCTCCCTCCACAGACGCCGGCTGTGATGTGGTGCAACTCTGCAGCCATGCCCGTGATACAGGGCCTCCCTCCTCTGCTCCACTGCGTCCAGGAGCGCCTCCACATCCCGTGACTGGAACCTCAGGGCTGAGCGCCGGCCGGCCATCCGGTCGGGTGTTCCGGTCGGCTTGGGGGGAGCAGCGCGTCCTTATGAGCTGTAACGCCGTGCGGCGTGTATGACGCTGCACGCCGTGAACCACGTGAGCAAGCGTGGATCCCGTCACGTCGCTGCTAGCCCATTTCGGGCCGGAGACTTCGCGACGATTTTTGCGGCGTGACACATGTTGGATTTGCGCCGTTTTTTGCGCCGTTCGGCGGACTTTGCGCCGATAACGGAGAATTTTGCCCCTTGTTTCATTTTTCAGTGGGACCTTTCTTGTGGAGAATGGAAAGGTATGTGTTGTTTTTAAAATACCAGTCGAACTAAATATTCAGATGATTCCTGACGTTGCAAAACAAAAATGCTTTTCTGCAATATGAATACGGCAAATAACATTTCAATATAAAATAAACCCACTGTATATTTGTCCAGTGTAGATGTGTGCATTTGCTTTTAACATTTAAAATCAAATCTTTCAGTCAGTTTAATTTTCCCAGTGAGTGCTATGTATGCACAGTACCACAGCAGGAATCCCTCCATTTCACTTCCCAACAAAAACAATTCCATTCCTTGAAGAACGCAGCCAGAAAGCACATCAAGAGTGAGGAAACCGACTAACTGAATGTGACATCAGTTCTTTTTCTGGATCCCAGCATTGAAATGTGCTCTGTACATGTCAAAGCAATCTGTGTTGATAGCTGGCACGAACAAGGCAAAAAAGGGTCGCAGAACAGGCCTGAGCAAATATATATCCATATGCAACTTATGTAAATATGAGTGTACAGGGTCCAAACATCCAATATTAGGAATGCATGAAGTTCTGGCAGGATGGGGTGATAATGGAATGATGGAACTGGAGATGAGGGATGTGAATTTTACAACAACTGCACGTGTTCCAGAATTGTCCTGTTGGAAAATAAATATTTTCTGCATGTAGCTACACAGTCATCAATAGTGATTTAGATTTAGATTGACCGAAATGTTATCATTTGCAACAGTTGTGATCAGTGCTGGGACCTTTGCTGATCATAGTATATATAAATGATTTGGAGGAAAATGTAATTGCTCTGATTAATAAGTTTGCAGATGACACAAAGGTTGGTGGAAGTGCGGATAGCGATGAGGACTGTCAGAGGATACAGCAGGATTTAAATTCTTTGGAGACTTGGGCGGAGAGATGGCAGATGGAGTTTAATCCGGACAAATGTGAGTTAATGCATTTTGGTAGGTCTAATGCAGGTAGGGAATATACAGTGAATGGTAGAACCCTCAAGAGTATTGAAAGTCAGAGAGATCTAGGTGTACAGGTCCACAGATCACTGAAAGGGGCAACACAGGTGGAGAAGGTAGTCAAGAAGGCATACGGCATGCTTGCCTTCATTGGCCGGGGCATTGAGTATAAGAATTGGCAAGTCATGTTTCAGCTGTATAGAACCTTAGTTAGGCCACGCTTGGAGTATAGTGTTCAATTCTGGTCGCCACACTACCAGAAGGATGTGGAGGCTTTAGAGAGGGTGCAGAAGAGATTTACCAGAATGTTGCCTGGTATGGAGGGCATTAGCTATGAGGAGCGGTTGAATAAACTCGGTTTGTTCTCACTGGAATGACGGAGGTTGAGGGGCGACCTGATAGAGGTCTACAAAATTATGAGGGGCATAGACAGAGTGGATAGTCAGAGGCTTTTACCTAGGGTAGAGGGGTCAATTACTAGGGGGCATAGGTTTAAGGTGAGAGGGGCAAGGTTTAGAGTAGATGTACAAGGCAAGTTTTTTACACAGAGGGTAGTGGGTGCCTGGAACTCGCTACCGGAGGAGGTGGTGGAAGCAGGGACGATAGTGACATTTAAGGGGCATCTTGACAAATACATGAATAGGATGGGAATAGAGGGATACGGACCCAGGAAGTGTAGAAGATTGTAGTTTAGTCGGGCAGCATGGTCGGCACGGGCTTGGAGGGCCGAAGGACCTGTTCCTGTGCTGTACTTTCCTTTGTTCTTGTTCTTTTGGCCATTATAAGAACCCAACCGCATTTTACATTACTTGAGTAGTTTTGAAGGATCAATTGCTTACAAGGATGATCACCAACTGAAAATCATTGGACAATGAAGATCTGGATTTGCTACTGGGGCACAGAATGAGAAGGAATTTGACTCAGGTATATAACTTTATTCAGGACGCCAGAGACTCTCAACTTCAGCTTCAAAAACGGAAACCGGAACGGCAACCGGAAACTATGGCTCAATCGCGAGATTGACTCCCTACTGAAGGACAGATCTGAGGCGTTCAAGGCAGACGACCCTGACCTATACAAGAAATCCAGGTACGACCTCTGCAAAGCCATCTGAGATGCCAAGAGAGACTATCAAACCAAGCTAGAGTCACAGACAGACTCTCGGCGGTTGTGGCAAGGACTAAACAACATAACGGGCTACAAAGCAAAGCCGAACAGTATCTCTGGCAGCAGCGCACCCCTCCCCGATGAACTCAATGCATTCTATGCTCGGTTCGAGCAGGTAACCAACAATCCGCTGGCGAGTGCCCCAGCAGCCCATAATTCACCCATACCCACCATCACAGCTTCCGAAGTCAGATTGGCCTTCCTGAAAGTGAACCCTCAGAAGGCGACGGGCCCAGACGGCATCCCTGTCGTGCACTCAGAGCCTGCGCGGACCAGCTGGCAGAGGTATTCACGAACATCTTTAACATGTCCCTACTCCACTCCGAGGTCCCCACCTGCTTCAAGAAGACCACCATCATACCGGTACCAAAGAAGAACCAGGCAACGTGCCTCAATGACTACCGACCAGTGGCCCTGACTTCAGTCGTAATGAAGTGCTTCGAGAGGTTGATCATCATAGATTATCATAGAATTTACAGAGCAGAAGGAGGCCATTCAGCCCATCGAGTCTGCACCGGCTCTTGGAAAGAGCACCCCACCCAAGGTCAACACCGCCACCCTATCCCCATAACCCAGTAACCCCACCCAACACTAAGGGCAATTTTGGACACTAAGGGCAATTTATCATGGCCAATCCACCTAACCCGCACATCTTTCGACTGTGGGAGGAAACCGGAGCACCCGGAGGAAACCCACGCACACACGGGGAGGATGTGCAGACTCCGCACAGACAGTGACCCAAGCCAGAATCGAACCTGGGACCCTGGAGCTGTGAAGCAATTGTGTTATCCACAAGGCTACCGTGCTGCCCCAAATCATGAAGCGCATCACCTCCATACTCCCAGAACGCCTTGATCCACTGCAATTCGCATACCTCTGCAACCGGTCCACATCAGACACCATTTCCCTGGCCCTACACTCATCCCTAGAGCATCTCGAAAACAAGGACTCCTACATTAGACGCCTATTTATTGACTACAGCTCTGCCTTCAACACCATAATCCCAGCCAAGCTCCAAAACCCAGGACTTGGCTCCCCACTCTGCAACTGGATCCTCGATTTTCTGACCAACAGACCACAATCAGTAAGAATGAACAACAACACCTCCTCCACAATAGTCCTCAACACCAGCGCCCCGCAAGGCTGCGTACTTAGCCCCCTACTCTACTCCCTGTACACACACGACTGCGTGGCAAAACTTGGTTCCAACTCCATCTACAAGTTTGATGACGATACGACCATAGTGGGCCGGATCTCGAATAACGACGAGTCCAAATACAGGAGTGGTGTAGTGACAACAATCTCGCCCTCAATGCCAGCAAAACTAAAGAGCTGGTAATTGACTTCAGGAAGCAAAGTACTGTACACACCCCTGTCAGCATCAACAGGGCCGAGGTGGAGATGGTTAGCAGTTTCAAATTCCTAGGGGTACACATCTCCAAAAATCTGTCCTGGTCCACCCACGTCGACGCTACCACCAAGAAAGCACAACAGCGCCTATACTTCCTCAGGAAACTAAGGAAATTCGGCATGTCCACATTGACCCTTACCAACTTTTACAGATGCACCATAGAAAGCATCCTATCGAGCTGTATCACAGCCTGGTATGGCAACTGCTCGGCCCAGGGCTGCAAGAAACTTCAGAGAGTCGTGAACACAGCCCAGTCCATCACACGAACCTGCCTCCCATCCATTGACTCCATCTACACCTCCCGCTGCCTGGAGAAAGCGGGCAGCATAATCAAAGATCCCTCCCACCCGGCTTACTCACTCTTCCATCGGGCAGGAGATACAGAAGTCCGAGAACACGCACGAACAGACTCAAAAACAGCTTCTTCCCCACTGTCACCAGACTCCTAAATGACCCTCTTATGGACTGACCTCATTCACACTACACCCTGTATGCTTCATCCGATGCCAGTGCTTATGTAGTTACATTGTATACCTTGTGTTGCCCTATTATGTATTTTCTTTTATTCCCTTTTCTTCTCATGTACTTAATGATCTGTTGAGCTGCTCGCAGAACCTCGGTACACGTGACAATAAACAAATCCAATCCAATCCAATCCAATGTTTTTCCTTTATTCTTTTGATAACCCGATTTAAGAATGGAGGAGTTTACAATCCATGGGAAGTCTCAGTCAGCCAAAATTGAGATTCAAACTTAAGTTGCCATTATTGGTGGCCTAGCACCAGTTCTAGAGCTATATTTAATGCATTTTTAATTAATACTTGCTGATTATTGCACTTGTTTAATAAAGGGATTATCGAGCTCGGGAAATCCTATCATATGCATTAGGTGTGCAGGTCAATTTTAGCACAGGACAATTAGATAGTAAAGATAACTTCCTCTATTCTGCCTAAATTGCAACCTCAGACAAGTGTTTTCTGCATACAAACCCTGCCAGTGCAAGTTTTCAACTTCCCACATCAGCCAAGCAACAATTTGTGCCAGACTGGAAGCAGCTTTGTGTCCTGAGTTTGTACTCATTAGGAAGAGGCCTGGACTTCATACGTACCTGTGACATTATGTAGAATATCTAGAATAGCCATAGCCATAGACTTTTACAGCACAAAAAGAGGTCATTCGGTCCATCGTGTCTGTGCCAACCTATCAAGCACTTATCTATTCTAATCCCATTTTCCAGCACTTGGTCTGTAGCCTTATATGCCATGATGTTTCAAGTGCTCATCTAAATGCTTCTTAAACATTGTGGGTTCCCACCTCTACCAATGAGAATGGGAGCTTTAGATTCCCACCGCCCTCTAAAGATTTTCCTTAAATTCCCTCTAAATTTCCTGCCCATTGCCTCTAATCTTTGCTCTCTGGTTATTGAGCCCTCAACTAAAGGAGAAACTTTCTTCCTATCTACCCTATCTCTGTCCTTCATAATTGTGTACACCTCAATCAGGTTCCACTCTCAGCCTTCTCGGCTCTAAGGAGAACAACCCCAGCCTAATCAGTCTCTCTTCATAGCTGAAGTACTCCAGCTCGGGCAACATTCTGGTGAATCTCCTCGGCACCCTTTCTAGTACAATAACATCCTTCCTAGTATTGCGACCAGAACTACACACTTGTTTAAACCATGGTCTAACGAGTGTTTTATACAGCTCCATCATAACCTCAGAAAGGGTTAATGTAATATCATAATTGACCACTAGATGGAGCTAGACGCAGAACTATAAAAAGCACTGACTCTCAGGCTTCTGGAAGAGGGCTGCAGAGTATGCAGAGTAGAGGTCTAGAGAGTGCAGAGTATAGTTATAGGTGGAGTGTAGAGACAAGTGTTAATTGAGTGTAGATTACTAGACTATTGCTTGCTGTAGGAGTAAGTGGTTGAGCTTTAATAAGTAGTGTAATAAATAGCTTTGTTATTGAACTTCTGTGGTCTTTGTGAACAATACGACATCCATCCTGAGAATAAAGAATCACAAAGAACAATGCTGGAATCCAGAAAAAGTACCTTCCCCTTAATGCCTATACAGGCCTCAGGAAAAAGAAACTTCCACCCTATCAAATAAAGCTGGATTGAAACACAGGTGTTAGCAATTAAATTAATGGTTTATGAAATTAGGATATAATGGCAAATATTTCTGACCATATATCTGTACAGCAAATTAGTTATACAATGCTATTTAATGGAAAAAGTCTGTTGTTTTGGGGTGTGTTTGACGGGGGTGTTTCGCAATAGCCACATCGGCGCGATCACGGCCCATATTCAACAGACTTAGTGCCAAAAATGAGCCCCCACGAGATTCCCGACATTGCTGGCTGCCTTGCCATCTGATTCGCCCGACTCGAGCCTCAGCAGCTTGCTGCTAACAAGGGGGAGCTGCTTTTAAACACGTCATCACCACTACTTCCGGTCCACACACAAGCTGCTCCTCACTTTGGGAATGTCGACCTGACCAGGCTTCTCGATGCTGTGGATGAGAGGCGGGGCACCCTGGCGGGTCGGAGGACCAACAGTAGAGTCAGCAATGCCGCTTGGGAGGCAGTGGCAGAGGCTGTCAGTTTGGGCAGCATGACAAAGAGGACCACCGTCCAATGTAGGAAGAAGACAGACAACCTCCAACAAGCTGCAAGGGTAAGTTACCACCTCTCTCCTGGTATCAATTCTACCTGCCAACCTTCAAATTCCCAACGCCCCCTCCCAATTCACTGGCTGACACCTCGCATCCCCCACACATCCAATCTTCGTGCTTGCTCCTCAGAACCCCCTGGCACCCAGTAGCACATACCAGGTGACGGTGCCCACACATGCCACCTGCTATAGACCCTCCTGACCCATCATCGTTTGGCTAACAATTCCCTCCCTTTGTTCCTGCAGGAGAAGATAGTCCATAACAAACAGGAAAGGGGCAAGACAGGGGGCGGAGTCACAGAGATTCAAGTCCTTACCCCCGATGAGGAACAGACCCTGGAAATCGTGGGGTTGCCCGAGGAGAGGGCAGTCACTGACAGCGAGGTTGGGCTGTGCCAGAGAGGTGAGGATCCACCACCCTTTCACCCAGGTGACCTGTCTCAAGTGAGTTGTTCATGTCAGACAAAATGATCCTTCCCTCTCACTGACCACATGTCCATTGTCTCACAGGATCTCAATCTGATGAGGCCGGACCATCCGGAGTCATTCCCCCCCCCCCCTTCCCCCCCACCACCACCCAAGAGACCACATCGGAGGAGAGCTCCGAGGAGACCACCGGCGAAATGTCCCAGCTATCACCCTCACCTTCCACCAGTGCGGAGACACACACCTCGGTGGGTGACATTAGTGGACAGGCTTCTGGGGCATAGTCTGGTGAGCATCTCACAATTGCTGATCACATCAGGTGGAGATAGGAACATCCAAAGGGAGACAGCAGTCGAAGGTCTGCTGGATCCCACGATTCAGCTGGGTCTCAGCCAGATGCTGAGCCTCTGGACAAGGTTCTCCCAGAACCATGAGATTCAAGAAGGGATGTTAGCGACATTCCAGTGACTGCATAGCCGATTGGAGGTGTCCCAAAGGCTGCAGGTGCAGGGGACGGTGAAAACAATGCGTGGCACCAAGGCCAACACTGCTAGGGCACCGACCGCAGTGGAAAACCTGGAGCATGACGTTCGCATCTTGAGTGGTGGTCCCCAAGGCATGGCACAGTTTGTGACGATCAGGTCCCAGTCACTGAGGGGTGTGTCCTGGCTGCAGACATTTCAGAGGCACTTCAGAGCATGGTCCAGTCAAGCATTGCTGAGAGCTCACTCCAGCTGCCCCTCCATTCCATGGAATCGCCCAGGGCCCTACGGGCAGCCTCAGGGAGGAGAAAGTACTGGAGGCCAATCTGGGTCCTTCCACCAAGGAGACAATGATGGTCTCCAGTTCTTCCAAATCACCCCCCCCCCTCCCACCCCGACACCGATGCATCCCAAGGGCAGTGGACAAAACAGGTGGCACAGCGAAAGCAGTGAAACTGGAAAGTCGGCCGCAGTAGCTCAGTTCCAGGCCCTCCAGAGGATGTCTGCCAAGGGCATCAAAGGCCACAGAGTGCGGAAGACAGCAAGCTTCCTCCAGCCCTGGGGACACATCTAGATGTAGCAGTAGACCATGGAAGACCAGGAAGAACGAGGAGGATTGAGTGAGCCCTGGTAAGGTCACTATCCATAGCTACGGGGAATGGAAAACGGTCACAGAGAAATGTTCACTATTAAAACATGTCACACCTGATACATGTGAAGCCTCTATCACATTAATGTTCCCAGTGGGCCTGCCTGCACCCCCACCTCCTGTCCATCTCCACCCATTTCTCTCCACCCCCTCCCCCCTCCCGCCCCCCATTCCCCCCGTCCCTGGCACAGTTGCCCAAGGTCTCAAGCTGACATTGACCTGCTGACAGTGCCGACACCGGCCCATCACTCTGGAGTGATGTAATAGATCCTTGTAGGGGCGACAAGGTGGTCGGGCAGGGGACAGTATGATTGGTGGGGAGGGGGAATGGTGAAGGGGTGATTGAGTGGTGGGGAATGGGGGGAGGGAGGGAAAAGTGGGTGAGGGCAGGGATTGGGAGGGAGTGAAATGGCAGGGAACGAGGGGTTTGGGGAAGGGGATTTCTATTTGAATTTTTATGTGTTGGGTATATATTTCTGTAGTTGTGTGCTGGGGAGACTTGAGTCGGAGTTTCACTTTAAATGGTTCCTGCATTTTAATGAGGTATTGTGACTTTTAAAGTAGGAAAACTATGCCGAGCAACAGGTGGCTCACAGAGACCACAAAAGTAGTTTTAGTTCAGTTGAAAGAAGGTGACTCAGAAGTCAGCAGCCGTTGGACAGAATCTGCTGGAACAGACAGGAAGAGGGAAAACGGAGAGCAGATCCCAAACTAAAGAACCAAATGGTCCTAATACCAGGGAGAGGGGCTGAAAGAGGTTCCAAGACCTCCTCGTGAAAGGGAAAAATCTGAAAAAAAGGTACTGTCAGGTGTAACGAAGAGTGAGGAGCAAAGGCTTCAAGTTAAAAGATATGTTTGCAGGGTGCAGACATGGGATAATGTGGGCTTGCAAAAAACCAAAGATCCAAGGAAAACCAATGGTTGATGACACCTTACCAGAGGCCTATGGGGCCGGTTTAGCTCATTGGCTAGACACCTGTGATGCAGAGCAAGGCCAGCAGCATAGGTTCAATCCCTGTACTGGCTGAGGTTATTCTCAACCTTACCCCTCACCTCAGGTTAAACCTCAGGGCAGCACGGTAGCACAAGTGGCTAGCACTGTAGCTTCACAGCTCCAGGGTCCCAGGTTCGATTCCCCGCTGGGTCACTGTCTGTGCAGAGTCTGCATGTTCTCCCCGTGTCTGCGTGGGTTTCCTCTGGGTGCTCCGGTTTCCTCCCACAGTCAAAAGATGTGCAGGTTAGGTGGATTGGCCATGCTAAATTGCCCTTCGTGTCCAAAAAGGTTAGGAGGGGTTATTGGGTTGTGGGGATAGGGTGGAAGTGAGGGCTTGAGAGTCGCTGCAGACTTGATGGGCCGAATGGCCTCCTTCTGCACTGTATGTTCTTTGATCTATGAATTCACCACCAGTCAGCTCTCCCCTCAAAGTAAAAAGCATCCTGTGATCATCTCGGACTATGGCGACTTTATCTTTTACCTTTACTGGAGATCTGTGAAGCAGTGGCATTCATTGGCACAGCTGGGTATCTGAGAGATTGTATGGAAGGTGCAGCTTGAATGCATGTGGAGATCCAGGATCATTAGAATGAGACATTGAAACCCTGGAGGTACATCATTGGTGAAGACATTTGAGAGAAACTCCTTTTGAGAGAAGATCCCAAGGCATATTCTTCATGAGCGGAGATTGAAAACTTTGTGTGAAAGACAGAGTTCCAGTGAGACCAGGGGCTGGATTCTCCCCCCCCCCCCCCCCCCCCCCCCACCACATTTCTCTTCACCCCGCCGGCGGGATGTTCCGTTACACCGGCAGGTCAATGGGGTTTCCCATTGTGGGGCAGCCCCACGCCGTCGGGAAACCCCCGGGCTGCCGACAAAATGGAGCTTCCCGTCGGCGGAGAATCCAGCACCAGTTGTCTCACAGTGTGACAAGCATTTGGGGAAGTTGATGAGAAATCCATCGATGTTGGCACCACACCACCTGAGACATCCGAGCATCAGTCAGGCCTATCCAGGCCCGGCCACCCCAGAAAACACCCCCCAACGAGGACCCAGCTCGCAGGGTGGGAATCCCAGCAGGTTGCCTCCACTCCTGCCGTACCGTCTCGGGAACTACCTACACATAGTTAGGCCAGAAAGTTAGACACTAGTTACATTGTCACAGGTGCAGGGCACAGTTTAGTGATAGGGGCTATGGCACAAATCTGTAAACATTTGTTCACATTAAACAGCTGTTACAACCTGTCTCGGTGCTCTGTCTGACGGATGTGAGGGGTGGGCTGGTCTGAGAGGGCCAGAGGGGGGTCAGGGAAATAGGCGGATGGTGTGGTGGGCCTAGGCTCCCGCCCCATCCCCCAATGGGATCATGTGATGGAATGGCTAGCTCGCATGCAGGGATCACCCAGGTGGACGGTGGAAAGTGCTACCGTGGGCAGGAGTCAGACGTTGTCAGATGATATGGAGCACCAGACCTCATCGTAGATAGAACATAGAACATTACAGCGCAGTGCAGGTCCTTCGGCCCTCGATGTTGTGCCGACCTGTGAAACCACTCTAAAGCCCATCTACACTATTCCCTTATCGTCCATATGCCTATCCAATGACCATTTGAATACCCTTAGTGTTGGCGAGTCCACTACTGTTGCAGGCAGGGCATACCACACCCATACTACTCTCTGAGTAAAGAACCTACCTCTGACATCTTCTCTTATAAACCTTTCCAAGATTTTGCCCACAACAGAAGTAAGGCTCGCTGGTCTACAGTTACCGGGGTTGTCTCTACTCCCCTTCTTGAACAAGGGGACAACATTTGCTATCCTCCAGTCCTCTGGCACTATTCCTGTGGACAAAGATGACTTAAAGATCAAAGCCAAAGGCTCAGCAATCTCCTCCCTAGCTTCCCAGAGAATCCTAGGATAAATCCCATCCGGCCCAGGGGACTTATCTATTTTCACCCTTTCCAGAATTGTTAACACCTCCTCCTTATGAACCTCAAGCCCTTCTAGTCTAGTAGCCTGAATCTCAGTATTCTCCTCGACAACATTGTCTTTTTCCTGTGTGAATACTGACGAAAAATATTCATTTAGCATCTCTCCTATCTCCTCGGTCTCCAAGCACAACTTCCCACTACTGTCCTTGACTGGCCCTACTCTTACCCTAGTCATTTGTTTATTCCGGACATATCTATAGAAAGCTTTAGGGTTATCCTTGATCCTACCTGCCAAGGACTTCTCATGTCCCCTCCTGGCTCTTCTTAGCTCTCTCTTTAGGTCCTTCCTAGCTAACTTGTAACTCTCGAGCGCCCTTATTAAACCTTCATGTCTCATCTTTACATAAGCCTCCTTCTTCCTCTTGACGGGTTGTTATCATCCTCCATCCCATGCACCAGACCCACTATTACAGCCAACCCAGGACCCGCACCCCGTAGTGCGGCAGGCATGTATCACAGAGGGGGTTGCAGGCAGGGGTGACCCAGGGGGAGTGAGGGAGTGAGGGGGTGGGATGTGGTGTCCTTTCCCCCGGCCAGTCCCCCCTCACCCAAGTTGGTGAACCTGGAGGCGATAAGAGCACCCCGTGCGCATTGGCCTTGGCGCACGCGTTGTGTGGCTTCCCTTGCCTGCCTGCACCCCCATGTCCTGCCCATTTTCGCCCTCCCCCTCATCCTCCTCGTCGGATGATGCCTGGTGTTGCGGAGGACTCAGCAGGTCGCCATGATGCGTGCGACCCTCCCAGCATCATATTGGACGACCCCTCCAGAGCGGTCCAGGCACCCGAAGCGCATCTTCAGGAGGCCGAAGCACCGCTCGATCCAGTTCCTGGTCGCTGCATGAGCTTTGTTGTAGCGGGTCACCGCATCGGTCTGTGGCCTCTGGATCAGCGTCATCAGCCACGCCCGCAGTGGATAACCCCTGTCACCCAGAAGCCAACCCCCCAGCTAGGGGGGAGGGGGGGGATGACTCAAACATGTCAAGAAACGTCGACTGTGCTGGGATGAAGGCGTCATGCACACTGCCCGGGTATCAGGCGCAGAGGTGTACGATGCGCATCTGATGTTCACATGTCAGCTGCACGTTGATTGAGTGGTACCCCCTTCAGTTGGTATAGAGCGGCCTGTCATTTCCCCTTGTAGGGGAACATGCATCCTGTCGATCAACCCCTGGACCCGGGGCGTCCAGTCGATTGCGGCGAATCCCGCAGCACGGTAGCATAGTGGTTAGCATTTTGACTTCACAGCGCCAGGATCTCAGGTTCAATTCCCGGCTTGGGTCACTGTCTGTGCGGAGTCTGCACGTTCTCCCCGTGTCTGCGTGGGTTTCCTCCGGGTGCTCCGGTTTCCTCCCACTAGTCCTGAAAGACGTGCTGTTCGGTAATTTGGACATTCTGAATTCTCCCTCTGTGTACCCGAACGGGCGCGGGAATGTGGGGACTTGGGGTTTTCACAGTAACTTCATTGAAGTGTTAATGTAAGCCTACTTGTGACAATAATATAGATTATTATTATTATGTATTTGATGCAACCATCAATTCACTGAGAGACACGTTGAGAAGTAAACCGTGGTTTTAATCAGCTTACAACTGAGCCTGCCTGTGACTGGTACAACAATGAATGTGGCCCCGCAAGTCAGCTGCCTTTGTACTTCCTGTAAGGGGTGGCGCCAGGGGCGAGCCCGTACATGCCCCGACATATCCCCCTGTGGGTGAAGCTGTACAATGGCCCATAGGTGGAGCCCACAGGGTTAAACACATAAGGTAACATGATACAGCAGTAACATGATATCACAGTGCACTGGTGAATTATCAGTAGTTCCATTCACCACATTCACCACAGCATTGAGACGCCTGGGCACATACGGCCTCCGTGATGGTGCGGATGCACCTGTGCACCGAGGTCTGTGAGATCCCGGACAAGTCCCACACGGTGACTGGAAGGAGACCGTCACATAAAGGTTCAAGGTGATCGTCACCTTGATGCCCACCAGGAGCGGGTGTCCTCCCTCATACCCGCACGGTGCAGGTGTGCCACCATCTGGCAGATATGTCGGACTGTCTCTCTGCTCAGCCGGAGTCTTCGAGGCAGGTCCTCGAATGAGAGGCGGTGCCGGTACACACGGGGCCTCATGTGGCGCCTCCTTGGCACCTCCTCCTCCTTGGCCTGTTGGGCAGTCGGCTCTCCAACCTGGGCAGCTGCCACCTGCCCCTATGTGGCACACTCTGCAGCTGCACGTTCCACATGCTCCTGCAACCTCCTCCTCCTCAAGCAGCGGCAGCTTGTTCACCTGCAGGGCATCCCCAGGGCTGTGGTGACCAGGAGGAAGGCCGCCATTGCTGGTTGTATTCCAATATCTATTGTCTGCAGGCGGTGAAAGGCCTGGTACGTACCCCCGTGCCCAACCTGGTCCAGCAGCCTACATCATGGCCCCAGTTGGCACAGTGGGCTCTGCCCCAGCCTGCACCCCCCATCCCCACGGGCCCGCTCCCCTAACTCATCGGTGGCTGGCACCGTGGGGCCCACTGGCCCTGGCAAGTGTGTCTGATGCCAGCTGTACTGTGGGCTGGCAGTGCCCTTGCCAAAGGTATGCATCACGGCCCTGCAGAGGCTTCTGTGGGCTTTGACCTGGATGGACTGTCGGCGTGTGGTGGCCAGATTGGGGGGGGGGGGAGCGGGTGGGAGAGTGGGGGGCTGTGCGAGGGTCACCCATATGGCTGCTGGCACTCTGCAGGGGCAAGGGTGAGTGGTCAGTGGGTGCGCAGCAAGATGGCTGCCTTGCAGGTTGTGGTAATGGCAGTTCGTGCAGGCCACGGCCCCAGTCCCGTGGGGGGGTCACCCCGGCCACTCGGCCTGTTCCTCCATCACGCCGGCCCGGCAGCCCACAGTCGCCCCTCTCTGTTTCCTTTTTAAAGAAATTTAGAGTAGCCAATTCGTTTTTTCCAATTAAGGGGCAATTTAGTGTGGCCAATCCACCAAGCCGGCACATGTTTGGGTTGTTGGTGCGAAGCTCACGCAAACACGGGGAGAGTGTACAAACTCCACATGGACAGTGGCCCAGTGTGCCTTGAGGCAGCAGTGCTAACCACTGCGCCACCGTGCTGCCCTTCCTCTCTGTGACCTACACCCTCTCTCTCCCTCATCAGCCATGACGCAGGTTTCACAATTTTTAAAAGCGCAAGTGAACAGCGCCGTCAGGAACTCGGCCCATCAGAGGCGGAGAATCGCGGGGGCCCCGATAAGCACCGGGTCGGGCCTGCTAATGATATACAAACAGTGTGTACTTTCCGTGCGTTTCCGGTACTCATTGACGCCGCTGTCGAGGTGAGGGAGAATTGCGTTTTGGTGTCAAATCGGCACCTGCTGCGATTTTGGCGTCGGAACCTATTCTCCTCCCAATTGTGTTTTGCTGATCCGAGAGCAATTGAGGATCTGTCAATGGGCTAGCACCGGCGCCATGCGGAACACCAATGATTCAAATGAAAAGCGATGTCGGATTCGCCGGCGTCGGAGTTGACACTCAAGAGGCTGACAAGCTGCAGCTGCATATTAGCACTCCATTCTCCACACACAATCAATCAAGATTAGTTTAACGGCTGCAGAAAGGCAGTTTGAAGGGGATCTGCCTACTGAGGTAATATGGGCAGAAGTTAGAACTAGGAAAGGAGCGGTCACATTGTTAGGAGTTTTCTATAGGCCCCCAAATAGTAATAGAGATGTCATCATCATAGATTATCATAGAAATTACAGTGCAGAAGGAGGCCATTCGGCCCATCGAGTCTGCACCGGCTCTTGGAAAGAGCAACCTACCCAAGGTCAACACCTCCACCCTATCCCTATAACCCAGTAACCCCACCCAACACTAAGGGCAATTTTGGACACTAAGGGCAATTTATCATGGCCAATCCACCTAACCTGCACATCTTTGGACTGTGGGAGGAAACCGGAGCACCCGGAGGAAACCCACGCACACACGGGGAGGATGTGCAGACTCCGCACAGACAGTGACCCAAGCCGGTGTGGTGTGTCCACCAAGATGTGGTGGAAGAAATTGCAAAGCAGATTATGGATAGATGTGGAGGTCTCAGGGTAGTTGTCAGGGGTGACTTTAACTTTCCAAATATTGATTGGAACCTCTACAGGTCGAACAGTTCGGACGGGGCAGTTTTTGTACAGTGTGTGCAGGAGGGTTTCCTGACACAATATGCGGATAGGCCGACAAGAGGTGGGGCCACATTGGATTTGGTACTGGGTAATGAACCGGGCCAAGTGTTAGGTTTGTTTGTGGGAGAGCACTTTGGAGATAGTGACCACAATTCGATGTCTTTCACTCTTGCAATGGAGAGGGATAGGGCCATATGGCAGGGCAAGGTTTATAATTGGGGGAGGGGTAATTATGATGCGATTAGGCAAGAATTAGCGAGCATAAGATGGGAACAGAAACTGTCAGGGAAAGGCACAAATGAAAAGTGGAGCTTGTTCAAGGAACAAATACTGCGTGTCCTTGATAGGTATGTCCCCGTCAGGCAGGGTGGAAATGGCTGTGTGAGGGAACCATGGGTCACAAAAGAGGTTGAATGTCTTGTCAAGAGGAAAAAGGAAGCGTATGTTTTTGAGGATGAGAGTGTGATACAGGCGGGTAGGCTGGAGGAGGTAGATGTTCTGAGGGAAGATGTATTAGCAATTTTCAAAAACCTGAGGGTCGACAAGTCCCCTGGGCCAGATGGGATATATCCTAGGATTCGTTGGGAGGCAAGGGATGAGATTGCAGAGTCTTTGGCTTTGATCTTTGGCTCCTCACTGTACACGGGGATAGTGCCCAGAGGACTGGAGAGTGGTGAATGTTGTTCCTCTGTTCAAGAAAGGGAATAGGAATGACCTTAGTAATTATAGGCCGGTTAGTCTTACTTCGGGGGTTGATAAGTTAATGGAAAAGGTCCTGAGGGATAGCATTAATGACCATTTGGAAAGGTGCAGCTTAATCCGGGATAGTCAACACGGATTTGTGAAGGGTAAGTCTTGCCTCACAAATTTGATTGAATTCTTTGAGGAGGTAACTAAGTGTGTAGATGAAGGTAGAGCAGTTGATGTCATATACATGGATTTCAGTAAGGCACTTGATAAGGTTCCCCATGGTCGACTCATGAAGAAAGTAAGGAGATGTGGGATAGAGGGAATTTAGCCAATTGGATAAGTAACTGGCTATCACATAGAAGACAGAGGGTGGTGGTGGATGGAAAATTTTCAGACTGGCGACCAGTTACCAGCGGTGTACCACAGAGATCAGTGCTGGGTCCTCTGCTATTTGTGATTTTTATCAATGACTTGGAGGAGGGGGCTGAAGGGTGGGTCAGTAAATTTGCTGATGACACCAAGATTGGTGGAGTAGTGGATGAGGTGGAGGGCTGTTGTAGGCTGCAAAGAGACATTGATAGGATGCAGAGCTGGGCCGTAAAATGGCAGATGAAGTTTAACCCTGATAAGTGCGAGGTGATTCCATTTTGGTAGGACAGATTTGGATGTGGATTCCAGGATCAATGGCAGGGTTCTGAAGAATGTGGAGGAACAGAGAGATCTTGGGGTTCATGTCCACAGATCTCTGAAGGTTGCCACTCAAGTGGATAGAGCCGTGAAGAAACCCTATAGTGTGTTAGCGTTTATTAACAGGGGGCTTGAGTTTAAGATCATGGGGTTATACTGCAACTGTACAAGACCTTGGTTAGACCACATTTGGAGTATTGTGTGCAGTTCTGGTCACCTCATTATAGGAAGGATGTGGAAGCATTGGACAGGGTTCAAAGGAGATTTACCAGGATGCTGCCTGGATTGGAGGGTAGGTCTTCTGAGGAAAGGTTGAGGGAGCTAGGGCTTTTCTGATTGGAGCGAAGGTGGATGAGAGGTGACTTAACTGAGGTGTATAAGATGATGAGAGGGATAGATTGAGTGGGCGTTCAGCGACTATTTCCTCGGGTGGATGTAGCTGTTACAAGGGGGCATAACTATAAGGTTCATGGTGGAAGATATAGGAGGGATGTCAGAGGTAGGTTCTTTACTCAGAGAGTGGTTAGGGTGTGGAATGGACTACCTGCTGTGAGAGTGGAGTCGGACACTTTAGGAAATTTCAAGCGGTTATTGGATAGGCACATGGAGCACACCAGAATGACAGGGAGTGGGATAGCTTGATCTTGGTTTCGGACAAAGCTCGGCACAACATCGAGGGCCGAAGGGCCTGTTTTGTGCTGTACTGTTCTATGTTCACACTCATCCCAGCCAACAAGATGGCAGCAAGATGAGCGGCACCCCGGTTTACAGACGCGGAGCTCAGGACCCTGTTGGATGTTGTGGATGAAAGACAGGCCACCCTGATCCCAGGGTTCGGAAGGAGGCTGCCAGAAACCGCTGCACACTAGGCCTGGGCACAGGTGGCAGAGGCCGTGAGTGCGTGGGCGCCACCGCAAGGACTGGGCAGCAGTGACGGAAAGAGCTGCACGACCTCCTTCGGGCAGCCAAGGTGAGAAGGCAGCACCATGCCCCGAGCACCAACCGCCGTCCCAAACATCCGTTACCGCTCCCCCCTCCATGGAAGGCAATCGAAAGCGACCCGCCAGCAGTGTGCTCGATCTCCCCACCCTGCAACACATGCCAGCACCCATACCGGCCTCCATGGCCAGATGCCCTGGCCACGACGGCCACCAGCTTCCCACCCTCTGTGCTGCCTGCACCTGAGTGTCTCACGCGGTGCATTGTCTGTTCTCATCCAGGAGAAGGCGGCCCACAACCGCCGTGAGAGAGAGAAGACCCGGGGAGGACCCCTGGACCTGCGGCCCCTCACCACAGCAGAGCAGCTGGCACGGGACCTGGTCGGTGGGCCCGGAGAGAGGGAAGTCACTGAGACAGAGGTCGGCATCCTTTACCATCTCATGTCCACCCTGGAAAAAACTCACCTGAAAGAGACTTAAAATGGCACCTTCAAATCTCCAACTGCCTAGCCTATGGCTCCTTAACATTGCTGTAGCTACTGATCTACTCAATCATACCCTCACCTCCATCTTTGGCCCCAAAAGTATTTTTGTCTTTTATCCTTATTATTCCTTTAGTATGGTCCTTATCTCTATTCCATTACGAGATGCAGGATTGAATGTTTATGCCAGTCATTTTGTCTTATCACGTGGCCAAACTATGTAAAGCAGCCCTAATCATCTCTGCCAAAATTGCTCACTATTCCAGGAAAATCCTGAAATCCAAAGAAAACTCTGCTCCACTAAAAGCCGATCAACTGACTTCTGAAACTACCCTCCCCAGCCTGCTCCAAACTGCCCGCAACCAATGCGCCGAGCTCACTAAGGCTTTTATGTCACTAAGAATGATCCTTTCAGCTGAATCCAGTGTTTCCCTCCCTTTCCCAAACCACAAAGTCCAGCTTCAACAAAAATCCCACCGTCACCCACTCTAGTCCTGAACTCGCAACTTTCTCTTTTCCTATTTTCTCTCCATTCTCCACTCATGTTCTCATCATGTCCATGAGAACCATTACCTGTTCCCTCAACCCTATTCCCACCAAACCGCTGCCCACCCAACCTCCTCTCATGGCTCTAATATTAACTGATATAGAACATAGAGTGCAGAAGAAGGCCATTCGGCCCATCGAGTCTGCACCGACCCACCTAAGCCCTCACTTCCACCCTATCCCCGTGACCCATAACCCCTCCTAATCTTTTTGGTCACTAAAGGCAATTTAGCATGGCCAATCAACCTAACCTGCACGTCTTTGACTGTGGGAGGACACCGGAGCACCCGGAGGAAACCCACGCAGACACGAGGAGAACGTGCAGACTCCACACAGACAGTGACCCACCGGGGAATTGAACCTGGGACCCTGGCGCTGTGAAGCCACAGTGCTATCCATTTGTGCTACCGTGCTGCCCTTGTGCTACCATGCTGCCCTAAGTTCACTCTACTCCTTCCCTTTAAAGCTGGTGCCATTCATCCGCTCCTCAAAAAAAACACATTACTTCCTCTGTTTTTGCAAACTACCAGCCCATTTTCGACCACGCTTTCTTCTCTGAAGTCCTTGAATGCGGAACACACAGACTAGGTGGTCTCTTTGCAGAACACCTTCGCTCATTCCGTAAACATGACTCCGGCAGGCCCGTCGCTTGCTATTTCAACTCACCAATTTGCTCTCCTGTTCACTTGTCCATCCTTGGTCTACTGCAATGTTCCAGTGAAGCTCAGAGGAATATCACCTCATCTTCTAATTAGGCATTTTACAGCCTTCTAGGCTCAACATTGAGTTCAACAATTTCAGACTACGAGCTCTCTCCTCCTTCTTGACCCCCTTTTTTATCCAATGCTTTGTCCCAACACTCCCCCCCCCCCCCCCCCCCATCTTCTCCCATAGGGCCATCTGTCACCCGTACCTAGTTTTGCTTTAATAGAGCACTGACCCTTGCTCTGCTATTAACACTATGCTACTATTAGCACATTCCTTAGTCTTTTAACACTACCAGTAATACTCCCTTTATTTTTGTGCCCATGACATCTTTATTAAATCTCCCCCAGCTCACACGTAATGCTTACCTTCTAGTTTGCCACACCTGCTCCACCCCCTCTTAAACAGCATAAAATCGATTACATTTCTCCCTCTCGTTAGCTCTGGAGAAACATTAACTCTGTTTCTCTCCCCACATAGTGGCTGTGATATTTGCGTTTATTTGCCTCTGAAATGAGCTTCTAACCACATATCTGCAACATCACTAAGCACAGCAACTTTCATCTCTCTAGCATCACCAGACTCCATCCTCGCATCATCTTAGTTGCTACTGTAGCCACCTAGGTTGGCCACTTCCCGACTTAAAATGGAGAACGGCAAAGGCTGAAGGGAAATTCAGCCAACACAGGCAAAGACTAGCAAGTGCAGAAATCATGTTATTTGAAACCTGCAAAACAACCAGACAGCACTGAAACCAGCAGCCATCTGCAAAGTAATGTAGCAGCCATCTGCATAGTAATGAGCGATTCCCAGGCACAATGGCAACAGTTAAGGTGAATAAAGCCAAGCCAGACTCCTCGGCGTCAGCAGGAGCCAAGACAAAGGAAGGCCACCAGACATTTAGGGACCGCCCAGTGATCAGGGAACAACTCCAGTATTGGAGAAATCGATCCAAGTGATCGAGATGCAGTGCAATCACTTGGAACCAGGTACGGGGTCCGCCCAAAGGGCGGGAAGCCCCTGGGGACTATAAAGTAAAGCCCCCAAGTTCAAATCGTCCTTCTTTGGCAGGGTCACTCAGCATCTTGAATCAACCCGTGAGAGTGACCTGTCTCAGCTGCCGCCAACCAAGTAAGTCTCAAGTCAACGCTCGCTATGAGATAGGTGCTCCTAGCTACCAGTCCATACCAGCTTTTGAATCCTGCAGACTCAGGACCTGAACGAAAGGCCATTTGTTCCCCTGACCTGGTGGGCCAGTCCGAAGCTAAGTATAGGCCTTTTAGTGATAGGAATAGCCTAGAAAGTAGAGTTTATGCATGAGTAGTGATTTACTGTGTATAATAAATGTGTTTTGATTTGAATCTTACTAATTGGTGTGTTAAGTTATTGATCATTACTTGAACTTGAACCTCGTGGCGGTATCATAAAGATACCTGGCGACTCTAGAGCAAAGGTTAAACAGAGCAAATTACGAATTAAGAGCCAACCAAAAGTTAGCAACACTACTGAAACCATCATCCATGCCTTTGTTACCACTAGAGTTGACTATTCCACTGTGACCCCAGTCTGCCTCTGACCTTCCACGTTCCTGAACTTGAGCTCATCCTAAACTCTGCTGCCCTTTCTGAACTCGCACAAATTCCCCTCACCCATTGTCGCTGTTTTGCTAACCTACCATTGGTTTCCAGTCCACCAGTGCCTCAATTTAAAAAATGATCATGTTAAGACCACATCCCTCCAGGGCCTCACACTCCCTTTCTCTGTAACCTCCTCCCTCCCTACAACCCTCCGAGAACTCTACACTCAATCCACTTGTACATCCGCGGTTTCCTTTGCCCCACAATTAATAGCCCTGTCTTCAACAGTCGAGGTACTACACACCAAAACTCCCTTCTTAAACATCTCCACCACCCCTACCTCCTCTGATCTTCCTTAAAAAACCTACATCCTTGGATCCAGCTTTTAATCACTTGTCTCCAGGGGCTGTTTAGCACAGGGCTAAATCGCTGGCTTTGAAAGCAGACCAAGGCAGGCCAGCAGCACGATTCAATTCCCGTAACAGCCTCCCTGAACAGGTGCCGGAATGTGGCTACTAGGGGCTTTTCACAGTAAATTCATTTCATTTCATTTCATTTTCCATACCCCCTCCTTTGGCATGGCGTGACTTTCTGTCTGATTATTCTCCTGTGAAGCACCTTGGAGTGCTTTCCTATGTTAAAGGTGCTATGTAAATTCACGTTGCTGCCGTCTGATTTTTGGTTGTTGTCTGAGACGACACAGTAGCAAGTGCAGTGATGTAATGTCAGAATTCCATGTAATAAGAACAGAATTTGACTTCTTCAGTCACCATAGGTCAGTGTTTCTGGTCATAACATAGAGGACAGCACGGTAGCATAGTGGTTAGCATAATTGCTTCACAGCTCCAGGGTCCCAGGTTTGATTCCCGGCTTGGGTCACTGTCTGTGCGGAGTCTGCACATTCTACCCGTGTGTACGTGGGTTTCCTCCGGGTGCTCCGGTTTCCTCCCACAGTCCAAAGACGTGCACATTAGGTGGATTGGCCATGCTAAATTGCCCTCAGTGTCCAAAATTGGCCTTAGGGTTGGTTGAGTGGGGTTACTGGGTTATGGGGATAGGGTGGAGGTGTGGGCCTCGGTAGGGTGCTCTTTCCAAGAGCCGGTGCAGACTCGATGGGCCGAATGGCCTCCTTCTACACTATAAATTCTATGATTCTATAACTAACAGGTAATGAAAGTTAGTAAATCAAAATCTCAATTTGCATATTGTTCTAATTCTACATGATGCTGTGTAATAGGAAGAGTTGGTTTGCTTTTGCTCATGGTGGTGAATGACAGGAAAATACATGGCCTGAAATCTCTATTCAGTCCCCAGTGGACGCGAATCCACAGCCACAATAGAGCTTAAGCTTTCAAAGGTCTAGGTCAAATACATTGAAACTAAAACTATATTTTTTCGCAGATAATTATATTTTTTTACTTTCAGTTGTGGATATAATTAGGACACTGCTGTGGGAAGAATTAGAGAGTTGAGGGTTAACAAATTATGGGTTTTTAAACGATTACTCCAGTAAATGTTCCACGTTTTCACTGACAAATGCCTTGAAAATAATTATCCAGCACAAATAACTAGTTATGAAGTACTGGAAGTACTTTATTGGCTCTTTTGCTCTCTCAACTCATCTGGAAATTGTGATCCATTCTACAGAGCTTGCACAGAAGATCCATAAGGTAATGGGGCTAGCGCGCAGGGTTGGGGGGTTGGGGTGGAGGGGAGGAGAGGGTGGGGGCGAAGAAGGAACAGGAGAAACAGGAATTTCAATTGGCCAGTGCTTTCATCTATGGTCACTGTAAATGAGCCAACTGTATAAGCGAGAACAGGAAACTTCAGGAGCAGTGCTAGAACAATCAAGGCATTGATTACCGCTGTAGTAACAATAGTCCTAATGAGCATGAAGGTTTTCCTTTTATATGAATGGCAGCTTGAGAGGAAAAACATACATTATTGCCGATGATATGACTGTCTCCAAAAGAAAATATTATAATGATTGTAGCATGCACTTAGCTAAAGGCAGGGAAAGATTGATGGCTGGACATGCGGACCAAATTGGAATCAGACAACTGCAAGCTGTGAGGGGGATGCAGGGGAAACCATCATAACCACAGTTGTTCTCTCCCACTGCACTTTGAAGGGCCTTTCTCCGTCTGCAGTCTGCGACACAGGTCAAGTACCTCAGCAGTACAACCCTTTGTGCGATGGCTCAACAGTAGTTTAAAAATTACTGCCAAATACTTTATCTATTAAAATCTCACATTCCATTTGGAATTGTGCTAAAGTGACTGAAAGTAATAAATACAATGGACAGATTATTCATTGGACAGTACATACTATTCAGGTTCTGGCCATTTGCCCCAGTATTGGGCAAACATTTCATCCACAGATGGCCTTTTAGACAAAATATTATCTGTAGTTTCTTCCTCGTGGATACAGGAAAGGGACTTAATTTTATTGTGAACATAATTGTTTTATTTCTAATGGAAAAAATGCCTGTGAAACATCAACCTATTGCCTAGCACCCATCACTGCGATTACAAACAGAATTCAGTGTTAGTAACAATTGTGCAGTTATGTGCTTCCACCGAGACATTTTTATTTCATTAGGGGTGTCGGTTTACAGTTGCTAACAAAGCAGATTGGCTGCTGAGAATGCCTGTTTTGTGCCTTATCACTAAAATCTTTCTTCCATTATTTCAGTCTCTGAATAAAAGCCTTAACTGTATTATGTTCATGGCCTGTCTCAGTCCGCTAGCCAGAACAGCCTGAGATGTGGTTTATTGGAAATCATTATTCAAATTCCAGCACAGCTAAGATTATTGATCTCTGGCCTGTAATGGTTCCCAGACTGTTGGTTGGGGTTCTGGAGGGTTGGGTGGGGGAAGGTGCGGGGGGGGGGGGGCGGAGGGGGGGGGGGCGTTGGGGCAGGGGTTTGGAAGGCAGAAGGTAAGAAGGATGGAGGGGGGGGAGGGTAATGCTCCAAGGAGGCCGACATGATATCGGTGACAATTCACTTTTTCACTTGTTATAAAGGTAGTTTAATATCCTGAAAAGGCACTTAACACTGATCCCCTTCATAACATCTGTCAGGGAGCTTCATGTTGGCTGTTTCTCACACTGTGTGGCTGCTGTCAGTCGAGACCTACACGGTGACCCTCTGCTTTTTAAGAGACCTCCGAATGTTGCGTGCCAGCGACTGAGTCCACCCCCTTCAACACACACACACGCACATAGAGCAGCTGCTGTTTCCAGTCCCTCGCCCAAAAAAACTCCCTGAAATATACATAGTAGTCAAATAAAATTCAGGGCTGTGGGGAGCTGAGATGCTAGTGTGTGGCACGAATGATATATGGATTGCTGCCCTTTCCTCTCATTCCTACTTTTTTTCACCTCTCACCACATTATTATCTGTTTCATCTAAGGCCATGACACAATTAGGCAAGAATTCAAGTAATCAGATACCAGCAAATTAGTTTTTTTTGCAAGCATTAGGTCACGTTTGTTTGTGTCTGTTTTAAACAGTTCATAGACTAGGCTACAGGAAATAGTGCGTGTTTATGTCGGCTGATCAATGAGTTGCCCGCAGGTGGGGAAGCTGAAGCTATTTACTATTGCTTGGGGTGAATGCACATCAGCAAATACATCGCCTAGTTTTATCATATCAAAATGTGTCTGATAACTCACACAATAAATCTAATTTGTTTTCTTTCTCTCAAACTACTTAAAATGACAGATTTTATTTCCCTTCACTAAGTGAAAACATACTTGCTTCACCTATCTGAACATACTGGAGACTAACATAGCATAATGTGGTAGTTCTTGTGACCTTGTGTAGAACAGTCTCGTTTGATTTTTAGATCTGTTACTAGAATGGTATCAGCAGTGAGAGACTTCTTGAAGAGACTAGAGAAGCTGGGATTAGTTTCCTTAGAGCAACCAACAACAACAACTTGCATTTTATAGATTTAGGGCACAATTTACCAGCCCGTTGCGCCGGTAAGATGATGCAGCATGGCCTGTATATGTCGGGAGATCCCTTTTCTGGGATCTATCCGGCTCACAGAATCACAGAAAAATACAGTGCAGAAAAGGTACTTCAGCCCATCGAGTCTGCACAGCCGCATGAAAGCCACCTGATCTGCCAATCCTAATCCCATTTTCCAACACTTGGCCCATAGCCGCGAATGTTAAGACGTGCCAAGGGCTCATCCAGGTAATTTATAAAGGATGTGAGGTAACCCACCTCTATCACCATCCCAGGCATTGCATTCCAGAACGTCACCACCCTCTGGGTAAAAAGGTTTTTCCTCAAATCCCCTCTGAACCTCCCATCCCTCACCTTGAACTTGTGACCCCTCATAACTGACACTTCGATTAAGGGGAACACTGTTCCCTTTCCACCCTGTTCATGCCCCTCGTGACCTTGTACATCTCAATCAGGTCGCCCCTCAGTCTTCTCTGATCCAGCCTAAACAACCCAAGCCTATCCAACCTCTCTTCATAACTTAAATGTTAATCCCAGGCAATATCCTGGTGAAACACCTCTGCACCTCCTCCAGTGCAATCACATCCTTCCTTAATGTGGCGACCAGAACTGCACACAGTACTCCAGCTGTGGCCTCACCAATGTTCTATAGAATTCCAACATGACTTCCTTGCTTTTGTAATCCATGCCACGATTGATAAAAGCAAGTGTACCATCTGCCTTTTTCACCATACTATTAACTTGCCCTTCTGCCTTCTGAGATCTATTTACAAACACGCCAAGGTATCTTTGTTCCTCAGGACTTCCCAGTGTGGTGCCATTCATGGAATACTTTCTTGTCAAATTTCTCCTTCCAAAGTGTATCATCTCACACTTTTCAGGATTAAATTCCATCTGCCACTTTTCTGACCATTTGACCATCCCATCTATATCTTGCTGTAACCCAAGACAGTCAGCCTCACTATTAACCATCCGGCCTATCTTTGTGTCATCCACAAACTTACTGATCCTACCCCCCACAGTATTCCATGAAATCCATATAAACTACATCAACTGCATTATCCTCATCTACACACTTAGTCACGTGCTCAAAAAAATGCAGACAAATTTGTTAGGCATGACCTCCCTCTGGCAATGTTATGCTGACTATTCCTGATCAAACCTTGCCTCTCCAAGTGGAGAAATATTCAGAATTTTCTCCATTAGTTTCCCCACCACTGACTTGAGACTCACTGGCCTGAGGTTCCCTGGCTTATCTCTACAACCCTTTCTTAAATAGTGGGACCACATTCGTGGTTATTCAGTCCTCTGGCACCTCTCCCGTGGCCAGAGAAAAATTTAAAATTTGGATCAGAGCCCCTGCAATCTGCTTCCTCGCCTCCCACAGCAACCTAGACCACAATTCGTCCGGATCTGGAGATTTCTCCACTTTTAAGCCTGCCAACACCTCCAAAACCTTGTCCCTCCCTTTGGCAACTTGCTCAATAACCTCACAGTCTCTATCCCCTAGTTCCATATCTGCCTCCCCATTCTCCTGGATGAAACAGATGTGAAGTATTCAGTTGACACCCTACCAATGTCCTCTGGCTCCACCCACAGTTTCCCCTCTTGGTCCCTAATGGACCCTACTTTTTCCCTAGTTATCCTGTTCCCATTGATATACTTATAGAATATCTTGTATTTTCCCTGCTTTTACCAGCTAGAGATTTCTCATATCCCCTCTTTGGTCTCCTAATTTCTTTCTTAAGCTCCATCCTGCACTTTCTGTACTCCACTAATACCTCTGTTGATTGTTCCCCTTGTACTTATTAAAAGCCTCTCTCCTCCTTCTCATTGTATCCTGAATATCTCTGGCCATCCATGGTTGTCTGGGCTTGTTACTCCTTCCTATTACCCGAGAGGGAGCATGTTAGGCCTGTACCCTCCCATTTCCTCTTTGAACGCCCCTCACTGCTCTTCTATAGATCTCCCCACCAGTAACATTTCCCAATATACCTTGGCCAGATAGAAATGAAATGAAAAATGAAATGAAAATCGCTTATTGTCACAAGTAGGCTTCAATGAAGTTACTGTGAAAAGCCCCTAGTCGCCACATTCTGGCACCTGGTATGGGAATCAAACCATGCTGCCGGCCTGCCTTGGTCTGCTTTAAAAGCCAGAGATTTAGCCGAGTGTGCTAAACCAGCCCCTGTGTGCTAAACCAGCCCCTAAAGGTTTTTAGACCTTTACAGCACAGAAACAGGCCCTTCAGCCCATCGCGTCTGCGCCAACCATCAAGCACCTAACTATTCTAATCCCATTTTCCAGCACTTGGTCCACAGCCTTGTATGCTATGGTATTTCAAGTGCTCATCGAAATACTAAATAATTTGTGAGGGTTCCCGCCTCTACCGCCTTTCAGGCAGTGAGTTCCAGATTCCGAGCACCCTCTGGGTGAAAAAGTTTTTTTTTACATCTCCTACAAACGTACTGCCAGTTACCTTAAACCTATGCCCCTGTTTATTGGCCCCTCCAGTAAGGGGAAAAGTACCTTCCTCTCAACCCTATTTAAATCCGTCATAATTTTATACACCTCAATCAGAACCTTCCTCATTTTACTAAAGTCGACTCTCCCCCAATCCAACGCCGTTTCTGCAATTTGTCTATTTCCGTGCCCATAATAAATGTAAATTGAACCATGTTGTAGTCACTGTGACAAAAGTGCTCCCCCACCATCACATCAACCACCTGTCCAGCTTCATTTGCCAGAATGGCAGCACGGTAGCTCAAATGGCTAGCACTGTGGCTTCACACCGGCAGGATCCAAGGTTCGATTCCCTGCCGGGTCACTGTCTGTGCGGAGTCTGCACGTTCTCCCCGTGTCTGCGTGGGTTTCCTCCGGGTGCTCCGGTTTCCTCCCACAGTCCAAAGACGTGCAGGTTAGGTGGATTGGCCATGATAAATTGCCCTTAGTGACCAAAAAGGTGAGGAGGGGTTACGGGGATAGGGTGGAAGTGAGGGCTTAAGTGGGTCAGTGCAGACTCGATGGGACGAATGGCCTCCTTCTGCACTTATGTTCTATGTTCCAGGTTCTAATTAGGTCCAGCACTGCACCAATCTGGTTGGACCCTCCACACGTTTAGCTAAAAAGTTCTCTTGTATACATTTTACGAACACTGCTCCATCTAAGCCCTTAACACAATGACTATCCCAGTTTATGTTGGGAAAGTTGAAATCATCCACTATAATTATCCTATTATTATTTTTACACACTTCTGCAAATTGCACACATAATTGCTCCTCAATTTCCCGCTGACTATCTGGGTGTCTGGGGATCTATAATAAACACCTAGCAATGTGGCTGTCCCTTTTTTATTCATGATGTGGCGATGCCGGCATTGGACTGAAGTTGGCACAGTAAGAAGTCTTCCAACACCAGATTAAAGTCCAACAGATTTGTTTAGAATCACTAGCTTTCGGAACATTGCTCCTTCATCAGGTGCTCTACCCACAAAGCTTCATTTAACGCCACCCCCAAGATATCATCTCTCCTTACTGCAGTAATTGACTGCTTAACTAATAGTGCAATGCCTCCTCCTCTTTTGCCCCCTTCCCTGTCCCTCCAGAAGATTCTGTATCATAAGAACATAAGAACTAGGAGCAGGAGTAGGCCATCTGGCCCCTCGAGCCTGTTCCGCCATTCAATGAGATTATGGCTGATCTTTTGTGGACTCAGCTCCACTTTCCAGCCCGAACACCATAACCCTTAATCCCTTTATTCTTCAAAAGACTACCTATCTTTATCTTAAAAACATTTAATGAAGGAACCTCTACTGCTTCACTGGGCAAGGAATTCCATAGATTCACAACCCTTTGGGTGAAGACGTTCCTCCTAAACTCAGTCCTAAATCTACTTCCCCTTAATTTAGGCTATGCCCCCCAGTTCTGCTTTCACCCGCCAGTGGAAACAACCTGCCCACATCTATCCTATCTATTCCCTTCATAATTTTATATGTTTCTATAAGATCCCCCCTCATCCTTCTAAACTCCAATGAGTACAGTCCCAGTCTACTCAACCTCTCCTCGTAATCCAATCCCTTCAACTCTGGGATTAACCTAGTGAATCTCCTCTGCACACCCTCCAGTGCCAGTACGTCCTTTCTCAAGTAAGGAGACCAAAACTGAACACAATACTCCAGGTGTGGCCACACTAACACCTTACACAATTGCAGCATAACCTCCCTAGTCTTAAACTCCATCCCTCTAGCAATGAAGGACAAAATTCCATTTGCCTTCTTAATCGCCTGTTGCACCTGTAAACCAACTTTTTGCAACTCATGCACTAGCACACCCAGGTCTCTCTGCACAGCAGCATGTTTTAATATTTTATCATTTAAATAATAACCCCTTTTGCTGTTATTCCTACCAAAATGGATAACCTCACATTTGTCAACATTGTATTCCATCTGCCATTCCCTAGCCCATTCACTTAGCCTATCCAAATCCCTCTGCAGACTTCCAGTATCCTCTGCACTTTTTGCTTTGCCACTCATCTTAGTGTCATCTGCAAACTTGAACACATTGCCCTTGGTCCCCAACTCCAAATCATCTATGTAAATTGTGAACAATTGTGGGCCCAACACTGATCCCTGAGGGACACCACTAGCTACTGATTGCCAACCAGAGAAACACCCATTAATCCCCACTCTTTGCTTTCTATTAATTAACCAATCCTCTATCCATGCTTCTACTTTCCCCTTAATGCCATGCATCTTTATCTTATGCAGCAACCTTTTGTGTGGCACCTTGTCAAAGGCTTTCTGGAAATCCAGATATACGATATTCATTGGCTCCCCGTTATCTACCGCACTGGTAATGTTCTCAACAAATTCCTCTAAATTAGTTTGGCACGCCCTGCCCTTTATGAACCCATGCTGCATCTGCCCAATGGGACAATTTCCATCCAGATGCCTCGCTATTTCTTCCTTGATGATAGATTCCAGCATCTTCCCTACTACCGAAGTTAAGCTCACTGGCCGATAATTACCCACGTTCTGCCTACCTCCTTTTTTAAATAGTGGTGTCACGTTTGCTAATTTCCAATCCGCTGGGACCACCCCAGAGTCTAGTGAAGTTTGGTAAATTATCACGAGTGCATTTGCAATTTCCCTAGCCATTTCTTTTAGCACTCTGGATGCATTCCATCAGGGCCAGGACACCTGTCTACCTTTAGCCCCATTAGCTTGCCCATCACTACCTCCTTAGTGATAACAATTCTCTCAAGGTCCTCACCTGTCATAGCCTCATTTCTATCAGTCACTGGCATGTTATTTGTGTCTTCCACTGTGAAGACCGACCCAAAAAACCTGTTCAGTTCCTCAGTCATTTCCTCATCTCCCATTATTTAATCTCCCTTCTCATCCTCTAAAAGATCAATATTTACCTTAGCCACTCTTTTTTGTTTTATATATTTGTGGAAACTTTTACTATCTGTATTTATATTCTGAGCAAGTTTACTCTCATAATCTATCTTACTCTTCTTTATAGCTTTTTTAGTAACTTTCTGTTGCCCCCTAAAGATTTCCCAGCCCTCTAGTCTCCCACTAATCTTTGCAACTTTGTATGCTTTTTCCTTCAATTTGATACTCTCCCTTATTTCCTTAGATATCCACGGTCGATTTTCCCTCTTTCTACCGTCCTTCCTTTTTGTTAGTATAAACCTTTGCTGAGCACTGTGAAAAATCGCTTGGAAGGTTCTCCACTGTTCCTCAACTGTTTCACCATAAAGTCTTTGCTCCCAGTCTACCTTAGCTAGTTCTTCTCTCATCCCATTGTAATCTCCTTTGTTTAAGCACAAAACACTAGTGTTTGATTTTACCTTCTCACCCTCCATCTGTATTTTAAATTCCACCATATTGTGATCGCTCCTTCCGAGAGGATCCCTAACTATGAGATCATGAATCAATCCTGTCTCATTACACAGGACCAGATCTAGGACCGCTTGTTCCCTTGTAGGGTCCATTACATACTGTTCTAGGAAACTATCGCTGATACATTCTATAAACTCCTCCTCAAGGCTGCCTTAACCGACCTGGTCAAACCAATCGACATGTAGATTAAAATCCCCCATGATAACTGCTGTACCATTTCTACATGCATCTGTTATTTCTTTGTTTATTGCCTGCTCCACCATAATGTTACTATTCGGTGGCCTGCAAACTACTCCTATCAGTGACTTTTTCGCCTTACTATTCCTGATTTCCACCCAAATGGATTCAACCTTATCCTCCATAGCACCGATGTCATCCCTTACTATTGCCCGGATGTCATCCTTAAATAACAGAGCTACACCACCTCCCTTACCATCCACTCTGTCCTTCCGAATAGTTTGATAACCTTGGATATTTAACTCACAGTCGTGACCATCCTTTAACGATGTTTCCGTAATGGCCACTAAATCATAGTCGTTCACGATGATTTGCGCCATCAACTCATTTACCTTATTCCGAATACTACGAGCATTCAGGTAAAGTACACTTATGTTGGCTTTTTTACCTCAGTTCTGAATCTTAACGCCTCGATCAGTAACCACTCCTAAGTTATATTTCCTCTTAACTTTTCTCCTACTTTTCCTTGTCGTTGAACCCATATCTTCATGTAACAACCTGCTGCATCGCTTACCATTAATGTTTTTACTTCCCGTTTTATTCCTTTTAGTATTCCTGGTCCTATTCACTGAGCTCCCCTCAGTCACTGTACCTTGTACTGTCGCCCTTTTTGATTTTTGACTATGGCTTCTCTGCCTTACACTTTCCCCCTTACTGCCTTTTGTTTCTGTCCCTGTTTTACTACCTTCCAACTTCCTGCATCGGTTCCCATCCCCCTGCCAGTGCTGTCCTGGAATGTTAAGCTGCCAATCCTGCCCCTTCCTCAACCTCGTCTCCGTAATGACTACTGTATCATAAGTCCACGTGTCAACCCTCACCCTTAACTCTCCGTTTTACCTGTAATACTCCGGACATTAAAGTAGAGGCCATTCAACCTTGTCTTACTCTCCTGAAACCTACTACCACTGTATTCCCTCTGACTTGATTGTTTTTCTGTGATACACTGTGTCCCTATTCTGCTACAGTCTGCATCCCCTCCCCCTGCCAAATTAGTTTAAACTCCTCCAAACAGCACTCGCAAAACCACGAGCAAGGATGTTAGTCCCGCTTTGTTCAGATGTAGATTGTCCCGCTTGTACAGATCCCACCTTCCCCAGAAACGGTCCCAGTTGTTCAGGAATCTAAAACCCTCTCTCCTGAACCAACTCTTAAGCCACGCATTCATCTGTGCTATTCTCCTATTTCTATACTCTCTAGCGCGAGGCACTGGGAGTAATCCAGAGATTACAACCCGAGAGGTCCTGCTTTTCATCTACAGCCTAGCTCCCTGAATTCCTGAGGCAAGACCTCATCCCTCTTTTTACCTATGTCATTGGTACCAACATGTACCATGACCTCAGCCTTATCATTCTCCCCCTTCAAGGTGCCCTGCAGCCGTTCAGTGACATCCCGGACCCTGGCACCAGGGAGGCAACACACCATCCTGGAGTCTTTTTCACAACAACAGAAGCGCCTATTTGTGCCCCTGACAATGGAGTCCTCTATGACTATTGCTCTTCTGCACTTTGACCCTCTCTGCTGAACAACTGAGCCAGCCATGGTGCCACTGCTCAGGCCGCTGCTGCTGTTTTCTCCTGATAGGCCATCACTCCAACATTATCCAAAATGGCATACTTGTTAGAGAGGGGGACAGCCACAGGAGATGCCTGCACTGACTGCCTGCCCTTTCTAGCGGTCACCTATCTGTCTGCCTGCATCTTTGGTGTGACCATGTCTCTATAACTCCTGTCTATGATGCTTTCGCCATCTGCATGTCTTAAGTGCATCCAACTGCTGCTCTAACCGAACCACACGGTCTGTGAGGAGCTGCCATGGGCTACACTTCCTGCGGATGTAGTCATCAAGAATGCTGCAAGCTGGACGGACCTCCCACATCTCACAGTTAGAGCACTGCACCCCACTGACTGACATTCTGACTGACACTGACTGACGATTTTGGCGTCAGTGACCAGAGAATCCCACCAAGTGTTTTCCTGGAATCAACCTGGTGGTCAACCTGACCCTTTAGTGGCTATATATAGATATAAGAATCGAAATAAACTATTGCAGACTATCGCATGAAGTCTAGGTCTACCCCATTGTTCCAGAAAAGAAGATAGGAACAAGGAAGAGGAGTAGGCAATTCAGCCCCTTGAGCCTGCTTCGCCATTGAATAGGCTCATGGCTGATCTCCTCTCGGCCTCAACGCCACTCTCCTGACAGTTCTCCATAAGCCTTCAACCCATCACTAATTAAAAATCTGTCTGCCTCCTCCTTAAATGTATTCAAAGTCCGGCATTCACTGAACTCTGGGGTAGTGAATTCCACAGATACACGACCCTTTGCGAGAACTAATTTCACTTCAACTCTGTTTTAAATCTGCTACCCCTTATTCTAAATCTATGACCTCTCATTCTAGATTGCCCTACAAGAGGCACATAAACAAAGCATTTGTAAAGTGGCTGATGCTATGACTATAAGATATTGGTCCATTACCCAATCATACAAAAGGTGGAGGTGTCTTTGACAGAGTTTAGGCCCCCATTTACATCTGCAAAGTGCCTAACTCAGTCTGTGGCATGACCCTGGATGGGTAAGTATGAATGAATGAATGAATAGTAATGAAGTAGGTATCTTCTTCAGATAGGACAATTTTGGGTACCGAAAGAGAGTGTGAATGTCTTCCACTAAATTGTACTCTTAGTGCCAGGCAAAACCATCTCCAACAAAAGAGAATCTAATCCCCTCCCCTTGACATTCCATCGCTGAATCTCCCTCTATAAGTATCACTGGGATTTCCATTGACCAGAAACTGAACTGAACCTGCCATATAAATGTTGTGGCTACAAGAACAGATGAGGAGCTGGGAATTCTGTGGGAGTAACTCACCCCCTGACTCCTCAAAGCCTGTCCACCACCTGTAAAGCACAAGTCAGGAATGTGATGGAAAACTCCCCATCTGGCTGGATGAGTGCAGCTACAACAACATTCAAGAAAGCTCTTCACCATCCAGACAAAGAAGCCTGCTTAATTGGCACCCCACCCCACCCAGCATCTTCAACATTCACTTGCTCTTCCAGTGACACAGAGTGGAAGCATTGCTTACCATTTATAAGATGCACAGCACCTCACCAAAACTCCTTTGATGGTATTTTCCAAACCCGCAGACACTACCACCTCCAAGGACAGCAGATGGGTACATCACGACCTGCAAGTCCCCCTCCAAGTTGTTGCTCTATTAATAATGTTGATGAACCACAAGCCTTCCCTTATATCAATCAAATGACCACACAACCAGTTAGTTAGTTCAAAAGATGTTTTATTTACATACACAAGAGTTATGTCGACATGCAAACACAACATCTAATACGAGTTAAACTACACCTATCAGTTACAATAAGCTATACTGAACTTCAGGGCGACCGGCACTGTGCAAATGAATAAGGCCTTTATCTGGATTTCACTTGGCTGGTTTGAAGAAAGTGGCTCTGTCTCTGCTGGGCTCATCCGTCAGGTAGCGTTCGTTGGTCTTGAACTTGGCTGGCTGTTCCTGCTACAATTGGGTTGGCACAAGCCGGATCCAAAAGAGACAGAACACATGGCTGTGCTCTCTTTTATCCCTCTGGGATTTCACACTCTTTGGGGCGGTCCTTAACCTTGGACCCAATAGTTCGACAGGGCTCTGATCACTCTCTTCGATTTTGGCCAATAAAGGGGCGGGCGCCTTGGTAGCTGGGTGGGTCCTCAGCGGTCATTGACCTTGGCAGTTGGGCTTTCTGAGTAAGGGGAGTGGCGCCGATCAGTCTGTGGCTGTACCGGTTGTTTGATTGGAGTTCTATTGTCCTGAGAAATGGGCCACTAAAATGCAAAAGAGCAGGGGTTTCGATCAGGTCTGGTTACCTGTGTTTCAAATACACATAGGCTCTGTATCTGTCTGAGTCCTGGGTTGGCCATAATTTCCATGGTCCTTTGCAGGTGGCCATCTTAGATGGCTACAAAGTCACTCACCATCCTGACTTGGAAGTACAGCACCATTCCTTCACCATCACTGGGTCAAAATCCTGGGCCAGCCTCCTCAGCAGCACTGTGGATGTACCTACATCACATGGACTGCAGTTTTATAAAAGGCAGCTCACCACCACCTCCTCACGACAATTAGAGATGGATGTAAATGCTGGATGCTCACATCCCATGAAATAATAATAAAAAGAAATAGAAAGAACATAGAACATACAATGCAGAAGGAGGCCATTCGGCCCATCGAATTTGTGGTTGGTCAGTAGCAATAATCATAGATCATAGAATTTGCAGTGCAGAAGGAGGCCATGCGGCCCATCGAGCCTGCACCGGCTCTTGGAAAGAGCACCCTACCCAAGGTCCACAGCTCCACCCTATCCCCATAACCCAGTAACCCCACCCAACACTAAGGGCAATTTTGGACACTATGGGCAATTTAGTATGGCCAATCCACCTAACCCGCACATCTTTGGACTGTGGGAGGAAACCGGAGCACCCGGAGGAAACCCACGCACACACGGGGAGGATGTGCAGACTCCGCACAGACAGTGACCCAAGCCGGGAATCGAACCTGGGACCCTGGAGCTGTAAAGCCACAGTGCTAACCATTGTGCTACCATGCTGCCCCTGGAACATGAAAATATGAATAGCAATATCTTGTTATTAATTAAAATTGCATAAAATTAGTTGCATATAATATTTATAAAATAAAGCATAACCCAAACAGGTCTCAGATGAAAACCAAAAATTAACCAGTGTCTACAATGTATATATGCTCCATGCTATAGCATATCCTACATGAAGTCAATATTAACTGGATCTTTCATCATTCAGTGTGGGCCTGTTTCATGATAATGATCGCAAACTACAGCACCCTAAATGCTGAATTCAATTTACTTTGACTATTCCATTACTCCTTAACGCTATTGACCACCCACAAATTCAATAGCTCTTCCATTCCTTTTTAATTTGCCTAAATGATTATAAAATAAATATATAACAAAGTGCTGTATTTGATCACAGCTTCAGATTGTCGCCGAAAACCTGCAAGACTGTACCTTTAAAATGATTCTTTCATTACTCTCAATTGAAATAAAAGTGTAACTCGTTATCTGATTTTTAATAACATACGAAGAACAGATTGCTCAACCTTAAGGATACAGGTATTTCATTTCAGTTTGGCATACACCACAATATCTGCTCCACTAAGTGCATCTTGCAGTATATTACAGGGAAGAAAAGACATTTGTTTCTGACTTTGACAAGAGCCATCTCAGTACAGTAGCAGCTGTGGAAACTGAACTAGAAGGATTCAAAGATAAAAGGCTGGATTCTCCGATCGCTGACGCCAAAATTGCATTCGGCGATCAGCCGCAATCTGGGGCAGCACGTTTTTCCAATGCTCCGCCCCCTAGAAACGGCGTTCTTGAGGAGTATGCCGCACACTGTTGGGATGGCCTCGGGCATCACCTGATGCTCTGCCCCCAATGGGCCGAGTCCCCCGATGGCGTGGTACGTGTCCTCACAACATTCGGGGACCTCGCGTGGCGACTGTATCCAGCACCGTCACAGTGGGGGGGGGGGGGGGTGCTGTTCAGCTGGCCGGGGGGGGGGGCTGAGGCGGGTGCTGGGAGGACTGGTGGTGGGTGGTCTGGGGGTGGCAAGGGGGGTTAGAGGGGGGCACTTTTTGGCAGGCCAGGGCCGTGCGCCGCTGGCACTATGTTGTACGGCACAGGCGCCGCAGGCTGTTGCATGTGCATGCGTGGCTACGGACCCGGCCTTCCTGCGCCATATCTACAAGTATAGCTGGGGGCTTTACGCGGCATGGCTGCTAGCCCCTCACTGGGCGGATCATTAGTGCGGGGGTGGCAGTGACTTTTTGGTCATAAGATCAGATGGATCCTGCAGACATAGCCACAGAATCGGAGAATCCAACCCAAAATTTCGGCAAGCACGACAATGGATTTGGGAGGCAACTCACAAAGACTTTGGAGAGCAAAGGAAGGTAGAGATGGACCGGGATTTTCCAGCCTCCGTTGGTTTTCCCACCGCAGATGCGGCAGGCATCTTCCAGTCCTGTAATGTCTACAGCATTGCATGGTTCACCCGCCCCATTTCTGGGGAACATGCGCGTGGGGTTCACGCCGGCAGTGGGAAGCCATCCTGGTGGTGGGAGGGTGCAGAATGCTGCCCATGGAGTAGTAGTTTGAAAGAACAGTGTGGGTTAATGATTGCTTTTTTAAGAAGACCTTTCTACCCATGAAACATTTTGTTGAGGTATGTAGAAGCATGTCAAAACTAGCAGCATACCCTTCATTTGCACATGGATCGGACGATCCAGAAGGTTGAGAAGGCGATGGCTGAGCAGGAGGAGCATCAAACTGCGATGGAGCTGGAGGTGGGGATGCTGTGGAACCAGCAGAAAAGACTTCTGAAGAAGGTGGAGGACCTAGATAATAGATCCCGCTGGCAGAACATAAGAATTGTCGGGCTCCCGGAGGGGTCTGAGGGAGCTGATGCTGGGGCATACGTAACGGGTATGTTCGAAAAGCTGCTGCGGGAGGGGACATTCTCCCGACCCTTGGAGGTGGACAGGGCATATAGAGCGCCTGTGAGGAAGCCATGAGCGGGGTCCTGCCGAGGCCAATGGTGGTGAGATTCCACAGGTTTCTGGACAAGGAATGTATTCTCCAGTGGGCCAAGCGAATGCGGAGCTGTAAATGGGACAACAGTATCCTGCGGGTGTACCAGGACCTGTGTGGAGGTGGCTAGGAAAAGGGCAGGCTTCAACCAAGTTAAGTCAATCTTCTTCAAGAAACAGGTGAAATTTGGGCTGTTGTATCCGGCTCGTCTTTGGGTCAGATATGAGGACCAGCATCATTATTTTGAGTCGCCCGAAGATGCGCTGGACTTTGCGAAAAGTAAAGGACTGGTGGGGGGCTGAGAACTCTCGAACTTTGATGCAACCTGTTGGCTTATATTGGGCCCCTTTTTTTAAAATTTGTTTTTTCTCCTCTTATTTTTTCTCTTCTGTTTTTGAGTTCTGTTTAAGAAGGGGGGGAAAAGATTTTTCGTTTTCGGGTTTTCTTTTTGAAATGTCTTTTTCGTTGATGTGCACTTTTGTGGGATGGAGACGTGCTTGTTTGAGTTTTGGTGGGTGGTGTTTTTTTTGCAGCTGGGTGATTGTGTGGGGATTGTTAGATGAGGGAATTTGTTTGTACGAGCGGGGGGGAGGGGAGTGAGGGAACAATAGGTGAGAAACTTTTTGGCGCCGGGGGCACCAAACTAGCTGGGTGAGCTAACTCACGAAAGCGCAGTGGGGTGGGGGGGTGCATATGTTTAGTGTATTATATGGATTAGGTTTCAGAGTAGTATTGCTAGGGGGGAGAGAGGGGGGAGTGGTTCTGCTGACGAGGGAGGGACTTCGGTGGAGGGACAGTGAGGAGGTCGGGGGCTGCCGGGGGCGGGCCGGAGGAGGGGGGGCGCATGGGCTGGAGGCGGGCCCAAGAAAGGGGATGGCTGATCGGCGGAAGGGGGGGGCGCTTCTTGCCCCCCAACTAGGCTGATCACCTGGGATGTTCAAGGGTTAAATGGGCCGGTTAAGAGGGCACGTGTGTTTGCGCACCTGAGGGAACTGAAGGCGGACGTGGTAATGTTGCAGGAGATGCACCTTAGAGTAGTGGACCAGGTTAGATTGAGGAAATGCTGGGTCAGTCAGGTTTTCCACTCGGGGCTGGATACAAAGACTAGAGGGGTTGCGATCTTGATTAACAAGCGGGTGATATTTGAGGTGGGCAGAATAGTTTTGGATGTGGGGGGTCGATATATTATAGTTAATGGTAAGCTGGAGGGGATGAAGATAGTGCTGGTTAATGTGTATGCGCCAAATTGGGATGATGTGGAATTTATAAAGAGAATGTTTGGAAAGATACCGGATCTGGACTCGCACAAACTGATCATGGGAGGGTCTTTAATACAGTTATTGATCCCGGCCTGGATAGGTTGTGCTCGTAAACGGGTAGGGTGCCAGCAATGGCAAAGGAACTGAAAGGGTTCATGGAGCAGATGGGGGGGGAGGATGAACCCATGGAGATTTAGGCAGCCGAGGGAGAAGAAGTTTTTCTTTTACTCCCACATACATAAGGTATACTCTCAGATCGATTTCTTTGTTTTGGGTAGGGCCTTGCTGGCAAGGGGGGTGGACACGGGGTACTCGGCGATTACGATTCCGGACCATGCTCCACATTGAGTTGACCTGCAGGTTAGTACATATAGCAATCAGCGCCCGCAATGGAGGTTGGATGCATGGCCATTGGCGGATGAAGCGGTGTGCGAGAGGCAGAGGAAATGCATACAGAATTATCTACAGGTAAATGATACGGAGAAGGTCTCAGCAGCGGTGGTCTGGGAAATGCTGAAGGCAGTGGTGAGAGGAGAGCTGATCTCGATCCGGGCTCACTGGGACAGGACGGACAGGGCAGAGACAGACCAACTGGTAAAAGAGATTCTACAAGTCGACAGGAGGTACGCGGAGACTCCAGAGATAGGGCTTTTAAGGGAACGGCGGTGGCTACAGGCGGAGTTTAGAACATAGAACATAGAACATTACAGCGCAGTTCAGGCCCTCCGACCTTCGATGTTGCGCCGACCTGTGAAACCAATCTGAAGCCCATATACGTTATTCCATTATAAAGAACAAAGAACAAAGAAATGTACAGCACAGGAACAGGCCCTTCGGCCGACCATGCTGCCCGACTAAACTACAATCTTCTACACTTCCTGGGTCCGTATCCCTCTATTCCCATCCTATTCATGTATTTATCAAGATGCCCCTTAAATGTCACTATCGTTCCTGCTTCCACCCCCTCCTCCGGTAGCGAGTTCCAGGCACCCACTACCCTCTGTGTAAAAAACTTGCCTCATACATCTACTCTAAACCTTGCCCCTCTCACCTTAAATCTATGCCCCCTAGTAATTGACCCCTCTACCCCGGGTAAAAGCCTCTGACTATCCACTCTGTCTATGCCCCTCATAATTCTGTAGACCTCTATCAGGTCGCCCCTCAACCTCCGTCGTTCCAGTGAGAACAAACCGAGTTTATTCAACCGCTCCTCATAGCTAATGCCCTCCATACCAGGCAACATTCTGGTAAATCTCTTCTGCACCCTCTCTAAAGCCTCCACATCCTTCTGGTAGTGTGGCGACCAGAATTGAACACGATACTCCAAGTGTGGCCTAACTAAGGTTCTATACAGCTGAAACATAACTTGCCAATTCTTATACTCAATGCCCCGGCCAATGAAGGCAAGCATGCCGTATGCCTTCTTGACTACCTTCTCCACCTGTGTTGCCCCTTCCAGTGACCTGTGGACCTGTACTCCTAGATCTCTCTGACTTTCAATACTCTTGAGGGTTCTACCATTCACTGTATATTCCCTACCTGCATTAGACCTTCCAAAATGCATTACCTCACATTTGTCCGGATTAAACTCCATCTGCCATCTCTCCGCCCAAGTCTCCAAACAATCTAAATCCTGCTGTATCCTCTGACAGTCCTCATCGCTATCCGCAATTCCACCAACCTTTGTGTCGTCTGCAAACTTACTAATCAGACCAGTTACATTTTCCTCCAAATCATTTATATATACTACAAACAGCAAAGGTCCCAGCACTGATCCCTGCGGAACACCACTGGTCACAGCCCTCCAATTAGAAAAGCATCCTTCCATTGCTACTCTCTGCCTTCGATAACCTAGCCAGTTCTGTATCCACCTTGCCAGCTCACCCCTGATCCCGTGTGACGTCACCTTTTGTACTAGTCTACCATGAGGGACCTTGTCAAAGGCCTTACTGAAGTCCATATAGACAACATCCACTTGCCTACCTGCATCAATCATTTTTGTGACCTCCTCGAAAAACTCTATCAAGTTAGTGAGACACGACCTCCCCTTCACAAAACCATGCTGCCTAACACTAATACGTCCATTTGCTTCCAAATGGGAGTAGATCCTGTCTCGAAGAATTCTCTCCAGTAATTTCCCTACCACTGAAGTAAGGCTCACCGGCCTGTAGTTCCCGGGATTATCCTTGCTACCCTTCTTAAACAGAGGAACAACATTGGCTATTCTCCAGTCCTCCGGGACATCCCCTGAAGACAGTGAGGATCCAAAGATTTCTGTCAAGGCCTCAGCAATTTCCTCTCCAGCCTCCTTCAGTATTCTGGGGTAGATCCCATCAGGCCCTGGGGACTTATCTACCTTAATATTTTTTAAGACGCCTAACATCTCGTCTTTTTGGATCTCAATGTGACCCAGGCTATTTACACACCCTTCTCCAGACTCAACATCTACCAATTCCTTCTCTTTGGTGAATACTGATGCAAAGTATTCATTTAGTACCTCACCCATTTCCTCTGGCTCCACACATAGATTCCCTTGCCTATCCTTCAGTGGGCCAACCCTTTCCCTGGCTACCCTCTTGCTTTTTATGTACGTGTAAAAAGCCTTGGGATTTTCCTTAACCCTATTTGCCAATGAGTTTTCGTGACCCCCTCCTGACTCCTTGCTTAAGTTCCTTCCTACTTTCCTTATATTCCACAGAGGCTTCGTCTGTTCCCAGCCTTTTAGCCCTGACAAATTATCATCCATATGTTTATCCAATGACCATTTAAATGCCTTTAATGTTGGTGAGTCCACTACTGTTGCAGGCAGGACATTCCACGCCCCTACTACTCTCTTAGTACAGAACCTACCTCTGACATCTGTCCTATATCTATCTCCCCTCAATTTAAAGCTATGTCCCCTCGTGCTGACCATCATCATCCGGGAAAAAGGCTCTCACTGTCCCCCCTATCTAATCCTCTGATCATCTTGTATGCCTCTATTGTCACCTCTTATCCTTCTTCTCTCTAACGAAAGCAGCCTCAAGTCCCTCAGCCTTTCCTTATAAAATCTTCCCTCCATACCAGGCAACATCCTGGTAAATCTCCTCTGTACCCTTTCCAATGCAATACTCCAAATGCGGCCGCACCAGAGTTTGGTACAGCTGCAACATAACCTCATGGCTCCAAAACTCAATCACTCTACCAATTAAAGCTAACACACCGTACGCCTTCTTAACAACCCTGTCACCTATCAACCTGGGTGGCAACTTTCAGAGATCTATGTACATGGACACCGAGATCTCTCTGCTCATCCACACCACCAAGAATCTTACCATTAGCCCAGTACTCTGTCTTCCTGTTACTCCTTCCAAAATGGATCACCTCACACTTTTCTGCATTAAACTCCATTTGCCACTCTCAGCCCAGCTCTGCAGCTATCTATGTCCCTCTGTAACCTGCAACATCCTTCCGCACTGTCCACAACTCCACCGTCTTTAGTGTCATCTACAAATTTACTCAGCCATCCTTCTACCCCCTCCTCCAGGTCATTTATAAAAATAACAAACAGCAGGGGCCCCAAAACAGATCCTTGTGGTACACCACTAGTAACTGAACTCCAGGCTGAACATTTCCCATCAACCACCACCCTCTGTCTTTCATGGAATTTATAGAATTTATAGTGCAGAAGGAGGCCATTCAGCCCATCGAGTCTGCACTGGGTCTTGGAAAGAGCATCATACCCAAGGTCCACACCTCCACCCTATCCCCATAACCCAGTAACCCCACCCAACACTAAGGACAATTTTGACACTAAGGGCAATTTAGCATGGCCAATCCACCTAACCTGCAAATCTTTGGACTGTGGGAGGAAATCGGAGCACCCGGAGGAAACCCACGCACACGCGGGGAGAATGTGCAGACTCCGCACAGACAGTGACCCAAGCCGGGAATCGAACCTGGGACCCTGGAGCTGTGAAGCAATTGTGCTAACCACAATGCTACCGTGCTGCCCATCTTCTTACAGACAGCCAATTTCTGATCCAAACCGCTAAATCACCCTCAATCCCATGCCTCCGTATTTTCTGCAATAGCCTACCGTGAGGCACCTTATCATACGCTTTACTGAAATCCATATACACCACATCAACTGCTTTACCCTCGTCCACGTGTTTGGTCACCTTCTCAAAGAACTCAATAAGGTTTGTGAGGCACAACCTACCCTTCACAAAACCGTGTTGACTATCCCTAATCAAATTATTCCTTTCTAGATGATTATAAATCCCATCTCTTATAATCCTTTCCAAGATTTTGCCCACAACAGAAGTAAGGCTCACTGGTCTATAGTTACCAGGGTTGTCTCTACTCCCCTTCGTGAACAAGAGGACAACATTTGCTATCCTCCAGTCTTCTGACACTATTCCTGTAGACAATGACGACATAAAGATCAAAGCCAAAGGCTCTGCAATCTCCTCCCTAGCTTCCCAGAGAATCCTAGGATAAATCCCATCCGGCCCAGGGGACTTATCTATTTTCACACTTTCCAGAATTGCTAACACCTCCTCCTTATGAACTTCAATCCTGTCTAGTCTAGTAGCCTGTATCTCAGTATTCTCCTCGACAACATTGTCTTTTTCCTGTGTGAATACTGATGAAAAATATTCATTTAGCGCCTCTTCTATCTCCTCGGACTCCATGCACAACTTCCCACTACTGTCCTTGACTGGCCCTACTCTTACCCTAGTCATTCTTTTATTCCTGATATACCTATGGAAAGCTTTAGGGTTTTCCTTGATCCTACCTGCCAAGCACTTCACATGTCCCCTCCTGGCTCGTCTTAGCTCTCTCTTTAGGTCCTTCCTGGCCAACTTGTAACTCTCAAGCGCCCTAACTGAACCTTCACAGTTTGGCTTGTTAACCACAGGGAGGGCGGTGGAACAGCTCAGAAAGGCGAGGGGGGCGATATACGAGCACGGTGAGAAGGCCAGCAGGATGCTTGCACAGCAGCTCAGAAAGACGGAGGCAGCTAGAGAAAAAGGGAAAGTTATTGACGGGGATAGGAACTTAGTTGGGGACTTGGCAGAGGTGAATAAGGCGTTTCGGGATTTTTACAGCAGGTTGTACAGGTCAGAACCCCCTGCGGGGCGGAGGGGGTGAGGCACTTCCTGGAGAGGCTGACTTTCCCGAAGGTGCCGGGGGGCTGGTAGAAGGGCTGGGGGCCCCGATCGGGTTGGAAGAGATAATGGAGGGCTTGAAGGCCATGCAGTTGGGTAAGGCCCCGGGACCGGACGGGTACCCAGCGGAATTCTATAAAAGGTTCTCCGGGATATTGGGACCGGTGCTGATGAAGGTGTTTAATGAGGCAAGGGAAAGGGGGGTTCTGCCCCAGACGATGTCACTGGCCACAATTTCGTTTATCCTGAAACGGGACAAGAACCCGGAGCTATGTGGGTCTTACAGGCCGATTTCCCTGTTGAACGTAGACGCCAAACTGCTGGCCAAAATTTTGTCCTCCAGGATTGAGGATTGTGTGCCAAATGTCATTGTGGAGGATCAGACAGGGTTTGTTAAGGGCAGGCAGCTGGTGGCCAATGTGAGAAAGCTGTTAAACGTGATCATGATGCCCCCAGAAGGTAGGGAGGTGGAGGTAGTGGTTGCGATGGATGGGGAGAAAGCCTTTGACCGAGTTGAGTGGGATTATTTATGGGAGGTTCTGGGGTGGTTCGGATTTGGGACGGGCTTTATTGACTGGGTCAGGTTGCTGTACCAGGCTCCTGTGGCAAGTATGCGGACGAACAGGACGACTTCGGACTATTTTAGACAGCACCGGGGGACGAGACAAGGATGCCCCCTCTCCCCACTGCTGTTTGCGCTGGCTATAGAGCTGCTGGCAATTGCTCTGAGGGCCTCAAGAGACTGGAGGGGGCTGGTCTGGAGGAGGGGGTGGAGCAAAGAGTCTCGCTGTATGCAGATGACCTCCTTCTGTATGCTTCGGATCCAATTGAGGGGATGGAAAAAATGGGAATTTTAGGGGAATTTGGCCAGTTCTCGGGGTATAAGCTTAATATGGGGAACATAGAACATTACAGCGCAGTACTTGCCCTTCGGCCCTCGATGTTGCGCCGACCTGTGAAACCACTCTAAAGCCCATCTACACTATTCCCTTATCGTCCAAATGTCTATCTAATGACCATTTGAATACCCTTAGTGTTGGCGAGTACACTACTGTTGCAGGCAGGGCATTCTACACCCTCACTACTCTCTGAGTAAAGAGCCTACCTCTGACATCTGTCTTATATCTATCTCCCCTCAATTTAAAGCTATGTCCCCTTGTGTTAACATCACCATCCGAGGAAAAAGGCTCTCACTGTCCACCCTATCCAATCCTCTGATCATCTTGTATGCCTCAATTAAGTCACCTCTTAACCTTCTTCTCTCTAACGAAAACAGCCTCAAGTCCCTCGACCTTTCCTCATAAGATCTTCCCTCCATATCAGGCAACATTCTGGTAAATTTCCTCTGCACCCTTTCCAATGCTTCCACATCCTTCCTATAATGCGGCGACCAGAATTGCACGCAATACTCCAAATGCGGCCGCACCAGAGTTTTATACAGCTGCAACATGACCTCATGGCTACGAAACTCAAGCCCTCTACCAATAAAAGCTAACACACCGTACGCCTCCTTAACAACCCTCTCAACCTGAGTGGCAACTTTCAGGGATCTATGTACATGGGCACCGAGATCTCTCTGCTCATCCACACTGCCAAGAATCTTACCATTAGCCCAGTACTCTGTCTTCCTGTTATTCCTTCCAAAATGAATCACCTCATACTTTTCTGCATTAAACTCCATTTGCCACCTCTCAGCCCAGCGCTGCAGCTTATCTATGTCCCTCTGTAACCTGCAACATCCTTCCGCACTGTCCACAACTCCACCGACTTACGTGGCATCTACAAATTTACTCAGCCATCCTTCTACGCCCTCCTCCAGGTCATTTATAAAAATGACAAACAGCAGTGGCCCCAAAACAGATCCTTGTGGTACACCACTAGTAACTGGACTTCAGTCTGAACACTTCCCATCAACCACCACCCTTTGTCTTCTTCCAGCTAGCCAATTTCTGATCCAAACTGCTAAATCTCCCTGAATACCATGCTTTCGTATTTTCTGCAGTAGCCTACCGTGGGGAACCTTATCAAACGCTTTACTGAAATCCATATGCACCACATCAACTGCTTTACCCTCATCCACCTGTTTGGTCACCTTCTCAAAGAACTCAATAAGGTTTGTGAGGCATGACCTACCTTTCACGAAACCGTGTTGGCTATGTCTAATCAAATTATTACTTTCCAGATGATTATACACCCTATCTTTTATAAACCTTTCCAAGATTTTGCCCACAACAGAAGTAAGGCACACTGGTCTGTAGTTACCGGGGTTGTCTCTACTCCCCTTCTTGAACAAGGGGACAACATTTGCTATCCTCCAGTCTTCTGGCACTATTCTTGTTGACAAAGTTGACTTAAGGATCAAAGCCAAAGGCTCAGCAATCTCCTCCCTAGCTTCCCAGAAAATCCTAGGATAAATCCCATCCGGCCCAGGGGACTTATCTATTTTCACCCTTTCCAGAATTGTTAACACCTCCTCCTTATGAACCTCAAGCCCATCTAGTTGACTAGCCTGAATCTCAGTATTCACCTCGACAACATTGTCTTTTTCCTGTGTGAATACTGATGAAAAATATTCATTTAGCACCTCTCCTATGTCCTCGGACTCCAAGCACAACTTCCCACTACTGTCCTTGACTGGCCCTACTCTTACCCTAGTCATTCTTTTATTCCTGACATATCTATAGAAAGCTTTAGGGTTATCCTTGATCCTACCTGCCAAAGACTTCTCAGGTCCTCTCCTGGCTCTTCTTAGCTCTCTCTTTAGGTCCTTCCTAGCTAACGTGTAACTCTCGAGCGCCCTTACTGAACCTTCATGTCTCATCTTTACATAAGCCTCCTTCTTCCTCTTGACAAGTGTTTCGACTGCCTTAGTAAACCACGGTTCACTTGCTCGACCACTTCCTCCCTGCCTGACAGGTAGATACTTATCAAGGACACGCAGTAGCTGTTCCTTGAACAAGCTCCACATTTCCATTGTGCCCATCTCCTGCAGTTTTCCTCTCCATCTGATGCATCCTAAGTCTTGCCTCATCGCATCATAATTGCCTTTCCCCCAGATATGCCCTGTGGTATATACCTATCCCTTTCCATCACTAAAGTAAACGTAATCGAAGTGTGGTCACTATCACCAAAGTGCTCACCTACCTCCAAAATCTAACACCTGTCCTGGTTCATTACCCAGTACCAAATCCAATACGGCCTCGCCTCTCATTGGCCTATCTACATACTGTATCAGGAAACCCTCCTGCACACATTGGTCAAAAACGGACCCATCTAAAGTACTCGAACTATAGCGTTTCCAGTCAATATTTGGAAAGTTAAAGTCCCCCATAACAACTACCCTGTTGCTTTCGCTCCTATCCAGAATCATCTTTGCAATCCTTTCCTCTACATCTCTGGAACTTTTCGGAGGCCTATAGAAAACCTCCTAACAGGGTGACCTCTCCTTTCCTGTTTCTAACCTCAGCCCATAATACCTCAACCGACGAGTCCTCATCAAACGTCCTTTCTGCCACCGTAATACTGTCCTTGACTAACAATGCCACCCTTCCCCCTCTTTTACCACCTTCCCTGAGCTTACTGAAATATCTAAACCCCGGCACCTGCAGCAACCATTCCTGTCCCTGCTCTATCCATGTCTCCAAAATGGCCACAACATCAAAGTCCCAGATACCAACCCATGCCGCAAGTTCACCCACCTTATTCCGGATGCTCCTGGCATTGAAGAAGACACACTTTAAACCACCTTCCTGCCTGCCGGTTGACACTCCTGCAACTTTGAAACCTTACTCATGACCTCACTACTCTCAACCTCCTGTATACTGCAGCTACAATTCAGGTTCCCAAGCCCCTGCTGAACTAGTTTAAACCCTCCCGAAGAGCATTAGCAAATTTCCCCCCCAGGATATTGGTACCCCTCTGGTCCAGGTGTAGACCATCCCGTTTGTAGAAGTTCCACCGACCCCAGAATGAGCCCCAATTATCCAGAAATCTGAAACCCTCCCTCCTGCACCATCCCTGTAGCCACGCGTTCAACTCCTCTCTTTCCCTATTCCTCGTCTCGCTATCACGTGGCATGGGTAACAACCCAGAGATAATAACTGTTTGTCCTAGATCTAAGTTTCCATCCTAGCTCCCTGAATTCCTGCCTTACAGCCCTATCCCTTTCCCTACCTATGTCGTTGGTACCTATGTGGACCACAATTTGGGGCTGCTCCCCCTCCCACTTAAGGATCCCAAAAACACGATCCGAGACATCACGCACCCTGGCACCTGGGAGGCAACACACCAACCGCGAGTCTATCTCGTTCCCACAGAATCTCCTATCTATCCCCCTAACTATGGAGTCTCCAATGACTAATGCTCTACTCCTCTCCCCCCTTCCCTTCTGAGCAACAGGGACAGACTCTGTGCCAGAGACCTGCACCCCATGGCTTACCCCTGGTAAGTCCCCCCCCCCCAACAGTATCCAAAGCGGTATACTTGTTACTAAGGGGAATGGCCACAGGGTATCCCTGTACAGACTGCTTCCTCACAGCCCCTCTCACCGTCACCCATCTATCTTTATTCTTCGGAGTAACTACATCCCTGAAGCTTCTATCTATGACCATCTCTGCCTCCCGAATGATCCGAAGTTCATCCAGCTCCAGCTCCAGTTCCTTAACGCGGTTTCTGAGGAGCTGGAGATGGGTGCACTTCCCACAGATGAAATCAGCAGGGACACTGTCGGCGTCCCTCACCTCAAACATTCTGCAGGAGGAACATTGCACTACCTTCCCTGCCATCCCCCTAGATAAAAAAAAGAAAAAGAAAGAAAGAGCTTACCTGTTATTCACTCCCCTTCTCAGCAAGCACTCACTCAGCAACCTCTGCGCCCTGCACGATAACACCTGTGGGAAAATAAAAGAAAAATCACTTACCAGTCACCAGCCAATCCCTTACCTGCAGGCTGTGGTGTCACGGTTCAACTTCTTTCTACTTCTACCTGACCTCGAGCCTTCCTCTTGATCTTTACAGCGGTTGTTTTTTTTTTGGTTAGAGGAGGGGGTAGGGAGGGAAACACCGAAGAAGTGTTTCGGGTTTAAGTGTCACTTGACAACAGCACCTCCACAAACCACCTTCAAGTTAGGGTGACCACAACGGAGGTATGCAAATTTCCCTTGCAACAGTCAATCAACAGCTCTGCTCTACTGCCCTCTGCTGGATGCTTGTCTTCACTCGAACAGCTAGGGTCTCTAGCTCAGGTACACCATCACGTTAGGGTGACCACAACGGAGGTATGCAAATTTCCCTTGCAACAGCCAATCAGCAGCTCCGCTCTACTGCCCTCTGCTGGGAAGAGCGAGATGTTTGTGGTCCAGGTGAGGGGTCAGGAGAGGTGACTGGGGGAGCTGCCGTTTAGATTGGTAGGGGACAGTTTCAGGTACCTAGGTATCCAAGTGGCGCGGGATTGGGACCGGCTACATAAATTGAACTTGGCCTGGTTGGTAGATCAGATGAAGGATGATTTCCGGAGATGGGATGCGCTCCCAGTTGTCTCTAGCTGGCAGAGTCCAAACGGTGAAAATGACGGTCCTCCCGAGGTTCCTGATTGATTTCAATGTCTCCCCATCTTCATTCCGCGGTCCTTTTTTAAGCGGGAGCTTCGGTCTGGTCCCCAATCTGCGATAATCACCGGTTTGCCCCAGGGAGGATGGACGGGGGGTTCCGTATATGGCTGAGAGCAGGAATTGAGAGGATGGGGGACTTGTTTATAGAGGGGGGCTTTCTGAATAGGAGGGTGCTGGAGGCGAAGTTTGCATTGGCGGGGGGGAAACGAATCTCGATACCTGCTGGTGTGGGACTTTCTGCGTAGACAGGTATCAACCTTCCCACTCCAGCCGCTGAGGGGGATTCAGGAAAGGATGGTTTCTGGAGGATGGATAGGTGAAGGGAGCATTTTTGACATTTATAAGGAGCTTATAGGATCAGAGGAGACGCAGACCGAGGAGCAGAAGCGAAAGTGGGAGGAGAAGCTGGGGGAGAGATAGAGGAGGGCCTTTGAGATGACGTGTTGAGTAGAGTCAACACGACCGCGACATGTGCCAGACTCAGCCTGATTCAATTCAAGGTCGTTCACCGGGCTCACGTGACAGTGGCCCAGAGAGCAGATTCTTTGGGGTGGAAGACAGGTGCACAAAATGTGCGGGAGGACCAGCGAACCATGTCCACATGTTCTGGGCGTGTCCAAAGCTGAGGCGATTTTGGCAGGGGTGTACTGACGTCATGTCCAAGGTATTAAATACAAGGGTGGCATTAAGTTCAGAGGTGGCGATTTTCGGGGTGTCACAGGATCCAGGAATCCAGGAGGAGAAAGAGGCAGATGTTCTGGCCTTTACTCCCCTGGTAGCCCGGAGGCGGATATTACTAGCATGGAGGGACTCAAGGCCCCCGAAGTCGGAGACCTGGCTGTCAGATATGGCTAGCTTTCTCTGCCTGGAGAAAATTAAGTTCGCCACGAGAGGGTCACTGCTGGGGTTTACCCGGAGGTGGCAACCATTCGTCGACTTCTTCGCAGAGAATTAATCAGCAGCAGAAGGGCGGGAAGGGGGTTAGGTTAGCGTAAATTAGGGGGTTAATTAATGGTGGGACCTGTGGGGGAGGGAGGTGGTATTTGCCTATGTTTATATTTTTATGTACATTGTTTATATTGCTGCTGTTACAATGCCAAAAAAGTACCTCAATAAAATGTTTTAAAAAAAACTAGGATGTGTGTGCACATCGCTCGCCATATTGGACAATTGGGCACCCTTTAAAACAGGTGTAATGACAACTAACTTCTAGGTCTCCAGGAATAGTCTGGGAACAGTGTCCTCACAGTCAGTGTCACAGTGAAGCAGTCTGGGAACAGTGTCCTCACAGTCAGCATCACAACGCTGCGAGTCGGAGCGGAGATTTTAAAAGATCACCGCCTAGTTTCGGGAGCCGTTCGGAGGAGGAGGAGCAGTCTGTGTCAGGGAGAGAACCTGAGAACATCTAAGACACTCAGAGGGTAAGAAGGTAAGTAAGTGATTTTTACTCATTTTTACTTTTATACCTTTTTCAAATTGTGCGTGTCGGGGGGAAACTGAAGTGACATAACAGAAAAGCTGTGGCCTGAGTGGCTGGTTGGGAATCTACACTAAATTTAAAAAATTAAGCATTGGTAACTAATTAAACATAATTATTTAATTATAATTTAGAGGGATATCTAAGCCAGAGATCGGAGAGTACAATATTTCGCTTTCGCATTTCTATTAGAAATCTAGTGCTAGGAAACAGATAGTTAACAGTAACTTTGAAATTTAAAAAAAAATATTTAAATTTTTTTTTTTTTTTTTAATTTTAATTTTAATTAATTGACGCAATGTCAGTTAGAGGGGTGCAGTGCTCTGACTGTGAGATGTGGCAGGTCTGGGAGGCTTCCAGCGTCCCGGATGGCTTCATCTGCAGAAAGTGCACCCAACTGGAGCTCCTCACAGACCGCATGGTTCGGTTGGAGCAGCAATTAGATGCACTTAGGAGCATGCAGGTGGCGGAAAGCGTCATAGATCGCAGTTATGTAAATGTGGTCACACCCAAGGTGCAGGCAGAGAAATGGGTGACCACCAGAAAGGGCAGGCAGTCAGTGCAGGAATCCCCTGTGGTTGTCCCCCTCTCGAACAGGTATACCCCTTTGGATACTGTCGGGGGGGATAGCCTATCAGGGGAAAACAGCAGCAGCCAGAGCAGTGGCACCACGGCTGGCTCTGATGTTCAGAAGGGAGGGTCAAAGCGCAGAAGAGTAATAGTAATAGGGGACTCTATAGTCAGGGGCACAGATAGGCGCTTCTGTGGACATGAAAGAGACCCCAGGATGGTATGTTGCCTCCCTGGTGCCAGGGTCCAGGATGTCTCCGAACGGGTAGAGGGCATCCTGAAGGGGGAGGGCAAACAGGCAGAGGTCGTTGTACATATTGGTACTAACGACATAGGCAGGAAGGGGCATGAGGCCCTGCAGCAGGAGTTCAGGGAGCTAGGCAGAAAGTTAAAAGACAGGACCTCGAGGGTTGTAATCTCGGGACTACTCCCTGTGCCACGTGCCAGTGAGGCTAGAAATAGGAAGATAGAGCAGCTAAACACGTGGCTAAACAGCTGGTGTAGGAGGGAGGGTTTCCATTATCTGGACCACTGGGAGCTCTTCCGGGGCAGGTGTGACCTGTATAAGAAGGACGGGTTGCATCTAAACCGGAGAGGCATAAATATCCTGGCTGCGAGGTTTGCTAGTGTCACACGGGAGGGTTTAAACTAGTATGGCAGGGGGGTGGGCACGGGAGCAATAGGTCAGAAGGTGAGAGCATTGAGGGAGAACTAGGGAATAGGGACAGTGTGGCTCTGAGGCAGAGCAGACAGGGAGAAGTTGCTGAACACAGCGGGTCTGGTGGCCTGAAGTGCATATGTTTTAATGCAAGAACGGGTAAGGCAGATGAACTTAGAGCTTGGATTAATACTTGGAACTATGATGTTGTTGCCATTACAGAGACCTGGTTGAAGGAAGGGCAGGATTGGCAGCTAAACTTTCCAGGATTTAGGTGTTTCAGGCGGGAGAGAGGGGGATGTAAAAGGGGAGGCGGAGTTGCGCTACTGGTTCGGGAGAATATCATAGCTGTACTGCGGGAGGACCCCTCAGAGGGCAGTGATCAGGAATAAGAAGGGTGCAGTCACAATGTTGGGGGTTTACTACAGGCCTCCCAACAGCCAGCGGGAGATAGAGGAGCAGATAGGTAGACAGATTTTGGAAAAGAGTAAAAACAACAGGGTTGTGGTGATGGGAGACTTCAACTTCCCCAATATTGACTGGGACTCACTTAGTGCCAGGGGCTTAGATGGGGCGGAGTTTGTAAGGAGCATCCAGGAGGGCTTCTTAAAACAATATGTAGACAGTCCAACTAGGGAAGGGGCGGTACTGGACCTGGTATTGGGGAATGAGCCCGGCCAGGTGGTAGATGTTTCAGTAGGAGAGCATTTTGGTAACAGTGACCACAATTCAGTAAGTTTTAAAGTACTGGTGGACAAGGATAAGAGTGGTCCTAGGATGAATGTGCTAAATTGGGGGAAGGCTAATTATAACAATATTAGGCGGGAACTGAAGAACATAGATTGGGGGTGGATGTTTGAGGGCAAATCAACATCTGACATGTGGGAGGCTTTCAAGTGGCAGTTGAAAGGAATTCAGGACTGGCATGTTCCTGTGAGGAAGAAGGATAAATACGGCAATTTTCGGGAACCTTGGATGACGAGAGATATTGTAGGCCTCGTCAAAAAGAAAAAGGAGGCATTTGTCAGGGCTAAAAGGCTGGGAACAGACGAAGCCTGCGTGGAATATAAGGAAAGTAGGAAGGAACTTAAGCAAGGAGTCAGGAGGGCTAGAAGGGGACACGAAAAGTCATTGGCAAATAGGGTTAAGGAAAATCCCAAGGCTTTTTACACTTACATAAAAAGCAAGAGGGTAGCTAGGGAAAGGGTTGGCCCACTGAAGGATAGGCAAGGGAATCTATGTGTGGAGCCAGAGGAAATGGGCGAGGTACTAAATGAATACTTTGCATCAGTATTCACCAAAGAGAAGAAATTGGTAGATGTTGAGTCTGGAGAAGGGTGTGTAGATAGCCTGGGTCACTTTGAGATCCAAAAAGACGAGGTGTTGGGTGTCTTAAAAAAATATTAAGGTAGATAAGTCCCCAGGGCCTGATGGGATCTACCCCAGAATACTGAAGGAGGCTGGAGAGGAAATTGCTGAGGCCTTGACAGAAATCTTTGGATCCTCGCTGTCTTCAGGGGATGTCCCGGAGGACTGGAGAATAGCCAATGTTGTTCCTCTGTTTAAGAACGGTAGCAAGGATAATCCCGGGTACTACAGGCCGGTGAGCCTTACTTCAGTGGTAGGGAAATTACTGGAGAGAATTCTTCGAGACAGGATCTACTCCCATTTGGAAGCAAATGGACGTATTAGTGAGAGGCAGCACGGTTTTGTGAAGGGAAGGTCGTGTCTCACTAACTTGATAGAGTTTTTCGAGGGGGTCACTAAGATGATTGATGCAGGTAGGGCAGTGGATGTTGTCTATATGGACTTCAGTAAGGCCTTTGACAAGGTCCCTCATGGTAGACTAGTACAAAAGGTGAAGTCACACGGGATCAGGGGTGAGCTGGCAAGGTGGATACAGAACTGGCTAGGCCATAGAAGGCAGAGTGTAGCAATGGAAGGATGCTTTTCTAATTGGAGGCCTGTGACCAGTGGTGTTCCACAGGGATCAGTGCTGGGACCTTTGCTCTTTGTAGTATATATAAATGATTTGGAGGAAAATGTAACTGGTCTGATTAGTAAGTTTGCAGACGACACAAAGGTTGGTGGAATTGCGGATAGCGATGAGGACTGTCGGAGGATACAGCAGGATTTAGATTGTTTGGAGACTTGGGCGGAGAGATGGCAGATGGAGTTTAATCCGGACAAATGTGAGGTAATGCATTTTGGAAGGTCTAATGCAGGTAGGGAATATACAGTGAATGGTAGAACCCTCAAGAGTATTGAAAATCAAAGAGATCTAGGAGTACAGGTCCACAGGTCATTGAAAGGGGCAACACAGGCGGAGAAGGTAGTCAAGAAGGCATTTGGCATGCTTGCCTTCATTGGCTGGGGCATTGAGTATAAGAATTGACAAGTCATGTTGCAGCTGTATAGAACCTTAGTTAGGCCACACTTGGACTACAGTGTTCAATTCTGGTCGCCACACTACCAGAAGGATGTGGAGGCTTTAGAGAGGGTGCAGAAGAGATTTACCAGAATGTTGCCTGGTATGGAGGGCATTAGCTATGAAGAGCGGTTGAATAAACTCGGTTTGTTCTCACTGGAACGAAGGAGGTTGAGGGGAGACCTGATAGAGGTATACAAAATTATGAGGGGCATAGACAGAGTGGATAGTCAGAGGCTTTTCCCCAGGGTAGAGGGGTCAATTACTAGGGGGCATAGGTTTAAGGTGAGAGGGGCAAGGTTTAGAGTAGATGTACGAGGCAAGTTTTTTACGCAGAGGGTAGTGGGTGCCTGGAACTCGCTACCGGAGGAGGTGGTGGAAGCAGGGACGATAGTGACATTTAAGGGGCATCTTGACAAATACATGAATAGGATGGGAATAGAGGGATACGGACCCAGGAAGTGTAGAAGATTGTAGTTTAGTCGGGCAGCATGGTCGGCACGGGCTTGGAGGGCCGAAGGGCCTGTTCCTGTGCTGTACATTTCTTTGTTCTTTGAATACAGATCTGTTTGTTTATAGAAGCCATAGGATTAACAACTGTTCCTTGATTGTGGAACATAGCACATAAGAGATTCCATCGGATGTTTACTGCATTCTGCTGAACCTCCAGACAGATAAAAGCGCTGCACTGGCAGGCCAGCATGCTACAGTTAAAACCACTTGGTCAGCAACTCTGGCCTGGATTCTCCATTCTGGAGACTAAGTGCTGCCGCCGGTGGAGAATCATGCTAACTGCATGCTGCCTCTCGGATTGCTGGCATGTAGAAATCAATGTCATGCAAATGAACCTGCACACAGCCCACGTGTATCCCGGCCGAGACCCGGCCCTGCAGGCATGGGATTCACATTCAGAGCCTGACAAAGCATGAGCAGCTTTTCAAGGTCTCCACTCAGCACAGACTGTCATTCCAGCCAAGAAGGCGGCTGCATGAAGACCAGCACCAATGTTTCTTACATTGAAAGCATGCGAGACACTGTTGAGGAGAGGAGGGGCACTCTCTTCCCAGGGTGGGGCTGTACCTCAAGCCCGCTTTACTGAACGAGCCCTGGGATGAGGTGGCGGAGGCTGTGAGTGCTGGCAGCCTCACCCGGAGGAATGGCATGCAATGCCATAAGATGAACGATTCCTTTAATCAGCTTGGGTGAGTAACCACCTCTGTGGCCTGAGCATCACTCGCGTCCCTCGGGTGGGATTCTCCTTCCCACCACACCCATTTTCTGGTGCGGCGCGCCCCTGCCGACAGCAGGATACTCTGTCCCGCCAGCCAATGAGGTTTCCCATTGTGGGCACCCCCCCACACAGTCAGGTAATCAGCGGCTGCGAGTGCACTGCTGCCAAAATGGAGGATCCCGCCGATTGAGAATCCAGCCCCTCATAATAATAATAATCTTTATTGTCACAAGTAAGCAGATGTTAACATTGCAATGAAGTTACTGTGAAAAGCCCCTAGTCGCCACATTCCGGCGCCTGTTCGGGTACACCGAGGGAGAATTCAGAATGTCTAAATTACCTAATGTCACGTCTTTCGGGACTTGTGGGAGTAAACCGGAGCACCCGGAGGAAACCCACGCAGACACGAGGAGAATGTGCAGACTCCGCAGAGACAGTGACCCAAGCCGGGAATCAAACCTGGGACCCTGGCTCTGTGTGGCAACAGTGCTAAACACTGTGCTACCGTGCTGCCCCCATGACAATGTGCATGTCATTCCTCACATCTGCCCCCAATCGCCTAACGGCTAATATCATCCCAGCCTCATCTCGCTTGCAAATCACCCTCCACGAACCCCCAACACATGTATTTGTTCTCTTGGCAAAGAGCCTTGCACATACATGCCACCAGCTTCATACCCTCCATAAAACTGTATCCCCAAGGATAAAGAGGGCCATAATGACCAGGAGTCTAAGAAGACAGGAGGGGGCATCCCAGATTTTCGGGTCCACACTCCACCTGAGGAGAGGGCCCTGCAACTCGCAGGAGAGGAAGAGGAGAGGGCAGTGGCTGCAATGGAGTTTAGCATGCACCAAACAAGTGAGAGTCTAATGCAACGCAGATGTCCCTATCGCAAGTGAGTCACCCCTCTCCAACAGACCAGTAAGTCAGATCTCAAACAACGATGAGTCAGTATAGGAGGGAGATAGAGAATCTAATGTAACAACAACAATCTCTTCCTCTCCTGAATGTAGACGCCAAGTTGCTGGCAAAAGTGCTAGTGACGAGGATCGAGGATTGTGTCCCGGCGGTGGTGCATGAAGACCAGACAGGGTTTGTAAAGGGGAGACAACTGAATGTCAACGTGCAACGGCTGTTGGGGGTGATAATGATGCCCCCAGCGGAGGGGGAGGCAGAGATAGTGGTAGCGATGGATGTAGAGAAGGCATTCGATAGGGTAGAGTGGGAGTATTTATGGGAGGTGTTGAGGAGGTTTGGGTTCGGGGAGGGGTTTGTCAGTTGTGTCAAACTCCTCTATGGGGCCCCAGTGGCAAGTGTAGTCACAAATCGGCAGAGATCAGAGTATTTTCGGTTACATAGGGGAACAAGGCAGGGGTGCCCCCTGTCCCCATTCTTGTTCGCGCTGGCAATTAAACCACTGGCCATAGCGTTGAGAGACTCTAGGAAATGGAGGGGGGTGGTTAGAGGGGGAGAGGAACATCGAGTGTCACTCTACGCAGATGACCTACTGCTGTATGTGGCAGATCCTGTGGAGGGGATGACAGAGGTTATGCAGATATTGAGGGAGTTTGGAGATTTTTCAGGATATAGGCTTAATATGGGGAAGAGTGAGCTTTTCGTAGTACACCCCGGGGATCAGGGAAGAGGGATAGACGCCCTCCCGTTAAGGAGAGTGGAAAGGAGCTTCCGATATTTGGGGATTCAGGTAGCCAAGAGCTGGGGAAATCTACACAAACTCAATCTGACGCGGCTGGTGGAGCAGATGGAGGAGGATTTCAAGAGGTGGGATATGCTGCCGCTCTCACTGGCAGGCAGAGTGCAGGCGGTAAAGATGATGGTCCTCCCAAGGTTTCTTTTTGTGTATCAATGTCTCCCCATTTTGATCACTAAGGCCTTTTTTAAGAAAATAGATAGGAGTGTTATGAGTTTCGTGTGGGCAGGGAAGACCCCGAGGGTAAGGAGGGGGTTCCTGCAGCGCAGCAGGGACAGAGGGGGACTGGCGTTGCCGAATCTGGACGACTATTACTGGGCCGCCAATGTGTCGATGGTTTGCAAGTGGATGAGGGAGAGAGAGGGGGCGGCGTGGAAGAGGCTGGAGATGGCGTCCTGTAAAGGAACGAGCCTAAAGGCGCTGGTGACGGCGCCGCTACCGCTTTCCCCGAAAAGGTATACCACGAACCCAGTGGTGGTGGCAACCTTAAGGATCTGGAGGCAATGGAGGCGACATCGGGGGGTGACGGGTGCCTCGGTGTGGTCCCCGATCAGGAATAACCATAGGTTTGTCCCAGGAAGGATGGACGGAGGGTTCCAGTGCGGGCATCGGGCAGGAATTAGGAGATTGAGAGACTTGTTTATTGACGGGGAGTTTGCGAGCCTGGGAGCGCTGGAGGAAAAGTATGAGTTGCCCCCGGGGAATATCTTTAGATATATGCAAGTGAGGGCGTTTACGAGGCAACATGTGAGGGAATTTCTGCTGCTCCCGACACAGGGGATCGAGGATAGAGTGATTTCGGGGGTATGGGTCAGGGAGGGCAAAGTGTCCGAAATATATCAGGAGATGAGAGACGAGGGGGAGGGGGGGGGGGGGGTAGGGGGGGGGGGGGCACTATTTCTTGCTACTTTGCTAGTTCACTATTTTATTTAAATAATGTTACTTATTAGTTATTGTGTTATCTCTTATGTTGATTTGTAAAGTGAAAAAATTGTGCTTGAAAATTTTAATAAAATATATTTTGAAAAAAACAATCTCTCCCACAACATCAGCAAAACTAAGGAGCTGGTCATTGTCTTCGGGCAGCGAAGTATCTTAAACACGCCTGTCTTCATTAATGGTGCTGAGGTGGAGATGGTTCACAGCTTCAAATCCCTAGCTGTGCACATCACCGGCAATCAGTCCTGCTCCACCCATGTCAATGCTACAACCAAGAAGCACAACAGCATCTACACTTCCTCAGGAAACTTGGCATGTCCACACTCTTACCAATTTTTACAGATGCATCATAGAAAGCATCCTCTGCATCACTGGTATGGCAACTGTCCTGCCCAAGACTGTAAGAAACTACAGAGTCGTGAACAAAGCCCAGTCCATCACGCGAACCCGCCCCCCCATCCATTGACTCTGTATACATCTCCTGCTGCCTTGGGAAAGCAGGCAGCACGGTAGCACAAGCGGATAGCACTGTGGCTTCATAGCGGCAGGATCCCAGGTTCGATTTCCTGCTGGGTCACTGTCTGTGCGGAGTCTGCACGTTCTCCCCGTGTCTGCATGGGTTTCCTCCAGGTGCTCCGGTTTCCTCATACAGTCCAAAGACGTGCAGGTTAGGTGGATTGGCCATTCTAACAATTACTCTTAGTGTCCAAAAAGGTTAGCAGGGGTTATTGGGTTTCGGGGACAGGCAGGAATGGTGGGTCGGTGCAGACTCGATGGGCCGAATGGCCTCCTTCTGCACTGTATATTCTATGTTCTATGTCAAAGACGCCTCCCAGCTGGGTTATTCTCTCTTCCAACCTCTTCCGTCGGGCAGGAGATACAAAAACCTGATAACATGCACTAACAGACTCCTGAATGACCCTCTTATGGACTGAACTGATCTTTCCACGCATCTTCTCTACTGAGTAATACTACACTCTGCTTGACTCGATAACTATCTATTTACTTTGTGTATTTATCGTATGTCCTATGTGTTTTTCATGTATGGAACGATCTGTCTGGACTGTACGCACAACAATACTTTTCACTGTACCTCAGTACACATGACAATAAATCCAAATCTAAATCCAGTTTTTGCCAACATCTCACCCCTGTCTTTTGTCTTTCAGGCTCACCATCAGACGAGGCTAGTCCATTCGAGGTCACTTCCCCAACCAGACCCTCAGAACACCCCGAAGCATGATTCCGGGGAAGACACCGACATTTCAACACTGCTCTCAACTGCAGAATCCACCATTGCAGAAACTAGCACCTCGGTGGATAGTGTTAGCAATCAGGTTCCTGGGTGACCCTCTGGTGAGCGCCATACACAGACTGGAGCACATCATGTTGAGGCAGGGACTCGCGAGGGAGTGGATGGTGGAGGGCTGCCTGACAGCTTTCGCCTAAACAGATGTTGCACTTCTAGAAAAGCTGATCCCATCAGTAGTGCAGATGCAGAAGCAGAGTCAGAGTTTAAATCCTGCCAGTGGCCAGGGACAGCAGGGTGTGACTGCAAGTCAGGCAGGTAAAGGGAACCAGCAGTCAGGAACTCAGGAGCCTTAGCCCTTGACCCTGTCCAACAGGTATGAGGCACTTTCTCCCTGTGACTAGAGATTGGGGGGGGAAGGGAAAGTCAGGGAACCAAGAGGTGAAGTAATCAGTGGGAAGCGTAGCTGCTTAGAATACAAAAAAGCACGAAAAGACAGAACTCAGGAGAGGTTACGATAGTCCCCATCCCACAAAATATGACACAGTGTATGGAAAGGCTCAGTAAACCAAGGTCCACCACGCTAAGAAAACAAAAAGGGACGGTCAATAGAGAATTAAAGGTGCTATATTTAAATGCGCGCAGTGTACGGAACAAGGTAGATGAGGTTGTGGCCCAGATTGTGACTGGCAGGTATGATGTGGTAGGCATCACAGAGACGTGGTTGCAGTGGGTTCAGGACTGGCAATTAAACATCCAGGGATTCACAACCGATCAAAAAGACAGAGAGGTGAGCAGAGGGGGCGGGGTTGCCTTGTTAATTAGGAATGAAATTAAATCAATAGCACTAAACGACATAGGGTCAGATGATGTGGAGTCTGTGTGGGTAGAGTTGAGGAACCACAAAGGCAAAAAAAGCATGATGGGAGTTATGTACAGGCCTCCTAACAGTGGTCAGGACCAGGAGCACAAAATGCACCACGAAATAGAAAGTGCATGTCAGAAAGGCAAGGTCACAGTGATCATGGGGGACTTCAATATGCAGGTGGACTGGGTAAATAATGCTGCCAGTGGACCCAAGGAAAGGGAATTCATTGAATGTTTACAGGAGGGCTTTTTGGAACAGCTTGTGATGGAGCCCACAAGGGAATAGGCCATTCTGGACTTAGTGTTATGTAATGAGCCAGACTTGATTAAAGATCTTAAAGTAAGGGAACACTTAGGAGGCAGTGATCATAATATGGTAGAATTCAATCTCCAATTTGAAAGAAAGAAGGTAGAATCAGATGTAAAGGTGTCACAGTTAAATAAAGGTAACTACAGGGGCATGAGGGAGGAATTGATGAAAATCGACTGGGAGCAGAGCCTAGTGGGAAAGACAGTAGAACAGGAATGGCAGGAGTTTCTGGGAGTAATTGAAGACACAGTACAGAGGTTCATCCCAAAGAAAAGAAAGGTTATCAGAGGGGGGATTAGGCAGCCATGGCTGACAAAGGAAGTTAGGGAATGCATCAAAGCAAAAGAGAAAGCCTATAATGTGGCAAAGAGTAGTGGGAAGTCAGAAGATTGGAAGATACAAAAACAAACAGAGGATAACAAAGAGAGAAATAAGGAAAGAGAGGATCAAATATGAAGGTAGGCTAGCCAGTAACATTAGGAATGATAGAAAAAGTTTCTTTAAATACATTAAAAACAAACGGGAGGCAAAAGTTGACATTGGGCCGCTCCAAAATGACGCTGATAATCTAGTGATGGGAGACAAGGAAATAGCTGAGGAACTAAATAAGTACTTTGCGTCAGTCTTCACAGTAGAAGACATGAGTAATATCCCAACAATTCAGGAGAGTCAGGGGGCAGAGTTGAATATGGTAGCCATCACAAAGGAGAAAGTGCTAGAGAAACTAAGAGGTCTAAAAATTGATAAATCTCCGGGCCCAGATGGGCTACATCCTAGAGTTCTAAAGGAGATAGCTGAAGAAATAGTGGAGGCGTTAGTTATGATCTTTCAAAAGTCACTGGAGTCAGGGAAAGTCCCAGAGAATTGGAAAATCGCTGTTGTAACCCCCTGTTCAAGAAGGGAACAAGGAAAAAGATGGAAAATTATAGGCCAATTAGCCTAACTTCGGTTGTTGGCAACATTCTAGAATCCATTGTTAAGGATGAGATTTCTAAATTCTTGGAAGTGCAGGGTCGGATTAGGACAAGTCAGCATGGATTTAGCAAGGGGAGGTCATGCCTGACAAACCTGTTAGAGTTCTTTGAAGAGATAACAAATAGATTAGACCAAGGAGAGCCAATGGATGTTATCTATCTTGACTTCCAAAAGGCCTTTGATAAGGTGCCTCACGGGAGACTGCTGAGTAAAATAAGGGCCTATGGTATTCGAGGCAAGGTACTAACATGGATTGATGATTGGCTGTCAGGCAGAAGGCAGAGAGTTGGGATAAAAGGTTATTTTTCAAAATGGCAACAGGTGACGAGTGGTGTCCCGCAGGGTTCAGTTTTGGGGCCACAGCTGTTCTCTTTATATATTTACGATCTAGATGACGGGACTGGGGGCATTCTGGCTAAGTTTGCCAATGATACAAAGATCGGTGGAGGGGCAGGTAGTATGGAGGAGGTGGGGAGGCTGCAGAAAGATTTAGACAGTTTAGGAGAGTGGTCCAAGAAATGGCTGATGAAATTCAATGTGGGCAAGTGCGAGGTCTTGCACTTTGGAAAAAAGAATAGAGGCATGGACTATTTTCTAAACGGTGACAAAATTCATAATGCTAAAGTGCAAAGGGACTTGGGAGTCCTAGTCCAGGATTCTCTAAAGGTAAACTTGCAGGTTGAGTCCGTAATTAAGAAAGCAAATGCAATGTTGTCATTTATCACAAGAGGCTTGGAATATAAAAGCAGGGATGTACTTCTGAAGCTTTATAAAGCATTAGTTAGGCCCCATTTGGAATACTGTGAGCAATTTTGGGCCCCACACCTCAGGAAGGACATACTGGCACTGGAGCGGGTCCAACGGAGATTCATGTGGATGATACCAGGAATGGTAGGCCTAACATACGATGAATGTCTGAGGATCCTGGGATTATATTCATTGGAGTTTAGGAGGTTGAGGGGAGATCTAATGGAAACTTACAAGATAATGAATGGCTTAGATAGGGTGGACGTAGGGAAGTTGTTTCCATTAGCAGGGGAGACTAGGACCCGGGGGCACAGCCTTAGAATAAAAGGGAGCCACTTCAGAACATAGATGAGGAGAAATTTCTTCAGCCAGAGAGTGGTGGGTCTGTGGAATTCATTGGCACAGAGGGCGGTGGAGGCCGGGACGTTGAGTGTCTTTAAGACACAAGTTGATGAATTCTTGATTTCTCGAGGAATTAAGGGCTATGGAGAGAGAGCGGGTAAATGGAGTTGAAATCATGATTGAATGGTGGAGTGGACTCGATGGGCCGAATGGCCTTACTTCCGCTCCTAGGTCTTATGGTCTACAGGAAGGGGTGTCTTTCCAACACCTACAACTACAGCTGGAGTAGTCCAGTCAGCTTCAGGCACAGGAGATGTTGCCGACAATGTGTGGCACCCATGATGCTCTTGGTTGCAGACTGAGTGACGTTATAACAGTTCTCCACCTCAATCTGTCTGCTCAGGTGTCATTAGCCATAACCTCAGCAATGAACTCTTGGCCCCCGCTAGCCAACCCCTCACGAGAGGAAGTGCCTCAAAGGTGTCAGGAACCAAAGAGAGCGCCAGGATATTTGTGTCATGCACACTGCCTGGATATCGGGTGCAGGTGTGTATGCTGTGCAGCTGCTGGTCGCACACCATAGAATCACACCATAGAATCCCTACAGTGCAGGAGGAGGCTGTTCGGTCCATCAAGTCTGCGCCAACCCTGCAAAAGAGCATCATACCTGGGCCCACTCCTCTGCCCTATCCCCGCAACGTCGTAATCAAACCTACACATCTTTGCACACTAAGGGGCAATTTAGCATGGCCAATCCACTTAACCGGCACAGCTTTGGACTGTGGGAGGAAACCGAAACACCCAGAAGAAACCAACAAGGGGGAAAATGTGCAAACTCCAGATAGTCACCCAAAGACGGAATCAAATCCAAGTCCCTGGTTCTATGAAGCAACTGTGCCAAACACTGTGCCATCGTACTGCACAGTCATGGCAAACTGGCGCTCAGAGGGCAATCTGCATGCGCAGGAATCCTGTTGAGCCTCAGCTTGAAGGTGATTTAGTCCAATGCCCGGGTGCATAAGGCATCCGTGACAGCACAGATGCACCTGTGTGCAGACATTTGCGAGGTCCCACACTTTGATAGCTATCGGGAGCTGGCGTCCTCCTCCATATTCCCACCGTGCCAGGTGCACCATCATCTGGCACATGTGGCGCATCGTCTGCCGAGTGAGCCAGAGTCAGTGGCGGCACATGCAGTCTGGCAGCTCTTGAAAGGACAGGTGGCGATGGTATAAATGTGGCCTGGTGCAGCGCCTCCTCTGCACCTCCTCCTTGGCCTATTGGATGACTACCACTTGAGCCACCCTGAGCTGGCCCTGGCGCTCTCATTACCATGTATTTGCGACGACTGCAACGGCCCGATAGATAGCGAGCATTTGGGAGACTAAGTCCACACGCCAGCATGAAAACGGTGGTGTTTTACGCCAGGAAAACTGCCACAAAACGGCCACCAATTCACCGTTTTACTGGGGGCCAGCAGGAAGGCAGCGTAGAGCTCCCAGCTCTAACTGCCGATACGGCCTGAGCATTTGCGGGTCCGTGGCTGCGCATGCGCACAGCGGCGGCCTGCAGCAGCCGCGCCATACCTCATGGCGGACTCAGCCCGGACCGCAAAAATAGTACCCCCCTTCGGCCGCTCGCGCACCCGAGGCCGCCCGCCCACAGGGCCCCCCAGCCCCAAATGAAGCCCCCCCCCCCTGCCCGCGGATCGGCCCTCCCCTGACTGTGGCAGCGCCGGACTGAGTCAGCAGCCGCCACGCTAAGTTCACGCCGGGTGAGGCCATACATGTCCCACGCCGTCGGCAGCACGGCCGAGCGGGGACGGAGCATCGTGGGGTGGGCCTCAGGCCTGAGGTCGTGGATATGATCTAGTACTCCTAGTGTATGCCGCTTTTCAGTGGGTGGAGCGACACAAAAGCAGTGCCCCCAATTTTGGCAGGCATTCTCCGCCCTCTCTCCGAACGCTATTTCAGTGTCGAGGAGTGGAGAATCCAGCATCATGGGCGTCATTCTCCGACGCCCCCACCGAAGTCTCCGGCACCGGAGATTGGGCGGGGGCGGGAATCGGGCCGCGCCGGTTGGCGGGACCTCCCCCGCTCAATTCTCCGGCCCGTATGGGCCGAAGTCCTGCCCAGAAATTGCATGTCCCACCGGCGTAAATCAAAGCTGGTATTTACCGGCGGGACCAGGCGGCGTTGGCGGGCTCCAGGGTCCTGGGGGGGACGCAGGACGATCTGACCCCTGGGGGTGCCCCCATGTTGGCCTGGCCCGCGATCGGGGCCCACCGATCCGCGGGTGGGCCTGTGCCGTGGGGGCACTCTTTCCCTTCCGCCTCCGCCACGGCCTCCACCATGGCGGAGGCGGAAGAGACTCTCCCCACTGCGCATGCGCGGGAAACTGTCGGCGGACACTGATGCTCCTGTGCATGCGCCGCATTTCCGCGCCAGCTGGCGGGGCACCAAACGCCATTTCCGCCAGCTGGCGGGGCAACAAACGCCATTTCCGCCAGCTGGCGGGGCGGAAATCCCTCCGCCGCAGGCCTAGCCCCTCAATGTTGGGGCTCGGCCCCCAAACATGCTGAGCATTCCGCACCTTTGGGTCGGCGCGATGCCCGTCTGATTGGCGCCGTTTTTGGCGCCAGTCGGCGGACATCGCGCCGTTGGGGGAGAATTTTGCCCCATGTCTCTGTGGGTAGAAGGGGGAGAGACAGAGAATGTTAGCAAGGTGAGGATTCACTTGACCATCAAATGCCACCAGATTACACGATCATCCTGAGCTGTACTGCTGCACCATCCTCAACATGTCAGGAATATGCCCCATCAGGAATCCCAATACGGGCATCAGGCAATGGAGAATCTCTCCCTTTATTTCACAGGAGACAGGTTTCATCAGAGCCAAGATACTAAATCTATATAAGACCAATAAAACTAAAGTCAGCCCTTTGAAAATATATTTATTTCTCAGTGGGAAGGGGGGAGAGCAATATAGAGAGGGTGTAGTTGAGAGGGAAAAGGGGTAGGGATGAGAGGGAGAGTGCAGAGAGAGGTAGGGGGAAGAGTGGGGCGGAATCACAGAATAATAGTGTCGAAGAGGACCTTCCGCCCATTGAGTCTGCACCGCCGCATGAAAGGCCCCTGACCTGTCTACCTAATTCCACTTGTCAGCACTTGGCCCATAGCCATGTTATGGCGCCAAGTACTCATCCAGGCACTTTTTAAAGGATGTGAGGAAACTCGCCTCTATCACCCTCCCAGGCAGTGCATTCCAGACCATGACCACCTTCTGGGTAAAAAGGTTTTTCCTCAAATCCCCTCTAAACCCCCTGCCCCTTACCTTGAACTTGTGCCCTCTTGTCACTGACCCTTCAACTAAGTAAGGGGTCAGGAGGGCTAAAAGGGGTCACAAAAAGTAATTGGCAAATAGGGTTAAGGAAAATCCCAAGGCTTTTTACACATACATAATAAGCAAGAGGGTAGCCAGGGAAAGGGTTGGCCCACTGAAGGATAGGCAAGGGAATCTATGTGTGGAGCCAGAGGAAATGGGTGAGGTACTAAATGAATACTTTGCATCAGTATTCACCAAAGAGAAGGAATTGGAGGATGTTGAGTCTGGAGAAGGTTGTGTAGATAGCCTGGGTCACATTGAGATCCAAAAAGACAAGGTGTTGGGAGTCTTGAAAAATATTAATGTGTTTAAGTCCCCAGGGCCTGATGAGATTTACCCCAGAATACTGAAGGAGGCAAGAGAGGCCGTGACAGAAATCTTTGGATCCTCACTGTTTTCAGGTGGTGTCCCGGAGGACTGGAGAATAGCCAATGTTGTTCCTTTGTTTAAGAAGGGTAGCAAGCATAATCCAGGGAACGACAAGCTGGTAAGCCTTACGTCAGTGGGAGAGAAATTACTGGAGAGAATTCTTCGAGACAAGATCTACTCCCATTTGGAAGCAAGTGGTCGGATCAGCGAGAGGCAGCACGGTTTTGTGAAGGGGAGGTCGTGTCTCACTAACTTGATAGAATTTTTCGAGGAGGTCACAAAGATGATTGATGAAGGTAGGGCAGTGAATGTTGTCTATATGGACTTCAGTAGGTCCCTCATGGCAGTTTCAAAAGGTGAAGTCACACGGATCAGAGGTGAGCTGGCAAGATGGATACAAAACTGGCTAGGTTATAAGACCATAAGAGCATAAGAACTAGGAGCAGGAGTAGGCCATCTGGCCCCTCGAGCCTGCTCCACAATTCAATGAGACCATGGCTGATCTTTTGTGGACTCAGCTCCATTTTCCGGCCTGAACACCATAACCCTTAATCCCTTTATTCTTCAAAAAACTATCTATCTTTATCTTAAAAACATTTAATGAAGGAGCCTCTACTGCTTCACTGGGCAAGGAATTCCATAGATTCACAACCCTTTGGGTGAAGAAGTTCCTCCTAAACTCAGTCCTAAATCTACTTCCCCTTATCTTGAGGCTATGCCCCCGAGTTCTGCTTTCACCCGCCAGTGGAAACAACCTGCCCGCATCTATCCTATCTATTCCCTTCATAATTTTATATGTTTTTACAAGATCCACCCTCATCCTTCTAAATTCCAACGAGTACAGTCCCAGTCTACTCAACCTCTCCTCGTAATTCAAACCCTTCAGATCTGGGATTAACCTAGTGAATCTCCTCTGCACACTCTCCAGTGCCAGTACATCCTTTCTCAAGTAAGGAGACCAAATCTGAACACAATACTCCAGGTGTGGCCTCACTAACACCTTATACAATTGCAGCATAACCTCCCTAGTCGTAAACTCCATCCCTCTAGCAATGAAGGACAAAATTCCATTTGCCTTCTTAATCGCCTGTTGCACCTGTAAACCAACCTTTTGCAACTCATACACTAGCACACCCAGGTCTCTCTGCACAGCAGCAGTTTTAATATTTTATCATTTAAATAATAATCTCTTTTGCTGTTATTCCTACCAAAATGGATAACCTCACATTTGTCAACATGGTATTCCATCTGCCAGACCCTAGCCCATTCATTTAGCCTATCCAAATCCCTCTGCAGACTTCCAGTATCATCTGCACTTTTTGCTTTACCACTCATCTTAGTGACTTGGACACATTGACCTTGGTCCCCAACGCCAAATCATCTATGTAAATTGTGAACAATTGTGGGCCCAACACTAATCCATGAGGGGCACCACTAGCTACTGATTGCCAACCAGAGAAACACCCATTAATCCCCACTCTTTGCTTTCTATTAATTAACCAATCCTCTATCCATGCTACTACTTTCCCCTTAATGCCATGCACCTTTATCTTATGCAGCAACCTTTTGTGGGCACCTTGTCAAAGGCTTTCTGGAAATCCAGATATACCACATCCATTGGCTCCCCGTTATCTACCGCACTGGTAATGACCTAGTAGAGGGCAGAGAGTAGCGATGGAAGGGTGCTTTTCGGATTGGAGTGCTGTGACTAGTGATGTTCCGCAGGGATCAGTGCTGGGACCTTTGCTGTTCATAGTATATATATATAAATGATTTGGAGGAAATGTAACTGGTCTGATTCGTAAGTTTGCGGACAACACAAAGGTTGGTGGAATTGCGGATAGCAATGAGGACTGTCAGACGATACAGCAGAATTTAGATCGTTTGGAGACTTGGGCGGCGAGATGGCAGATGGAGTTTAATCCGGACATATGTGAGGTAATGCATTTTGGAAGGTCTTATACAGGTAGGGAATATGCAGTGAATGGTAGAACCCTCAAGATTATTGACAGAGAGATCTAGGTGTACAGGTCCACAGGTCACTGAAAGGGGCAACACAGGTGGAGAAGGTAGTCAAGAAGGCATACGGCATGCTTGCCTTCATTGGCCGAGGCATTGAGTATAAAAATTGGCAAGTCATGATGCAGCTATATAGAACCTTAGTTAGGCCACACTTGGAGTATAGTGTTCAATTCTGGTCGCCACACTACCAGAAGGATGTGGAGGTTTTAGAGAGAGTGCAGAAGAGATTTACCAGGATGTTGCCTGGTATGGAGGGCATTAGCTATGAGGAGCGGTTGAATAAACTGGTTTGTTCTCACTGGAACGAAGGAGGTTGAGGGGCGACCTGATAGAGGCCTACAAAATTATGAGGCGCACAGACAGAGTGGATAGTCAGAGACTTTTTCCCAGGGTAGAGGGGTCAATTACTCGGGGGCATAGGTTTAAGCTGTGAGGGGCAAGGTTTAGAGGAGATGTATGAGGTAAGTTTTTTTACACAGAGGGTAGAGGATGCCCAGAACTCGCTGCCAGAGGAGGTGGTGGAAGGAGGTCTTTGTTGTTCTTAAGGGGAACAGCTGCCCCCTATCCACACTGTCCATGTCCCTCATAATCTTGTACACCTCGATCAGGTTGCCCCTCAGTCTTCTCCGCTCCAGCGAAAACAACTCAAGCTTATCCAGCCTCTCTTCATAACTTAAATGTTCCATCCCAGGCAACATCCTGGTGATTCGCCTCGGCACCGCCTACAGTCCTACATCCTTCCTATAGCCATCCTTCCCAGTGTCATGCCATTCATTGAATACTTCCTTCCAAAGTGTATCAGCTCACACCTTTCAGGATTAAATTGCATCTGTCACTTTTCTGCCCATTTGACCATCCTGTCCATATCTTCCTATAAGCCAAGACTCTCAACCTCAATTTTGTGTTATCTGCAAACTTACTGATCCTACCCCCACATAGTCATATAAATGACAAATAATAGGGGAAAGAAAGGGAGCAGGGGAGAGATGAGGGGAAGGGGGGAGAGGGTGTGGAAGGGTGAGGATAAAATGGGAGAGAGAAGGGGAAAGGGGAGAGTGGAAGGACGGGGGAAAATGTTTGGAGGAGGTGGAGAGGAGGGGGGGATGGAGAGGGAATGTAGAGGAGGAAGTGGGGAAGAGGGGAAGAAGTGAAGGGGAGATGGGGAAGAAAACTGCAGCAATTTGGGAGAGAGAAAACTGCTGAATCCAGAGGAGGCAGGGGATGGGGGCAGGGGTATGCTGCATTCGTTATAGGTTATGAAGAAAAACATAAACCTAGCTTGTCAGAACAGATTTGTTAAAATGTAGTCTGCTTTTTTTCTAAAGTTAGCTCAGTTTTAGAATGCTTATTAAAGTATAGAAATTCAGAAAAATGGAGATGGCGTCAGAATGTTAAAATAATTTTGTTAATTGCAAATGTTTGAGCATTACGGTTTCGCGACAATTGATGACAATGTCAGTTGATCGCGACTTGCAATTTCAAATGATAACTGAATGATCACTTTTGAGCACAACCGATGTCAAATGTGCACAAGTTGAATGCAAAAGGTGTCAAAATTCTCTGGTAAGGACTGTTGACCAAGGGGGTCAAAGGATGAGAGCAACGCAAACTGCTGGACTTTCCAAAGACCACAGTGCCATCAACTGCATCCATGTCACCATTCAATCCTCAACCCTGGCCCGTCAAAATGGATTGTATTTATCATCCTCATGATATACAATCATTAGCTTAGAATTAGGCAAAGTAATGCCTGCTTCCCTCGGAGTTGTTGCAATGTTTCTCTCGATACTTAAGTGGAAATGAGAAATGGGAAGATGATACCAACGAAATCAAGGTCACTCTGTGCAAAGCAGCTCACGACACACATGGGCACACGCAGGAGCAGTGAAGCTTGCATTGCTACAGGAATATTCAAACATACAACTTTTGGGAAGTAATAATTCACACATTTAAATCATATCCAGATAGTTGGTATGTTCCAAAATCTTACCCTCAAAGTAGACTTCTGCATATATTTACATAGAATTACATAGTTTCATAGAGTTAGATAGTTACATAGTGCCCAAACCCATCTCTGCAGCACAGTCCAAAGTGACTGGTAAATTTAGGTATGGGGAACCAGAGTACAGGATCCTTGAATTTTTTCTCCCTAAGATTTCCCACGCACAGCCAGCGCGATTGGCAAGCAGGGCAAGAAATCCTACAGCACAAGGCTATATCCGAACACTCAACTCCTCTTAATCCACAAGCACTGCTGTGAAAGCATTTACCTCAGAAGTTCAACCCTTCTTGCCTGGTTTTGTCTGGTGGGAATTTCAAGACATGGAAAACACAGCCTTCTTTGGTTAACAATAGATCTGCCATTAAAATGAAGACAGGGAGGCTCATTCAAATATTTAAACCAGCCTCCTAAGAGCAGAGTAGTTGCCTATCCTGCATCTCACCTCTGTTAAATGAAATGAAAATCACTTATTGGCACAAGTAGGCTTCAAATGAAGTTACTGTGAAAAGCCCCTAGTCGCCACATTCCGGCACCTGTTCGGGGAGGCTGTTACGGGAATCGAACCGTGCTGCTGGCCTGCCTCGGTCTGCTTTCAAAGCCAGCGATTTAGCCCTGTGCTAAACAGCCCCTAGTTCTAAAGCCAGAACTGAGTGGATTTGCATAACCACTTCTGAGTGGAACTGCATAACCACTTCCTTACCTTGCAGGTCAGCTGTTCGGGAGAGAGAGGGAGCCAGGACCTTGGAAACAGCGCGGGAGTTTCAAAAAGCGCGGGAGCTGCGAGGCAGAGGGGACAGTTTAAAAGGGCGCGCTGTGGGTGAGGTAAGTACTGCATAACCACTTCCTTACCTTGCAGGTCAGCTGTTCGGGAGAGAGAGGGAGCCAGGACCTTGGAAACAGCGCGGGAGTTTCAAAAAGCGCGGGAGCTGCGAGGCAGAGGGGACAGTTTAAAAGGGCGCGCTGTGGGTGAGGTAAGTACTGCATAACCACTTCCTTACCTTGCAGGTCAGCTGTTCGGGAGAGAGAGGGAGCCAGGACCTTGGAAACAGCGCGGGAGTTTCAAAAAGCGCGGGAGCTGCGAGGCAGAGGGGACAGTTTAAAAGGGCGCGCTGTGGGTGAGGTAAGTACTGCATAACCACTTCCTTACCTTGCAGGTCAGCTGTTCGGGAGAGAGAGGGAGCCAGGACCTTGGAAACAGCGCGGGAGTTTCAAAAAGCGCGGGAGCTGCGAGGCAGAGGGGACAGTTTAAAAGGGCGCGCTGTGGGTGAGGTAAGTACTGCATAACCACTTCCTTACCTTGCAGGTCAGCTGTTCGGGAGAGAGAGGGAGCCAGGACCTTGGAAACAGCGCGGGAGTTTCAAAAAGCGCGGGAGCTGCGAGGCAGAGGGGACAGTTTAAAAGGGCGCGCTGTGGGTGAGGTAAGTACTGCATAACCACTTCCTTACCTTGCAGGTCAGCTGTTCGGGAGAGAGATCAGTTTTGGGAGCAGGCCTATTGGCTGACTGTAAATCAGGAAGGATACAAAGGGTGTGGCTGAAGTGCCTTTAGAAACAGAGTGCTGAAGGCAAACAGAGTGTATCTGAGTTTGGGTAAGGCTGAGTTCGGGTAAGAGGGGAGTGACAAAAAAAAAAAAAAATCAAGTTAATTAAGTAAAGTAATTAACTAGTTAAGGGAATTTGGTGCTCACCTGAAGGAGGTGCAGAGAAGCAGACCTGTGAGGGAGTCTCTGGAGCAACTACATCACAGCCAGCAGGTAAGTGTTTGGCTTGTAACTGGTAAGTGATTTCTCTCTCTTTGACTTTCTCCTAGCTGTGTAGTGTAGTTCAAATTTAACTTCAGGTTTAAGTCATGGCAGGAGAGCTCAGACCCGTGTCATGCTCCTCTTGTGAGATGTGGCAAGTCAGGGACCCTTCTGGTGTCCCTGACTCCTTCATCTGCAAGAAGTGTGTCCAACTGCAGCTCCTGTTAGACCGCTTGACGGCTCTGGAGCTGCGGATGGACTCACTTTGGAGCATCCGCGATGCTGAGGAAGTTGTGGAAAGCACATTCAGTGAGTTGGTCACACCGCAGATTAAAATTACTGAGGCAGATAGGGAAAGGGTGACCAACAGACAGAGGAAGAGTAGGAAGGCAGTGCAGGGATCCCCTGCGGTCATCTCCCTCCAAAACAGATTTACCGTTTTGGAAACTGTTGGGGGAGATGGCTCACCAGGGGAAGGTGGCAGCAGCCAGGTTCATGGCACCGTGGCTGGCTCTGCTGCACAGAAGGGCGGGAAAAAGAGTGGCAGAGCTATAGTGATAGGGGATTCAATCGTAAGGGGAATAGACAGGCGTTTCTGCGGACGCAAACGAGAATCCAGGTTGGTATGTTGCCTCCCTGGTGCAAGGGTCAAGGATGTCTCGGAGCGGCTGCAGGGCATTCTGGAGGGGGAGGGTGAACAGCCAGCTGTCGTGGTGCATATAGGCACCAACGATATAGGTAAAAAATGGGATGAGGTCCTACAAGCTGAATTTAGGGAGTTAGGAGTTAAACTAAAAAGTAGGACCTCAAAGGTAGTAATCTCAGGATTGCTACCAGTGCCACGTGATAGTCAGAGTAGGAATGACAGGATAGCTAGGATGAATACGTGGCTTGAGAGTGCAAGAGGGAGGGTTTCAAATTCCTGGGACATTGGGACCGATTCTGGGGGAGGTGGGACCTGTACAAATCGGACGGTCTGCATCTGGGTGGGACCGGAACCAATGTTCTCGGGGGGGGTGTTTGCTAGTGCAGCTGGGGAGGGTTTAAACTAATGTGCCAGGGGGATGGGAACCGATGTAGGAAGTCAGTGGGGACAGAAACAAAAGGCAGGAAGGGAGAGTGTGTAAAGCATGACCAGAGAAAGCAGGGCAGAGAGCAAGGAAGGTCTACATTAAACTGCATTTATTTCAATGCAAGGGGCCTGACGGGCAAAGCGGATGAACTCAGGGCATGGACGGGCACATGGGACTGGGATATTATAGCTATGACTGAAACATGGCTAAGGGAGGGGCAGGACTGGCAGCTCAATGTTCCGGGCTACAGATGCTATAGAAAGGATAGAACAGGAGGTAAGAGAGGAGGGGGAGTGGCGTTTTTGATTAGGGAGAACATCACGGCAGTACTTAGAGGGGATATATCCGAGGGTTCGCCCACTGAGTCTATATGGGTGGAACTGAAAAATAAGAAGGGAGAGATCACCTTGGTAGGACTGTACTACAGGCCCCCAAATAGTCAGCGGGAAATTGAGGAGCAAATATGTAAGGAGATTACAGATAGCTGCAAGAATAATAGGGTGGTAGTAGTAGGGGACTTTAACTTTCCCAACATTGACTGGGACAGTCATAGCATTAGGGGCTTGGATGGAGGGAAATTTGTTGAGTGTATTCAGGAGGAATTTCTCATTCAGTATGTGGATGGACCGACTAGAGAGGGGGCAAAACTTGACCTCGTCTTGGGAAATAAGGAAGGGCAAGTGATAGAAGTGCTAGTGAGGGATCACTTTGGGACAAGTGACCATAATTCCATTAGTTTTAAGATAGCTATGGAGAATGATAGGTCTGGCCCAAGAGTTAAAATTCTTAATTGGGGCAAGGCCAATTTTGATGGTATCAGACAGGAACTTGCAGAGGTAGATTGGGGGAGACTATTGGCAGACAAAGGGACGGCTGGTAAATGGGAGGCTTTTAAAAATGTGTTAACCAGGGTGCAGGGTAAGCACATTCCCTTTAGAGTGAAGGGCAAGGCTGGTAGAAGTAGGGAACCCTGGATGACTCGAGATATTGAGACTCTGGTCAAAAAGAAGAAGGAGGCATATGACGTACATAAGCAACTGGGATCAAGTAGATCCCTTGAAGAGTATAGAGATTGTCGAAATAGAGTTAAGAGGGAAATCAGGAGGGCAAAAAGGGGACATGAAATTGCTTTGGCAAATAATGCAAGGGAGAATCCAAAGAGATTCTACAGATACATAAAGGGGAAAAGAGTAACTAGGGACAGAGTAGGGCCTCTTTAGGATCAACAAGGGCATTTATGTGCAGAGCCACAAGAGTTGGGTGAGATCCTGAATGAATATTTCTCATCGGTATTCACGGTGGAGAAAGGCATGGATGTTAGGAAACTAAGGGAAATAAATAGTGATGTCTTGAGAAGTGTGCATATTACAGAGGAGGAGGTGCTGGAAGTCTTAAAGCGCATCAAGGTAGATAAATCCCCGGGACCTGATGAAATGTATCCCAGGATGTTGTGGGAGGCTAGGGAGGAAATTGCGGGTCCCCTAACCGAGATATTTAAATCATCGGCAGCCACAGGTGAGGTGCCTGAAGATTGGAGAGTGGCGAATGTTGTGCCCTTGTTTAAGAAGGGCAGCAGGGAAAAGCCTGGGAACTACAGACCGGTGAGCCTAACGTCTGTAGTAGGTAAGTTGCTAGAAGGTATTCTGAGAGACAGGATCTACAAGCATTTAGAGAGGCAAGGACTGATTCGGGGCAGTCAGCATGGCTTTGTGCGTGGAAAATCATGTCTCACAAATTTGATTGAGTTTTTTGAGGGAGTGACCAAGAAGGTAGATGAGGGTAGTGCAGTAGACGTTGTCTACATGGACTTTAGCAAAGCCTTTGACAAGGTACCGCATGGTAGGTTGTTGCAGAAGGTTAAAGCTCACGGGATCCAGGGTGAGGTTGCCAATTGGATTCAAAATTGGCTGGACGACAGAAGGCAGAGGGTGGTTGTAGAGGGTTGTTTTTCAAACTGGAGGCCTGTGACCAGTGGTGTGCCTCAGGGATCGGTGCTGGGTCCACTGTTATTTGTGATTTATATTAATGATTTGGATGAGAATTTAGGAGGCATGGTTAGTAAGTTTGCAGATGACACCAAGATTGGTGGCATAGTGGATAGTGAAGAAGGTTATCTAGGATTGCAACGGGATCTTGATCAATTAGGCCAGTGGGCCGACGAATGGCAGATGGAGTTTAATTTAGATAAATGTGAGGTGATGCATTTTGGCAGATCGAATCAGGCCAGGACCTACTCAGTTAATGGTATGGCGTTGGGGAGAGTTATAGAACAAAGAGATCTAGGAGTACAGGTTCATAGCTCCTTGAAGGTGGAGTCGCAGGTGGACAGGGTGGTGAAGAAGGCATTCGGCATGCTTGGTTTCATTGGTCAGAACATTGAATATAGGAGTTGGGACGTCTTGTTGAAGTTGTACAAGACATTGGTACGGCCACACTTGGAATACTGTGTGCAGTTCTGGTCACCCTATTATAGAAAGGATATTATTAAACTAGAAAGAAAGAGTGCAGAAAAGATTTACTAGGATGTTGCCGGGACTTGATGGTTTGAGTTATAAGGAGAGGCTGGATAGACTGGGACTTTTTTCCCTGGAGCGTAGGAGGCTTAGGGGTGATCTTATAGAGGTCTATAAAATAATGAGGGGCATAGATAAGGTAGATAGTCAACATCTTTTCCCAAAGGTAGGGGAGTCTAAAACTAGAGGGCATAGGTTTAAGGTGAGAGGGGAGAGATTCAGAAGGGCCCAGAGGGGCAATTTCTTCACTCAGAGGGTAGTGAGTGTCTGGAATGGGCTGCCAGAGGTAGTAGTAGAAGCGGGTACAATTGTGTCTTTCAAAAAGCATTTAGATGGTTACATGGGTAAGATGGGTATAGAGGGTTATGGGCCAAGTGCGGGCAACTGGGACTAGCTTAATGGTAAAAAACTGGGCGGCATGGACTGGTTGGGCCGAAGGGCCTGTTTCCATGCTGTAAACTTCTATGATTCTAAGTTGGAATCCTGTTAGGGATTTTAGTTTTTTAAACTTGCAACAAAAGCTAAAACACGTATTTAGAAACAGAAGCCTTGTGACCGCACCGAGCTTCCTACATACCTCCAGCCTAAGAGGGTTGCACACTCTGGGGCAATTACCCACTCTGAGTCCTATTTGGTCCCCTCAAGCCAGGTGACCCTAACTCTGCTGTGTAGCCCTTGCAGGGGCAATCATCGCAAATCACCACAAGTAGTCACATTACTTATCACCGACTTTTAAAAATCTGAATGTAAAAGAGTATTATAAATGCAAAACTGCCTAGAAAATGAATTGGATCCAGACCAGGTCATGTACTTAAAGTAGCTGACAGCAGAGACAGAACTGGTATTGTTCTGGTATTCTACAGGCACTACCTGCTCCTCCTGGCTCCACATTACTCAGCTTCTTGGTTGCAGCCTCCAGTGGATCCGATGTAAAATGTTGGTCTGCCTGCTGTTTGCCTAATTAAACTGATTGCAATCAACATGGTACATGCAGTCACTTGTCAACCAATTTTGAAAAGGGGCCTGAAATGTGCATAATGTCCTCAGTTTGCATAGACAATAGGCCGAATGACTGGTGCATGTTCAGTGTATAGTGAGCATGTTTGTGCTGCACACCATATTGGACCCATCTTCTCTAAGTGCTGGGGGTGACTCACTGTTGTCACAAAAAGGTGCCATCTCGACAGTTAGGCACGATTGGCCTCTAGAGTAATTAGTCCAGAGGCCTCTTGTGTCAGGATTCCTCCTTTTCAGTACACCTGTAAACAACCCCCTAGGCTCACACCTGTAAGTGATAATATGTTATTATGTTTTAAAATGTTTTACTTGTCAACGTACCCTTATTTAGTGGATGATACCCACATTTCTGAGGGTCACTGGATTATGTTCTATTAAACAGAGCAATGAAAGGTCGGTAATAAACTAAAGCCCCGGGTCCTAAAAGAATAGCTTATAAATACCTCTGCGCAGGAAACCCCTGCAAATATTTGCAAAAATCCAGGGAGTCCGGTCTTTAGTATCACATCATCTAACCAAAACAAAATGGTGCCATCATTTTCACAACACATTTTAATAAGACTACAACAACATCAACAAAATAAACAAATCACTAAGCAATCAATAAATATCAAAAATATTGATTAACACATTTTGAGACACCGGGCCGGATTTTTAAAAAGCGACAGGGTTGGGATTTGAAAACCACAGTGCCAAAGGTCATCTAAGGATCCTGACGCCTCCAGGACAGTTTGTAATTTCCATGGGGCTGGGGAGAGGTGAGGGAACAAGAAACCCACTCACCACTAATTGACAGACTCTTAAGTTCCTTAAGGAGCTCGTGAAGGAACACAATTTTGAAATATGATTTTAGCAGTCTGGTGCTTGTTAGTGCACTGCCGCCGGGGTCACCATGGGGCAAAATGAAGTTTATTTGCGTTTGCATGAAATTTGAGGGCTCAACCAGCACCAGTTCAAGCACTGTGCCTCGATGTGGCCACTTTGCACCGTTTTATCCTCCTAGTCATTTCATGAGCTGCCTGCTCACCTCGATAAAGGCGGAGACAACCTCCAACATGGCTGACATCTTCCTTTCTACATGTGCCAGGCAGGCATTTTCTGCCTCCTGGAGGTGCTTGGTGCCTCTAATTAGACATCAAGCTTGCCTCTTTCCCAGTTAGGGCAATAGCATTTGACAGAAGCATTGTGAGAGCCATGTAGCTTAGAAGTGTCTCCTGACCCTACCTTAAAAATCCACCACATTATGACCAATGTATTGTACGTATAGTCCTGTTAGATAGCAACCTGTGATAACCCTTGTAGACCCCTGTGATTCCAGCTTGAAAGCTACAGACAACAGTAAACCCGAAAACTCCAAATCAACTGAGTTGACTACATCGCTTATCACATGGATTTACCTATACTCTCCCAGATTCTTCCTTCGTTCTTAATGTGTACATGTACCTTCCAATTATTTTGACATCTCCATGAATCATGACTGATTTATGGACAAAGAAAGAGTTTGAACATTCCATCTAAAAATTAAATTGTGGTATGGTTTAAAAATCTTACTTCTAGGTCAATTTATCTTTGCGTGTACCGAAGACATGACTGTTGATGGGAGAATCCAAAAAATTGAATAGGTACAGTGATATTTCCTGCTTAGTGCTATGCTGCCACAAATTATTGATTTGTATTGACATTGACATTCTGATAACAGTATGTGACACACCATGGATGGACTTCCTGTATTTCAGAGGCAACAGATGCAGTCCCCCATCAGTTATGTCTCAGCATATAAACTCTTGAGGGACATGAGCAAGGATACATATCATAGTCTTTCTTTTACTTCTTTTTTTCTTTTAGGCTCCAAGTGCTACAGGTCACCATTGGCACGAACAGGCAGCATCTGGCCAGCTCAGGATGCAGGGCCTCTGCAGCAGTTAGTATGGAGGCCTCTGGTTTCAAGGTTCTTTTTAAGTACACATGGAGCTAATAAGGATGGGGGAGCCAAGGAAATTGTATTTTAAATACCAGCTATTTCCAATGTATTTGACATTACTAAAAATGGGAGAGTTAGGTGACATTAAATCAGAACAAACAACCAACTGGAGTTAAAGTGCAGCTTAGAAATAGACCAGAATATGAGAGTGGGCAATTATGAGAGAATGAGAGTGAGCAATTATGTACATAAAATGCAGGTTTTATTCCTTTTATAAAGTAATCTCAATTAAGGGACAGCACGGTCTGTTTGCAGTTTTCAGTGGGGATAAGCTGCCTGCAGCAGCCAAACTGCTTTGCAGCTATATTCATTTCCATAGCACCAGTCTATTCTAATAGTGATTTACCATCAAAGCTATCCCTTCACAATTTTAGCTGAAGAATGGTTACATACAAATTCATCAAAAAAGATAAGGCTTGATAGCAGTTATTCTTATGTGGCAATGTCACTGAATAGGACATGGTTACAAGTAAAGGGGATAGTATTAAAATAGGTTGGGTGGTACGGTGGCCCAATGGTTAGCGCTGGTGCCTCACAGCTCCAGGGACCTCAGGTGACTGTGTGGAGTTCGCACATTCTCTCCTTGTCTGCGTGGGTTTCCTCCGGGTGCTTCAGTTTTCTCCCACAGTCCAAAGATGTGCAGGTTAGGTGGATCGGCCATGCTAAATTGCCCTTTAGTGTCCAGAGATGTGCAACTTAGGTGGATTGGCGATGCTAATATTGTCCTTTAGTGTCCAAAGATGTGCAGGTTAGGCGAGGTTATGAAGTTACAGGTATAGGGCGGGGGAAGTAGGCCTAGGTGGGGTGCTCTTTCAAAGGTCGACTCGATGGGCCCAATGGCCTCCTTCTGCACTGTAGGGATTCTATGGATTCTATGGTGGCATTGGTGATGGAGTTAGTGCATATAGGGACCATGTGCCAGAAGTATGCAAAGTAGACAGGTGATAATGTCAGTGAGCAGATAACACTGATTTGACACCAACACAGCCATTTTTTTACTTCAATCAGTCAAGTTGCTGGCTCACCACTTGCAAATCCTATCTTTAAGTTATCTTTTAAGCTGGTGACTGCAAGAGTAAATGTGAGTGACGGTGTATCTTCATCATCGGTGTCTTCCTGCTCTTCTATCTCTGGTTGCTCCACCACTGCCTGGCCAAATGGCAGTTCTTGGGTAACTGAAAGGAGAAAAGCGTTGTCGTGACAAAGCGGAAAATGCAAAAATGCTTACACCACGTTCATTTATAAATCAGAAGAGAGTCTGGGATGAAGTGGAAGTGGAATATAAGAAAGCAGTTTCGAGGATACTGCCACCTTCTACAGTTTTTATCAATGGATACGGCCTCCATTATGACTACTCCTCCAAGAGGGTAAAGCCATACAACCATGCCTGCCTCCCTCTAGTTAGGTGTTTCTGCCTTAAGTTGTATGCCAACGTACCTTGTGGCAGAGAAGGAAGTGCATCAGTGTGATGTGCTTGGGTGTTGTGGCAGCCGTGGATGAATAACTAACAATATGTACAAGCTATCAAATGTGCGTGTGACACTTGCAGCAGTACTTAGTGAGGTTAACAGAGCTATGAGTTCAAGGTATGAATCACGATCGATAGACATTTGTTTTTAGGTCCGTGAAATGGGGGTGGTGATTTGTGTAGTGTGGAGCTACTGGTTCAATTGGTGGGATGTGGCATTTAATAATGAATTTACTAATTCATATGGGTGGCATGGTAGCACAGTGGTTAGCACTGCTGCTTCACAGCGCCAGGGACCTGGGTCAATTCCTGGATTGGGTCACTGTCTGTGCAGAGTCTGCACGTTCTCCCTGTGTCTGCGTGGGTTTCCTCCGGACGCTCCTGTTTCCTCCCACAAGTCCCGAATGACGTATTTGTTAGGTGAATTGGATATTCTGAATTCTCCCTCAGTGTACCCGAACAATATGGCGACTAGGGGATTTTCACAGTTACTTCATTGCAGTGTTAATGTAAGCCTACTTGTGACACTAATAAAGATTATCATTATTCACTGCATTTGACCACCCACATGAGATTATTATACTTCTTGGTGCACTCAAAGCCAAACTCGGGGAATTTACTTCCTTAGCCACCATTCCCATCTGAGGGTGCTCGTTAAGTGCCTTCTGGCTCACTCACAAATAAGCGACATCTATCCTTTTCTCTATCTCCACTAATAATTCAAGCATCAGGTGACTCTGGAGCCCTCTTTCTGCCCTGGTGCTCCATTGTTCTTGTTTAGGATTGCAGCAACAGCATTCAGCAGCAGCCTCCTTTGATTTCATGCAGTAACCCCTTAAGAGGGACAGACTACGTTGAAGAGAAACAGGCTGTCTACATCATGTGCTCTCTGTGAACACTCAGTTCCCTGCTGAGGACTCAGGCAGCCAGCAGCACAGGCCCCACTTAGACCAACACTAAAATTGGGTGAATGAAGATGCAGCACGATGCTTGCATGCTACGGAATTAGGAACAGGCAGGTCGTGAATCCCAACACTGCACCCAAAAAAGAGCAAGGACCAATTTGTAGTCAAATGTATTTTCACCTGATTATCCACCTTTCGGTCAAAAGCTAGTGGATGTAGACCAAATGCGATGGCATATTAGTTTGCAAGTTTGTGATCAGTCTTAACTTCAACATCCCCATACAATTATCCATTGAAACGATGCGTGAATGCATGTATTTGCTGTACCATAAGCTGATGGAATCTAGGTTCACGGCTACACTTTTGCACATTCTCTGCTCCAAATGTTCGGCAAGTTGTCGCGGGAAGGTGACCTACGTGGTGGGATAAGAGCAAGAGATGGTCCATGTTCTCAAAACGTGAGCATCGGTCTTGGTTACCTACTTCCTGAGTTGGAGAATATAAAATTGGAAACCAAATGGAAAAGTTATTGTTCCATCAGAATTACTCACAAAGAATGTGTACTTCTGACAAGGATGACCATACTTCTGTCTTTTATGTGCAATTGTCAGAATCAGTGGCGGAACGTGGGTTATGTTTCTCCTTTCACCCAGTGATGTAATTGAACATCCTAGATTATTTATTACACAGCCGAAATAAAAAACAGATGTACCGCAGGGCTCCCCTGCATTGCTTGAACAATGTAATTCAGCCCTAACCTCAGAAGAGCACCCATTACCGCACCAGTGTGATATTTTCCATTTCCATTTCCCCAACTGTCTGTCACTGTAATCTCTCTAGCTTCAGCTGTACTTTCATCATTGTTGGTTCAGGTCAGGGTGTCTTGAACTCGAGACAATCCCCAAGGTTTAAACTGAAGCCTGAACCAAGGCAGCTCATTCACTGGGAGGTATTAAATGACCTGCCTAATGGATGCATGGACTCTTGACAGTCGAAATCAGCAGGAGATCCACATCAGCCATTTATAGTGGCCTGATGGCAATCTGCTGCTCAGCAGCATCCGAAAAAAATCCAATTGCCGTAAATGATTCCTCACTGTTTCTACGTGGTCAATTGTAGGCTAGAACAAATATGAATTTGCAGAGTGAGCATGTATCAAAGACAGATTTCTGAAACAATAGCCATCAGCAGTAATTTCAATCAAGGTAGCTGACACTGGGTAATGTGAAAACAAATTGAGGACCCAAAATACACAGAATATGACTTGATTGTGGGGGCCGATCAGATGAACAGTACTATTCAAGCACTTTTGCCAATACTTTTAAGAAAGCAACATACCAGCCACGATGCAATCGCCTTGTACTGGAACATCATTTTCTGTTTCCTGCTGTACGTTTTCACAGTTTCACAAGGAACTAAAGCTAAATTCTGTTGTTTTCTTCTTAATTTGTATACTTGTTTTACCATGTGGAGGAGGGATTTTCCAGCCCATTTACTCAGCACGTGCAGCTTCATTTTCGCAGCGTGAGATCTTACTTCCTCTGATCCAATCATTATCGAATTGTTGTGTGTATCTAAGCAGGAAGGAGGTCACACATTTCGTGGTAATCTTACAGAAGGTTGCTCATTACCAATAGCAATGTCAGACTATGCACCATGAGATTAGCATATTAGAATGACATTGTGCATAATGGACCACTGCTGGGTTTAGGGAATTAAAGTTCATCTCAGATTTAGCATTTAAAAGAAAAGCATCCCAATCTCTATTTTTCAATGCTTTTCCCTGATTTTTCTTTCTTTACTCGTCCATGGGATGTGGGCATCACTGGCTTGGCCAACATTTATTGACCATCCCTCAGAGCATTTAAGGGTGCTGTGGGTCTAGAGTCACTTGTAGGCCAGACCAGGTAAGGATGGGAGATTTCCTTCCCTTTTTAAAAATAAATTTAGAGTACCCAATTTACTTTTTTCAATTAAGGGGCGATTTAGTGTCTCCAATCCACCTACCCTGCACATCTTTAGGTTGTGGGGGCGAAACTCACGCAAACACGGGGAGAATGTGCAAACTCAGATTTCCTTCCCTAAAGGTGTAGCCATCTAGGATGGCCACTTACAACTAGGGACAAAGAAACTCGCAAAGCCTAGCGGGTAAAATGGACAAGGCAAGACTCAGGCAGGCTCAGAGCCTGGAATGTATATTTGCAAGCAAGAAGTCCAGACAGTATCGAAACTCTGACCAACTAGCATTTTGATGGGGCCGATTAGCATTTGATGGCTCATCTTCACCAGAACAACAAAGGACTGGTAATCGAGCAACCGATACAGTCCCAGACATTTCGGCGCAACTCCCTGTTCAGGGGAAGCGTCAACAATGGGGTCAGTGCCCGCTTGGGACACGCCCAGCCATCCAGATCCCCGCCCACTTATTGGCTAGGAATCGAACAGAGTGATCAGGGATCACCCAATTAGTGGGACCCAAACTGAAGGACCGCCCAAAAGAGCGCAAAGACCCCCAAGTATAAGAAGAAGGGTTCACCGTATGTTTGTTCTCTCTTGGGCCTGGCGCCCCGGTCACGTCCATCTCCAATTGCAGCAACACCAGAAGCAAGTCCAAGTTCAACGCTCGCTACCAGACGGATGAGCCTAGCTGAGCAGCAGTTACTCCTTCGGACTCGATAGATACAGAATCGAACAGCGGCCACTGTTCCTCTGACCTAAACCGGGACCTAATTGTGTGTAAATAAATTACCCTTGACCTTGAACTAACAAACTGGTGTTTGGCTCTTTGATCGATATCCAGTTGAACCTTGTGGTGGTATCATTCAATACCTGGTGACCCTGAGCATTAGAACATAGATATCAAAAGAATGGAGTAAAACTCACTGATTGCCATAATTGGAACAGAGCCACAGGAAAAGACAGAGGAAAAGTAACTCACAACAGCTATTGGCGACATCTGACGGGATTCGACCCAGAAGTGACCGTGTCACTCCGAGAGAACCCACAAAAGCGTTTGAATTAGAATCCAAATTTGGCAAAGTAAAAGAAACCACAAGCGAAACCAGTATCGATCAAACACCCAGAATCCGGGAGTGTGTAATTTGCATGCGTACTAACAAAGGGATATAAGGTAAACTCGATGGATTTTGTTGCGTGAAACTTTCGGGAGTTGCGCAAACCAGAAAATAGCTTGAGCCGTACCCGTGTTTGCACCACTACTTTATTCCCCCTTGTTCCAAATTTCCGGTAGAGACAGAAGTAATTGTAGGGATGGCCATGAAGGCAATGGAACTCCTTATGCATCCACAAGAGCCCGAGGTTGCAGCGACCAATAGATCAGAACAGTGTCCCGTATGGAAAGAAGAGCTTAGGAGATACCTAAAGGGGAAAGGATGGCCCCCTATGGTCGGAATTTTGTGCAAATGAAGAAACAGGTCCTGGCAGCATAGGACAGACTTGGTGGGACAGCCTGACCGAGATTCACAAGAAAAGTTTAAGCAAGGTGCGTAAGCCGATAGCAATCATGTCCTGTCTGGCACAATTGCGAGGCACAGAGGAGGTCGTGAGGACGCTCCATAAGCAACTTGAGGAGAAGGAGAGAAGTAGAGAGGGAGATATTAGTGAAAGCGAGAGATTAAATGTACAGCTCCGGGAGCAATTTGCGGTGAAGGACAAGGAGATGGATGATGTCAAGAGGGCACATCAATCTCTTGTCTCGCCCACCTTAGCAGCTTCCAAATCCAATATGATAAGGCCTACCAGGACATGCAATGTGCTGTAATGGTAAGAGAAGAAACAGAGGTGACTTCCGGTTGCGGCGATGCAGAGCTAAGCCGCACGTTTCGGCAGCTCCCGTGATTACGGACGTTCGGGCTATCCAGAGGAGCCCCAACGGGAATTTTTCGAAGACGTTCTGTGTGGGAAGGTGAGAGAAAGGTCCCCCTTCACTGTATATGGAACGGACAAGAAGTGGAACGGCTAAAAAAGCGGCGTTGGAGCAGCGAGGGCAGCGAGGGAAGAAAAACAAGATGCCGGCGGCCGGAGATAAAGTGGAATGCGGGCCGGAGCTGCAAGAGTTTATCAAGCACTGTTTTGAGGAGCTGCGGAAAGAGATGCTGGCGCCTATACTGTCGGCGATCGAAGGATTAGGGATGACCCAGAAGACCCACGAGGTAAAGATCCAGGAGGTGCAGAAAAAAGTCGATGAGAACGAGGATGAGATCTTGGGCCTGGCGGTGAAGTTGGAGAGGCACGAGGCGCAGCACAAAAGGTGGGCGGAACGATTCGAAGACCTGGAGAACAGGTCGAGGAGAAAGAATCTTCGGATCCTGGGTCTCCCTGAAGGAGTGGAGGGGGCCGATGCCGGGGCATATGCGAGCACGATGCTTGAGTCGCTGATGGGTGCGGAGGCCCCTCCGAGGCCTCTGGAGCTGGATGGGGCACATCGGGTGCTGGCGAGGAGGCCCAAGGCCAACGAGCCGCTAAGGGCGATTGTGGTGAGATTTCACCGTTTCACGGACAGAGAGAGGGTCTTGAGATGGGCCAAGAAAGAGCGGAGTAACAACTGGGAGAATGCGGAGATCCGATTCTACCCAGACTGAAGCACGGAGGTGGCAAAGAAGAGAGCAGGTTTCAACCGGGCCAAGGCGGTGCTGCATCGGTAGGGAGTGAGATTCGGAATGCTGCAGCCAGCGCGATTGTGGGTCACATTCCAGGATCAACATCACTACTCTGAAACGCCTGAGGAGGCTTGGACCTTTATCCAAACTGAAAAGTTGGACTCAAACTGAGGGTTTGTGGGGGTGGGGGGGATGTTGGATGTTTGTTGTACACAGGGTTTTAATCACGCGCAGGAAATGTTCCACGGGTTGGGTGATGGATGGGGATGGGGAAAGGGATCGGGTGAGAAGACTGTGCGAGAAGGTGGGCGCTGGTGCTGGAGGGAGGGGAGGCTCGGGGATGGGGGAAATGAGATAAGGCCGTGACAGGCGCTGCGCCAGAGGTGGCAGGGCAGGCTCAGAAAAGAGCGGGCTTTTTCCCGCGCTAGGGAAGGACGGCTGGGGGGGGGGGGGGGGGGGGGGGGGGGGGGGGGCGGTGGTGGAGTGGAGGAGCGCACAAGGATTGTTGGGGAGGGAAGATTACCACACGGGGGGGTCAATGGGCCGGCGGGGGAAGCCGGGGTCTGCAGGAGTCAGCTGACTAACGGAAGTGTTATGGGGGGAGCAAAAGAGCTAGACTCGGGTCTAGCGGGAGGGGGGGTGGGGGGAATAGGGTTGCTGCTGCACTGGCCGCGGGGGTATTGGACACAGAAGAGGTGGTCAGGGTGGGGGTCCCCCGTCTGGGGGACTGGAGGGTGAGGGCGGCGCGGGCACGGGACTGGCCTAGAAAACGTGATGGCTAGTCGGCGGGGGGCCCGGGGGGGTGGGGGGGGGGGGGGGAGGGTTGGGGGAGGCCCCCCGATCCAGCTGATAACGTGGAATGTGAGGGGCCTGAATGGGCCAGTAAAGAGGGCCCGAGTGTTCGCGCACTTAAAGGGACTGAAGGCAGATGTGGTCATGCTCCAGGAGACACATTTGAAGGTGGCAGACCAGGTCAGGGTAAGAAAGGGATGGGTAGGACAGGTATTCCATTCGGGGCTGGATGTGAAGAACAGAGGGGTGGTAATATTGGTGGGGAAGCGGGTGTCGTTTGAGGCCAAGAATATTGTAGTGGACAATGGAGGTCGATACGTGATGGTGAGCGGTAGGTTGCAGGGGACGTGGGTGGCATTGGTAAATGTATACGCCCCGAATTGGGACGATGCTGGATTCATGAAGCGTATGTTGGGGCGCATTCCGGACCTGGAGGTAGGAAGCTTGATAATGGGTGGGGATTTCAACACGCTGTTGGACCCAGCACTGGATGGCTCCAGATCTAGGACCGGAAAGAGGCCGGCTGCGGCCAAGGTGCTCAGAGGGTTTATGGATCAGATGGGGGGAATGGATCTGTGGAGGTTTGCCAGGCCGCAGGCCAGGGAATTTTCTTTTTTCTCCCACGTGCGCAAAGCCTACTCCCGGATAGATTTTTTTGTTCTGGGCAGGGCGCTGATCCCGAAAGTGGAGGGAATGGAGTATTCGGCCATAGCCGTTTCAGATCACGCCCCGCACTGGGTGGAACTGGAGTTGGGAGAGGAGAGGGACCAACGCCCGTTGTGGCGGTTGGATGTGGGACTGCTGGCAGATGAGGCGGTGTGCGGGAGGGTGAGGGGGTGCATTGAAAGGTACTTGGAGGCCAACGACAATGGGGAGGTGCAGGTGGGGGTAGTATGGGAGGCGCTGAAGGCGGTGGTCAGGGGAACGTTAATCTCCATCAGGGCTCATAGGGAGAAGAGAGAGGTAAGGGAAAGGGAGAGGTTAGTGGGGGAGATTTTAAGAGTGGACAGGAGATACGCAGAGGCCCCTGAAGAGGGACTACTTAGGGAAAGGCGAAATCTCCAGACGGAGTTCGACCTGTTGACCACAGGGAAGGCAGAGGCACAGTGGAGGAAAGCGCAGGGGGCGACGTATGAGTCTGGTGAGAAGGCGAGCCGGATGCTGGCACACCAGCTCCGTAAGAGGATGGCAGCGAGGGAGATAGGTGGAGTCAAGGATGGAAGGGGAGCTACGGTGCGGAGTGCAGTGAAAGTAAACGAGGCATTCAAGGCGTTCTATGAGGAGCTGTACAGATCCCAGCCCCCAGCGGGGGAAGAGGGGATGCGACAATTCTTGGACCAACTGAGGTTCCCGAGGGTGGAGGAGCAGGAGGTGGCTGATTTGGGGGCACCAATTGGGTTGGAGGAGCTGATTAAAGGTCTGGGGAGTATGCAGGCAGGGAAAGCACCGGGACCGGATGGGTTCCCGGTTGAGTTCTATAGGAAGTACGTAGACCTGTTAGCCCCGTTGCTGGTGAGGACTTTTAATGAGGCAAGGGAGGGAGGGACCCTGCCCCCGACAATGACTGAGGCGACGATCTCTTTGATCCTGAAGCGGGATAAGGACCCACTGCAATGTGGGTCGTACAGGCCGATCTCGCTCCTCAACGTGGATGCTAAGTTGCTGGCAAAAGTGCTGGCTACAAGGATCGAGGACTGTGTCCCAGGGGTGATTCACGAGGACCAGACGGGATTTGTAAAGGGCAGGCATTGAAACACCAATGTGCGGCGGCTCCTAAACGTGATAATGATGCCATCGGTGGAGGGAGAGGCGGAGATAGTGGTGGCTATGGACGGGGAGAAGGCCTTTGACCGAGTAGAGTGGGAGTACCTTTGGGAAGTGCTGCGGAGGTTTGGGTTCGGGGGAGGGTTTATTAGCTGGGTTAAGCTCCTATATAGAGCCCCGGTGGCGAGTGTGGTTACGAATCGGCGGAGGTCGGAGTATTTTCGGCTGTAACGAGGGACATGGCAAGGGTGCCCACTGTCCCCCCTGTTGTTTGCATTAGCAATTGAACCCTTGGCCATGTCATTAAGGGAGTCTAGGAAATGGAGGGGGGTGGTCCGAGGGGGAGAGGAGCATCGAGTGTCACTTTACGCAGACGACCTGTTGTTGTATGTGGTGGATCCAGGGGATGGTGGAGGCCATGCAGACTCTAAGGGAGTTTGGGGATTTTTCGGGCTATAAGCTCAATGTAGGGAAGAGTGAGCTCTTTGTAGTACAGTCAGGAGACCAGGAAAGGGGGATAGACGATCTACCGTTGAGGAGGGCGGAAAGGAGCTTTCGGTGCTTGGGGATCCAAATAGCTAGGAGTTGGGGGGCCCTACATAAACTTCACTTGATGAGGCTGGTGGAGCAGATGGAGGAGGACTTCAAACGATGGGACATGTTGCCGCTCTCGCTAGCGGGTAGAGTGCAGTCGGTCAAAATGGTGGTCCTCCCGAGGATTCTTTTTGTGTTCCAGTGCCTTCCAATCGTCATCACCAAGGCCTTTTTTAAGAGGGTAGGCAGGAGCATAATGGGGTTTGTGTGGGCGAATAAGACCCCGAGGGTAAGGAGGGGGTTTCTGGAGCGCAATAGAGACAGAGGAGGGTTGCCGTTGCCGAATCTGGGTGGCTACTACTGGGCAGCCAATGTGGCGATGATCCGCAAGTGAGTGATGGAGGGAGAGGGGGCGGCATGGAAGAGGTTGGCGATAGCGTCCTGCAAAGGAACGAGCCTGGGGGCGCTGGTGACGGCACCGCTGCCGCTCTCGCCGACAAAGTACACCACGAGTCCGGTGGTGGCGGCAACGCTAAAGATCTGGGGCCAGTGGAGACGGCACAGGGGTGCAAGGGGAGCCTCAGTGTGGTCCCCGATCAGGGGTAACCATCGGTTTGTCCCAGGGAGGATGGACGGGGGGTTTCAGAGCTGGTATCGGGCAGGGATTAGAAGAATGGGGGACCTGTTCATTGATGGGACGTTTGTGAGGCTAGGGGCACTGGAGCAGAAGTTTGGGATACCCCCGGGAAATGCTTTCAGGTCCATGCAAGTGAGGGCGTTTGTGAGGCGACAGGTGAGGGAATTCCCGTTGCTCCCGGCACAGGAGATTCAAGATAGGGTGATTTCGGGTGTATGGGTCGGAGAGGGCAAGGTGTCGGCGATATACCAGGAGATGAAAGAAGAGGGGGAGGCTTTGGTAGAGGAGCTGAAGGGTAAATGGGAGGAGGAGTTGGGGGAGGAGATTGAGGAGGGGCTATGGGCTGAGGCCCTAAGTAGGGTTAATTCCTCTTCTTCGTGTGCCAGGCTTAGCCTGATACAATTTAAGGTGGTTCATAGAGCGCACATGACGGGGGCGAGGTTGAGTAGGTTCTTTGGGGTGAAGGACTGATGTGGGAGGTGCTCAGGAAGTAGGGCAAGCCATGTCCATATGTTTTGGTCATGCCCGGCACTGGAGGGGTTCTGGAGAGGAGTGTCGGGAGCAATATCTCAAGTGGTGAAAGTCCGTGTCAAGCCAAGCTGGGGGCTAGCACTATTTGGAGTAGTGGACGAGCCGGGAGTGCAGGAGGCGAAAGAGGCCGGCATTCTGGCCTTTGCGTCCCTACTAGCCCGGCGAAGGATCTTGCTAATGTGGAAGGAGGCGAAGCCCCCCAGCGTGGAGGCCTGGATAAATGATATGGCAGGGTTTATCAAGTTGGAGAGGATAAAGTTTGCCTTGAGAGGGTCTGCGCAGGGGTTCTACAGGCGGTGGCAACCGTTCCTAGACTATCTCGCGGAGCGTTAGATGAAGGTCGGTCAGCAGCAGCAGCACCCCAGGGGGGGAGGGGGGGAGGGGGGATATCTTTCTTGGGGGTGGGGGGGGGGGAGGGAGGGGGGGAAGGGGGGTTTATTTGGGGGGGCATTCGAGCAAGAAAATACGTGAATGAGCCGGAAAACTGACATGTAGGGGAGGAATCCAATGTACAAAGCTCTGTATCATATCGATTTACCATGTTCACGTCTTGCTCTGTGTGCTTTCTTTCTTTTTGTTACGGGGGGGGGGGGGGGGGGGGGGGGGGGAGGGGGGGGAGGTTTGTTTGTAAGGGTGAAAAATGTTGTTAAAAAATTCTTAATAAATATATTTTTTTTAAAAAGAGAAGAAACAGAGAACCAGGTAGAACAGTTGAGGAAACAATGCGATGATTTGAAGGCAGCCCTCCGAGCACTCCACAGTTCCACCACGGAACAGAGGCAGAGTTCGGTGGGTCATGCCAAGTGCAGGCAGCAAATTGCAAAGTTGCAATCCCTGCTATCTGTTCAGAATGGGTTTGAGAAACCTTTGGCCCACAATTAGATCAGGAAGTCGGCCCTGATTGGCAGGAACTCAGTGAAACGGCCCAACGGTACGTGAGTGAGACCGAAAATCAAAATAGAGCCCCTCAGGCCCCGAAAGGAAAAGCACCCGCACCACCGACTGCACAGGCAGCACACAACGCAATGAACCCCATCACTACGCAGCATGGGATCACCACGGAAAACCAACCCGATTTTGTGTATACAACCTCATTAACCATCACCCAGTTAAGGGATGCCCGCAATAAGATAGAGACTTTCCACCCCACATCAGAGCTACACCACTTTTTCGAGCTAGTAAAGCAACAGACCCTCATGTACGGTTTAGACAAAAAGGAAGAGATAAAGCTCATAGTAATGAGCCTTGACCCGTCAGTTAGTTCTGCCCTTCCCGACCCACAAAATGTAGGAGGAGGTAGCCTCCAAGAAATGAAAACAGCCATTTTAGACGCTATTGGGTATAATAGAGGAGATCCAGTAGAAGGACTCAACCGGTGCAGGTAGAAAAAGGGAGAGCATCTAACAGCGTTCGCTGGACGCCTTTGTATCCACTTTACTGGGGTATTTGGTGAGTTAGCCCGCACCCAGTTATCAGCAGACAATACGGCCAAATGGACCCGTACGCTGGTATCCCACGGCACAGAGGCAGGACAGAAGGCATGTGCCAGTTACGACCTCTCAGACCCGGCACACAATGAAGTGTGGGTTCTGAAGCACTTATCGAGAGCTTGGGAATAGTCCGGACACAGAAAGACAGAGCGGGAGAGAGTAGACAATTAATCCAGTAAGGGCACACCAAGACCCCACATGAGTCAATGAAGGCAGAGATGCAGTGCAGCACCCTAAGACACAGGAATGTTATAATTGCGGACACGAAGGACATTATGCCCGAGAATGCAATGCCCCCCCGAAGCAGCAAAGGAATCCCCCCCCCCCAGAAACAATGCCAGACGCATCCACAGTGTTAGCGCCCACCCAGATAATTTGGCCATGAACGGCACCGATTGTCAGTGTTTGGGCTCCCCAACTTGGGTCTACAATACTCTTTGGGATAAGTCCGGAAGACCGGTAGTTGCAGGCACAGTCCGGGAACACCCCGTTGAGTTCCTTTGGGACACAGGAGAGTCCTGAACCACGCTAAACTCCTCTACCATATACCAGAGAGAGATATGGCCCACTACGGACACCATTACCCTTAGTGGCTTTACAGGTCACCTCCAGCAGAGACACATCACAGCCCCTGTGGACGTACAGCTTGGCAATATTAAAACAAAACACTCGGTCATTTTAGTTGATTTATCCCAGGCAGCAGAACACATCCTAGGCATAGATTTCATGAGAGCACACAACCTTTCATTTGACCCAGTTAACAGATGTATATGGAAAATAGCTAGAGCAGCACGAGCCCCCGCCAGGCTCACCGCAGGAGATTATGCCCATAGAATCAGCTCAGTAGGAGAGTACTGGTTTGATCCACAAACCATTACCACAGACAAAGCGGTTGGAGAGGTCTTGAAAAGACATAAAGCAGCGTTTGCCCAGCACAAGCACGACTGCGGCAAAATCCCAGGAGTGGTTAATAGTACAGGTTCCGATCCTAAGCCCCAGAAACAGTACGGCTTCCCCCAGCATGCTGAGGGAAAGATAGCCAAGGTAATCCAAAGTTTATTAAATCAAGGTGTGATTCGACCTGTAGCATCGACGAATAATGCCCCGATTTGGCCAGTCAGAAAACCAGATGGTTCATGGCGACTGTCCATCGACTACAGGGAACTGATCAAAGTGACTCCCCTAGCAGCCCCAACCATTGCCACGAGTCCCGAGACAATGTTAAGACAGGGTCTCCAGTCGAAATTTTTCACAGTATTGAATATCAGAATGGTTTTTGGTCCATACCACTGGACAAAGCATGCCAGTATAAATTTGCGTTCACTTTCCAGGGACAGCAGTATACGCGGATGTGCCTTCCTCAAGGCTTCCACAATTCCCCCTCCATTTTTTACAGACAATTGGCAAGCGGCTTACCTAAATTTCCCCACCCTGAATGCCTTGTTCAGTATGTGGACGACTTGCTCCTACAGACGGACACCAAAGGAGAGAACATTTCGCTTCTTTCCAAATCATTAGAACTACTCACAACACTTGGATGCAAAATTAACCCCAAGAAAGCCTAAATCCTCCAGGAAAAAGTCACATATTTAGGTACGGTCATCACGCATGGTAAGCGTGAAATGGAACATAAACGCATAGATTCCATTGCAAAATTGCCTTTGCCCCAAAACGTTACAGCACTCCGGTCATTTTTAGGACTGGTTGAATATTGTAGAAACCACATAGACGGTTTCGCCACGAAAGCAGCCCCACTTTCCAAGCTCCTAAAGAAACAGGCCCCATGGAAATGGCTTCCACAGCACACGGACGCCGTGGATGCACTGCAACGTGCCCTGAGCACAATCCCTGCTTTGCAAGCCACAGATCACAACTCCCCATACGCGATAGAGGTAGCGACCACAGACCGAACCCTTTCGGCCGTACTCCTGCAGGACAGGCACGATCGTTTGTGATTTTCCGCCTGCAAAAGGCGCCTGTTAACAGTTTTCTAGGCGGTACAGTACTTCTCGTACATAACCGGACTCAACCCAGTGACCATTTTGACCGATCTCACCCCAACACAGCTTTTATTGGACGGCAGACTAAAAGACGGCACAGTAAGCCAAATTCGAGCAACCGATGGACCCTACTCCTACAAAGACGCGACATTACCGTAAAATGAACAAAAACGCACACGTTTCTGGCCAATAATTTGCACTCTGCAGGAACCCCACATGAGTGCGAGATCATAGCCCCAACGCACAGCACAGGCTCCTTTGTTCCCAAGTCGGTACCAAAGAAGACAGGTACCCGACCACAAACGGCCCAGCCCACAGACAAAGCATTGAGAATTTACGTAGATGGCTCCTCCGCAGTCCTTGATGGAAAAAGAATCACAGGATGTGGGATTTATGTAGAGGACACGCAGGGACGCGCTTTAGAAGAAATTGCTTTAAAGTTGCCTGGACATTTAGCTTCGCAGGCAGCCGAGTTAGCAGCCATCGCTTACATTGTCCAGCACCCCGATTCGTTCCCGACCCCAGCAGACATATATTCAGACAGTTTGTCCATCTGTAAAAGCCTAACAGAATTCCTACCCCTGTGGGAATCTAGAGGATTTATTTCCACCGATGGAAAACCTCTACCCTCAGCCCCATTGCACAAACATATCCTTCTGACAGTGAAAGGCAGAAAATATGGCCTAGTTAAAGTATGAAGTCACCACCGTTCCTCTCCACCTGGTAACGTGAAAGCTGACGCCCTAGCGAAGGCAGGCTCACGACATGGCCACTTTTGGCAACCCCCCGAGAGTGCCCCAGTGCACGCAGTTCAGGTCTCACAGACCAACATCCAAGACTTAGCCCAGGCACAGAAGGAAGACGAGGCATTGAAGGGAATTTTGAAAGGAAACTTCCCAGCCCCTACAAAAAGTTTAGGAATTCCTTAACAATCCATGAGGGAATCGTTTTAAAAGATGCAATTTATGTGGTCCCCACCCAGGACAGGAATGAAATCATTTGTAAGTTCCATGACGGACATGGACACCAAAGGATTGAATCCACTGTTGCCCACCTCAGACCTCTCTGCTGGTGGCCTGATTTAAAAACCGACATATCCCATTACGTTGAAAACTGCCTGATTTGTGTACAGAACAACCCGGATAGGTATGTGAAAAAAGTCCAGCTACGACACACCCGCCCTGTAAATGGCCCGTGGACAAACCTTCAGTTAGATTATATTGGCCCCTCCCCCCTGCAGAAATGGATACAAATATGTGTTGGTGGTAATCGACACATTTACGAAATGGGTCGAAGCTTTCCCCTCGAGAACAAATACAGCCAAGGCCACGGCAAAGATCTTAACTGAGCACATTTTTACGAGATGGGGACACCCCCGTAGTATTGAGTCGGACCAAGGTTCGCACTTTACAGGCAGGGTTATGAAAAATGTTATGACAATTTTTGGTATTAAGCAAAAGTTCCACATTGCCTATCACCTGCAGTCCAGCGGCATTGTGAAACGCATGAATCGGACACTAAAGGCCACACTTAGAAAAATGGTGCAGCAGCATAACACGACATGGGGCACAGTTCTCCCATTCGCACTGATGTTTATTAGAAACACGGTGTCGAGTTCGACAGGATATACCCCCCATACCCTCATGACCGGATGACCCATGAAGGGTACCGAATACTTATTCGGACTTGATTTGGCCAGCCCCGCAGTCACCACCCTGACCCATGATAAAGCAGTCCAGCACATGGTAGAGAATATTAAAGCAGCACAGCTCGCTGAAGCTGTTCGACTAGGCGCTAAACAAAAGCAGAGTAAGGCCTGCTTTGATAAAACAGTACACCCGACAGAGTATACAGTCGGACAGCAGGTAATGATCACCTTGTAGAACCCTAGTTCATTCCTCTCCCCTAAATTTGCAGGACCCTATTCAATCTCAGACAAAGTAAGCCCCTCAGTTTATAAAGTCATGTATCTGAATGGAAAATCAGGATGGTTCCATGTAAATCAGCTTAAGGTTTATGGAACGCAGTGCAGCCACTCGCACCACCTCTCGTTGACGACCCAATTCCCCCCTTCCCCAGCAGCAGCAGCACATCCACAGACACGACCTTAACCCCGCCCCCAGGATCAAATTTCACACTGACGCTTGATTCGGCTGCCAGCGACAGCACAACTGAAGTCCCTGAGAGACCCGAACATTGCACACACAGGCCAGGCCCCAGTCACTACAGCCCCAAAGACACCGACCAGGACATGTTCAGCCCCTTTGAGACGATTTATTTGCCCACATGGGAACCTGACCCACCACCCGACAATAGCAACACCTCCCTTGCCCAGACCGCCCTACAGAACATGAAACAATGGCACCATGATAATTCCTGTCGCCTGACACGGAATGACGAAATGGACCCCACATCAGCACAGGCCGCGTTAGCACGCAAACGCTACATGCGAGTTTGGCACCCAGGAGATGGTCTGACTCCCACCATGGTAACCCCTTTGAAATCCTTTTTGGAATGGAACCTTGAGGTGTCCAGATGATGAGAGAAAAGAATCGATTGAGATTTACGGTGTCCTAAACTCTGATGGAACCTGCCCGCTTTTCTTGTTTAGTTTGTTTTAAATATTGTTCGTTCTCTCTTGTACGAGTTTGTCTGTCGGCCTCTTGGACACTTTCTTGATACAGTCATAATTACTCTTCTGACGCCACATGACAGTTAAAGAAACAAGTTTGTTGGAGCCCATATATTTACAAATTCTTACCGCTCTTGGAAGGTCACTCAGGCAGTGGAGTAATGGCACTTATCCCCGCCCTGCCTGAGGACCCCTTATACATTTGGTCAGCCAAGCTCGGGTAGTGGAGTAATGGCACTGGTCACCGCCCTACCCGGGGATTCCAGCCATACTTGCCCTGCCGCGACTCATACGCACCCCATTTGGAGAATTGTTTTTGAAACTCTTTTGCTGTTCTTTTTCATTCTTGTGGTTTAAACAATGCATTTCGCCACAAATTTTGCCCCCTTCCGGCGACCCTTTGATTGCTATCCCCCACCTACTATTTACATGTCAGAATCACTTGGTTGGAAACACGAGTTTACAGAGGACGGAGAAATTGTCCGCCCACTCAGCCCATCATACACAGGCTGCAAGAGTGCTCGCACTGTGACACAGAACTTTTCCAGATGTCTTGTCTCCAAAATGATTGTTTAAAAAAAAATGAGGGAGTCACATATGGTGACGATTCTAATGGGAAATTGACGTTAAGGAGAAACAGACAGACAAACGAGATATTAAGCAACAAGATAATAACAGATATTATGCTTGTTCCCCGAGGAAGATACGAAGATATTTACAGACGGAGAAAAGCCTGAACAAGATGAAGACGACCCTGATGATCTACGTCATGATCGTCACTGGAACAGTATAGTTGCGCGCGTTACCTACCTCCACCACCCTCACCACACAGGCCCCGAACACGACTACCCAACACAACACCCCCAGCCCGGACACTACACCACACATAGCCCCAGCCACCGATACCCCCACATGGTGTGAGAATCTCGTTAAACGGTACTCCCTCTCCTACACAGTGGAAGCCTCACTAGTGATAGTCGTATTGTGCAGTGTCATCCAGACAATCAGATTGTGGAAATGGAGAAGCAGAGCCTCCCACCCTCCAGTATACACCTTTAGAGCCCCTTTCCTCGGACTCCAGCAAACCCCACACTCTTTCTGAACCTTTCTCTTTAATAAATTCCACGGTTGTTGTTTTGTTAATAAAGCTTATTTTTCTGTGAATGAATGTTAGTGATAAAAAGAAATGTTATGCTGCTATCGGATTTTTGTATTGTGAGATAAGTTCTTTGATTGTTAAATAGCAGCATGAGTGTAGTCTAGTTAGAGATAGAGGTTCCCTTTTTATTATTTATAAGGAGAATGGAATATAGGATTGATTGTTAAATGGCCCCTTAGGAATTTTTAGGTATGTGTTGTATTAGGGAAATTTAGGTAAATGTTTTTGACCCATAGGACATAGTAGGGTAGAACCTGTCCTTGATTGAGGGTACCCGGCATTTCAGAGAACAGGAGAAGACCCAGTATTGTGATCCTTCACGCTTCGCGTTGAGGATCAAGAGGACGGAGTGTAGCCATCTGGGATGGCCACTTACAACTAGGGACAGAGAAACTCACAAAGCCTAGCGGGTAAAATGGACAAGGCAAGACTCAGGCAGGCTCAGAGCCTGAAATGTATATTTGTAAGCAAGGAGTCCAGACAGTATCGAAACTCTGACCAACTAGCATTTTGATGGGGCCGATTAGCATTTGATGGCCCATCTTCACCAGAACAAAGGACTGGTAATCGAGCAACCGGGACAGTCCCAGACATTTTGGCGCAACTCCCTGTTCAGGGGAAGCGTTAACAACGGGGTCAGTGACCGCTTGGGACATGCCCAGCCATCCAGATCCCCGCCTACTTATTGGTTAGGAATCGAACAGAGTGATCAGGGATCACCCAATTAGTGGGGCCCAAACTGAAGGACCGCCCAAAAGAGTGCGAAAACCCCCAAGTATAAGAAGAAGAGTTCGCCACATGTTCGTCCTCTCTTGGACCTGGTAACCCGGTCACGGCCATCTCCAATTGCAGCAACACCAGAAGCAAGTCCAAGTTCAACGCTCGCTACCAGACGGATGAGCCTAGCTGAGCAGCAGTTACTCCTTTGGACTCGATAGATACAGAATCGAACAGCGGCCACTGTTCCTCTGACCTAAACCGGGTGCCTGAAGTTAAGTACAGGTTGTCTTAGTCGATAGGTGTAGTTAACTAGTAGTGTTTATGTTGCATGACTAATTGTGTGTAAATAAAGTACCCTTGACCTTGAACTAACAAACTGGTGTTTGGCTCTTTGATCGATATCCAGTTGAACCTTGTGGTGGTATCATTCGATACCTGGTGACTCTGAGCATTAGAACATAGATATCAAAAGAAAGGAGGGCAAACCCACTGATTGCCATAATTGGAACAGAGCCACAGGAAAAGACAGAGGAAAAGAAACTCACAACAAAGGACATTAATGAACCAGTTTTTTACAACAATCGACAATGGTTTCATGGCCATCACTAGACTTTTGATTCCAGATTTTTTTTAATTGAATTCAAATTTCACCATCTGCCCTGGTGGGATTGAACCCAGGTTCCCAGAGCATTACCCTGGGTCTCTGGATTACTAGTCCGGCAAAAATACCAGTACGGCACAGCTTCCCCTGATATCATCAAAAGTTTTTTTTAAAGTAGCTTATTAAAATACGAGTACCATAACCTTTCAACTTAACTCTAGAATAACTGTGTTTTAACATGTGAGTAATAATTTTGCAGGTCCCTTCTCCTAACGCTAAGTCTCACAGGAATAATGCTAAACAGATTCAGAACCCAAAATGTCAAAGAAAAATAAACAATTGCATTTCTTATAGCGTTTTTCAACCAACGCAGTACCTTTCAAGTGTAATAACTATTATAGATCATAGATCATAGAATTTACAGTGCAGAAGGAGGCCATTCGGCCCATCGAGTCTGCACAGGCCCATGGGAAGATCACCCTATCTAAGCCCACACCGCCACCCTATCCCCGTAGCTCCATCTAACCTTTTTGGACAGTAAGGACAATTTAGCATGGCCAATCCACCTAACCTGCACATCTTTGGACTGTGGGAGGAAACCGGAGCACCCAGAGGAAACCCACACAGACACGGGGAGAACGTGCAGACTCTGACGTGACCCAAGCCGGGTATTGAACCTGGGACCCTGGAACTGTAAAGCAACTGTGCTAACCATTGTGCGACAGCACCGCCCCTATAATTCAAGAAAAATGACAACCAATTTGCACACAACAAACTAAAGCAATCTGATAATGACCAGGTAATCTGTTTTTGTGATGTTGACGCAGGAATAAATATTGACCAGAGCATCGAGGATAACTCCCCTACATTTCTTCAAAACAGTACCATGGGTTGTCCACAATAGGCAGAGTTCAGACAGTACTCAACCAGGCCATGATTACCAAACCCAGAACAAAATGTCTACTGTTAGATGTGATTCCGTGATTAGGCAGTACTCACTGGGCAATCTTGAGTATGCTAATCGATACACTAAGGACCAACTTAAGATAGTCACTCAAGCTAATTTCTGCTTCTTAGAAACAACATATATTCATGCTCAGGGGTTACAAGAATATAATCAAGCCTCGCAACTAGTTGAATTACCTGGGGAGCTTGGGGAGTCTATAGTTCCCTATTGTTTTCTCCATGGTAATGCCTCAGCCAATCAGAATAGACTTTCCAACCAATCAGCAACCTTTTCTCCTGTAATATAAATTGTTGTGATTGTGTGAAATCTGGCACTCTTGAGTTTGCCCTGATGGAGCAAAGCAAAAAACTTCAGCAACTTGTCTCTTTTTTCAGCTGACGGATTGCACGGATTTGTGGGAGACTTTCCATTTGGCAAGATGAAAATTAGTTTGAGTGGAACCTTGAGCAGAAAGGAATTTCCGAAAACAGGCACAACTCTGAGCACAATGCGTACCACGATTGCTAGTTTCCCCTAAAGTGGAAACTCTGCTCCATATTTACTAAAGGTAAAGGGCGCGATTCTCCGCTCCCGCGCCGGTTGGGAGAATCCCCTGGCACACCATTTTTCCCCGCGACGCCGGCCCGACGCCCTCCTGCGATTCACCCAAGCAGCGAGAATGGCCCCGTCGAGTTCTACGCGCCACAGGCCGGAGAAACGCCCGGAACACCCAAAATGGCGATTCTCCGCTACACCCACTATTCTCCGGCCCGGATGGGCCAAGCGGCCTGCCCGAAACGACGGCTTCCCGCCGGCGCCATCCACACCTGGTCGCTGCCGGTGGGAACAGCGCGGGAACGTTGGGGGACGGCCTGTGGGGGGGTGAGGGGGGTTCTTTCACTGGGGTAGGACTCAAAAGGGGTCTGGCGCGCGATCGGTGCCCACCGATCGGCGGGCCGGCATCTCTGAAGGAGGACCTCCTTTCCTCCGCGCCCCGCAAGATCCATCCGACATCTTCTTGCGGGGCGGCCTCGGGGAGGACGGGAACCACGCATGTGCGGGTGACGGCAGTTACGCGACGCCGTTTTTACGCGGCGCCAATGCCCGGCGCGCGCTGACGACACTGCTTTCGCGACACACCCCCGAGTTTCTCGCAGCCCCGATCCTAGCCCATTTTCGGGCCCTGAATCGGTCGAGATCGGCGTTCACGACGGCGTGGGCACTTAGTCGCGGGAGCGGAGAATCGCGCCCAGGGTGCCTAAATAATTTAGAGCTTCATTCCTTGAATGCAAATGCTTTTTAAAGAAAAGCTGGATTACAATCTTACATCTAATCAGTTTTACAAATAGTTAAAACAAGTAATTTGCCTACCTCCATGACTGAAGTTGAAATTTGTGCAAGATGATAGTAATAAAAGTGTAATTTGAACTCCAGCAGCTCTTAACTAACTCAGCAGGACTGCAGAAGAATTTACGATGTGCTAAATTTTTCCTTTGTTCCTCCCCTGGTAGCCTGGTGTAGCAATTAGAAAGTCACTGAGGCTGCTCATGTCAACTGTAACATTATGCAAACGTTTGTTATTTATTAGTCGCATTAATGAAACACAGTAGGTTCCTTTTGTTTAACCACTTCATTACAGAAATCTCTAAACTCCTGTTACATTTGTGAATTTTATTCTGAAAACTCTGCTAATTGTTGTTTTCCCTTCTTCCTGTGGTGCTCCACAATGATGCGTTTGCTATTTTCACAGTTAGTTCCATTGCAAATCAATTGTGAATGTTAAAACGTGTAGACACACCGTTCTTTCAAGCTGCTTTGTGGTTTTGGGCTTCTAACATATGGGCTGACTGCAACGCAAAGGCAAAGCTTTTGGGTTTGCAACAGGAGAAGAAAACAGGGTCATTTTGACTTTGGCTGATTGTGTAAAATTAGGGATAGTGTATCGAGGGAGATGTCAACCAGGCTGAACTGACTATTTAATGTCACTTATTTTATAGTATCACAAAAGTAAAGCCAATCGCACCCCACCCTTGCCCCTGCCCTTGCCCCCGGCCTTAGCAAATAAAAAGAAAGAACTGCATTTGTATATTGTCTTTCACAAAATTAATGACGTGTCAAAGCACAAATGGACAACAAGTGCTGGTCTAGCCAGTGACGCCCACACCATGCGAAAAATAAATTAAGTGATCCTTGTTCGCTGTTATTGCATAGCAAATGAGGAAACTCAGCTTTCAATATACAACACTCTCCAACAAACAACAATGAGATCAATGACCAGATCATTTGTTTTAATCATGTTGATTCAGGGATTAAAGTTAGCCAGTTCATCTTTTTCTCTAACAAATGCCATGGAATCATTTAGTCCACCTGAGAGGACAGATGGTGCTTCAGTTTATCGGCTCAACTGAAAGGCAGTACTTCCAACAGTACACTACCCCATCAGTAACTGTTCTGAAATGCCCACTTGGATTATACACTCAGTTCCCTTGAGTGAGATTTAAGCCCATGGCCTTCTGACTCATGGCGGACACTTAAATCTTAATTGGTTTATCTTCAAATGGCTGTCTTCTATGCTTGACCCATATGTTGGGAATATGTGATGGTTGGATGAATAAAACAGCCGGAAACAAAATCACTGTTCAGCAATACGAAGCTGAATGTTGTATATTCCAGAATGATGGTGGATGACTCAACCAGATGAAAGGTTCAAAACCATTTTACTGGCTTTTATGGAGGGAGTAGTTGTGTGCAGACATCTTTAGCTAGTCAGTCCATCAGTGGTCAACAAACACGACGGTCCAATTCTCCGGCCATTGGGATTCACTCTTCCTGCCGGCAGCCCACCCCCGCCTGTGGATTTCCCAGCAGCGGGATGGCTTCAGTGGGAAATCCCATTGACAAGCGGTGGGAATATAGAATCCTGTTGCCAGTGAACGGTGGCTGGGGCGAGATGCTGAAATCGAGGAGAAGGTGGGAACGTGTTCGTCTTGCACAAAAGTGTGGAATCTGCTGCCATTATTCCCATTACACCCGTGGGAATGGCAGAAGAGACTTGGCAACGGGTAGATGTGGATTATACGACACCGTTTGAAGGCCGTATGTTTGGTTTGGTTTGTTTTATTGTCACGTGTACTGGGGTACAGTGAAAAGTATTGTTCTGCGCACAGGTCAGAGAGATCATTCCGCACATGAAAAGAAAATACATAGGACAAACATAAAATACACAATGTAAATACATAGACACAGACATAGGGTGAAGCTTACAGGAGTGTGGTACTCCTTAGTAGAGAAGAAGTGTGAAGAGATCAGATCAGTCCATAAGAGGGTCGTTTAGGAGTCTGGTAAAAGCAGGGAAGAAGCTGTTTTTTAATCTGTTAGTCATTCTTACAAATTGCTCAAGAGTCTGTAATTACTCAGTGAATTCCAAGTCGTATTTAACCAATTTATGGAATCATAGAATTTACAGTGCAGAAGGAGGCCATTTGGCCCATCGAGTCTGCATCGGCCCTTCTAAGAAAGAGCACCCTACCTTAGCCCACACCTCCACCTTATCCCCGTAACCCAGTAACCTTTTTGGACAATTTTTATCATGGCCAATCCACCTAACCTGCACATCTTTGGACTGTGGGAGGAAACCGGAGCACCGGAAGGAAACCCACGTAGACGCGGGGAGAACATGCAGACTCCACACAGACAGTGAGCCAAGCCGGGAATCGAACTTGGGACCCTGGAGCTGTGAAGCAACTGTGCTAACCACTGTGCTACCATGCTGCCTTAGTTGATGCTCACTCGAAATGGCCTGAAGTTGCCATCTTGAAGACAAGACAGCAGAGAAAACAATTGCGAGATTGGGTGAAATCTTTGCAGATTCGGTTACCCTGAACAACTCATGAGAGGTAATGGGCTGCGGTTCCTTGAACAAATAGATGCCACAGCTGCAACGTACAATGTTAGCGTCCCAACCCAGGATTACCGGGAACACCGGTCCGGGTCTGGGTTATACATTTTAAAGTCCCGCCAGTTAGTTCCCATTGGCCGAGCCTCCGCAGCTTGAGTTGGAGGAAGAATCAAGGAGATTCATCACCATGAACATACACAAAGGCTCATCCGAACATTCAAGATTGTGCTTCGGTATTTCATTATGTTTCAGCGCACGATGGAAAGCCTTTGACAAGCGACCCCAAAGGTTGTCGTGTATCTGGATGATGACTAAATAACAGGGGCAACACCCAAAGAGCATAGTGCAAATTTGGAAGAAATCCTCAGCACTGCTGCCTCACAGGATCAGGGACCCGGGTTCAATTCTGACCTTGGGTGACTGTCTGTGTGGAGTTTGCGCTGTGTCTGCGTGGGTTTCCTCCGGGTGCTCTGGTTTCCCCCCACAGTCCAAAGATGCGGCGGTTAGGTGGATTGGCCATGCTAAATTGCCCTTGGTGTCCAAAGGCACCAAGTTGGGATAGGGTGGGAGATTGGGCCTATGTGGGGTATTTCTTCAGTGGGTCGGTGCAGACTTGATGGCCAAATGGCCTCCTTCTGCACTGTAGGGATTGTACGATTCTATGTTCAAAGAAACTGGTGTATGCCTGAAGCAAGAAAAGTGCACATTTCAGGCCGATGAGGTCATATATTTAGGTTGCAAAGTTGATACAAAAGGATTACATCCATTCGAGGACAAAGTATAAGTGATAAACGGCACCATGGATTTAGATTTAGATTTATTGTCGAGTGTACCAAGGTACAGTGAAAAATATTGTTCTGCATCCAGTCCAAGCAGATTGTTCCGTACATGAGAAAATATAGGACACACAATAAATACACAATGTAAATGCATAGACATAGACATCAGGTGAAGCACACAGAGTATAGTGCTAACAACAGTAACAAAGGAACAAGATCCTCTTGAAATCCGTTTTAGGGATGGTCAACTATTATGGCTATTTTTTTACCTAAATTGTCTGCATTTTTGGCGCCCCTGCACTAACTGCTGAAGAGGTATCGATGATGGAAGTTGGAAGATTCCCAGCGAAAATCTTTTGATCAACTGAAGGAATTGTCGGCCTTACTTGTCCATTTTAACTCAGGCAGTCCCATAGTAACCATGTGTGATGCATCACCTTATGGCATACGGGTAAGATGGAAAATGGCGTGGAGAGGCCTGTTGCTTTTACTTCCAGAACCTTTTGGATGGTGAAAGGAAATATTCACTGATAGATAGAGTTTAGCAGTCATTTATGCCATCAGGAAACTCCACTTCACCATTGTCTCAGATCATAAGCCGTTACTTGGGCTCTTCCACAAAGATAAACTTGTTCCGCCGATCACATCGGCCTGAGTACAAAGCTGAGCATTATTGTTGACTGCGTGGTGTTAGATTTTCCAACACAGAGCAGGTACGCAGAACTCAAAAGCTGATGTTTTAAGCCGGCTTCCACTTCCACAGACAGTATCTGTGCCTCCCATTCGACAGGGATTTTCTCAACATTCTGCCCATTTCATCAGCCCATTTCAAGATGTGGACTGACAGGGACATGGTTTTATCGAACGTCAAAAGGGTGGATTGAACTGGCTGGGATTTTGATAAATCAGAGCAAGTCAGGCCCTAATTTCATCATAGAGATGAAATTACCTGTGAAGTAGGGGTTCTTTTGTGGAGTGCAGATTAACACTGCCACCCCCATTGCGACAGCCACTTCTCCAGGACAATGCACACTTTGGCCAAACCAAGCTACATTTGGTGGCCAGGGATGGACAAAGAAGTAAAGATCGTAATCAGCCATTGTGATCATTGCCAAATGCAGCACCTGTAGCCAAACTACACCCTTGGGAGTGTCCTGGCCACCCTTGGCCAAGGCTCCACATTGATTTTGCTGGAACTTTTATGGGAATTATGGGCTAAATTCTCTGCCTCGCACTGCCAGTAGCAGAGTCACCGATGAGGCGGGGAATCCAGCGGTCATGAAGTAAACAGGATCAGCACCGGGCGCCGATCCGTTTCTGATGCTTCGGCTTCCCGCTGGCGTCGGGATCAATGTCTGCACCCAACTTAATGACCCATTTGCATCCGCCTAACGGTTGGGAACCATGGCCAGGATTCTCAGCCCATGCCCGGCCGGAGAATCGGCGGGCCGGGCTTGAATCGCGCGGCGCCGCCCCGATGCCGGACTGCCAATTCTCTGGAGAGCGGAGAATCGGTGCAATTGGCGCCGGCGCGGTGGCGGTTGGGGGCCGCTCTACACGGCTCTCCTGGCGATTCTCTGCCCGGATGGGCTGAGCGGCCACAAAAAAAATCCGAGTCCCGCCGGCGCCGTCCACGTGTGGTCTTACCCAGCGGGACCTCGCCGTGCATCCATCCGGGGGCAGCCTGGTGGGGGTGGGGGGGTCCGACCCCAGGGGGGGTCTCCGCTGTGGCCTGGATCCCGATCGGGGCCTACCGATCGGCGGGCCGGCCTCTCTGGCTGGGGGCCGCTTTTGCTCCGCGCCGGCCCCTCTAGCCCTATGCCATGTTGCGTCGGGGCCGGCGCGGAGAAGGGAGCCACTGCTCATGCACGCTTTGGCGCCGGTCGCAGTGTGCATGCACAGACCCACGGTGCCCATTTCATGCCGGCATTGGCAGCTGGAGCGGCGTGGGTCACTCCAGTGCTGTGCTGGCCCCCTGAAGGCGTTTATGACGGCGTCAACATTTAGCCTCAGGATCGGAGAATGCCGCCCCATATTCTCCAGGCCCACTTGATTCTCCAGTCCTCCAGGAATCACGTGGGCAAGAATCCTACTGGTCCTGACAAACGTGTACATGGAGCTGTGGCTTTGCGGTGTCTGAGGGGAGTAAAGGGAGGAACGCCCAAAATCCATCTTAGGGCCACCCTCCCCCGAAATGCAAACCTATCCACCCCAACCCTGCCGGGCCACCCCCCACCAGAGACACCCTAAATAAGGAGAACGCAGAGAACCATAAATAAAGAGACTCCCCCAGAGCCACCCTAAATAAAAAGATCATTTCAAACAGAATTAAGTGCTGTCAATTTCTAGCTGACCACTTCAAAATTACTCAGCCGTGAGGCGAGGTATTTGGAAAGCACTTAATTCTGTTTGAAGTGATCCAGGAGCTGTCAGTCAAAGATTGATGTTTACAAACATTGCGGTTAGAGAACTTCAGAGTTATTCAACCATGAATAAAGATGAATGGAACAATGCTGACAGCTGGGGAGTCTGGAAGCTGTCAATCATAGCCTAGTAAAATCAATATCAACGATAAATTAATGAATGCCTTGCAGATCAGAGACCTGAGTGGGTCTCTTTTCAGGGGGGGTTTCCTGACACGGGTCTCTTATCTGCGATCTTCCTGACAAAGGGCCTCTCTTCTAGGGGGCCTCCTCACAGGGGTCTTTTTTTGGGGGGGCGAAGGGGGGGTCTCCATATTCTGGGGGATCTGGGGGGGACTTCATATTCTGGGAGGTCTGTGGGGGGTCTCCATTTTTGGGGAGTCTCTGGGGGTCTCTGTATTTAGCAAGTCTCTTTGGGGGTCTCTTTATTAAGGGGGTGTCTGTGTGTGGGGACAGGTCAGGTCACCCCCGTACTGGTGAGGAAGGGAGGAACTTAAAAAATCTGGGTGGGAGGGAAATGAGGGTATTCCATCACACCCATAGTCATCCAAACAGAGAATTTGCTCCTATGTTTTTAACATACATACAGCATGCAGTGCAGAAGGAGGCCATTCGGCCCATCGAGTCTGCACCGACCCACTTAAGCCCTCACTTCCACCCTATCCCGTAACCCAATAACCCCTCCTAAACTTTTTTGTCACTAAGGGCAATTTATCATGGTCAATCCACCTAACCTTTGGACTGTGGGAGGAAACCGGAGCACCCGGAGGAAACCCACGCAGACACGGGGAGAACGTGCAGACTCCGCACAGGCAATGACCCAAGCCGGGAATCAAACTGGTACCCTGGTGCTGTGAAGCCACAGTGCTATTGTGCTGACCAGATTTTAATTGTATTGATGCTCACTCAAAATGGTTGGAAGTCCAACTCATACATTCCTTTTTTTCAAATATTTTTATTCAAATTTTTTACATATTTTCAACAAAACCCCCTCCTTACTGAAAAACGAAAAACAAAGAACACATAAACAAACATCTTACAACTACATCACAAATTCCCCCAATATACAAACACCTCATTAAGCAATAATAAACACAGTAGTAAACACAAAATACACCCCCCCCCCTCCCCCCTCCCCAGGTTGCTGCTGCTGCCGACCACCTCCTAACGCTCCGCTAGAAAGTCGAGAAACGGTTTCCACTGCCTGAAGAACCCTTGCACAGACCCTCTCAAGGCAAATTTTACCCTCTCCAATTTAATGAATCCTGCAATGTCGCTGACCGAGGCTTCCACGCTTGGGGGCCTCGCATCTTTCCACTGTAGCAGAATCCTCCGCCAGGCTACCAGGGAAGCATAGGCCAGACTACTGGCCTCTTTCGCCTCCTGCACTCCCGGCTCGTCCGATACCCCAAATAGTGTTAACACCCAGCTCCTTAACCCGGGTGTTCACCACCTTAGACACCGTCCTCGCAATGCCCCTCCAGAACCCATCCAGCACCGGGCATGCTCAGAACATTTGGGTGTGATTTGCTGGGCTCCCCGAGCACCTCACACACCTGTCTTCCACCCCAAAGAACCTGCTCAGCCTTGCCCCTGTCATATGCGCTCTGTGAAGAACCTTAAACTGTATCAGGCTAAGCCTGGCACAAGAGGAGGAAGAATTAACCCGACCCAGGGCGTCTGCCCACGTACCCTTGTCTATCTCCTCCCCAAGCTCTTCCTCCCATTTACCCTTTAGCTCCTCCACCGAGGTCTCCTCCTCTTCCTGCACCTCCTGGTAGATCGCCGAGACCTTTCCTTCTCCAACCCACACCCCCGAGAGCACCCTATCCTGGATCCTGAGTGCCGGAAGCAGCGGGAACTCCCTCACCTGCCGTCTTACAAATGCCCTTACCTGCATCTACCTGAAGGCATTTCCGGGGGGAAGCCCAAATTTTTCCTCCAGCACCACAAGGCTCGCAAACGTCCCATCTAAAAACAGATCCCCCATCCTTCTAATTCCGTACCGAAAACTCCTTTCCGCCCTCTTCAATGGAAGCTTGTCTATCCCCCTTCCCTGGTCTCCTGGGTGTACCACGAAGAGCTCGCTCTTCCCCACGTTGAGCTTATACCCGGAAAAGTCCCCAAGCTCCCTGAGGATCCGCATAACCTCCGGCATCCCCCCAACTGGGTGCACCACATACAATAACAGGTCATCGGCATACAACGATACCCGGTGTCGTCGTCCCCACCACCCCCGGACCAGCCCCCTCCAGTTCCTGGACTCCCTCAAAGCCATAGCCAAAGGCTCAATTGCCAATGCAAATAGCAAGATGGATAGATGGATAGGGGGCACCCTCCTTGTCCCCCGGTACAGCCGAAAGTATTCCGACCTCCTCCGATTCGTGGCCACACTCGCCACCGAGGCTTCATAAAGTAGCCTAACCCAACCAATGAACCCCTCCCCGAACCCAAACCTCCTCAGCACTTCCCAAAGGTACCGCCACTCCACCCTATTGAAGGCCTTCTCCGCGTCCATCGCCGCCAGTATCTCCACTTCCCCCTCCACTGCAGGCATCATGATTACGTTAAGGAGTCTCCGCACATTGGTATGCAGCTGCCTTCCCTTCACAAAGCCTGTCTGGTCCTCGTGAATCATCCCCGGGACACAGTCCTCAATTCTGGTAGCCAACACCTTCGCTTACAGCTTCGCGTCCACGTTGAGGAGAGAGATTGGCCTATACGACCCATACTGTAATGGGTCCTTGTCCCACTTCAAGATCAGCGAGATCAGCGCCCTGGACATCGTCGGGGGTAGGGGCATGTACGTTCACTAATACCACCTGCACTCCCTGCAGCTTACCACTCACCATCACATACCTACCTCCATTGTCTGCCACGATATTCAGCGCCTCAAACGACACCCGCTTCCCCACCAAAATCGCCACCCCTCGATTCTTTGCGTCCAACCCCGAGTGGAAAACCTCCCCTACCCACCCCTTTCTCAGCCTAACCTGATCTGCCACCCTCAAATGCATCTCTTGGAGCATAACCACATCTGCCTTCAGTCCCTTCAGGTGCGCGAACACATGGGCCCCCTTGACCGGCCCGTTCAGGCCTCTCACATTCCAAGTTATCATCCGGTTCAGGGGGCTTCCCGCCCCCCCCCTGCCGATTAGCCATCCTCTTTTCTAGGCCAGCCACGTGCTCCGAGCTGCAGCTCTCCTTTGGCCAATGCAGCAGCACCCCAGTCCGTCCCCCCCCCCACCTCCCACCCCCCCCCCCCCCCCCACCCCTCCTCCCCCCCCCACCCCCAGCTAGGTCCCCTCCTAGCTGCGTTGCTCCCGCCCAAAGCACTCCCATAAGTCAGCTGACTCCTGCTGACCCCGGCCACTCCCGCCACTCCATCGACCCCCCCCCCAGTGTGGTAGTCTCCCCCCCACCCCCGTCCATCAGCGGACACTCCTCTCCAACACTGCCCTTCCCACCCAGCCCTGTCCCCTTCCTTCCCTAGCGCGGGAAAAAGCCCGTGCTTTCCATCAAACCGGCCCCGCCCTCTCTGGTGCAGCTCCCTTTTGCAGCCTAATCCCAGCCCCCCCCCCCCTCCGGCCTCCCATCTCCCTTCCACCCCCCCAACGGGGCCCCGTCCTTCCAACCACCGACGCCCACACTCTCACAAAACCCCACTTCGAACCATTTCACCCTACCCCACCAGCACCCAAGGAAACAGTACAGAACAGAACAGAACATCCCCCAACATCCCCCCAAGCACAGTAACCACAGTAACCCCCCCGCGACATCCCCTCACAACCGACCCTCAGTCCGTGTCCAACTTTTCGGCCTGGATAAAGGTCCACGCCTCCTCCGGCTTCTCAAAGTAATGGTGTCGGTCCTTAAACATGACCCACAGTCGCGCCGGCTGCAATATCCCAAATGTCACCCCCTTCCAATGCAGAACCGCTTTAGCCCGATTGTACTCGGCCCTCTTCTTGGCCACCTCCGCGCTCCAGTCCTGATATATAGGGACCTCTGCATTCTCCCACCTGCTGCTCTGCTCCTTTTTTGCCCATCTTAGGACACACTCCCTGTCCACCAAGTGGTGGAACCGCACCAATACCGCCCGCAGAAGCTCGTTAGACTTGGGCCTCCTCGCCAGGACTCGGTGGGCCCCATCCAGAACCAGGGGCCTCGGGAAGGCACTCGCGCCCATCAACGTGTTCAGCATCATGACCACGTATGCCCCAGCATCCGACCCCTCCACTCCCTCCAGGAGACCCAGAATCCGCAGGTTCTTCCTCCTCGACCGATTCTCCATGTCCTCGAACTTCTCCTGCCATTTCTTATGCAGCGCCTCGTGCGCCTCTACCTTCACCGCCAGGCCCAATATCTCATCCTCATTCTCCGAGGCCTTCTGCCGCACCTCCTGTATCGCCGCCCCTTGGGCCTTCTGTGTCTCGACCAGCTTGTCGATCAAAGCCTTCATCGGCTCCAGTAGCTCTGTTTCGATTCCGTGAAGCAGCGCTTGAAAAACTCCTGCTGCTCTTGCGACCACTGCCCACACTGCCTGGTCTCCACCCACCGCCATCTTGGTTTTCCTCCCTCGCACTTTTCGCTGCACCAAAATCACTTTTTTCACCTCTCCACTCCTGGGCCAATCCATACAGTTCCGGGGAAATCGTACTGTCACCTTCCCACACTGGGAACCGTCGAACAAATGCCGCTGGGGTCCCTAAAAAGAGCTCAATAGTCCTTTTCTGGCGGGAGCTGCCGAATGTACGACTAAGCTCAGCATAGACGCAACCGGAAGTCCCCAACTCACACGTTCAACAACTTCATCAGCCACAGTCAACAAGGTGCGTCAGATTTTTGCCACGCAATGCATCCTGGAGGTGATCGTTTCAAAAATGGCACCGCTTTCACAGCTGAACAGCTTCAACTCTATCAAATGTAACGGTATCCAGCACAGACGTACTGCCCCTGCCACCAACTTCAATGGATCGGCGGAACAAGCAGTCCTACCCTTTAAAGCTTCAATGAGGCAATAGTCCAAAAGACCACTGCTGCTCTGCTTGGCCAATTTCTTACTCTCGTACAACACAACCCCACACACTACCACTGAGGTTACTCCAGCCGTGTTTACTCTCGTACAACACAACCCCACATGCTACCACCAGGTTTACTCCAGCTGTGTTTACTAACATACAGCATAACCCCTCGCGCTACCACCAGGGTTACTCCAGCCATGTTTACTAACATACAGCATAACCCCTCACGCTACCACCAGGGTTACTCCAGCCATGTTTACTAACATACAACACAACCCCACACGCTCCACCGAGGTTAATCTAGCTGCGTGTACGAACATACAACACAACCCCACACGCTACCACCAGGGTTACGCCAGCCGTGTTAACTCACATACAACATAACACCACATGCTACCACCGGGCTTACTCCAGCCATGGTAACTCACATACAACACAAGATCACATGCTACCACTGGGGTTACTTTGGCCGTGTTTTCTAACATACAACACAACCCCACACGCTACCACTGGGGTTACTCTGGCCGAGTTGTTGATAAGTTGATGCCTTGATCTTGTTTTCCTAAATTTTGACGGGGAGGGTGGAGGCTGAGCAAGCCTCATAGAAGCTATACCACGACTCAGTGGTGACAGGTCATTTGAAGCGGAGGATTTAGTTTTTGTCCGGAATTTCGGAGGGGTACCAGCTTGGGTACCTGGGGAGGCTATTGCAAGGACTGGCCCAATGTCTTACTCATCCATAGAACCGCTACAGTGTAGAAGGAGTACATTCAGCCCACCGGGTCTCCACCGATCCTCCGAACGAGCACCTCACCTAGGGACTTAACCCCATAGCTTCAGTTAACCTGCACATTTTATGGGCAAATTTAGCAAGGCCAATCCACCTAGGTAGTCGACCTACAGGGTCACAAAGTGCGGTAGTATGTGTCGTGTTGGGTGTTCTGGTTCACAAACAAGCCAACAATGCTGGAAGTGGTGTAACGCTATTTTATTAACTGTTCAACTATGCTAACATACTGTAAACGTGGGTATAAGCAATACCAGCTTAACTGTGGACCCTTTCCTATCGCTAGCTATGGTGAGGCACTCAGTATGTAGATTATGTGAGAACCGAGAAGCTGCTGCCCCACAGAGAGGCATGTAAACTCAGTGATTGTTTTATGTGTACCAGCCACAGAGTCAGCAGTGGTAGAACCAAGGATTTCCCAAGGGGTATCTCATATGTTAGGCAGAAGGGGCTGAGGAGGGTGTCGATGGCTCACTGTTGGAATCAGCCTGTCACTGATGTGGACTCTGATACCTCAAGTATGGAAGAATCAGTTGCAAAGTTGTGGCGCTCCGCACAAGTTCAAAAGTCCCCTGATGGACTGACCTTATGAACTTTGCCTATTGGCTCCCATGCAGAGAATTCTGTTGAACTGTCATAGTTGTATATAAGAGTTTTATTTTGTGTAATCTTAAGTGAGGAGGAAGATAACAGTGCGGCCCCTTTAAGGGGCGCTCCTTTGCGTGCCACGTGGGACTGATGGGAGCACGTGAACCTGGGCCTGACGGGTGCCAGGCCAGGGACTGAGGTAGTGGGGGATAATCTGAGTCAACCCAGGAAGCAGAGGGGCTAGTCCTGTATTGGAGCTGTGTTGATCTGGATATAAAGGGTGCGATTTAATGGAAAACGTTCTCAGTATCGTTCTGGATGAGATTGTCTGGGTGTTTCCTGGCAGCCGCACCAGCGAGCTCGCAGCCCATATTCAACATTGCTGGAAATGAACCCAAGCGAACTTCTCGCCAATACTGCCGTCTTTCCGTCTGATTCACCATTACTGGCTGTCTCGCCGTCTGATTCGCCAGATTCGTGCCTCAGCGTCTCACTACTAACAAGGGCGGGGGCTGTTTTTAAACCACTCACTCCCAGTCAACACACAATTATGGCAGTGCACAGACCTGCTTCTTGCTTTGGCGATGCCGACCTGGCCGTGCTTCTGGATGCAGTGAATGCAAGACGGAACGTCCTGTTCCCCTGAGGGAGTCGGAGGACCAGAGCAGGGTCAACAATGCCGCCTGGGAGGCAGCGGCAGCGGCTGACACTTCGAGCAGCATGACCAGCAGGACCTGCATCCATTGTCGGAAGAAGGCCAACGACCACCTTTTTCCTGGCATCAGTTCCGTCTGCCACCCCTCAAATTTCCAAACCACCCCCTCACAAGTCACTGGCTGACACCTTGCCATCTGACACCCCTCCCCATCACACACACACACATCCACACACACACACACATCCGGTCTTCATTTTTGTTCCCCAGCTCTCCCTGGCACCCACCAGCACAACCCCTTCATGTCCAGTTGTGATGCCCATACATGTCACCTGCCATAGACCGTCCTGATCCATCAAGCCTACAGCTCACAATGTGCCCTCTTTGTCCCCACAGGATAAGTTGGCCCATAATAGGCGTGAAAGTGCCAAGACAGGCAGCGGAGTACCAGAGATCAGGGGCGAAATTCTCCATTATCGGCGGATAGTCCGCCGATCGGCGCAAAAAACGGCGCAAATCCCACTTGCGTCACGTCATAAAAATGGGCCGATAGTCTGCGGCCCGAAATGGGCTAGCAGCGACGTAACGGGATCCGCGCTTGCGCAGTGGTTCACGCCGTGCAGCGTCATACGCGCTGCACGGCGTGACGGCTCATAAGGCCGCGCAGCTCCCCCCCACCCGACCGGAACAGCCGACCGCAACACCCGACTTGATGGCTGGCCGTCGCTCAGCCCCGAGGTTCGAGTCACGCGATGTGGAGGCGCTCCTGGACGCAGTGGAGCAGAGGAGGGACGCCCTGTATCCCGGGCACGGCCGCAGAGTTGCCCCACGCCACAGCCGGCGTCTGTGGAGGGAGGTGGCAGAGGCCGTCACCGCTGTGGCCCTAACACCACGGACAGGCACCCAGTGCCACAAGAAGGTGAACGGCCTCGTCAGAGCAGGCACGGTGAGCCTCCCCATCTCCCCCATAGCCCCCCCTCCCCATATCCCCCTCCCCCATATCCCCCATATCCCCCCTCCCCCATATCCCCCATATCCCCCCTCCCCCATATCCCCCCTCCCCCATATCCCCCCTCCCCCATATCCCCCCTCCCCATATCCCCCATATCCCCCCTCCCCATATCCCCCCTTCCCCCATATCCCCCATACCGCCCTCCCCCATATACTCCCTCCCCCATATCCCCCCTCCCCCATATCCCCCATATCCCCCCTCCCCCATATCCCCCCTCCCCCATATCCCCCCTCCCCATATCCCCCCTCCCCCATATCCCCCCTCCCCCATATCCCGCATATCCCCCTCCCCCATATCCCCCCTCCCCCATATCCCCCCTCCCCCATATCCCCCATATCCCCCCTCCCCCATATCCCCCCTCCCCCATATCCCCCTCCCCCATATCCCCCCTCCCCCATATCACCACCTCCACCATATCCCCCCTCCCCCATATCCCCCATATCCCCCCTCCCCCATATCCCCCCTCCCCCATATCCCCCCTCCCCCATATCCCCCCCTCCCCATATCCCCCATATCCCCCCTCCCCCATATCCCCCCTCCCCCATATCCCCCATATCCCCCCCTCCCCCATATCCCCCATATCCCCAAGTGAATCCAGCCCTAACCTTAACCTCTGCAATGCACGCGCAACCGATGGCGTGCATTCATATACCTGCCTAACACTGTTGCCTTTTACCCCTGCCACCACCCCCCCCCCCCCACTGGAGAAGCGCGCACACAACAATAGGGAGCATGTGAGGACTGGAGGAGGGCCCGCTGATGAGAGGCCACTGACCGTACACGAGGAAAGGGCCCTGGAACTGGCTGGCGGACCTGAGGACCGGGAGGTTGCTGATGCAGAGGTCGGGGCCCCACGAGCAAGTGAGCCACCAACAGCCCGTCCCCATATCCCCCCTCCCCTATATCCCCCTCCCCCGTATCACCTGATCACTGCCTGATGTCTAACCATGCATGCTTCATTGTGTATCGCAGGACCAAACGTCCAGGCACCCATCCCCGCAGATGCACACCGCCCGCAGGATGCCCCTCGGAGACCACGGGAGACGGAGAGACCCGCACCCTCCAGCATGCGACGCCCGCAGGATGCCCCTCGGAGACCACGGGAGACGGAGAGACCCGGACCCTCCAGCATGCGACGCCCGCAGGATGCCCCTCGCACACCACGGGAGACGGAGTGACCCGCACCCTCCAGCATGCGACGCCCGCAGGATGCCCCTCGGAGACCACGGGAGACGGAGAGACCCGGACCCTCCAGCATGCGACGCCCGCAGGATGCCCCTCGCACACCACGGGAGACGGAGAGACCTGGAGCAACAGGGAGACGACACCCCCGTCACGTGCGGGAGCGACCACCCAGCGATGAGGGGGGCAGCCACAGGCCCCCGTCACATCCGAGCCAGGACACCACTACCCAGGACACCACTATCCAGGACACCCCTACCCGGGACACCACTACCCAGGACACCCCTACCCGGGACAGCACTACCCAGGACACCCCTACCCGGGACACCACTACCCAGGACACCCCTACCCGGGACAGCACTACCCGGGACAGCACTACCCAGGACACCCCTACCCGGGACAGCACTACCCAGGACACCCCTACCCGGGACACCACTACCCAGGACACCCCTACCCGGGACAGCACTATCCGGGACAGCACTACCCGGGACAGCACTACCCAGGACACCCCTACCCGGGAAGACGAAATACCGGACAGTGACTCAGAGTGGATGGGTGGAGACGAACTCCCACCCCAAAGTGCCATGGACTCAGAGTGGGACGAAGAGCACGACACAACGCCACTGCTGTCACCAACACCCTCCACCATCGCAGAAACACTCACCACGGTTGGGCACTTTAGTGATGAGGCGTCTGGTACACTCACTGGTGCGCACAACACAGCCGTCCCGGTACAGCAGGTGGAGGTAGGAGCAGCAGAGGGACCGGGCGGTCGGAGGGCAGCCCAGGCCAAGCGAACATCTGCCGCCCAGATGGATCCCGGGTTCCTGCAGTTACCACACCCACACATAGATCCGATGCAACCACCGACACGGAGACGAGCGAATAGGGTGACGGGTGGCTTGCGGCGTCTGCGGTCGCAGGTGGAGGAGTCCACCTGCGTCCAGGAGCTGGGAGTGGTCCCGGTCATGCGTGCCACCCAGGCTGACACCGCACGGGTGGCGTCCGCGGTGGAGGCAATGGGTGCGACGGTGTCAGACATGGGGAACGGTTTGCGTGGCCTGGGGCCTTCCGTGCAGGCGGCGTCTGTGGCCCAGGAAATGGCTGCCCTCTCACAGGAGGCCATGAGCCAGTGCCAGCGCCAGATGACAGAGGCGCTCAACGCCATAGCCCAGTCTCAGCAGGCCATGGCCCAGTCTCAGCAGGCCATGGCCCAGTCTCAGCAGGCCATAGCCCAGTCTCTGCAGGCCATGGCCCAGTCTCTGCAGGCCATGGCCCAGTCTCAGCAGGCCATCGCTGAGGGCATCGGCGCCAGTGGCCATGTGCGAGCTGGCGTCGCACTGTCGCAGACAGGGTTCGACAACCCCCTGGGCTCCATGGCTGCAAACCTGCAGACCCCTGTCGATACCAGCACGGGCCTCCAGGACTGGCAGCGCCAGATGTCGGGGGCGCGTCGGATGGCCAGTCCGTTCGCATCCCCCACCCATGTAGAGGCCTGGGGGCCATCGGGCACCCCGAGGGAGGAGGAGGTGGTGTGGTCCGTCCCGGCTCCCTCTGTAGGGGAGGTCCCGGTACACCGCGACACCTCGGACTCCCCCCCTTCCGTCCCAGGTGCATCGGGTGGGCAACGGGCTGGACAGGCTGGCAGCTCGCCATCCCAGTCGCCCGGGCCGCAGCCTGGCCCATCTAGGCCAGGACGCCCCAGGAAACGGCCGCCAAAGGGATCCAGTGTCAGAGGGCAGGAATCACAGGAGTCCACCTCCAGTTCTGCTGTACCGTCTGGGGAACCACGTAGACGTAGTCAAAGGGCCCGTAAGGCCAAACAATTAGACACTGAGTAAGTTGGCACGGGTGCAGGGCACAGATGAGTTTTAGGGGCTAGGGCACGTGCATGAACTCCTTTGGTTATTAAAGTCAATGTTACACCTACCGAAGCTGCCTTTGTGCTCTGTCCAAAGTGTGCGGGCGTGTCATGTACGTTGAGCGCAAGTGTGTGTGTGACGGGTGGTCTTACCTCAGCCCCAGGTGAGTCTGCCCCCTTCCCGCTGGGCCGCAAACAACATCCCCCGGGCAGAGGACGGGACCGTGCGCTGCAGTGTCACAGCCGCATGCAGGGATAGTCCGGGTGGATGGTGGTACTGTGGCCATGGGTCAGACATAGTCCAACGATGTAGAGCCAGGAGCTCATCGGAGGCGAGTTGTCATCATCCTCCATGGCCTGCGATAGACACGCGTCCACCCGCAACTGGGTGAGCCCGGCCTGTTGTGCCGCCGGTGGATCGGCAATTGGAGGTGGGGGGGGTGGTGTGCATGCGGGTGGGGTGTGTGGGGTTGGGGAGGGGGGTGAGGGTGCTGGGTGGGTGGATGGGTGGGGGGTGTGGGTGGTCGGCTGTTGTCATGGTGTGCGGTCTGTGGCCATACTACCCGGTTCCCACGCCCATCTAGTCAGTGAAGCGGGCGTCTATCAGTCTGTCCCGTGCCCGCTGGGCCAGCCGGTAACGGTGGACAGCCACCCGCCTGTGTCTACCCCGTCTGCCCTGACCATTGCCCCCATCCCCCTCATCTGGGGAGGACTGGGCCTCTTCCTGCTGCTCCTCCACTCCGCCCTCCTCTGCCTGCGGCACATCGCCCCTCTGCTGGGCTATGTTGTGCAGGACGCAGCACACCACAATGATGCGGCCGACCCTATCTGACCGATACTGGAGGGCGCCCCCAGAGAGGTCCAGGCACCTGAAACGCATCTTCAGCACGCCAAAGCACCTCTCGATCACTCCCCTTGTCGCTACATGGGCATCATTGTAGCGGTTCTCCGCCTCATTGCATGGCCTCCGTATAGGCGTCATCAGCCACGATCGCAATGGGTAGCCCCTGTCGCCCAGCAGCCAACCCCTCAGCCGGGGATGGCGTCCCTCGTACATGCCGGGGATGGATGACCGCGACAACACGAATGAGTCGTGTACACTGCCTGGGTGACGGGCGCAGACGTGCATGATCATCATGCGGTGGTCGCAGACCACCTGTACGTTGATTGAATAGGTCCCCTTCCTATTAGTGAACACGGCCCTGTTCTCTGCAGGTGGCCGCACGGCGACGTGCATCCCATCGATCGCGCCCTGGACCATGGGGAACCCGGCCACGGCAGAGAAGCCCACGGCCCGGGCATCTTGGCTGGCCCGGTCCACGGGGAAGCGGATGTAGCGGTGCGCCATGGCATAAAGGGCATCTGTCACTGCCCGGATGCACCGATGCACCGATGTCTGCGATATGCCGGACAGGTCCCCACTCGGTGCCTGGAATGACCCCGTTGCATAAAAGTTCAGGGCCACCGTAACCTTGACGGACACGGGGAGAGGGTGTCCCCCGCCAGTGCCACGCGGTGACAGGTGTGCCAGCAGGTGGCAGATGTGTGCCACGGTTTCCCGGCTCATCCGGAGTCTCCTCCTGCATTCCCGGTCCGTGAGGTCCTGGTATGACTGCCGGGGCCGGTACACACGGGGCGCCCTCGGGTGCCTCCGTTGCCGTGGGGCCGCGACGTCCTCCTCCCCCTCCTCGTCCTGTCGGTCAGGTGTCCCTCCAGCCTGGGCGGCTGCCGCCTGCCCCTCTGCGGCAGCCTGCGCCGCCTCTCTGGCACGCTCCTCCTCCTCCTCCTCCTCCTCCTCATCCAGGGCAACATAGACATGAGCGGCTGCCACCACGGCGGCCAACATCGCTGGATGGTCTGAAAACATGACGGCCTGGTGGGGGGGAGGGGAACGACGACATGTCATCATTGCCCATATCCCCTCCTCCCCCCAGCCAGGTGGCATGGACCGCATGGGTCCAACTGTTGGAGGCTGGCACCTGGCCAGGTGGACCAACTCATTTGCCCTCCCATCACCCACCCCGGCACGGACCCCCTCCCCAACCCCCAACCTCCACCCAGGCACGGACCCCCCCCCAACCTCCACCCCAGCACGGACCCCCCCCCCCAACCTCCACCCCGGCACGGACCCCCCCCAACCCCCAACCTCCACCCCGGCACGGACACCCCCCCCCCAACCTCCACCCCGGCACGGACCCCCTCCCCAACCTCCACCCCAGCACGGACCCCCTCCCCAACCTCCACCCCAGCACGGACCCCCCCTAACCCCCAACCTCCACCCCAGCACGGACCCCCCCTCCCAACCTCCACCCCGGCACGGACCCCCCCCCCCAACCTCCACCCCAGCACGGACCCCCCCCCAACCTCCACCCCGGCACGGACCCCCTCCCCAACCCCCAACCTCCACCCCGGCACGGACCCCCTCCCGGCACTCCCCCGGAGCCCAGCCTACTCTAACCACCCCCCCCCCCCCCCCCCCGCCGCACACACACACAAGCCGAGACACACCTCTCCTCACGCAATCAGTCTGCGGCCACGCCATTTCCTGCCCAGAGCCAACCCCCCAGGCCGTCACTCACCTCCTCGCTGGTCGGCGTGAGCCTGGAGCACCGGGTCACGCCGATGAAAAGGAGGTTTGATTGACGTCGACGTGAACGGTCATCACGTCGACGGGACTTCGGCCCATCCGGAAGGGAGAATATCGGCAGGCCGAAAATCGGCTGCCTTGCGCAGACCCGTGACATTCTCCGCAGCAGCGGCTCCATTAACGCCCCGCCGACTTTTCTCCCTTCGGAGACTTCGGCGGGGGCGGGGGCGGGATTCACGGCGGCCAACGGCCATTCTCCGACCCAGCGGGGGGTCGGAGAATGACGCCCCAGAGCTCTCACCCCCTATGAGGAACGGGCCCTGGAGATCATGGGGTTGACTGGGGAGAGAGCACTCATCGACAGCAAGTTTGGCCTGCGTCGCAGAGGTGAGGACCCATTGCCCCTTCATCCAGATGGCATTTTTCATGTGAGACAAAATGATCCTTCTCTCTCATTGACCACGTGTCCATTCTCTATTAGGACCTCCATCTGAGGGGGCTGGTCTATCTAGAGCTGTCCCCACCTCCGCCATCCAAGAGCACACCTTAGAGGAAAGCTCCAAGGATACCACCATTGACACGTCACATCTATCATCCCCACCTTCAGAGACACAAACCTCGGTGGGTGACAGACTTATGGGTCACTATCTGGTGAGCACCAGACAGTTGCTGATACACATCAGGTTGCGGCAGGAGCATCTAAGGGAGTCAGCAGTCAGAGGTCTGCTGGGTCGCAGTCAGATGGACAAGGTTATCCCAGAGCTGATGCAAATACTAGGACATGGTCGTGAGACTCAGGAGGGGATGTCAGTGACACTCCGATGGGTGCATAGTTGATTGGAGGAGTCCCAACGGCTTCGGACACAGGAGATGATGCTGACAATACGTGGCACCAAGGCCAAGAATGCTAGGGTGGAGACCGCAGTAGAAAGGCTCCAACACAATGTCAGCATCTTGAATGCTGGTGTCCAAGGCATAGCTCAGTCTGTGACAACCATGGCTGAGGCACTGGACATCATGTCCCAGTCACTGAGGGACATGTCCCAGATGCAGGTGGACATTGTCGAGTCATTGCTGGCCGAGTTACAGAGGAGTATCACTGACGGCATCGACACCACAATGGGGAGGTGCCAAGGCCAGCAGAGCCAGATAAGAAGACCTCTAAAGCTCACTCCAGCTGCCCCTTCCTCCCGTGGAGACCCCCAGGGGCCCCCCAGTACTGTCAGGGAGGAGGAGGCGCTGGGGACCAATCCGGTGCCTGCCAGCAAGGAGACGACGGCAGTCTCCAGTTCTCCCATATCCCCTCCTCCTGACACTGGGACATCTCAAGGGCAGCAGGCAGATCAGGATGGCATGACAATGCCAGTGACACCAGTAAGTTGGCCAGGAACCTCTGGCCCCAGGCCTGCTAGAGAATGTCTGCCAAAGACACGAAAGGTCACAGGGCGCGGAAAGCAGTAGGCTGCCTCCACATGTTATGTTCACCCTGGGGACACACCTAGACGCAGCACTAGACCACAGAAGATCAAGAAGAGTGAGCATCACTGAGTAGACACTGCAGGGGGAGGGGAGGGTCACTATCTGTAGCTACGGGTGATGGAAATCCAAATTTTCACAACTAAAACATATTGGGCTGGATTCTCTGCACCCCAACGCCAAAATTGCGGCTGGCGCCGGGGGGGAGAATCCGGGCACCGAAAAGCGGTGTCACCGGGGAGTACATAGAACTGTACAGCACAGTACAGGCCCTTCGGCCCACGATGTTGTGCCGAACTAGTCTGAAACTAAGATCAAATCAACCTACTCCCAATCATTCTAGTGCACTCCATATGCCTATCCAATAACCGCTTGAAAGTTCCTAAAGTGTCCGACTCCACTACCATAGCTGGGAGTGCGTTCCACGCCCCAACCACTCTCTGAGTAAAGAACCTCCCTCTGACATCCCTACAAAAAAAAAAAACACACAGTATCATCCCTCACAGTTCCCCAACAGAAATGGAGGATAAACCTGAGAATGTGTTATCATGTCCAGAACTTTGTTGTATAATGATCCGTCCATCAATATGTGACTTGTTCCCCGTATCAGTGCCATTCACCAAGAGCCACAGCTATGCAGGCCCTCCCATACAGCCCAATCTCACCGGAACCAAATCCTGTCATCCATATATTCCACCGGCCCTTAAGATGCAGTTGAACATCCTTGACTTCCAGCATGGTTAGCCCGCGGTGATGTGCCAGTTACATGCAGCGCTCCACACCAGCAACAAAGGCATCAGCAATCTGCGAAAGCATTTCTTCAACGGCGTTAGCAGGTGACCTATTTAGAACAGGTCGCGCACCAGGTCCCGCAGCAACTTTTTGCTTCAAACCGGATTGCCTTCTGGATTCATACATCCCCCTGTGCCCAATGTTCCAAGACTTAGAAAAAATGTCCTACTCTCCGGCTACAGAAGAGGAAGGAAACAGCAACAGCAGCCTCCAGGCATCTGCAGCCACCAGTAGGAGCAGCAGCAGATACAACCTGCAACTATGAAGTGCTCACATAACTAACAAGGCCAATTCTTTATTGGCGATAGCCTTCAGTTGTGAAGCTCAAACCTGCTCACAGTTAAAGGGAAATAAAGTGACCTTCAGCATAGATCCAAGAATAGGGCTCTGTCCTGGGAGTGTTTGTTAGGACAGACAGGCAGTAATTGTAATTGCCCCTGTTTTGGGTATCCATAATATTTAAAGATGGCTTGAAGACCTCATGGACGATAAGTCCCTCAACACCCACACCCCCTTCCCCCGGCCCAGGGGCGATCCCCGACATGGAATGCTTCATCCTCCCGACCAAGTCCAACCCTCTTGAGGGGGCCCCGATCTCCCCCCCCCCCCCCCACCGCAACACCCCACCCCCCCTCCCCCGCCCCCACCACTACCCACCCACCGAAGCACCAAGGCAGCAGTTCCAGTGTCCTTGAGCTGCGTGACTGAAAATAACTACTGTACCTAAACAGGTGCCAGAATGTGGCGACTAGGGGCATTTCACAGTAACTTCATTGCAGTGTTAATGTAAGCCTACATGTGACAATAAAGATTATTATTATTAAAAAGGAGTACCAAACGACAACCATGTGATTTCTCGCCGGGACCGGGTTCAATCCCAAGAGGCCGTTATGTTCGACTGCAATCTCGCTAATGAGATGGAAATTGGTGCTAATTGGGGTTAATAATATGATCGCCATATTTGGGCTTGATCCAGAACTCGCCATCGGGAGCGGACTGGTTAGGTAGCAAACTGATTCACGGCCGGCGCGGATCTCGATTTTGGCCTTCCCTGCTATTTAACCGGCGTGCCCAGGTCCATGCCGGGCGCAACACGGTGATTAAATTGCGCCCGTAAAATTCTTATTTTGTTAATAAATCATCATAGTGATTTAGTTCTGCCTCATCATATGACATTTTGGATAATAAGCTTATTTTTAATTCTTCTGGCCAAAATGGACAAGTTCACACTTGCCCACAGATGCTGAGTATTTCTGGCATTTTCTAGTTTTTATTTCAGATTTCAAGGATCAACAGTATTTTGCTCTGTATTAATCAGGAGGTGACAGGCAAAAAATAATAATAATCTTTATTATTGTCACAAATAGGCTTACATTAACACTGCAATGAAGTTACTGTGAAAATCCCCCAGTCCCCACACTCCGGCGCCTGTTCGGGTACACAGAGGGAGAATTCAAAATGTCCAATTCACCGAACAGCATGGGCGAGATTTTCCCCTACCTGTCGGGGCGGGCGGTCCCGGCACCGAGGAGTGGCATGAACCACTCCGGTGTCGGGCCGCCCGGAAGGTGCAGAATCCCCCTTGGCGTGGCGCAGATGTGGCTTGGCACCGCAGCAACCGGCGCCAAAGGGCCTCCGTCGGCCGGCACGAGTTGGCGCATGCACGGGAGTGCCAGCGTGTGCTGGCGTCATCCCAGCGCATGCGCAGGGGGGTTCGTCTCCATACCGGCCATGGAGGAGGTCCACAGCAGCCGGTGTGGAGGGCCCTGATCGCGGGCCAGGCCACCGTGGGGGCACCCCCTGGGGCCAGATCCCCCCTGCACCCCCCTGAGGACCCCGGAGGCTGCCCGCAGAGCTAGGTCTCGCCGGTAAGTACCAGGTCTAATTAACGCCGGTGGGACCGGCCTAAAACAGGCGGTCGCTCGGCCCATTGCATGCCAGAGAATTGCCGGGAGGGCCACTGCCAGCGGCCGCCGACCGGTGCGGTGCGATTCCCGTCCCCGCCAAAACCCCGGCGCCGGAGAATTCGGCAGTCGGCGGGGGCGGGATTCACGCCGGCCCCCGGCGATTCTCCAGCCCGGCGGGCGGTCGGAGAATCCCGCCCCACATCTTTCGGGACCTGTGGGAGGAAACTGGAGCACCCGGAATAAACCCACACAGACAGAGGGAGAACGTACAGACTCCACACAGTGATCCAAGCTGGGAATCGAACCTGGGACCCTGGCGCTGTGAAGCAACCATGCTAACCACTGTGCGACCATGCTGCCATGATAGATACCAGATAGACTAAGGCAGGCAGTATTGCAGAGGTGAAATTAGATAGGCTTGTGAAGAGGATCTGGGGTCAGTAGCTCCATTGTGAGTCAAATGGGATGCAAAGGCTATGAACAGTGTTGGAGAGCAAAGGGAACTTGTAAATGGAGCAGTAGTTTGTTCTGACAGAGAGCTCAATGGTGAGATTCCTGAAGCGTGTGGGGGTTTGATGACGATAGTTTTGAAAGAGAGACAGTACCCAAGGAGGGAAATATTTACAATGTCAGCTCGGGTGAGAGGCAAGTCGGCAGTTTGGTATTTGGGAGTTTAACAGGAATGGGGTCAAGAGAGCAGGAAATGGAACAAAATCAGCTTCGAAGGTTATGAGGGGAGATAGGAGAGTAATTAAAGAAGTGCACAGGTTTGGAACGAAGGCAAATAGGTCCTGGTGGCAGGTTTGACTTGTTGAACAAGGGATAGGTAAAAGCAGGAAAGGGAGCTCATCCATGAAGCTGAGGGCATGGAAGTGAGGGGGAAGTGGACAGTAGATTACGGAGTGGGGGAAAAAAAACTAATGGATATTTTTGCTCTCCTGTTTAATGAGGTGTGGAGTTTACTGATCCTGAAATAGTGGATGATTTTGGCAGATTTTAAGGCCTGAAAGTTCTTGATATTGTAAAAAAAAGACATTTGGAAATTTAACTGGCATGGCTATGTGGGGATTTTCATTGATTTATGTCAGAATTGGGTTGATAGGAATTTCACTTGTTTCTGCGGGAATTGCCATCAGTTCATATTCCCAAACTTCCTCCTACAAAAATTTATGCCATTCAAAAAATAATCTTGGGAAGTCTGACAAGGAATGTATATTTTTGATACATTCCATTTCTCAGGATGCGGAATGTCTACGTTCTGGTAAATTCCACCTTCAAAATCTGCAAAAAGCATTCCCTTCTGAACTTGGAGACATGACTCAACACAGAATCTGATAACCATGGAAACAGTCTGCTTCTCTCTATCTTCCCACATCTTTCTTCCCAAGCCCTTGGAGCCTGCTCTCCCAAATGCCATCTTAAATGCCATCTTTCTTTTTATTATAACTTGAGAAAAATTAATGACTTTATTTATTAAATCAATCTTTTCCTATCATTGCTGCTTCTTAAATGATAATACTCAGCTAAGTCTACCACCTCGAAGGACATGGTCAGCAGACACTTGAGAATACCATCAGCTGCAATGGGGGAGTGGAGTTAAAATGGGGGGAGGGAAGGGGAGGAATGGGGGAGGAGTGAAATAGGACACAGGTGAGGAATGGGGGAGGAGGGATGAAAGGACGAGCAAGACAAATAGAGAGGGGGAGGAATGAGGGAAATCGTGATGGGAGAAGGAAGAGTGGATGGGGTGGGCAGCAGAAGCAGTTGCGGAGAGAGAGAAAGAGGAAAAGTGAGGAGGGGCTAGAGGATGATGGGGAGATAGGGAAGGTGGGAGCGGGAGGAGTGACTGAGAGGATGTTGAAAAGGAGGGATGAGGGGAAAAGGGAAAGGAGAGAGAGAGAGAATAGGAGAGGAGGGATAGGTGACGGGGTGGGTAAAGAATAGGGGGAGAGCGGAGTGGGAGTGGTGGGGTAGGACTTGAAAGGGGAAGACAGGAAGGGGTGGAGGGAAGGACGAGGAAGGAATAGGAGGTGAGGCGACTTGGAGGGGCAAGAGGAAGGGCAATTGGGGGCAAGTAAAGGAAATGAAGGAGGGGAAATAGGGAGAGAGGAAGATGGGAGGAGAGTGGGAGGGAGTGGGTGGGAGGAGGGAATGGAGGGATGCAGGGGAAAGAAGGGATGGGCGGAGGGGGGATGTACAAAACCTGTGGGAAGGTGGGGCTGAAGAGAGTGGATTGGAAGGGTCTATTTCCCCGAGCAGAGGGGTCAATAACTAGGGGCATTTATTTAAAGTGACTGGTAGAAAGATTAGAGGGGAGATGAGGAAATGATTTTCCCCAAAAAATATTGCAGGGTCTGGAAGCCACTGTCTGAAAGGAGAGCAGAGACAAAGACCTTCAACTCATTTAAAAGGTGTCTGGATGTGAACCTCAAGTGCTGTAACCTGCTGCGCTACGGAGCAATTCTGGAAAGTGGGATCAGGCTGGATGGCTATTTATCGGCTGGCACAGACACGATGGGCCAAGTGGGAGTGTTGGGGTCCCACTTTCTGTGCCATAAACTTTCTATGATTCTAGTTCACATAGCATCCTCACTTGAAAATGTATCACCATTCCTTCATCATTGTTGGGCCAAGAACCCTGGAATTCTCTAACTACTGCAGGAATACCTACCACACCCAGACTGCAATGGTGTAAGAAGGCTGCTCACCACCACCAATTAGAATGATGGGGAGAGGGGGTACAGGTTTAAGTGCACAGTGAGGAGGGTCACTCCAACTCTTCCTGGCTCCACATTCAATTAAATAAAGCATTCAGGCACATTGGCATTGTAGTGAGTAAGTAACTGTCACTTTGGACACTGGCCTGATCCATGCCCACGAAAGCTCTCACAATCAGGCACCCTTGCAAAACCTCCGAGGCTTCCTCTTACTTTGCTGGTGAGTGCAGACACTGCCCTAACAAGGTTTGTGGATTCTATGTCAGGAGGTCAAGACACTGAGGCCTCAAAATTTGTTTCTACCAAATTTGGGCCTGAACCCAGCGACAGCCATGAACCACCAAATCAATGGACGCGATCTATCGACCTTGCCACGCCCGATTCGGGATGCAACGAGGCCGGTAAACTTTGCGAGAGGCCAATTACAAGATATTGACACTTGGGGGCTCTCCCAGGCCATTGGAGGCCCTGGATGGTCAGGTACCACCGATGCCACCCAGGTGCCATGGCACTGCCAGTCTGGAACCCTGGCAGTGCCATCTTGGTGCCATCTGACAATGCCAGGGTGCCCGAGTGGCATTACCAGGCTGGCTGGGGCACGGCCAGAGTGCCAAGCTGCCAGCACCAAGATACCCAGATGGCATCTGTCCCGTACCAGAGATCGAACCCGGGGGTGTGCTGCGCTTATTAGGTGGGGTGTAGGGGGCTCTAGGACCCCCTAATTGGTAAATTGGGGTATTGGGGGTGTCCAGAGGCCATGATGGAGAGGGGAGGGGGGGTCAGAGATCAGGGGCCATTTATTTCTTCCTGCTGAGGTCATTAGTGCAGGAAATGTAACTAAGTGCAACCTCGACGGGATGTTCTTTGCTGAGGCCTGGAAAAGGAGTAGTTTACAGGCCCCCGAGCAATACTTCCAAAGTGGGGCATAGTAATAATGAGGGCTTGTGAGAAGGGCACAACAGTAATCATGGATGATTTTAACATGCATATCAACTGGATTAATCAAATTTTAAAAGGAAGGCAAACTTTCCATGGATAAACAATGAAGTCAAGAAAGAAATAAAGGTAAAATCTAGGGCATGCCATACCACAAAAGTAAGCGGTATGCTGGAAGATTTAAGGTTAAGCCAAGGGCTACTCAAATAAAAACAAAAGAATTAAGATGAACTATGAAAGGAAACTAGCAGATAATATAAACACTGATACCAAAAGTTTCTATAAGTATGTAAAAAGGGAGAGGATAGCTAAAGTAAATGTTGGCCCTTTAGAGGATGATACTGGTGAGATGGCGGAGGCACTGAACTAATATTTTGCTTCTGTCTTCATGGTAGACGATAACAAAAATGTTCCAACAACTGCAGGAACTTGGAGCAATAACCATCACTGGGGAAACAACTTGAATTAACTAATGGGATTAAAGGCAGATAAGTCTCCGGGACTGATGACCTGCATCCTGGGGTATTAAGGGAGATGGCAGAGATAATGGATGCATTTGCTTATGATATTTCAGAATTCTCATATTCTCAATGTTCTTGTCATCAAGCAGCTTTGCACACATTGGTTTGTCTTCTTGGAAAAGTAAATACATTGGCATCATGGAACCTCTCCCTCTTATGGCATGATCTGCAAGAACCTAAGCAGGGTGCCTTCCTGTTTAAGATTAACATTGACTTTATAGGGTAATGGTCGATTGTAGTGACAAAGATTGTATTGGTTGCAAAGTCAACAGCCCATTCACTTTAGCTTCACCTGCTTATGGGGAACTTAACATATCTACTGGTTCTTTGGAAGATTACATCTTTTAACTCCTTGATGAAGGAGTGCAAAGGTGACTGACTGACACAAAATGTCATCTGCAGCAGACAAGAAGGAATCAAGGCAAACAAAATCAAAGTGATTGCAACCTTGATGGCCACAGGTGAGGTAGTCCATGGTTATCTCTAATTGAAGGCTCCAGGTTTGGATTCAGCAGGTGACACAGAACAGTGACACCCATGCAATCTCCTGCAACTTTGTTCCTTGATAAAATTGAGGTTAGTGAATTCATTAGATTCTGTTTGGAAAATGCCAGTGCCTTCTTTCTCCCTGACTCCCTACCACTCCTTGGCAGTCTTACTGCATCCTCCTATACAGCTTACCGATCTCTTCCTCCCATTGCTCTAGTTGGTGCTGCTATTTCCGTTCTTCTGCAGAGAGGTGCTTCAAGAAGGGCCCACAATCAAATGCTTCAAAGCATCCACCAAAACTTGTCAAATGCAAAGTGGAGCATTATGGAGAATGATAGACTTTCTTTCAGCTAGATCCAATGATCCAAAAACATTCTTGTGCACGCCACTTAAAGTCTTGTTCCCGTGGTCTTTTTCCTGTCCTGGACAGCTTTGACACTCAGTGGCAGTCTTTCATCTGCTGTTAAATCACAGCAAATGTTCTAGCTGTGTAATAGGGTGATTATTTTGATAACACTGCCACCTGATTCGCGCAAAGACTAACCACAGACAAAATGATCACCGTACATGTGCCAACAGGGTGATAAATGTTGCACCAACACATTAACACACTTACTACTCTATTTGCACCTCATTGGAATGGGCTAAAGTTGACATAAGGGTTCACACCCTAATAACCCTCTGCGTAATTTCAAGGCCTTTTATTTTTTATTTAATCTTTTTGAGAGAGACATTTAGTCTTATATTAATCACAGAATAATGAAATTGTTTCTGATCTTAATTATTCTGAGCATAATCAAAGATCCCTCCCTTACTCATTCTTCCAACTGCTTCCTTCGGGCAGGAGATACAAAAGTCTGAGAACACACACGAGCAGACTCAAAAACAGCTTCTTCCCTGCTGTTACCAGACTCCTAAACGACCCTCTTATGGACTGACCTCATTAACACTACACCCCTGTATGCTCCACCCGATGCCAGTGTTATGTAGTTACATTGTGTACCTTGTGTTGCCCTATTATGTATTTCTTTTATTTCCTTTTCTTTTCATGTACTTAATGATCCGTTGAGCTGTTCGTAGAAAAATACTTTTCACTGTACCTTGGTACACGTGACAATAAACAAATCCAATCCAATCTGAGAAGCATTAAGGGGGTAATATTAGAAGGAATTTTCATTGTGTGCACAAAATTGTAAAAGAAAAAAGGTTGGTCCACGGACTACAGGATTTCTGCAAAGTTGCTGTAGTTTGAAGCTAAAATTAGATAATCTCCTTTGCTCAAGTGTTCTTTCTGGAGCATAGGTCGGTATTGTTTATTCTATCGTATATGCCTTTAAATGAATTGGCTTACCTAAATGCGAATTCTTCCAACCATATCCGTGGCCTCCATGCTGACACACCTCTGCAATGACCAACATTCCTAGATCCTGTAATGATCTCCTGTAGCTTCGTGGTTTATGGTCTATTAACGACAATTTTGTCTTTAGTAGTCCTTTTCACATGGTTAAATGCTTCCCAGCAGTCATCTTGATCATGTTTGTTTTTTTGATTCCCCAATTTATAACAGTGCTGATTTCTTTCCAGGCAACACAGTGTCCATGTGGATTTGAGGTGGGGATAATGGAGCCAAAAATAACTTCACGCCATTTTAAAATTTCTTCCCCCAGAAGTAACCCTCAGTTTGTCTGAAGCATGATCTTCTATTTTATTTTCCTCCACCCTCCGCTGCTTTCTGCCAGCAGAAACACAACTGCATTAGTTTATTGGGCCCAGGTGAATACACTTTGTGAGTATTAAGTTAATTTATCAATTATTTAATTGAGATTGCTTTCCCTTTCTGAATTGAGAGCAGTAGTATTGGTGATGGACATGCTTTACAAAAGTAAAGAGAAGGGAACAATATAGTTAGAGAAAAGGAAGTTTTAAATATTCCAAGAACAGCATTAGTGTTTTGGTCTTTTAGATTATTTTGGGAGCAGCTGGACTATGTCTGTTTCTGGTACTGCCATAACGGTTTTTAAAAAAATTTAGAGTACCCAATTCATTTTCTTTCCAATTAAGGGGCAATTTTAGTGTGGCCAATCCACCTAACCTGAACATCTTTGGGTTGTGGGGGTGAAACCCATGCAGACACGGGGAGAATGTGCAAACTCCACATGGACAGTAACCCAGGGCTGGGATTCAAACCCGGGTCCTGAGCTCCTGAGCGCCGTAGGCAGCAATGCTAACCACTGTGCCACCGTGCTGCCCGCCTACTGCAATAACTTTAACAAAGATTCCATCCACTTATGATTTCACTCTCATCTCAGTGTAATCATGATCATTAATGCCACACTTACAGATTCCTTCCAAAGACATCTCGACTTTTTTTAAAAAAGCATCCTCAATACCCTCCTCTTCAAATAAGCTTTGAGGCAAGCAATCCCTTGCTGGTGTGGCATTTAGTATTCATGCACCCGCCTTGTCATGCACTGTGCTTTAAACCTTTATTAATGTTCAAATACGCAGTGAAAATGTACCTTGTTGTTGACTCCTCAAGAATTATTGACAAAAACAGTTTGAAAAAGTAAATATAAAACCCAATGGGCAAGAGACTGCAGCATCAAGCATCATTATATGAAGCTGCAGGAATGTAGATTAAATGGACCTTTAAGCTAGATGAAGACATTTTATTGCAAGTGTCTATATGGATTTTGCAGCCTGACCTAACTGATGCTGGCCCTCCATTGTGCTCAAACGTATTAGTGGAATGAGTCAGAGAATTCCCCAAAAAATAATGTTTTGTTCCTTGACTGGTGTCAATTTGGTACTACTTCTTATGCTGTTTCCTTTTTTAGACATAAGACAAGCAAAAAAGATTACAGACAGTTTCCTACTGTCCTTTGCTCCTTTCAGTCTTGCAACAACAAACACTTGGCCTTGCTGCTAGCTGCTGCTGAGGTACCTGTATAAGCAACGTAGGACTAAGCCAGTGTTTTTCAAACGTTTTTTCCAGGGACCCATTTTAACCAACCAACCAACCTTCGTGACCCACGCCGGCCGACCTGTGCGACCCACGCCGGCCGACCTGCGCGACCCACGCCGGCCGACCTGCGCGACCCACCATTTTCTTTTATCTTGTTTGTTGCTGACAAAAATGGAGAAAATGATTTTGGGTCCCTTTGGCCCCAATGGTCTCTTTGTCCCTTTGGTCCCTTTGGGCCCCTGAATGTGGAAAGAAAAGCCTGTGACCATATTAAAATAATGCAGCCGCACTGCGCATGCATGCCCGATCTTTGGTGCGCATGCGCATAGTTACGCATGAGCACCGATGATCGGGCACGCATGCACAGTCCGGCCAAATGTTTTTTATCTGTTCCTGGATATTTTGAAGGCCACTCGCAGCCGGCATTATTAAAAGCCGGCTGCTGCGGCTGTTGCGCGCGGATTTGAGCGACGGATGGCTCCCCGACCCTCCCGACACCCACCCGACACCCACCCGCGGGTCGTGCCCCCAAGTTTGACAATGCCTGGACTAAGCCAATGTGGTTCCATGGAAAGTAGAATACAATTTCTGCTGCACCTAGTATCATATTAATATTGACTCTCTGATGAGGAAAACCAGTGCAGTTCGTGGGCTCATTCCTTTCATAGAACACAGGCAGATTTAATAGAACAATTTCAAAGTGTCTTTTTGGGCGCGATTGGTGGGGTGTTTCTCGATGGCTGCATTGGCAAGATCGCGGCCTGTATTTAACGGCACTTAGTGGCGAAAATAATCACACACGAGCTTCTCGCCAAGACTTGCTATCTCGTCATCTGATTCACACGTCTCAGCACCTCACCGCTAACAAGGAGAACTGCTTTTAAAAGCTCCCTCACCACTCACCCCAGTCAAGACACAAGCATGGCAGCGCGCAGACCTGCTCTTCGCTTTGGTAATGCCAACCTGGCCAGGCTTCTGGATGCAGTGGGATATCCTGTTCCCCCAAGGCGGTCAGAGGCTCAGGAGCAGGGCCATTTCAGCCTGGGAGGCAGCGGCAGTGACTTTCAATTTGGGCAGCATGACCAGGAGGACCACCGTACAATGTCGGAAGAAGGTCAATGACCTTCAATGAGCTGCAAGGGTAAGTTACCACCTCTCTCCTGGCATCTGTTTCATCTGCCACACCTCAAATTCTCAACCCCTCCTCCCACAAATCACTGGCTAACACCTTGCGCCCTCCACACATCCAATCTTCGTGCTTGTTCCTCAGCACCCCCTGCCACCTGCCAGCACAACCCCTTCATGTAGAGTTGCAGTGCTGACACATGCCATCTGCCATGAACCCCCGATTCACCAAGTGTGCAGCTCATAATGTCCTCTTTTTGTCCCCAAAGGAAAAGAAAGCCCATAATAGGTGGGACTAGGCTAAGACAGGGGGGGGAGGGGAACCAGAGATCCGAGTCCTCACCCACGATGAGGAACGGGCCCTGGAGATCATGGTGTTGACCGAAGAGGGAGTAGTTATCAACAATGAGGTTGGTCTGCCCTGTAGAAAATCATGGCTGAGGGCCTTAACATCGTGCCCCAGTCGCTGAGTGATGTGTCCCAGACAGGTGGACATTGCTGGGGTACTGCAGAGCATGGCTCAGTCACAGAGGAGCATCGCTGAGGGCATTCACACGATGGTGCAGGCATTGGGGAGGAACCCGGATCGGTGGAGCCAGATGACGCAGAGACCTCTGGAGCTCACTCATCCCACGGAGACCCCCAGGACTTTACAGGCACCATCAGGGAGGAGGGAGCACTGGAGGCCACCAAGGAGATGACAACGGTCTCCAGTTCTCCCGAATTACGGCCCCCCCTCCTGACATTAGCGCATCTCAAGGGCAGCAAGCAAAACAGGATGGCACGGACTGCCAGTGACACCAGTAATTCAGCTGGGGCCCTCCAGCTCCAGGTCCTCCAGTGGACATCCACCAAGAGTATTAAAGGCCACAAGTGCAAAAAGCAGCTGGTTGCCTCCTCCTCTGATGTGCATCCTGGGGATATACCTAAATGTAGCAGTAGACCTTGAAAAATCAAGAAGATTGAGGATTCCTGAGTGGGCACTTAGTGTTGGAGGGTTACAATATGTCGCTAGAGGGAATGGAAATTTCAAATGTTCACAATTAAAACATGTCACAGCTGATACATGTGACGTTAATCTTCACAGCGGGCCTGCCTCCACCGCCAGCCTCTTTTTCCCTCCGCTCCCCTAACCCTGCCCCCCGGTCACAGTGGTCCAAGAGCAAATGCCCCTGATACAAACCCCGTTCAGATGATGGGCACGAGCATGCTGACAGCAGAAAGACAGGAGTCAGATTTTGGGATAAACTGAACAACGCCAGAGATGACCTCACAGGAACATCATTCTCCTGCTGTGTATATTGACCCACTGACAATGCCGACACAGGCCCATCACCCCGGGGTGATGTTACACAGAGCCTGGGAGGATGGAGCATGGTGGTCAGGAGCGGGGGTGGGGGTGGTGTTGGTGGGAGGGTTGGGGAATGGGAAGGAGGAAGGGAATGGGGCTATGATGGGGAATAGGGGGAAAGTGGGAAATGGGGGAAGGAGGGGAATGGTGGGAAGGAGGGGAATGGGGGGAGGGGGTGAACTGATGAACAAAGACAATGAGAATCAGGAAATGGTGAGGGCCTCGCTGGTCCTCTGGGCATGCCGGACTCTTGCCGCCGCCTGTGCTCCATCCTCCGACTCCCCCTATGGGTCCTCCCTGAGCTCGACCACCATTCCCTCCTGGTTCGCCTCCTCCTCAGACGAAGTTGCATGTCCCACCTCCTCCTCCAGCATGTTGCCCCACGGTTGTGCCAGATTTCGGAGAGCACAGGAGACCACCACAAAGCGGGAGACCCTCTGGGGGGGGGGGGGGGGGGGGGGGTGCTGCAGTGCACCACCGGAGTGGTCCAGGCATGGGAACCGCATTTAGAAGTCTGATGCACGCTCAATGACAGCATGAGTGGCAACACGAGCCTTGTTACATCGGGTCTCCACCTCGGTGTCCGGTCTTTGCACTGGGGTCATCAGCCAGGACCTCAGCTGGTACACCTTATTCCCTCAGAGCCAACCATTGATCCTTGGGTGGTCTTCAAAGATGCTGGGGACATCTGAGTATCCCAGGATATAGCCGTCATGCACACGGCCTGGGAAGCGTGCAAACACTTGCATGATTTGGAGGTGGTGGTCGCACATTGACTGAACATTCGGGGAGTGGAACCTTTCTATTAATTAAGGGCGTCCCTGATGCCCTGGTGCGTGCAAGGTGGCATGCATGCCATCAATTACCCCCCAGACCTGGGGCATCCCAGCAAGAATCCTGCAGCCCCTGCATCCTGGTGGGCTTAGTCCAGCTCCAAGTTGATGCAGTCAGCTGCCCAGGCATATAGGGCATCCATGTGAATCCACGGATTCACTTGTGGGCTGTAACTTGTGATATGCCAGACAGGTCCTTGCCCAAACCCTGGAATTAACCAGTTGCATAAAGGTTCAGGGTTGCGGTGACCTTCACAGCCACAGGAGAGGGTGTCCTCCTTCTCCAGGGGGTGCCAAGTCTGCAAGGTGCCACACTGTCTGTTTGTTGGGACTGAGTCTCCTGTGGAGCATGCTGTCCGTCATCTGCTCGAAAGACCAAAGCCTGGGCCGTCGTTGGCATACCCCTCTGGTAAGAGGTAAGTGCATTCCAATCGCTAAGTGCATTCCGATCGCTCTTTGATGTGGCTGTGTTTGTAAACATTGGGGTTTCAGCGCTTAAGAGTCACCCATCCAAGAAGGGAGATGAATTAATCAAGGCTGCAGTGGAATTGTGGAAGATATCAATCACAGCACACAACTGGAAAGGAATGAATGGCTTGCAGATAATGGATCTGAGGGCTGAAACACAGGTCATAGCTGTTCTCCTTTTTTCACTGCCCATGTGTGGACTGATCACTAGCTTCCAGACAGAGGTCTCTTATATGGGGGGGGGGGGGTCTATTGCAGGGTCCCTTTAGTCAGGGGGCCCTAATGGGGGGTTCCCTGTGTGGGGGTCACCTTATTAAAGGGGACCTGAGGAAAGAGCACCCTACCCAAGCCCCAGCTCATGCCTCCACCATATCCCCGTAACCCCACCAAACCTTTTGGACACTAAGAGACAATTTAGCATGCCCAATCCACCTAACCTGCACATTTTTGGACTGTGGGACGAAACCAGAGCACCCGGAGGAAACCCACGCAGACATTGGGAGAAAGTGCAAACTCCACATAGACAGTCAACCAAGGCCGGAATTGAACCAGAGTCCCTGGAGCTGAGGCAGCAGTGCTAACCACTGTGCCACCATGCCGCCCTGTGGGGATAGTGGATAATTCCAACCTCCCCAACATTAACTAGGGTCGGCATAATGTGAAAGCTTTAGAGGGAGTGGAATTCTGAAAATGCATCCGAGATATATTTTTAAGCCAGTACGTTAAAGATCAGACAAGAGAGGGGGGCGGTCGAGCAGCACGGTGGCGCAGTAGGTAGCACTGCTGCCTCACGGCGCCGAGGTCCCAGGTTCGATCCCGGCTCTGGGTCACTGTCCATGTGGAGTTTGCACATTCTCCCCGTATTTGCGTGGGTTTCACCCCCACAACCCAAAGATGTGCAGTGTAGGTGGATTGGCCACGCTACATTGCCCCTTAATTGGGAAAAATGAATTGGGCACTCTAACTTTATTTTAAAAAGAGGGAGGGTGGTCCTGGAATAAATTGAAGGTAACAAAGCCAGGCAAGTGGCTGAAGTATCAGCGGGAGAGCATTTTGCAGACAGTGATCATAACTGAGTTAGATTCAAGATTGATATGGAAAAACACAAAGATGGGCCTGAAATCAGGGGCAGGATTCTCCAACCCCCTGCCGGGACGAGGCGGCACGGGCCGGCTCTGGGATCCTGAGGGAGGCGCAGGGCGATCTGGCCCCGAGGGGTGCCCCCACAGTGACCTGGCCCGCGATCGAGGCCCACCAATCCACAGGCGGGCCTGTGCCGTGGGGGCACTCTTTTCCCTCCGCCTCGGCAACAGTCTTCACCATGGCCAACGCGCAAGAGACACCCCCCGTGCGCATGCGCAGGGATGATATCAGCAGCCGCTGACGCTACCAGGCATGCGCGGACATCCGCCGCCCGGCAAAGTCCTTTGGGCCCCGGCTGGCGTGACGCCAAAGGCCTTTCCCGCCGGCTGGCGGCGCGCTAACCACTCCGGCGCGAGGCTAGCCCCTCAAGGTGAGGGCTTGGCCACTAAAGGTGCGGAGCAATCCACACCTTAGGGGCGGCCCGACGTCGGAGTGCTTCACGCCACTCCATCCCGCCGGGATCCCCCGCCCCGCCGGGTAGGGGAGAATCCCGGCTCAAAGTTCTAAACTGGGGGCAGGCAGATTTTAATAAGATCAGGGGCTGGATTCTCCACCTCACGCTGCGACGGAGAAACCAGCGTCAGGGAAAAAGGTGGGTTGATTTGTTTCCAATGCTCCAGCCCACCACATGCATTGGGATCAAGGTTCACGCCCTGAGCCAGCAGGATGATGCAAATGAGTCACTAAGACCCACTGCATTCTATTAACAGACCAAGCAACATATTCTCCGGACCTGCATGATTCTCCGGTCCTCTGGATCGGAGAATCACGTGGGCGAGAATTGGTGCAGGTCCTGACAAGCGTGGCCCTGACACGGTGGACCTCACAGTGGGCCAGGGTGGGGGTGGTTGGGGGTGGGGGGTGGGGGGCTGGGTAAGTCTTTAAGAGAGTTGCCCCCAAAGTCCATCAGAGGGCACCCATAAGACCATAAGACAAAGGAGAAGAATTAGGCCACTCGGCCCATCGAGTCTGCTCCGCCATTGAATCATGGCTGATATTATTCTCATCCCTATTCTCCTGCTTTCTCTACATAACCCCTGATCCCCTTATTAATCAAGAACTTATCTATTGTCAAGCGAATGTCGCTTTAAGAAATGGTTAGCTGCTCATGTTGCTGCTGTAATGTCAGAGTGTGGGTGTAGCTGAGCTCTGGTTCTGCTTTTTCGTTTCACTTTGAGAAAAGCTTGAGTGTGTCTCTGTCTTTTTGGTTTCGTTTTTCAGTGTGTTGCAGCTGAAGTCAGCCAAAGCAGCTGTATTGTTGAGCTCTCTGCCATGAAGGACATATTGTGGTTGCTTTTCAGGTGTGGTATTTTAATTTAAGTGGGGAGTGTGTTGTGGACAATGGCTCTTTCAGAGGCTCAGAAGTTTTTGGGGTGGAGATGGTCACACGCAGTACCTTAAGGACAGACACTAAAAGCAGACTGTTAGATTTGGCAAAAACATTGCAGTTGACATTACCTGACAAAATGCGAAAAGGTGAGGTAATTATGGTGGTGGCTAAGCATTTAAAGTTGCCTGAGATACAGTTTGACTCATTGGAAATGGCAAAAATTCAATTACAAATTAAACAAATGGAACATGAGAAAGAATTAAAGCAGCTTGAATATGAAAGAGAGGAAAAAGAGAGAGAGAGGACAAAGAAAAGAACATAAGAACATAGGAGAGAGAAGAAAGGAGGAAAGAAAGAATAGCCCTAGCAGAACAAAAAGAAATAGAAAGGGAGATACAGATCAGGGAAAAAGATAAAGAGAGAGAGTTTGAACTTCAGAAGATGGCCTTGAAACATGACAGTCAGTTAAAATTGGCAGACATAAAGGGAAACGTGCAGTTGGATGATAGTGATGAGGATAGTGAGAAAGAGTGTCATAGTCGAAGGCGTGGTGGGGATCTATTTAAATATGTCCAAGTATTGCCAAGGTTTGACGAGAAGGAGGTAGAAGCATTTTTCATTTCATTTGAGAAGGTAGCTAAACAAATGAAATGGCCACAGGACATGTGGGTATTATTAATTCAAACAAAGCTGGCAGGTAGGGCTAGTGAAGTGTTTGCATCACTACCGGAGGAGGTATCTGGGGCCTATGAGGAGGTGAAAAAATCCATTTTAGGTGCATATGAACTAGTGCCTGAAGCTTACAGATAAAGGTTTAGAAATTTAAGGAAAGAATTTGGTCAAACATACATGGAGTTTGAAAGGCTCAAACAGAGTAATTTTGATAGGTGGATAAGGGCTTTGAAAATAGACCAAACGTATGAAGCTCTCAGAGAAATTATACTTTTAGAGGAGTTTAAAAATTCAATTCCTGATGTAGTGAGAACTCATGTGGAAGAGCAGAGATTAAAACTGCGAGATTAGCAGCAGAAATGTCAGATGATTATGAATTCGTTCATAAATCAAAGCTTGGTTTCCGACATCAGTTTCAGCCTGTGAGGGATAGAAACTGGGGATATGAGAAATACTCAAGTGGTGAAGGTAAAGGTGATCTGATGGGAGATAATAAGGAGGGTGTACCTCAGATTAAAAAAGAAATCCAGGAGGGTGGAAAAGAAATGAAAAGTTTCAAATATTTTCACTGTAATAAACTAGGCCATGTAAAGTCACAGTGTTGGTGGTTGAAGAAAAGCACTGGGAAGGCTGATGTGGTAAAACAGGATAAGAGAGGGGGGTTTGTTAGAGTGGTGAAGGAAAGCCCAAGAGAAGCGAAGGAGGTGCAAAAGATTGTACAGACTGTTCAAGAGGTGATTGATAGGAAGGTGCCAGATGTCTTTAAAGAATTTACTTGTGTGGGTAAAGTTTGCTCATGTGTATCAGGAGGAGCAGGTAAAGAAGTCACAATTTTAAGAGATACAGGAGCTAGTCAGTCTTTAATGGTAAGAGATGAGGAGTTATGTAGGTTGGGAAGAATGTTGCCAGACAAGGTGGTAATATGTGGAATTCAGGGTGAGAGAAGGAGTGTTCCATTAAATAAGGCAAGGTTGGAAAGTCCAGTGAAGAGTATTGAAGTGGTAGTAGGAGTAACAGAGAAATTATCTTGTCCAGGAATACAGTTTATCTTGGGTAATAATATAGCTGCATCGCAAGTGGGAGTGATGCCTACTGTGGTTGATAAGCCAGTGGGAAATCAGACGACTGAAGTGTTGAAGGTCGAATATCCTGGGAGTTTTCCAGATCGTGTAGTAACAAGGTCGCAAACTCACAGGTTAAGACAAGAGGAGAGATCAAACAGTGAAGATGAAGTTGAAATGCAATTATCAGAAATTATTTTTGATCAGATGGTTAAAAAAGAACAGAACAGTTGGAGGATGAGGCGGATATTTTTAGTTCAGGATAATTGACGGAGTTACAACAAAAAGATATAAAAATAAAACGGATGTATCAGAAAGCATATGCGGAAGAGGAATCTGAGTGTATACCAGAGTGTTATTACCGTAAAAGTGATGTCTTGATGAGAAAATGGAGACCTTTACATATGCAGGCGGATGTAAAGTGTGCAGAAGTTCATCAAGTAGTATTGCCGGTAGTGTATAGAAAGGAGGTGTTGCGAGTTGCACATGAGGTACCAGTGGGAGGTCATTTGGGGATAAGGAAAACTCAAGCTAAAATTCAGAAACATTTTTATTGGCCTGGACTACATAAAGATGGAGTAAAACTTTGTCAATCATATCACACATGTCAAGTGATAGGGAAACCTCAAGCAGTGATAAAACCAGCACCCTTAATACCCATTCCAGCATTTGAGGAACCTTTTACAAGGGTCCTATTTGATTGCATAGGACCGCTTCCTAAAACAAAAAGTGGGAATCAATATCTTTTGACTGTAATCGATGTGTCTACTAGGTTTCCCGAGGCCATTCCAGTATGTAATATTACAGCCAAAAAGATTGTGGAGGAGTTACTTAAATTCTTTACTAGATATGGACTACCTACAGAAATACAATCGGATCAAGGATCAAATTTTACCTCACAGTTATTCAAAGAAGTTATGGATAGCTTAGGAATAAAACAATTTAAATCAACTGCGTACCATCCAGAATCGCAGGGAGCGTTAGAAAGGTGGCATCAGACATTAAAGACAATGTTGAGGGCTTATTGTCAAGATTATCCAGAGGATTGGGATAAAGGAATTCCATTCGTACTGTTTGCAATTAGGGATGCACCTGAGTCAACCAAATTTAGTCCTTTTGAACTAATTTTTGGTCATGAGGTAAGAGGACCACTTAAATTGATTAAGGAAAAATTGGTGGGTGAGAAATCAGAAATTACATTATTGGATTATGTGTCAAATTTTAGGGAACGATTAAATAGAGCAGGTGAATTAGCTGGACAACATTCGAAAGTTGCACAAAATGTGATTAAACGGGTCACGGACAAGAAATCCAAAATTCGTAGTTTTGCCAGTGGAGATAAAGTTTTAGTGTTGTTACCAATGGTAGGTGAGCCTTTAAAAGCTAGGTTTTGTGGACCTTATCAGATTGAAAGGAAATTAAGTGAGGTGAATTATGTAGTAAAAATATCAGATAGAAGGAAGACTCACCGACTGTGTCATGTGAATATGCTTAAAAGGTACTTTGAAAGGGAAGGAGAGAAAAAGGAGGAGATTTTAATGATTCTAACTCAAATTGACGAACCAAATCCACTGTGAATTTGACATACCTCAAATTAAATTGGAAAACGAGGATTTTCTTAAAAATTTAAATCCCCTTGGATATTTAATCTGCAAGGCATTCATTCATTTCTTTTTGATACAAGGCTAAATTCTCTGCCTCGCGAAGCCACAAACGCAACTGCGATTGGGTGGAGAATCAGACGTCCAACTACCATCGATGTTTGCACCCAGCGACAAATCGGGTGCCATGTTCCAGTCCCTACCTGGCGGCGAAAATGAGGTTTACATCCCATGCCCATGTGGGCATGCAAAACTAGCATTTGCATGCATTTAAATGTGATTAGCAGGTTGGACACTGTATGCCAACCCTTCCGCAATGCTCCAGGAAATCTTGTTTTAACCGACTGGCAGGTGGTGTGTCTGCAAAAGGCGCAATTAAGATGTCATAAATGTGAGATAAACATTCATTCCAACCAACTATTTGTTTACAAAGAGAGGCCCAATGGAATTTCATTATGAGTGCTGGCGATTCCCTGGAGAATAGATAATTTGAGACATTAGGCAGAACCCTCCCAAAAAATGACTCGGTAATTTTGGGTGGGAATCACAGGGTCATTTTCAGTGGGTGTATGGGCGTGATCCAGTTCGCAATTCACCCACATTTAGTGCAAACAAAGGAGCTCCCACATGAAACATGCCGAGCCTGAGTCCCCAGGTGTGTGATCCGCCCAACTCAGGGCTGTTAGCTGTTAACAGCTAACAAGAGGGAGCAGGTCCCTGAATACTCATTCCCGGTCAATCCAGGAGAATGGCAGCACGGAGACCTTCTCCTCAATGTCTGGATGCAGACCTGACCATGCTTCTGAAGCCGCCGAGGAGAGGCAGTATACCCTGTACCGTCGAGGGGGTTGGAGACCCAACAGCACGATGACAAATGCCGCCTGGGAGGCAGTGGCAGCATCAGTGAGTGCAGACAGCATGACCAGGAGGACCATTGTCCAATGTGGGAAGAAGGTGAATGACCTCCTACGAGCTGTAAGGGTAAGTTACCACCTCTCTCCTCCTGCCACCCTTCAATTTCCATACCACTCCCCCCACAATCCACTGGCAGACACCTCGCGCCTTCCTAACATCCGACTTCCAAGATTGTTCCTCAGAACCCCCAGCACCCACCATCACAACTCCTTAATGTCTAGGCGTGCTGCCCTTACATGTCACCTGCTGTTGACCACCCTGACCCGTCAAACGTGCGGCTCATCATGTTATTTTTGTCATCTCAAGGGAAGATAACCCATAATAAGCGGGAAAGAGAAAAGACAGGGTGAGGAATGCCAGAGTTAGGAGCCTCATCCCCTATGAGGAAAAGTCCCGGAGATCGTGGGGTTACGTGAGAAGCGAGGTTGGCCTGGATCAGAGAAAAGAGGATCCACTGTGCCTTCATCCAGATGGCCTGTCGCAAGGCAATTGTTGATGTCCCAGACAATTATCCTTCCCTTTCACTGAATCCATGTCCATGATCTTGCAGGATCTCCATCTGATGAGGCCGGGCCATCCCGAGTCTCTGTCTCCCCTGCGACTCAAGGGACCGACAGCGGATCACAGTTCTTACCCGCCCCTTCCACTATCGCAGAGACGCACACCTCAGTGGGCAACATTAGCAGGCAGGCTTCTGGGTCACTATCTGGTGAGCACCAGACAGCTGCTGATGGACATCAGGTGGAGGTAGGAACATCCAAGGGAGATGGCAGTCAGAGATCTACTGGATCCTGTGACACCGGTAAGTCGACGGGACCCTTCGGTTCCACACCCTCCAGAGGATGACCACTAAGGACATCAAATGCCGCAGGACATGGAAGGCAGCAGGCCACCTCCACCTCCACCTCTGATGTACATCCTGGGGGCACACCTCAACGTAACAGTAGATCACGGAGGATTTAGAAGTTTTAGGAGCACTGAGTGGGCACTGGTGAGGTCAGGATTCGTAGACATGGGGAACGAATAATAGTTGTCATAATATCCACCAGTAGGAACCATAGACCCAACCAGAGGGCGGCAAAATGTATATCGGGTCAATTTTTTTTAAAAGGGCAGGATAAACCTTTGTGCACAATAAAGTAAACTTACACGGGTAAGAAAAATGTGATGTACATGTACAATTGGTTCTAAATATGAAAAATGCCAATAAAAAGATTTTTTTTAAAACAACTTTTTTCTATGAAGTTAATGTGTTTAATCCTGTGTTAAGAATAACGTTTGTTTTAATATGAAAGACACCTATTGGTCAGTGCAATCTTTCCCGGAGCGAAGCGTTTGGGATTCTTGTCCGGCAACCAAACAAATGTTGGGGTCTGGTCTAGGATCTTGAAAGTCCTGCGTGAGAGACTGATAGCCCATGGGATCAAAGGAAATTTGTCAGATTGGATCCAGAATTGGCTGAGTGGCAGAAGGCAGAAGCTGATAGTCGAGGGGTGTTTTTCTGACTTGAAGCTAGAGCATCGTGTACAGTTCTGGAATCCACATTCTAGGAGGGATTTGATAGCACTGGAAATGGTGCAGAGGAGATTTACCAGAATGTTGCCTGGATTGGAGAGTTTTAGTTGTGAAGAGAGATTGGATAGGCTGGGGTTGTTTTCCTTGGAGCAGAGGAGACTGAGGGGGGTAAATCGTTGAGATGTATAAAATTATGATGGGCACAGACAGAGTAGACAGGAAGAAACTTTTCCCCTTGGTGGAGGGATCAATGACCAGGGGGGCAGAGATTTAATTTAAGGGGCTGAAGGATTAGAGGGGATGTGAGGAAAAGCCTTTCCATCCAGAGGGTGTTGAGGGTCTGGAACTCGCTGCCTGAAAGTGAGGTGGAAGCATAGACCGCCGTAACATTTAACAAGTATTTAGAGTGCACTTGCGATGCCAAGGCATACAAGGCTGTGGGCCAAGTGATGGAAAATGGGATTAGAATAGTTAGGTATTTGTTTTTGACTGGGCTGAAGGGCCTTTTCTGTGCTGTAGACCTCTACGACTCTATACATTATTTTGCACAGAGTATTGTTTCAGTTCATGGATAACACAAATACAAATGCAACATAGCTGAAAGAGCCTGAAACATACCAGGTAGGATGCCAAAAGTGGACAATAGATTTCAGAAAAGACAATAAGAACAACAATTTGTAAAATGCCTTAAATGTAGAAAAATATCTAAGACAAGGAAATCGATGAAGAGATTATGGGGGAATGACCAAAAACCTAATCTAAGAATTTGGTTTAATGAGTGTCTTAAAGGAGGAGAGGGAGGCAGAGAGGTGTAAAGAATTAGAAAAATAATTATTTATGTATGACTGGAATTTTTTATTCCAGCTGTGATGAGTCTTGCATGATAGCACAGTGGTTAGCACTGTTGCTTCACAGCGCCAGCGACCCGGGTTCGATTCCCGGCTTGGGTCACTGTCTGTGTGGAGTCTGTCATGATATTCAGATGAACATCACAGCACATACACACACACATAATGATGGACAGATCAACGGACCAATCAACACACAAAACACGACAGCCAATCACGGACAAGAGCATACACAGTACAAAGCAGGGAACACGACACTTCCTGGGCACTGGAGCAGGACAGGGCTCAGGGCACAGACCTCATTGCCAGCCACTCAGAGGTTCACCATGTGCTGAATACCAGAGTTTAATATGTTAATAGTTCATTGAAATAAAACTGCGTTTATACCATTCGCAACCGTGTTGGTTCGTCTGTGTATCAGAGTACCCAACACTTCATGATACCAGGAGTGATTTGACACCTACCCACAAATCTGCCATCCTGCGCCATGGACACCGTCAACACACCGCAGCCGCTGCAAGTCGCTGGGAACCTCGGCGTAAATTGGAAGTTGTTCAAGCAGCTCTTCCAGCTCTTTCTGGAAGCCAACGAAAGAGAGAGCACCTCCGACACCAGAAAGATCGCCATCCTCCTCACCACCGCAGGGCAGCACGTCATCCATGTCTACAACTCCCTGGTGTTCACGGAAGGCGAGGACAAATCCAAATACGAGACGGTCCTTCTCAAGCTCGACCAACACTTCAACGTCGAGGTCAACGAAAGCTTCGAGAGATATGTCTTCCAGCAGCGCCTGCAAGGTAAGGATGAGCTCTTTCAATCATTCCTCACCCATCTCCGCATCCTCCCAGTCCTGCGGTTACGACACCACCTCGGACTCCATGATCAGGACCAGATCGTTTTTGGGGTCGCCACTGGCACCCTACACCAGCAGCTTTTAAAAATAAACGGTCTCACCTTAGCCTCCGCAATCGAAGCCTGTGTCCTGCACGAAAACGCGACTAGACGCTATGCACAATTTCAGGCGACTGAATCAGCGCGGCGGGGGTCCTACGCGGCCAGATTGGCGAGCCAGGTGCCCCACGAGGCCGAACGGATCCAGGCGATCGGGTTCCTCCCGGCCCGCGGCCCGGACGACGTCGGCCATTTCGCGTGCTTTTCGGGGCCTCCCGTGCTTGTGCGCACCAAAACCTACGGCAACACTGAGGGACGTGATGCGCAGGCGCGCCCGCGCAAGACCGAATTGCGCATGCGCAGTGGCGCAACGAACGTCATGACGTCACGACGTGCGGCAACTGTGGAGCTGCACATTTAAAGCGGCAATGTCCCGCAAGAACCCGACAATGCCTACGCTGTGGCAAGGTGGGACACTACGCTGCTTACTGTCGAGCAGCTCAACCTGTCAACTTCCACAATTCCGACAACCTCGAAGGGACGTGCGGGCCATTCAGCCTCCCCATTACAAATCTTGCCCAGACGACATTCAGACCGGTGACACAGATGACCAAGACGCCTTCCGTGTTGCGGTCATTGATGGGAACCGAGTTAACATGATCAATCCGGGTGATGAATGGTGTGCCACCCTGACGGTCAACTGATCGCCGATAACTTTCTGCCTGGACACTGGCACCTCCGCCAACCTCATAGCATGGTCAGCCTTCTACGCCATGAAGGTCAGACTACCAATTCGGCCGTCCCGGTGCAGGATGGTCAACTACAACGGGAACGTTATCCCAGCTATGGGATCCTGCCAGCTCCAGGTGACACACAACACACACACGGCCACACTCTCATTCGAGATAGTCGGCTCATCAAAGGATTCCCTGCTAGACGCACAGGCATGCAAGGCTCTCCACCTCGTGCAACGAGTCCACTCTCTCTCTCCAGATGGAACGTCTGACTTCCTGGATGCAGAGTTTAACGCACAGCTCCAATCACTCCTCGCCCACAACCAGGAGGCATTCGAGGGCATGGGAACACTGCCATACACCTATAGAATTCGGCTCAAACCAGACGCTACCCCAGTCATTCACGCACCTCGCAGGGTCCCTGCGCCACTCAAAGACCGCCTCAAGCAGCAGCTGCAGGATCTTCAGGACAAAGGGGTCCTATCCAGGGCCATGGAGCCCACGCCGTGGGTCAGCTCCATGGTGTGTGTCAAGAAGCCCTCCGGCGAGCTCCGGATCTGTATTGACCCAAAAGACCTCAATAATAATATTATGAGGGAACATTACCCAATACCCAAACGGGAAGAGATCACGAGTGAAATGGCCCAGGCGAAATATTTACCAAACTGGATGCCTCTAAAGGCTTTTGGCAGATCCAACTAGATCCGTCCAGCCGAAAGCTGTGCACTTTCAACACCCCTTTCGGCAGGTTCTGCTATTTGGCATCATCTCGGCATCCGAGGCCTTTCATAGGATCATGGAGCAGGTGATGGAAGGCATCGAAGGGATGCGCGTCTACGTGGACGACGTCATCATCTGGTCCACCACACCACAGGAGCACATCTGTCGTCTCCATCGCGTCTTTGCACGCATACGTGAAAATGGCCTGCGCCTCAACCGAGCCAAGTGTTCTTTCGACCAAACCGAGCTGAAGTTCCTGGGGGACCACATTGCCCGGTCAGGGGTCCATCCGGATGCAGACAAGGTGAGTGCCATCACAGCCATGCCGCAGCCAGCAGACAAGAAAGCAGTACTACGCTTCCATGGCATGGTCAACTTCCTGAGGACGTTCATTCCCAATCTTGCCTCCCACACGACAGCTCTGCGTCACCTCGTCAGAAAGTCCACGGAGTTCCAGTGGCAGTACACACACCAGCAGGAATGGGAGGAGCTCAAACTCAAACTCACCACTGCACCGGTACTGCCGTTTTTCGACACGTCTTGTGCCACTAAAATCTCGACTGATGCCAGCCAGTCCGGCATTGGGGCAGTGCTCCTGCAGCGGGATGACACTGCGTCATGGGCCCCGGTCACCTATGCCTCGCGGGCCATGACCCCCACAGAGCAGCGCTACGCGCAGATCGAAAAGGAGTGCCTGGGCTTGCTAACCGGTTTGGACAAGTTCCATGATTATGTGTATGGTCTTCCCCGGTTCACTGTTGAAACTGACCACCGCCCCCTGGTCAGCATCATAAACAAGGACCTGAACGAGATGACCCCTCGCCTCCAGCGCATCCTACTTAAACTCAGGAGGTATGACTTCCAACTGGTCTACACCCCAGGGAAGGACCTTATCATTGCGGATGCCCTATCGAGAGCAGTGAGCACGCCGCCAGATTCGGAGGGGTTCGTATGTCAGGTCGAGGCGCAGGTGGCCTTCACATCGGCAAATCTGCCAGCTGATGACTCCAGTCTGGCCCGCATTCGCAGAGTGACTGCAGCCGACCCCCTTCTACAACGTGCAATGCGCCACATGACGGGAGGGTGGCTCAAAGGGCAATGCCCGCAGTTCTACAATGTCTGAGATGGCTTGGTCGTCATTGATGGTGTCCTTCTGAAGCTGGATCGGATTGTGTTTCCGCACAGCATGCACAAGCTGGTTCTCGACCAACTACACAAAGGCCACCTGGGGGTTGAGAAGTACAGAAGGAGGGCCCGAGAGGCGGTATACTGGCCGGGCATCAGTGACGATATTGCCAATATGGTGCTCAACTGCCCAACCTGCCAAAGGTTTCAGCCGGCGCAACCTCCTGAAACGCTTCTGCCCCATGAGCTGGTGACGTCCCCATGGGCGAAGGTGGGTGTGGACCTCTTTCACGCGCTCGGCAGGGACTATGTCATCGTCGTTGACTACTTCTCCAACTACCCAGAGGTCATACGCCTACACGATTTGACGTCGTCCGCTGTCATAAGGGCCTGCAAAGACATCTTCACTCGCCACGGCATTCTGATGACTGTCATGTCGGACAATGGGCCCTGTTTCGCCAGCCAGGAATGGTCATCGTTTGCTGCCTCGTATGGCTTCACACACGTGACGTCTAGCCTTCTGCACCCCCAGTCCAACGGAAAGGCGGAGAAGGGCGTTCACATTGTCAAGCCACTCCTCTGTAAGGCTGCTGCTGCTGGATCGGATTTCTGCCTCGCCCTGCAGGCCTATCGCTCGGCCCCACTAGCCACTGGTCTCTCACCAGCCCAGCTGTTGATGGGTCGCGCCCTTAGGACTACTGTGCCTTCCATCCTGGCGCCCACAATCGACCATGCTCCGGTACTGCACAGGATGCAACTGCAACGCGATCGCCAGAAGAGTTCATATGACACACGGGCAACTGATCTTCCCGCCCTGGCCCCTGGAGACGAAGTCCGCATCCACCTACCAGAAGGTGGCTGGTCAGCACCTGCCGAAGTTCTCCGATGCGTGGCTCCCCGCACGTTCCTGGTTCGCATGCCTGATGAATCCGTTCGTAGGCGCAATCGCCGGGCTCTTCGCCTGCTTCCACGCTCGCTACGAGACCTTACACCGACATCGTGCCCTCCTGTTGTTCCTGATTTCGACTTCGTGAAGCTGCCTGCTACCATGCCCCTTCCGTCGTCGCCCGTGGCCAGGCCCGTTCCTCAGCCGGTGGTTCCAGACCTACCCTTGAGGCGGTCAACCCGAATTCATCGCCCACCTACTAGACTGGACTTATGAGACTGTTTATACATTGAACTCATGCAACCACTTTGTTAATATGTTTATGTTCTTATCGTTACAGGAATTTGTTTTATCGTTCAACATTTCCCCGTTCTTTGTTTATGGTACAACCTCGTTGTTATGTCACACCCGACATCGCCCCTTGTATATAGTTAAGCCCCATGTACATGCTGTAAATATTGCACACACACACATTTAGCTACACTCAGTCCACGTCTCTATTTATAACCACGTAGGCACATAATCCTGTAAAAAAGGGGGATGTCATGATATTCAGATGAATATCACAGCACATACACACACACATAATGATGGACAGATCAACGGACCAATCAACACACAAAACATGACAGCCAATCACGGACAAGAGCATACACAGCACAAAGCAGGGAACACGACACTTCCTGGGCACTTGAGCAGGACAGGGCTCAGGGCACAGACCTCATTGCCAGCCACTCAGAGGTTCACCATGTGCTGAATACCAGAGTTTAATATGTTAATAGTTCATTGAAATAAAACTGCGTTGTACCATTCGCAACCGTGTTGGTTTGTCTGTGTATCAGAGTACCCAACACTTCAGAGTCTGCATGCGTGGGTTTCCTCCGGGTCCTTCCCGAAAGACGTGCTGTTAGGTGAATTGTATATTCTGAATTCTCCCTCTGTGTACTCGAACAGGCGTCGGAATGTGGCGACTAAGGGCTTTTTCACAGTAACTTCATTGCAGTGTTAATGTAAACCTACTTGTGACAATAAAGATTATTATTATTATTGATAACAGTTCCACATTGACGGCAAAAAATCTTTATCTATTCTTTATTAATGAACATTATTCACTGTGTGAACAGTCATACATTCAGCTCCAAATGTACATAGCCTCATATTTAGTGGGATTAACATGCATCAACCTACAAAGAACTGAAGTTTCATTTTAAATATCCAAAATTATATAAATGTATCAGTGTTGAGGAAAGAATGTTTTGGTTGCACAGTCATGCTTATTCAACAAGTTATCATCAATTAATGTTACATAGGAACATAGGAATTGGGAGCAGAAGTAGGCAATTCAGCCCTTCGAGCCTGCTCTGCCATTCAATCAGATCATGGCTCATCTTTTATCCACCTCCCACACGTTACCCATATCCCACACATTCCCCATATCCCTTTAACCCATTTTTTTTCAGCAGAAATATATCGATCTCCTTCTTGAAACCATTTAATGACTCAGATTCCACTGCACTATGAGCCAGCGAGTTCCACAAATTCACCACCCTCTGCGAGAAATAGTTCCTCCTCATCTCAGTTCTAAATCTATCGCCTCTCAACCTACATTCGTAACCTCTCATTCTAGATTGCCTCAATGTTGCTATTGGTGCTGTTATCATTTAAGTTTGAAATACAATAATGAATTTTAAAACACTTAACTGCAGGAACCATCACCTAAATGATCAACCTTTGATGGAAGTGGCACATCATTCATAGAACTGTAGGCTGTCTCAATGATCAGGAACTGTGAGGAAGAGAGCTGGGTTCGAGAAGAATGTTGACAGCAAACTGAGCAGAAAGTCGCCCTGCTCATATTGAATATGCCCAGCCCATTTTTCTCAGAATCGTAGAATTTCACAGGACAGAGAAAAGCTATTTGGTCTTTTATGGCTGTGCCAGTTATTTGCAAGAACTATTCATTGTGTTCCATTCCCCTAACCATTTCCAACAGCGTTTTAAATATTCATTTCCTTCCATTTCAAATGTTCTACATTCTTCTAAACGCACCGGTGGTTCTTTGGTGATAACCTTAAATGTATGCACTTTTGTTATCAACTCGTGGAACTAGTTTGTTCCCTATTTATATTATCAACACACTTCTTAATTTTGAACACTTCTTTTAGATCTCGTCTTAATCTTCTCTGAACTAATGAAAAGGACACTAGTTTCTCTGGCTTCTCCTTATAACTAAACACTCTTGTGCTAGAACTATCTTAATCTCCTCTGTGCTATCTTAATACCCTCAATAGACTCTCTAAATTTGGGTGCCTAAAATTGGGCATGTCATTCTAATGTGACCAAAGCAATGATTTATACAGACTTAACATTATATACAAAAGTTCTACTCTGTGTGAAATTGGTGTTCACGGCACTCAGATTGTGCTAGTTTTCCAAGTTAAGTTGGTTCTTTTTCTCTCAAGCTTCTGTCAAGCTTATTTGCATATCACCAAACGCAAAATCTTCAACAAACCAGCGTAATTAGACAACTTTTTAGACTGTAATATTTAAAAACCTTTGTATTTCTGAAAATCCTTGATATATTTCTATGGTGGCCTGATATAGGTTTATCAATACAGCTGAAACTGGGTTTATCACAAAAACAGCAGTTTTATTAATTTCTCCAGGTATTCCCACTTTTAAGTAACTGAAAATTACTTTACAAAATACAGAAGTATTTGTTAGTTTCATTGGTATACAGTGGTCAATTTCATCATAGATTTTAAAATAATAGAGGGTGTCTGGTTATTAGTTTTCTTGCACCTAAAATAAAGCATATGAAAATGTAGATAATTAGTGGAAATTAATAATGATGATTAATCTGATCAGAGGACATGGCCAGTTTTGGGGCAGGGTCAACTTCCACTGCGATGGTTTTCAAACTAGAGCAAAAGATAGCAGAAACACAATTTTCCTTGAATGTAACTTGCGATTACAATTCTTCGACCGTTTTTGCTGGTTTGATCGGTTTCAGTCCAGCAGAAGCTTCAGCCCATGCTCTTAGAGGCTGTATACCCCTATATATAAAATCTCAAATGCCACATGCTTTATTCAGCTTTATCTATCTGCTGCTGCACTCGTCTTATTTTGTAATGTAAGACAGTTACATCTCTCAATATTGTGTGGAATTCGCACTGTAACAAATCAGGAACAAAATTAGTGCAGTAAATCTTCAAGGTAGTGGCATTCTCTGCATTCTCAGAACATGCAAGGTGATGGTTTCCAGAATAAACTATTCTTGCTGACTATGCCTAATATGTCCTTTTAAATGCTATAGATTGTGAGATAGGTATAATCAATGTTGGTCAAGTGGAGAATCGTGATGGTATTTGTCTTGTGCCAGTAATGCTTGTAGTCATTTTTCTGCTCCACAGAATAAATGATCATTTTTCAGACAAATAGTCTGACATATAATAGGACCTGAAAGACTAATGTGTGGATGTGTTAAACATTTGATTAATGTACAACATTTAGTATCTGATGAGGAAGTACAACATAAGATATTGAACTCAATTTTCCATACAACTTTTCTTTGGAACAGATAAAAGTGAAATAAATGTTCTGCTCTGTGAAATGTTTTCAGCATTTTATTTGAAAAAACATCTAAGATCAGAGTGCAAAATGCTTAACATCCTGCCTCAGTTGATATACTTTCTCACAATCTCCTCACTTCTCGCCGAGAGTTTATTCATTCCTCTTAGAGTTGTGTTTCTTTGCTATCCTTAAATTTCTTTACTGGCTCAGTACTACCTTAGCATTTTCCTCTTAATTTTCTTTCCCATTCTATCCCAGTTCCCTTGATCGTTCCTTTTTTTTCTTCGCAGCTTCTTTTACTTTAAAAAAAAACTTTCACTTATTCTTTAATTTCCTGCTGTCGCAGTCCAGCAATAATAAACAGCTTATATCCTGAGAAAGAATGGCAATTGAGTTTCTCTAAGTGGCTTTCATGCAATGTGCTGAATGCATAAAAAGAAGTATAAATAAGTGTACTTGAAAATACCTCCGATATATGTTTTGTGAAGTATTGCAAGTGCTGGTAGAGACAAGACAGCTCAAAGTTCCAGGGAAATTAGCAATTTTATATCATACCTGATGACTTGTATGGGCAATTTCAATCCTGCACTATTTTATCTGATATGCTTCAACAACTATCTTTGCCCAACAGCTAAGAGCACAATTATGACATGTTAATGGTTTTAATCTCAGCACAAGCCTTCATCGGAAATAATTAGGTCTGTCCTCAACCACTCAACATTACATCACGTTGCAATCAGTCCAACATCACATCGTTAATCCAGCAATAATTAAATAATTAGGTAACGAGAGGACTTTTTTTACAAACAAATCCCCAAAAATCCGTGTGTCAATATTATATCGAAAATAGATATTCCTTTATTAAGTAAAACATTTAATAGTTCCTAATTATTTTTAAGAAATTATTACCAAAATATCCTCTGAACAATATCCAATTAGAGTGTAAAACCTAATACAGAGGTGATATGAATAAACATGTTAGCCAATGGCAGTACATTACTGAAGAATGACAAGAAATTGGAGGACACACCAAAACTTTTATCAAAGTTCAGGATAACAGTCTTGCAATTTCAAACCATGCTTTTATGACCATTTTTCTGGGGGGGTGGGGAAACATTTTTTCTCCTGTAAAGATCAATGTCAGCTGATGAATTTCATCTGGAAAAATGTCATTGTTTTTCACAAATGTTCAGAAATTTCACTTTTGAAAAATGCTGTTTCTGATTAAATTGAAACTTCAGACTATTAATGGTTTACATACTAGCTCCGAAAAAAGCAAAGTAATTTTTCAAAAGCAAAGAAGAGAGAGACCATTGGGAATAAAAAGGAAAGAGAAAGGAATGAGGGAATTAAAAAAAGTTAGTCGAAGAATTTCAGCCATGGAAAGACACATAAGGTTATTAAAAGTTTGAGGCTGAAAGCACATCTTATTTATCTGACAAAAAAAGTATTTTATTGAACAGACTTTAATATTGTGAAAATGATTTTAGCCGAATGCATTCAGTAATGCTTTCTCTTCCTAAATGTTCAGAACCTGTGAAATTATAAATTTATATTTAGGTTCACATACACTTTGGCAGATTTTCAACTTGCTTAAATATCCATGTTAATCAGATATTAAATGTGATTTGCAGTTCAGTTACAGTTTTCCAACTGACAAAGTCACATTTAGCAAATCATTAATAATGTGACGCATCGTGATTATTTTTATACCTTGTTTGACAGACACTTCTGGGAATGCCTTCTTGTTTAACATTGTCAGCAGAGCTTCCAGTTAAACTTCCTTACGTGGCATTAAATACTGCTGAGCTGAATGGCATTTACTCACCCCTCACTCTAAGAATCATGGTCTGGCTTGGCAAGGAGCTGGAAACACATATTTTTCACAACAGCTGACCTCCAAAGTTAGGCCCATCTGGTCCTGTTTTCAGTAAGTTTTGGAATCAGACTGCACTAATTAGAGGAACATTTTAAGTCAACAATTGAAATACTTGGTCTTTTCACATCCACAGACTGACAAGTCGGACAAAGAGTCTAATTGCTTTCATGGGTCTACAAGTTATGTTCTTTTTTCAGCTCTATAAGCTCTGAGCCAGATACTAGTGTCGACGTGCTGTGAGAGATTTTTGGATCAACAGCAGTCCCGTCTATTTTGAGCTTTGTCACAGCTTGAAATTTTAATTTATTTTGATGATGCTGCCAGTCATATTATGACAGGCCCTGACTTAATCTTAGAACATCAGGTACTTTTCCTTAGCAGAAGAAGAAGTAGTTCTGTATAATTCAGGATATAAATTCATTTCAGTTTCGGTTCGGATCAGTATGTGATCATGTTGTTAAGATATGCTCACTGGTGACTGAAGAAAAAGTTTCAGCCGTTGTCAGGGAAAACCTCCTCCCAAACTTTGCACTCTTGCCGCTGGAATGGTGTAACAGGAAAGTGGCAGGACTGAAAGCCTCAGGACAGTTGGTGAATGCCTTGACCACTGGAGTTATAAATGTCTGATGACAAACCTCCCTTCCAAAGACACTTAGGAATAGTTTTGAATTTTGATTTAAAGCATTACATTTTGCTGAATTAGCTCAAACCTAGAATATTTATTCATAGAAAATAGAAAATGTAATTAATACATCTCATGCTGCTCAATATGAAATTCACTAACAAATAATTTATCTTTAATCATTAACATTATCTATTTCTGAAGTTCAGTTGTACATACTTTACAGCTGTTCAGTAGAGTTCATGACATATGAAATTTTAGCTTAACTGTTAATGAGGACACAGTGTTAAGCTGCAGTGTTATGTGTGCTTCCTCGGCACAAGATTGGATAAGCCTTGATAGTATAAAATAGTAAAGAAGCCATACACAAAATCAGTCATTTTAAGTTTATTGACTCTTAAATGATAGAAATCAAGTAACTATTTTAAGTCAGTGCCCTAAGTTTATCCATGTTCTTAAAGTCCATGTAATATGGTTAGTTTAATTAAGTGAATATTAAATTCATTACTTCTGTGAGCAATCAGAAAAAAGGAAATTCAATTTTTTTAGGCTCGTTGCCTTAATTTTCAATTAATCTCTGTCAAATAAATTATCCTCGACTGCATAAGAAACAAGTTAAATCTAATCAGTAAGTTTTCACCACATTCTCCAAAAAAGTTGAGTTTATGTTATAGTTACAATAAGAAAAACAGCTTATGTTTTATACATGTTTTTACATTGTAGTTAAAACTATTTTGACAAGTACCTCAGAGGATTCATGAGGAACAATATGATCATTCAGTAACAGTTCAGCACAAGAAAAGATACTTTTAGGTTAGAAATGTTTGGAATCAACTCACTTTGATATACATTCATGCTTTCCCGTTTATGTCATTTTGCTTCAGACAGTTTAATTGATCTTTCTAAAGCAATTGTGTTATTTTAAACTGAATCCCCAAAACATTGGTATACATAAAGTTGAAGATATGTGTTGCTTGTCACGATAAATCATTTGCTTAAAATGTTCCTAATTTAGCACATAAAGTTAATACACAGAAACTGAAAACGTTTTAGTACTTTTTTAATATTTAAACCATTTCAAGAAAAACAATTGATATGTAATGTTATAGATGCATCATACAACAAATGATTGCCCATACCGCAGTTACTAGGAAGTAAACTTTTCAGAACCAAGTGGGCAATAAAACAAAAATAATCCAGTACCACTTAGTATTAGACTCGATTAATGATTTTACTCTAGAGTTTTGGCATACAAAAGAACTCAGAGCCCATTCACACTTTGAAGGCTGTGATAATAATGATTAAAATTTATTAAAATTACCATGAGTTTACCACTTGTGATAAATCTGACTTTAATCCAACAGAAAATCCACCAGCTAATGAGTAGTAAGGTCTCCTCTCCTCTATAAACAAAATCTTTAAACCCTTCCATAATTTGTTTTTTGTGGATTGCCATCTTGCCATGGTGGAGAGGCTTGAGGTCTATTCTTAACTTCCAATGCCGAAGCAATACTGTCACAGAAAGAAAGATAACTATCCAAACATATTGAAGTTCAGATAGTAGTCATGACTACTATACTGCTCTTCCCAGCCGCTAGTCTAACAAAATCTGGACACCAACTTTTATCTGAGAAAAGTAAATAGAGTTACAAATGGATTGGACCAGGAGTGGAGCGGTGAAAAAAGTGGAATTGGAGCAGAGAAAGGTGCGAGGGAGGAAGACCAAGATGGCGGCGGGTGGAGAGCAGGCAGCGTGGGTGCAGTGGTCACAGGAGCAGCAGGAGTTTCTCTAGGGCTGCTTCACGGAGCTGAAGCCAGAGCTGCTGGAGCCAATGAAGGCGTCAATTGACAAGCTGCTTGAGACTCAGACGGCCCAAGGGGCGGCGATCCAGGAGGTCCGGCAAAAGGTCTCGGAGAATGAGGACGAGACCTTGGGCCTGGCGGTGAGGGTGGAGGCGCACGTGGCGCTCCATAAGAAATGGCAGGCGAAGTTCGAGAACATGGAGAAGGGGTCGAGAAGAAAGAATCTGCAGATTCAGGGTCTCCCGGATGGGGCTGAAAGGATCGGATATCGGAACCTACGTAGTCACCATGTTGAACACGCTGATGGGCGCGGGGGCCTTGCAAGGCCCCTGGAGATGGAGGGGGCCCATCGAGTGCTGCCGAGGAGGCCCAAGCCCAGCGAGCCACCGCAGGCGGTGCTGGTGCAGTTCCACCGTTTTGTGGACAGGGAATGTGTCTTAAGGTGGGCCAAGAAAGAGGGGAGCAACAGGTGGGAGAACGCAGAGGTCCGGATTTATCAGGACTGGAGCGCGGAGGTGGCTAAGAAGAGGGCCGGGTACAATCGGGCTAAGGCGGTGCTGCATCGGAGAGGGGTGAAGTTCGGCATGTTGCAGCCGGCGCGCCTGTGAGTCACCAACAGGGACCGTCTCCATTACTTCGAGTCGCCGGAGGAGGCGTGGACCTTTATTCAGGCCAAAAAGCTGGACTCGGATTGAGGGCTGGGGACGAGGGGATGCTGAGGGGGGATGGTTGGGACTGTTGTGTCGGGTTTTGGGGGGATTGTGCAGTTGGTTGGGCAATGTTTCTTCTCTGTCTGTCAGGTGGGTTCGTAGGGGGGGGGCAGGTAAAAGCTTGTGGGCGTCGGTGGCTGGAAATGGAGATGGGGCCCCACGGGGGGCGGGGGGGGGAGGCCTGAGCCGGGGGAATTGGGACTAGGCCTGGAAAGGGAGCTGCGCCAGCGGAAGCGAGGTCGGGTGGGTCGAAAGCGCGGGCTTTTTCCCACGCTAAGGGTGGAAAGGGGTGGGGCCGGTGCTGCAGGGGGTGCGGGTGGTCTTGGTAAATGTATACGCCCCGAATTGCGATGATGCGCGGTTCATGCGGCGCATGTTGGGCCGGATACCGGACTTGGAGACAGGGGGCTTGATAATGGGGGGGGACTTCAACACGTTGCTGGATCTGGCATTGGATCGCTCTAGGTCTAGGACGGGCAGGAGGCCGGCGGTGGCCAAGTTGCTGAGGGGGTTTATGGACCAGATGGGAGGAGTGGATCCGTGGAGGTTTGTGAGGCCGGGGGCCAGGGAATTCTCATTCTTCTCCCATGTTCATAAGGCCTACTTTTGGATTGACTTTTTTGCAATGAGCAGGGCACTGATTCCGAAGATGGAGGACACGGAGTATTCGGCGATAGCCATCTCTGACCATCTCTGGCATTGGGTGGACCTCGAGCTGGGGGAGGAGAGGGAACAGCGCCCGCCGTGGCGCTTGGAGGTGGGGTTGTTGGCGGTCGAGGAGGTGAGCGGGCGGGTCCGGGGGTGTATAGAAAAGTAACTGGAGGCCAATGATAATGGGGAGGTGCAGGTAGGGGTGGTCTGGGAGGCGCTGAAGGCAGTGATCAGGGGTGAGTTGATCTCCATTCGGGCCCACAGAGAGGGGAAGGAGAGGAGAGAGAGGGAGAGTATAGTGGGGGAGATGGTAAGGGTGGATAGGAAGTATTTAGAGGCCCCCGAGGAGGGACTACTCAAGGAGCGACGAAGCCTCCAGTTGACCACCAGGAAGGCGGAGGTGCAGTGGAGGAAGGCGCAAGGGGCGGTGTACAAGTACGGAGAGAAGGCTAGCCGGATGCTGGCACACCAGCTTCATTAGCGGGAGGCAGCGAGGGAGATCGGGGGAGTTAGGGATAGAGGAACACCGGGTATCGTTGTATGCGGACGATCTGCTATTGCATGTGGTGGACCCGGTGGGGGGAATGCCGGAGGTGATGCAGATCCTTAGGGAGTTTGGGGATTTCTCCGGGTATAAGCTCAACATGGGGAAGAGCGAACTGTTCGTGCTGCACCCGGGAGACCAGGAAAGGGGGATTGGTGAGCTTCTGCTAAAAAGGGCAGAAAGAAGTTTTAGATAACTGGGAGTTCAAGTGGCTGGGAGCTGGGGGGCCCTGCATAAGCTCAACTTAACGAGGCTGGTGGAGCAAATGGAGGAGGAGCTCAAAAGGTGGCATATGCTGCCGCTCTCCCTGGCGGGTAGGGTGCAGTCGGTTAAAATGACGGTGCACCCGAGGTTTTTTTTTTTCAGTGCCTCCCCATCCTGATCCCTACAGCCTTCTTTAAGTGGGTTAACAGGAGTATTATGGCATTTTGTATGGCCAAAGAAGACCCCCGAGGGTGAGAAGGGTGTTCTTGGAGCAGAGTAGGGACGGGGGGGGGGGGGGGGGGGTAGCGTTGCCAAACTTATAAGACCATAAGACCATAAGACATAGGAGCGGAGGTAAGGCCACTCGGCCCATCGAGTCCACTCCACCATTCTATCATGGCTGATTTCAACTCCATTTACCCGCTCTCTCTCCATAGCCCTTAATTCCTCGAGAAATCAAGAATTTATCAACTTCTGTCTTAAAGACACTCAACGTCCTGGCCTCCACCGCCCTCTGTGGCAATGAATTCCACAGACCCACCACTCTCTGGCTGAAGAAATTTCTCCTCACCTCTGTTCTAAAGTGACTCCCTTTTATTCTAAGGCTGTGCCCCCGGGTCCTAGTCTCCCCTGCTAATGGAAACAACTTCCCTACATCCACCCTATCTAAGCCATTCATTATCTTGTAAGTTTCTATTAGATCTCCCCTCAACCTCCTAAACTCCAATGAATATAATCCCAGGATCCTCAGACGTTCATCGTATGTTAGGCCTACCATTCCTGGGATCATCCGTGTGAATCTCCGCTGGACCCGCTCCAGTGCCAGTATGTCCTTCCTGAGGTGTGGGGCCCAAAATTGCTCACAGTATTCTAAATGGGGCCTAACTAATGCGTTATAAAGCTTCAGAAGTACATCCCTGCTTTTATATTCCAAGCCTCTTGAGATGAATGACAACATTGCATTTGCTTTCTTAATTACGGACTCAACCTGCAAGTTTACCTTTAGAGAATCCTGGACTAGGACTCCCAAGTCCCTTTGCACTTCAGCATTATGAATTTTGTCACCGTTTAGAAAATAGTCCATGCCTCTATTCTTTTTTCCAAAGTGCAAGACCTCGCACTTGCCCACGTTGAATTTCATCAGCCATTTCTTGGACCACTCTCCTAAACTGTCTAAATCTTTCTGCAGCCTCCCCACCTCCTCCATACTACCTGCCCCTCCACCTATCTTTGTATCATCGGCAAACTTAGCCAGAATGCCCCCAGTTCCGTCATCTAGATCGTTAATATATAAAGAGAACAGCTGTGGCCCCAATACTGAACCCTGCAGGACATCACTCGTCACCAGTTGCCATTCCGTAAAAGAACCTTTTATCCCAACTCTCTGCCTTCTGCCTGACAGCCAATCGTCAATCCATGTTAGTACCTTGCCTCGAATACCATGGGCCCTTATTTTACTCAGCAGTCTCCCGTGAGGCACCTTATCAAAGGCCTTTTGGACGTCAAGATAGATAACATCCATTGGCTCTCCTTGGTCTAACCTATTTGTTATCTCTTCAAAGAACTCTAACAGGTTTGTCAGGCACGACCTCCCCTTACTAAATCCATGCTGACTTTTCCTAATCTGACCCTGCACTTCCAAGAATTTAGAAATCTCATCCTTAACAATGGATTCTAGAATCTTGCCAACAACCGAGGTTAGGCTAATTGGCCTATCATTTTCCATCTTTTTCCTTGTTCCCTTCTTGAACAGGGGGGTTACAACAGCGATTTTCCAATCCTCTGGGACTTTCCCTGACTCCAGTGACTTTTGAAAGATCATAACTAACGCCTCCACTATTTCTTCAGCTATCTCCTTTAGAACTCGAGGATGTAGTCCATCTGGGCCCGGAGATTTATAAATTTTTAGACCTCTTAGTTTCTCTAGCACTTTTTCCTTTGTGATGGCTACCATATTCAACTCTGCCCCCTGACTCTCCTGAATTGTTGGGATATTACTCATGTCTTCTACTGTGAAGACTGACGCAAAGTACTTATTTAGTTCCTCAGCTATTTCCTTGTCTCCCATCACTAGATTATCAGCGTCATTTTGGAGCGGCCCAATGTCTACTTTTGCCTCCCGTTTGTTTTTAATGTATTTAAAGAAACTTTTTCTATCATTCCTAATGTTACTGGCTAGCCTACCTTCATATTTGATCCTCTCTTTCCTTATTTCTCTCTTTGTTATCCTCTGTTTGTTTTTGTACCTTCCAATCTTCTGACTTCCCACTACTCTTTGCCACATTATAGGCTTTCTCTTTTGCTTTGATGCATTCCCTAACTTCCTTTGTCAGCCATGGCTGCCTAATCCCCCCTCTGATAACCTTTCTTTTCTTTGGGATGAACCTCTGTACTGTGTCTTCAATTACTCCCAGAAACTCCTGCCATTCCTGTCCTACTGTCTTTCCCACTAGGCTCTGCTCCCAGTCGATTTTCATCAATTCCTCCCTCATGCCCCTGTAGTTACCTTTATTTAACTGTGACACCTTTACATCTGATTCTACCTTCTTTCTTTCAAATTGGAGATTGAATTCTACCATATTATGATCACTGCCTCCTAAGTGTTCCCTTACTTTAAGATCTTTAATCAAGTCTGGCTCATTACATAACACTAAGTCCAGAATGACCTGTTCCCTCGTGGGCTCCATCACAAGCTGTTCCAAAAAGCCCTCCTGTAAACATTCAATGAATTCCCTTTCCTTGGGTCCACTGGCATCATTATTTACCCAGTCCACCTGCATATTGAAGTCCCCCATGATCACTGTGACCTTGCCTTTCTGACATGCACTTTCTATTTCGTGGTGCATTTTGTGCCCCCTGTCCTGGCCACTGTTAGGAGGCCTGTACATAACTCCCATTATGGTTTTTTTGCCTTTGTGGTTCCTCACACAGACTCCACATCATCTGACCCTATGTCATTTAGTGCTATTGATTTAATTTCATTCCTAATTAACAAGGCAACCCCACCCCCTCTGCCCACCTCCCTGTCTTTTCGATAGGTTGTGAATCCCTGGATGTTTAAATGCCAGTCCTGAACCCCCTGCAACCATGTCTCTGTGATGCCTACCACATCATACCTGCCAGTCACAATCTGGGCCACAAGCTCATCTACCTTGTTCCGTACACTGCGCGCATTTAAATATAGCACCTTTATTTCTCTATTGACCGTCCCTTTTTGTTTTCTTAGTGTGGTGGACCTTGGTTTACTGAGCCTTTCCATACACTGTGTCATATTTTGTGGGATGGGGACTATCGTAACCTCTCCTGAGTTTTGTCTTTTCGTGCTTTTTTGTATACCTAAGCAGCTACGCTTCCCACTGATTACTTCACCTCTTGGTTCCCTGACTTTCCCTTCCCCCCCCAATCTTTAGTTTAAAGTCCTATTGACCACCCTATTTATTCTTTTCGCCAGAACACTGGTCCCAGCTCGGTTCAGGTGGAGACCATCCCAACGGTATAGGTCCCCCCTGTCCCAAAACTGATGCCAGTGTCCCATGAAAAGGAACCCCTCTTTCCCACACCACTCTTTCAGCCACGTGTTAACTTCCCTGATTCTTGCCTCCCTATGCCAATTTGCACGTGGCTCGGGCAGTAATCCGGAGATTATGACCCTCGAGGACCTGTTTTTTAATTTGAATCCTAGCTCTTTATAATCTCTAAACAGGTCCTCTTTCCTAGACTTGCCTATGTTGTTGGTACCGACATGGACCACAACAACTGGATCCTCCCCCTCCCTCTCCAGTATCCTTTCAAGCCGGTCAGAGATGTCCCGCACCCTAGCACCGGGCAGGCAACATACCATGCTGGACTCTTTATCCCGCTCACAAAGGATACTATCTATCCCCCTGATAATAGAATCCCCTACAACTACAACTTGCCTATTTACTCCCTCCCCTTGAATGGCCTGCTGAACCATGGTGCCTTGGTCAGTTGACTCATCCTCCCTGCAGCCCTGTTCGCCATCCACACAGGGAGCAAGTGCCTCATACCTGTTGGACAGAGTCAAGGGCTGAGGCTCCTGAGTTCCTGACTGCTGGTTCCCTTTACCTGCCTGACTTGCAGTCACATCCTGCTGTCCCTGGCCACTGGCACGATTTAAACTACTTACTCTGACAGGTGTGACTGCCTCCTGAAACACAGTGTCCAGGTAAGTCTCCCCCTCCCGGATGTGCCTCAGTGTTTGAAGCTCAGACTCCAGCTCATCAACTCTGAGCCGGAGCTCTTCGAGCAGCCAACACTTACTGCAGATGTGGTCGCTGCAGCTCGCAATGGGATCTGCCAGCTCCCACATCAAGCAGCTCAAGCACATCACCTGACCAGCCATCACTAATTAATTAATTAGTTTAATTTAAGTTTAGCTGTGTTTTTTTTAAAATTTGGGGCGGATTTGCTATCAACCAATCAGATCACAGCTTCCCTCTGACGTCACTTTTGGAAAAAAAAACAACTGGAAAACAGGAAGTTACCGTTAGGTTTTTATACTCACAGAGACTGCTCCTCCTCCTCCGAACAGCTCCCGAACTTAGGCCCGAAGAAAGAGAGAACAAAACAGTAGGGAAAAAGCACCTTCTCCCACTCTTCACCGAATTACCTCACTGCACCAAATTACCAAATTCTCACTCGGTCTGTATCTCTCTCACTCAGGCTGTGTCTCCTTGACCTGCACAATGCTTACTAATGTGCGCTTTCTGTCTGTCTTTTATACAGACTTTAGGATGACTCACGCTAAAACTTTGAAGAGAAGAATACAGTGTGTACCTTTGTGCCCTTTAACAGGCCTCAGGTGACTGCCAGATAACTGCCTCTCAGCAATTAGGGTGGGCGCAGCTTCAGCCAATCAGACACTAATCTACACTGCACTTTTAACTGAAAAACAACAAAATTAGATTGCCCACTTACCTTTCCTGGTTACCTCACTGCACCAAATTACCAAATTCTCACTCGGTCTGTATCTCTCTCACTCAGGCTGTGACTCCTTGACCTGCGCAATGCCGGGTACTATGTGGGTACTATTGGGCTGCCAACGTGGCGATGATACGTAAGTGGGTAATGGAGGGGGAGGGGGCGGCAGCGTGGAAGAGGCTGGAGATGGCGTCCTGTGTGGGCACGAGTCTGGAAGCGCAGGTGACAGCACCGCTGCCCCTTCCTCCGACAAGGTACACCACGAGCCCGGTAGTAGCGGCGACCCTCAAAATCTGGGGGCAATGGAGACGCCACAGGGGGGAGGTGGGGGCTTCGGTGTGGTCCCCGATATGGGAGAAACATCGGTTTGCCCCGGGGAAAATGGATGAGGGGTTCCTGAGTTGGCACAGGGCAGGTATTAGGAGAATGCGGGACCTGTTCATAGACGGGAAGTTTGCGAGCCTTGGGAGCTGGAGGAGAAATTCGGGCTCCCCCCTGGGAATGCTTTCAGATATATGCAGGTAACGGCGTTCATGAGGCGACAGGTGGTGGAGTTTCCACTGCTGCCGGCGCGCAGAGTCCAGGACAGGGTGCTTTTGGGGGTGTGGGTTGGAGAGGGTAGGATCTCGGCAACTCATCAGGTGATGCAGGAGGAGGAGGAGGCCTCGGCGGAGGAGTTAAAAGGTAAGTGGGAGGAGGAGCTGGGGGAGGAGATCGACGAGGGTATGTGGGTGGATGCCCTGGGAAAGGTAAACTCTTCCTCCTCTTGCGCGAGGCTCAGCCTGATACAATTTAAGGTGCTGCACAGGGCGCACATGACCGGGGCAAGGCTAAGCCAGTTGTTTGGGAGTGAGGACAGATGTGCGAGGTCTTCGGGGAGCCCAGCAAACCACACCCACATGTTCTGGGCATGTCCAGCGTTGGAGGAGTTCTGGAGGGGCGTAGCGAGGATGGTGTCAAGGATAGTGAATTCCAGGGTTAGGCCTAGCTGGGGGCTCGCAATATTTGGGGTGTCGGACGAGTCGGGAGTGCAGGAGGCGAAAGAGGCCGGTATTCTGGCCTTTGCGTCCCTGGTAGCCCGGCGAAGGATTCTGCTTCAGTGGAAGGATGCGAGGCCCCCCAAGCGTGGAACCCTGGATTAACAACATGGCAGGGTTTATTAAATTGGAGAAGGTGAAATTTGCCTTAAGTGGATCTGTGCAAGGGTTCTTCAGGCGGTGATAGCCGTTCCTAGACTTCCTGGCGGAGCTTTAGGAGATGGTCAGCAGCAGCAACCGGGGGGGGGGTAAGTTTGTGTCTAGTAGGGGATGCACTATTGTTTACTGTTTAATGTTTATTTGTTTATTTATGCACTTTTGTTCTTGTTGTTTTATTATTTGTGTAAAGGGGGGGTTTCTATTTTGTTGTTGTGATAATCTGTGAAAAAATTTGAATAAAAATTATTTTAAAAAAAAGAAAGTTGCCAAACTACAGATTAGATCTATATTTATTCAAATTAAATGAAAGTCTACAACTGACCATGTATAAACAATTTTCCGCACTTTGGAGGACATCTAAGGCAATTGAATTTAACCCACTAGGAAGTAATATGCATTAATTTGTTTTTGTTTTGTCATGTTCTCATGGATGCATGGGTTTGACATGTGAGCAAAGCACAACAAAGGTTGGCTTAACATACTTAAAGTGAGAAGGGTGTGATCCTGAGCTACACATGTTTGTAGCACCACTATTTTACCAAATAAGAGTTGGAAATATAAAAACACATTCTGTATTGTATATTTAATCATTGAGGTTAATGAGTAAAAGAAAATACAAGCTAAACATTAAAAAACTTTACAGTATCATTGCATTTTTTTAAATTCCTTCATGGGACGTGACTAACACGGGCAATATTTGTTGCCCATCCCTAATTGCCCATGAGCAGGTGATGATGAGCCACCTTCTTGAATCTCTGCGAGGCGCCAGTGGCATAGTGGTATTGTTGCTGGATTAGTAATCCAAACGCCCAGGGTAATGCTCCTGGTACCTAGGTGCGAAATTCGCCAGGGCAGATGGTGTAATTTAAATTCAATTAAAAATCTGGAATTAAAAGTCTAATGGTGACCATGAAGCCAATGTCGATTGTCATAAAAAACTCATCTGGTTCACTAATGTCCTTTAGGGAAGAAAATCTATCACCCTTACCCAGTCTGACCTACATGTGACTCCAGATCCATAGCAATGTGGTTGCCTCTTAAATACCCTCAGGGTTCATGGGGGGGGGGGGGGGGGGGGGGGGCATGCCCTCCCAAACCTACAACTTTACCACTGGGCGGCGACATCCGAGCGAATCAGGGGATGGATCAAGGAGCCAGAAGCCGAATGGGTGCGCGCGGAAGAGGCCTCCTGCAGGGGGACCTCCCTCCAGGCCCTCGCCACGGTGGCGCTCCCATCCCCACCCAAAAAACACTCCAGCAGCCCGGTGGTAATAGCCACCCTCCAGTCCTGGAACCAACTACGGCAACAATTTGGCCTGACCAGAATGTCGGGTAAAGCTCCCATCTGCAATAACCATAGGTTCACGCCAGCGCTGACTGACGCCACCTTCAAAAGGTGGGGACAGGACAGAAGGACACTGACAGTCAGGGACCTATACACGGACGGCAGGATCGCAACACTGGGCGAACTGACAGAGAAATTCCAGTTAGCCAGGGGGAACGAGCTAAGGTACCTGCAACTATAAAACTTCCTACGAAAGGAGACAGGGACATACCCACAACCACCACAACAGACACTACTGGAAGAGTTACTGGACGCAAGCACACTACATAAAGGAAACTGTAGTGACATGTATGACCGACTGGTAGAAGGGGCCGTATTGGACGCAACAAGAATGAAGTGGGAGGAGGACCTGGGGATCGAAATAGGGTGGGGACTCTGGAGCGAAGCACTGCATAGGGTCAGCTCCACCTCCACCTGCGCAAGGCTCAGCCTGACGCAACTAAAAGTGGTACATAGAGCCCACTTAACAAGAACCCGTATGAGTAGGTTCTTCCCGGAGGTGGAGGACAGACGTGAGCGGTGCCAAGGAGGCCCAGCCAACCACGTCCACATGTTCTGGTCCTGCCCCAGGCTTGTGGAGTACTGGACAGCCTTCTTCGAGGCAATGTCCAAGGTGGTGGGGGTGATGGTGGAGCCATGCCCGAAAGTGGTGGTCTTCAGGGTTTCAGACCAGCCAGATCTATTCCTGGGGAGGAGGGAAGACGCTCTTGCCTTTGCCTCCCTGATCGCCCGCCATAGAATCCTGTTCGGCTGGCGGTCAGCAGCACCACCCAAAGCTGCAGACTGGCTGTCCGACCTCTCAGAATCTCTCCAAATGGAGAAAATCAAATTCGCCATCCGAGGGTCAGACGACGGCTTCCACAGAACGTGGGAGCCATTCACCCAATTGTTTTGAGACCTGTTTGTGGCCAAGAAACAAGCAGAAGAATAGCCAGGTAGCCAAGAAACAAGGGAGAGTAGTCAAAGCATGAGAGAGAGAGATAGACCGGGAGGGAAGGGGGAGGGGGCAGCTAAATCTAAGAGGAAGGAAAGATGAGCCACAGAGGTGGCGGGTGCAAGAGCGGGGAGAGGGGGGGAGGTAGAGTGAAGAGACAGGGAACAATAGAGGAGAGCCAGGGAGGGGGGAGGCAGGGAAACGTTAACAAACTTAACGGCCAAAGGAACAGAGAAAACGGGGAAGACGGGAGGGCCGCAGAAGCGGAACGAGACGACAACGGCAGCGAACTCCGTCTGTGAGAAGCAAGGGACGGCAACACCACGAACAGATGCCTACTTATGTGTGCAAATAGTTTTGCCAAGTGTACAGAGCTGCTGCTGTTGAGCGGGGGCATAATACCGTCCGATGGCTTCTCAGGGAAAATTAAAACGTCAACAGCAGCAGCGACCCGTAGGGGAGTGGGGGTGAGTGCTCCGTTGGGAGGGTGTGGGAAGACTGAAGCGCGTGGGGGTCACGTCTAATCAATTGCTATTGTATATTCTCTTTTTGCACTATGTTAATGTTCACTCTATTTTGCTGTGTTAGGATTATCACTATTTATTATGAAAAACTTTGCAAAACTTGAATAAAAAAATATATATATTTTTTTAAATACCCTCAGGGATGGATAATGAATGCTGGGCCAGCCAGCGACACCCCCATCCCATTAATGAATAAAGAGAAAAAAAGTCCATCTGGCGCAGTTCCACCTACAGTGCTATTGGCAAAGAGGTTTAGGTTTCTGATCAATAGACAGTGAAGGAACAGAGATAATGCCAAATCAGAGTGGTGAGTAGCCTTGGAGGGGAACTTGCAGACGATGGTGTACCATTTAACTCCTGTTCTCCGGTCCGCCAGCTACGTTTTCCTGGGCGGCGAGACCTCATCAGCAGCAGGATTCTCCATTCCTGTCAACGGGATTTCCCATTGTGGCCACCATACGCTGCCGGGAAACCCACGGGCATGGGTGTGCCGCTGGCGCAACGAAGAATCCCGCCGGTGGAGAATCCCGCTGCACAGGTTTGCACTGTACTTTCGGAGGAGAACTGGTGCGTTGCTGCTGCACATCTTTTGTATTGTACATACTGCAGCCACTAAGCAACAATGGGGAGGGAGTGATTGTTTAAGGCGCTGCATGCTGATGAAGTGGTCTGCTTTGGCCTGGGTGGTATCGAGCTACTTGTGTGTTGTTGGAGCTGCAATCAACCAGGCAAGTGGAGAATATTTTATCACACTCATGATTTGTGTCATGTAAGGGATTGGTAGGCTTCTGGGAGACAGGAAGTGAGTTACTTGCCTCATAATCCTAAGTTTCTGATCTACTTTTGTAGCCACAGGGTTCCTAGGTGCCACCTCCAGGCTGCAAGGGCAATGCCATGGTGCCAGACTGGCAGTGCCAAGGTGCCCGGGTGGCAGGTTACCTGTGCCAGGGGCTGGGCCCAGGGGTGCCATATCATAAGAGGTGGGGTGAGGGGGGCTTGAAGACACTGGAAGAAGTAAGTTGGCTGAGGGGGTCTGGAGGTCACGGTGGGGTCGCTGAGGAGGTGGAAAGATCAGGGCTGCTTTTAAAAATGGCGTCCCGATCTGCAAGTCATCTTCCTGCACTGGCGAGCTGAGCTCGACAGTACAGGAAATGACTAACGTGCCAACTTGATAGGGCGATATTTGCTGAGGCCAAGAAAAATGGCAAACTGCTTTTGAACAGTGGAGTATTTCTTGGTGCTGCAGATGCCGAAAACACCCCACTAAACGCGTCCGAAATTGGGCTCTGAAATGTTTTCGTTAACTCAGGCCAAAGTCTCAGCTCTTTCACATGCTTAGCATCGAGAGCACTTTTAGGATTCAGTCCCTTTTAGCTCAGTCAAATCTCACTTCCCCGACTGCCTCTGGAATTCTATTTTTCTTCTTATTGCCAATTGAAAATGAATCTGTTTTGTAGAGAATTTGTTGCTTGTTTTAGCCTTAGTTTACTTATTCTTGTTCTGTCACCTTTGCTCATGAGTCGCCAGGTATCTTTCTGATACCGCCACGTGGTTCAAGTCCAAGTAATGATTAATAATGCGACACACCGCTCAGTAAGAGTTAAATCAACACTCATTCATTATATACAGCAATTAATAATTATACAATAATCCTACTTCTAGACTACTACCTACCACTAAAAGGCCAATACTTAACTTTTGGAAATGGCCCACCAGGTCAGGGAAACGAATGGTCTTTTGAATTGGTTCTGAGCCTGCGGGATTCAAAAGCTGGTACAAGTCGATAGTCAGGAGTGCCTATCTGGTAGCGATCGCTGGAGTAAAACTTACGGTTTCTTGTAGAAGGGTCTCGAAGGTTGCGAGCAGGAAAAGAAGGGGTGATTTAAACGTGGCCCCTATTCGTATAGTCCCCAGGGGCTTCCCGCCTCTCGGGGCGGACCTTGTACCTGGTTCCAAGTGATTGGACTTGGTCCCAATCACTTGGTTCGATATGCTCCAACACTGGAGCGATTCCTTGATCGGGGGGGTGGTCGTTTACCTTTCTTTGTGTCAGCCCCTGCTGGCGCCGAAAGGTCTGGGTCGGCTTTGAGTTGCTAATTTGTAGCAATTGTTCCCGGGGATGGCTGATTAAAATGCAGATGGCTGGGTTGTTGTGATGTTGATGGCTGCAGGTATCGGTCTGGACTGACTTCCCCAGAGGCGAATACACTGTTTTACTTGCAGCTGTCCGTTTGAGTCCTGTTGGCTGATTTTCCCATTAGCCTCTTCCGTTCGCCATTTTAAATCGGGGTTTGACCATTCTAACCTGGAGTCAGCCATTTTACATGGCTACATACCCTCCTTGTGATCCTAACGCGAAGTGTGAAGGATCACATTAATTTGTTACTTTCCATTCCCTGACCGGGCGGGACACCTCCTATATGACCTCTGCTCTGACCCTAGCTATGCACAAAAAATTTTACCTAACAATTCTAAGGGCGCTATGTCAGACAGAGACATGCATTACAAAATAACAAACTTGGAACCTCTAATTTATCCTTATTACACTACCCTCACTAAACATTCCATTATTCTATCTTCCCTAATCATACAACAAAAAATCACAACATTTCATATACTCTTTCCTGGCTTGGCAGTCAAGCTCAGGATCATACAATTTTTTGTTCATGAAAGGTTTTGTACATCTCTTTATTTACAACAATAAACGCAAGTGAATGCACTTTATTATTTTATTATAGATCGCGGGGGTCGGGGGTCTGGTCGTAACCGAATATAGGGGATCTGATCCTATATACCGGGGTTCGAGCGCGGTACGCTCTCCTTCTCCATTTACATAGGCGCATAGTCTGCACTACACAGCAGAGTATCACCAACGCTAACAGTGCTTCGATCACGTAGGACAGGGAGTACCAGGTTATGAACCTGGCACACCAGGAAGATGCAGTGTCGCTGGTGACTGGGCTCTGGGTACTGCGGGGCAGTGAAACATTAACGGCTGGGAGGTTTGAAGTCATGGGGTTCGCGTTCACGCGCAACCAAATGTCCAAGATAAAAATGTTGATCACGATGAAGGAAGTCCTCATGGCTGTCCTCTTTCCTTTTCTTTCTTTGAGTTCTCTTTATTTTCTCCGATCCTGGAGCCTCTGGAGTTCTGTAAAAACAAGCATAGTATCTGTAACTATCTTTGTTTAATATCCGGTATGCTAGTGTGTCTGTCCTTCGGTGCCAATTATTCCCTTATAATTGGTCACTATGTGTGATTCCCTCATTTTTTTTTCAAAACAAATTTTTAGGACATGGCACACTTCCCAATGACAGACCAGTGCTGATTTAGCATCCAAATGTTCCAGGATGTAAATAGCAGATAGCGGGCAACCTAAAGGTTCCCTAAACAAACAAAAACTTTTTGAAATGAAAAATGTCAAATGAGGTGCGTATGGGCCGCGACGGGTAAGATTTGGATGGAGTCCCCGGGTAGGACGGCTACCAATGCCGTATTTCCCCTACCCGAGCGTGATTGACCAGCGGGGGGGTCCCCAGGCAGGGCGGGTCTCACGCCGTTTCTCCACTGCCTGAGCAACCGACAAGAACGGGCAAAAATGTAGTCAGCGTGGTGGGGCTGCCATAGTGATTCTATCCCTCGAACCAGAAGGGCAGTTACGATCTTTCGTCTGATACCAGAACAAGTATCAGCTGAAAAGCTAGTTCAAGCGTGTGGTCTGTTGACCAGGTATCTGCAGATAAGCTGGTTCCGCTGAACAAGCGTCTGGCAGCGGTGGGTCTCTGAGGGCAAGTGCTCAGAGGTTTCAGGTGAATGGGCGTGTGGCAGTGAGAAAAAAGTCTCCTGTCGGACAAACAACATTAAACAAACTTACTAACAACATAAAACATTCTGCAGGTTCCATCAGGAAGGACACCACTTTTGCCAAGCGGTTCCTTTTAAACATCATGTGGACACCTCAGTTCTCAGTTGCGAACAGGGTCTCAAAGGGGTTGGCGGCTTGGGAGTCAGACCCGAGGTCGTCACCTTCTCCTGGGTGCCAAACTCTGGAGTGGATTCGGGCTGAAAGGGCTGCTTGGTGTGAGTTGGGGTTGCTCTCGTCGTTGCGGACGAGTCTGTAGGAGTTGTCGCGGTGCCAATAAGTTGTGTCGAGTTGTGTGGGGACAAAATCGGGGTCGTCCATGTGGTTCGGTGGTCGGTGGTGGGATTCATTTAGAAAAGTGATCAGGAAGGGATCACTTGGATCGTAGTCGGAGTCGCTGAGTGTGGGTCCAGTTGCGTGGGGATAGTAGGGAGGTGTGCTGTGGCTATCGTCCGAGTCACAGTCGCTGTCTCTGTTGCTGCAGTCTGTGGGCGTTCCGGGGCGGAGTGTATATTTCGAGGGTGGAGTCGAGGTCGAGTCCGTGGCTGGGCTGGACGTGGTGGGGGTTGGTCGGGTTACGTTAGCTGTGGACGGGGTGTGGTCTGCAGCATCAAGCATGACGTGGTGTGCGTGGTTCGACTGTGTTCCATAAGCATTTAACTGGTTTATATGAAACCACGCAGTCTTACCATTGGGATACTTTATTTTGTAAACGGATGGGCTTACTTTATCCGCAATGGAATAGGGACCTGAGTATTTTGGTGACAGGAATGTGCTGGGGTTATATACAGACAACATCACTTGCTGTCCGATATCGTACTCCGTTGCATGCACTGTCTTATCGAAACAAGCCTTGCTCTGTTTCTTTTTGGTGCCCAATTTTACTGCGGCTGCTAACGGAGCCGTTTTTACATTTGCAACTAATTGCTCCACGGCTTTCTCGTGTGTGAGGGCCGTTACTTCAGGGCTGGTCAGGTCTAAACCTAACAAGTATTCTGTCCCTTTCATGGGGTGTCCGGTCATGAGAGTGTGTGGGGTGTAACCTGTGGAGGTGGAAACAGTGTTACGCAAAAACATCACGCAAAAGGGAGGACTGCGTCCCAAGTGGTGTTGTTCTGCTGGACCATTTTTCTGAGGGTGGTTTTTAGGGTCCGATTCATGCGCTCCACGATACCACTCAACTGTGGGTGGTACGCAATGTGGAATTTTTGGGTGATGCCAAATATCGTGAGGACATTCTGCATGACGCGTCCCGTAAAATGAGAACGTTGGTCAGATTCAATGCTGCGGGGGAGTCCCCATCTTGTAAAGATGTGGTGGGTTAGGATCTTGGCTGTGGTTTTCACGGTGTTGGTGCGGGCTGGAAATGCTTCCACCCATTTTGTAAAGGTGTCTATGACCACCAGTACATATTTATAGCCATTCCTGCAAGGGGGCAATGGACCTATAAAATCAATCTGGAGGTTAGTCCAGGGGCCGATAACGGGTCGGGTGTGGCTGAGTTGGGCCTTTCTGGCATATCAGCCGGGGTTGTTCTGCGCACAGATAAGGCAATTCTCAATGTAATGGCTTACATCTTCCTTGAGATTTGGCCACCAACAAAGCTGTTTGAGATGGGCTGTAGTGGGATCGATTCCCTGATGTCCATGACCATCATGGAACAAACAAATCAATTGGTTCCTGTCCTGTTCAGGAACTACATAAACGGTGTCCTTTAACACCACACCGTCAAGTGTGGTCAGTGTATTTCTGAACCTCTCGTAGGAGGCTGGAAACTTTCCTTTCACAATCTCCGAGAGATTGCTGTCCTGCTTCTGGGCCTCTACTAGATCCTGAATTCTAGTCTGTGTGACTTGAACTGCACTCAGTGGCGCGCTTTCGGGGGATTTCCAAAAATACCCATGTCTGGAACCTGCCTTAGCCAGTGCGTCGGCTTTTACATTTCCAGAGGGGGAGGAACGATGGTGGCTGCAGACTTTTATGATCCCAAAAGTCCTGTTCTGGGCTTTCTCTAAAATATGGCGGAGTAATGGGGCTGAGGGGAGGGGTTTCCCATCTGCAGAAACAAATCCTCTTGCTTCCCACAGGGGGAGAAATTCTGTAAGGCTGTAACAGACATAGAGGCTGTCCGAGTATATGTCTGCTGGGCTGGGGAAGGAATCTGGGTGATCTACTATGTATGCGATGGCCGCAGGCTCTGCTGCCTGCGCGCCTAAGTGTCCGGGTAGTTTCAATGCTATTTCCTCGAGGGCGCATCCCTGCGCGTCCTCAACATAGATCCCGCAACCTGTTATGCGTTGCCTATCTAAGACTGTGGAAGATCCATCCACATAAATCTTAATGGGTTCACACGTGTCCGTGTGCGGGGGGCTTTGAGTAGAATTTCCTATCTTTCTGGGGGGTGTTTTTGCAATAAAGGGGCCTGTGTTATGGTGTGGAGTGATTATCTCACATTCATGGGGGGTTCCGGGTACTGCAAATTGTCCGCTAAGTATGTGTGTGTCTTTGTCCGTTTGTGATGTGGCGTACCTGCAAGAGAAGGGTCCATCTAGCTGCGCGTATTTGGCTGACGGTACCGTCCTTGAGTCGTCCGTCCAGTAAAGGTTGGGTGGGGGTGTGCTCGGTCGAAATGGTGATGGGGTTCAGTCCGGTAATGTAGGAAAAGTACTGGACTGCCCAGAAAACTGCGAGCAGGTGCCTCTCACAGGCTGAAAATCCCTGCTCCACAGCATCTAAGAGTCGGGAGGCGTAAGCTACGAGTCTTAACTGGTCATGCCGTTCCTGGGGGAGCACGGCAGAAAGGGTGCGGTCTGTGGTCGCTACCTCTATGGCGTAAGGGGAAAGCGGGTCTGGAACTTGTAGTGTGGGGGCGGCTATGAGTGCCTGTTTTAACGAGTCCACAGCATCCGTATGCTGCGGAAGCCATTCCCAGGGGGCTCCTTTCTTTAGGAGGTCTGAGAGGGGTGGGGTGCTGCCTTGCTGGCGAAACCGTCAATGTGGTTTCGGCAGTAGCCAACCAGTCCTAAAAACGACCGGAGGGCTGAAACATTCTGGGGAAGGGGCAATTTAGCGATCGAGTCAATTCTTTTATGCTCGCTCTCACATTTACCATTGTGATAATTGTTCCCAAATATACCACCTTTTCTTCCAAAATCTGGGCCTTTTTGGGGTTGACTTTACAACCAATGGAATGTAACAATTCCAGGAGTTCGGACAGAAGCTCAATGTGCTCTTCCTTGGTGTCCGTCTGCAGCAGTAGATCATCTACATACTGTACCAGACATTCGGGGCGAGAAAATTTCGCTAGTCCATTTGCCAGCTGTCGGTGGAAAATGGAGGGGGGTTGTGGAATCCTTGTGGCAGGCATGTCCACGTGTACTGCTGCGCTTTAAAGGTGAAGGCGAATTTGTACTGGCACGCCTTTGCCAATGGAATGGACCAGAATCCATTACTGATGTCCAAAACCGTGAAGTAGCAGGAATTGAGTCCCTGCTTGAGCATGGTCTCGGGACTTGTTGCTACGGTGGGGGCTGCTGCGAGGGTGACTTTATTGAGCTCTCGATAATCAATGGTCAGGCGCCATGATCCGTCGGGCTTTCTTGCTGGCCAAATCGGGGCATTATTAGTAGAGGCGACTGATCTTCATACGCCCTGCTCTAATAAGCTCTCTATAACTTTTAGGATTTCTCCCTCTGCTTCTAGGGGAAATCCGTACTGTTTTGGGGGTCTAGGGTCAGGTCCTGTTACTTGTACGGAGCCAGTCATCCATCCACAGTCGTGCTTGTGGGTCGCGAAGGCTGCCCTGCTCTTTTGCAGGACTGCCCTAACCTGTTTGTCCGTGCTAAGCGTGGTCGGGTTGAACCAAAATTTGCCTACTGCGCTAATTTTGTTCATGTAGTCCCCTATGTTGAGCATTGCGGGGTCTCTAGCGGATTTCACCATCTTCCAGACACACTGGTTGACTGGATCAAATGATAGGTGGTGGGAATTCATAAAGTCGATTCCCAGAATGTGTTCTGCTGTGTGGGGCAGGTCTACTAAAACTACGGGGTGTTTGGTGGTGATGGATCCGATTTGAATGGGTACAGGGGCTGTGATGTGTCCCTGCTGTGAGTGGCCTGTAAAGCCGCTGAGGGTGATAGTGGCTGTAGTGGGCCACGTGTCCTTTTGAAAAATGGTGGAGGAATTTATGGTGGTGCGGGACCCTCCTGTGTCCCAAAGAAATTCGATAGGCTGTCCCCGAATTTTCGCTGCGACTACTGGTTGACCTGACCTATCCCAAAGGGTGTCGCAGACCCAACTGGGGGAGCCCATACACCGTCAGTCCGTTCCGGTCAAGTCCGTCTGATCTGAACGGGTGCTAACGCTATGGATGGGCTCTGTCTTTTTCTTAATCAGAGTGCCTGTCTGTTGGGCTCTCTGTGGCTTTTTAGGGGCATTGCATTCTTTTGTGAAATGTCCCAAATGTCAGCAGTTGTAACATTCTTGGGACTTGGGTGGGGGGCTGTTCAAAGAACAAAGAACAAAGAACAAAGAAATGTACAGCACAGGAACAGGCCCTTCGGCCCTCCAAGCCCGTGCCGACCATGCTGCCCGACTAAACTACAATCTTCTACACTTCCTGGGTACGTATCCTTCTATTCCCATCCTATTCATATATTTGTCAAGATGCCCCTTAAATGTCACTATCGTCCCTGCTTCCACCTCCTCCGGCAGCGAGTTCCAGGTACCCACTACCCTCTGTGTAAAAAAAACTTGCCTCGTACATCTACTCTAAACCTTGCCCCTCGCGCCTTAAACCTATGCCCCCTAGTAGTTGACCCCTCTACCCTGAGGAAAAGCCTCTGACTATCCACTCTGTCTATGCCCCTCATAATTTTGTAGACCTCTTATCAGGTCGCCCCTCAACCTCCGTCGTTCCAGTGAGAACAGACCGAGTTTATTCAACCGCTCCTCGTAGCTAATGCCCTCCATACCAGGCAACATCCTGGTAAACCTCTTCTGCACCCTCTCTAAAGCCTCCACCTCCTTGTTCGTTCCCTCATTTACCCAGGCGGGGTTGTGAGGTGTTGTTTTTACTGCCTGCATGTCTGCGGCGGCTTGCTTTTCCTCGATGGTTTTAGCTGTGGGTTTACTCTGGACAGAATGCTTCCAAACGTGGGACAATCTTTTAACTACCCACTTCTCGTGATGTGCCTCTTCTGAGGGATCATAACTAGTACAGGCATTCTGTCCTGCATCTGTGGCATGGGAGATAAGGGTGCGGGTCCATTTGGCCATGTTGTCTGGGGACAAATGGGCACAGTCTACGTCTCCAAAAACGGCTGCGAAGTGAATCCACAGGCGTCCTGCGAACGCTGTGGGGTGCTCAGACTTCTTCTGCCTACACTTATTGAGGCCATCTACGGGGTCACCCCGGTTATACCCGATCGCATCCAGGATGCATTTCTGCAAGGGTGCCTCCTCCTACGTTCTGTGGGTCGGGAAGGGCTGCTGCTACCGATGGATCTAAACTTAGAACCATGAGCTTTACATGCTCTCTTTCATCCAGGCCGTACATGTTCGCCTGATGTTTGACGATGGCAAAGAAATGGTGGGTGTCTGCGGCGGGGAGGAACGGTGTGATCTTTGCACACGCGTCCCGTAATTGGGTCACTGCCAGGGGGGTGGAATATCGAAATTCCGTCTCGTCCGATGTGGCCGTGCGGTGGGTGGTTACTGGGTTCATTGGAGTCTGAACTACCTGCTGTGTGGGGGGTTGGGGTGCTTTTCTCCTTTGGGGCTTTCCCTGCACACATGTTCCCTGAACATATCTCTGCACTGTTTCTTGTAACTCTTCCCAATCAGGGTTTCCTGAAATCCTTTCTGATCAGAAAGCAGTGACTGCAGCTCTGCAATCTGCTTCCGGCACTTTGCATGATCTATTGTGCTCTGTCTTTGTTCTGTGGTGGCAGCGTGGAGCGCTCTCAAGGCTTTGTTGAGATCACTACATTGTTTCTGTAGCGTCTCCACCTGCTTTTCTATTTCTTTCCTTACCAGGACTGCACGCTGCGTGTCCTGATAGGCCTTTTCGTACTGTGATTGGAAACTGCTTAAATGCGCCAGACACCACTGGTGACCCCGTTTGGCCACCTCTTCATCCTTTGCTGCTAATTTCCTTCTTAACTCTAAATTCTCTTTCTCAACCTCGCATACATCGACTTTGCTCATCCGATGTATGCCCTCTACTTCTTTGCGGAGCGTCCTGACGACCTCCTCTGTGCCTCTCAATTGTGCCAAACAGGACACGATAGCTATCGGCTTGCTAGCTTTCGCTAAACTCTTTTTATGTATCTCACTCATGTTCTCCCACCAAGTATGCCCTATACTTCCGGGACCTGATTCGTCATTATCACAGAAATCATTCCACATGGGCCATCCTTTGCCCTTGAGATATTTCCGGATTTCCTCTTCCCAAATGGGACACTGTCCCACTCTACTGCTGCTGGGTGCTGCGACCGCAAATTCCTCAGCGTTCATGAGGCGCTGCATTGCCTGCATGGCCATCTTTCCTATCCGCTTGCTTCATTTAAATTTGGAACAGGGGGCTAAGGCGGTGTCGTAGATGCGGGTACGGCTTTCGCTACTTTCCAAAAATACAGACTTCCAACAGTTTTGACGCAACAAAAATCTATCAGTTTTACCTTTTATCCCTGTTAGTTACGCATGCATACACACAGTTCCGAATTATGACTATTAATCAGAACCGCTTGAACACTTGTGGTTTTCTGTTTCCAATTGGATTCTAATTCAAAATTTCTTGGGTTCTCCCGGAGTGGTTTTCCACTTCTAGATCGGGTCCCGTCAGGATGTCGCCAAAATGTTGCTTGTTTTAGCCTTAGTTTACTTATTCTTGTTCTGTCACCTTTGCTTATGAGTCGCCAGGTATCTTTCTGATACCGCCACGTGGTTCAAGTCCAAGTAATGATTAATAATGTGACACACTGCTTAGTAAGAGTTAAATCAATGCTCATTTATTATATACAGCAATTAATACTTATACAATAATCCTACTTCTAGACTACTACCTACCACTAAAAGGCCAATACTTAACTTTTGGAAATGGCCCACCAGGTCAGGGAAACGAATGGTCTTTTGAATTGGTTCTGAGCCTGCGGGATTCAAAAGCTGGTACAAGTCGATAGTCAGGAGTGCCTATCTGGTAGCGATCGCTGGAGTAAAACTTACGGTTTCTTGTAGAAGGGTCTCGAAGGTTGCGAGCAGGAAAAGAAGGGTCGATTTGATCTTGGCCCCTATTCTTATAGTCCCCAGGGGCTTCCCGCCTCTCTGGGCGGACCTTGTATCTGGTTCCAAGTGATTGGACTTGGTCCCAATCACTTGGTTCGATATGCTCCAATACTGGAGCGATTCCTTGATCGGGGGGTGGTCGTTTATCTTTCTTTGTGACAGCTCCTGCTGGCGCCGAAAGGTCTGGGTCAGCTTTGAGTTGCTAATTTGTTGCAATTGTTCCCGGGGATGGCTGATTAAAATGCAGGTGGCTGGGTTGTTGTGATGTTGATGGCTGCAGGTATCGGTCTGGACTGACTTCCCCAGAGGCGAATACACTGTTTTACCTGCAGCTGTCCGTTTGAGTCCTGTTGGCTGATTTTCCCATCAGCCTCTTCCGTTCGCCATTTTAAATCGGGGTTTGACCATTCTAATCGGGAGTCAGCCATTTTACATGGCTACAAACTTATCTTGCTCTTAAACACACTAGCCATTTTCATAGCTATGTTCAGCTGCAGAACTTCCTTCTGCCTCCAGCAAACATTCTTTGGGTCTGCAGCTCTCCTTTGTGTCTGCTAACCAAACTTGCAGCGGGATTCTCCCTTCTGGGGATTAAGTCTCCACGCTGGCGGGAGAACCGGCACCAACCACTCCGGCGTCAACAGCCCCCAAGAGTACGGAATTCTCCGCACTTTCAGGGACTAGGTGGACGGCGGAGGGGTTGGCGCCGCTCCAGCCAGCGCCGAAGGGACGGCGTGGGTTCGCGCATGCGGCGAAGGGCCGGCATGATCTCGCGCATGCGTGGAACCGCCGGCGTGGTTCTGCGCATGCGCAGACCGGCCGCCGTATTTTGACGCATGCGCGGGAGGGGTTCTCTTCTCTGCGCTGGCCCTGCCGGAGCCCTACGAGGACCGGCGCGGAAGGAAGAAGTGCCCCCACGGAACAGGCCCGCCCGCAGATCGGTGGGCCCCGATCGCGGGCCAGGCCACCATGAGGGCCCCCCCAGGGTCGTAGGCGCACGCGCCCCCCCCCCCCGAGGACCGCCCCCGCCGATTTACCTGCCAGGTCCCGCCATGTGGGACCATACGTAATCCACGCCGGCGGGACTGGCCAAAAACAGACGGCGGGGCCCATCGGCGCCCAGAGAATTGCCGTGGGGGCTGCTGCCAACAGCCCCCGACTGGCATGGCATGAATCCCGCCCCTGCGCCAGAGAATACGGATTTGCGTTGCCCCCGGGGATTCTCCGACCCGGCGGGGGGTCAGAGAATCCCGCCCATGGTTTCTGGTCTTAACTTCCTCCCTGTTAGTACTGCTTCCAGGTCAAGGGTCACTGGATTAGATGGACCAGCATTCCTTGTCTTCCAAGTTGATCCCTTATCAATCGCATAAATGTTCTTCTCAGACATTCGAAAAAACTGCAAATACAGATTCCAGGCATGTTAAAGAAATTATAAATATTTTTTTTTTTTTAATATTTTTTATTCTCCTCCTTTTTCACATTTTCTCCCAAATTTACACCCACCAACAACAAACAATAATCACATAACAAATATGTCAATCCCCATATGAACAACAACGATCCCATCCTCCCACCAAACCCCAAACATTAGCCCGCATGTTCACATAAACAAATGACAAAAAGGAATCAGGAATCACCCATAGTCACTGTTTTGTTATCTGTCTGGTAGGTAACATGTGCTACTCAAACCTTGGTTAGTGATGAGGTATTCTGAATCCCGATGAAGAAGATTCAAACTCTTCCAGTAGTAACAAAAGGTTTATTGAGTAACTACAACAATATTTACATGAGTTCTTTACTTTAATTTTGATACTAGTGATAAGGTTAACAAGATCTAACTATGGTAACTATACGTAACTCCACTGGCCATCTATACTAGTCTACTATTGCTTTGATCACCGTGCACCCAAGAGAGAGAGAGACCCAATGTGGCTACCATGTTGGTCCGGCCCCCTAGTGATCATGTGGTGCTACTGATTACACATTAACCCCTTGTGTACATGCACATATAGAGATCACCACAGTCACCATCAACACACACCGCCACCCTCCCCCCCAACCCTCCCACCCACCCCCCCAACTAATGTTCGATGCTATCCAGTTCTTGAAAGTGCATAATGAATAATGCCCATGAATTGTAGAACCCCTCCATCCTTCCCCTCAGTTCAAACTTAACCTTCTCAAGAGTCAAGGATTCCAACACGTCCCCCCGCCATGCCAGGGCACAGGGTGGAGAGGTTGCTCTCCATCCCATCAGGATCCGCCTTCGGGCGATCAACGAGGCGAAGGCTACAACATTTGCATCCGCACCCGTTTCCAACCCTGACTGGTCCGACACCCCGAACATGGCCACCCGGGGGCCCGGGTCCAGTTTCACATGCACCACTTTAGAAATGATCCTAAAAACCTCCTTCCAGTAATCCTCTAGCTTTGGACAGGACCAAAACATATGAACGTGATTAGCAGAGCCCCCCCACAACGTTCACATACATCTTCTACTCCTTCAAAGAATCGTCTCATCCTTGCCCTCGTGAGGTGTGCTCTGTATACCACCTTCAGCTGTATCAGCCCCAACCTCGCGCACGAGGTGGAGGCATTCACTCTCCATAGCACCTCACACCAGAACCCCTCCTCCATATCCTCTCCCAACTCTTCCTCCCACTTTGCTTTGATCCCTTCCAGTGGTGCCTTCTCCTCTTCCAAAATAGCTCCATAAACTGCTGACACTACCCCCTTCTCCAGTCCCCCTGTCGTCAACACCTCCTCCAGCAATGTGGAGGCCAGCTCCACTGGGAAGCTCTGTATCTCCTTTCTGGCAAAATCTCAAACCTGCATGTATCTAAACATTTCTCCCTGTTCCAGCCCATACTTCCCTTCCAGCTCCTTCAGCCCTGCAAACCGACCCCTAAGAAACAAATCTTTTAGTGACTTCATCCCCTTCTCCTCCTATTTCCGAAAATTTCCATCCCACCTCCCTGGCTTAAATCTGTGGTTCCCCCGAATCGGCATTCCCTTGACCCTGCCCCCAACCCGAAGTGTTGGCGAAACTGCCTCCAAATTCTCAATTAAGCTATTATTACCGGACTCCCTGAGTACTTCCGGGGATATCGGGAGAGGCGCTGTTGCCAGTGCTTTCAATCCCGACCCCCTGCACAAACTCTCCTCCATTCTGACCCACTGGGAATCAACCCCTCTCACCCAGCTCCGCACCTTCTCCACATTCGCTGCCCAGTAGTAATACATCAGGTTCGGAAGACCCAAACCCCTGCCTGCCTTCCCCTCTGTAGCAGCACCTTTCTAACTCTGGCCACCTTCTCTCCCCATATGAACGAAGTAATCCTTCCCTAAATCTCTCTGAAAAAAGCCTTTGGCAGGAAAATCGGCAGGCATTGAAAAATAAACAGAAACCGCGGCAGCACATTAATTTTAACCGCCTGTACCCAACCCGCCAGTGACAGAGGGAGACCATCCCACCTTGCCAGATCAGCTTTCACTCTCCCCACCAAACTAGAAATGTTGTACCTGCGGAGCACCCCCCCCCCCACCCCGACTCCCGGGCAACCTGCACCCCCAGGTACCTAAAGTGAGTCTCTGCCCTACGGAATGGCAGCCCCCCACCCCTGCCCCCACCCCCGGCCGAGACACCACAAAATACTCACTCTTGTCTAGATTTAGTTTGTACCCCGAGAAAGACCCAAACATTCAAAGCAGCTCCAATATTTCCCCTATCGACACACTCGGTTCCGACACGTATAACAGCAAATCATCGGCATATAAGGACACCCTATGCTCTATCCCCCCCGCCACCCCCCCCCCCCCCCCCACTGCCCCCCCACCGCACTATTCCTTTCCATACCCCTGAACTTCTTAATGCGATGGCCAACGGCTCAATCGTGAGTGCAAACAGCTGGGGGGACATAGGATATCCCTGCCTAGTCCCACGGTGGAGAGAAAAGTATCTCGAGCTGATGTTGTTTGTGCGGACACTTGCCCTCGGCTCCTTATACAGTAGCTTTACCCAGTTCACAAATCTTGGTCCAATCCTAAACCGCTCCAGAACCCCCATCAAGTACCCCCATTCTACCCGGTCAAACGCCTTCTCAGCGTCCAATGCCACAACCACCTCTGTTTCCTTCCCCTCTGCCGGTGCCATAACGTTTGAAAGGAGCTGCCTCCCTCTCACGAACCCCATCTGATCTTCACTGATCACCTTCGGGAGGCACTTCTCCGGCCTACCCGCCAGTACCTTCGCCAATACTTTTGCGCCCACATTCAGAAGCGATATAGGCCTATACGACCCACACTCCGTCGGATCCTTATCTTTTTTTAGCAGCAGGGAAATCGATGCCTGCCCCAAAGTTTGTGGCAACACCCCCTTCCCTATCGCTTCTTCAAACATCCCCACCATCAGGGTGCCAACCTATCCTTAAATTTTTTATAATATTCCACCGGAAACCCATCCAGCCCTGCCACCTTCCCCGACTGCATCCTCCCAATCGCATCCTTTATCTCCTGCTCCACTATTGCTCCTTCTAATGTAGCCCTGTCCCCCTCCCCTAACCTCGGGTACTCCAACCCATCTAGAAATTCCTGCATCTCACGGTCTCCCCCAGGTGGCTCTGACCTGTACAACCTCTCATAAAACTCCTCAAAAGCCTTGTTAATCAGATCCGGAGCCACCACCAATATCCCTGCCCTGTCCCTCACCTGAACAATTTCCCTCACTGCTGCCTCCCTCCGGAGCTGACCTGCGCACATACGCCCACCATCTCCATGTTCGTAAACTGCACCCCTTGCTCGTCTCAGTTGTCGCACCGCCTTCCTGATAGACAGCCAGTCAAAGCTCGCCTGTAGTTCCTTCCTCTTTTCCAGCTTCGTTGGGTCCCCATCTTCTGCATAACTCCCATCTACCTCCAACATCTCATCTATTACCCTCTGCCGCTCCAACCTCTCCTCTTTGTCCACCCTGGCCTTAAACAAAATCACCTCACCCCTCACCACCACCTTTAGAGCCTCCCAGACAACTGCCTTCGACACCTCACCCGTACCGTTGAAACCTACATATTCCTTAATGACCTTTTCAAGTTTGTCACAGAACCCTTAGTCCCCCAAAAGTCCCACATCTAATTTCCACCCCGGCCTCACCCCCTTCTCCAGTACCATATCCACCCAATGCGGAGCATGATCTGACACTGCAATTGCCGAGTATTCCGACCCCTTAGCCACAGCCAGCAAAGCCTTCCCCACCACGAAAAAGTCGATCCGCGAGTATACCTGATGGATCGCTGAAAAAAACGAGTACTCCGGTTCCCTCGGGTGCAGAAACCTCCAAGGGTCCACCACTCCCATTTCCACCATTAGCCCAGCCAACGCCTTCGCCCCCCCTGATGGACGCGGTTGTGACCTGTCCAACCTTGGCTCCTGCACCAAGTTCCAGTCCCCCCCCCCATGATCAGTTTGTGTGTGTCCAAGTCAGGGATGGCCCCAAACACCTTCTTTGCGAATCCCACATCGTCCCAATTGGGACCGTATAAGCTTAACAGCGCCACTAACCTCCCCTCCAGCGTCCCTGTCCCAATCACATAGCTACCCCCCTGATCAGCCACCACCTTCTCCATTTGGAAGCGTACTCTTTTGCTGACCATTACCGCTACCCCTCGAGCCCTTCCAGAGTGAAACACCTGACTAACCCAGCCCTTTTTAAGTCTCACCTCGTCCTTCACCTTCATGTGAGTCTCCTGCAGCATTGCTACATCGGCTTTCAAACCTTTAAGATGCGCAAGCACCCTTGACCTCTTGACTGGACCTCCTAACCCCCTCAGGTTCCACATGACTATCCTAACTGGGGGTCTCTCACCCGCTCCACCCTTTTTATCCACGATCATCATACCACCGGGCCCTGCCCATGAACCTGACCCGCCCCTATCCATTATTAACATCGAACCCCTTCCCCCCCTCCATTTCCTCTCAAAAAAACATCTCCCAGCATCAATCCCTTCCCCCCCCCCTTCACGCTCGCCTCATAGGCCCATCGAAACCTGCTAACCAGGCTCCAATGTCCACAGCCCTCCTCTCACCTCACCTCCATCACTAGCTGACTTTAGTTAGCTAGCGCGGGTGGCTCCCCCCGCCAAGATATACCGTCCCCTCCCACCCAGTCCCAGAGAAAGAAAAAACAAAAACAACAATCCAGCCCATACAATTCACTAAAATAAGACATGACTGTCGCAACACAGAGCGCCAATCAACCCAACCAATAACTTGAACTCTGTAACAATGTGAAGAGAAGTAAATTACAATACACGTCAGTAAAAAGAAAGATATAGCATTTATATATTTTCCAGCTCCCCAATCACAGTCCACAGTCTCTCTTGCAGCTCCGCTCCTCATGTCTGTCCCAAGTGTTCTGCCCTCACGAACGCCTCAGCCGCCTCCGCTGTCTCGAAATAAAAGCCTTTGGCATCATACGTTACCCTCAGCTTCACCGGGTACACCATACTAAATCGCACCCCCTTTTTGTACAGTGCCACCTTCACTCGCTCGAAAGCCGCTCGTCTTTTTGCCAACTCCACCGTCAAGTCCTGGTAGATCCGAACTCCAGCACCATCCCACTGCACCTCGCGCTTCTGCTTCGCCCAGCTTAACACCTTCTCCTTCATGCAGTACTTATGGAAGCACCACTGCTCTTGGCGGCTCATTCACTTTGGGCTTCGGCCTTAATGACCGATGAGCTCGGTCCAGTTCGCACCGGGAGGAGTTCTCACCCTCCCCCATCAGCTCCGCCAACTTCTTAGCGAAGTACTCTGTTGGCCTTGGACCCTCTGCCCCTTCGGGCAAGCCCACAATTCTCAGATTGTGGTGCCTCCAGCGGTTCTCCAAGTCCTCGAGCTTTTCTCGGAGTCCTCTGTTGACCTCCACCACCCTCCGCAACTCGTCCCCCATCGAGGTGAGCTGGTCGCTGTGCTGCGATACGGCCTCCTCCACTTCCTTCATCTTCTCGCCCTGCTCTCTCACCTCGGCCGATGTCTTTGCCACAGCTACCCTCACCGGGCCGATTGCCTCCTCCACCAATGGCTTCAATGCGACCGCCGTCTCCTTTCTCAAAGCCTCCATGTGCCTCGCAAACTGCTTTTCCAGCTCCACTGCCATCACCTCGGTCATCTTCTCCACCGTAAGTAGGGCGGCCCCACCATGCGGTCCGGCACTCGCCATCTTGTCAACACTTTTGCTCGTCCTTTCATTCAACAGCGAGCCCGCATTTCCTCCCTTCTTCGACGCTGCTCTTCACATCCTTTAACGGCTTATTATTTTTCCTTCTTTTTTTTCCCCCACCCTTCTTTCCTTCTTCAATCTTTATTTTTCTTATTTTTCTTTTATTAATAGATAAAACAAATTTATTTTTTTCCCTTCCCTCAAAAAAAAGGGGGAAAAAAAACTTTCGCCAAATTTCTTTAAAACTTCTTTCTCTTCTTTTTTGTATTCCACCAGAATTCCCCTGGGACCGGACTTCAATCTTCTCACCACATTCTAGGCGGGAGCCATCCGATGTGGGACATCTCACCTACATCGCGCCCTGGCTTCAGGCCTGCCGCCTCGACCTCCGTTTAGCTCCGCCCCTGCTGCTCCGACCTCCGCGCGCGCTGGGCCTGACGCCTCAGCACCAGCCGCCCGACAACCGCGCGGGGTTCCTCCCCGGTTTTCAAACAGGCCCCGCTTGCTACCCGGGACGGCCCCAAAGGCCGCCAATAATCGGGGGGGGGAGAGCGAAGAATCAGGGAAACCCCCAAAAGCGCTGCAAAGAGTGGCCACCAGCAGGAGGTCTTCTCGATGCAGCCGACTCGCTTGCAAACGCCACCGGAAGTCGAAATTATAAATATTATTAAGTGAATAACAAAGTGAAAAATTACTTGTGTTGAGCAATCAGAAAAGGTGAAATTTAATTTACCCGGACTCATTGCCTTAATTCTCAACTAATTTCTGACAAATAAATGATCCTTGACTGTGTAAGAAATGAATTATGTCCAAATCTAATCAGTAAGCTTTCACTACATTTAGTTTATAATTACTAACATCTTCCTTTTGTTAGGTACAACTTCAAACAGTGGAGTGCTTGCACCCCCCCCTCCCTCCCCCCCACTGCCATTTTTCATTTTACGGGCTGTTTAGCACACTGGGCTAAATCGCTGGCTTTTAAAGCAGACCAAGGCAGGCCAGCAGCACGGTTCAATTCCCGTAACAGCCTCCCCGAACAGGCGCCGGAATGTGGCGACTAGGGGCTTTTCACAGTAACTTCATTGAAGCCTACTTGTGACAATAAGCGATTTTCATTCATTCATCATCTTGCTGATGATCGAATGTAAACTGACAGGTGGATTTGATGCGGTTTGGATTTGTCCTGCCTTTTCTGGATGGGACATACCTGACTAATGTTTGACATTGCCGGTAAGTGCCAGTGTTGTAGTTGTACTTGGCTAGGGACAGAGCACGTTTTTGAGTACAAGTCTTAAGTTTCTTGTTAGGATGTTTTCAGAGCCAATAGCCTTCCAATGCCATTTCTTGATATTAAATGGAGTGAATCAAATTTCATCTGTGATGTTGGGAACCTCAGGAGGAGGCTGAGATTGATCATCCACTTGGCACTTTTGGCTGAAGATGAATATGCTGGGCTCCCATGATGGGCATATTTGAGGAACCTCTTCCTCCTGTTAGCTGTTTAATTGCCCATCACCATTCATGACCGGGTGTGACAGGACTGCTGAGCTTTGTTCTGATCGGTTGGTTTTGGGATCGCTTAGCTCTATCTATCACATTAACTTTGCCTATAAACCCAGAAAGAACACACGGTTCCTTCAACATATCATCAAATTGTTTCTTAGCTAACCTTAGAGATTAAGAGTTGGACGTTAAGAAGGCTAATCGAGTTTTGTCTTTCATTGCTAGAGGGATGGAGTTCAAGACTAGTGAGGTTATGCTGCAATTGTATAGGGTGTTGGTGAGACCGCATCTGGAGTATTGTGTTCAGTTTTGGTCTCCTTACCTGAGAAAGGACATATTGGCACTGGAGGGAGTGTAGAGGAGATTCACTAGGTTGATCTCAGAGTTGAGGGGATTAGATTATGACGAGAGGTTGAGTAGACTGGGACTGTACTCATTGGAGTTTAGAAGGATGCGGGGGGATCTTATTGAAACATATAAAATTATGAAGGGAATAGATAGGATAGATGCGGGCAGGTTGTTTCCACTGGTCGGGGAAAGCAGAACTAGGGGGCATAGCCTCAAAATAAGGGGAGGTAGATTTAGGACGGAGTGTAGGAGGAACTTCTTCACCCAAAGGGTTGTGAATCTCTGGAATTCCTTGCCCAGTGAAGCAGTTGAGGCTCCTTCTTTAAACGTTTTTAAGAAAAAGATAGATGCCTTGCTAAAGAATAAAGGGATTCGGGGATATGGTGTATGGGCCGGAGAGTGGAGCTGAGTCCACAAAGATCAGCCATGATCTCATTAAATGGCGGAGCAGGCTCGAGGGGCCAGATGGCCTACTCCTGTTCCTAGTTCTTATGTTCTTATGTTAAGCCAGATGGCTCTCCTCATCTGTGATATGCACAGATGGAGTTGTCTGCTGCTGCATTGGTTATAATGAAGAGACTGGACACTCCTAATGGTTACCTATTTCTCTAATAAGATCCTCCACTAGCACAGCAAGTCAATGTAATGGTATTTCCATCCATACATCTACATGCATCAGCAACATAACAGCAACCACCTGGCAGAATGAATGTGATATGCTTCCAATGTAGAAGAATTAGGAAAGTTAAAATGTTTACATAGAAACCTAGATGAGATTCATTAATGAGAGTATCAATAATATTCATTACTTTTAGGATACTTTCTAATTAACATTTGATCATTGTTATAATCCCCATGGGGAAACCGTAAACCAAAATAACCAAACTTAATGGATGACCACCAAATGGACAATTACCAACAAGATTCAAGTAGCTTCTGCTTGAAGCCGAATCAGAACCAATGCAAATTACAGATGAATTAACAGGCAAATGATACTTCAAATAAAAGTTTGATTTCACTTAGGAGGACAAAGGAGGCGCTTCAAAGACATGCTGAAGGCTTACCTCAAGAAATGCAACATAGATGTCAATGTCTGGGAGACCCTTGCTCAGAAGAGACCTACTTGGAGGAACGTCCTGATTGAAGGGTCACAAGTCTTTGAGGACACCCAAAGGCAAGAGGAGGCCTGGAAATGGAGACTGAATGGCTACAAGAACAGTTAAAAAATGCTCATAACGCATCGCCTGAATCCTCAAAGTTTGTCCACCATCTACAAAACACATGTCAAGAGTTATGATGGAATACTCTTTCCTGACTTGCATGAGTCCAGCTTCACCGACACTCAGGAAGCTTGACACCATCCAGAATAAAGCAGCCCACTTGACTGGCACCACCTTAAAATTCACTCCCTCCACCAATGGTGCACAGTAGCAACAATGTGTACCATCTGCGGGTTTCACCAAAACTCACCAAGGCTTCTCCAAAACCTGTGACCTCTACCAGCTAGAAGGAAAAGGACACCCTGGGAGCACCAAAACCTGCAAGTTCCCCTCAAAATTTACAAAACATCTCGACGTATTACCATTCCTTCATTATCACTAAGTCAAAATACCCCCAAACGGTACTGTGTGGGTGGCCTTCACCGTATGGACTGCAGCAGTTCAAGAAGGTAGCTAACCACCGTCTTTGCAAGGGAAATTAGTAATGGCTAATCAATGTTGTCTTTACCAGTGATGCTCGAATCCCATAAGTGAATAAAAAATACAATCTCATTGATTTAGAAACTTACCTTTCATGACTGTGATGACCCTTGACCCAGAAGCAGCACAGTAAGGAAAATTTATAATTTCTTTTAATGGTCAGTGGAATCTGTAATTGCTTTTGATAATGTTCACAAAGGACTAGGTAGGGTGCTCTTTAAAAGGGTTGGTGGAGACTTGATGGCCGGAATGGCCTCCTTCTGCACTGCAACGATACATTGTTCTTGCCAATGCCAACTCGCTGCAAGAAAATAACTGGCATTTCTGCCATTTACAAAATGTCTTGCTTTGTCAGAATGTTTTCTGGAATCTATTTCACATTTAATGTTACACTACAAATTATCAAGTGTGATGTAAATACACATTTGCATTTTTCTACACTACTTCTCGTTGTATTTGTAGATTATGTTCATGAGACGTTTCCCAGGTCATGTGATGTTTTACAAGATGAAATATATTCCGAAGGCAGTATATTTTGCAGTTTACTAATCCAGCTCGTTTCATTTGAAAGGAAATTGTTTTTTAAACATAATGTCATATTAAAATAAGCATTTCAAAGTCAGTAGCATGCGGTTAAATTTATTTTTCTGCAAATATGACATAAACTGGCATAAGAAGGAAATCCTTACATAAAGTATTCTTGATATAAGGAAATCATGACTCAGTGTTGGTATCCCTGTTCTTTTTGCAAGCAGGCATGCACAATTAGTTTACTTTTTCACCCCAACATGTTGTTTAGTAAGAGATTTCAATGATTCACAACTTTTTCAATGCTGAATGTTTTCTGCTATGGTTTTTGAAGTAAACCTTTTTCCTGTCGAAAACAATAACAATGCTCAATGTGTATTTAATGTTAGTTATTATCAATAAAATTCTAGGCTTTTAGAGAACTACAGCTCATTTCTTCATTCACAACACCCTCTGAAGGAATTTTTGAAAATCTTATCCTATTACCCAAAGTTTTTGCACAAAAATTATTTCACAGCCTTCAGTGTTCAAACAAATTCTAGAGGTGAAGTGAGGCGAAACGCATACCTATTTAGATCTTCATTTTTTGTGAAGTGGTACATTTTGGTGGGAAGAACCAGAAAAGCCATATTAAAGAAAGAATTCAATTCAAATATGGATGCAGGACAGAGAGATTTAGGGTTATGTAGGGACATAAACAGAGAGATTTAGGGATATATGTGCACAAACCATTGAAGGTGGCATGGCAAGTTGAGAAATCATTTAATAAAGCATACAGGATCCTGAATTTTCTAGGTAGAGGCATATAGTAGAAAAGCAAGGATGTCCCGGAGGACTGGAGAATAGCCAATGTTGTTCCTCTGTTTAAGAAGGGTGGCAGGGATAATCCCGGGAACTACAGGCCGGTGAGCCTTACTTCAGTGGTAGGGAAATTACTGGAGAGAATTCTTCGAGACAGGATCTACTCCCATTTGGAAGCAAATGGACGTATTAGTGAGAGGCAGCACGGTTTTGTGAAGGGGAGGTCGTGTCTCACTAACTTGATCGAGTTTTTCGAGGAGGTCACTAAGATGATTGATGCAGGTAGGGCAGTAGATGTTGTCTATATGGACTTCAGTAAGGCCTTTGACAAGGTCCCTCATGGTAGACTAGTACAAAAGGTGAAGTCACACGGGATCAGGGGTGAACTGGCAAGGTGGATACAGAACTGGCTAGGCCATAGAAGGCAGAGGGTAGCAATGGAGGGATGCTTTTCTAATTGGAGGGCTGTGACCAGTGGTGTTCCACAGGGATCAGTGCTGGGACCTTTGCTCTTTGTAGTATATATAAATGATTTGGAGGAAAATGTAACTGGTCTGATTAGTAAGTTTGCAGACGACACAAAGGTTGGTGGAATTGCGGATAGCGATGAGGACTGTCTGAGGATACAGCAGGATTTAGATTGTCTGGAGACTTGGGCGGAGAGATGGCAGATGGAGTTTAACCTGGACAAATGTGAGGTAATGCATTTTGGAAGGGCTAATGCAGGTAGGGAATATACAGTGAATGGTAGAACCCTCAAGAGTATTGAAAGTCAAAGAGATCTAGGAGTACAGGTCCACAGATCACTGAAAGGGGCTACACAGGTGGAGAAGGTAGTCAAGAAGGCATACGGCATGCTTGCCTTCATTGGCCGGGGCATTGAGTATAAGAATTGGCAAGTCATGTTGCAGCTGTATAGAACCTTAGTTAGGCCACACTTGGAGTATAGTGTTCAATTCTGGTCGCCACACTACCAGAAGGATGTGGAGGCTTTAGAGAGGGTGCAGAAGAGATTTACCAGAATGTTGCCTGGTATGGAGGGCATAAGCTATGAGGAGCGATTGAATAAACTCGGTTTGTTCTCACTGGAACGAAGGAGGTTGAGGGGCGACCTGATAGAGGTATACAAAATTATGAGGGGCATAGACAGAGTGGATAGTCAGAGGCTTTTCCCCAGGGTAGAGGGGTCAATTACTAGGGGGCATAGGTTTAAGGTGAGAGGGGCAAAGTTTAGAGTAGATGTACGAGGCAAGTTTTTTACGCAGAGGGTAGTGGGTGCATGGAACTCACTACCGGAGGAGGTAGTGGAGGCAGGGACGATAGGGACATTTAAGGGGCATCTTGACAAATATATGAATAGGATGGGAATAGAAGGATACGGACCCAGGAAGTGTAGAAGATTGTAGTTTAGTCGGGCAGTATGGTCGGCACGGGCTTGGAGGGCCGAAGGGCCTGTTCCTGTGCTGTACATTTCTTTGTTCTTTGTTCTTTGTTCTTATAATGAACCATTATGAAACACTTGATCGGCCTCATCTGGAGTACTACGCCCTATTATGGACACCACACTTCAGGAAGGATGTGAGCATGGGTGGCACGGTCGCACAATGATTAGCACTGTTGCTTCACAGTGCCAGGGTCCCGAGTTCGATTCCCGGTTTGGGTCACTGACTTTGTGGAGTCTGCACGTTCTCCCCTTGTCTGCGTGGGTTTCCTCCGGTTGCTCCGGTTTCTTCCCACAGTCCAAAGATGTGTTGTTAGGTAATTTGGACATTCTGAATTCTCCCTCAGTGTACCCGAACAGGCGCCAGAGTGTGGCGACTAGGGGCTTTTCACAGTAACCTCATTGCAGTGATAATGTAAGTCTACTTATGACAATATTATTTAAAAAGAGACATTGGAGAGAGTGCACAAAGATTTACAAGAGGGGTTCCAGGGATTATAGACATCAGTTACATGGCCGGAGTGGTGAAGCTGGGACTGTTTGCCTCAAAGAGACACAGTAGCAGGGAGAAACCAACTTTAATGGCTTAAGGGCTAAGAACCAGAAGATACAGGTTTATGGTGATTAGCAACAGAACCTGAGGCGACATGAGGAAAATGTTTTTTATGCAGCAAATGGTCAGGATCTGATCTGGAACACATTTTCTGAGATTGTGGTGGTGGCAGGTTCAAATTAAGATTTCCAAATTGAATTGAATAATTATCTGAAAAGAAAAATATTGCAAGGTTGCACTGAAAAAAGAGGGCGGTGAGGCTTGATAAGTAAGTTTGCGGATGATATGAAAATTGGTGGGATGGTAAATAGTAAGATCTTAGATTACAGGAGGATATAGCTAATCTGGTCAGATGGGCTAATCAGTGGCAAATGGAATTCAATCCAGATAAGTGTGAGGTGATGCACTTGGGCCGAACAAACAATACCCTGAGAAGCACCAAGGATCAGAAGGAAGTTGGTGTGCAGTTACAGTGGTCTCTTAAGGTAGCAAGGCAAGTAAACAATGTGGTTAAGAAGGCATATGATATATTTGCCTTTATTAGACATAGGGTTTAAGAGCAGGGAGGTTATCCTGGAACTGCATAAACCAATGGTTAGGTCACAGCTCGAGTGTTGTGGCAGTTCTGGAATCCACATTATAGGAGTGATGAGACAGCACTGGAAAGGGTGCAGAGGAGATTTACCAGGATGTTGCCTGGGCTGTTAGCTATGAAGCGAGATAGGATAGGCTGGGGTTGTTTTCCTTGGGGCAGAGGAGACTGAGAGAGGAAATAATTGTGATGTATAAAATTATGAGGAGCATTATCATAGAATTTACAGTGCAGAAGGAGGCCATTTGGCCCATCGGGTCTGCACCGGCTCTTTGAAAGAGCACCTACCCAAGGTCAACACCGCCACCCTATCCCCATAACCCAGTAACCCCACCCAACACTAAGGGCAATTTTGGACACTAAGGGCAATTTATCATGGCCAATCCACCTAACCTGCACATCTTTGGACTGTGGGAGGAAACCGGAGCACCCGGAGGAAACCCACGCACACACGGGGAGGATGTGCAGACTCCGCACAGACAGTGACCCAAGCTGGAATCTAACCTGGGACCCTGGAGCTGTGAAGCAATTGTGCTATCCACAAGGCTACCGTGCTGCCCCATTGATAGAGTAGACAGGAAAAAATGTATTGTCGTGGTGGAGGAATCAATAACCATAGCATTAAGGTAAGGGGCAGGAGGTTTAGAGGGTATGTGAGGAAAATCTATTTCACCCTGAGGGTGGTGGGAGTCTGCAACTCGCTGCCTGAAAGGATGGTGGAGACCCTCATAACATTTAAGAAGTATTTAGATGTGCACTTGCTATGCCAGGGCATACAAGGCTATGGGCCAAGTGCTGGAAAATGGGATTAGAATAGTTAGGTGGTTTTTTTTTGACCAGCCCAGATGCGATGGACTGAAGTGTCTTTTCTGTGCTGTAGAGCTCAATGATTCTATGACTAACTGAGTTGCTTGTGTAGAGAGTAAGAGTAAGGCCTCTTGTTGTAACCATTCCATGATTCCATAATTCTAGTTTCTTGCAGCGGTTTGGTACAACGAGTGATGTACTTGGCCATTTCAGAGGACAGTTCAGTGACAGATACATTGCTGTGGGCATGGAGTCACATGACTGAGAAAGAAGGCAGATTTCCACCAAAAGGATATTATTGAACCAAATGGGCTTCCGAAACAATTAGTTTCACAATTCACAATTCAGTTTCACAGTCACCATCACTGTTACAAGCTTTCCATTCTAGATGTATTTAATTAACTAGTTTTAGATTCTCTCAATACCATGGTAGGTTGTATGTCTTTGGATGATTACTCCTGCCTCTGGATTACTGGTTGGCTAACATAGCGGCTATAACCTTATAAAAATTGTAAAATTCAGGGATAAATGGGTGAACTGTACAGCTTGCCTTCTCCATCTAGGTGTAGCGGTCTCCAGGTAGCTTATCCAACTGCTCTTAAAGGAAATGCTAATGGCTGCTCATAAAATGGTCGTCATGGGCAACAATGAGATTCCAGTGGGCTGATGGCCCATTTGAGTGGGTCTCAGGCTGGCATAAAGTGATGACTGAAGCAGCCTCTCTATTGGCTTTGATGGGGTGTATAACCAGTAGCTGCTCTGACACTGCAAGTTTTATTCAAAGTTGAAAATAATACCCATGACGTCCAAAAGTATTTGCACATTACCATAGTCAGAGCTTATTTACTGTCAAATCCACTTAATTGTCAGTCCTGGACTGGTTGACCTCAAAAGTATGACATTGCCAGTGAAATCATGTTCTAAGTGGTACTTGTTTTTTAATTTCAGTGGTACTTGTTTTTTTTTATTTCTGTGTGCCAAGTAAATGATTTCGAACAGTAGTTAGCTTGTTGTGAAGGAGGATTGTGGCATTCTTCTAAAGAAATGTTTGCCTAATAAATTGAGCCAACAATTGGATACAGACAATTAACAAAGCCTTACGGTATGTTTGTTTGAAAATCTCACATTTCATGGAAAAGCATTGAGGTGGATACCTGTCAAGGACTGAACTTCAAAGCAGGGATCTGCATATCTCTCTGATAATACTTTGACTAAAATAAATACTGTGGCTTCAAGAACAGGTCAGGGTATTCTGCAGCGAGTGACTCATCGACTGGCTCCCCAAAGCCTTTCCACCATCTACAAGGCAAGTCACCAGGAATACTCTCCACAAGCAGTTCAACAACACTCATAAAGCTGAAGAGCATCCAAGACAAAGATTAGGAACCTATCCACCACCTTAAGAATTAATTCTCTCCACCACCATTGGCTGCAATGTGGACTATTTACAAGATGTATTGCAGCAACTCAAAGCTTCTTTGACGGCACTTTTCAGACCCACAACCTCTATCATCTAGAAGAAGAGCAACAGCAGACACCAGATACATGGGAACACTACCACCTCAGGTTCCCCTCCAAGTCAAACGTCACTTTGACGTGGAAATATATCGGGTGTGATTCTCCGTCTGCTGACGGCGATATCAGGAAAGGCGATTGGGCGGAGAATTGATCATGACGCCATAAATCATGGCGGGCGCACGCCAGAATGCCATGCTCCGGTGCCTCGACAATGGCGTCAATGCGTTCTATCCATATGTAGGGTAAACAGTGTTTGCATTTCATTAGCGGGTCTGATCCGGTATTCACTGGGGCCCTACATGCCCATGCAGCACAATATATAAAATTCAATGTGGACCAAGCCCATCGGGATGCACAGGCAGCATGGTTGGCCACCATCGGCGTATGTTGGGGCGCATCCCGGACCTAGAGATGGGAAATTTGGTAATGGGGGGGGGACTTCAACACGGTGCTGGACCCAGGGCTGGACCGGTCCAGATCTAGGACCGGGAGGAGGCTGGCAGCGGCCAAGGTGCTTAAGGGGTTTATGGAGCAGATGGGAGAGTCGATCCCTGGAGATTTGCTAGACCGAGGAGTAAAGAGTTTTCCTTCTTCTCCCACGTCCATGAAGTGTACTCCCGGATAGACTTTTTGTCCTGGGAAGGGCGCTGATCCCGAAAGTGGCAGGAACGGAATATTCGGCTATCGCCGTTTCAGATCACGCCCCACATTGGGTAGATCTAGATTTAGGAGAGGAGAAGGAGCAGCGCCAACTTTGGAGATTAGACATGGGACTGTTGGCGGATGAGGGGGTATGTGGAAGGGTGAGGGGATGTATTGAAAGATACCTAGAGGTCAATGATGATGGAGAGGTCCAGGTGGGAGGAGCATGGGAGGCGCTGAAGGCGGTGGTTAGGGGGGAGCTGATTTCCATAAGGGCCCACAAGAGGAAACAAGAGGGTAAAGAAAGGGAGAGACTGATTGGGGAGATTCTGAGGGTGGATAGGCAATATGCGGAGGCCCCGGATGAAGGGCTATACAGGGAAAGACGGAGACTACACATGGACTTTGACCTGCTGACCACGGGTAAGGCGGAGACGCAGTGGAGGAAGGCACAGGGGATACAATACGAATATGGGGAAAAGGCGAGCCGACTGCTGGCCCAACAACTTAGGAAGAGGGGGGCGGCGAGAGAAATCGGAGGAGTCAGGGATGGGGAGGGAGGGATGGAACAGAGGGCGGAGAGGGTGAACGGGGTGTTTAAGTCATTTTATGAGAGGCTGTATAAGTCCCAACCCCCGGAGGGGAAAGAGGGAATGATACATTTCCTGGACCAGTTGGAGTTCCTGAGGGTTGAGGAGCAGGAGGTGACAGGACTGGGAACGCAGATTGAGGTGGAGGAGGTGGTAAAAGGAATCGGGAACATGCAGGCAGGAGAGGCCCCAGGACCAGATGGGTTCCCGGTGGAATTTTACAGGAAATATGTGGACCTACTGGCCCCACTTCTGATGAGAACCTTCAATGAGGCTAAGGAAAGGGGGACACTACCCCCGACGATGTCGGAGGCGACGATATCGTTGATCCTGAAACGAGACAAAGACCTGCTGCAGTGCGGGTCATACAGGCCCATCTCCCTCCTAAATGTAGATGCCAAGTTACTAGCCAAAGTGATGGCGACAAGGATAGAGGACTGTGTCCCAGGGGTGGTACATGGCGATCAGACAGGGTTTGTTAAAGGGAGGCAATTGAATGCCAATATACGAAGGTTGCTGGGGGTAATGATGATGCCCCCACCGGAGGGGGAGGCGGAGATAGTGGTGGCGATGGATGCAGAGAAGGCATTTGATAGAGTGGAGTGGGACTACCTGTGGGAGGTACTGAAGAGATTTGGATTTGGAGAGGGGTTCATCAGATGGGTTCAGCTCCTGTACGGGGCCCCGGTGGCAAGCGTGGTTACAAACAGGCAACGATCTGACTATTTCCGATTACATAGGGGCACAAGACAGGGGTGCCCCCTGTCCCCGTTACTGTTCGCGTTGGCAATTGAGCCATTGGCCATAGCGCTGAGGGGCTCTAAGAAGTGGAGAGGGGTGCTTAGAGGAGGAGAGGAACATCGGGTGTCATTATATGCGGATGATTTGCTGCTATATGTGGCGGACCCAGTGGAGAGGATGCCCGAGATAATGCAGACACTCAGGGAGTTTGGAGAGTTCTCGGGATACAAATTGAATATGGGAAAGAGTGAACTATTTGTGATGCACCCCGGGGAACAGGGCAGGGGAATAGACGATCTGCCGCTGAGGAGAGTAGCAAGGGACTTCCAATATCTAGGGATCCAGGTGGCCAGGAACTGGGGAACCTTGCATAAACTTAACTTGACAAGACTGGTAGAGCAGATAGAGGAGGACTTTAAGAGGTGGGACATGGTGCCCCTGTCATTGGCGGGTAGGGTGCAGGCGGTTAAAATGGTGGTCCTCCCGAGGTTTCTTTTCGTGTTTCAGTGCCTCCCCATACTGATTACAAAGGTCTTTTTCAAGAAGGTGGATAGGAGTATTATGAGCTTTGTGTGGGCTGGAAAGCCCCCAAGGGTAAAGAGGGGGTTCCTGCAGCGTAGGAGGGACAGAGGGGGACTGGCACTGCCGAGTCTGAGTGATTATTATTGGGCCGCCAACGTGTCTATGATATGTAAGTGGATGAGGGAAGAAGAAGGAGCGGCGTGGAAAAGGCTGGAGATGGCGTCCTGTAGGGGAACTAGTTTAAAAGCACTGGCGACAGCGCCGTTACCGTTCTCCCCGAAAAAATACACCACAAACCCAGTGGTGGTGGCGACTTTGAAGATTTGGGGGCAGTGGAGACGACATAGGGGAGTGACGGGTGCCTCGGTGTGGTCCCCGATAAGGAACAATCACAGGTTCGTCCCGGGAAGGATAGATGGGGGATTTCAATCTTGGCAGCGAGCAGGAATTGTGAAGCTGAAGGACTTGTTCTTGGACGGAACGTTCGCGAGTTTGGGAGCACTGGTAGGAAAATACGAGTTGCCACCTGGGAATGCATTTCGATATATGCAAGTGAGGGCATTTGCGAGGAAACAGGTGAGGGAATTTCCGCAGCTCCCGGCGCAAGGGATCCAGGGCAGAGTGATTTCGGGGGCATGGGTTGGTGATGGTAAAGTGTCCGATATATACAGGGAAATGAGAGACGAGGGGGAGACGATGGTAGAGGAGCTGAAGGGTAAATGGGAGGAGGAGCTGGGGGAAGAGATTGAGGAGGGGCTGTGGGCAGATGCCCTAAGTAGGGTAAATTCCTCGTCCTCGTGTGCCAGGCTCAGCCTGATCCAATTCAAGGTTCGACACAGGGCGCATATGACGGGAGCAAGGCTGAGTAGATTTTTTGGAGTGGAGGATAGGTGCGGGAGGTGCGCGGGAAGCCCAGCGAACCACACCCACATGTTCTGGTCATGTCCGGTATTGCATGGGCTCTGGGTGGGTGTGGCAAGAGTGATTTCAAAGGTGGTGGGGTCCGGGTCGAACCAAGCTGGGGGTTGGCTATATTTGGGGTTGCAGAAGAGCCGGGAGTGCAGGAGGCGAGAGAGGCCAATGTTTTGGCCTTTGCGTCCCTGGTAGCCCGGCGAAGGATTCTACTTATGTGGAAAGAAGCTAAACCCCCGGGCGTGGAGGTCTGGATAAACGACATGGCAGGGTTTATAAAATTGGAGCGAATAAAGTACGCACTAAGAGGTTCGGCTCAGGGGTTCACCAGGCGGTGGCAACCGTTCCTCGACTATCTCGCAGAGCGATAAGGGAAAACAGGAAAGACAGCAGCAGCAACCCGGGGGGGGGGGGGGGGGGGGGGCATTCGGGTTTTTGTTTTGTTACATGCTAGTTGGTTATATTTATTTTTTCAGTGTCACTATTTCTTTTTTTTTCTTGTTTCTTTGTTTTCGGCACTTGCTGTTAGTTAATATATTATTTAAATAACGGTCAATGTACATTTTGTTACAAAGTTGTAAAAATGGAAAATTCTTTATGATCGAAAAACTTTAATAAAATATATATTTTTTTAAAAACTAGTAGTGTCTATGTTGCATGATGTGTGTGTAAATAAAGTACCCTTGATGTTGAACTAACTAACTGGTGTTTGGCTCTTTAATCGATATCCAGTTGAACCTTGTGGTGGTAGCATTTGTGGGCAGCACGGTAGCATTGTGGATAGCACAATTGCTTCACAGCTCCAGGGTCCCAGGTTCGATTCCGGCTTGGGTCACTAACTGTGCGGAGTCTGCACATCCTCCCCGTGTGTGCGTGGGTTTCCTCCGGGTGCTCCGGTTTCCTCCCACAGTCCAAAGATGTGCAGGTTAGGTCGGTTGGCCATGATAAATTGCCCTTAGTGTCCAAAATTGCCCTTAGTGTTGGGTGGGGTTACTGGGTTATGGGGATAGGGTGGAGGTGTTGACCTTGGGTAGGGTGCTCTTTCCAAGAGCCGGTGCAGACTCGATGGGCCGAATGGCCTCCTTCTGCACTGTAAATTCTATGATAATCTATGATACCTGGCGGCTGAGCAATATAATATCGATATCCAAAGAAAGAAGGGCAACCTCATTGATTGCCATATTTACAGTAGGTAAAAAAGGCAACACTGGGCATACAGGGGTTATCCGCTGCAGTTGCGGCTGACGGTGTCTATCCAGAAGCCATAGACTGACGGGGAGACCTGTTACAATGATGCTCATGCTGCGACCTTGGGCGTGATCGAGCAATGCTTCAGCATCCTGAAGATGCAGTTCATGTGCCTGCACCGCTCTGGAGGGGCCCTCCAGTATAGCGCTAGGAATGTCTCCCACATCTTGGTGGCCTGCGGCATCCTCCACAACATCACGCAGCAGAGGGGTGATGTGCTGGAGGAGGAAGGTGAACATTGTTGTGTTATTCACCTTGGGGTAACACGGACTGCAACTGGATGCAGTTGTACTTGAAAGTAGACTCCAAACTTTGGTGTTGGTTCAATACGCTTTATTGAACTTGTTAAGAAGTGCACACAGTTCGCTGTGGGTTTGACACTCTACTAATCTAAGTGTGCTTACTATAACTAACTAGACCAGACTAGCTCTGAGCCACGTGTAGAAGGTGCTGACTGATATATACACCCTGACTGTCACTACAGTTGTCCCCAGTGGAAAGAGGCAGAGTGCTGGTGCCTCGTTGTTTTATGGTGGGAGACCACCCTCTAGTGTTCTGCCTGGTGATTGGTTGTATTCTGTCCAGTGTGTTGATTGGCTGTACTGGGTGCCTGTCACTGCCTGTCTGTATCTCATTTTGTGCATGAGTGCATATCATGACATCCCCCCTTTTTTAAAAAAAATGTTGGTTGCTTGGAGAATATGCGACTGTATTTACATGTATAACTATTTACATTGAATGGCGAGTGGATAAATATATACATGAGAGGTGTCTAGCATGCAGATACAGAACAAAATTTACAAGAGAAATGTCCATAAGTCCAATCTTTGGGGCTTGGTCGGATCCTTGTCGACCGCCTGAGAGGTGGAGGTGGGGACGACGGCACCTTGACAGGCGGGAGTGCTGCCTCGTGGTGCGAGGTGTCCTATGGGAGGCATAACAACATCTGGAAAAGTAAGATCTGGTGGTGGGCAGGCAATTTTGCGCAGTGCCCTTCTGTTGTGCCTGACAATGGAGCCATCTGCCATACAAACTACAAACGATCTGGGAGCAGCCTGTCGAACAGCAACAACTGGAGCTGACCAGCCTCCACCAGGTAGCTTGATCCGAACAGCATCTTCCAGAGATAGCACAGGCAAATCGGTAGCATGAGCATCGTACGTCAGCTTTTGCCGGTTCCTGAGTTGCTGCACCTTTTGCAGCACTGGGAGGTGATCCAGGTCTGGTAAGTGTATAGCCGGAACAGTCGTTTGCAGGTCTCTATTCATGAGGAGTTGAGCCGGAGACATACCGGTGGACAGAGGGGTTGCCCTGTTTGCCAACAGCGCACGGTTGAAGTCCGCAGCCTTGCAGAGCAGTTGCTTCACTATATGGACCCCTTTCTCGACCTTCCCGTTGGACTGCGGGTAGTGTGGGCTTGAGGTAATATGGTTGAATTGGTACGACTTGGCAAAATTGGACCACTCTTGGCTGTGGAAGCAGGGACCATTGTCACTCATGACAGTGAGTGGAATAGCATGCCTGGCAAATGTCTCCTTGCAGGGCTTGATGACTGTCCTTGATGTAAGATCTGACAGCTTCACAACTTCCAGGTAATTTGAGAAGTAATCGATGATAAGCACATAGTCACGCCCATTGGCGTGAAAAAGGTTGATTCCCACCTTGGACCACGGAGAGGTCACGATCTCGTGTTGCTGGAGTGTTTCTTTTGTTTGAGCAGGCTGGAAACACTGGCTGGTTGCACAATTGAGGACCATGTTGGATATGTCCTGGTTGATTCCTGGCCAATAGACAGCCTGCCGGGCCCTGCGCCTACACTTTTCGACACCTAGGTGTCCCTCGTGGATTTGTTTGAGCACTAAGCTCTGCAGACTGTGAGGAATAACGATACGATCTAGCTTGAGGAGGATCCCCTCGACGACTGTCAGGTCGTCCTTCACATTAAAGAACTGAGGGCATTGCCCTTTTTGCCAGGTGGTGCATTACACACTGCAGAAGAGGGTGTTTGGCAGTCTCTTCACGAATGCTGATCACTCTTTCATCTGAGGCCAGGAGGTTGCTGGCACACAGCTGCACCTGTGCCTCAATCTGGTGGATGAAGTCAACCTGTTCACAGGCGAGGTGATGGAGCGGGACAGGACATCCACAATTATCAGCTCCTTGCCTGGTGTGTATACTAACTCAAAATCGTACCTCCGGAGTCGAAGGAGAATGCGCTGAAGCCTGGGCGTCATGTCATTCAAGTCGTAATGAATGATATGGACCAAGGGTCTGTGGTCAGTCTCCACTGTGAATGTTGGTAGACCGTAGACGTAGTCATGGAACTTTACAATGCCGGTTAGGAGGCCCAGGCACTCTTTTCCTATCTGGGCATACCTCTGTTCAGTAGGAGTCATGGCCCTTGACGCATAAGCAACTGGAGCCCAGGACAAGGAGTCATCCCTCTGGAGGAGCACCGCACCAATGCCATCCTGGCTTGCGTCCTTGGAGATTTTTGTTTCCCTGTCCGGGTCAAAAAACACTAGTACCGGAGCAGTGGTGAGCTTTGCTTTGAGCTCGAGCCACTCTGCTTGATGTGTGGGTAGCCACTGGAATGCAGTGGACTTCTTCACCAGATGCCTGAGAGCCGTGGTTTGTTAGGCCATGCTGGGAATGAATTTTCCCAAGAAGTTCACCATTCCGAGGAAGCGTAGTACCGCCTTTTTGTCTTCCGGGGTCTTCATGGCGTTAATGGTCCTGACCTTGTCCGAATCTGGTCGCACACCATGCTGGGATATCTGGTCGCCCAAGAACTTGATGGATAACATGCCAAAAGAGCACTTGGCCTTGTTCAGCTTGAGGCCATTTGCATGGACACGTCAAAAGACTTGTTTGAGACGAGACATATGTTCCTCAGGGGTCATGGACCATATGATTACATCATCTATGTAGACACGCACACCCTCAATGCCCTCCATCATCTGCTCCATGATCCTGTGGAAGATTTCAGAGGCTGAGACAATGCCGAACGGCATACGGTTATAACAGTACCTGCCAAATGGTGTGTTGAACGTGCAGAGCTTCCTGCTGGACTCGTCCAGTTGTATCTGCCAGAAACCACGTGATGTATCTAGCTTCGTGAAGAATTTGGCATGTGCCATCTCACTGGTCAGTTACTCCCGCTTCGGGATCGGGTAGTGTTCCCACATTATGTTCCGGTTAAGATCTTTGGGATCTATGCATATCCGCAACTTTCCTGAGGGCTTCTTCACACAGACCATCGAGCTGACCCAGTCAGTCGGTTCCGTCAATTTGGAGATGATGCCCTGGTCTTGGAGCTCCTGTAGCTGTGCCTTTAAACATTCCTTCAGAGGAGCCGGCACCCGGCGTGGTGCATGGATTACCGGCGTGCCATCAGGCCTGAGTAGGATCTTGTAGCACTATGGCAGAGTGCCCATTCCATCAAACACATCCGGATATTGAGCAATGTCATCAATGTCAGCCTGAAGATCCACATTGGAATAAGACATGGCATGGACTCGCTGTACGAGGTTGAGTAGCTTGCATGCATGGGCACCAAGCAGGGATGCCTTATCAGGCTTGATGATTTCGAATCGCAGTGTGGCATTGATGGTCTTGTTGGAGACAAATAGATGACAAGATCCTAGTGCAGTTATGGCATTGCCATTATAATCGAGGAGTTGGCAGGCTGGCGGAAGAAATTTGGGTTGCTTTTTAATGCGGTCAAAATCAGCTTGAGAGATGAGATTGGCAGAAGCACCAGTGTCCAGCTTGAACTGAATGCTGCATTGATTTACGTGTATGACAGCACGCCATTCGTCTGCGGAATCCACATTGAGGATAGATAGGCGTCTTGCTGAATTTGAGGAGGCATACTCACATGTAGTGATGATGCCCACACGATAGGGGGACTCCAGGCAGTCCTCCTCTGGATCCATAGTGCTACCAGGATCAGAATCCCGTAAACCTTGCTGTACACATCGAACGCGCTTGCGTTGGAATTGGGATCGCTGGCTCTTGACTGGTGGTGCAGACCTGCAGAAGGCTGCATAATGTCCAGGCTTCCCGCAATTTAAACATCGCCTGCCTTTTGCAGAGCATTGCCGCTTTAAGCGGGCGGTGCCGCAGTTTGGGCATGTCATGACGTTGACGTTGTTACGCTCCGTGCGTCGTCACACATGCGCAGTGCGGTCAGCCGACGTTCACACCTGCGCAGTTTGGTTTTCGGCCGCTTCGTTCTCCCGTTCATGTTGCGCATGTGAGGGGCCCCGGGAAAAGCGCGCTAAATGGCCGCTTTCATCAATACTGAGGCGCTGGATCCGGGCGATGGCCTGTACACTCTCTGCCTCGTGGGAGGCAAGTTTTTCGTATTCTGCCGATTTGAGACGGGGGTACCGATTTCTCGCATGCTCATGCACGATACACGTCTCGATTGCGACTGGCAGGGTCATGTGCTTAATTTTGAGGAGTTGCTCCCGCAAGGAATCGGAGTGCTCCCCAAACACGATCTGATCCCTGATCATGGAATCAGCGGTGTCACCATAATTGCAGGACTGCGCAAATATACGGAGATGAGTTAGAAACGATTGGAAGGGTTCATCCTTACCCTGGAGGCGTTGCTGGAAGACATAGCGCTCAAAGCGCTCATTTGTTTCAACTTCACAGTGATTGTTGAACTTCTCCAAAACGGTCTTGAATTTGGTCTTGTCCTGGCCGTCGGTAAAATTAAGCGAGTTGAAAATCTGGATGGCTTGGTCCCCCGCAGTTGATAGGAGCAGCGCGATTTTTCTGGTATCGGACGCATCCTCGAGGCCTGAGGCCTCAATGTAGAAAAGGAGCCTTTACTTGAAGAACCGCCAGTTAGCGCCGAAATTTCCGGAGATCGGTAGCTGTGGAGGGGCCTGGATCTTCTCCATGCCGCTGGAAGACACTTGCTGGTCGTCACGGAATCACTCGAGGTAAACCACTCATAGAAAGTAGACTACTGGTACCATGTCATGTTATTCACCCTGGGGTAACACAGACTGCAACTGGATGCAGTTGTACTTGAAAGTAGACTCCAAACTGTGATGTTGGTTCAATACGCTTTATTGAACTTCTTAAGCAGTGCACACAGTTCGCTGTGGGTTTGACACTCTACTAATCTAAGTGTGCTTACTATAACTAACTAGACCAGACTAGCTCTGAGCCATGTGTAGAAGGTGCTAACTGATATATACACCCTGACTGTCACTACAGTTGTCACCAGTGGAAAAAGGCAGAGTGTTGATGCCTCGTGTGTTTTATAGTGGGAGACCACCCCCTCGTGTTCTGCCTGGTGATTGGTTGTGTTCTGTCCTGTGTGTTGATTGGCTGTACTGGGTGTCTGTCACTGCCTGTCTGTTTCTCATTATGTGCATGAGTGCATATCATGACAAACGTCAGGCCTTGTCAGACGAGGAGGATGAGGAGGAGGATGGTAGGACGTGGGGCCCAGGCAGGCACAGAAGGCCGCGCAACATGTGCTCCAGGGTCGATGCACACAGGACGCTCTAATCGCCTCGATGTTCGCCGACTACGGGGCCTAGCCAATGGCACGGACATCCCATCCTACACCCACATCCCCTCTCACGACCGACCACCCCGCCCAAAACACCCCCATCTGCACTACCCCACCCTCACCCCCCTTGCAGCCCCCTCCCTGATTCCTACCTGCCTCACTACATGGTGCGGGACCTGGGTTGGCAGTAACACCACTGGTCTGGTCCATGGAATCGAGGAGGATGACAACCCGTCTGCGATGAGCTCTGGTGCTCCGCTCCATTTGACAACGTCTGATTCCTGCCCACAGTAGCACTTTCCACCGCCCACTTGGGTGATCCCTGGATGTGAGCTGGCCATTCCATCAGATGGTCCGATCGAACCCTTGGGGTGCCGACGATACAGACAGTGGGAGGGGGGGGTCAGCTAGGCGGGGGGATAGAGTCATAGAAGTTACAGTGCAGAAGGAGGCCATTAGGCCCATCGAGTCTGCACCGGCTCTTGGAAAGAACACCCTACTTAAGACCACGCCTCCACCCTATCCCCGTAACACCAATAATCCCCCTAACCTTTTTTGGACACTAAGGGCAATTTATCATGGCCAGTCCACCTAACCTGCACATCTTTGGATTGTGGGAGGAAACCGGAGCACCCAGAGGAAACCCATACAGACAGGGGAGAACGTGCAGGCTCCGCACAGACAGTGACCCAGCGGGGAATTGAACTTGGGACTCTGAAGCAGCTGTGCTAACCAATGTGCTACAGTGCTGCCCTAGGGATAGAAAGGAGAGAAACAGGGGTGGGGCACCAGAGCGGTGACCGCTGGCTGAATTGGGGACCCTGGTCCATGCCCACCCCCAACGTCCACCCATCGCGCCCCTCCGCCCCCAGCGCAGCCTCTGCAGCCAGCCCAGCCCAGCCCATCCCTCACACCCATCTGACAGAGCATTGAGGCAGGTTGAAATGTTATGAACATTTGTTTATTGTGCAACTGTGAACATGTATCTGTATATATCTACAGGTGCGTGCCTCTATCACTATCCTATATGCTGCACTCATGCCAATAAAACTGGTGTCTACCTTTCTGGCCTTATGGGCCCGAACGCTAAGCCAAGGTGAATCCCAGGCATTACATCAGGAATGGAGGCGGCCTGCTGTGGTTCCTGCCCTCTGAAATGGATCCCCTTTGGTGGACGTCTTCTGGGATGACTGGACCTGTATGGGCCTGGCTGTTTCTCCCGTGTCCCAGGTGGCATGGTGCCACGCTGTTCTGTCTATCAGATTTGTGAGGGACAGGAGGGGGGAGTGCGGGGGAGTCGAGGCGCTGCGCTGTTCCAGCACCTCCCCTGTGGGAGTCACCAGCACGGGCCCCAACACCTCCTCCTTTCTCGGGGTGCTCAATGACCACTGGGCGACTCTATGGGACTGGCGCTGCCAGTCCTGGAGGTCTGCGCCCGTCCCGACTAGTCTCAATATTCAAGATCATGGAGCACAGAGAGTGGACCACCTACGTCTGGGACTGCGCCACATTATGATGCGTCTGTGCCACCACCTTCTGGGTCTGTGCCACATCAGCCAGTGACTGTGCTACCTCCCTCTGGGTCTGTGCCACAGCAACCAGTGCCTGGAAAATGCTGCCGACGCCCACAGCCATGACCCGCTCTGAGAACCCATCGATCAGCTTTCCTTATCGTTTCGTCAATATCCTGGAACTCCCTCCCCAACAGCAAATGTAGGTGGACCTACTGTAGATTTTTAAAGTTCATTTACGGAATGTTGGTGTTGCTGGTTAGGCCAGCATTAATTACCCATTGCTAATTGCCCTTCAGAATGTGGTGGTGAGCTGCTTCTTGAACTGCTGCAGTCCCTGAAGTGTAGGTACATCCACTGTGCTGTTAGGGAGGGAGTTCCTGGATTTTGACCCAGCAACAATGAAGGAACAATGATAGATTTCCAAGTCAGGATGACGAGTAATTTGGAGGGGAACCTCCAGGTGGTGATGTTTCCATGTGTCGGCTGCACTCGTCCTTCTAGATGACGGTGGTCGTGGGTTTGGAAGGTACTGCCTGAGGAACCCTGGGGAGTCCCTGGAATGTATCTCATAGATGGTACACATGGCTTCCATTGTTCATCAGTGGTGGAGGGATTGAATGTTTGTGGAAAGGGTAGCAATGAAGTGGGCTGCTTTGTCCTGGACAATGTCAAGCTTCTGGAGTGTTATTGGAGATGCACTCATCCAGGCAAATGGAGAGTATTGCATCACACTCCTGACTTGTGCCTTGTAGATGGTGGACAGGCATTGGGGATTCAGGAGGTGAGTTACTTGCCACAGGATTTCTAGCCATTGACCTGCTCTGGTAGCCAGTGTATTTATATGACTAGTTCAATTCAATTTCTGGTTAATGGTCACTCCCAGGATGTTGTTGATAGTGGGGGATTCGGCGATGGCAATGCCCTTGAATGGCAAGGGACGATAGTTACTTCCTCTCTTATTGGAGATGGTAATTGTCTGGCACTTGTATGACATTAATGTTACTTGCCACTTGTCATCCCAGCCCTGGGTATTGTCCAAAACTTGCTGCATTTGAACAATGAACTGATCAGTATCTGAAGAGTTGCAAATGGTGCTGAACATTGTGCAGTCATCTGTGAACATCCCCACTTCTGATTGAAGGGAGGTCGTTGATGAAGCAGCTGAAGATGGTTGGGCCTAGGACACTACCCTGAGAAACTCCTGCAGTGATGGTCTGGAGCTGAGATGATTGACCTCCAACCACCACAACCATCTTCCTTTGTGCCAGGTATGAATCAAATCAGCGGAGGGTTTCCCCCCTGATTCCCATGGACTCCAGTTTAGCTAGGACTCCTTGATGCCATACTCAGTCAAATGCTGCCTTGATGTCAAAGGAAATCCCTCTCCCATTACCCCTGGTGTTCAGCTATTTTGTCCATGTTTGAACCAAGGCTGTAATGAGGTCGGGAGTTGAATGGCCCTGGCGGAATCCAAACTGAGCATCTGTGAGCAGGTTATTGCTGATTGAGTACCACTTGATAGCACTGTTGATGACTCCTTCCATCACTTTACTAATGATGGAGAGTAGATTGATGGGAGAGTAATTGACTGGGTTGTATTTGTTCTGATTCTTGTGTGCAGGATATCCCTGAGCAATTTCCCACATCGCTGGATAAGTGCCAGTGTTGTAGCTGTACTGGAACAGCTTGGCAATCCTGCAGATGAAGCTCAGTACAGATACACATAGTCGGGGGCAGATGGGTCCGTCCGCTCCAGGATAGACTACCAGTTTGTGTCCTGTGCATTCATGGTCAGATCCACATACGTCAAGTCGATGTTGTTCTCTGACCACTACCTCCTACTGGCTGACTGTCACTTCCAGGAAGACCATAGTGTTGGCAGGGAGATATGGAAGCTAAATGTGAAGCTGTGGACGAGAGAACCCCGAGGAACTCAAAAGAGATTATAAAAATTGGAGAACCATGAAACCCCTCTTTGAGTATTCATCACTCTGGTGGGAAGCATAAGGAGAATGTCAAGTTATTTCAATCCCCAAAGGTGTTCAGAAGGCAAGAGAGAGACAGGGGAAATGTCCTGACTCCAGAAAAGCATGCAGAATCTGCTCCGGCTGTAGTTGATTGGGGTTGATGTCAAGGGGGATCTCCAAGAGGTGATGAGCCAGCAAGCCATGCTCTTTACGTTGGCAGCTTCTAAGGTTACCTTCCAGACCAGAGTCTTCTCCATGGAGCAGGTATTTCTTCTTCCAAAAGGTGCACAAGGAGACTTCAGTGACCAGCAACCAGAAGGAAGAAGATGACTCAGTAAAATCATTGCGGTCTGACATTCTGAGGATCAGCAAATCCTTTTATGTGAGATGATATGACCTGAAGCCAACAGGCAGCATAGCTTCACAGTCCTTCCTGTCATCATTCACAGAGGTCTTGGACAACAGCGAGCGGGGAGGGGGGGAGGGAAGAAATTAACAATCCATCTCACAGTTGAGCGTGGATTACAAAATTTTAGCCAAGGTCACTGCCAACCGCGTCAAGTTTGCTCTGGTGTCGGTGATCCATTCTGACCAGACCTGCACTATATCCAGCAGGAAGATCTCGGATAGCCTCTCGCTACTCAGCGATACAATTGCCTTTTTTGCTGGACAGGCGGGTGGGCATCTGCCTCACCATTCTGGACCAGGAAAAGGCGTTTGACAGGAAATCGCACATCTATATTGTGGATGTGCTCTCCAGAACAGGATTTTGGAGGAAATCTGCAAATGGATCCAACTCCTCTGCACAAACATCTATAGTGCAGTTTCAATCACTCGGAATGATTGAATCAATGGGAATCGGAAAATTTTCTGATCAAATCTGGCATCAGGTAGGGCTGTCCTGTCCTCTTTGTGCGTTGTACATTCCGAGTCTATCAGGAAGCATTCGGGCACAAGAGAAGTGACGATCTCAGGCAGTGGAGGCACTCAGGTCAAAGCCTCTCTGTACATGGATAACGTTGTTGTCTTCTGCATGGATCCACTGTTGGTGCACAGACCGATCAACATCTGCTACCAGTTCTAACTGGCCTCGGGAGCCAAGGTAAACCCCAAGAGCGAGGTCATGTTCTTTGTGAATTGGGCTGAGCTATCTCTTGTCTCCTGCATCGGCAGGTAAGATTACCTGAAAGTGTTGAGGATATAGTTCGGATCGGATGGGGCATACAGCAAAAATTAGGAGGAGTGGGTTGCTAAGGTGAGAGAAACTAAGAATGTGAGAGCAACGCTCCTCCTCCATGGTGGACAAGAACCTTGTCATCAGGTGTGAGGTGCTCTTAGAGTTGCTGTACATGGCACAGATCAGCCCATACCCCGATCCTACGTCACAGCAGTCACCCGAGCCATCTTCCACTTCAACTGAAGATCAAAGATGGATTGTGTCCGAAGGGGCACCATGCAAGGGAGGGAAAAATATCCCCAATGTCACCCTCAGCCCTATGGCCACCTTTGTGTGCAACTGCATATAGCTGTGTGTAGTTCCTCGGTACACAAAAACCGAGTGGCCTATGCCTAGTGCTGCGAAGGATGGCTCTGGCAACATTGCCACGGAATGGTCCTAGTAGTTGGACCATGCCACATCAACTGTTCTCCGTTGCGAAGTTTGTTCAGAAAAACACCTTTGACCACAAGTCCATCAAGCAGTGGACTACATGTAACGTCCTCGGGGCCCTGAGGAAAACCAAGATGGTGGATCATGTTGGATGGTTCCCTGAGCAGACTGTCAAAGTAATTTGGCAAAATGCCTCATCACCAGAACATTCAAACAAGTACCAAGGTCTAGCTTGGCTGGTGGTGAGAAGGGCCCTCCCCGTCAGATCCTTCCTACACGCCCAGAGTCTTATCCCATCTGCAGACTGCCCTCAAAGTGACTACAGAAGGGGGGAGGGGGCAGTATGTGAGATGGTCGCATATCTCCTTATATGTGCCTTTGCAAAGAAAGTCTGGAGAAAGTTGCAGTGGTATTTGTCAAGGGTCGTCCTGAGTAGCTCTGTGACACAACTCTACAGGTTGCTCTCAAGGATGTACACCGAGACAAACATTAACCTCTGCTGGAGGATCATCAATTCAGTGAAAGATGCTCTTTGGGCTGCGCGAAACCTGTTGCTCTTCCAGAGAATTGCAATTTCAAAGAACTGTCCTTGAACAAATGTTGCAGACTGGCGCATTCCAAGGTCCAGGACTATGTTTTGAAGGTTACACTCAAGTTTGGGGCAGGTGCCACCCTGACAATGTGTAATGATCACCTTCAGGCAGCAGAGAGCAGCGGATCTGTGAGGGACACTCTATTGGGAGCAGAGGATAAAGGGAACGCAAGGCTTGGCGCCCTCACTCATCGTCAGACAGCAGAGAGCACTGGACCTGCGAGGGGCAGTCTTCTCAAGGCTTACAGCCTTTTTACTGTTCAAAAAAATAAGTCACAGTGACGTCACAGGAAAGTGGTAAGTTGATTGGTTGGTCAGTAACTAATATTAGGGACTGTGTCTGAATAGCTGTAACTTAAATAACTGAAAAAGATAACAGTTAGGCAACCAAGCTAAAGGGATAAAGGAGAAGCGAATCTAAAAGCAGAACCAGGAAATCAAAAGAGCTGATTGGGTGTGTACACTTATATATTCTATAATAACAAGGAGCAGAGAAGGACCCTAGTTAACATTAGTTAATACTGGTTCACATTATTGGATATTGAAAGGATGAATTTAATTTAAAGGGTAAGACATGGCAGCAGAACTCCAAACCGTGGTCTGCTCTTCCTGCTCCATGTGGGAGACCAGGAACATTTCCAGTTCCCAGGACCACCATGTGTGCAGGACGTCTCTCCAGCTGCAGCTCCTGGAAGCCTTGGTTTCAGAGTTGGAACGGCACTGGGGATACTGTGGAGCATCCGCGAGGTGGAGAGTATCGTGGACAGCAAGTACAGAGAGGTAGTCACATCACAGGCTCAGACGTTGCAGACAGGAAGGGTATGGGTGACCATGAGGCAGAGCAAGAGAGCTTGGCAGGCAGTGCAGGAACCTCCTGTGGCCATTCCCCTGCAAAACAGGTATACCATTTTGGATACCGTTGAGGGAAATGACCTCTCAGGGGAAAGCAGCAACAGCCAAATTTGTTGTGCCACAGTTGTTTCTTCTGTAAAGGGGAAGAGTAAAAAGTGTGGGAATGCAATAGTTATGGGGAATTCAATTGTAAGGGGAATAGTCAGTCGTGCCTGTGGCCGCAAATGAGACTAAAGGATGGTGTGTTGCCTCCCTGGTGCTAAGGTCAAAAATGTCTCAGAGCAGTTACAGGACATTCTGTAGGGGAGGGTGAACAGCCAATGGTCGTGGTACAAACAAAATAGGCAAAAAAAAGGGATCAGGCCCTGAAAGCAGAAAATAGGCATAGGAAGAAAGTTCAGAAGTCAGACCCCAAAGGTAGTGATCTCAGTGCCACATGCTAGTCAGAGTAGAAATAGCAGCATATATCTGATGACTGGAACGTGATAAAGGAACGCCTGTGATTATGGGGGACATTAATCTGCATATAGATTGGGTGACACAAATTAATCACAGTAAAATAGAGGAGGAATTTCTGGAGTGTGTACAGGATGGTTTTCTGGATCAATACGTTGAGGAACCAACAAGTGAACAAACAGGCCATATTGGACTGGGTATTGTGCAATGTGAAAGGATTAGTTGGCAACCTAGTTGTGAGTGAGCATAATGTGACAGAAGTCTTTATCATGGTGGATAGTGAGGTATTTGATCCTAAAATTAGTGTCCTGAATCTTAATACAGGTAACTATGATGGCATGAGGCATGAGTTGGCTATGATGGACTGGGAAACATGACTGAAAGGAAGGACAGCGGACAGGCAATGGCAGGCATTCAAGGAACGAATGGGTGAACTCCAAAACTTGTTTATCCCTAGTTGGCGCGTAGAAAGGGAGCTGTAGAATGGCTTACAAGGGAATTAGAGATAGTATTAGATTCAAAGAAGATACATACAAGTTAGCAAGAAAAAGCAGTAGACCAGAGGATAGGGAACAGTTTAAAATTCGGCAACGGCAGACCAAGGGATTGATTAAGAAGGTGAAAATTAAATATGAAAGTTAGCTAATGCCGAACATAAAAACTGACTGTAAAAGTGTCTATAGGTATGGAAAGAGAAAAAGATTGGCAAAAACGAATGTAGGCCCCTTACAGTCAGAAGCGGGGGAATTCATAACGGGAAACAAAGAAATGGCTGAGGAACTAAATTTGTACTTTTCTTCTGTCTTCACAAAGGAAGACATGAATAATGTAGCAGAAGTTTGAGAAACACAAGTTTTAGTGAGTAGTGACAATCAAGCTGCTGCGCAATTTCAGATTTTCCTCATTTGTTTTTCATTTTTATCTCCCCAAAGTATAACTGGGGAGCAATGTTTCCTTCTGTTCACCAACTGAACATGGAATGGTATTTTGGACATTGGCTTCATGAAAACTGTTACCCTCTGTTGGTCGATGTTATTCCTTTTCTGTTAGCCTGTTGGGTTCAAACTATGTAGTCCCACGTCACATGGCAGTTTTCCAAATGGCACTGCCTTTAGCTTTTTTTGTGCCTTCTGAATGAATGCTGCATCCTTTAAGTCATAAGATCAGGTTATTGTTAAAACTTTAAATGGGTGGTGCTCCTCTCCGATTGAGGCTGGGACACATTATTGGAGAACACACACTGGGACTGCCAAAGATTGAAACATCCCCCCACCCACCCCAAAGTTCTCTGTATCCTGTGAAGTATGAAGCAGATGTATAGCCTGGTGCTTTCTGTTCTAACTATCTCACTGACCCAGAACCCAGAAGTAGAACCTTGTGGTTCATATAATTAGATTCAAAGTTGTTATGGAAAGGAACAAAGAAAACTAAAAGGTGAAAATGTACAACTGGTAGAAAGTCAATTTCAGGAGCACAATTAGACTGGAAATAGGTTGGCCAGGAAAACTGTAAATGACCACTTCAAGGTGGTGATAATTCAGGTGCAAGCTAAACATATTACCAAAAGAAAGGTATTAAATCTATGGACCACACTGCCTTACTTTTTTCCAGTCAGAAAAGCATCTCTTCACCACTAATCTTTGACTCCTATCCCTTGGCTAATTACATACTAAAGCTATTACCATTGTGCCTCTATTTTCCAAATGGGTTACGTGATACTTGCTAAAATCCTTTGAGAGTCCACATTTACAAATCAGGTAATGGAATGCTCTCCACTTGCCTGGATGAGTGCAGCTCCAAAAAGACTCAAGAAGCTCGACACCGTCCAGGGCAAAGCAGCCCACTTGATTACAGCCCCTTCCAAAAATATTTACTCTGCCATCACCGATGCACAGTAGCAGCCATGTGCACCATCTACAAGGTGCACTGCAGGAAATCATCTCGGCTCCTTAGGCAGCACCTTGCAAATCCACCACCACTACCATCTCAAAGGACATGGACAACAGATTCATGGGAACCCCACCACCTGGAGATTCCCCTCCAAATCACTCACCATCTTGACTTAGAATTATATCACCGTTCCTTCACTGTCGCCCGGTCAAAATCATGGAACTCCCATCCTAACAGAACAATGGGTGTACCTATAACTCAGGAACTGCAGCGGTTCAAGTAGGCAGCTAACCACCACCTTCTCAAGAGCAATTAGGGATGTGCAACAAATGTTGGCCCAGCTAGTGACACCCACATCCCATTTTTAAAAAATGTAAAATATATATACATCATTACCTTTGGAATGAATAATTATTGTATTTGCAAAGTGAAGGAATTATGAGAATTGTTTCTGCTTTAAACCTGCTTGCATTAGGTAGAAATTAGATAATTACATTGTAAAAGCTACATGTTATCACTGAGTGTATGTGTGCTCATGTGCAAGCGAGGTTTGTTAACGTAAACTTACCTATAATTGGACAAGAACGGTATGCTTGTGGTGGACTGTGCAGGGCTGGTACTAATTAGAAGTCTTAGGAGAGTGTGCTGGAAAGGATTGTCTGGCTTAAGAGGCCCTTGGTCCAGGGTTGGATATGGTAGAGAAGAAAGGGAAGAAAGAAAACATAAAAGGGAAGATGAACTGGAGTCAAAAATGAGGGCAGAATCTCTTCCGACCAGTTTTGATGCTCTAGTCGTTCCATAAATCACTTTGCTTTATATGTATAAGTTTGTCTTGCCTTTCTCACAACAAAGTTTCTCCACAATTGAATGTTCATTGTTATGTCCAAATTAGAACGAGCAAAGGGTTAAATTCTTATCTCTGTTCTTCCATTAAATAACTCAATCAGATGCTATTTGTCTTTAACAAGTCAATCCCCACAATCCTTTATTAACCCAAGATTCTCCAGGCGGCAAGTAATTTTGTCCTTGTCAATCGTCTTTAGCTGTTTTACACCACGTACGTTAGAATGATTGGCCAATAATTACCAGCTCATCAATCTCACTTTTCTTGAGCAGTGATGTGATATTTGCAACCCTCCAATTCTCCAACACCACTGACCTGCCTAAGGAGGATTGAAGAATCGCTGTCAGAGCTCCTGTTGCCTCCAGCCTTGTATCACTGTAACCTCAGATGCAATAAAAACAAAATACTGAAAACACTCAGCAATTCAGGCAGCATCTGTGGAGAGAGAAACGGAGTTAAGCTTCAGGTTCCTGAATGTTTCCACCATTTTCAATTTTTATTTTAAGATTTCTAGCATCCACAGTATTTAACTTTGGTATTCTAGAAGAGATCTCATGTGGACCAGGTGATGTGTTAATTTAGCACATCCTTTTTCTGTCTCCTATCCAACATCACTACTTCCCCTCCACAGCGCGTGACTGTGGTATCAATGGGGAGCGGCGGCGTAGCGGTATTGTTACTGGGCTAGTTAATCAGAGACCCAGAGTAATGCTCTGGGAACCCAGGTTCAAATTCCGCCACTGCAGATGGTGAAATTTGTATTCAATAAAAATCTAGAATTAAACGTCTAATGATGACCATGAAACCATTGTCGATTGTCATAAAAACCCATCTGCTTCACTAATGTCCTTTAGGGAAAGAAATCTGCTGTCCTTACCAGGCCTGGCCTACATGTGACTTCAGACCCAGAGCAATGCGATTGACTCTTAACTGCCCCCTCAAGGGCAATTAGGGATGGGCAATAAATGCTGGCACAGCCTGCGATGCCCACATCCCTTGAACAAATAAAAAAACTTGACTCTATTTTATGAAGACCATACATAAGGTCGAGCCCTGCCTCAGGTTCGCCAACAGCCCCGACCGATCCACTCGTTCCTTTTATCTCTTTAATCTGTACCTTTATTCATTTAACTATCCTTTTCCTTTTTAGTTGCGAAATATTTTTGGGTTCTCTTTCATGTTACCCACTAATCATTTCCCACACTCTTCATTTGCTTGTCTTATATTAATTCTCTCCTTTCCCCCTGAAATCCTTCTGTTCTTGATTTTTGATTGTATTCTGCCCTTCGCATTTGTCATGAATCTCCTTGTCTATTTTGTTTTTAACTCTAATTTTCTTTATCATCCACAGATGTCTAGCGTTGGAGCCCATCTCCCCTCCTTACTGGAATATGCTTAATTTGTACCACACTGTACCCTTGTCAGCAACTGTCCCCCTCCCTGGCCCCTGTTGTCACTGTTTAGAAACTTGCGTTCGCACGTAACCATTTGCTTCCCACTGATATAACATTGCCCGCTTCTATTCCTACATCAGTCTATCTGCTGCTGAAACGATTTGTCACCGTCCCTTCGAAATTTGCTTACTCCAACACGTTCTCGTCCAGCCTCCCTCCCTCCCCACCCCCAATCCTCCACTCTCATCCAAACTTTGCTGTCATATCTCATCAACAACAGTCCAAATTTAAAATGAGCTACGCCTTGGGTTTAAATCAGGCTGACCAACTCTTTTGGGGAAATGCAATAAGGCACACTTTGACTTGGAGGGGACTGTACCAGTGGGGGTGGGTGCAATGTTGGCGAACCTGGCTGATCGGTCAGTCATGTTATCATCAAATGTTAATATGCCGATCAAACCAGAGTGCAAGTATCTGCTTGCGTTAATGAACGTTTCCGTTTCGTCAAATTTGCTCATCGGCTTCTGTGCAGAACTAATGAACTTGCACTTATGTAACAATCTGCACGTCGTCAAGACCCAGTGTATTTCGCTCTTCAACTTTCGGCTTTGTTGGTTTGCAGACAGCAAGGTCCTTCAAATGTCAATTAGATAAATGAGCAGGTAATCAGTTGCGCTGTTACTGGCGTGGAACAAATACAGGATGAAGCATTCAGTGAACTGGCCCTGCTGCTCTTTGAATGGGTCTTTCACACTTGCTTTTGAGAGGTTGGAGAGAGAACCTCGTTTTAAGGACTCATTCATAAACATTGCACCATCAGCAAAGCAGTACACTGCAATTAAACATGAGCCTTGGTTATCTGCTCAGTCCTCGAGTGGACCAATTACTCAGAATTATCTTGACTCGGGTGCAAGAAATTATGCAGGTTATTGCAATCTCGGACTAGACCCCAATAATGGCTCGGATACAGGATTTTACTTTCATTTTGTAAAACTGTGGGAAAGGATACCTCGCTCCAGGAGTGATTTCGTGAAAAAATAGGGATATGTACTTTAAAACAAACTTTACTACTAACACAGTATTAAAAGATCTTTAACATCACATCATAAAATAGTTTGTAATTACCCCATTAAGAATACTAATCAATACAGTGAATACACTACCCTCAACTGCTATCTTTATTCCCAAACATCAATTTACTCTCAATCCACTGTTAAATACAGTTAGCCCCCATGAACACTTGCTTTACAGAGATGTTCTCTGAGAAAGAGATACCTTTTGACACTGCTTTGAGGAAAAGATCTGACTCCTCTCAGAACCATGCAGAAACTATGGCTGTATTTCTTCAGAAGCTGCTTCAGCTGGTGTCAGCTCACCTTCTAACCACACTCTGCTGACTACTTGAAAGGACAGTACGAAGTCTTATAACACCAGGTTAAAGTCCAACAGGTTTGTTTCGATGTCACTAGCTTTCGGAGCGCTGCTCCTTCCTCAGGTGAATGAAGAGGTACGTTCCAGAAACACATATATAGACAAATTCAAAGATGCCAAACAATGCTTGGAATGCGAGCATTAGCAGGTGATTAAATCTTTACAGATCCAGATATGGGGTAACCCCAGGTTAAAGAGGTGTGAATTGTACCAAGCCAGGACAGTTGGTAGGATTTCGCAGGCCAGATGGTGGGGGATGAATGTAATGCGACATGAATCCCAGGTCCCGGTTGAGGCCGCACTCATGTGTGCGGACCCGCGACAACGCAGAATCACCGAGCAGAAACTTATAGCCAAGTTCCGCACACATGAGTGCGGCCTCAACCGGGACCTGGGATTCATGTTGCATTACATTCATCCCCCACCATCTGGCCTGCGAAATCCTACCAACTGTCCTGGCTTGGTACAATTCACACCTCTTTAACCTGGGGTTACCCCATCTCTGGATCTGTAAAGATTTAATCACCTGCTAATGCTCGCATTCCAAGCATTGTTTGGCATCTTTGAATTTGTCTATATATGTGTTTCTGGAACAGACCTCTTCATTCACCTGAGGAAGGAGCAGCGCTCCGAAAGCTAGTGACATCGAAACAAACCTGTTGGACTTTAACCTAGTGTTGTAAGACTTCGTACTGTGCTCACCCCAGTCCAACGCCGGCATCTCCACATCATGGCTACTTGAAAGGAAACTGCTAATCTACTATAGATATATTTTAACTGAACTGAGATGCTTGACTCCTGCTCACATCTCCAATTAACCCACAACTAAAATGCTTTTCTGCAAAATGTCTGATACCTTGGCTTCTCCCAGTAATTACATCATCTTACCAAGCTGAAATCTAATTAACTCCATAAGGAATCCCCTGAATCCAAACAACAATCCATTTGCCCAAGGTTTTTACGATGCTATAATTGCACCCCGGCTCCCAAAATATTTCAATACAGGATTCTTTAAAACTATTAACCCAGATTTTTAACCTCTACTGCACCAGCTATCTATAATACAATGTATCTGAAATGTGTACATTCGCAACAAGTTTCATGGTCTACATATTGACTTTAAATCAATGGAATTGAAATTTGATTATGTGGTTTAATTAGCAGTTTAAATTCACATTAACAAAGAAATGTCATCTAAATGCCATCTATACGACCTAACCAAAGGATAATATAATGCAGAATTACATAGTGCTGAACTTAATCCCCCACTTGGTGTGGAGAGGGACGGGGAAGGAGGAGGACATTTGAGTGAACCTGCTCCTGGACCTGACGAAACTCACCCTTTACAGGTCCAGGCAGCAGGTGACTGAAGGGGCCCTCTTCTGTGGCTATATTCATGACCAGGTGTCCCTGGAAAGGGAGCATGTGGTGTCCATGGGCACCTTCAAGAGTGTCCATGCCCAGTGGGGACTGCAGAAGCTGGAGTGCTTTATCGACCCCTTTAGCTGCACTTTGATTTGATGTTAAGTTTCCATTGATCTTTGTTTCATTCGGGCTATCCCCTTTTGATTCTTCCCTTGGTTTGTTTCTTTTTGTCTCCTTGATTGTCCCAAAAGAGATTAACTTAATCCCCACAGCCAAGTGAACCCATTGGGTAATGTTTTCAGTCTGGTCTAATCACCCATCATAAATGCATGGACAGCACAAAGCTATTCAACAGAAAATGTTTCGACATAGTGGTCTCTTTAAATTAGCAGAAGAAACACAGTGGCTCAGACATTGTTGAAATGGTGCATCTCATGACGGGTACCGTGAGATGAATTTTTTTAACCATACCTTTCAGATCCTAATATTTTATGACCGCAGATTGCTGGAGATGCTCATGTGGTCATGGCAACAGCACAGCTGGAAACTCCTGAACATTGGTCTTTTTCTCTAACCAATTGTATTTAGGGATATAGAAACAGAGTAAATAACAGGGAAGGAAATAAGTGAATTAGAGTCACATTAGGTACTGACCGAGAAGAGAGGGAATGGAAGGGACCGAATTGGGAGAGATAAAGGACAGAAACGAAAGGTCGATAAAATGTAAATTTAAAAGCCTCAAAGAACAATTTTCTACTTGCAGGTGTGAGACTCCACGGTTTTATTGTTTCCTTTCTGGGTTTTCAAGGTTGAATGGTGTGTCAGGAGGACTATAAAATACCCCATTATCCGTAAACTTACCACACAAATTACCAACCTAAATGACTGCAGTGAGATTTATTTGTGCTAACGGGGCAAATCTAGATTTCATGACAAACAATGGAATGGTTCATGCTGCGATGGTCATGTTTCAGGTCTTAGAAAAGCTGATGAGGAAGCAGCAACAATCTCCCAGCAATGTCCAAAATCGGAACTTATAGTGCATCTCTTTGCCATATAATAATAGTAATCGCTTATTGTCACAAGTTGGCTCCAATGAAGTTACTGTGAAAAGCCCCTAGTCGCCACAATCCGGCGCATGTTGGGGAAGGCCGGTACAGGAATTGAACCCGCACTGCTGGCCTTGTTCTGCATTACAAACAAGCTGTTTAGCCCACTGTGCTAAACCCAGCCCTTAGTTTTTAAGGTGGGACTCCGTCAACTTGCCATTTTGCAATTCTATGTACTACACCTGACTTGATATGTATTTGGAGGATCTTCCTTGTACATCTCTGGGCAGCAACACATGTTCATTTTCTCATGTTGAGTTTTATTTTATTAAACATAGAACATAGAACATAGAAAATACAGCACAGAACAGGCCCTTCGGCCCACAATGTTGTGCCGAAACTTTGTCCTAGATTAATCATTGATTATCATTGAATTTACAGTGCAGAAGGAGGCCATTCGCGCCCCCCCCCCACCCCCCCCCCCCCCACCCCCCCAGTCTGCTATACATTTCTCACGCTGTTGGCGGGGTTTCCTTGGTGCTTTTAAAAAAGGTTGCTGAAATTCAAACCACACGGCAGGGTTTTCTGTCCAAAATTACAGACTTCACACCCAATGAATGGGAGTTTTAATTTTACTTTAATGATTGCTATACAGTGAAGCTGTAATGCACTCGCAAACATCTCATTTTACTCTTGCTCATTAAGAAATGTCAGCCGGGGCTTATCTCTCTTTATATTTGTGCTGGGCATAGTGAGGGTAATAATAAGCACATTTTATTTATTGTTTAAGCACATTAAAGCCACCTGGTTGCTTCGCAACACACCTGACATCACCAGGCACTGGCGCATAAAACTCTAGACAACCTTGTTGGTTTTTTGGTTTTCACTTCTAGCCCAAGTTTGAATGTTTGAATGTTGCGCGTTTTGACACTTGGTAATATTTTCGGCGACACAATGCAGAATTGCATTTTTTTAAAAGCATTTTTTAAGTTTCGAAAACCAGTCCCAAATCACACTTAACCCCCCACCCCCCGCTGTCTCTCTCGCTCACCCATCCCCAAACAAATAAAGACTACGAAAGAGAAACTGCTGGAAAATCTCAGCAAGTCTGAAATAAAGACTACGTCCTTCTTCGAAAACTATTTTTGTCCGCTGATGGCCTCTGCTGCAGGCAGCGGTCTGAACAATGACCGCATTAGTAGAAGATCACTTGAACGAGTTGAAATCTATCCCAAGTGCGAGTATGCAAAGAATGAAAGGTAAATGGACAGACAAGCACGGCATCGATCGGTCAGCCTTCACATGCACAACATGTTCTGACGTTACCTAAAGTGGGGAAGAATGAAAATGGAAAATTAAGACGAGGCAAAGATATTCTCACCTTCAACATCTCGCCACTCCGAAAAGAGAATCAACAATATATTTCCAAATGCTCTTTGATTTTCAAATGTGGCAGTTAGTATTAGTCCCCCCCCCCCCTCCCCTACCACCCAACACCACCAAAGCCGGTTCTTTTGCATTATTCAGCGCGCTGGCCAAGACGATTAGTTTGAGATAACAGCTTGCCTCAGTTGACCAACTTCATGGATTGCGTGCATCGCGCAGACATTTACCGAACGGCTTTCACACCCGCTCACTTCATTGAAATGTTATATTTTGTAGGGTGCAACACTTGAGTTAACCACTGCCACTGAGCAAATGGCATATTGAGGGTAGGATTTTAAAACACGTACCGCTTACCGAGTGAGGATCCCAAATCTGCAGCCTCTGCTTTAATACATTGAAAGGTTTGTTTCTAAATCAATGTGACGCCTTTGAGTTTTAAGGCCCTGTGCAAAGGTGTCCTGTGGGAAGGCTATGGAGCAGTTGGTTTCATAGTGCCTTCATTGTTGGTCGACGCTGACCTTTCAGCACATGGACGCTTGACGTTGCCAATATCCTGACTTCCATCGGATGTTGTGCATTAACTGAGTCAAAGACATTGGAAAGTATCTCTTGAATTTGGTTGCGGATGTTTTCAACACATGCAATGTTCAAAAAGATTTTATTTTATGTCATTCGATTTTTTTTTTAGCGAAGTTAAATGTCTCAATCGTCCTATTGGCTGAGGAGAAATGCTCGTGATCTCTTGCCATTTATTCTCATTTCCTTGCTGATTAAGCAAGAAAGTCACTGAAGTCATTCTCTGGGTTATAAATAAATGACTGGGTATGTAAAGATGACACCTTTTGTAAGACGAGCCGCTCTATTATAGAGACTGCCTTAAAAGCATTAGATAGCTACTGTTCAGACGAGGAATATAATATCACTGGGTTCGCCATGATGGTCATAAATAAAATATAGAGTGTGCAAATATGACACCTTCTGTTAAACTTGTCTTTTGTATTATACAAGTTAAAGTACTAAAACCACTTTGCCACCTGGAAAAGGGCCCGTTGATAGTCTACATTTAAATAGGAACGCTGCAGTAGTTTCTATCGAACCCAGTTCCATTCTATAAACGCTTGCACACACCTCAGGTCTGTCCCAGCCCGATTTAAGCACGGTAAACTGACCTCTCGACGTAAAATGTGGACTCGGCGTGGTATTGGAATCTAACCACTTATCCGAGAGGAGTGTGAAGAAACAACGGTTCCCCGGCGATCACGCCCGTTGTTTTGTGGCCACCGTATTGTTGAGCCCCTTTAAAAAAAAATTATTTTAGAATACCCAATTCATCTTTTCCAATTAAGGGGCAATTTAGAATGTCAATCCACCTAGCTTGCACATTTTTGGGTTGTGGGGGCGAAACCCACGCAAACAAGGGGAGAATGTGCAAACTCCACACGGACAGTGACCCAGAGCCGGGATCGAACCTGGGACCTCAGCCCCGTGAGGCCGCAGTGCTAACCCGCTGTGCCACCGTGCTGCCCTGTTGAGCCTCTTTCAAGCTCATTGCTTTGATTGAAGTTTTCGCAACCCCAATTACATCGCCTGGTTTCCTGCAATCTGCATGGGGTTGGTATTGAGGGAGCACCGTACACATGAAAAGGACTTTTAGCTGGCAATTATGCTCAAATAAATTTGGCCATCGGGCAAGAAGGTCACTGATTTTCCTCTCTGCCTCCCCAAAACATGCTCACCGATCAACATTTTACACTAAAGGCAGCGTTGATCAGCTGGTGAGTAGTTTTACATGTCAGGTTGTGGCTTCCGATCAATCTTCTGGCGTACGGAGAGCGCACGCCACGCATGCATGTGCAGAAATCCCGATGCACGGCGCGCCAAGCTCAAACTTCCGAACCGGTTCTTTGCTCTTTTGTTTCTCATCCAAAATTAGCGAGCAGAGGCAGGAGACATCGAAGAGAATTTTTTAGATGTGATAATCTTTTATAATAGCGTTTATAAGATGCTTAAATATACAGGAAGTGGAAGAAAGATATATATTTTTTAAACTTTGGTTTCTTATGAGGCAGCTAATTCCATAAAGGAACTATAATGGATAGAGTGGGTTTGGAGTGTATCTAATAAGCTTCAGCTAAGTACATTTGGATTTTGCAATGCATTATAAGCTGTATTGTTTAAGATGTAATGTTGACCCTTGCAAGCCTCAGTGACTACTTCAAATGCTTTAGGAAAGTTGACTGCCTTAGTTGACATATGCAAGCCTCTGTAAGTTAATGTGAACTATCTCTCTGACAAGTATTACAGAAAGCAGTGCAGATTCAAAATCTGGAGTCATGCTCCACCACCACTGGGGCATCACACTTTTAGTTTGGCTTCTTAAAATTACTGAAGTTCTTTTGAGGCTTCAACGTAGGCAAAGGGATCATGACCGAAGAGTTAGGCTACATGTCCGCTTGGCAAGGAAGCAAATTAATTACCCAGCCCTGAGTGTTCAGGCAAAGAACATCATACGAAATGATGTCAGAGGAACATAGAACATAGAAAAATACAGCACAGAACAGGCCCATCGGCCCACGATGTTGTGCCAAACCTTTGCCCTAGATTAATCATAGATTATCATAGAATTTACAGTGCAGAAGGAGGCCATTCAGCCCAGCGAGTCTGCTAAATTAACACATCTTGGAAAGAGCACCCTACCCAAGGTCAACACCTCCACCCTATCCCCATAAACCAGTAACCCCACCCAACACTAAGGGCAATTTTGGACACTGAGGGCAATTTATCATGGCCAATCCACCTAACCTGCACATCTTTGGACTGTGGGAGGAAACCGGAGCTCCCGGAGGAAACCCACACACACACGGGGAGGATGTGCAGACTCCGCACAGACAGTGACCCAAGCCGGAATCGAACCTGGGACCCTGGAGCTGAGAAGCAATTGTGCTATCCACAATGCTACCGTGCTGCCCTTAAGTACAAATTAATCTACACTATATCATTCTACCGTGATCCATGTACCCATCCAGGATAGGTATACTCGCATATCAACTTATTTGTAGTGGGGAAAGCGGTGCGTCCAGGGATAGTAGGAGTAGAATAGTCTGCGATCGTAATCTCCGACCACACGCATACCACATGGATGTGAGGTTGGAGATGGGCTGTGCCCAACAATCCCCCACGGAGTTTGGACACAGCCTCCCTTGCTGAGAAGGCATTTTGCGAGAAAATATCACAGGCCATAGATGGATATATTACCAACACCCAGAATGGGGAAATCTCACCCTCCATATGCCGGGAGACGCTGAAGGCAGTGGATCAGGGGTGAAATTATTGCCTATAAAACACCTAGAGACAGGCAGGAGAGGGTGGCTAAGCTACAACTGGTTGATTCCATGCTGGAGGTGGATTGGCGATACTCTGAGGCCCTGACCGTAAAGCTTCTGGCAGGGAGGAAAAGCTTCAAATGGAATGTGACCTGCTCTCCACTAGGAAACCAAAGAGAAAATGCTGGAAAATCTCAGCAGATCTGGCAGCAAGTGTAGGGAGAGAAAAGATGACCCTTTGTCAAAGCTGGGAGAAGCTTTAGGAAAGCAGTACAACAGCACCACCAGACACGAGGGACCTTCTATGAACACAGAGACAAATCCAGCCGCCTACTGGCTCACGAGCTGAGAAAACAGGCAGCCATGATGTCATAGCACAGACTAGGGATAACAACGGCAGATTCGTAACTAAGCCGGAAAAGGTAAATAAAGTATTCGAGGCCTTCTACTGGGGACTGTACACCTCAGAACCCCCCAAGGGAGACACGAGGATGAAGTAATTCCTCGACCGACTGGACATGCCAGTCATGGGAGAGGATAGAAAACGGGGGCTAGAAGCACCATTTGAGCTGGGAGAAGTCATGGAGAGCATTAACTCCATCATGGGGGGAAGGCCCCAGAAATAGACGGATTCCCGGCTGACTTATTTCGCTGCTTAATGTAGATGTGAAAATACTGGCCAAGATCCTGGCCAAGCGATTGAAGAACTGTGTGCAGAAGATCAGACGGGCTGTGTTATGGGTAGGCAGCTAATATTGAACATCAGACACCTGCTGAACGTGATAATGACCCCATCAGGGGAGAGAACACCTGAGGTGATCATCTCCCTGGCTGCAGAAAAAGCCTTCAACAGCGTTGAATGGAAGTACCTCATAGAGGTGCTGGAGCGGTTTGGGCTTGGAGCAGGGTACACCGCCTGGGTCAAACTCCAGTACAGCACTCCCATGGTGAGCGTATGGACAAACACTTCCAGCTGTAAATACAGGGGGACTGAGCGCGAGCCCAGGGTCAGATACACAGTGACAAGGCAGGGATACCCACTGTCCCTTCAATGGTGGTTCATCTATGGATTTAGCCAGAGGGCACTAGCAGATAACCTGCAGATGAGTTGTTCAGAATGTTCTTTCCAACATTGACAGATGGTATTGTCTTCATTAAGAAGAGAGACATTATCCTATAAGTGATGGGGGATTTTGTCCAACTGACTTCGATCGGGAGTGTGATAGAATATTCTCCACATGCCTGGATGATTGCAGGTCTAAGAACACTCAAGTTCAACACCATCTAGGAAAAAGCATCCCAAAAGATTGGCACCCCACCCATCACGAAATGAAAAATGAAATGAAAATCGCTTATTGTCACAAGTAGGCTTCAAATGAAGTTACTGTGAAAAGCTCCTAGTCGCCACATTCCAGCGCCTGTTTGGGGAGGCTGGTACGGGAACACCTGCAACATTCACTCCCTCCACCACTGAGACACAGTGGCAGCAGTATGTACCACCCACAAGGGGCACTACAGCAATTAACCAAGGCTTCTTGGACAACACCTTCCAAAGTCGACACCTTCTAAACACCACCATCTGCACGTTCCTCTCCAAGCTGCTCATCATCCTGAATTGGAACAATATTACCATTCCTTCACTTTCACTGAGTCAAAATCATGGAACTCTCTTCCTTAACAGCACTGTGGATGCACCTACACCACATGGACTGCCGCGGACCAAGAAGGCAGCTCATCACCACATCGTCGAGGTCAATCAGGGATGGGCAATAAACGCTGGCTTAGTCAGTGATACATACAAAAGAATAAAAAGCGTGCCCATGTTGGCTACAAAAATGTTTAGCATATAATGGTCAGCATTTTTTAGATCTGTTGGACTTTCTCTTCACACAACCACATGTCCTTTAATCTCTGGATTTCTCTTTGAAATGTCAGCATTGAACTGTTGGAATGTTGCCTTCTTGACACATGACCTTGTTGTTTTGCCAGGCAATGAAGGCTTCTCCTTTTTGTTCTAAGTCACATATTTCAGCATAATTGTCATCAAACCAATTGTTGTGATAACGATGTTCAAACCCAACAGCATGGGCACAGAAGTCAGTAGAGCTGACTTTATTTGATCCCACTGTTCTGGAACTGTATTGGATTATCAATGGTTTTCCAGATTGGTCATGAGCAGCGCTTGAAATTATCCTCTTCATTCAGACTGCTTTATGGCATTGACCTTCTTCCTCTTCAACAATTGGTGCAAGGAGAATGTACATCATTTAGATCTGTCACCTGAATTATAACATAACCGAGAAGGTACCAATGCTTTGTTCTAGGTTGCCTCCATGTGGTTTTGTATTTGTCCTTCTTGTGGAAGAGGATGTTTGTTATAAATAGGCCATCCTGAGCATACGTTGTCAATGGGAGAATGCTGTTTGCATTGATGGGAGGAATTTCTTTCTCTCAGAGGGTCATGAATCTTAGGAACTCTCTTCCCCGGAATGCAGTGGAGGAAGGGTCACTGAATATTTTTAAAGCAGAAGTAGATAGATTCTTGATTAACAAGGTAACTAAAGGTTATTGGAGTTAAGCGGAATGCAGATTGAGGCCACAATCGGATCAGCCATTAATTTATTGAATAGCGATAGAGCCTTGAAGAGCCATATGGCCTACTCCTGTTCCCACACCACTTTCCCCAATGGCTCCACTCCAGGCATCAGAATCATGGCCAACCCTGGCAGGAAAGACCCCATAGAAAGATGAGCTTTTCTTTTTGGGATGGCAGTGCGCACTTCCTCAAGGTCAAAATCAAACCTTTCCTTATCATCTTAGAGTCAAAGTTCAGGGCATAAGCACTGATGATGATTGCATTGTGGTTATTGCTGAGCTGTAGATTGAGTGTCATGAGTCTTTCATTTATGTATTTGGGGAGTTCTGGCACTTCATCCAAGATTTTATTCCAGAGGGCAAAGTCAACTCCATAGACATGAGGGTCACTGTCAACCTTTCCTTTCTAGGAGATGGTGCATCACCCTGCTGGTTTCTTTAGCTGCCCCTTCCCAAGAAGGCAGGTCTCACTGAGGGCAGCAATATCAATTTGGAGTCTTAATAGCTCCCATGATATGGTTTCAGATGGTAATTCTCAAGATTATCCACAAATGTTCTAACATTCCACATTGCAAAATTATAAGTTTTTTCATTATTTGACCACAATGATGGTGATCCTACAAGGTGTGGTTCTCCAACCAGCGGAAATTGGAAAAGTTTACTTTCAGGGCACCATTTCTAGGAACCTTCCTATTTAGGGTGAGGCAGCAGAGGATATCCTGAGAAGGAATGGTCAGTCACAGATGCTGCTGCTCAAAGACCCTTCCATCCCACAGGTGTTTATCAACCTTCATGCATGTGTCTCCTGTTTGCAGATTCTTGACTGAGGATTCCCAGGTTCACAACACTGTCACCAATCCTCCATCGCCACAGGACTTGGTAAATGGACACCGGCAATCGCCTGCATGCAACTTTGTTTAATGTGGGGACATAGAATCACAACAGAGCAGGAGGGTATTTGGCCCATCAAGTCTGCACCGACCCACTGAAACAGCACCTACCACTCCCTGCCCTATCCCCGTAACCCCACCTAACCTGGATACTAAGGGGTAATTTATCATGGCCAATCCATCTAACTTGCACATCTTTGGACTGTGGGAGGAAACCAGATCACGTGTGGGAAACCCACGCAGACACGGGGAGAACCTGCAAACTCCACACAGTCACCCATTCCCGGAATTGAACCTAGGACCCTGGTGCTGTGAGGCAGTAGTGCTAACCACAGTGCCACTGTGCTGCCCCGGCATTGGGACACTGTTAATGTCCACCCAATCTTGATCAGCGGGTGATTGCATTTTGGTGATGTATCAGACCACAATGCCTGGGATCACCTTGCCACTGCAGGCTTTTTCTGCCTTTGCAGCCGGTGAGTAACACAGCTTTGACAAAAAGTCATCAAACTCAAATGGTTAACTCCGTTTCCACTAATTCTGTTCTTTAAATAAAACATGATGTGGAGATGCCGGTGTTGGACTGGGGTGAGCACAGTAAGAAGTCTTACAACACCAGGTTAAAGTACAACAGGTTTGTTTCGATGTCACTAGCTTTCGGAGCACTGCTCCTTCCTCAGGTAAATAAAACAAATAGCGATTATTTTAGAACATTTATAAAAAACATATGCAAATTTTGCTTCATTTCTAAATCCCCGATAATAGTTTCTGTCCACACAACTTATCGTGCAATGTTAACCAATTGTCTAATTAAAAACAATTTAAAATTTGAAATTTAGAAAATGATGATTATTTTTCAATGTTAGAGAACTTAGTGGCAATAATTAGTCTATTATGGCGCTATTTATCTGTGTAGGTCGTTAAGTATCAATATACTTTTCAAATTCGTAAATATCTTTGAATCTGATCGGAATGAAACGTGTTGGGATATAATCCGATACAGAGGGTCAAAAAAACCAGATGGCGGAGCTTCTTGCAGTTGTACATGCGCACATCCATATGGTCAGAAGAGTTTAAATCCTCCAGTATCCCGGCATACTCTACTCCCAAGACTGGACATAGATTCATGTATTAAATGGCAACTGAGAATATTGTAAAGTCTAAAACATATACAGTATTAAACAGAAAAAAAACCCTATCATTGTAGATAATCACAAGAAAAATACATTAACTTTTTGTCCTAATGTGCTTGCATTCTAGCGAGGAAAAGACGCGGCTTGTGTTTTGATTAGTTTGTGAGACTTAAATTGAAACGAGCGTGGTGCCGCACAGGAGAAGTTTGGAGACGGAGAAGGGGGGGGAGAGACAGGAACTCAGCGCGAGCCCACAGATAGCAGCTAGGAACCGAGCGCGAGTCCAGGGTCAGTGCACTAGTGATACACGGGGACTGAGCGCGAACCCAGGGTCAGATACACGGGGACTGAGCGCGAACCCAGGGTCAGATACACGGGGACTGAGCGCGAACCCAGGGTCAGATACACGGGGACTGAGCGCGAGCCCAGGGACATACAGGGGGACTGAGCGCGTCGCCAGGGTTAGATACAGGGGGACTGAGCGCGAGCCCAGGCACAGTGGGTGATACACGCGGACTGAGCGCGAGCCCAGGGTTAGATACACGGGGACTGAGCGCGAGCCCAGGGTTAGATACAGGGGGACTGAGCGCGAGCCCAGGGTTAGATACACGGGGACTGAGCGCGAACCCAGGCTCAGATACACGGGGACTGAGCGCGAGCCCAGGCACAGTGGGTGATACACGGGGACTGAGCGCGAACCCAGGGTCAGATACACGGGGACTGAGCGCGAGCCCAGGCACAGTGGGTGATACACGGGGACTGAGCGCGAACCCAGGGTCAGATACACGGGGACTGAGCGCGAGCCCAGGGTCAGATACACGGGGACTGAGCGCGAGCCCAGGGTCAGATACACGGGGACTGAGCGCGAACCCAGGCTCAGATACAAGGGGACTGTGCGCGAGCCCAGGGTCAGATACACGGGGACTGAGCGCGAGCCCAGGGTCAGATACAAGGGGACTGAGCGCGAGCCCAGTATAGTGAGTGATACAGGGGGACTGAGCGCGAGCCCAGGGTCAGATACAGGGGGACTGAGCGCGAGCCCAGGGTCAGATACAAGGGGACTGTGCGCGAGCCCAGGGTCAGATACACGGGGACTGTGCGCGAGGCCAGGGTCAGATTCACGGGGACTGAGCGCGAGCCCAGGGTCAGATACACGGGGACTGAGCGCGAGCCCAGGGTCAGATACAGGGGGACTGAGCGCGAGCCCAGGGTCAGATACACGGGGACTGAGCGCGAGCCCAGGGTCAGATACACGGGGACTGAGCGCGAGCCCAGGGTCAGATACAAGGGGACTGTGCGCGAGCCCAGGGTCAGATACACGGGGACAGAGCGCGAGCCCAGGGTCAGATACACGGGGACTGTGCGCGAGCCCAGGGTCAGATACACGGGGACTGTGCGCGAGCCCAGGGACAGATACACGGGGACTGAGCGCGAGCCCAGGGTCAGATACAGGGGGACTGAGCGCGAGCCCAGGGTCAGATACACGGGGACTGAGCGCGAGCCCAGGGTCAGATACACGGGGACTGAGCGCGAGCCCAGGGTCAGATACAGGGGGACTGAGCGCGAGCCCAGGGTCAGATACACGGGGACTGAGCGCGAGCCCAGGGTCAGATACACGGGGACTGAGCACGAGCCCAGGGTCAGATACACGGGGACTGAGCGTTCATCACATAGACGCACATGTGCAATGCGCTTGGGAAATCGAGGATAGCAAAACAAAAAAGTCCCCCATTTTACTTCCCCGCCCCCTCGGTCCCAGCTTCAAAGAAGACCTGAGATTTCAACTATTTCCAGGAAGACAATTTGAGTAGAAGAAACTGGAATTATATTGAGAAAGTAAGTTTTCTTGTCTTATCTTTGTCACGTATATATATGTATCTATAAAACATAGTAGTCCCGGGAAACTATTGTGCCGGGTTTGCTACATACTCGGATGGGAATTAATTTCTAAGCTGTCAACTAAACCTCAGAAGCGTGCTTAAAGAAAGAAATTTGTTTTATAGAAATGTAAACCGTGACAATTCGGTTCAAATTCTTGAAATTGTGGATACATAATATTGGATTGGTTATATAAAACACGGTTCAATATGCAGAGGCTGTGTTCGAGATGGTCTCTTTGCTGGTGCTGTTTGGAGGCCTGTTATTGTATTGTGGAAGTGCACGTGTATTTAGTGTTTATGTCTGGTGTACTGTGAGGAGGATACTCTTACAGCACACACACACATCCACTGCCTCTCAGGGTAGGGTAGCACCGGCTCACTCTTCAAGCCCAATGGGCTGTCGTCCATTAGTTTTCTTTTCTGGCTGTCATTACAGTCCTTTTGAATTCGATACTTGTATAAACCTACAGGTTGGATTTCAGATTAACGACACGTACTTAACAGTTATTTTCCCGACAGCGCGATTTCATTACACTCGCAAGGAATAAATTGTTCTCATTTGGATCATTGTCGAGATTAACTGTCAGGTTTCTTCGCTTTTCTTTGCCGCTTCTGCATCTCGAGGGTTGGCGCGGCGAGGGAAGAGAACCCGTGGTCCCATTAATTAATATCTTGTTGTAGAGCATGGTAGCACCACTTTAAATTCTGCGAATGAAACTATGTATCTACGCCGAATAAGAAATACTGACAAGTGTCGGAGCTGTGGGAAAGTGTATTTAGAAAGTGCCCAGTAAGTATTTCCATATTTTAATGGTCCTACTTGAATTTGCCACCTCCCATTCATTTTGAGACATTCTTCCCAGCTGAAAACTTCAATGGGTTGTTTTGTGAGCACAAAGGGTTAAAAACTGGCCTGGTCGAACATCTATTTAGAGCGGTAAATTGATTAGCATACCCACCCGGGTTGGTAATGAATATTTCTCCTCTGCGAATCAATATTGATTGCCAGGATCAGAAGTTTATTTGAGAGAATGAAAGAGGGAGGCGGGGAGGATAGGAGCCAGACCTCGATACGGTTACAATTCACCAGTTGCAATACATTAAGAAACATAAGATTCAAGTTCAGCGCGTGTGGGGGTTTCTGTCTTGCCCATGTTTTTGATCAAATTATTTTAAAGCCGTCTTTAAAGTGAGGCGAAAGTATCACACCGATTCAGTTTGGTGCAATAATCGTCGCCACCTTTCATTTATTTGTTTTGGAACTGCACTGAACAGCCATCGTGATGGGCATCCTGTAAAATAGAAATCGGTTTCTGGTTTTTATATTCACATTTGCACTCGCCACAGTCCCATTTAAAAAAAACACTGCTCCTACTTACCTTGATGTCAGTGATTTAGAATTGCCCATAAGGTACTGTTTAATTTCCAACCCGCCCACCCAATTTCCCATTCCCATCTCATCAGAGCGCTTTCCACATTACATCGTCATATTGCAGTAAACGCACAGACCGGATTACAATCCACAGAAGCAGTCATCACAAACATCGAAAACGTTTGTCTGACAACTTTTATTTTAGATCTCGTATGGTCGAATATGCTCGGCTCTGGTGTCAATTAGTCGGCAATGGTGACGATAAATGTTTTTAAGGGCAGGGGGAAAAAAGATCGTGTGGTCGGTACTTTGCACCAACAGCTGCTTTTGCTGAGCTATTCGCCTGAAAATGGTCCGCAGTCTAGCTCGGGCGATGCTGTCTGTAAGAATAAAATATAGTCGAGAACATAATGGATGTTCAGTATATTTTCAGAAACATCCCAGATATTAATATGCACGTAATAATTAACCATTCCCTTTATGTTCTAAAAGAAAAACGCACTTGTTTTTTTAAAAAGAGGATTAAAACTTACTTGTAGCCTCAAGGTCATCCTTGGCGGCAATATTTAGACATCCGGTACCAGGGTTACGGTTCTAAACTATTACTCATTGTAATGTAACATTCTGACTATATTGTAGAAAGAATGTGGTGATGCAAAACACTCGCGAAAGCATTTCAAAAATATTGTGCTGAGACTTCGACAGAGTTAGACTTATTCTGAAAAGGCACTTTGGCAGAATTTTTAAAAAGAATGAATAAAAACATAGAGGAGAAGAAAAATGAAACACTGACATTTTTTGCAATTATGTTTACTATAAAGGGCATATTTGTGATCAACGTACTAGAGAAGTGAGTTAAGGTTGCAGTATTATTCTTTCATGCAATAATAGTCTACAATCAGGAGTCTCTGAGAGGAATTTGAATAAAACAGAAGGTCTTGTGAGAAAGCATCCCGACTCTCATTTATACTTGCTTATCAGATCACATTGGTGTTAAAATGTTTGTGAAAATAGATTACTGCAAAGTTATTAATAGATGCAAAGTCCAATCTCATTTTTTTGTGAAGGAAATCTAAAGTTCAGAAATTTAAAAAAAATACAGAACTGAAGGAAACGTATGGGAATCTTTGAATAACTTAAACACTCTCTACCTATACTAAAATAACCAGCAAGTCATTCCTTCTAACATTTGTAGAGCGGATGAACTGGAAATACGAACATTATAAGTCCATTTTTGTGATCTCATCACAGGTCTGTAATATCACTGATGTGTTAATTCTAATTCTATGAATTGAGTGACTAACATAACATTAATTTTTTAATTAAAATATAAAATCTAGACAATAATGGTTGTACTGCCTTGTGTAGTTAAATATATACCTTTATGGGAAAGGGAGATAATGAAGAGGATCGTAGTTAGTGATCCAGTCAGCTTCAGTTGTGAAAATGAAAATGTTTTACGTCCAGAAGCCATCAGTATCCTTTAGCTAACCATGTGTCTTCTACTGTCTCAGCCCACCAAATTTTATGTTAGGTTTGCCTGTTCGATCAACATAGCCTAGAAATTATTATTTGAAATTAGTGTTCAATAAGCTTTTATTGCATTTCTGCATTCTTTTAACAGAGGTGTTAACCTCTTTATTTATAATGATTTAATGCCTCCATTGACGTAGAGGACAGAGGAATGTTACAAGAATGTTTAAATACTGATTCACCAATATTGTCAAATAGTTATAGCGAGTTAATTTAAGGCAGATTTGCTATTTGATGACTGAAAACAGAAATCTCTTAAAATGATATGAAATTTGAAAATTGTGAACAAATAATATAATTGTGCTCAGCCATGGCTCATTTGGGAGCACTCCTACTTGTCAATCATGAGGTTCTGGATTCAAGAGTCAATCCAGGGCTCAAGCACAAAAATTAACCCTGACACATTCAGTGCAGTACTGAGGGATGTACCATCCTTCAGATGAGATTTTAAACTGAGGCTCTATCTGCTTGTATATGTGAAAGGTCCCATGGCACAATTTTGAAGAAGAGCAGGGCAGTTATCCCGGATGACCTAACCAATATTTATCCCCAAATCAATATCACAAAACAGATTATCTGGTCATTATCACATTGCCTTATGAGGGAGTTTTCTGTGTGAAAATTGGCTGTTGCATTTTCCCACATTACAAGAGTGACTACACTTCAGAAAAGTACTTTATTGGTTGTAAAGTGCTTTGAGATATCTGGCAATTGTGAAAAGCATTATAGAATTGCAAGTCTCTTATTCTTCACTGCTCTAGTTGTTTCGCAGACAACATTACTGGATTGTCATGGAAATGTAGTACAGAGCTGAAACACTTTACAGCTAGAAAATAATTAAAATATCACCATCAATTAATTTACACCATAACTTCTATTTCCACATATATAGAATAAAATAGTCCAGATAAAAATCAAATCTTGTGACTTTTATCTGATCTGCAGATTATGCAAGGCGTGAATTATAAATAGGAAGTGGCAGCAATGATGTTTATTCCACAAGTCAAGAAGTTTGTGTGATTTGGTTTCAAAAGTCTCCTTAAAATACAGAATAATAATGTATTCAACCACTTCCCTTACATTGTTTAAAAATATAAACTTTATAGTGGTGATAGTCCAACGACAGGTTTTTCATACAAAGCAGAGTACAATAAAAAGGGGTGTTATTATGCATGATAACATTGGATTTATAATGAATTCGAGTTCCATCATGATGGTGTGAGAATTTTGAATTTAATGTTTAAAATATTGAAATAAAAAGCAGGTAGAAATGAAATCGTCAAGCTGCTGGATTGCTATAAAAACCCTATCAATTCAGTGCAACAACAACTTGTAATTATATGGAACCATTTTACAATAAAACTCCCAAGGCTCTTCACATGAGCATTATAAAGGAAAATTTGACACCGATCCACTTTGTGATATTAAGGCAGATGGCCAAAACCTTGATCCAAGAGGTAGATTTTAAAGAGCATCTTACAGGAAGAGAGAAAAGTGGGGAGTTTTAGGGAGGAAATTAAAGAGCTTGGAGTCAAGACAGCTGAAGCCATGGCCACCAATGGTGAAACAATGAAATTCAGGAATTATCTAGAGGCCAGAATTAAATTAGCACAGATATCATAGAGGGTTGTGTGGCTGGAGTGGGTTACAGTGGTGGGGAGAGCCAAGGCCAGGGAAGGAATTGAAAACAGAAATGAGAATTTTTAAATTGAGATACTGCTCGACTAGAAGCCAACATAGGTCAACAAGCACCGGGATTAGGGGTCTATACTTGGTACAAATAAAGACATGGGCAGCACAGTTTTGGTTGACCTAAAGTTAATGGAGGGTAGAATGTGGGAGGCCAACAAAGTGTGCTGGAATAGTCTAAAAGTAACAAAGGCACCTATAGGCTTTCAGCAGTAAATAATGAGCATAGCATGAATTTTCTTTTAGGGAAGAAATCCTGCTCTTCTTACTTGATTTGGCCTATATGTGACTCCAGTCCCTTACCAATGTGATAGGCTCAGCTTCCCTTTGAAGTGGCCTAGTAAGGCAACATCAAGAAGGCAACTTGCCACAAACTTCTTGGGACAGCCTGGGATGGACAATAAATACCACCCTTGCTCGTGATGTTCTCATCCTGAGAATTAATTTTCAGAATAATTCGTAGTATGTACTCTGGGTTGGTGGGAGAAGGCACACCGCTGTTTTGAAAAATAAATTGTAGGTATGTAGGTCTGCTCAGGCTGTTAACATCGAGTTGAATTATTATATATCTTGTACAATGATTAAATGCTGATATCTAGAAACGATAAAAATGTTGGTGCCTTTTTCATTCCATGTCTGGATGCAATGTTGTATAGTTTTGTCTCTAAGCGTGTGTGTGTCTCAGGCACAATGTAAATTTGCTGAAGTGAATAGTAATTACCTCTGGGTCACTGTCCATGTGGAGTTTGCACATTCTCCCCTTGTTTGCGTGGGTCTCACTCCCACAACCCAAAAGATGTACAGATTAGGTGGATTGGCCATGCTAAATTGCCCTTAGTGTCCAAAATTGCCCTTAGTGTTGGGTGGGGTTGCTGGGTTGTGGGGATAGGGTGGCGGTGTTGACCTTGGATAGGGTGCTCTTTCCAAGAGCCGGTGCGGACTCGATGGGCCGAATGGCCTCCTTCTGCACTGTAAATTCTATATCTATATATACCTTAAAAAATCAATTTCCAAAATCACAATGAGGGTTACAGAGGATATTATTCTTTTTTTAAAAAATTTAGAGTACCCTATTCATTTTTTCCAATTAAGGGGCAATTTAACATGGCCAATCCACCTAATCTGCACATCTTTTTGGTTGTGGGAGTGAGACTCACGCAAACAAGGGGAGAATGTGCAAACTCCACATGGACAGCGACCCAGAGCCGGGATTGAACCTGGGACCTCGGCGCCGTGAGGCAGCAGTGCTCACCACTGCGCCACCTTGCTGCCCGTACAGAGGATAATATAGTTAATGTTTCTACATTATAGTAATGTAGCTGATTCTTGAGTTGGTACTACGAGGAGTAGCAACTTGTTTTTTTTACTTTGTAAGCAGCATTCAAACATTCTTAAAAAGAGTATTTAAAGTATGAGTTCAAATTTGCTAGATTGCTGCCAATGTAGCTAAACATATTTAATACCTGTAGTAAACCATTGTGCATGTTACTGTTTCTCCCAAGTAAGCATTTTTAATATCTGAAGAACTATTTAATTTACTTATGAACTGCAGTTTATCTAACCAAAATATTATTTTTCACAGTGTACTATATTTGCTAAAGATGATAAAGAAGGTGGCATGTGGTGTATTGGTTAGCAGTGGGACTGCGGCGCTGAGGACCCGGGTTCGAATCCCAGCCCTGGGTCACTGCCGTGTGGAGTTTGCACATTCTCCCCATGTCTGCGTGGGTTTCACCCCCACAACCCAAAGATGTGCAGGTTAGGTGGACTGGCCACGCTAAATTGCCCCTTAATTGGGAAAAAAAATAATTGAGTACTCTAAATTTATAAAATAGGAAAAAATAAGATGATAAAGAACTCCATATCCAAAAATGAAACCCCAATATGCACTTTATCTAACTTGTAACTTATACAAATTTCTAAAAAATAAACTGTGGGTCAGGTAGGAAACCTGTGTTCGGTTCAGTGAAGGTGACAATCCACAATATATGAACAGAGCCACTGAAGGTCAGTGTGAATAGAGACAATGGTTGGGCGGGATTGATTGCTGGTCAGAATGGATGCAGCAGAATTTTACAAATTGCAGTTTGGCACTTTGATGAGAGCATTTGACAAGTCAAGTATTAAAGTAATATAAACATGGATAAGGGTTTCCAAGGAAGTAGAGAGGATTAAAGTGGGCAATTTTTCAGATGTGTAAGTGTGCTGTATTATTGGGTCTAATGTGGGAAATAAAGCTCATCCCAAGGTTAAACAGGAAACTGTTTATAAAGGAAGTGGAGATTCAGCTGGGAGCCAAATAAAATGCTTTTTTAAAGTCTTGAATGAAAGGATTAATATAAATTGTTTAAATATGTTGAAAGCTAAATTCATCTGTAAATGGAATTAATCTGTTAATTAAATGGGCAATAACTTTTGCCTGTGCTCCATATCAAGTTAATGCACTGACTTGGTATGAATGGTGCATCTGTTTGTTAAGGAACAATTGAAATGTTTCTCCTTAAATTACCGCTAGTTACATAGGATATATGGTACAGAAATAGGCCATTCGGTCATACCTGTACCTGCTAGTATTTATGCTGCACTTGACCCTCCTCCCTCATTTAAATCGTAATCCTCTATTCCCTTCTCCTTCATATGCTCGTCCAGCTTCCTGTTGTGTCCAGTGCCGCCACACTTGGCCGGAATCCGTGCCGCTGGCCGGGGGCACTTCCATGAGGGCTGGTGGGGGGTGGCCAGGGGTTGGCCTGTGGGGTCGCGGATAGCAGGTTGGGTCCACGGACAGCCGGCACCATGTTGCACGGCGCGACCGCTGCAGGTTGTCACCTGTGCGCTGCAGGTTGTCATCTGTGCGCATGCATGGCCCGGAACCCGGCCATTCTCCGCCCGTTTTCAGCGCGGGAGTCGTGTGTTTCACCCAGCACACTGCAGGTCCCGGAATTGGTGAGGGGTCAGCGCCGATTTCTTTCATCGCACACCTCCCGTGAATTCTCCGTTCGAGCCGGCACTTAGCCGCTGAAATGGACAATCCAGCCCTATATGTTTCAACCAATCCTTGTGGCAGTGGGTTCCACATTATCACCACTCTCTGGGTAACAAAGCTTCTTCTGAATTACCTACATGATTTCATCTTGACTATTTTATGTTGATGGCCTCAAGTCATGCTGTTCCCCAGAAGCAGAAACATTCTTTCTTTCTATCCACACTATTAAAATTGTTAGTAATTTTAAAGAGCTCTATTATCAAGTCATCCCTCAGCCTTATTTTGTTTTCAAGGAAAAATAGACACAAATATATTTACATGCATGAAACATTGGATTCTTCATCAACTTTCCATTATTGACATTGGAAAATAGAAACACGTTTATTAAGATAAAGCTGAAGCATTTGCAACAATCTTTAGCCAGAATTACTGAGTGGATGCTCCATCTCGGCCTCCCTCGGAGGTCCCAAACATCGCAGGTGCCAGTCTTTGGACAATTCGATTCACTCCATTAGATATCAAGAAACGGCTGAAGAGTGGAGGTGGCATCTTGCAAGGGCACGAGTCTGAAGGCTTTGTTAATGGCACCTCTGCCGTTCTCGCTCGCTCGGTACTCCACAAGCCCAGTGGTAGTGGCAGCCCTGAGAGTGTGGTGGCAATCGAGGCAGCACATGGGACTGGAGGGGGTGTCAGTGAGGTAACCAATCTGTGACAATCACCGGTTCGCTCTGGAGGGGCTGGACGGGGGCTTCAGGAGGTGCCAGTGGGCAGGGATTGAGAAATTTCTGGATTCCTTTATTGAGGAGGGTTTCCCGAGCTTGGAGGAACTAGAGGAAGAGTTTGAGTTGCCTGGGGGGAATGGGTTGTGGTACTTGCAAGTGCAGAATTTTGTCCGGAGACAGGTCCTGAGCTTCCCTCACCTCCCACTAAGGGGATTACAGGATAAGGTGATGTCAAAAACAAGGGTCGGGGAGGGGAGGGTCTCAGAAATATATAAGGAACTGATAGAGTGGGAAGGGGCTCCAATAGGGGAGGTGAAGAGGAAGTGGTAGGAAGAGTTGGGAGGGGAGTTGGAAGTCGGGTTACAGGAGAAGGCCCTGAGGAGAGTCAATGCATCCTTGTCGTGTGCCAGGCTTAGCCTGATCCAATTCAAGGTGGTCCACAGGGCTCATATGACTGTGGCCCGGATGAACAGGTTTTTTGAGGACAGATGTTTGCGGTGTGTGGGAGGACTTGCGAATCATGTGCCTATGTTCTGGGCGTGACCGTAGCTGAGGGGATTTTGGCAGGGATTTTTGGATGTCATGTCAGAGGTCCTGGAAGGGAGGGTGACTCCGAGTCCAGAGGTGGCTATATTTGGAGTGTCCAAAGATCCAGGCGCCCAGGGGGGAAGAGAGGCCGATGTTTTGGCCTTTGCCTCCCTAGTGGCCCGGAGATGGATTTTGTTGGGATGGAGGGATTCGGAGCCTCCAAAGTCGGGTGTTTGGGTCAGTGACATGGCAGGGTTTCTTAGGCAAGAGAAAATTAAGTTTGCCTTAAGGGGTTCACTACAGGGGTTCGCTCGGAGGTGGAAGCCGTTCATCGACTTCTTCAAGGAGAATTGACCGTCAGCGGGGGGGAACGGGGTGGGGAAGGAGAGACATGGAAGTGACGAATAAGGGTAGGGAATCTAATGTATGGGTAGTTAGGGTCTAGGGCTGGGGGGGAGTTGGGTATGTTATTGTGCTTTTTTGTGTGTGTTGGATCTCTGTTGTTTAAAATGTTAAAATTATAAATGCCTCAATAAAATATTTTCTAAAAAAAAAGAAACAGCTGAAGGCACTCGACACTACAAAGACTATGGGTCCTGATAAAATTCCAGCAATGCTCCTGATGACTTGTGTGCCAGAACTTATGTGTGCCCTAGCCAAGCTTTTCCTGTATAACTACAACATTTGCATTCCCCCAACAACAGGTATGTCCTGTACACAAAAATCAGGATAAATCCAACCTATCCATTTACTGCCCCATCAGTCTACTCTCAATCATCAATATTATTGATGGAAGATGTCATCAACAGTGCTATCAAGCTGCATTTGATTAGTAATAACATACTCAATGATACTTAGTTTGGTCACTCAACTCCTGACCGCATTACAGCCTTGGTTCAAACCTGGACAAAGAGCTAAACTCCAGAGGTGAGTGAAAGTGACTGCCCTTGACATGAAGGCAGAATTTGACTGAGGTATCAAGGAACTCTAGCAAAACTAGAGTCAATGGGAATCAGGGAAAACTCTCTGCTGATTGGAGTCAAAACTAACACAGAGGAAGATAATTGCGGCTGTTGGAAGTTTCCAGTACATCACGGCAGGAGTTCCTTAGAGTACTGTCCTGCCCTGGGCCAAACCATCTTCAGTTGCTTCATCAATGGCCTTCCTTCCATAGTAAGGTCAGAAGTTGGAAGGTTTGCTGATGTTCAGCACCATTCACATCTCCTCAGAAACTAAAGCTGGTCCATGTCCAAATGCAGCAGGACCTGGACAGTATCCAGACTTGGACTGAGAAGTGGTAAACAATATTCATACAACGCAAGTGCCATATAATGACTATCTCTGACAAGAGGGCAACTAACCATCACCCCATGACATTCAATGGAATTACCATTGCTTAATTCCCCACTATCAACATCCTGGGTGTTACCATTGACTGGAAACTAAACTGGACTACCTATATAAATACTGTGGCTACAAGAGCAGGTCAGAGACTAGGAATCCTGCAGCGAGTAACTCACCGCCTGACTCCACAAAGCTTGCCCACTAGATGTTAGGGATGCCTGATCAGCTCTCAACAGTGGCTGAGGCTGAACCAGAATCATAACGTTTTTAGGTTTTCAGACGGTGCAGGAAGATTGATTTGTTCCAGGGGTGATAATATAAGAAATATGGCTTAGTTATTTCATAAACAAACTTTATTAAAACAGAGGAAAATAAAACAATAAAAACTTTTAACCTTCAACCGTAACAATCCAGATTACATGTAGTTTCTAAACTTTAACACACTAATTCCCATTAAACAACACTGTAAGAACATGCAGTTCTCATGCCACTTTCACAGGAAAACAAAGGCGATACTTGCAATGGACAGCATGGTAGCACAGCGGTTAGCACTGTTGCTTCACAGCACCCTGGACATGGTTCGATTTCTGGCTTGGGTCTCTGTCTGTGCGTGTCTGCATGTTCTCCCCATGTCTGCATGGGCTTTTCCAAGTGCTCCAGTTTCCTCCAACGAAGTCCCGAAAGACGTGCTTGTTAGGTGAATTGAACATTCTGAATTGTCCCTCAGTGTATCCGAGCAGGCGCCAGGGTGTTCGACTAGGGGATTTTCACAGTCTTTCATTGCAGTGTTAATGTGAGCCTACTTGTGACACTAATAAAGATTCTTATTATTTACGAAGCAATTTCTCTTCTGGTAGGGACATTCGTTCTGAACCCTTTTTTCAAAGCCACCTCGGTGCCAACTTTCATGACCTTCCCGGTCGATTTCCAAAGCCTTTTCTTCTGTAACTGTTCAATATAGCATTCCTTCTATTTCTCTCTCTTAAGCTCTGCGCAGCCCCTTACACAAAAGAACAGAGCCATGCTATTGATATGCAAATAACTTCCCATTGCCAGACAAAGAGCCCATCAGACTCTGTGATGGGCTTATAGCTGGTCAGACAGAAATGTCTCGAAGGACAACGGATCTTGAGTAACGCACCCTTGCTGAACCGGACAATCCTGTGTAGTCTCACTAATGAGTTTAAGTCTGAATGGGACAATGTAACTGATGCCAGATGTGGGCATAACCCTCTGACACTGTGAGGGCAGTCTTTTTCCACCCTCTGTCTGTTTAACTCCTAAACTGCCTGCTACACTAGGGTCTCATTTCTGGACCCAATTTCTCATTATCTCCCTTGCGTAACACTAGATGAGTGCAGCTTCAACAACACTCAAGAAGCTCGACACATCGGGGCAAAGCAGCCCACCTGATTGGCACCTCATTACAAACATTCACTCCCTCACTACTGTGCAGGGCAGCAGTGTGTCAATTCTACAAGATGCACAACAGGAACCCACCAAAGCTCTTTCGACATTATCTTTCAAACCCTTGACCGCTACCATCTGGAAGGACAAGGGCAGCAGATTCATGGTAACACCACCACCTGGAAGTCCTCCTCCAAGCCACACATGATCCTAACTTGGAAATATATTGTTGTTTCTTCGCTGTGGCTGGGTTGAAATCCTGGAACTTCCTCCCTAATAACACTGTGGGTGTAGCAATGCCACAGGGACTGCAGCAGTTCAAGGAGGTAGTTCACCACCACCTTCTCAAGGATAAATAAAGCGTGGTCAATAAATGTTGGTCCATGAATGAATTCAAAAAAACACATGATATCTACTCAAATTTCTAATACTTCCCTAATATGAAGGGCCCTGATTAGCCGGATTAGAAATGGAGAACTCTGGAAATGGACAAATGGCTCTTTCAGTATATGAAAGTAAAAAACACACTTAACTGTTTTGGGGTAAAAAAAAATCTTTGTTAGAACTGATGACTCTTTCTTCCTGAACTGTTATAAATTCAGAGAGTTTTACAGCACAGAAAGAGGCCCTTCGGCCCATCATGTCTGTGCTGGCCACCAAAGACCAATCTGTTCAAATCCCGATTTCAAGCACTTGGCCCGTAGCCTTGTATGCTATGGTGTTTCAAGTCTCATCTAAATGTTTCTTAAATGTTGTGACGTTTGTTGTCACTATGTTGTCGCTTTTCAGGTGTCGATGGGCATTTCTATCAATTTCCGCCTTTTGTTTCCGTTTTCAGGGGAATTTATAGTTTCTGTCTTTAAAACATTCTTTTTCATACATTTGTAAACCTTTCATTCCGAATGCATTCCTCTTGTTGAGGCTTGTCATATAATTTTAGGTTCACAATTTTGAAAAGGTACTGATCATTTTACATGTGTTTATATTCAGTTTCTAGCTGATGATGAGTTGGCTTCACAGAGAACTCCTGCAAATGGTTATTTCAACAGAAGTTTCTAGTTTCTAACTAGTGAAAAAGCAAAGTGGTTACTGTCATGGGTGTATGCTGTTCCAGAACTTTGTGAGCACCTGGAATATCAGATTTGCATAACTAAACAATTCTAACAGAAAGCTCCAGAGATGTACAAGTGCACAGGATAATTTTCAAGGATAGCAGTTAAACAAGTGCTCCATGAGCACTACTGCGGATGTATTCTGATTAGACTCTTCAATTGTGAATTTGTATATTTGACATTAAAGCACACTGAGTGAATTTGGGGAGCATGCCAATAAAAGAAACTAGCTTTCATTTAACACACCACCAAACTGTGTTTATTTTGTCCTTTGGGCACTGGCTCCCATACAATGGGTCTTTCACAGCTGGCAACCACATCAACATAAATCTGCCAGGTACTTATATAGATTAATAGTGAGGAAGATTGGATCTCCCTGTCTGCCAGTCATGTTACTGGGACGAGTAAATACTGTCGTAGTGGAAGCACCATGTTTTGGCGGTGACACCAGCATCATCATCGCGCATGAATGTCACCATTATTTCGGTAACAATGGGCGGGATTCTCCCAACCGGCGTGGGAGTGGAGAATCTCGCCCAATGTTCTGACACAGTGGGCGAGATTCTCCACTCCCGCGCTGGTTGGGAGACTCACCTGGGCCGCCAGAATTTCCCGCGACGCTGGTCCGACGCCCTCCCGCGATTCTCCCAAGCGGCGGGAACAGCGCCGTCGAGTTCCGCTGGCCGGAGAATCGCCGGAGACACCCAAAATGGCGATTCTCCGGCACCCCCGCTATTCGCAGGCCCGGATGGGCCAAGCGGCCAGTCCAAAACGGCAGGTTCCCCCCGGCGCCGTCCACACCTGGTCGCTGCCATTGGGAACAGCGCGGGAACTCTGGGGGGGGGGAGGGGGGATCCTGCACCGGGGGGTACCTCAAATGTGGGATGGCCCGCGATCGGTGCCCACCGATCGTCGGGCCGTCCTCTCTGAAGGAGGACCTCCTGCCTTCCGCGGCCCCGCAAGATCCGTCCGCCATCTTCTTGCGGCGCGGACTCGGAGAGGACGGCAACCACGCATGCCGGCCGCGTCATGTATGCGGCGCCGCCTTTACGCGGCGACAAGGCCTGGCGTGTGTAGATGATGCGGCCCCACTCCTAGCCCATTATCGGGCCCTGAATCGGTCGGGATAGGGGCTGTTTCGCGCCGTCGTGAACCTCGACGGCGTGGGCACTTCGGTGCGGGAGTGGAGAATCCCGCCCCCTATGTGCAGACAAGCCAAATGTAGTCACTAGAGGTGGTCACAGACAATATCTAAAAAAAAGAGAAGATTGAGATGTAACCTTATGGAGATATTTATAATTATGTAGGAATTTGATAAGGTAGACATGGAGTTGATGTTTCCACATGCCGGGTAGTTAAAACTAGGGGCCGTTAATATAAGATAAAAGTGAGGTTGTCATAGTTCCTCTTGACTTAACCTGAGGAGCACCACATCTCAGGCAAGGGTCAAGGTTGAGAAAGTGGGCATTTATAAATGACCTTGGCTGGGACAATGATTGAACCTGTGCTGTTGATTTCCCCCTGCATTGTAAACCTGCTGGCCAGCCAACTGAGCGAAATCGATAATCACTAGTAAATCCAATAAGAGATTTGGGAAAGGGGTGAGAATGTGAAACTTGTTACATATAGAAAGGTTGAGGTAAATAGCAGAGATGCTTCAGATAAACGAGATAAGTACATGAGGATAATAAAGGAATAGAAGGATAAATTGACTTAGTCTGTTTAAAAGTCTGTGCTTGGGCTTGACTCTGAATTGAAGAAATCCTGCATTCTGAAAGTGTGCAGATTTTTCATTTAGTTAGCCCAACTGCTGAAATATTTTACTTCAGCTTCCATTAGTATTGACTTGATTGTTTTCTAGAATTATGTGAAGAGGAACTGACAATACATTTCTGAAGCTTTATTCAACATAAATTTACCTGAATATTTTATTTTCATGTGTGAGAGAGAAACAGAACAGGGACCTAAATGTAGCAGATTGTATTTATTACACATCTGGGGCGTCATTCTCCGACCCCCCGCCGGGTCGGAGAATGGCCGTTGGCCGCCGTGAATCCCGCCCCCGCCCCCGCCGAAGTCTCCGAAGGGAGAAAAGTCGGCGGGGCGTTAATGGCGCCGCTGCTGCGGAGAATGTCACGGGTCTGCGCAAGGCAGCCGATTTTCGGCCTGCCGATATTCTCCCTTCCGGATGGGCCGAAGTCCCGTCGACGTGATGACCGTTCACGTCGACGTGAATCAAACCTCCTTTTCATCGGCGTGACCCGGTGCTCCAGGCTCACGTCGACCAGCGAGGAGGTGAGTGACGGCCTGGGGGGTTGGCTCTGGGCAGGAAATGGCGTGGCCGCAGACTGATTGCGTGAGGAGAGGTGTGTCTCGGCTTGTGTGTGTGTGTGTGTGTGCGGCCGGGGGGGGGGGGGGGGGGGGGAGGGGGGGGTGGTTAGAGTAGGTTGGGCTCCGGGGGAGTGCCGGGGGTCCGTGCCGGGGTGGAGGTTGGGGGGGGGTCCGTGCCGGGGTGGAGGTTGGGGGTTGGGGAGGGGGTCCGTGCCGGGGTGGAGGTTGGGGAGGGGGTCCGTGCCGGGGTGGAGGTTGGGGGTTGGGGGGGGGTCCGTGCTGGGGTGGAGGTTGGGGAGGGGGTCCGTGCCGGGGTGGAGGTTGGGGAGGGGGTCCGTGCCGGGATGGAGGTTGGGGGTTGGGGGGGGGTCCGTGCTGGGGTGGAGGTTGGGGAGGGGGTCCGTGCCGGGGTGGAGGTTGGGGAGGGGGTCCGTGCCGAGGTGGAGGTTGGGGGGGGGGTCCGTGCCGGGGTGGAGGTTGGGGGTTGGGGAGGGGGTCCGTGCCGGGGTGGAGGTTGGGGAGGGGGTCCGTGCCGGGGTGGAGGTTGGGGGTTGGGGGGGGTCCGTGCTGGGGTGGAGGTTGGGGAGGGGGTCCGTGCCGGGATGGAGGTTGGGCGTTGGGGGGGGGTCCGTGCTGGGGTGGAGGTTGGGGAGGGGGTCCGTGCCGGGGTGGAGGTTGGGGAGGGGGTCCGTGCCGGGGTGGAGGTTGGGGGGGGGGGGTCCGTGCCGGGGTGGAGGTTGGGGGTTGGGGAGGGGGTCCGTGCCGGGGTGGAGGTTGGGGGTTGGGGGGGGGTCCGTGCTGGGGTGGAGGTTGGGGAGGGGGTCCGTGCCGGGGTGGAGGTTGGGGAGGGGGTCCGTGCCCGGGTGGAGGTTGGGGGGGGGGGTCCGTGCCGGGGTGGAGGTTGGGGCTTGGGGAGGGGGTCCGTGCCGGGGTGGAGGTTGGGGAGGGGGTCCGTGCCGGGGTGGAGGTTGGGGGTTGGGGGGGGGTCCGTGCTGGGGTGGAGGTTGGGGAGGGGGTCCGTGCCGGGATGGAGGTTGGGGGTTGGGGGGGGGGGTCCGTGCTGGGGTGGAGGTTGGGGAGGGGGTCCGTGCAGGGGTGGAGGTTGGGGAGGGGGTCCGTGCCGGGGTGGAGGTTGGGGAGGGGGTCTGTGCCGGGGTGGAGGTTGTGGGTTGGGGGGGGGTCCGTGCTGGGGTGGAGGTTGGGGAGGGCGTCCGTGCTGGGGTGGAGGTTGGGGAGGGGGACCGTGCCGGGGTGGAGGTTGGGGAGGGGGTCCGTGCCGGGGTGGAGGTTGGGGAGGGGGTCCGTGCCGGGGTGGAGGTTGGGGGTTGCGGGGGGGTCCGTGCTGGGGTGGAGGTTGGGGAGGGGGTCCGTGCCGGGGTGGAGGTTGGGGAGGGGGTCCGTGCCGGGGTGGAGGTTGGGGGGGGGTCCGTGCCGGGGTGGAGGTTGTGGGTTGGGGGGGGGGTCCGTGCTGGAGTGGAGGTTGGGGAGGGGGTCCGTGCCGGGGTGGAGGTTGGGGAGGGGGTCCGTGCCGGGGTGGAGGTTGGGGGGGGGGGTCCGTGCCGGGGTGGAGGTTGGGGGTTGGGGAGGGGGTCCGTGCCGGGGTGGAGGTTGGGGAGGGGGTCCGTGCCGGGGTGGAGGTTGGGGGTTGGGGGGGGGTCCGTGCTGGGGTGGAGGTTGGGGAGGGGGTCCGTGCCGGGGTGGAGGTTGGGGAGGGGGTCCGTGCCTGGGTGGAGGTTGGGGGGGGGGTCCGTGCCGGGGTGGAGGTTGGGGGTTGGGGAGGGGGTCCGTGCCGGGGTGGAGGTTGGGGAGGGGGTCCGTGCCGGGGTGGAGGTTGGGGGTTGGGGGGGGGTCCGAGCTGGGGTGGAGGTTGGGGATGGGGTCCGTGCCGGGATGGAGGTTGGGGGTTGGGGGGGGGTCCGTGCTGGGGTGGAGGTTGGGGAGGGGGTCCGTGCCCGGGTGGAGGTTGGGGAGGGGGTCCGTGCCTGGGTGGAGGTTGGGGAGGGGGTCCGTGCCGGGGTGGAGGTTGGGGGTTAGGGGGGGGTCCGTGCTGGGGTGGAGGTTGGGGAGGGGGTCCGTGCCGGGGTGGAGGTTGGGGAGGGGGTCCGTGCCGGGGTGGAGGTTGGGGGTTGGGCGGGGGTCCGTGCTGGGGTGGAGGTTGGGGAGGGGGTCCGTGCCGGGATGGAGGTTGGGGGTTGGGGGGGGGTCCGTGCTGGGGTGGAGGTTGGAGAGGGGGTCCGTGCCGGGGTGGAGGTTGGGGAGGGGGTCCGTGCCGGGGTGGAGGTTGGGGGGGGGGTCCGTGCCGGGGTGGAGGTTGTGGGTTGGGGAGGGGGTCCGTGCCGGGGTGGAGGTTGGGGAGGGGGTCCGTGCCGGGGTGGAGGTTGGGGGTTGGGGGGGGTCCGTGCTGGGGTGGAGGTTGGGGAGGGGGTCCGTGCCGGGGTGGAGGTTGGGGAGGGGGTCCGTGCCGGGGTGGAGGTTGGGGGGGGGGGGTCCGTGCCGGGGTGGAGGTTGGGGGTTGGGGAGGGGGTCCGTGCCGGGGTGGAGGTTGGGGAGGGGGTCTGTGCCGGGGTGGAGGTTGGGGGTTGGGGGCGGTCCGTGCTGGGGTGGAGGTTGGGGAGGGGGTCCGTGCCGGGGTGGAGGTTGGGGAGGGGGTCCGTGCCGGGGTGGAGGTTGGGGGGGGGGTCCGTGCCGGGGTGGAGGTTGGGGGTTGGGGAGGGGGTCCGTGCCGGGGTGGAGGTTGGGGAGGGGGTCCGTGCCGGGGTGGAGGATGGGGGTTGGGGGGGGTCCGTGCTGGGGTGGAGGTTGGGGAGGGGGTCCGTGCCGGGATGGAGGTTGGGGGTTGGGGGGGGGTCCGTGCTGGGGTGGAGGTTGGGGTGGGGGTCCGTGCCGGGGTGGAGGTTGGGGAGGGGGTCCGTGCCGGAGTGGAGGTTGGGGAGGGGGTCCGTGCCGGGGTGGAGGTTGGGGGTTGGGGGGGGGTCCGTGCCGGGGTGGAGGTTGGGGGTTGGGGAGGGGGTCCATGCTGGGGTGGAGGTTGGGGGGGGGGTCCGTGCCGGGATAGAGGTTGGGGGTTGGGGGGGGGTCCGTGCTGGGGTGGGTGATGGGAGGGCAAATGAGTTGGTCCACCTGGCCAGGTGCCAGCCTCCAACAGTTGGACCCATGCAGTCCATGCCACCTGGCTGGGGGGAGGAGGGGATATGGGCAATGATGACATGTCGTCGTTCCCCTCCCCCCCACCAGGCCGTCATGTTTTCAGACCATCCAGCGATGTTGGCCGCCGTGGTGGCAGCCGCTCATGTCTATGTTGCCCTGGATGAGGAGGAGGAGGAGGAGGAGGAGGAGGAGCGTGCCAGAGAGGCGGCGCAGGCTGCCGCAGAGGGGCAGGCGGCAGCCGCCCAGGCTGGAGGGACACCTGACCGACAGGACGAGGAGGGGGAGGAGGACGTCGCGGCCCCACGGCAACGGAGGCACCCGAGGGCGCCCCGTGTGTACCGGCCCCGGCAGTCATGCCAGGACCTCACGGACCGGGAATGCAGGAGGAGACTCCGGATGAGCCGGGAAACCGTGGCACACATCTGCCACCTGCTGGCACACCTGTCACCGCGTGGCACTGGCGGGGGACACCCTCTCCCCGTGTCCGTCAAGGTTACGGTGGCCCTGAACCTTTATGCAACGGGGTCATTCCAGGCACCGAGTGGGGACCTGTCCGGCATATCGCAGACATCGGTGCACCGGTGCATCCGGGCAGTGACAGATGCCCTTTATGCCATGGCGCACCGCTACATCCGCTTCCCCGTTGACCGGGCCAGCCAAGATGCCCGGGCCGTGGGCTTCTCTGCCGTTGCCGGGTTCCCCATGGTCCAGGGCGCGATCGATGGGATGCACGTCGCCGTGCGGCCACCTGCAGAGAACAGGGCCGTGTTCACTAATAGGAAGGGGACCTATTCAATGAACGTACAGGTGGTCTGCGACCACCGCATGATGATCCTGCACGTCTGCGCCCGTCACCCAGGCAGTGTACACGACTCATTCGTGTTGTCGCGGTCATCCATCCCCGGCATGTACGAGGGACGCCATCCCCGGCTGAGGGGCTGGTTGCTGGGCGACAGGGGCTACCCATTGCGATCGTGGCTGATGACGCCTATACGGAGGCCACGCAATGAGGCGGAGAACCGCTACAATGATGCCCATGTAGCGACAAGGGGAGTGATCGAGAGGTGCTTTGGCGTGCTGAAGATGCGTTTCAGGTGCCTGGACCTCTCTGGGGGCGCCCTCCAGTATCGGTCAGATAGGGTCGGCCGCGCCATTGTGGTGTGCTGCGTCCTGCACAACATAGCCCAGCAGAGGGGCGATGTGCCGCAGGCAGAGGAGGGCGGAGTGGAGGAGCAGCAGGGAGAGGCACAGTCCTCCCCAGATGAGGGGGATGGGGGCAATGGTCAGGGCAGACGGGGTAGACACAGACGGGTGGCTGTCCACCGTTACCGGCTGGCCCAGCGGGCACGGGACAGACTGATAGATGCCCGCTTCACTGACTAGATGGGCGTGGGAATCGGGTAGTATGGCCACAGACCGCACACCATGACAACAGCCGACCACCCACACCCCCCACCCATCCACCCACCCAGCACCCTCACCCCCCTCCCCAACCCCACACACCGCACCCGCATGCACACCACCCCCCCACCCCCAATTGCCGATCCACCGGCGGCACAACGGGCCGGGCTCACCCAGTTGCGGGTGGACGCGTGTCTATCGCAGGCCATGGAGAATGATGACAACCCTCCCTGCGATGAGCTCCTGGCTCTACATTGTTGGACTATGTCTGACCCATGGCCACAGTACCACCATCCACCCGGACCATCCCTGCATGCGGCTGTGACACTGCAGCGCACGGTCCCGTCCTCTGCCCGGGGGATGTTGATGGCGGCCCAGGGGGAAGGGGGCAGACTCACCTGGGGCTGAGGTAAGACCACCCCTCACACACACACTTGCGCTCAACGTACATGACACCCCCGCACACTTTGGACAGAGCACAAAGGCAGCTTCGGTAGGTGTAACATTGACTTTAATAACCAAAGGAGTTCATGCACATGCCCTAGCGCCTAAAGCTCATCTGTGCCCTGCACCCGTGCCAACTTACTCAGTGTCTAATTGTTTGGCCTTACGGGCCCTTTGACTACGTCTACGTGGTTCCCCAGACGGTACAGCAGAACTGGAGGTGGACTCCTGTGATTCCTGCCCTCTGACACTGGATCCCTTTGGCGGCCGTTTCCTGGGGCGTCCTGGCCTAGATGGGCCAGGCTGCGGCCCGGGCGACTGGGATGGCGAGCTGCCAGCCTGTCCTGCCCGTTGCCCACCCAATGCACCTGGGACGGAAGGGGGGAGTCCGAGGTGTCGCGGTGTACCGGGACCTCCCCTACAGAGGGAGCCGGGACGGACCACACCACCTCCTCCTCCCTCGGGGTGCCCGATGGCCCCCAGGCCTCTACATGGGTGGGGGATGCGAACGGACTGGCCATCCGACGCGCCCCCGACATCTGGCGCTGCCAGTCCTGGAGGCCCGTGCTGGTATCGACAGGGGTCTGCAGGTTTGCAGCCATGGAGCCCAGGGGGTTGTCGAACCCTGTCTGCGACAGTGCGACGCCAGCTCGCACATGGCCACTGGCGCCGATGCCCTCAGCGATGGCCTGCTGAGACTGGGCCATGGCCTGCAGAGACTGGGCCATGGCCTGCAGTGACTGGGCTATGGCCTGCTGAGACTGGGCCATGGCCTGCTGAGACTGGGCCATGGCCTGCTGAGACTGGGCTATGGCGTGCTGAGACTGGGCTATGGCGTTGAGCGCCTCTGCCATCTGGCGCTGGCACTGGCTCATGGCCTCCTGTGAGAGGGCAGCCATTTCCTGGGCCACAGACGCCGCCTGCACGGAAGGCCCCAGGCCTCGCACACCGTTCCCCATGTCTGACACCGTCGCACCCATTGCCTCCACCGCGGACGCCACCCGTGCGGTGTCAGCCTGGGTGGCACGCATGACCGGGACCACTCCCAGCTCCTGGACGCGGGTGGACTCCTCCACCTGCGACCGCAGCCGCCGCAAGCCACCCGTCACCCTATTCGCTCGTCTCCGTGTCAGTGGTTGCATCGGATCTATGTGTGGGTGTGGTAACTGCAGGAACCCGGGATCCATCTGGGCAGCAGATGTTCGCTTGGCCTGGGCTGCCCTCCGACCACCCGGTCCCTCTGCTGCTCCTACCTCCACCTGCTGTACCGGGACGGCTGTGTTGTGCGCACCAGTGAGTGTACCAGACGCCTCATCACTAAAGTGCCCAACCGTGGTGAGTGTTTCTGCGATGGTGGAGGGTGTTGGTGACAGCAGTGGCGTTGTGTCGTGCTCTTCGTCCCACTCTGAGTCCATGGCACTTTGGGGTGGGGGTTCGTCTCCACCCATCCACTCTGAGTCACTGTCCGGTATTTCGTCTTCCCGGGTAGGGGTGTCCTGGGTAGTGCTGTCCCGGATAGTGCTGTCCCGGGTAGTGCTGTCCCGGGTAGTGGTGTCCCGGGTAGGGGTGTCCTGGGTAGTGGTGTCCCGGGTAGGGGTGTCCTGGATAGTGGTGTCCTGGGTAGTGGTGTCCTGGCTCGGATGTGACGGGGGCCTGTGGCTGCCCCCCTCATCGCTGGGTGGTCGCTCCCGCACGTGACGGGGGTGTCGTCTCCCTGTTGCTCCAGGTCTCTCCGTCTCCCGTGGTGTGCGAGGGACATCCTGCGGGCGTCGCATGCTGGAGGGTTCGGGTCTCTCCGTCTCCCGTGGTCTCCGAGGGGCATCCTGCGGGCGTCGCATGCTGGAGGGTTCGGGTCTCTCCGTCTCCCGTGGTCTCCGAGGGGCATCCGGCGGGCGTCGCATGCTGGAGGGTGCGTGTCTCTCCGTCTCCCGTGGTCTCCGAGGGGCATCCTGCGGGCGTCGCATGCTGGAGGGTGCGGGTCTCTCCGTCTCCCGTGGTCTCCGAGGGGCATCCTGCGGGCGTCGCATGCTGGAGGGTTCGGGTCTCTCCGTCTCCTGTGGTCTCCGAGGGGCATCCTGCGGGCGGTCTGCATCTGCGGGGATGGGTGCCTGGACGTTTGGTCCTGCGATACACAATGAAGCATGCATGGTTAGACATCAGGCAGTGATCAGGTGATACGGGGGAGGGGGATATAGGGGAGGGGGGATATGGGGACGGGCTGTTGGTGGCTCACTTGCTCGTGGGGCCCCGACCTCTGCATCAGCAACCTCCCGGTCCTCAGGTCCGCCAGCCAGTTCCAGGGCACTTTCCTCGTGTACGGTCAGTGGCCTCTCATCAGCGGGCCCTCCTCCAGTCCTCACATGCTCCCTATTGTTGTGTGCGCGCTTCTCCTGGGTGGGGGGGGGTGGTGGCAGGGGTAAAAGGCAACAGTGTTAGGCAGGTATATGAATGCACGCCATCGGTTGCGCGTGCATTGCAGAGGTTAAGGTTAGGGCTGGATTCACTTGGGGATATGGGGGATATGGGGGAGGGGGGGATATGGGGGAGGGGGGATATGGGGGAGGGGGGAATATGGGGGATATGGGGGAGGGGGGATATGGGGGATATGGGGGAGGGGGGATATGGGGGCTATGGGGGAGGGGGGATATGGGGGAGGGGGGGATATGGGGGATATGGGGGAGGGGGGATATGGGGGAGGGGGGATATGGGGGATATGGGGGAGGGGGAATATGGGGGATATGGGGGAGGGGGGATATGGGGGATATGGGGGAGGGGGGAATATGGGGGATATGGGGAGGGGGGATATGGGGGAGGGGGATATGGGGGAGGGGGGATATGGGGGATATGGGGAGGGGGGGATATGGGGAAGGGGGGGATATGGGGGAGGGGGGAATATGCGGGATATGGGGGAGGGGGGGATATGGGGGAGGGGGGATATGGGGGATATGGGGGAGGGTGGATATGGGGGAGGGGGGGATATGGGGGATATGGGGGAGGGGTGATATGGGGGAGGGGGGATATGGGGGAGGGGTGAATATGGGGGATATGGGGAGGGGGGGATATGGGGGATATGGGGGAGGGGGGATATGGGGGATATGGGGGAGGGGGGATATGGGGGAGGGGGGATATGGGGGATATGGGGGAGGGGGGATATGGGGGATATGGGGGAGGAGGGATATGGGGGATATGGGGAGGGGGAATATGGGGGATATGGGGAGGGGGGATATGGGGGATATGGGGGAGGGGGGAATATGGGGGATATGGGGGAGGGGGGGATATGGGGGATATGGGGGAGGGGGGAATATGGGGGATATGGGGGAGGGGGGATATGGGGGATATGGGGGAGGGGGGATATGGGGGAGGGGGGTTTTGGGGGAGGGGGGAATATGGGGGAGGGGGGATATGGGGGATATGGGGGATATGGGGAGGGGGGAATATGGGGGATATGGGGGAGGGGGGATATGGGGGATATGGGGGAGGGGGGATATGGGGGAGGGGGGAATATGGGGGATATGGGGGAGGGGGGATATGGGGGATATGGGGGGGATATGGGGGAGGGGGGATATGGGGGAGGGGGGAATATGGGGGATATGGGGGAGGGGGGGATATGGGGGATATGGGGGAGGGGGGGATATGGTGGAGGGGGGGATATGGGGGATATGGGGGAGGGGGGATATGGGGGAGGGGGGAATATGGGGGATATGGGGAGGGGGGATTTGGGGGAGGGGGGGATATGGGGGAGGGGAGATATGGGGGAGGGGGAATATGGGGGATATGGGGGAGGGGGGGATATGGGGGATATGGGGGAGGGGGGGATATGGGGGAGGGGGGAATATGGGGGATATGGGGGAGGGGGGATATGGGGGAGGGGGGATTTGGGGGAGGGGGGATATGGGGAGGCTCACCCTGCCTGCTCTGACGAGGTCATTCACCTTCTTGTGGCACTGGGTGCCTGTCCGTGGTGTTAGGGCCACAGCGGTGACGGCCTCTGCCACCTCCCTCCACAGACGCCGGCTGTGGCGTGGGGCAACTCTGCGGCCGTGCCCGGGATACAGGGCGTCCCTCCTCTGCTCCACCGCATCCAGGAGCGCCTCCACATCGCGTGACTCGAACCTCGGGGCTGAGCGACGGCCAGCCATCCAGTCGGGTGTTGCGGTCGGCTGTTCCGGTCGGGTGGGGGGGAGCTGCGCGGCCTTATGAGCCGTCACGCCGTGCAGCGCGTATGACGCTGCACGGCGTGAACCACTGCGCAAGCGCGGATCCCGTTACGTCGCTGCTAGCCCATTTCGGGCCGCAGAATATCGGCCCATTTTTATGACGTGACGCAAGTGGGATTTGCGCCGTTTTTTGCGCCGATCGGCGGACTTTCCGCCGATAATGGAGAATTTCGCCCCTGATGTAGCCTTTACTTATTTTTGAAATATGAACATTCTGCACGGGAATCTCCGATTGCCGACGCCAAAATCGCATTCGGCAATTGGTCGGAGAATCCCTTTTGATGCTGAAATTGGGGGCGGTGCCCTTTTTCGATCGCTCCACCCTCTCCAAAATGGCATCATCACTGAGTACGCTGCACGCTGTTGGGACGGCCTCAGGACGTCACCTGCAGGCCCTTCCCGATGCTCCACCCCCGATGGGTTGACGTCCCGATGGCGTGGATCACTTGCGGTCTGAGGTCTCATTAACCTTGCACGGCGGCTGAGGACTTTGTCCAGCGCCACCATAGTCGGGGGGGGGGTGGGGAGAGCGGCGGGGGGGCGGGGTGGGGGGGCCATTCCATTTGCCGGGGGAGTCATTGGCGGAAGCTGGGGGACTGATGGGCATTGGCCCGTGGCTGGGGAGGGGGGATTACAATGGGGGGTACTATCTGGCAGGCCAGGTCCGCGCGCGGCCGTCGCCATATTGTACAGCGCAACCGCTGCAGGTCACTGCTGTGCGCATGCGCCGCCACGGACCCAGCAATTCTCTGTCCGTATCTGCAGGGGCTTTATGTGGCCCAGCTGTTAGCCCCCCCACCGGGTGGAGCATCGGTGCGGGGGCAGCGCCGACCTTTTGGTTGGAAGACTAGACACATGCTCCGGACATAGCCTCGAAATCGGAGAATCTAGCCCTCTATTTATTCCCAATGAAAAACTTAAATGTGTCTATGTCTAGTAGTATTTCAGTTCATGTGTTATTGAAAATAATCTAAATAAAAACTTGACCCTGGCATTAAAATGGACCATTTGGTGCATGAAACATCATGATTAGACACCTCCTACTCATCAGTAACCACACAAAAAAAAGGTCAAATATCAGAAAATAAGGATAATAAAATCTGGGAAATACCGATCCAAGCCCCTCACACGGTCAAAATTAGTGCACTCTTTTAAATAACCAATTCTTGTCTTTCTTTAGATGTTATGCAGGGTTGTTTCTCACTGGCAACTTGTTTCACAGATGGACTGTCTCCTGGAAGAGGAGGAAATGCACGTCCACAAAACCAGCCCTGTTCTTGCATAAGTTGAGCACATATTCCCTGGCCTTCCCCAATCTATCTGTTAGAACAAAACATAATCCTTCTAAATATTTCAAATGCTTCTAACAAATCACCTTAAATACCCATATCTAAACTGAATTAACCCAGCTTTTTAGGATGATCTGAGTAACAAAGGTTGCTGAAACTAGGAATCATTCTTGTGACCATCCTTTGAACTTTTTCCATAGCCTCAATATCACCCACCGTATGTAGAGACAAAAACTGGGAACACTATTTTAAATGTGGTCATCTTGTCCAAGGACAAAATGGCATGCTTTGTTTTCAATTGAATCTTCCTTTTATATCAGTGTTTTTAAAACTTTCTTTCCCAGGACCCACTTTTGCCAACCGGCCCACCTTCGCAACCCACGCCGGTTGACCATCACGACCCACGCCATGTTTGTTTACCTTTAATGCGAAAGGGGGGCCTGCTTGGTCCTCACGATTTCACTCCAGTCAGGTTCACAGGAGGAGAGGGTGATGTGCATATCAGGTGCAGAGTTCAGCCAGTCCCTTTGTGTGGTCTTCATCTTTTTGAGTGTGGAAAATTCAACCTCGCACATGTAGGGCGTCATGAAGGGCAGTAACAAGACGCTTGTATGACTCAGCACTGGATACGCCAAGGAGATGCTACTCCAGAATGTTGACAGCCTCATGGGCTTTTGGCGTGTTTTTAATGTGGCATCACAGGTCGGGTACAGCAGTGTCGTCTTTTAATTTGAAGTAAGCTGTAAGTTAATAACTCACTCTGGAGTCTCAAACTAAAAAGGAATTTTTCTCCCACCACTTCTCTTTCAAAATCTGAAACTTCTCCTCTCATTTGCCAGTAGTTTTCCTGCATATATCACACATGTACTTTGCATCCTTATTTGCATTGGCACAATTGACAAACCGTACCTCAAGAAATCATCTTTATACTGCTGTGTTCCCGAGTTCAGTTTCTTCTTTTATGCTGTCAAACAGAGGCCCTGGAGCTCTGTACAGAGCTAACACTAGCAGAGCTCTGTCCTGTCACGGATGCTCCTAAGAAGCTCTCTCCAGCAGATTCTGTTGTGAGATCCTGACCAGTGGGTACACTGCCTATTTGTGTCTCAAACATTCTCTTACTGGTAAAAAAACGCTCCCTCTTCACAGACCTCTTGCCTTGCTTGCCAGCAGCTAGAAAATGGAAGCAGCTCTCCTTCGTGATTTGGCACCAAAAGCACATACATAGAGGCCACCTGATGTCAAATGTACATGCAGGTCAAGTTACCTTCTCCCTGTTGCCGCTTCTGGCTGGAAGACTGCTCACAGCCTCATTTTGTTCACTTCAAAGGCAGCAGAGGCCGCCATTCCCAGTTTAAAAGCCAGTAGTGGCAGTTGTGTGCTTCCTCCGTGATCGGGACCTCCGTGGGAATGGTGGATTTGGATTTGGATTTTGTTTATTGTCACGTGTACCAAAATACAACGAAAAGTATTTTTCTGCGAGCAGCTCAACAGATCATTAAGTACATGAAAAGAAAAGGAAATAAAAGAAAATACATAATAGGGCAACACAAGATACACAATGTAATGACATAACACTGGCATTGGGTGAAGCATACAGGGGTGTAGTGTTAATCAGGTCAGTCCAAAAGAGGGTCGTTTAGGAGTCTGGGACGTCATTCTCCGACCCCCCAGAGGGTCGGAGAATGGCCGTTGGCCGCCGTGAATCCCGCCCCGCCAGTTGCCGAAGTCTCCGAAGGGAGAAAAGTCTGCGGGGCGTTAATGTCGCCGCTGCCACGGAGAATGTCACGGGTATGCGCAAGGCAGCCGATTTTCAGCCTGCCGATATTCTCCCTTCCGGATGGGCCGAAGGTGGATGGGAGGTCCGTGCTGGGGTGGAGGTTGGGGGGGGGGGGGGTCCGTGCCGGGGTGGAGGTTGGGGGGGGGTCCGTGCCGTGCCGGGGTGGAGGTTGGGGGGGGTCCGTGCCGTGCCGGGGTGGAGGTTGGGGGGGTCCGTGCTGGGGTGGAGGTTGGGGGGGGGGTCTGTGCCGGGGTGAGGTTGGGGGGGGTCCGTGCTGGGGTGGAGGTTGGGGGGGGGGTCCGTGCTGGGGTGGAGGTGGGGGGGGTCCGTGCCGGGGTGGAGGTTGGGGGGGGGTCCGTGCTGGGGTGGAGGTTGGGGGGGGGTCCGTGCCGGGGTGAGGTTGGGGGGGGGGTCCGTGCCGGGGTGAGGTTGGGGGGGGGTCCGTGCTGGGGTGGAGGTTGGGGGGGGTCCGTGCTGGGGTGGAGGTTGGGGGGGGGTCCGTGCCGGGGTGGAGGTTGGGGGGGTCCGTGCTGGGGTGGAGGTTGGGGGGGGGGGGGGCTCCATGCCGGGGTGAGGTTGGGGGTGGGTCCGTGCCGGGCTCGAGGTTGGGGGGGGCTCCGTGCTGGGGTGGAGGTTGGGGGGGGTCCGTTCCATGCCGGGGTGGAGGTTGGGGGGGGTCCGTGCTGGGGTGGAGGTTTGTGGGGGGGGGGTCTGTGCCGGGGAGAGGTTGGGGGGGGGTCCGTGCCGTGCCGGGGTGGAGGTTGGGGGGGTCCGTGCTGGGGTGGAGGTTGGGGGTGGTTCCGTGCCGTGCCGGGGTGGAGGTTGGGGGGGGGTCCGTGCTGGGTTAGAGGATGGGGGGGGTCCGTGCCGGGTTGAGGTTGGGGGGGGGTCCGTGCCGGGGTGGAGGTTGGGGGGGGTCCGTGCCGTGCCGGGGTGGAGGTTGGGGGGGGTCCGTGCTGGGGTGGAGGTTGGGGGGGGGTCCGTGCCGTGCCGGGGTGGAGGTTGGGGGGGGTCCGTGCTGGGTTGGAGGATGGGGGGTGGGTCCGTGCCAGGGTGAGGTTGGGGGGGGGACCGTGCCGGGGTGGAGGTTGGGGGGGGTCCGTGCCGTGCCGGGGTGGAGGTTGGGGGGGGTCCGTGCTGGGGTGGAGGTTGGGGGGGGGGGTCCGTGCCGGGGTGGAGGTTGGGGGGGGTCTGTGCCGTGCCGGGGTGGAGGTTGGGCGGGCCCGTGCTGGGGTGGAGGTTGGGAGGGGGTCCGTTCCGGGGTGGAGGTTGGGGGGGGGTCCGTGCCGGGGTGGTGGTTGGGGGGGGTCCGTGCCGTGCCGGGGTGGAGGTTGGGGGGGGGGTCCGTGCTGGGGTGGAAGTTGGGGGGGGGGTCCGGGGTGGAGGTTGGGGGGGGGTCCGTGCCGTGCCGGGATGGAGGTTGGGGGGGGTCCGTGCTGGGGTGGAGGTTGTGGGGGGGGGGGGGGTCCGTGCCGGGGTGGAGGTTGGGGGGGGTCCGTGCCGGGGTGGAGGTTGGGGGGGGGTCCATGCCGTGCCGGGGTGGAGGTTGGAGGGGGGTCCGTGCTGGGGTGGAGGTTGGGGGGGGGGTCCGTGCCGGGGTGGAGGTTGGGGTGGGTCCGTGCTGGGGTGGAGGTTGGGGGGGGGGGGGGGGTCCGTGCCGAGGAGGGGGATGGGAGGGCAAATGAGTTGGTCCACCTGGCCAGGTGCCAGCCTCCAACAGTTGGACCCATGCGGTCCATGCCACCTGGCTGGGGGAGGAGGGGAAATGGGCAATGATGACATGTCGTCGTTCCCCTCCCCCCCACCAGGCCGTCATGTTATCAGATCATCCAGCGATGTTGGCCGCCGTGGTGGCAGCCGCTCATGTCTATGTTGCCCTGGATGAGGAGGAGGAGGAGCGTGCCAGAGAGGCGGCGCAGGCTGCCGCAGAGGGGCAGGCGGCAGCCGCCCAGGCTGGAGGGACACCTGACCGACAGGACAAGGAGGGGGAGGAGGACGTCGCGGCCCCACGGCAATGGAGGCACCCGAGGGCGCCCCGTGTGTACCGGCCCCGGCAGTCATACCAGGACCTCACGGACCGGGAATGCAGGAGGAGACTCTGGATGAGCCGGGAAACCGTGGCACACATCTGCCACCTGCTGGCACACCTGTCACCGCGTGGCACTGGCGGGGGACACCCTCTCCCTGTGTCCGTCAAGGTTACGGTGGCCCTGAACGTTTATGCAACGGGGTCATTCCAGGCACCGAGTGGGGACCTGTCCGGCATATCGCAGACATCGGTGCACCGGTGCATCCGGGCAGTGACAGATGCCCTATATGCCATGGCGCACCGCTACATCCGCTTCCCCGTTGACCGGGCCAGCCAAGATGTCCGGGCCGTGGGCTTCTCTGCCGTGGCCGGGTTCCCCATGGTCCAGGGCGCGCTCGATGGGATGCACTTCGCCGTGTGGCCACCTGCAGATAACAGGGCCGTGTTCACTAATAGGAAGGGGACCTATTCGATGAACGTACAGGTGGTCTGCGACCACCGCATGATGATCCTGCACGTCTGCGCCCGTCACCCAGGCAGTGTACACGACTCATTCGTGTTGTTGCGGTCATCCATCCCCGGCATGTACGAGGGACGCCATCCCCGGCTGAGGGGCTGGTTGCTGGGCGACAGGGGCTACCCATTGCGATCGTGGCTGATGACGCCTATACGGAGGCCACGCAATGAGGCGGAGAACCGCTACAATGATGCCCATGTAGCGACAAGGGGAGTGATCGAGAGGTGCTTTGGCGTGCTGAAGATGTGTTTCAGGTGCCTGGACCTCTCTGGGGGCGCCCTCCAGTATCGGTCAGATAGGGTCGGCCGCATCATTGTGGTGTGCTGCGTCCTGCACAACATAGCCCAGCAGAGGGGCGATGTGCCGCAGGCAGAGGAGGGCGGAGTGGAGGAGCAGCAGGAAGAGGCCTCCCAGATGAGGGGGATGGGGGCAATGGTCAGGGCAGACGGGGTAGACACAGGCGTGTCCACCGTTACCGGCTGGCCCAGCGGGCACGGGACAGACTGATAGACGCCCGCTTCACTGACTAGATGGGCGTGGGAATCGGGTAGTATGGCCACAGACCGCACACCATGGCAACAGCCGACCACCCACACCCCCCACCCATCCACCCACCCAGCACCCTCACCCCCCTCACCAACCCCACCCACCCCACCCGCATGCACACCACCCCCCCCATTGCCGATCCACCTGCGGCACAATGGGCCGGGCTCACACAGTTGCGGGTGGACGCGTGTCTATCGCAGGCCATGGAGGATGATGACAACCCGCCCTGCGATGAGCTCCTGGCTCTACATCGTTGGACTATGTCTGACCCATGGCCACAGTACCACCATCCACCCGGACCATCCCTGCATGCGTCTGTGACACTGCAGCGCACGGTCCCATCCTCTGCCCGGGGGATGTTGATGGCGGCCCAGGGGGAAGGGGGCAGAATCACCTGGGGCTGAGGTAAGACCACCCCTCACACACACACTTGCGCTCAACGTACATGACACCCCCGCACACTTTGGACAGAGCACAAAGGCAGCTTCGGTAGGTGTAACATTGACTTTAATAACCAAAGGAGTTCATGCACGTGCCCTAGCCCCTAAAACTCATCTGTGCCCTGCACCCGTGCCAACTTACTCAGTGTCTAATTGTTTGGCCTTACGGGCCCTTTGACTACGTCTACGTGGTTCCCCAGACGGTACAGCAGAACTGGAGGTGGACTCCTGTGATTCCTGCCCTCTGACACTGGATCCCTTTGGCGGCCGTTTCCTGGGGCGTCCTGGCCTAGATGGGCCAGGCTGCGGCCCGGGCGACTGGGATGGCGAGCTGCCAGCCTGTCCTGCCCGTTGCCCACCCGATGCACCTGGGACGGAAGGGGGGGAGTCCGAGGTGTCGCGGTGTACCGGGACCTCCCCTACAGAGGGAGCCGGGACGGACCACACCACCACCTCCTCCCTCGGGGTGCCCGATGGCCCCCAGGCCTCTACATGGGTGGGGGATGCGAACGGACTGGCCAGCCGATGCCCTCCCGACATCTGGCGCTGCCAGTCCTGGAGGCCCGTGCTGGTATCGACAGGGGTCTGCAGGTTTGCAGCCATGGAGCCCAGGGGGTTGGCAAACCCTGTCTGTGACAGTGCGACGCCGGCTCGCACATGGCCACTGGCGCCGATGCCCTCAGCGATGGCCTGTAGAGACTGGGCCATGGCCTGCTGAGACTGGGCCATGGCCTGCAGAGACTGGGCCATGGCCTGCTGAGACTGGGCTATGGCGTTGCGCGCCTCTGCCATCTCGCGATGGCACTGGCTCATGGCCTCCTGTGAGAGGGCAGCCATTTCCTGGGCCACAGACGCCGCCTGCACGGAAGGCCCCAGGCCTCGCAAACTGTTCCCCATGTCTGACACCGTCGCACCCATTGCCTCCACCGCGGACGCCACCCGTGCGGTGTTGGCCTGGGTGGCATGCATGACCGGCACCACTCCCAGCTCCTGGACGCGGGTGGACTCTTCCACCTGCGACCGCAGCCGCCGCAAGCCGCCCGTCACCCTCTTCGCTCGTCTCCGGGTCGGTGGTTGCATCGGATCTATGTGTGGGTGTGGTAACTGCAGGAACCCGGGATCCATCTGGGCGGCAGATGTTCGCTTGGGCTGGGCTGCCCTCCGACTGCCCGGTCCCTCTGCTGCTCCTACCTCCACCTGCTGTACCGGGACGGCTGTGTTGTGCGCACCAGTGAGTGTACCAGACGCCTCATCACTAAAGTGCCCAACCGTGGTGAGTGTTTCTGCGATGGTGGAGGGTCTTGGTGACAGCAGTGGCGTTGTGTCGTGCTCTTCGTCCCACTCTGAGTCCATGGCACTTTGGGGTGGGGGTTCGTCTCCACCCATCCACTCTGAGTCACTGTCCGGTATTTTGTCTTCCTGGGTAGTACTGTTCCGGGTAGGGGTGTCCTGGGTAGTGGTGTCCTGGGTAGTGGTGTCCTGGGTAGTGGTGTCCTGGGTAGTGGTGTCCTGGCTCGGATGTGACGGGGGCCTGTGGCTGCCCCCCTCGTCGCTGGGTGGTCGCTCCCGCACGTGACGGGGGTGTCGTCTCCCTGTTGCTCCAGGTCTCTCCGTCTCCCGTGGTGTGCGAGGGGCATCCTGCGGGCGTCGCATGCTTGAGGGTCCGGGTCTCTCAGTCTCCCGTGGTCACCGAGGGGCATCCTGCGGGCGTCGCATGCTGGAGGGTGCGGGTCTCTCCGTCTCCTGTGGTCTCCGAGGGGCATCCTGCGGGCGGTCTGCATCTGCGGGGATGGGTGCCTGGACGTTTGGTCCTGCGATACACAATGAAGCATGCATGGTTAGACATCAGGCAGTGATCAGGTGATACGGGGGAGGGGGATATAGGGGAGGGGGGATATGGGGACGGGCTGTCGGTGGCTCACTCGCTAGTACGCCCCCGACCTCTGCATCAGCAACCTCCCGGTCCTCAGGTCCGCCAGCCAGTTCCAGGGCACTTTCCTCGTGTACGGTCAGTGGCCTCTCATCAGCGGGCCCTCCTCCAGTCCTCACATGCTCCCTATTGTTCTGTGCGCGCTTCTCCTGTGGGGGGGGGGGGCAGGGGTAAAAGGCAACAGTGTTAGGCAGGTATATGAATGCACGCCATCGGTTGCGCGTGCATTGCAGCGGTTAAGGTTAGGGCTGGATTCACTTGGGGATATGGGGGATATGGGGGAGGGGGGATATGGGGGAGGGGGGATATGGGGGATATGGGGGAGGGGGGATATGGGGGATATGGGGGGATATGGGGGAGGGGGGATATGGGGGATATGGGGGAGGGGGGATATGGGGGAGGGGGGATATGGGGGAGGGGATATGGGGGAGGGGGGATATGGGGGATATGGGGGAGGGGGAATATGGGGGAGGGGGATATGGGGGAGGGGGGATATGGGGAGGGGGATATGGGGGATATGGGGAGGGGGATTTGGGGGACGGGGGATATGGGGAGGGGGGATATGAGGGAGGGGGGGATATGGGGGAGGGGGGATATGGGGGAGGGGGATATGGAGGATATGGGGGAGGGGGGATATGGGGGAGGGGGGATATGGGGGATATGGGGAGGGGGGATATGGGGGATATGGGGGAAGGGGGATATGGGGAAGGGGGATATGGGGGATGGGGGATATGGGGGAGGGGGATATAGGGGAGGGGGATATGTGGGAGGGGTGGATATGGGGGAGGGGGGATATGGGGAGGGGGATATGGGGGAGGGGGGATATGGGGAGGGGGGATATGGGGGAGGGGGGATATGGGGGAGGGGGGATATGGGGGATATGGGGGAGGGGGGATATGGGGTATATTGGGGAGGGGGGATATGGGGGAGGGGGGATATGGGGGAGGGGAGGGGGGATATGAGGGATATGGGGGAGGGGGATATGGGGGAGGGGGGATATGGGGAGGGGGGATATGGGGGAGGCTCACCCTGCCTGCTCTGACGAGGTTGTTCACCTTCTTGTGGCACTGGGTGCCTGTCCGTGGTGTCAGGGCCACAGCGGTGACGGCCTCTGCCACTTCCCTCCACAGACGTCGGCTGTGGCGTGGGGCAACTCTGCGGCCATGCCCGGGATACAGGGCGTCCCTCCTCTGCTCCACGGCGTCCAGGAGCGCCTCCACATCGCGTGACTCGAACCTCGGGGCTGAGCGACGGCCAGCCATCCAGTCGGGTGTTGCGGTCGGGTGTTGCGGTCGGGTGGGGGGGAGCAGCGCGGCCTTATGAGCCGTCACACTGTGCGGCGCGTATGACGCTGCACGGCGTGAACCACTGCGCAAGCGCGGATCCCGTTACGTCGCTGCTAGCCCATTTCGGGCCGGAGACTATCGACCCATTTTTCCGACGTGACGCAAGTCGGATTTGCGCCGTTTTTTGCGCCGATCGGCGGACTTTCCGCCGATAACGGAGAATTTCGCCCCTGGTAACAGCGGGGAAGAAGCTGTTTTTGAGTCGGTTTGTGCGTGTTCTCAGACTATTGTATCTCCTGCTCGATGGAAGAAGTTGGAAGAGTGAGTAAGCCGGGTGGGAGGAGTCTTTGATTATGCTGCCCGATTGCTTCACCACCCTCCCAACACCCACCCGGGGTCACAAACCGCACTTTGAAAAACCCTGGGCGAGATTCTCCGACCCCCCGCCGCGTCGGAGAATCGCCGGGGGCTGGCGTGAATCTCACCCCCGCCGGTTGCCGAATTCTCCGGCACCGGATTTGTCGGCGGGGCGGGAATCGAGCCGCGCCGATTGGCCGGATGGGCCGAAGTCCCGCTGCTAAAATGCCTGTCCCGCCGGCATAGCTTAAACCACCTACCTTACCGGCGGGACAAGGCGGCGCGGGCGGGCTTCGGGGTCCTGGGGGGGGGGATCTGGCCCCGGGGGGTGCCCCCACGGTGGCCTGGCCCGTGATCGGGGCCCACCGATCCGCGGACGGGCCTGTGCCGTGGGACTCTTTTCCTTCCGCCTTCGCCATGGTCTCCACTATGGCGGAGGCGGAAGAGACTCCCTCCCGCGCATGCGCTGCCCGGAGATGTCACTTCCGCGCCAGCTGGCGGGGACACTGGATTCAATTCAACAAATCCATTCTCTATCCAGTTGACACTACAAAGCCCTCCTCACTAACATGTGGGAACTTATGCCAAAATTAGGAGTGCCTGACTCCTCCTGATACTCACAAATAATACGTTCACAGTCAATGTTTCAGATTCCTCCAGCATCATTTATGGATTTGTCCTGTCCCACTCGCAGGACAGACCGACATGAGGTGGTGGCACATAGCTGTATAGTTGATAAAGTGGCCCTGGGAGTCCTTAACAGTGCCTGGTCTCCACGAACACCCCTGTGTTGCTAACTTTTGGTTAGGTCAATTGGCTCTGTTTTATAACCTTTGCTCTCGAGTCGCCAGGTATCTTTATGATACCGCCACAAGGTTCAAGTTCAAGTAATGATCAATAACTCAATACACCAATTAGTAAGATTCAAATCAAAGCACATTTATTATACACAGTAAATTGCTACTCATGCATAAATTCTACTTCTAAGCTACTTCTACAACTAACAGGCCTATACTTAGCTTCGGAGTGGTCGACCAGGTCAGCGGAACAAATGGCCTTTCGTTCGGGTTCTGAATCTGAGGGATTCAAAGTTTTTACTGACTGGTAGCTAGGAGCGTCTATCTCATAGCGAGCATTGACTTAAGACTTACGGGCTCCTGGCGGTAGCTGAACCGGTCACTGTCAAGGGTTGGTTCACGTTGCTGAGTGACCCAGTCAAGAAGGACGATTTGAACTTGGGGGCTTAACTAAATAGTCCCCAGCGGCTTCCCGCCTTTTGGGGCGGACCCTGTACCTAGTTGCTGGTGATTGGACTTCGTTCCAATCGCTTGGTTCGATTTCTCCAATACTGGAGCGGTTCCCTGATCGATGGGTGTTCTTGAGGTGTCCATTAACCTCTTTTGTGTTGGCTCCTGCTGGCGCCGAGGAGTCTGGCTTGGCCTTGTTTATCCCAAATGTTTTGATTATTCCCGGGGATCGCTCATTAGTATGTAGATCGTTGCTACATTATTGTGCAGATGGCTGCTTGTATCGATGCTGTCTGGGCTTTTGCAGAGTTTAATACACCGTAACTTGCACCTGCTAGTTTCTGCCTCTGTTGGCTGAATTTCCCTTCAGCCTTTGCTGTTCTCCATTTTACGTTGGGAGTTGGCCAACCCAGGTGGCTACATGCCCTCTTTGTGATCCTAACGCGAAGCGTGAAGGATCACATAACTACGTTGTTTTCATTCCCTGACCCGGCGAGCATTCTTCTATGGCCTCTACACTGACCATAACTATACAGAAAAATTTTAACTGACAATTCTGATGGACGCTATGTCAAACAGGGACATGCATTACAAAATAGGAAAATCGGAATCTCTAACTATCCTTAATAAACTACACTCACTCAAACATTCCATCACACTAACTTCCTAAACAATACAAACAAAATCATAGCAGCATTATACACATTTTTCTGGCTTGGCAGTCAAGCTCAGGATTGTACAAGTGCTCATGAAACATTTCTTTATTCACAACAAAAACGCAAACGAATGCTCTTTATTGTGGATCGCGGGGGTCGAGGGTCTGGTCATTTCCGAAAATAGGGGATCTTATCCTATATACCGGGGTGCGAGCGCAGTAGGGTCTCCTTCTCCATTTTCTCAGACGAATAGTCTGCACGATGCAGCAGAGTATCGCCAATACTAGTAGGGATTCTATCAAGTAGGACAGGGAGTACCAGGTTATAAACCTGTCACACCAAGTTGGTGTGGTGTCGCTTGTGACTGGGCACTGGGTACTATGGGGAAGTAAATCATTAACGGCTGGGGGGGGGGTTGAGGTCAGGGGGTTCGCGTTCGCGCGCAACCAAATATCCATTAGGGTTATGAGCCACGCGGAGGATGTCCTCACGGTTCTTCTTCTTTCACTTCTCTTCTCTGGTCCTGGAGCTTCTGGAGTTCTGTGTGATCAAGCAGAGTGTCTGTAACTATCTTGGTTTAATATCTCGTATGATAGCCTGTCTGTCCTTTCGTGCCAATTACTCCCTTTATAATTGGTCACTATGTGTGACTCCCTCAATTTTTTTTTCCAAAAACCGAATTTCAGGACAAGACACACTTACAAATACTGAACCAGTGTGAGCTGTCCCGCAGACTGTGCGGTTTATCATCCAAATGTTTGAGGATGTAAATAGCAAAGGGTTGGCAACCTAAGGGTTACCTGAAAACAAAACAAAACTTTTTGAACAAAACTTTGCCGAAATGAGGTGCGTATGGGCCGCGACGGTTAAGATTTGGATGGAGTCCCCGGGTAGGACGGCGACCAATGCCGTGTGTGCTCTACCCGAGCGAGGCTGACCAGAGGGGGGGTTCCCAGGCAGGGCGGGTCCCAATGCCGTTTCTTCACTGGCTGAGCAACCGACAAGAACGGGCAAGAAATGTAGTCATCGTGGGGGGTTGCCGTATTGGTTCTTCCTTCGAACCAGAAGGGCAGTTACGAATGGGGGTCTGTGTTTCAGTCGACAGATGAGTTCCTCTGAACTGGCGTCTGGGACATTAACAAGTCTCTGTGGACAAGTTCTCAGAGGTTTCGTCCGAAAAATAAGGGGCGGGATTCTCCACTCCCACGCCGTCATGAACGCCGCGAGGTTCACGACGGCGCGGAACGGCCCCGGTCCCGACCGATTCAGGCCCTGGCAATGGGCCAGGATCGGGGCCACGTCATCTACACGCGCCAGGCCTTGTCGCCTGCGTAAAAGCGGCGCCGCATAGATGACACGGCCGGCGCCGCATAACGGGCATCATCCGCGCATGCGTGGTTGCCGTCCTCTCTAAGTCCGCCCCGCAAGAAGATGGGGGACGGATCTTGCGGGGCCGCGGAAGGAAGGAGGTCCTCCTTCAGAGAGGACGGCCCGACGATCGGTGGGCACCGATCGCGGGCCACCCCACATTCCAGGTAAAGCCCGTTGCAGGATCCCCCCTCGCCCCCCCACAGGCCGTCCCCCCAGAGTTCATGCACCGCCCATGACTGCAGCGACCAGGTGTGGACGGCGCTGGGGGGAACCCGCCGTTTTGGCCTGGCCACTCGGCCCATCCAGGCCTCAGAATAGCGGGGGTGCCGGAGAATCGCCATTTTAGGTGTCTCCGGCGATTCTCTGGCCTGCGGCCCGCGAAACTCGACCGGGCCGTTCCCGCCGCTTGGGAGAATCGCGGGAGGGCGTCGGACCAGCGTCCCCGGAAATATTGGCGGCCCAGGCGATTCTCCCAAACGGCGTGGGAGTGGAGAATCGTGCCCAAGGCATGGGGCTGTGGGAAAAAAAATTCCGGTCTTCCGGACATTCAACATTTAACAGAACAAGTACAAACAACATAAAACATGCTGCAGGTTCCATCAGAAAGATCACCGTTTCTCCCAAGCGGTTCCTTTTCAAACATCATTTGGACACCTCAGTTATCGGTTGCGAACAGGGTCGCAAAGGGGTTCTCGTTTTGGGAGTCAGACTCAAAGTCGTCATCTTCTCCCGGATGCCAAACTCACAAGTGTATCAGGGCTGATAGGGCTGCATGGTGTGATCTGGGATTGCTCACGTCATTCCGGACGAGTCTGTATGAATTATCTCGGTGCCAAAAGGTGGTGTCTAGTTCTGTGGGGACGGAATCGGGGTCATCATTGTAGGTCGGTGGTCGGTGGTGGGGTTTGTTTAGGAAAGTGATCATGAAGGGATCACTCGAATCGTGGTCAGATTTGCTGGGTGTGGGTCCTGTTGCATGGGGATACTAGGGAGGCGTGCTGTGGCTATTGTCTGCTGCTGCAGTCTGTGGGTGTTCCGGGGCGGAGTCTATCGTTCGGGGGTGGAGTCGGGGGTTGAGTCCGTGGCTGGGCTGGACGTGTTGGGGGAGGGTAGGGTTACGTTGGCTGTGGGCAGGGCGTGATCTGCTGCGTCGAGCATGACGTGGTGTGCGTGGTTAGACTTTGTTCCATATGCCTTCAGCTGGTTGATATGGAACCACACAGTCTTTTCATTAGGGTACTTTATTTTGTAGACGGAAGGGCTTACTTTGTCCGCAATGGAGTATGGACCCGAATACTTTGGTGACAGGAATGTGCTGGGGTTGTATACGGAGAGCATGACTTGCTGTCCTATACTGAACTCAGTCGCATGCACTGTCTCATCGAAACAGGCCTTGCTCTGTTTTTTTCTTGTGCCCAATTTCACTGCGGCTGCTAGCTGAGCCACTTTTACATTTTCCACTAATTGTTCTACTGCTTTCTCGTGTGTGAGGGCCGTCACTTCGGGGCTGGTCAAATCTAATCCTAATAAAAATTCTGTTCCTTTCATGGGGTCTCCGGTCATGAGGGTGTGTGGGTTGTAACTTGTGGATGTGGAAACCGTATTTCGCAGAAACATCAGCGCAAAACGGAGGACTGAATCCCAAGTGGTTTTGCTGGACCATTTTTCTGAGGGTTGATTTTAGGGTCCGATTCATGCGCTCCACGATACCACTTGACTGGGGGTGGTATGCAATGTGGAATTTTTGGGTAATGCCAAATATCGTGAGGACGTTCTTCATGACACGTCCCGTAAAATGGGAACCTTGGTCGGTTCCCAGTGCTGCAGGGGAGTCCCCATCTCGTAAAGATGTGGTGGGTTAAAATCTTGGCTGTGGTCTTTGCAGTGTTCCTTCTGGATGGGAATGCTTCCACCCATTTTGTAAACGTGTCTTATCACCACGGGTACATACTTATAACCATTCCTGCAAGGGGGCAATGGTCCTATAAAGTCAATCTGCAGGTTAGTCCAGGGGCCATTAACGAGTCGGGTGTAACCGAGCTGAGCCATTTTGGCATATCTGTCCGGGTTGTTCTGGGCACAGATAAGGCAATTCTCAACGTAGTGAGTTACATCTTCTTTCAAATTCGGCCACCAACAGAGCTGACTGAGGTGGGCTGTAGTGGGATCAATTCCCTGATGTCCATGACTGTCATGGAATAAACAAATCAGTTGATTCCTGTCCTGTTCAGGAACCACATAAAGGGTGTCTTTTAACACCACACCGTCATGTGTGGTCAGAGCATTTTTAAATCTATCATAGCGGGCTGGATAGTTTCCTTTCAAAATCTCCCTGAGATTGCTGTCCTGCTTCTGGGCCTGCACTAAATCCTCGATATTAGTCTGCGAGACCTGAACTGCATTCACTGGTGCGTTTTCGGGGGGTGTCCAAAAATATCCGTGCCTGGAACCTGCTTTAGCCAGTGCGTCGGCTTTTACATTTCCAGGGGGGGGGGGAGGAACGATGGTGTCTTCGAACTGTAACTATTCCAAAAGTCCTGTTCTGTGCACGCTCTAAAATGTGATGGAGCAATGGGGCTGAGGGGAGGGGTTTTCCGTCTGCGGAAACAAATCCTCTTGCTTTCTACAGGGGTAGGAATTCTGTAAGGCTGTTGCAGACATAGAGGCTGTCCGAATATATGTCTGCAATTTAAAAAGCGCGGGAGCTGCGAGTCGGAGCCGAGATTTAAAAAGCGCGGGAGCTGCGAGTCCGAGCGGAGATTTAAAAAGCGCGGGAGCTGCGAATCGGAGCAGAGATTTAAAAAGCGCGGGAGCTGCGAGTCGGAGCGGAGATTTAAAAAGCACAGGAGCTGCGAGTTGGAGTGGAGATTTTAAAAGATTGCGGCCTAGTTTCGGGAGCCTTTCGGAAGAGGAGGAGCAGTCTCTGTCAAGGAGAGAACCTGAGAACATCTGAGACCCTCAGAAGGTAAGTAAGTGATTTTTACTCATTTTTACTTTTATTACCTTTTCAAATTGAGTGTGTGGGGGGGGGAACTTTGAAGTGACATCACAGAAAAGCTGTGACCTGAGTGGCTGGTTGGGAATCTTAACTAAATTAAAAAAATTAAGCATTGGTAACTAATTAAACATTATTACTTAATTATAATTTAGAGGGGTATCTAAGCCAGAGATCGGAGTGTATTATATTTAGCTTTCACATTTATAGTAGAAATCTAATGCTAGGAAACAGATAGTTAACAGTAACTTTTTTTTCTTTTTAAAATTTTTTTTAACTTTGAACTTTAATTTACTAATTAATTGACGCAATGTCAGTTAGAGGGGTGCAGTGCTCTGACTGTGAGATGTGGCAGGTCCGGGAGGCTTCCAGCGTCCCGAATGGCTTCATCTGCAGAAAGTGCACCCAACTGGAGCTCCTCACAGATCGCATGGTTCGGTTGGAGCAGCAATTGGATGCACTTAGGAGCATGCAGGTGGCGGAAAGCGTCATAGATTGCAGTTATATAAATGTGGTCACACCCAAGGTGCAGGCAGAGAAATGGGTGACCACCAGAAAGGGGAGGCAGTCAGTGCAGGAATCCCCTGTGGTTGTCCCCCTCTTGAACAGGTATACCCCTTTGGATACTGTTGGGGGGGATAGCCCATCAGGGGAAAACAGCAGCAGCCAGAGCAGTGGCACCACGGCTGGCTCTGATGTTCAGAAGGGAGGGTCAAAGCGCAGGAGAGCAATAGTAATAGGGGACTCTATAGGCAGGGGCACAGATAGGCGCTTCTGTGGACATGAAAGAGACTCCAGGATGGTATGTTGCCTCCCTGGTGCCAGGGTCCAGGATGTCTCCGAACGGGTAGAGGGCATCCTGAAGGGGATGTCGTTGTACATATTGGTACTAACGACATAGGCAGGAAGGGGCATGAGGTCCTGCAGCAGGAGCTCAGGGAGCTAGGCAGAAAGTTAAAAGACAGGACCTCTAGGGTTGTAATCTCGGGATTACTCCCTGTGCCACGTGCCAGTGAGACTAGAAATAGGAAGATAGAGCAGCTAAACACATGGCTAAACAGCTGGGGCGAAATTCTCTGGAAACGGCGCGATGTCCGCCGACTGGCGCCCAAAACGGCGCCAATCAGACGGGCATCGCGCCGCCCCAAAGGTGCGGAATGCTCCGCATCTTTGGGGGCCGAGCCCCAACATTGAGGGGCTAGGCCGACGCCAGAGGAATTTCCGCCCCGCCAGCTGGCGGAAACGGCCTTTGTTGCCCCGCCAGCTGGCGCGGAAATGACACCTCCGGGCGGCGCATGCGCGGGAGCGTCAGCGGCCGCTGACAGTTTCCCACGCATGCACAGTGGAGGGAGTCTCTTCCACCTCCGCCATGGTGGAGACCGTGGCGGAGGCGGAAGGAAAAGAGTGCCCCCACGGCACAGGCCCGCCCGCAGATCGGTGGGCCCCGATCGCGGGCCAGGCCACCGTGGGGGCACCCCCCGGGGTCAGATCGCCCCGTGCACCCCCCAGGACCACAGAGCCCGCCCACGCCGCCTTGTCCCGCCGGGAAGGTAGGTGATTTAATTTACGCCGGCGGGACAGGCAATTTATCGGCGGGACTTCGGCCCATCCGGGCCGGAGAATCGAGCGGGGGGGCCCGCCAACCGGCGCGGCGTGATTCCCGCCCCCGCCCAATCTCCGGTGCCGGAGACTTCGGCAACCGGCGGGGGCGGGATTCACGCCAGCCCCCGGCGATTCTCCGACCTGGCGGGGGGGTCGGAGAATGTCGCCCCAGGTGTAGGAGGGAGGGTTTCCGTTATCTGGACCACTGGGAGCTCTTCCGGGGCAGGCGTGACCTATATAAGAAGGACGGGTTGCATCTAAACTGGAGAGGCATAAATATCCTGGCCGCGAGGTTTGCTAGTGTCACACGGGAGGGTTTAAACTAGTATGGCAGGGGGGTGGGCATGGGAGCAATAGGTCAGAAGGTGAGAGCGTTGAGGGAGAACTAGGGAATAGGGACAGTGTGGCTCTGAGGCAGAGCAGACAGGGAGAAGTTGCTGAACACAGCGGGTCCGGTGGCCTGAAGTGCATATGTTTTAATGCAAGAAGTATTACGGGTAAGGCAGATGAACCTAGAGCTTGGATTGGTACTTGGAACTATGATGTTGTTGCCATTACAGAGACCTGGTTGAGGGAAGGGCAGGATTGGCAGCTAAACGTTCCAGGATTTAGATGTTTCAGCGGGATAGATGGGATGTAAAAGGGGTGGCGGAGTTGCGCTACTTGTTAGGGAGGATATCACAGCTGTACTACGGGAGGACACCTCAGAGGGCAGTGAGGCTATATGGGTAGAGATCAGGAATAAGAAGGGTGCAGTCACAATGTTGGGGGTTTACTACAGGCCTCCCAACAGCCAGCGGGAGATAGAGGAGCAGATAGGTAGACAGATTTTGGAAAAGAGTAAAAACAACAGGGTTGTGGTGATGGGAGACTTCAACTTCCCAATATTGACTGGGATTCACTTAGTGCCAGGGGCTTAGACGGGGCAGAGTTTGTAAGGAGCATCCAGGAGGGCTTCTTAAAACAATATGTAGACAGTCCAACTAGGGAAGGGGCGGTACTGGACCTGGTATTGGGGAATGAGCCCGGCCAGGTGGTAGAAGTTTCAGTAGGGGAGCATTTTGGGAACAGTGACCACAATTCAGTAAGTTTTAAAGTGCTGGTGGACAAGGATAAGAGTGGTCCTAGGGTGAATGTGCTAAATTGGGGGAAGGCTAATTATAACAATATTAGGCGGGAACTGAAGAAACTACATTGGGGGCGGATGTTTGAGGGCAAATCAACATCTGACATGTGGGAGGCCTCAAGTGTCAGTTGAAAGGAATCCAGGACCGGCATGTTCCTGCGAGGAAGAAGGATAAATACGGCAATTTTCGGGAACCTCGGATAACGAGAGATATTGTAGGCCTCGTCAAAAAGGAAAAGGAGGCATTTGTCAGGGCTAAAAGGCTGGGAACAGACGAAGCCTGTGTGGAATATAAGGAAAGTAGGAAGGAACTTAAGCAAGGAGTCAGGAGGGCTAGAAGGGGTCACGAAAAGTAATTGGCAAATAGGGTTAAGGAAAATCCCAAGGCTTTTTACACGTACATAAAAAGCAAGAGGGCAGCCAGGGGAAGGGTTGGTCCACTGAAGGATAGGCAAGGGAATCTATCTGTGGAGCCAGAGGAAATGGGCAAGGTACTAAATGAATACTTTGCATCAGTATTCGCCAAATGAATTGGTAGATATTGAGTCTGGAGAAGGGTTTGTAGATAGCCTGGGTCACATTGAGATCCAAAAAGACGAGGTGTTGGGCGTCTTCAAAAATATTAAGGTAGATAAGTCCCCAGGGCCTGATGGGATCTACCCCAGAATACTGAAGGAGGCTGGAGAGGAAATTGCTGAGACCATGACAGAAATCTTTGGATCCTCACTGTCTTCAGGTGATGTCCCGGAGGACTGGAGAATAGCCAATGTTGTTCCTCTGTTTAAGAAGGGTAGCAAGGATAATCCAGGGAACTACAGGCGGTGAGCCTTACTTCAGTGGTAGGGAAATTACTGGAGAGAATTCTTCGAGACAGGAGCTACTCCCATTTGGAAGCAAATGGACGTATTAGTGAGAGGCAGCATGATTTTGTGAAGGGGAGTTCGTGTCTCATTAACTTGATTGAGTTTTTCGAGGAGGTCACAAAGATGATTGATGCAGGTAGGGCAGTGGATGTTGTCTATATGGACTTCAGTAAGGCCTTTGACAAGGTCCCTCATGGTAGACTAGTACAAAAGGTGAAGTCACTCGAGATGAAGAGTGAGCTGGCAAGGTGGATACAGAATTGGCTAGATCAAAGAAGGCAGAGAGTAGCAATGGAGGGATGCTTTTCTAATTGGAGGGCTGTGACCAGTGGTGTTCCGCAGGGATCAGTGCTGGGACCTTTGCTGTTTGTAGTATATATAAATGATTTGGAGGAAAATATAACTGGTCTGATTAGTAAGTTTGCAGATGACACAAAGGTTAGTGGAATTGTGGATAGCGATGAGGACTGTCAGAGGATACAGCAGGATTTAGATTGTTTGGAAACTTGGGCGGAGAGATGGCAGATGGAGTTTAATCCGGACAAATGTGAGGTAATGCATTTTGGAAGGTCTAATGCAGGTAGGGAATATACAGTGAATGGTAGAACCCTCAAGTGTATTGAAAGTCAGAGAGATCTAGGAGTACAGGTCCACAGGTCATTGAAAGGGGCAACACAGGTGGAGAAGGTAGTCAAGAAGGCATACGGCATGCTTGCCTTCATTGACCGGGGCATTGAGTATAAGAATTGGCAAGTCATGTTGCAGCTGTAATTCCCTACCACTGAAGTAAGTTGCTGAGGCCATGACAGAAATCTTTGGATCCTCACTGTCTTCAGGTGATGTCCCGGAGGACTGGAGAATAGCCAATGTTGTTCCTCTGTTTAAGAAGGGTAGCAAGGATAATCCAGGGAACTACAGGCGGTGAGCCACACTTGGAGTATAGGCCACACTTGGAGTATAGTGTTCAATTCTGGTCGCCACACTACCAGAAGGATGTGGAGGCTTTAGAGAGGGTGCAGAATGTTGCCTGGTCTGGAGGGCATCAGCTGTGAGGAGCTGTTGAATAAACTCGGTTTGATCTCACTGGAACGACGGAGGTTGAGGGGCGACCTGATAGAGGTCTACAAAATTATGAGGGGCATAGACAGAGTGGATAGTCAGAGGCTTTTCCCCAGGGTAGAGGGGTCAATTACTAGGGGGCATAGGTTTAAGGTGAAAGGAGCAAGATTGAGAGTAGATGTACGAGGCAAGTTTTTTACAGAGTGTAGTGGGTGCCTGGAACTCGCTGCCAGAGGAGGTGGTGGAATCAGGGACGATAGTGACATTTAAGGGGCATCTTGACAAATACATGAATAGGATGGGAATAGAGGGATACGGACCCAGGAAGTGTAGAAGATTGTAGTTTAGTCAGGCAGCATGGTCGGCACGGGCTTGGAGGGCCAAAGGGCCTGTTCCTGTGCTGTACGTTTCTTTGTTCTTTGTCATTGCTGGGCTGGGGAAGGAATCTGGGTGTTCCACTATGCATGCGATGGCCGCAAGTTCTGCCGCCTGCGCGCTTAAGTGTCCTGGAAGTTTTATTGATATTTCTTCTAGGGCGCGTCCCTGCGCGTCCTCAACGTAAATGCCGCATCCTGTTATGCGCGTCCCTTCTAATGTTGTGGAACATCCATCCACATATATCCTTATGGGTTCGTACGTGTCTGTGTGCTTGGGGCTCTGGGTTGAACTACCTATCTTTCTGGGGGATGTTTTAGCAATAAAGGGGCCTGTGTTGTGGCGTGGAGAGATAATGTCACATTCATGGAGGGTTCCGGGGTACTGTAGGTTGTCGGCTGAAAAGGTGTGGGTCTTTGACCTTTTAACAGTGATGTCCCGTCCCTGCAAAAGAAGGGTCCATCTGGCTGCTCTGATCTGACTAACTGTACCGTCCTTGAGTCGCCCGTCCAGTAAAAGTTGGGTGGGGGTGTGTTCCATTAGAATTGTGATGGGGTTCAGTCTGGTAATGTAAGAAAAATACTGTACTGCCCAAAAAACTGCGAGCAGGTGCCTTTCACAGGCTGAAAATCCCTGCTCCACAGCATCTAAAACTATGGAGGCATAAGCCATGGGCCTTAACTGTTCGTGCCGTTCCTGAAGGAGCACGGCCGAAAGGGTGCAGTCTGTGCTTTCTACCTTTATCGCATAGGGGGAAAGTGGGTCTGGAACTTGTAGTGCGGGGGCTGCTATGAGTGCTCTTTTCAAAGAGTCCACAGCATCCGTATGCTGCGGAAGCCATTCCCAAGGGGCTCCTTTCTTTAGGAGGTCTGAGAGGAGTGCTGCCTTGCTGGCGAAGCCGTAATGTGGTTTCGGCAGTAGCCAACCAGTCCTAAAAACGACCGGAGGGCTGAAACATTCTGGGAAAGGGGCAATTTAGCAATCGAGTCAATCCTTTTATGCTCGATCTCGCGTTTACCTGAGATAATTGTTCCCAAATATATCACCTTGTTTTCCAAAATCTGGGCCTTTTTGGGGTTAACTTTACATCCAATTGCTTGTAGGAGTTCCAGGAGTTCGGACAGAAGCTCGACGTGCTCTTCCTTGGTGTCTGTCTGCAGTAGTAGGTCCTCTACGTACTGGACCAGACATTCGGGGCGAGGAAACTTGGCTAAACCATTTGCCAGCTGTCGGTGGAAAATGGAGGGGGAGTTGTGGAATCCTTGTGGAAGGCATGTCCACGTGTACTGTTGATTTTTAAAGGTGAAGGCAAATTTGTACTGGCACGCCTTTGCCAATGGAATGGACCAGAATCCATTACTGATATCCAAAACCGTAAAGTATCGGGAATTGAGTCCCTGCTTGAGCATGGTCTCGGGACTTGTGGCTACGGTGGGAGCTGCTGCGGGGGTGATTTTGTTGAGTTCTCGGTAATCGATGGTCAGTCACCATGATCCATCGGGCTTTCTCACTGGCCAAATCGGGGCATTATCAGTGGAGGCTACTGATCGAAGTACGCCCTGCTCTAATAAGCTGATGATTACCTTTGAGATTTCTCCCTCTGCCTCTTGGGGAAATCCATATTGCTTTTGGGGTCTAGGGTCAGGTCCTGTGATTTGTACTGAACCAGTCATCCAGCCAGTCGTGTTTGTGGGTCGCGAATGCTGTCCTGTTCTTTTGTAACACTGCCCTTACCTGCTTGTCCGTGCTAATTGTAGTCGGATTAAACCAAAATTCGCCTACTGCACTAATTTTGTTGGCATATTCACCTAGTGGGAGCGTTGTGGGGGCTCTTGCATTTCCAGACACATTGGTTGACTGGATCAAAGGATAGATTGTGGGAATTCATAAAGTCTATGCCCAAAATGTGTTCTGCTGTGTGGGGCAGGTCGACTAAAACTATGGGGTGCTTGGTGGTGATGTTGCCAATTTGAATGGGTACAGGGGCTGTGATGTGTCCCTGCTGTGAGTGGCCTGTAAAGCCACTGAGGGTGATAGTGGCTGTAGTGGGCCACGTGTCCTTTTGAAACATGGTGGAGGAATTTATTGTGGTGCGGGACCCTCCTGTGTCCCAGAGAAACTCGATGGGCTGTCCCCGTATCTTTGCTGCAACTACCGGCCGTCGGGACCTATCCCAAAGGGTGTCGCAGACCCAACTAGTGGAGCCCGAACACCGTCAGTCCGTTCCGTTCAGGTCCGTCTGATCTGAACGGCTGCTCACACTATGTATGGGCTCTGTCCTATTCTTATTCAGAGTGCCTGCCTTCTGGGCTCTCTGCGGCTTTCGTGGGGCATTGCATTCTCTTGCAGGGGCTGGTTTAGCACACTGGGCTAAATCACTGGCTTTTAAAGCAGACCAAAGCAGGCCAGCAGCACGGTTCAATTCCCGTACCAGCCTTCCCGAACAGGCGCCGGAATGTGGCGACTAGGGGCTTTTCACAGTAACTTCATTTGAAGCCTACTTGTGACAATAAGCGATTTTCATTTCAAAGTGTCCCAACTGTCCACAGTTGTAACACTCCTGTGACTTATGTGGGGGGCTGTTCTTGCCTTCATTTACCCATGCGGAGTTCTGGTGTGCCTTAACTGCTTGTATGTCTGCTTCTGCCTGATTTTCTTCGGGATTTTTAACTGCAGGTTTGTTTTGTACAGACTGCTCCCAGGAGCGGGACAATCTTTTTACGACCCATTTCTAATTATGAGCATCCTCTGAGGGATCATAATTCGCACAAGCTTTTTGTCCTGTTTCTGTGGCATGGGAGATAAGGGTGCGGGTCCATTTGGCCATGTTGGCTGGGGACAAATGGGCGCGGTCTAAGTCTCCAAAAACTGCTGCAAAATGGATCCACAGGCGTCCAAGCAAACGCTGTGGGGTGCTCGGTTTTCTTTTGCCTGCACTTATTGAGGCTATCTATGGGGTCACCCCGGTTATACCCGATCGCGTCTAGGACCACCTTTTGCTGCCAACTTCCTCTTTAACTCTATATTCTCTCTTTCTACCTCACTGACATCGACCTTGCTCATTCGATGTATGCCTTCTATCTCTTTCCGGAGCATCCTAACAACCTCCTCTGTGCCTCGCAATTGTGCCAAGCAGGACATGATTGCCATTGGCTTGCGAGCTTTTCCTAAGCTCTTCTTGTGAATCTCGCTCAGGTTCTCCCACCAAGTATGTCCTATAGTCCCGGGAACTGTTTCCTCATTGTTACAGAATTCGCTCCAAAGGGGCCATCCTTTCCCTTTGAGGTACTTCCTGATTTCTTCTTCCCATACGGGACATTGTCCTACTCTACTGCTGCTGGTCGCTGCAACCACAAATTCGCCTGGGTCCATGAGGCGTTGCATTGCCTGCATTGCCATCTTTCTTATCTGGATGCTTCTTTTAAAATTTGGAACAAGGGGTATTCAGGCGGTGCTGTAATTACAGGTACGGCTTTCGCTATTTTCCGGAATACAAACCCCCGACAGTTTTGTCCCAACAAAAAGATCTATCAGTATTACCTTATCGCCCTGTTAGTTACGCATGCATTTAACACACTTCCGAATTATGAGGATTGATCAGAACTGCTTGAACACTTGTGGTTTTTCTGTTCCCAATTGGATCTCTAATTCAAATTTTTGGGTTCTCCCGGAGTGGTTAAGCCACTTCTAGATCGTATCCCGTCAGATGTCGCCAGTAATATGTTGCTAGCTTTTGGTTGGTTCAATTGGCTCTGTTTTATAACCTTTGCTCTCGAGTCGCCAGGTACCTTTATGATACCTCCATGAGGTTCAAGTTCAAGTAATGATCAATAACTCAATACACCAATTAGTAAGATTCAAATCAAAGCACATTTATTATACACAGTAAATCGCTACTCATGCATAAATTCTACTTCTAAGCTACTTCTACAACTAACAGGCCTATACTTAGCTTCGGACTGGCCCACCAGGTCAGGGGAACAAATGGCCTTTTGTTCGGGTTCTGAGTCTGCGGGATTCAAAGTTGGTACGGACTGGTAGCGAGGAGCACCTATCTCGTAGCGAGCGTTGACTTAAGACTTACGGGCTCTTGGCGGCAGCTGAACCGGTCACTGTCAAGGGTTGGTTCGCGTTGCTGAGTGACCCGGTCAAGAAGGACGATTTGAACTTGGGGGTTTAACTTTATAGTCCCCAGGGGCTTCCCGCCTTTCGGGGCGGACCCTGTACCTGGTTCCAGGTGATTGGAAAGTAGAAGCAGCTCTTCCAGCCTGCTCCGCCATTCATTATGATCATGGCTGATCATCAAGTTCAATAGCCTGATCCCACCTTCCTCCCAAATCCCTTGATCCCTTTAGCCCCAAAAGCTATATCTAATTCCTTCTTGAAACTACACAACGCTTTGGTCTCAACTACTTTTCCACAGATTCGCCACTTTTTGGTGAAGAAATGTCTCCTCACCTCAGTCCTAAAAGGTTTACTCTTTGTCCCCAAACTATGACCTCTGGTTCTGGACTCCCCCACCATCGGGAACATTTTTTCTGTGTCCAATTCCTGCCTAATCCTGTTAGAATTTTATAAATTTCTATGATATCCCTTCTCACTCTTCTAAACTCCAATGAATATAATCCTAATCGACTTAGTCTCTCCTCATATGACAGTCCCACTATCCCAAGAATTAGCCTGGTAAATCTTCGCTACACTCTTTCCATAGTAAGAATATTCTTCCTCAGATAACCTTCCTACCTTTATTATTATTATACCTATTGCCTTTCTTTTCCTGTGGCTCTGTTCCAACTATGGCAATCAGTGAGTTTGCCCTCCTTTCTTTTGATATCTATGTTCTAATGCTCTCCTTCTCCATTTCCGCAATCTGATTGTCTGGATGATACTGCACAGTATGGCTATCACGAGTAAGGCTTCCATTGTGTATGACAGGGAGTACCATGAAATGAAAAATGAAAATTGCTTATTGTCACATGTAGGCTTCAAATGAAGTTACTGTGAAAAGCCCTTAGTGGCCACATTCCGGCGCCTGTTCGGGAATTGAACTGTGCTGCTGGCCTGCCTTGGTCTGCTTTAAAAGCCAACGATTTAGCCCAGTGTGCTAAACCAGCCCCATTTAATTTCTCACACCATGTGGGGGTATCAGTGACTGGGTCTATGTGTGGTGTAGTGTCTGGACTGGGGGTGTTGTGTTGGGTAGTCGTGTTCGGGGCCTGTGTGGTGAGGGAGGTAGAGGTGGGTAACGCGCGCAACTGTACTGTTCCAACGACGATCATGATGTAGATCATCAGGTTCGTTTTCATTTTGTTCGTGCTTTTCTCCATCTGTAAGTATCTTTGTATCTTCCTAGGGGTACAAGCATAATATCTGTTATTATCTTGTTGCTTAACATCTCGTTTGTCTGTCTGTTTCTCCTTAAAGTCAATTTCCCATTAGAATCGTCACTATATGTGACTCCCTCTTTTTTTTTTAAAACAACCATTTGCGGAGACAAGACATCCGGGAAAAAATTCTGTCACAGTGCGAGCACTCTCGCAGCCTGTGTTTGATGGGCTAAGTGGGCGGAAAAGTTCTCCATCCTCTGCAAATTTGTTTTTCCAACCAAGTGATTCTGATATGTAAATAGTAGGTAGGGAGGGGGGGGGGAATAGCAACCGAAGGGTCGCCGGAAAGGGGTAAAAGTTGTGGCAAAAGTGCATTCTTTAAACCACAGATGTGAAAAAGAACAGCAAAGGAGTTTCAAAAACAATTCTCCGAATGGGGTGCATATGATCCGCGGCAGGGCAAGAATGGGTGGAATCCCCAGGTAGGGCGGTGATCAGTGCCGTTGCTCCACTACCCGAGCTTGGCTGACCAAATGTATAGGGGGTCCTCAGGCAGGGCGGGGATAAGTGCCGTTACTCCACTGCCTGAGTGACTTTCCAAGAGCGGTAAGAATTTGGGGATATATGGGCTCCAACAAACTTGTTTCTTCAACTGCCATGTTGCGTCAGAAGAGTAGTCATTACTGTATCAAGAAATTATTCGTGAGGCTGACATACAAAATCGTACAAGAGACAACGTACAGCATTTAAAAACAAACTAAAGAAGAAAAGCGGGCAGGTTCCATCAGAGAATATGACACACTGTAAATCACATTTGGCCTGGGGTGTAACTAGCATATGGAGTCAGTGTAGTGTGACCGAAGAAGAGAGGAGGAGAAGAGAAACAAAAATGAAGTGGCATTGCTGAGGTGTCCCTGTCATGAGAAGTGGCGGGTAAGCACTCACAGTTTGCATGGGGCAGCGGGGACCTTGTAGCTGCTGTGGGTGGTGGTGGAGGTCTCCTGCAATCTCGGGCGAAGTGTCCTGACTGCCCACAGTTGTAACATGACCCCTGGGGCACGTAAGGCGGAGCAGGCTCTCTGGTGTATTGTTCCCTTGCGTATGGTTCCCTGGGTGGAGGGTTGGGCTATTGGTGTCGTTGCTGGTTCGGGGTGGCATTTGTGGGCTGATTCTGTTGCTCTTTCGGGGGGGCTTGACATTCTCATGCATAATGTCCTTTCTGTCCACAATTGTAGCATCCCTGCGCTTTAGGGTGCTTTGCGCTACTTCTGCCTTCATTTATCCATGTGGGGTCTTGGTGTGACCTTACTGGGTTCATTGTAGCGCCTATTCTTTCCTGCTCTATCTTTCTCTGTATAGACTGTTCCCAAGCTCTCGACAAACGTTTTAGAACCCACACTTCATTGTGTGCCGGTCTGAGGGATCGTAACTGGCACATACCTTCTGTCCTGCCTCTGTGGCATGGGATACTAGGGTACGGGTCCATTTGACCGTATCGCCTACTGATAAATGGGCGTGGGCTAATTCACCAAATACCGCGGCAAAGTGGATACAAAGGCGTCCAGCAAACGCTGTTGGATGCTCCCCCTTTTTCTGTCGGCACCGGTTGAGTCCTTCTACCGGTCTCCTCTGTTAGAGCCAATGGCGACTTAAATGGCTGTTTTCATCTCTTGGAGGCTACCTCCTCCTACATTTTGTGGGTCGGGAAGGGCTGAACTAACTGATGGGTCAAGGCACATAACTATGAGCTTAACCTCTTCCTGCTCGTCTAAACCATACATGAGGGTCTGTTGCTTCACTAGTTTGAAAAAGTGGTGTGTGTCTAATGTGGGGTGGAAAGTATCAATCTTATCGCGGGCATCTCTTAACTGGGTGATGGTTAATGGGGTTGTATACACAAAATTGGGTTGGTCTTCCGTGGTGACCCTGCGCTGCGTGGTGATGGGGTTCATTTGGTTGGGTGCTGCCTGTGCAGTCGGTGGTGCGGGTGCTTTTCTTTTCGGGGCCTGGGGGGCTCTATTCTGATTTTCTATCTCGGTCACGTACCGTCAGGCCGTTTCACTGAGTTCCTGCCAGTCGGGGCCGTCTTTCTGATCTAGCTGTGGGCCAAAGGTGTCTCTGAACCCATTCTGAACAGATAGCAGGGATTGCAATTTTGCAATTTACTGCCTGCACTTGGCATGATCCACCGAACTCTGCCTCTGTTCCATGGTGGAACTGTGGAGTGCTTGGAGGGCTGCCTTCAAATCATCGCATTGTTTTCTCAACTGTTCTACCTGGTTCTCTGTTTCTTCTCTTACCATTACAGCACGTTGCGTGTCCTGGTAGGCCATATCTTACTGAATCTGGAAGCTGCTAAGGTGGACGAGACAAGATTGGTGTGCCCTCTTGACGTCATCCATTTCCTTGTCCTTCGCCGCTAGCTGCTCCCGGAGCTGCACATTTAATCTCTCACTTTCACCAATGTCTCCCTCTCTGTTTCTCTCCTTCTCCTCAAGCTGTCTGCGGAACGTCCTCACAACCTCCTCTGTGCCTCGCAATTGTGCCAGCCAGGACACGATTTGCATCGGCTTACGAACCTTACTTAAACCTTTCTTGTGAATGTCGGTCAGGCTGTCCCACCAAGTCTGTCCTATGCTGCCAGGACCTGTTTCTTCATTTGCACAAAATTCCGACCATAGGAGCCATCCTTTCCCCTTTAGGTATCTCCTAAGCTCTCCTTCCCATACGGGACACTGTTCTGATCTGTTGGTCGCTGCGACCTCGGGCTCTTGTGGATGCAGAAGGCGTTCCATTGCCTTCATGGCCATCCCTACAATTACTTCTGTCTCTACCGGAAATTTGGAACAAGGGGGAATAAAGCGGTGGTGCAAACACGGGTACGGCTCAAGCTATTTTCTAGTTTACGCAACTCCCGTAATTTTCATGCAAAAAAATCCATCGAGTTTACCTTATATCCCTTTGTTAGTACCCATGCAAATTACACACTTCCAAATTTTGGAAGTTTGATCGATACTGGTTTCGCTTGTGGTTTCTTTTCCTTTGCCAATTTGAATTCTAATTCAAATGCTTTTGTGGGTTCTCTCGGAGTAACACGGTCACTTCTGGGTCGAGTCCCGGTGGAGTCGCCAATAACTTTTGCCTTTCTTTTCCTGTGGCATTGCTCCAACTATAGCAATCAGTGAGTTTGCCCTCCTTTCTTTTGACATCCATGTTCTAATGCTCAGAGTCGCCATGTATCAAATGATACCACCACAAGTTTCAACCGGCTATCGATCAAAGAACCAAACACAGTTAGTTAGTTCAAGGTCAAGGGTACTTTATTTACACACAATTAGTCATGCAACATAAACACTACTAGTTAACTACACCTATCGACTAAGACAACCTGTACTTAACTTCAGGCACCCGGTTTAGGTCAGAGGAACAGTGGCTGCTGTTCGATTCTGGATCTATCGGGTTCGAAGGAGTAACTGCTGCTCAGCTAGGCTCATCCGTCTGGTAGCGAGCGTTGAACTTGGACTTGCTTCTGGTGGTCCTGCGATTGGAGATGGACGTTGCCGGGGCACCAGGTCCAAAAGAGGAGGAACATATGGCAAACTCTTCTTCTTATACTTGGGTGTAATTGCGCTCTTTCAGGCGGTCCTTCAGTTTGGGCCCCACTAATTGGGTGATCCCTGATCACTCTGTTTGATTCCTAACCAATAAGTGGGCGGGGATCTGGATGGCTGGGCATGTCCCAAGCGGTCAGTGACCCAGTTGTTTACGCTTCCCTTGAACAGGGAGTGGTGCCGAAATGTCTGGGACTGGACCAGTCACTCGAGTACCAGTCCTTTGTCTTGGTGAAGATGGGCCATCAAATGCTAATCGGCCCATCAAAATGCTAATTAGTCGGAGTTTCGATACCGTCTGGACTCCTTGCTTACAAATATACATTTCAGGCTCTGAGCTTGCCTGAGTCTTGCTTTGTCCATTTTACCTGCTAGGCTTTGCGAGTTTCTCTGTTCCTGGTTGTAAGTGGCCATCCCAGATGGCTACATACCTACCTACCTTCTGACATCAGATGAATCAGTACTCCTCCATATTGAGCACCATTGAGAAGAGGCATTGAGCATAGCAAAGATACAGAATGTAGTCTGATGGGGGACATTTCAATCTTTTTTCAAAATCTTTATTAGTGTCACAAGTAGGCTTACATTAACACTGCAATGAAGTTACTGTGAAAACCCCCTAGTTGCCACACTCCAGCGCCTGTTCGGGTACAGGGAGGGAGAATTAAGAATGTCCAATTCACCAAACAAGCACGTCTTTTGGGGCTTGTGTGAGGAAACTGGAGCACCCAGAGGAAATCCACGCGAACACGGGGAGAACATGAAGACTCCGCACAGACTGCTATCCAAGCGGTGAATCGAACCCTGGCTCCTGGCGCCGTGAAGCAACAGTGCTAACCACTCACTAACAAGACTGCTTAGTAGCGCAACCACTAACCAAGCTGGCTGAATTCTGAGGGACACAGCAGCCTGGTAATCTGCTCAGCCATTCAGCAGCCAGAAAACTACCATGAAGACATTGTTCTGTGATGAATAATGTGAGTGCCTGGCTGTGCAAAAATGATGTGAAGGAATTGCACACTGATAAAAACAAGCAAACATAGCGACTTAATTTGAAAGGAGACATTGGTGGTGATAGGTGTGACAATAACAGGGTGGCACAATGTTGCAGTGGTTGGCACTTAACTGCGAACCCGTGGATCCCGGCCCTCGGTCACTGTCTGTGTGGAGTTTGCACATTCTCCCCATGTCTGCGTGGATCTCACCCCACAACCCAAAGATGTTCATGGGAGGTGGATTGACCACGCTAAATTGCCCCTTAATTGGAAAAAACTTCTTTGAAAAAGGATTGGATAATTGCACATTGTGGAGATGAAGTCCCATCTTCACTTTGAGGATACAGTACTTCCATCACGTTGTGTGGCATTACCACTGTGTTAAATGGGATAGATTCTGAACAGATGAAGCAGCTCAAAACTCGGCATCCATGAGGCACTGTGGGCCATTGGCATCAGCAGAACTGTATTCAGCCACAATTTGTAACCTCATGGCCCAGCTGCTCCCTCATTCTAACATTAATATCAAACCAGGGAATCAAACTGGTTCAATGAGAAGACCAGAAGATCATTTCAAGAGCAACACCAGGCATACCTAAAACTAAGCTGGTGAAGCTACAACACAGAACTACACATATGCTAAACATTGGAAGCAGCATGCTAAAGACAGATCTAAATAATCACATAGGATCAGATTAAAGCTCTGCAGCCTTGCCACATCCAGTAACAGCGGACAATTAAACAACTAATGGAAAAAGGAGGATCCATCACCTTGTGCTCCAGAACTAGCTGTACCACTAGTCAAGCTGTTCCAGTATAGCCACAACACTGGCATCCACCTGACAAAGTGGAACATCACTCAGGTATGCCCTCAATCATCAGCTAAGAGATGGAATGTGTCGTCGATTCTGTCAAGTAAAGCGACTTAGCAAACTCCTGCAAACCATTGCCCAGTCTGGAGTCTCGCATGATCTCCTGATCCAGATCACATTAAGTCTTTTGTGCAAATATTGACAGAAGAGCTGAATTTCAGAGGTAAAGTGAGAATGACTGCTCTTGACAGCAAAGCAACATTTTAGAGGTGTGGCATCAAGTAAAAATGAAATATGTGTGAAAAGGTGGAAAAATCTTTCTTGCTATCATACAAGCATAATGAAATATGGCTGTGGTTCATTTTCAGTTCTTCTTGTTTTATTTATTTAAGGGATATGGACATTGCTGGCTAGGCCAGCATTTATTGCCCATCCCTAATTCCCTTGAGAGGGTGGTAGTGAGCTGCTTTCTTGGACCACTGATGTCCATGTGGTGCAGATACACCCATGTACTGTTAGAGAGGGAGTTGCACGATTTTGACACAGCGACAATGAAGGAACGGCCAAGTCAGGATAGTGTTTGGTTTGGAGAGGAACGTCCAGGTAGTGGTGTTCCCATGTATCTGCTCCCCTTCTCCCTGTAGATGGTAGAGGTCATGGATTTGCAAGGTGCTGTCTAAGGAGCCTTTGTGAGTTCCTGCAACGCATCCTGTAGATAGTACACGCTGCCGCCACTATGCATTGCGAATATTTATGGATGTGGTGCCAATCAAGTTGGTTGCTTTGCCCTGGACGGTGCCTAGATTCTTGGAGCTGCACTCATCCAGGCAAGTGGAGAGTATACCTTCACACTACTGACTTGTGCTTTGTAGATGGTGGACAGGCTTTAGGGAGTCAGGAGATGAGTTATTCGCCACAGGATTCCTAACCTCTGACCTTCTCTTGTAGCCACAGTATTTATGTGGCTAGTCTAGTTCAGTTTCTGGTCAATGATAATCCTCAGAATGTTGATAGTAGGGGATTCATTAATGATAATACCATTAAATGTCATGGGGCGATGGTTGTTTGGAACTTGTGTGGCACAAATGTTACTTGCCACTTGTCAGCCTAAACCTGGATATTGTCCAGGTCTAGTCACATTTGGAGATGGATTGCTTCAGTGTCTGAGGGGTCACAAATGGTCTTGAACATTGAGCAATCCGCAGCGGACATTCCCACATCTGACCTTATGATTGAATGAAGGTAATTGAAAAAGCAACTGAAGATGGTTGGGCCAAAGACACTATCCTGAGGAACTCCTGTAGTGATGTGTTGGAGCTGAGATGATTGTCCTCCAACAACCACAATCACTTCCTTTTGTGCCAAGTATGACTCCAACCAGCAGAGAGTTTTCCCCCTGATTCCCATTGACTTCAACTTTGCTAGAGCTCCTTTATGTCAAATTCTGCCTTCATGTCAAGGGCAGTCACTCTCACCTTACCTCTGGAGTTCAGCTCTAGTTCTTTTCCCCATGTTTGAACCAAGGCAGGAATGAGGTCAGAAGCTTAGTGACTCTGGCGGAACCCACACTGAGTGTCAGTGAGCAGGTTATTGCTAAGCAAATTCTGCTTGATAGCACTGTTGCTGGCCCCTTCCATCAGTTTGATGGTCAAGAATAGACTGATTGGGAGCTCCACAATCACCAGAAATCTGCCATTAGATGCTGAAATCAACACAAAAATTGCAAAAGCCGCATCTGTTAGGTCCAAGCTGAGGAGGAGAGTGTGGAAGAAGAACAACCTTACTGAGAACATCAAACTGAGAATCTCCCACCTCACACACTCCTGTACAGTTGAGAGCTGGACAACATAAGTTAGGCAGGAGAAAAGGCTGGACAGTTTCCGCCTTCACTGTCTAAGATGTTTTTTCAGTATCTCTTGGCACAACAAGATAGGTAACTCAGAGATTCTGGATCATACTAATTCAACTAGCATACACACATTGCTAAACAAATGACATCTGCACTGGCTCAGCCCTATTCATCAGATGGATGATGGCTACGTGTATGGTGAACTGGCTGCACAACCTCCTGGACAACCATATCTACGCTACAAGGACACCTGAATGCGAGAAATAAAGTTGACGAACATTGACACTGACAACTGGGAGACAGTTGCCAATGTCCATTATCTCTGAAGGATGACTGTCTGGATGGGCATTGGGAAAGGTGAGCGGAAATGAAAGCTAAGCTGGCAGAGAAAAGGGTCAAGAGAAAACCGAAGCTAGCAAATCCTGCACCTTCTTAGCTCACTGCCTTCCTCTGCAGCAAATGCGGCAGAGGCTGCCATGCCAGAGTAGGGCTCTTGAGCCACACCAGGCTATGTTTAACACACAGTTGACCACCAAGGCACAAAAGATCATCTCACGAGACGGACGTCTGCCAAAAACATAATGGAAGACATTTGCAGTTTGCAAAAGCACGATTCTGAAATCTGGAAAGCTTTGTAAATTTCCCCATATATTTCCTTTAATTGTCTGGATAGAAACCATCAGGTCCTGCAGATTTGTCTGCCTTAATTCATGTTATTTTTCCCATTATCTTTTTTCTACTCCTATTAAATTCACTAAGTTCTCCTCTTCGACTTATTTTTAGATTCCTTTGTACCTTTGGTATTTTGTCCTTTTCCTCCACTGTGAAAACAGATACCAAGAATTAATTTAACAAGTCTGCCATTTCCTTACTATCCATTGTAGTGTCATGTGCATCTGTTTTTAATCGGCCCATACTCTCTTTGCCACTCTTTTATGGTGTATTATATTTTCAGAATTCCTTTTTGTACATTTTACTACTATTTTTGTATCCATTGCTTTTTATAGTTCTCCCAGTCTGCTGGATTTCCATTTCTCTTTGCAAAATGTTGGATTACTCGTGAACTTTGAATTTGCCAAATTGAAATTCAAATGCTAGCAACAGTATTTCATCTTCTCTTTCTACTGAGCCCCCTTTGATTAAACTCACCTTTTTGTTTTATGTGTATTCCTGTACTGCCTTTAATAGAACAGATTTGATTTGGTAAGGGAGGGGGAGTCCTTTTCTGAGGGTTGTCTCAATTCAATTCAATTCACCAAATTTTCAATTATCTTCACAGTCAGTTAGCCCAGAACTTAAATTTGCTTATTTAGAAGATTGAGAGTTATCGGGTAATTTCACAGTGTTATTGACAGCACAGAAGGAGTTCATTCAGCCCATTAAGTCTGTGCTGGCTCTCAGTAAGCTTAAGGAATCCAATAATTTCCACTGCCTCTCTCTAAACGCATAACCCTGTCAGTTAATTTCTTTCAAATGCCCATTTCCTTTCAAAATCGTCCATCACCTCCACTTCCACCGCCCTTATAGGCAGCAAGTTCCCAGCCATTACCACTCGCTATGTAAAAAAAATTCTTCCTCACAATCCCATGCAACCACTGCCCAAAACCTTCAATCGTGAATCCCAAATTCTTTGTATTATCAACTAATGGGAACCCCCTTTCTTTATCTAAACCTGTCATAATAACTTGTATGTCTCTATCAAACCTCCCTTCAATCTCCTTTGCTCCAAGGAGGACAATCCTAGCTTCTCCAGCCATGCAACTAAAATCCTCCATCCCTCGATGCATTCGAGTACATCTCCTCTACACCCTCTCAAGGACCCTCACATCCTCCCCAATGTGGCGACCGCATGTAGATGCAATATTCTAGGGGCAGAAGGCTTGCGGACAGCGTTCCCACCCACTGCCAATTGAGGCCTTTATGTGGATGATTCATACCCACTTAAGGGCTTCATCACACCACCGCTGGGATTCAGCTACGGGTAGGCGGTGTCTCGTCATACGAAAAACCCAAAAGCAAACCGAATCGGATTTGCTTGCGGGCTTCTGGAATGGAGGAGGGAAGCCCTGGAAGCAAGGTTCTCCTCGTTCAAAGGCACTCAGTGCCTGATCGAGGGAATCGGCATCAGAAAGGGGACAACTAAGAGCTACTCCATTCTCCTGCCCTTGATGTTGACCACCCTATGCCTGACCCTCACCCTGCAACCACCCCCCACCCAACATAACTTCCTGAGATAGTACTTAATACTTCCATTTAGGAATTCCATGATCCAATATGCTTTGCAAACTACGCTCTCAATATCTGCCACTACCTACAAAGATCTATTACATTAACCCCCAGCTCCCTATATTCCTGTACACTCAACTGTGCTATTTAGTTTATATTGCCTCTCCTGCCTTCTGTTAAAATGCATAACTTCACACTTCTCTGTACTAAATTCCATCTGCCACTTACGTATCTGACCATTCTGCTAGCCTGCCTATGTTATATGCATCCTGTTGTAATTGATTGGTGTCATCCTCACTGTCCCATGCTTCTCAGTTTGCTATTATCAGCATTCCGCTTACCTATTGCCCTCCGTTGTTACTCCCTGTTTTCCTTTTGGAAAACATGGTAGAAGGTCTGCTCTTCCACCACTCTGATTTATTAGCCACCACTCCTGCTGCCAGGTCACACTGTCTCTCAATCCCTCACTCAGAAGCACCTTGTTTTGTCGAAGACCAAAACTGCACCTCTACCCTCACTGCGCCAAATTCCCAGAGTTAACTGCTCGGGTGTAGGAGTACTCAATCAAGCTGGATTGATTGCTGCTTACTTCATGTGTAAATAAGAAGTTAGATTATAGTCATTTTTTTCATGGAAAATATTTTTGTCTCAAGGAATTAGGATCGTTGAGATCCTTTGTCGACTGGCATCGAGTAGAGGGCTTTGTTCCCTTTAGAACAAAACAACATTGTCACTAAGGTTACTTAGTGTGTTGGCCTGAAAATACTTCAGAAAACATTGCACTGAAGCCTAGTGTGGTGGAGAAAAGTCCACTGAAGCCACACATGTCGTTTGTGGCAGTGAATGCATGTTTCCATTTCTTTTTATGCCTGTACTTCACTCCAGTGCTACATAGCTCAAAATACTTCCTTCAGACACAACTCGATTTTGAAAGGCAATCATCTGTAATCTAATTGTGCTGCTGAGATTATTTTACAGTTCAAATAAACACAGTACGAAAATATCAGATGCCTACAGAAATCCTAGTGGGGAAAATGAACCTCAACAATCACCACTATGCTTTACTGAAATTCTTGTGACAACATTCACTTCAGTATGCATCCAATGTCTCTGTGTATTTGAAAGATTCCTAAAATAGAGTAGAATGACAAAGGATGCAAGATTGAATCTTGTTTCCATTCCTTCATATAATTATAGTCACAATTTCAAGCTGGGAAAACTGGCATTTTCTCAGTTGCAAGGTGACTGAAAGAGGGTTTAACTTTTGTCACCTTTTACAACAAAGTGAGTAAATAGTCATTTGCTAATAAAAAACTTGAGTATTGCTGAAAAAAGAGACATGTCAAAGCTTTTCGGCTTGCACCCATCAGGGCACTTCGCAAGGATACCAGTATAAGGGAAAAGCAACACTTTATGCTGTATGAGATAAGAATGCTGATTGGTTGGCTGGTTGACTCTGATTGGTGGAGGTGTTGCCATGGAGAATGTATCAAGTGATGGTGACTAACAGTTAACTGCCAAGAATTTAAATCAGGCAGCTTGATCCTGATTGGTCAATGCATTGCCCTGGGGAATGAATCAGCAAATCCTTAGCACACTGAGGATTATTGAGAAAATTTGAGCAACAGGTGGATCTAGCTGTTTGACGCCACTACTATGCAGTAGCAAGAGGAGTGGTACACACCACTAACTGCATGCTGTTGTCAAGCCATAAAAATGTTCTGCCTATCACACAAATGAGTAATGTGGTATATGAACTTCGGTGCCAGTGTGATGCTAGGCCATACATTCTAAAAATTGGCAGACCATAATAAACAGCTTGTCTCAGTCATTGTTTGCAATGGGCAAGGTACATACAGGACCCAGCCAGCCTGTGCTTGCAAAACCCTGAACAACATTACATGTGATTCCGACAGTATTAGCTAAATAATCCTTTATGCACTAAAATTTAAGCTGATAATCAATTTAAGATTGTCAGTCAGGCTTGCAGTGTTGCTCAATAGCATGTACTGGATACTACATATATTATTTCAAAAGGCTTTGTTCTTTGCAGACAGAAAAAACATGTATACATTTCGTGCCTGTTACAGCTAAACATAATAAGTGGCAGCCATTTGCTGATTGATTCCCCAGAGAAATGCCTGGACTAATCAGGGTCAGGCTATTTGGTTTAAATTTCAAATAAGGCTCGGCAGTTAACTGTCAGTCAACATCACTCCATGGCAACGGTTCTACCGATAAGAGTACGCTTACCAACCAATCGGCACTCTCTTGTCATACAGTATAAATTGACCTCGCAGCTTGCCAAGTGGTGACAAGGTGCGAAGTACAACAATTGCGACCTGGGTGCCAAGGTGGGTCCTTCATGGGTGGTGGATGTTGGGGTTTGTGCTGGGCTGGAGGGGCTCAGGTCGGGGGCCTTCACTGGGATGGGGTTCATGTGAGTGCTCTCCTATCTGCAGCCTTTAAATCCATTAATTAGTCAGTGAATATGTAAAAATGAAAGTTTTCTGACAATAAAGTGGAAGTATTCTCATCTGTACCCCAAGACCATTTGAACAGTCACTCAGTATCTCAGAAATACACATCCCTCATAATAAAGAGAAAGTGTCCTCAGCTGTACCCCCAAACCCTTTAAAAATCTGTCAATATGCCAAGTTTAACGGTCTGTGAGATGAAGGTAAAAGTTATACCTTTAAAACTGGGGAACCTTTGAAATGGTTTACACACAAACAATTTAATTGCGCTTTAGGCATAGAAGTTTGTGCGTATGGCTAGGAGGCTGAAAGCTTTGAACTGGATTGTTTACATTCAATTCCACACTCCATTGCCTGCTGAAAGCTTCTTGATTGACAGGTTGATGCAGTTTCAATGGGAGATTCAGATTGTTTTTATAGATCTGCAAGGATCCATTATCTCAGGAGCAGGTGTTTTCCTAACCACAATTTTTTATATGAGTCTGCCTCTTTGTCCTCAAGTGCTTCCTAGAAAGTGAAAGCTACAATTAGGGTGAGTGGGGTGTACCCTGCCAGCGATCCAGGGGGAGGGGCTGCAGAGGCTATTTAAGATCAGAGCGCCCTTTAGAAATTGCGCTCCAATCTCAGGGGTGTGGGACCTGTCAGAGTGTTTAGGCCCAACCCATCAGTTGCAGCGCAGACCCTGGTGTACCATGCAATGGCAGACCCTGGTGTACCATAGCATGGCACGTTGGGGTCACTCTTAACACCAGTGGGAAGCACTCATGTTTTCCTGCTGGCAGGACACTTAATCACGGTTCAGGAGGATCGTGCCCATGCTTCTTTACCCCAAAATTAAACAAAACCTCACTAAGAATGTGCATTAGTTTGCCCTTAGATGGAGTAAAGACCCTCCTATTTTTTTTTAAATACCTAAGAGTTTCTGTTAAAATACAGTAAGTAAACGGTTGATAACAGATCTGAAGATCAGAAGATATTTGTTGGGCCAGCAGATCACGGATTCTTTTCTTATTCACTTGGAGTGAGTAAGAAGTTGCCACTTTAAGGACGACTGCATAGACTGCTCGGCATCCAGTCCCATGAGCATGAGCAGCAAGTACTCCATTTGGCAATCTAATGCTGAGATTATTTTACAGTTCAAGTAAACATAGTATGAAAATATCAGGTGCCAACTGTTAAGCTTTACAGAAATCCTGGTGCGGAAAATGTGGGATTGTCCGATGAGAAGAGATAAAGGAGTCTGGGCCTATATTCTCTACAGTTTAGAAAATGAGAGGTGATCTCATTGGAGATACAAGATTCAGTCAGGACAGATGCAGGATGAATGCTTCCCTGGGCTGGAGTAGGGGTGCGGGGGGAGTGGGGGGGGGGGGGGGGTGGAGGGGGTGAGGAGGAGGGGGTGTCGGACCATCGGACAAAATCTCGCAATAAGAGGTAAGCTGTTTAGGTCTGAGATACGGAGGAATTTCTTCACTCAGAGGGTGGTGAATCTTTGGAATTCTCTACTCCAGACAACTCTGAAAGCTCAGTCATTTAGGATACTCAAGTCAGAGATTGATAGATTTATAGATATTAAAGATATCAAGGGACATGGGGATGGTGTAGAAAAATGTTTTTGAATTAGAAGGTCAGTAATGGGCCAGGATTCGCTGCCACCTGTCACTGATAGCTTTGAACCTAACCACAATATTTCTAAATATCTAGGAGTTAAGTGCTTTCACTGCCCCTTTTTCCAAACAGAATGGACTTAACTGCTTTTGATGTGGTCAGGCGATGTCAATCATAGCTAGATGTTTATAAACAATGTGGTTTGGTTCACAGCAGGATACTTAAAATGCATTCAATCATGGGGGGGCGGTCTCTGATATAGTGGGTTGTCTGATATGGGGCTCTTTGGTGGCAGGGTCTGATTGGGATCTGGTGGGGGGTTGGGGGAGGAAGGTATGTATGTGTGCGTGTTGTGGGGGGTGACCGAGAAATTCCCATGGTGAGGCCGGGAAGGATGCCCTTACCTGTCAGCAGGAGTGGAGGTCAGGATTTGCGTTGTTGGGCGGGGGGGGGGGGGGGGGGGGGTGGGGGGGTGGGGGGGGGGGTGAAGGCGTTGGACCTCGGTGTCAGGCTACCGCTCAAAATGGCGACCCATGAGTGGAATTCGAAATGGAAACCCTTGAGCTCCCCACCATGCATAAATCTGCATGGCAAGGGAGAGAGAATAGCTTCTGGGTGTCACTTCACGATCTGATTGAATGGCGGAGAAAGCCCAAGGGGTCAAATGGTCTACTGCATCTATTTCCTATGTTTATTCTTTGAAACGTAAAGACTGCAAGCTGCCTTATTGTTGATTTATATATTTTAATAAGGCCTTTTTGTAAAGTCCGCTCAAGATGGCCTTGGGCGACCAATGGACCATGGTTTTTTAAAAAATAGTTGCCTGCCTACCAAAATTTCTGACTGAAGAGAACAGTAGGCTGGCGAAAATCACCATGACTGAATTTTAAATTGTAGAAATGGTCACTGCTGCTATTTTCCTCATGCAATTTGCGTTAAGGTCTGTTTTCCATATTGTTCTATATAGTTATTCTCTGCTTTACATTGTTTCCACAGCAATGCTCTTTTAACTAAAGCTGATAAAGCATTCTAAGTATGGTTACTACAACGGTAGTAAGAATTTAGATTGACGTTACAGCTATTCCTTGAATTAAGCATGAATTAAGTATGAATAAGGTTGGGAAATTAAACCAAAGAATCAAGGACATTTCCGAAAATGTAATAAACGTAACTGCCATTTCATGGCATTTTCACATGCAATCTACAAATATATTACCAAATGCTTTAGTTTCACTTTTTAAATGAATTCTGATGGGAAAGGACACAAATGGAACTGTATTATCAGTATGTTCGGGGAAAATTGGTATTATTACCATGTGCAGTAATCACCAAGCCAGGCCAAAGACTAGAGAAAAAATGCCATGAACAATGGAGATTTTTTTTCTTGTCTCTTTTCTGTACTTCTGTAGATTACTTGCATGGTACTGCAGGTTAAATGTAAAGTACTGTAAAAGCAAGAGTTACCACACATTTTAAAATATTGATATTGACATTAGTGATACACGAGGTACTTTATAGTCACCATATTACTTATGAAGAGAAGTCAATTACTTTGGGTGGTGGTTTCCTCACCCGCTGTTGGAAAGTTGGGGCAATCTTTCCTCGGCTGGTTTTTGGAACACCAACCTTTACATGCAGCAGGCAATTAAACTGCTTGACATTGTGGCTCCCAGCCCTTTTAAGGACAAGGTCCTGCCTCCGAGAACTGCTTGTCAGTCAGATGGCTGGAAACTCCACAATCCCAGCTGTGCCACAAGGAGCAGCGGCCACTGCTGGGACTGCAACGAGGCAGGCACAGCATTGGTGGAGGAGAACCCAGAACCTGTAAATGAGGTTCGGCTTGCTGGGACCATTCGGACAGACCCTGGCAAGGGGGAGGCAGAGTATTTGATCATTGATCCCAGCCACTAGAATGCTCTCCATGGCCAGCGGGTAGCTGTTCAGGAGGCACCACCACTCCCCCTCCCCACCCCTGAGCCTCAGGGATTCTGCCAAAGTATACTTGCAGTCTTCCCCATGTGGCAAGGTGCCCACCAGCTGCTGGGAAAATACGAACAGTGGCAGGAAGAGACCCTTAAGTGGCCCTCAATTATCTTAGGTGAGAGAGCCATCTTCTTGCACAGGTGAACCCCCCCCCTCCCCCCCACCACCACCATCTCCCTGCACACACTCTGGGACCCTATAAAATCTTAGCCGATGTAATTATGCATCCAATTTTGCACTGAACGAGGTCCAAAAAGCAAAACAGTATGAATAACAAGACAAATCTATTATTGGTGTTATTGGTTGAGGGAGCTTTATTGTTCCCTGCACTAGGAAAACTTCCTTTTCCTCTTTAAACATCTCCAGCTAAGCAGGCAGATGGGGCCTCTCTTTTGCAACTCATCTAAAACTGTGTTTTCTGTTTTGCTGCCAATGTTGTACTGCATTAAAATCTCCTCCCAAGTCATGCATTTCAGGCTGTGGTAGGCTTTGAACAATATAATCACTTTTTGATCTTAACAGCATAAAATAGATACCCAAAATATTGTTACCCATAAAACCAAATACAGACAGCTGATAAAAGGCTGGGGTTCATTTTCAATGACATGTTTGACCTGAATAGGTTACGAGTTTGTATTTCAGATATTCTGCATGTGTTCAGGAGATTCAGTGTTGTAGTATGTTTTAGAGAGAAATATTGTCCTCAAGATATTCAACACTTGAAATATTTTCGAACAATGTTATCTTTCCTACTGCAGAATTTATGTAAACATGCATGTATTATTTTTACAAACTGAAGAAGACTTGAAATGATGCCATATGTAGCAGTCCTTTAAATTCAGCTTATCTGTGGAACATTCTTAAATAAGTAAAAGCAAGCAGAAGTAGATAACAATGTGAGTGCACTCTGCTTCCATCACTGATATTTGATATTGCTGCAGTAAATGCAGTGCCACAGAACAGTGACCTACTCATTCTCTTTCCGATGTATTAACAGGATTGATTGTTACAACAAAAACTTGCGACAGACGGTACGAAAATGTAAATATACCTGAAATAACTACTAGTACATCAAGGAGGGAGGGGAAATAATTCAAGCGATTGAAGCAAAAGAAAAGTGCATCAATGGACATCAGTGTGTCGCACATGTGGTGTCAAGACAGCTTGAAAGGTGCTAATTGGCCCGCTGCAACTGTCACAGTGGGTTAGTTTTGTCATTTGAAACCTTGAGTTGGCAATTGAACATTTTAAGCCAGCCGGGAAAAAGATGAGAATGAGAGATGCTTTACTCACTAACCACTATAACATCGTGCAAGTGCATCATCAAAATATATTTTAATCTTTGTAGAATAAATGATGCAGCTGAAATATGTAACGTTCATTAAACTTGGGCCATGATTTTACTGGGAGCTTACCATTCCTATCACCCTCCTATTTCCCACAGCATGCAGCTTACTTAATCAGCCTGACATAACTAGGTTGGTGCCTATCATTTTGCACGTTACGAGAGGCAGCCTGTTCTCTATCATTATGTGTATTTCACATAATCCTAAAGGAATTTATTGTGCCTTTGAGAAGGGATTGTAGATCGGTAATTGGATAAGAACCTTTTCTGTTAGAATACCAAACCGATTGTAGTTAGGAGGGGTTGCCACTAAATACATATTGAGTGTTTTGCCCTGTATTCTAAAACTTTATTTCCAATGTTATTTTCTCAGGAGCTGGCTTTGTGGTTGTTTTTATGGGAACTGCCATCATTTTTTAAAAAGCACCTTCAGATCAGCTACTTTGTTGCCACATATTAGGTAGCTACATTACCAATGAGACCACAGTTTCAAATGTTTGCACAAAAATTAGTGGTGTCATGTGTGGTACAGTCCTTTTTTAAAAGAAATAAGTCACTATCTCATGCGCCTTTAAAACGTTTTGATTAAAGCAATGTTACACGTAAAGAGTAGAAGCAAATGCAGTCTGGTTTTCTTTCAGCGAGCATACTTTAATCTGAAGGGGCAACAAAAGCTTCTGCAAATTAAAAAGAAAGGAAATCAAGGGAACCACCCACATGGAAGACCCACAGGACTTAAATGAACGATCGGTGAGTGAATTACGATGCAAATCAATTTTTTTTACAATGATTGCTTCATGTTGAAAAAGGAAAATATTTGAAAGGTGTTCATAGAATGCCATTGTGGAAGCTTTAGCTGTAAACACAAGCTAACAATTTGGGGTTTTCATAGTTTTCTTTCCCTCCCCCCCCCCCCCCCCCCCCCCCAGAATACAAAATAATCTCATTTGGATGGGATTGTACAACTAATTTGTTTGTCATTTATAGTTTGGGGGACAAAATAGTCTGAGGGAAATGAATAAGATTTATTTTCTGTCTAGATGTAAACATCTGCATGTAAAAGCGAAAAAGGAAATTACCCTGAAAATTTCTCATAACCATTGCATTTGCTGCTGGAACATTTTGCCCATTAACTAAAATACTTTAGTTTAATTTTTATTGAGATTTGTTTTGTTTTTTAAATTATGAGTCAAGCTGCTGCCTTTTCCTCATCAACATGTGATCAATTAGATGAGGTATGTTTTCCATGATTATAACTCATCACATTTTTAGATTGCATTTTGAAAAAAAGATGGCTACAGGCCATAAATGTTTGTGGTGCCATTTGAATTCTTAATGTAAAAAATCGCTAAGTTTCAAACACTGTTGCATTTATCAGTTAATGTTTTGATAAAGCGTGATTAAGTCTGAATGGGAAGATCAAGCCAAAGAGACATTGGCCAAATTATAGTGGAGTTTGAAGCATTGAAATTCTTATCTCTTTTTTTTGCCTTAATTTGTTTAATAACATATTCTGACAAGTTTTGTAAACTCTTTGACCAAAGGTATGCACCTACTCAGAAATGTGTCATCTTAAATAAGAACTAAAGCTGATACCTTTCCTAATTATGTAACTATCTCAGACGTTAAAATCATATTCTCTTAATGTGGATCCTGCCCATTGCAGAGTTTACGTATCAGTGCTGCAATCGCTGCTGCAAGAGAGAGTAATATGAACTGTCCAGGATAATTTGGTATTAAGCAAATCTAATGCATATCTGGATACAATAAGTAAAATCAAACTTATCGATGTTTGAGCCCCCAATTTTGCAAGAGTGGATGCTAACAAAAAGTAAAGATGTATTTATTTTAATATGTTATTAGCAGTTCCATACAGGATAGATTTTTAAATTTTGTTTTACGGAACAGTCTGCTGTATCGAACAGGACTGTTCCTTTCTACTTCAACTATTGGATTAAACAAATGTGCGTATTTTTAAAAATACTTACAATATTAGTTCAACCATTTGTAGCTATATTTCATATAATATTGATGGTGGAAACCACAGCCCATTGTTTGTTCAGCACCAGTAACACTAATGTTCTCTGTTATACAGCTTGCAATCATTCAGGAATTTGCAAAGGAAGGATTTGTGTTGTCAAATGAGTCTTAATGTTTTGTAACCAGCTGTTTATGTGACAGTTGAACTACTCTATGTGTTAATTCTGTAGTCACCACAAAAGCCAATAGAAGCACATGTTGGCTGTACTATCTGATTAATAATAGTCACATACAATGACTACACTGTCTTAACAAGTATACTACTGTTCATTGTTCTTCAATAACAGTAAAAGTATAATAATGTCTGTTACCTCTCCCGCCCTCAACCATATCTTGCCTTCAGTCCAATGATATGCAGGTTACGTGGATTGGTTATGCTAGATTGCCCATTAGTGTACAAAGATGTGCAGGTTAGGTGGGGTTATGGGGTTGCGGGGAATGGGCTTAGGTAAAGTCCTCTTTCAAGGAGTTGGTGCAGACTCGATGGGCTGAACAGCCTCCTTCTGCACTGTAGGGATTCTATGGTTCTATGCCAGTGCACCATACAGGACATTTTTAATCATAATTCCACAATAGTTTGACTGTTGATTGTTTTCTGTTATCTTCTGAAATGTGACATTGTGACAATATTGACATCAATCTATATTTGTTTAAAATTTCAGTGCACTAACTACTCTTCCGCACAACAGTATTTTCTTGTTTATTTCAAATTACATCATAAATCGAAATTGTTGCGGATGAGTTACAGATATTGATTCAATCACTGCTGTGTTTTGGCCCACTGGCGTTTAGGAATGTGTGGGACATACAAGTTAAAAATCAGCAAGTGCCTGCTTAGTCCTAGTCAGGGTGGCACAGTGATTAGCTCGGCTGCCACACAGCGCCAGGGACCCGGGTTTGATTTTGACCAGGTGATTGTGTGGAGTTTGCACATCCTACCGTAACTGTGTGGGCTTCCTTTGGCTGCTCCGGTTTCCTCCCACAGTCCAAGGATGTGCAGGTTAAGTGCACTGGCCATGCTAAATTGTCCTTCAGTGTCCAAAAGGTTAGGTGGGGTTACTGGATGACCATGGGCCTAGGTGAGGTGCCCTTTTGGAGGGTCGGTAAAGACTCCATAAGCCGAATGGCCTCCTTCTGCACTGTAGAGATTCTATGATTCCTCTGAAATCAGTTTGTCCCCATAATCATCAGATATACACATCACAGTAGTTTTCCCATTAGCTGCCTGCTCTCTTGTTCCAAAAAAACTTGCCCTGAAATTGAGGTCAATAGATTACATGGATGAGTAAGCCATTTGTAATGAAAAACAAGAAGGGTATCGTATCTCAGGTGTAAACATAATGAGTGCATGACGTTGGAGGTGCAACATTGCAGTAACATTCAAATTTATATGTGGAGATTCAAAGCTTTGTAAATGCAGGAGAAAATCATTCTCTAGCAAAGAGGATATATCATTCATTAAAAATACGGCATGTTTTCTCCATTATTTTAAGTTTAAGCAATTACATTGGAAGTTTACTAGTTTCTGTGAATTTATTATTTTCACCTTTGGTGATTCTGAATCTGAATTAATTCAAATTGATGTTGTTCAGATTTTTTTTCCTTCCAAAATTTGCCTTTCTTTGGATAAAATCCAATTGAGCATGAGCTTCTGCCTGTGGTAAGGAAATTAGCACCAGGTTACATAAAGATATATAAACACTAGTTGCATCATTAAGAAATCTGAAGCTCAAGTTGCAGAAGTGTGGGTTCATGTTGTGAGTTTCGAAACATTGCCAGTTGGCAGGGAAAAGATGTTCATTGAAGTTGAGATATTTCTCCATAGAAGAACAAGTTACACCAATTTTATTGCAGAAATAGGATAGAAAACATTATGATATAACTATTGGTGTAATTGGCATTTATATGGCAAATGACTGATCATTGTCTGTGTACATTTCAATTTGTACCTCTGTCCAAGTAAGTTATCTGAGGGAAAATCCTTCTATGCTTTGAAGTGATCTCGCGGGCAAATTCGCTTGTTGCGCAGGTAATGAAATGTAGTGAATTATTTATTTGTCTGCCAGTGTGAATGATTGGCAGCTTGACTTGTATTGAGTTAACATTTTCATATTCAATGATTAAGCAATGATAATATCAAAATTTATAATTTTAGCAGGAACAGACATTATACCCATTGCAAGACTTCAATTTCCAGATTTTCTTCAAAGGACTTTTTTTCTTAAAATTTGATCATGTTGTTTATTCAATGACAGCTGTGTCACTTTAACTATGAAGGATCACAGCATATACAGGTTGGTGCTTAATATTTATCGGTAATCTTTGTTTACAGAAAAGTTTTATTGTTAGAAAAATGCTTTTAGCACAATGGTGTAGATTTACAAACAGAGATTCATTAAGAAAGGATGTAATTTCATCCTTTAGACGTGTCCTATATAGCTCCTGGAAATATTTAGGTCACAAAACCTTGGAAACAAACAATGGTTGGATAAGTAGGACAGTATCCATGTTCCTGTTTATTTTGTTAATAATCATTACTGTCATGAGAAATCATATCTAGTTTTTCATTTCAAACTGATTATATTTTGGAGAAATAGCCAGTTTTGTGAAATTATGACCCAGCTTTTCACTTTAACTATTTTCTAAGTGTGTTAATTTTTATCTTAATTTTAAATTGTGTTGTTTTAAAACAATGACCTGTTATACTTTTACCAATTAGGTTAATATGAAATAATTATATCTTTTTGTCTGTTTCATCCATGTGAAATGCCCAATAACAAAACTCATTTTCGCGTTAACGTTTAGAGCCTCACTCGATCCAGTAAGTGTGGTTTCCAAGAAGTATCTGCTCAGATTGAAACTATTTTTCAAAGTATGTAACTACTGATCTTGATAACTTTAATTCAAAAGCTCAATACATGAGTACAATTCGCGTCCATCGGGACGGGACTAGGCCATTCAGCCCTTTGAACCTAGAACTATAGAATTCCTACAATGCAGAAGGTGGTCAGCCAGCCCATCGAGTCTGCACCGACCCTCTGAAACAGCACCCTACCTAGGCCCACTCCCCGGCTCTGTCCCTGTAACTAAGCGGCAATTTAGCATGGCCAATCAACTTAATCTGCACATCTTTGGACTGTGGGAAGAACCCGGAGCACTCGGAGGAAACTCACGCAGACACGAGGAGAAAGTGCAAATGCCACAGACAGTCACCCAAGGCCGGAAATGAACCCAGCTCTCCAATGCTGTGATGCAGCAATGCTAACCACTGTGCCACCGTGCAGCCACATCAATGATGTTTTATTTTGAACACAATCTTTTACATTTGATTTGCATGGAAATCTGAGGGTTGTGATTGTACATTAGAAAATTAGGCAACTTGGAGTAGTACCGATTGATAGAAAATCAAAATGCTGTATTCATGACAGGTGAAATTGTTATTCAGATATTGTGAAATGTAGGGCATGATTTAACGGGACAGAAACAGAGTCCTATTTTGGATGGGTTTTGCAAGGTGTTTTTCGGCGCCTGCAGTGCTGAGAATGACACCATTATTTTACTGCAATTTGCCTTTTTTTGGCCTCGGCAAGGAATGCCCCACCGAGGCCGTGCCTACATCATTCCCTGCACTGGCAAGCTCAGCTCACCAGTGCAGGAAACGTATTCGTCGGTTGGGCACCATTTAAAAATGCCACCCTGATCTTTCGACCTCACCCACCCCACCGTAACCTTTTATGAGGTCCTCAAGCCCCACTCATCCCATCTCTTAAGGGTAAGGTACCCCTGGGCCTGGCACCAGTGCACCGTGGAACTGTCAGCCTGTCACCCTGGAAGTACCCCAGCCAGCCTGGCAGTGCCACCTGGGCACTACCAGGGTGCCCAGATGGCACCGCCAAGCTGTCAAGCAGACAATGCCAAGGTGCCTGAGTGTCAGCGGGAGTGTGAAAGTCCAACACCTAGGGGTCTCTAAAGGCCTGGGAGATCCTCCCCAGGTGCTGTTATGTCTGGTCCACATTTGTGGAAACCAGTGCTAAATGGCACCATGGTGAGGCCATTAGTTCCCAGGCCTCTCGTGAGATTCAATGGCCTCATCCCTCAACCAAACCAAGCTCAACCACGACGAGGCCATTAAACCGTGGGTTTTTCATTTGTTATACTTCTGTAAAACCATTAACACAATTACTATCAGGGTGTTGCAATGGGCTTTCACCGCTGGTTTTATTTAATCAGCTGTACAGAATGGGCTCATTGCGAATTGTTAGCCAATTTGTCATTGCACCAGTTTTTACCTTCTGTTAATTTGAAAAATATTGCCAAAGTTTTTCATTTCAAACCAAATAAAAAACATTTGCGTGGTCATTCTGTGAACTTCAGTAGAAAGCAGTTCAGGAGTGGTGAAAAATTGGCTGCCGATTCTTTATAAGTGCATTTTACATTATTGGCATAGATGAGTTTCTCCCCACCATCTGTCTGTATGCCACTCTCTCCTACTTTTCCAGGAAAATAACTCTTCTGTGGTGTATTACAATAATGTACTATATAGTTTGTTTGCTAGTACATAAGCCTGTCGTCAATGTTTGTAGCAGGAACGCAAGCTGCAGCTGTCCTTCAGTGCTGTATGCTGACCCAAGATTCTGAAGGGAATACGAGTGGTGGAGGTTCACTCATTGCTTCGACTACTTGTGAAATGCAGCCATATATGAACATCCTTACTTTCCTTATTTGAAATTTTGTTGCTTGTATCAAGAAAGTCGAATACAGATTTAGCTATAATATGAAGTCCCACGATTGCTGATAAAAACATTTGACTATGGGAAATGTATCATTTTCCTGCTTGCATCCAAAGCAGACTTTCATGCCTCCTTAGCAACCAACAATCAAAATCATCACATTTATCTTGTTATTGTATTCAACGAACAAAGAAAAATAGCAGCACATCAAGAGCTTGAGATTAAAACATAATCTTAGCAGTGCATCGTAACCATAGATTGGATACAGTTCTTCTTAACCATAGGTGGTATTACAGTTTTGGGATGCATTACAGTGGTATTATTATGTATAGCACATAGAAACATAAGAATATCTCACTATTACACACTATCACTCACATTTTATGACAGGAGTGCTCAGAAAAACATTGATTTAACAGCTAATGAAATTGTACCACATACCTAGGCCCACTCCCCTGCCCTATCCCTGTAACCCTTCACATTGATAATGGTCAATGCAGCTAACCTGCACATCTTCGGACTGTGGGAAGAAACTGGAGAACTTGGAGGAAACCCACGCAGATACGAGGAGAACATGCAAACTCCACACAGACAGTCACCCAAGGCCGAAATTGAATCCGGGTCCCTGGCGGTGTGAGGCAGCAGTGCTAACACTGTACCACCCAACTGTAATTATTTTACTGACTGATAGAACAGAAATAATCACCGTTCTGTATTAAGATGACCACCCCACTAATCCATAATGTTGAGGCAAATATCTATGAGTAGGGGACTCATTTGTAGAGGTATTAAAAACTTACATGTTGTATTTTGTTCTGTGGATTATTTGTGTACCATTATAAAAAAGAATAGTGCTTTTTGTATTTTGTTAGTACATTAAATTCTAAGTAATCATCAGACTTCAAACTCGCACTTGCAAAGGAAACTATTACTTTGGATTATTTGTCAAATACTGTTTTTGTAGAAGTACATTTCCTTTTGCTTTCCTCCTGAATAGAAAATATTGTTAAAATAAATGGTATGCCATAATTCATTTCAGGAAGTCAATGATAATAAGAAAAACCGATAAGCACAGTGGGAGCCAACCTGATGGGGGAGGTGTTAATTTCCTAACAGCCAAGCTTCTCTTGGCAGTTAGGAAATCAACTGATATTCAATAAACATCTGCCTACAGTTTTATAGCTGTAGCTCTTTCTTAAAAAGAGCTTTGCAGTATATGACGACGGTAATGTTGATGTAAAAGGTAAATTGGTTTTGTATTAGATTTCTATCATTAGAACCAATGATTTGATGGCAATAATCTTGCGAGAGCAATTGCATCATACCACTTGATCTTTTATAGCACCACAGTGAATGACATTTTCTGTTCCCTGATGTAATCTAGTTCATAATGTAGTACTGCTACATTAGAATCTAATTTGTTGCATTTTTATAGCCCTAATTAATGTGCATTTGTAGATTATTTGTACAAAAGACTATTTTAGAATGTTGAATTGACTGCATTGTAAATGGCAACTCAACTATGCTTTTTGACAGATTGACAGTGGCCACCACCCCAAACTTATTTTTTGTTCGTATTCAGCAGTGCAGAACTCCTGAAATGCTGATGATTCATCCAGGTTTCTGAAAACCAGACTGACTTTGAAGTGTTCAAATTTTAATACCCAGCCTTACTGCAAACATGTTTGTGGGGCATTTTTAATATACCAAAAGGAAAAAGGGTGGGTAGATTTGGGAAGCAGTACTTTCGTTCCACTGTGGCAAGAAAGTACCTCCAGTCTGAACACGTGATGGGAGAACAGAAGAGGAGATGGCCAAAAAATAGGAGAATTAGCATCCGGGCATTCTGCCAGGAAAATGGAACTAGTATGTGCCATCAGTATTGGTTGTACCTCTTTATCAAGTGTGCCAGACCATTTCTATTTTTCTACCAAATAATTAGAAATCATGTTAAATTTTACCATGGATTAGCGATCTTGTGCTCTTATAAACTATTCAGACAAAAAGATCCCGGATTCAGATTATGGCCTGTGTAACGTCAGCTGAATTCAGCTCAGGTGGCAAGAGTAGTTACTACACTTGCCTCAGTTCCCCAGGCTAAGGTAAAATAATTTAAGGGTCTCATGCCTGATAACTTTCCTGTAACCCATGCTGGAAGGTTCGTATGTGGTTTGTTGGATGCCAACAGAGTCTGACTTGTCTTGATGCTTTTAATTGTTACAAAGCCAATGCAGATATATTGGATGGTATTTGGTTCTTCTGGTGCGGTTTCTGATGGTAGACCCAGAAGTGGGTGGGAAAGGCTGGCTGACTGTGATTACTTAGATGCCAGCCAATAAAATATGCAGAGGTGTGAGGCCTGGCCAAATATGTGGAGGGGTGGGCAGCAAGTCTCTGGCCTTTTAAATAACATATTGGTGACCTCATTGATGCTGCGATGAGAAGCTGCCTATGAGAGGGCATACCCCCTGTGGAATCCTGGAAGGAGCCCCTGGGCATAGAAGTTCAATACCATCGTGATTTTTAACTCCGCTTGAATTGGGTTCCCTCCCCAGTCCAAAGAGGTACAGGTCACCTTGAGGAGAGCACACAATTTAAGCTGTCTTCGGCATTGCCATTCAGTCATTTGCAGGTAATTTAAGTGCATGTGGAAAACCCTAGGACACTGCTTATTGTCACCCTGGCTACTGTTTGCCTCCATCCTGATCCACCACAATGTCTGATTCTGGCTCTTGATAGCCTTCTGGTTGCTGTTGCAACTGACCGAATGCCATAATTTGTCTGTGGCACTTCTCCTCTGCCCAAGCTCCAGGAGCCCTTGGATGGATGAGACCAATTTTGGCAGCAGAAAGTGAACAGAGGGCAGAGCCATAGAATCATAGAATTCCTACAGACCCACTGAAAGAGCACCCTACCTAGGCCCCCACCCCCACTCTTTCGCTGCAATCCCACCCAACCTGCACATCCACAGACACTAAGGGGCAATTTTGCAAGGCCAGCTAACCTGCACATCTTTGAACTGTGAGAGGATACCAGAGCACCTGGAAGAAACCACGCAGACGCAGGGAGAAAGTACAAACTCCACACAGTCATCCAAGGCCGGAATTGAACCTGGATCCCTGGCACTGTGTGACAGCAGTGCTAACCACTGTGCCACCGTGCCATCAGAAGCCAGGTAAAGATGTGTCCTCCACCATTGACCTGACCCTCGAACAGAACCTTGGACCTTTGAACAAATGAAGATCGCCATAGTCCTCCTCAGCCACATCCTTGTGTTCTTGGACAGCATCTCATGTTTTATCGAGCATACCCTTGTGTTCTTGGACCACAGCCTTGCTTCTTCAGTCAGAGCCTGGTCTTGCTCAAAATGCTCGACTCTCCCTCAATCACTTTTAATCCTTTCTCATTCACTCTCGACCTTCCCTCTATCACCCTCTACCTGCCCTGCAATTCTTCTCATCCTCCATTCCCCCCCTTCCAGTGAACTCTCCAAGTAATGACAGCTCCAACTCGTGCAGTTTCCATCTGCCAGACTGCCCCACCTGCTCCATGCCAGCTTTAACCAGTCATGAAAGTGAAGGCTTGTGTTTCCCGTGCACTTCCAATTTAATTGCAAAGTTAGTGTACAATTGAAAAAAACTTGGGCTGGATTTTCCGATTAGAAGACTGACACTGGCGTGGGAACAGTGGCATTTTACCCCCGGAAAAACGGCGCAAAAGCTGCACCGATCCTCAGTCTGATGGGGGGCCAGCAGGCACGCAGCATAGAGCCCCTGGCTTTAGCTATGGATGCGGCCGTAGAATTCCCGGGTTCGGTGCCGTGCATGCAACATGGTGCCGGCCCCGCCCGGTCCCGGCCTGCCAAAAACTTTGATCAGGCTCGCCACTCACGAACAATCCCCACCAGTGCCCCCAGCCCCCGCCAAAGCCCCCCCTGCCTGTGGAACGGCTCCCGCCCGACTGTAGCGGCACTGGACACAATCCGCAGCTGCCACGCTGGGTGCCCTAAAAAAAATAGAAGGCGGGATTCTCTCAGCCCACGCCGGTTCGGAGAATCACCGGGCCGGGCGCGATTCGCGCGATGCCGGTCCACCGATTCTCTGGTGACCAGAGAATTGGCGGCACTGGCGCCGGCGCGGTCAGCGCGGCGCCGGTCAGGCGCTGCTCTATGCTGTCCCCCCGGTGATCCTCTGCCTGGGATGGGCCGAGTGGCCACCAAAAAAGTCCAAGTCCCGTCGGCGCTGTCCACATCTGGTCTTCCCCGATGGGACCTCGCTGTCAATCCTGTAGAGGCGGCCTGTTTGGGGGAGGGGAGGGGGGGGGCTCCACCATGGCATGGCCCACAATCAGGGCCGACTGATCGGCGGGCCGACCTCTCCTGGTGGGGGCCTCTTTTACTCCGCGCCGGCCCCTGTAGCCCTACGCCATGTTACGTCGGGGCCAACGCGGAGAAGGAAGCTACCGCGCATTCGCGCCGGTCGCAGTGCGCATGCGCAGACCCGCGGCAGCCATTTGACGGCGGTATCGGCAGCTAGAGCGGCGTGGGTCGCTCCAGTGCCGTGCTGGCCTCCTGTGGGGCAGAGGATCGCTAGACTTAGCGGTCTGATGACGCCGTCGTTAAACCCCCCAGTTTTTACGACGTCGTCAACACTCTGCCGTCAGAAGAGAGAATCCCACCCAGGATAACTGTTCCACGCCGTCGGGAACTCGGCCCATCGGGGTGGAGCATCGGGTGAGGGAGGGGATGTCCTGAGGCCTTCCCGACGGGAGGGGTGGACCGTCGGAAAAGCGGCGCCGCCCCCGATTTTGGCCCAAATGGGGATTCCCCAGCCGATTGCCGAACCCAATTTCGGTGTCGGAGACCGGCGAATCCCTCCCCTTGTGTTTTAATGAGTATTCACTGCATGCAAATCAATTGCAATTATTTTCTTGCTGTGTGTCGTTGACAAAGCAGTCTTGCTTCCAACCCACCACCAGGAGAACTCTGTGGTTTTAACCTGACGTTGGGAAATTCCTAACTGTGGGATACTCCGTCCCCCCGCCGGATAGGAGATTAAGAGGAGGGCTGGCGTGAATCCCGCCCCCGCCGTGTCCCCGATTCTCCGCCATAAGCGATTCAGCGGGGGCGCGAATCGCACCGGTTGGCCGCCCCCCCCCCACCCCCCGGCGATTCTCCGCCCCGCGATGGGCCGAAGTCCCGCCACTGTCAACCCTCTCCCGCAGGCGTGGATTAAACGACCTACCTTACCGGCGGGAGCAGGCGGCGCGGGCGGGCTCCGGGGTCCTGGGGTGGGCACGGGCGATCTGGCCCTGGGGGGTGCCCCCACGGTGGCCTGGCCCGCGATCGGGGCCCACCGATCGGCGGGCGGGCCTGCGCCGTGGGGGCACTCTTTTTCTTCCGCCTTCGCCATGGTCTTCACCATGGCGGAGGCGGAAGAGACCCCCTCCCCTGTGCATACGCGGGGATGACGTCAGCAGCCACTGACGCTCCTGCGCATGCGCGGACTTCCGCCGATCGGCGAAGACCTTTCGGCCCGCCTGCCGTGGCGCCAAAGGCCGTCCACGCCAGCCAGTGGAGCGCCAAACACTCCAGCGCGGGCCTAGCCCCTCAAGGCGAGCGCTTGGCCCCTAAACTCCGCACCTTTGGGGCGGCCAGACGCCGGAGTGGTTCCTGCCACTCCATCACGCCGGGACCCCCCCCCCCCCCACCACGCCGGGTAGGGGAGAATCCCGCCCAGGTGAGGGCTTGGCCCCTAAAGGTGCGGAGACTTCCGTACCTTTGGGGCGGCCCAACACTGGAGTGGTTCCTGCCACTCCATCACGCTGGGACCCCCCCCCCCAGCCCCGCTGGGTAGGGGAGAATCCCGCCCCTATTCTTTCACCTCTCCCCCAGCCAGCATTAAATTCTGCTTATTGGCTCAAGTGCGCAGAACCATTACTTGGGTGAGCTGCAGCTGCAATGTTGTCTTCAGGAGCAGTGGGAAGAAAGAGATGTAAAATGCAGCATGATTATATTAGTTAAAGCTGTGGAAATCAGTTCACCTAAAATTCTAAATCCATATGCTCGTCCTCAAATTCTCTGTCTTAAACTAGCCTGAAATAATTATTTAAAGACAATGTAGGTACATTTTATTTCTGCAGGTCCATTGTCATTCAAAATTTTCAGATTTAGCATCAGTGTCCTTTCAATTATAGCCTGTAAAATCCCATCTCAAAATATTTTACCAGTGCCACAATGTTCCGAGAATAGTGTACATTTTGGTAAAGTGATAATAAATGGATGATTTTCATAATTTTATCACTTCCTTATTCAGACAAAATTAGCACAGTGTGTTCTTTCATGGAAAGTTTAGTTCAGGTAAAAAAGATCCCCAATGGCTCAATATGTAAGTGGACTGCACCATATCAATCAAGCAGGTTCCAGTCCTCTTCTGTGTAATCGGTGCTAAGTTAGTTAGTCTGGGTAGAATACCAGTACTGCAATTAGTCTCAACATCCTTTGTTTTAAAAAAGAAAAAAACAGAGGATTCCTTTTTAATTTCTGATGAACCAATTGGTTATGTTGGTTCATTTGTATATGTATGTATGCTCCCATGTGCAAAACACGTTTGCATATAATATTTAACAGCAATATTTTAATGTTCTAAAAAGACCGTTATTAAAAATGATCTTCACCATTTCATGCTTGTCGAGGAAAGAAAAAAAGTTTACCTCCTTTCCATAAGTCAAGTGTAGCCAGTGCTTGAAAAGAGCATACTCTTGCTCATTAGGTACTAATGTAGAGTTCGAAGCAAAATATTGATTCCCAGAAGATTTCTGTGCTGTTTTTTGTGTAGATTAAGCTAAGGATCTTGCTTATTCAGCATTAGATGACAGCTGTAAGATACTTCATTTACCCCAATGCACCCCCCACCACCCCACCCCACCTCTGCCACAATCCCTTTCACTGCTGAATTTCCTTGCTGCTTGAATGGTTGATTGATTGGTGAAAGTGTGCATGAGCAGATGGCTGTAGTGTCGTGTTGCTGTTCTAGTAATGACGAACAGTCTCTTACTTGAACTTGAATAATCACTGACTTTCCTTTCAATAACCCACTATGTTGTTGCAGTGATTTATCGTGTGAAGTCAATTGATCACAAGCTATCTTTAGTTATTTCTGCACTGTATGGTGGGCTTTGAAAGTTAGTAAACTGAGTGCATTATTCATTACTCAAAGTGCAGTACTTCCAGAAAATGTGAGGACAGGGTGCATCGGTGAAAGCTGCTCACTGTTACAAAATAGGTCTGGAAAGCTTTGGCACATTGAGTGACAGACGTTGGTACATGGCTGGAGTTATTTATGTTGCACAAAAACTTTGCTAATATGTTCTCATCCTGCATTGATGGACATAATAATTACAATGTTAACCATTTTAAGAGTGCTGAAGAACACTATAAGTAGCAACATTTCTGACTCCTATTCCCTTCTTAATTAATTAATTCTTAATTTAATGGGGCAATTTTCCAGGGCCGTTAGCCCTAGCTGGGATTCCCGCTAGCCCGTTGAATCGGGCATGACATCCAAAGCAGCCCGCCGCCTGTGGCGAGATCAGGTTCTGGCCCAGAAGCGGTAAGAACCTGATCAGACCTCATTTGCATACATTTTAATCTCATTAGCGTGTGTGACGTGTGTTTCCCATGGTGGGTGTCGTGTTGGGTGTTCAAGCCAACAATGCTGGACGTGGTGTAACGCTATTTTATTAACTGTTCAACTATGCTAACATACTGTAAACATGGGTATAAGCAATACCAGCTTAACTGTGGACCCTTTCCTATCATTAGCTTTGGTGAGGCACTCAGCACATGGTGAATGTCTGTGATGCAGGCTGTGAGCTCTGTGCTCTGAGCTGGCTGCTGCTAGAATAGAATGAGCGGGAACTCTCCTGTCCCCTGTCTTTATAGTGCTTGTGCTCTCACTGGTGATTGGCTGCGGTGTTATGTATGCTGGTTGGTCCTACTGCATGTCCATCAGTGTGTGTATGTGATTGCACCATAATGTACTGATGTATATTATGACAGTGGGGGGGGGGGTGGTGGTGGGAAGACTGACGGCTTGTTTCTGGCCGCTGGGATCTGGGTGATTGTTTAAAATGGCAGCCCGGCCCCAGTAACTGCAGGGAAACCAGCGTGTTCGTCACTATGCATAATTTTGCACAGTAAAGGTATGAAAATACCATCTCAGCGATGCTCCTATCTAGTGCCCGTACTGACTCTCCGCTGGTGGGAGAACTTAGGCCCGAATTCTCTGTCCGTTCACGCCGGCGGGATTCTCTGGTCCCGCTGCAGTGAATGGAGTTTCGGCTGAGTGCAAAATTCTCCATCCTCGTTGGCAGGGCAAACTCGGACCGGAGAATCCTGACCTTAGTTTCTGAAACAGGGAATCCCACCCCTGAAGTGCTTCCTTAAAAGACCAGCTGCTATGTCTGAGTGCTGCCTCCAGGCATCCCGGCAGTGCCAATCTGGCAGTGCCAACTTGGCACTGCCATGGTGCAGCACTAGAAGGGGTCTTGCCTGCGATTAGGGGGGTGCATTGTCAGCAGTTTGAGAGGGGGCTTTAGGGCTATTCTGAGATCGGGGAACCCTTTGATCTCTGAGGATCCAGCCTTTCCGGCTTCTGCGGGTCCCACTGTGCGAATCTCCACTAGCTCGAAAGAAAATTCTGAGTGTGAGCGGATTGCACTCTGGATAATGCTGATCCACCCAGTGGGAATCACACCTTGTTTCCCACCAGAGGCCACACTTCAAAATCTTTTGGGAGAATTACACCTAATATTTTGGATGAGCATTTCTCATAAAAATATACCATTGCAGATAATGGGCGAAATTCTCCTACCCGCCCCGCCACATTTCTGCCCCGACCAGCCGGCGGGAGTCTCCGTAACACCGGCCGGTCAATGGGGTTTCCCATTGTGGGGCAGCCCCACGCCGTCGGGAAACCCCGGGCGCCGGCGGAGAATGACGCCCAATGTGTAACCGTTTAGAAAAAATAAAATAAATAAAATTCTATGGTGAGTAATAAACCACCTGACACCCCAAAGCCTGTCCGCCATCCACAAGGCACAGGTCAGGTGTGTGATGGAATACTCTCCACTTGCTTGAATGATTGCAACTCCCACAACACAGAAGAAGCTCAACACCATCCAGGATAAAGCTTGATTGGCACCCCATCCGCCACCTTAAACATTCATTCACTCAGTGACGCTCAGTGGCAGCCGTGTGTATCAACGATAAGATGCACTCCAGTAACTTACCATGGCTCCTTAATCAGCACCTTCCAAATATGTGGCCACATCACCAAAAAGGACAAGGACAGCAGATACGTGGGAACAATACCACCTGGAAGGTCCCCTGGAAGTCACACACCACTCTGAATTGGAAATTTATCGCCGTTCTTTCACTGCTGCTGGGTCAAAATTGTAGGACTCCATCCCTAACAGTACTGTGGATGTACCGACACCAGATGGACCGCTGTGGTTCAAGAAGGCAGCTCACCACTAACTTCTCAAGGGCAAATAGGGATGGGTAATAAATAAAAATAGTCAAAATATATAGCTTATTGTCACAAGTAGGCTTCAATGAAGTTACTGTGAAAAGCCCTTAGACACCACATTGCAGTGCCTGTTTGGGGAGGTTGGAACGGGAATTGAACCCCCGCTGCTGGTCTTCTGCATTATAAGCCAGCTGTCTTAGCCCACTGTACTAAACTAGCTTAGCCAGCAACACCTACATTTATGAAAGAAGAAAGAAAGTAATCAATATGACACAATGCGGGAGTCATATCAAAGTGCTGAAAAAATGTTCTCTCCGGGTTGAATGAATTGCAAACCACTTACTCTAATGTTGGTTCAATTTTTGTAGGAAAGAACTGTGTGAAATTTAAACAACTATATTTTACAACTTCAGTGTATTTATGACTGTACCCATTGCATTTGTTAAATTGCTTTGGGATCTGTTTACAATGCAACTGTTCCTAAAAAGCAACAGAAATTGTTGTTGATGCCTGCTGATGTTTTACAAGTGTGATTGTAATTCTATTTTTATTATGTTGAATTGATTGTACAGTGGGAGTCGATGCAATCCTCTAAAGACTGTTTAATACTCCTCTTTTTTGAGTATCTAATTTCCTTTTAAACAAAGCCATGGGCCCTGTCTTGTTACCTGTGTGGTAGGTAACTCGTGCTACTCAATCCTTGGTTGATGGTGAGGCATTCTGAATTTCAATGAAGAAAACTCAAACTCGTCCAGTAACAACAAAGGTTTATTGAGTAACTATAACAACAAGCGCGTGAGTTCTTTACTTTAACTTTGATACTAGTGATAAGGTTAACAAGATCTAACAACAGTGACTATACGTAACTCCACTAACTATCTGAAATATTCTGATATTGCCCTGATCACTGTGCACCAGAGAGAGAGACTGCGCAAAACCCAATGTAGCTGCCTTTTATACCCCCGTTGGTCCGGCCCTGTAGTGATCATGTGGTGCTACTAATTACTCATTAACCCCTTGTGTACATGCACATACAGAGATCACTACACCCCCCTCTTTCTTGTGTTACATATTTTCTGTATGTTGTAAAGAAAATTGAACAAACATAATGAATGCAGTTAACTGGAGACAGGTAAGACAAATAACGCTGTGTACAATCTGTGATGGTAATTGTTATAACCTGCCTACTTACCATTGGCTGGGGACTCGGTCTCGTAAACTATTACGGGAAGTTCCTCCCCAATCTGGCAACTACGCTGGCCCCTTTGCACCTTCTGCTAAAGAAAAATTACACCTGGATTTGGGGTCAGCCGCAAGAAACCGCTTTCCGGCGGGTAAAGCAACAATTGTCTTCGTCTGGGTTACTAACCCACTATGATCCTGGAAAGCCTTTGCTCGTCACATGTGATGCATCCCCGTATGGTATTGGGGCCGTGCTGTCCCACAAGATGGAGAACGGGGCCGAGCGACCGATAGCTTTCGCCTCCCGCACATTGACTGCAGATGAGAAAAAGTACGCTCAGATCGAGAAGGAGGGCCTGGCAGTGGTTTTTGCGGTGAAACGCTTCCACCAGTACGTGTATGGCCGCCATTTCACTATCGTGACTGATCATAAGCCTCTGCTGGGACTTTTCAGAGAGGATAAGCCAATACTGCCCATTGCTTCCGCACGGATCCAGCGCTGGGCTTTGTTGCTTGCTGCATACGAGTATTCTCTGGAGCACAAACCAGGTATGCAGATAGCAAATGCCGACGCACTGAGCCGATTGCCTTTATCAACCGGCCCCATGTTGACCCCCACGACCGGTGAGGTGGTTGCAACCCTAAATTTTATGGACACCTTGCCTGTCACGGCATCACAGATCCGTGAGTGGACCCAGACGGAGCCGGTCCTGTCAAAGGTTCGGCACATAGTCCTGTATGGTGGGCAGCATAGACAGCTCCCAGGCGAGTTGCGGGCATTTTCCTCCAAGCTGTCAGAATTCAGCCTGGAAGACGGCATCCTCTTGTGGGGGACGCGTGTGATTGTCCCAGAAAAAGGCCAGGAGCTGATACTAACAGACTTGCACAATGGGCATCCAGGTGTGACCAAAGTGAAAATGTTGGCCCGGAGTTATGTCTGGTGGCCAGGCCTCGACACCGACATTGAGAAGGTGGCCCAAAACTGCTCCATTTGCCAGGAGCATCAGAAGCTTCCGCCGGCCGCACCCCTACATCACTGGGAATGGCCAGGGCGGCCTTGGGCACGCTTGCATGCAGATTTTGCAGGCCCTTTTCAAGGATCCGTGTTCCTTCTATTAATTGACGCCCAGTCTAAATGGCTAGAGGTGCATAAGATTCAGGGGACAACGTCATGCGCAACAATTGAAAAGATGCGTTTGTCGTTTAGTACGCATGGCCTCCCCGAGGTGCTGGTCACGGATAACGGCACTCCATTCACGAGTGAGGAGTTTGCGAGGTTCACGAAGATGAACGGCATACGCCATATCCGCACTGCCCCTTACCATCCGGCTTCAAAAGGGTTGGCAGAGCGCGCAGTGCAGACATTCAAAAGAGGCCTAAAGGAGCAGTCTTCCGGATCAATGGACACGAGACTGGCTCGCTTTTTGTTCACGTATAGGATCACGCCCCATGTGGTGACTGGGGTAGCTCCCGCAGAACTCCTAATGGGCCGGAGACTTCGCACCCGCCTTAGTATGGTTTTCCCGGACATTGGTGCAAAAGTACGCCGCACACAAGAATGGCAGGGACAGGGATTTTCTCGGCATCGGCTGATTCGGCAGTTTGCGCCCGGTGACCCAGTGTTCGTTCGGAATTTTGTGGTGGTGCCCAGTGGGTTCCTGGTGTGCTCTTTCGCCAAACAGGCCCTATATCTTACCAGGTGCAAGCCCAGGGTCGTCTCCAGCGCAAACATGTAGACCACGTTCGGTCCAGAAGACTATCCCCTCAAAAGATTCCCCGCCCCCGGAGCTCATTTCTTCAGCCGCAGAGACCAGAGACAAGGGAAGGTAGTCCTCACAATCTTCCACTGGTGCCTCACTCGAAGCCTGCGCAGGTCGTTACAGAACCGAATGGAGATAGAGACGCTGACATGACGGAGGCAGCAGACTCTGACTCCGAGATGGAGACACAGGATGCATCAGAGGGGGAATCCTCGGGTCCACGGGCCATGGATGTACAACCGTTGCGCCGTTCATCACGGAAACGCCGGTCTCCGTCTCGTTACACGCCGCCTGATCCAGCGCCGCGTGCAAATGGTGTCCGGCCTGCGGCAAAACGAGTCCGACGCCCCCCTTCGCCAGAGTCTTCGGTGGATTCCTTGGACTTGGGGGGGGGGAGGGATGTTATAACCTGCCTACTTACCATTGGCTGGGGACTAATGACAATCCCACAATCCTGTGGGAGTATGAGCTTCCCCAATGAGAGGGGCGGAGAAACCATTAGTAAACTTCTAGTATAAATAAAGCTGGCCAGTTTAGGAACCAGCAGGAAGGAGTGTGCAGCAAGGGAAGTTGCTGCTGCTGTTATATATATACGTTATTGTAAATAAATGTTATTACTTTGTTTCCTTAAAACACGTGCTGGATTCTTCGTGGCCCTCACAAAAGTAATGATGACCGTACAAAGCCAATCAATCTTAACAAGAAAATTTGCGAGTCCAAACTTTATGAATTTGATCAGTTGGGTTGCTTTCTTCTTCTGTCGTCAAGGTGGCAATGTTGATGTTGTCATTTTGTTCTGAACATCGTCAGTGTTCATGTGTGTAAGTGACCAGCAAGTCATCATGAGGTGTTCGAATGGTCGAAGCAGCTTGTTGTCGGCCCCGGACTTTTTTTTTTGTGCTTGCGGTATTGACTCCGTATGTCCTCATTCTTGAAAGCTGGGCTGGTTGCTTGCTGCGGTGCAGATATGAAATCGAGAGATTGGTTGTCATGGAATGTAATGTTTGTAGTCTTACCACTGTTTTGAACTGTGCTGGTACATTGTCCTTTATGTGTGGAGTTGTGACATGATGTACATGTCGTTGTTTCATTGTTGTTGTTCTTGTGGCTTCTGTCGTTGTTGATACCGTTGTTGGTCTTGTTGTTGTTGTTACAGTTTTGCTCACTGACAGTACCATATGTATTATTCGAGTCATACTCAAAGGTGTTTGTGTCAGTGCCCTTTTTGGTAGCCGATGTTTCGTTGAGTGTTTTTTCTTGAGAATTGTGAGAATGATCTGATGTTGCATTGATGTTGGTGGCATCAGTCATTTGTGGTGGATTTGCTTGCCCTTTTTTGCTTCCTTGGTGCTCCTATTTTGGAGTCAAAATTTTCAAGATTTCAAATGACGTGGTCTCACTGGACCCAAGAGTAGATCTACTCTGTGCTTCTGTACAGACAAGCTGAGATCTGCCAGTCTCGCTGTGATCCTGCACACTCTGTATGTGGAGTGTGATCACTTTGTCACTGTTTTTACATATAGTGGGTAGACATTCAATATCTTCTTGTTGGTTACATGAGCTGGGTGGACTTTCATAGGCTGCTGCTGGTTGCTCATATAAGGCGGATAGACCTCATAGTCTTTGTCGTGCATTGTTGTCACTCCGGAGTCTTTAATCGCGTTCATTCTGGAGTCTGTCAATGAGCTCGCTGTGGAGTCCGGTCGATCACTCCCTCTGTGGAGTCGATCTGTGCTCTCTGCGTGGTGTCGCCTTCTTCTCGGATATTTGACATGTGACTGTCATCCATTGTATCTGCCATGTCGTCATGGTACTGGATTCCTCTACCATGAGACTCGTATTGGACTTGGCGTCATGATATGCAGGTAAACATCATAGCACAAACATACATACATACTGATGGACAGATCAACGGACCAATCAACACACACACAACACCACAGCCAATCACAGGCAAGAGCATACACAGTACAAAACAGGGAACATGACACTTCCTGAGCATTCCAGCAGGAGAGAGCTCAGGGCATAGAGCTCATAGCAAACCACTCAGACATCCACCATGTGCTGAATGCCACTACAAGATAGTATTAGGAATAGGTCCACATATTCTAGTGTTATGATCGAACCTCAGTAACCAGTTTACCACTATAAATAAATGTTAGTAATAAAACTGAGCTGTACCATTCGCAACCGTGTTGGTTCATCTGTGTAGCAGAGTACCCAACACATCACTTGGCACCCATGTTGCTGCTGCAGTGATCATCAGATCCAGCGAACTCATCCATGGCTGAGTAGCATTCGTCAGCGAGCAAATCATCTCTTCCTGCTGAGGATGTGTCATGGTGCTCTATTTGTCCAATGAGGAACTCATCTCCTGAGTAGTCATCGTCAATGAACAAGCCTTTTGCTCTGGATTTATCATTGTGCTCTCCTCTTTGGGTGTTGCAAACTGCTTGTTCCAGAGTGGTGAGGCGGTAATGTATAACTGTGGGTGGATGCTCGTGCTTCATTCTGTCGTTGGAGGAAAACATTTTGTGTTTTGTAACTTTAAAACTCTTGTTGTTTACTTTCGGGCATTTTGGATGAGGCGTGGTTACCGGAGCAGCATGGTAGCGTTGTGGATAGCACAATTGCTTCACAGCTCCAGGGTCCCAGGTTCGATTCCTGGCTTGGGTCACTGTCTGTGTGGAGTCTGCATATCCTCCCCGTGTGTGCGTGGGTTTCCTCTGGGTGCTCCGGTTTCCTCCCACAGTCCAAAGATGTGCAGGTTAAGTGGATTGGCCATAATAAATTGCCCTTAGTGTCCAAAATTGCCCTTTGTGTTGGGTGGGGTTACTGGGTTATGGGGATAGGGTGGAGGTGGTGACCTTGGGTAGGGTGCTCTTTCCAAGAGCTGGTGCAGACTCGATGGGCCGAATGGCCCCCTTCTGCACTGTAAATTCTATGACTATGATAGTTATGTAAGGTTTCTCAGTTGATTCAACCGTATAAGTAGCCACAGGCTAGGTCATCATTTTCTGATAAGTAATCACCGTAGGTTGGTTTGTGTTCCATTGATGCAACATTCTTAATGTTGCAGGGCCTCAGTTTTTGTCCTGTGGAAGTCATGTGTAGGACAGCTGTACATTTAGAGGCATCGTGGTTGTATCTTAAACACCTCAGGCACTGTTTGCCAAAAGCCGGACATTGCCCTTTTAAATTGGCATGTCCGCCGTGAAGACACGTCATCATGCTGTCCTGCCACGCTTGCGCATGCGCAGTAGTTTTGTCATCCGGTTCCAATCTTCGGGCGAACTGCGCATGTGTGTGTGTCACTTCCAGGTTCGAGGGCGCATGATTGCCGGTGCAGGAACGCCTTCTAGATGCCTGGGCCACCATTTTGACGGATCCAACCTCGTGGTGGAGGCCTTGTTCCCGGTGAGTAAATTGTTCATACTGTGCTTCAGTAATTTCATGAGCAGAGCATTTTTGAATGGCCATTTCAAGGGTCAGGTTTCTGTGTTTCAGGAGAGATTTTCTGAGTCCCTCATCAGAGATGCCACTGACAATTTGGTCTCTGATGAGGGAGTCACGGAGGTTTTCATAATTGCACGATTGGGTCATCAGCTTTAAGCCAGTGACAAAACTACTGAACGATTCTCCTTGTTTTTGTAGCTGCCTGGTGAATTTAAAGCGTTCAAATGTCTCATTAACCTCAGATTTGCAGTGGTTGTCAAAATTTTTTTATAATTATGTCCAGTTTGTCCTTGTCCTCCCCTTCCGCATAGTTGAATGAATTATACATATCAATGGCCTGTTTCCCTGCCGCAGATAAGAGGTAGGCAATTTTTTAAGAATCTGGTGCAGCGGTCATATCCTTAATTTCCATAGATAGGTTAAATTGTTGAAGGAATATTTTCCAATTATACTGGAGATTACCAGAGGTTCTGAGTTGCTGTGGTGCTGGAAGTGAGTCCATCTTACCGTTTTTTTTTTCTTGCCCGAGAGGTCCGAGTGCTGCAAAGACTTCTGTGGTCAAATATCTATCTGAATTTTTCTTCTCTTGGGCGGGATTCTCTGACCCCCCCCGCCGGGTTGGAGAATCGCCGGGGGGTGGCACCGAAAATTCGGCGGGGGCGGGAATTGCGCCGCGCCGGTCTGCGGGCCCCCCTCGGCGATTCTCCGGCCCGCGATGGGCCGAAGTCCCGCTGCTGTCATGCCAGTCCCGCCGGTGTGAATCAAACCACCTACCTTACCGGCAGGACTGGCGGCGCGGGCGGGTTCCGGGGTCCTGGGTCCTGGGGGGTCGCGGGGCGACCTGGCCCGTGATCGGGGCCCACTGATCCACGGGCGGGCCTGTGTCGGGGGGGGGGCACTCTTTTACTTCCGCCTCGGCCATAGCCTCCGCGATGGCCAATGCGAAAGTGACCCCCCCACCCCGTGCATGCGCGGGGATGACGTCAGCAGCCGCTGACGCTCCCACGCATGCGCGGACTTCCGCCGGCCAACGGAGTCCTTTCAGCCCCGGCTGGCGTGGCGCCAAAGGCCTTTCCCACCGGCCGGCGGCACGCCAACTACTCCGCCGCATGCCTAGCCCCTCAAGGTGAGGGCTTGGCCCCTAAAAGTGTGGAGGAATCCGCACCTTTGGAGTGGCCCGATGCCAGAGTGGTTCCCGCCACTCCACCCAACTGAGACCCCCCGCCCCGCCGGGTAGGGGAGAATCCCGGCCCTTGTTGTCTAACTTATCTAACTAGTTCTTTTAAAGCCAATACGCCTGGTACCATTTCTTGTTACCTGTGTGGTAGGTAACTCGTGCTACTCAATCCTTGGTTGATGGTGAGGTATTCTGAATCTCGATGAAGACTCAAACTCGTCCAGTAACAACAAAGGTTTATTGAGTAACTATAACAACAAGTGCGTGAGTTCTTTACTTTAACTTTGATACTAGTTTTAAGGTTAACAAGATCTAACAACAGTGACTATGGGCGAAATTCTCCATTATCGGCGGAAAGTCCGCAAAAAACGGCGCAAATCCCACTTGCGTCACGTCATAAAAATGGGCCGATAGTCTGCGGCCCGAAATGGGCTAGCAGCGACGTAACGGGATCCGCGCTTGCGCAGTGGTTCACGCCGTGCAGCGGCATACGCGCTGCACGGCGTGACGGCTCATAAGGCCGCGCAGCTCCCCCCCACCCGACCGGAACAGCCGACCGCAACACCCGACTTGATGGCTGGCCGTCGCTCAGCCCCGAGGTTCGAGTCACGCGATGTGGAGGCGCTCCTGGACGCGGTGGAGCAGAGGAGGGACGCCCTGTATCTCGGGCACGGCCGCAGAGTTGCCCCACGCCACAGCCGGCGTCTGTGGAGGGAGGTGGCAGAGGCCGTCACCGCTGTGGCCCTAACACCACGGACAGGCACCCAGTGCCACAAGAAGGTGAACGACCTCGTCAGAGCAGGCAGGGTGAGCCTCCCCCATATCCCCCATATCCCCCCTCCCCCAAATCCCCCCCTCCCCCATATCCCCCCTCCCCCATATCCCCCCTCCCCCATATCCCCCATATCCCCCCTCCCCATATCCCCCCCTCCCCCATATCCCCCATATCCCCCCTCCCCCATATCCCCCCTCCCCCATATCCCCCATATCCCCCCTCCCCCATATCCCCCCTCCCCCATTACCCCCCTCCCCCATATCCCCCATATCCCCCTCCCCCATATCCCCCCCTCCCCCATATCCCCCCTCCCCCATATCCCCCCTCCCCCATATCCCCCCTCCCCCATATCCCCCCTCCCCCATATCCCCCATATTCCCCCCTCCCCCATATCCCCCCTCCCCCATATCCCCCATATCCCCCCTCCCCCATATCCCCCATATCCCCCATATCCCCCTCCCCATATCCCCCCTCCCCCATATCCCCCCTCCCCCATATCCCCCATATCCCCCCTCCCCCATATCCCCCCCTCCCCCATATCCCCCATATCCCCCCTCCCCCATATCCCCCCTCCCCCATATCCCCCATATCCCCCCTCCCCTATATCCCCCTCCCCCGTATCACCTGATCACTGCCTGATGTCTAACCATGCATGCTTCATTGTGTATCGCAGGACCAAACGTCCAGGCACCCATCCCCGCAGATGCACACCGCCCGCAGGATGCCCCTCGGAGACCACAGGAGACGGAGAGACCCGCACCCTCCAGCATGCGACGCCCGCAGGATGCCCCTCGGAGACCACAGGAGACGGAGAGACCCGCACCCTCCAGCATGCGACGCCCGCAGGATGCCCCTCGGAGACCACAGGAGACGGAGAGACCCGCACCCTCAAGCATGCGACGCCCGCAGGATGCCCCTCGGAGACCACGGGAGACGGAGAGACCCGCACCCTCCAGCATGCGACGCCCGCAGGATGCCCCTCGGAGACCACGGGAGACGGAGAGACCTGGAGCAACAGGGAGACGACACCCCCGTCACGTGCGGGAGCGACCACCCAGCGATGAGGGGGGCAGCCACAGGCCCCCGTCACATCCGAGCCAGGACACCCCTACCCGGGACACCACTACCCAGGACACCCCTACCCGGGACACCACTACCCGGGACACCACTACCCGGGACAGGACTACCCGGGACAGCACTACCCGGGACAGCACTACCCAGGACACCCCTACCCGGGAAGACGAAATACCGGACAGTGACTCAGAGTGGATGGGTGGAGACGAACCCCCACCCCAAAGTGCCATGGACTCAGAGTGGGACGAAGAGCACGACACAACGCCACTGCTGTCACCAACACCCTCCACCATCGCAGAAACACTCACCACGGTTGGGCACTTTAGTGATGAGGCGTCTGGTACACTCACTGGTGCGCACAACACAGCCGTCCCGGTACAGCAGGTGGAGGTAGGAGCAGCAGAGGGACCGGGTGGTCGGAGGGCAGCCCAGGCCAAGCGAACATCTGCCGCCCAGATGGATCCCGGGTTCCTGCAGTTACCACACCCACACATAGATCCGATGCAACCACCGACACGGAGACGAGCGAAGAGGGTGACGGGTGGCTTGCGGCGGCTGCGGTCGCAGGTGGAGGAGTCCACCCGCGTCCAGGAGCTGGGAGTGGTCCCGGTCATGCGTGCCACCCAGGCTGACACCGCACGGGTGCCGTCCGCGGTGGAGGCAATGGGTGCGACGGTGTCAGACATGGGGAACGGTTTGCGAGGCCTGGGGCCTTCCGTGCAGGCGGCGTCTGTGGCCCAGGAAATGGCTGCCCTCTCACAGGAGGCCATGAGCCAGTGCCAGCGCCAGATGGCAGAGGCGCTCAACGCCATAGCCCAGTCTCAGCAGGCCATAGCCCAGTCTCTGCAGGCCATGGCCCAGTCTCTGCAGGCCATGGCCCAGTCTCAGCAGGCCATCGCTGAGGGCATCGGCGCCAGTGGCCATGTGCGAGCTGGCGTCGCACTGTCGCAGACAGGGTTCGACAACCCCCTGGGCTCCATGGCTGCAAACCTGCAGACCCCTGTCGATACCAGCACGGGCCTCCAGGACTGGCAGCGCCAGATGTCGGGGGCGCGTCGGATGGCCAGTCCGTTCGCATCCCCCACCCATGTAGAGGCCTGGGGGCCATCGGGCACCCCGAGGGAGGAGGAGGTGGTGTGGTCCATCCCGGCTCCCTCTGTAGGGGAGGTCCCGGTACACCGCGACACCTCGGACTCCCCCCCTTCCGTCCCAGGTGCATCGGGTGGGCAACGGGCAGGACAGGCTGGCAGCTCGCCATCCCAGTCGCCCGGGCCGCAGCCTGGCCCATCTAGGCCAGGACGCCCCAGGAAACGGCCACCAAAGGGATCCAGTGTCAGAGGGCAGGAATCACAGGAGTCCACCTCCAGTTCTGCTGTACCGTCTGGGGAACCACGTAGACGTAGTCAAAGGGCCCGTAAGGCCAAACAATTAGACACTGAGTAAGTTGGCACGGGTGCAGGGCACAGATGAGTTTTAGGGGCTAGGGCACATGCATGAACTCCTTTGGTTATTAAAGTCAATGTTACACCTACCGAAGCTGCCTTTGTGCTCTTTCCAAAGTGTGCGGGGGTGTCATGTACGTTGAGCGCAAGTGTGTGTGTGAGGGGTGGTCTTACCTCAGCCCCAGGTGAGTCTGCCCCCTTCCCCCTGGGCCGCCATCAACATCCCCCGGGCAGAGGACGGGACCGTGCGCTGCAGTGCCACAGCCGCATGCAGGGATGGTCCGGGTGGATGGTGGTACTGTGGCCATGGGTCAGACATAGTCCAACGATGTAGAGCCAGGAGCTCATCGGAGGCGGGTTGTCATCATTCTCCATGGCCTGCGATAGACACGCGTCCACCCGCAACTGGGTGAGCCCGGCCCGTTGTGCCGCCGGTGGATCGGCAATTGGGGGTGGGGGGGTGGTGTGCATGCGGGTGGGGTGTGTGGGGTTGGGGAGGGGGGTGAGGGTGCTGGGTGGGTGGATGGGTGGGGGGTGTGGGTGGTCGGCTGTTGTCATGGTGTGCGGTCTGTGGCCATACTACCCGATTCCCACGCCCATCTAGTCAGTGAAGCGGGCGTCTATCAGTCTGTCCCGTGCCCGCTGGGCCAGCCGGTAATGGTGGACAGCCACCCGCCTGTGTCTACCCCGTCTGCCCTGACCATTGCCCCCATCCCCCTCATCTGGGGAGGACTGGGCCTCTTCCTGCTGCTCCTCCACTCCGCCCTCCTCTGCCTGCGGCACATCGCCCCTCTGCTGGGCTATGTTGTGCAGGACGCAGCACACCACAATGATGCGGCCGACCCTATCTGACCGATACTGGAGGGCGCCCCCAGAGAGGTCCAGGCACCTGAAACGCATCTTCAGCATGCCAAAGCACCTCTCGATCACTCCCCTTGTCGCTACATGGGCATCATTGTAGCGGTTCTCCGCCTCATTGCGTGGCCTCCGTATAGGCGTCATCAGCCACGATCGCAATGGGTAGCCCCTGTCGCCCAGCAACCAGCCCCTCAGCCGGGGATGGCGTCCCTCGTACATGCCGGGGATGGATGACCGCGACAACACGAATGAGTCGTGTACACTGCCTGGGTGACGGGCGCAGACGTGCAGGATCATCATGCGGTGGTCGCAGACCACCTGTACGTTCATTGAATAGGTCCCCTTCCTATTAGTGAACACGGCCCTGTTCTCTGCAGGTGGCCGCACGGCGACATGCATCCCATCGATCGCGCCCTGGACCATGGGGAACCCGGAAACGGCAGAGAAGCCCACGGCCCGGGCATCTTGGCTGGCCCGGTCCACGGGGAAGCAGATGTAGCGGTGGGCCATGGCATGAAGGGCATCTGTCACTGCCCGGATGCACCGATGCACCGATGTCTGCGATATGCCGGACAGGTCCCCACTCGGTGCCTGGAATGACCCCGTTGCATAAAAGTTCAGGGCCACCGTAACCTTGACGGACACGGGGAGAGGGTGTCCCCCGCCAGTGCCACGCGGTGACAGGTGTGCCAGCAGGTGGCAGATGTGTGCCACGGTTTCCCGGCTCATCCGGAGTCTCCTCCTGCATTCCCGGTCCGTGAGGTCCTGGTATGACTGCCGGGGCCGGTACACACGGGGCGCCCTCGGGTGCCTCCGTTGCCGTGGGGCCGCGACGTCCTCCTCCCCCTCCTCGTCCTGTCGGTCAGGTGTCCCTCCAGCCTGGGCGGCTGCCGCCTGCCCCTCTGCGGCAGCATGCGCCGCCTCTCTGGCACGCTCCTCCTCCTCCTCCTCCTCCTCATCCAGGGCAACATAGACATGAGCGGCTGCCACTACGGCGGCCAACATCGCTGGATGGTCTGAAAACATGACGGCCTGGTGGGGGGGAGGGGAACGACGACATGTCATCATTGCCCATATCCCCTCCTCCCCCCAGCCAGGTGGCATGGACCGCATGGGTCCAACTGTTGGAGGCTGGCACCTGGCCAGGTGGACCAACTCATTTGCCCTCCCATCACCCACCCCGGCACGGAACCCAACCCCCAACCTCCACCCCGGCACGGACCACCCCCAACCCCCAACCTCCACCACGGCACGGACCCCCCCCCCAACCTCCACCCCGGCACGGACCCCCCCCCCAACCTCCACCCCGGCACGGACCCCAACCCCCAACCTCCACCCCAGCACGGACCCCCCCCCAACCCCCAACCTCCACCCCGGCACGGAACCCCCCCCCCCCCAACCTCCACCCCGGCACGGACCCCCTCCCCAACCTCCACCCCGGCACGGACCCCCTCCCCAACCTCCACCCCGGCACGGACCCCCCCCCCAACCTCCACCCCGGCACGGACCACCCCCCCCCCCAACCTCCACCCTGGCACGGACCCCCCCCCCAACCCCCAACCTCCACCCCGGCACGGACCCCCTCCCGGCACTCCCCCGGAGCCCAGCCTACTCTAACCACCCCCCCCCCCCCCCCCGCCGCACACACACACACACAAGCCGAGACACACCTCTCCTCACGCAATCAGTCTGCGGCCACGCCATTTCCTGCCCAGAGCCAACCCCCCAGGCCGTCACTCACCTCCTCGCTGGTCGGCGTGAGCCTGGAGCACCGGGTCACGCCGATGAAAAGGAGGTTTGATTGACGTCGACGTGAACGGTCATCACGTCGACGGGACTTCGGCCCATCCGGAAGGGAGAATATCGGCAGGCCGAAAATCGGCTGCCTTGCGCAGACCCGTGACATCCTCCGCGGCAGCGGCGCCATTAACGCCCCGCCGACTTTTCTCCCTTCGGAGACTTCGGCGGGGGCGGGGGCGGGATTCACGGCGGCCAACGGCCATTCTCCGGTCGGAGAATGACGCCCTATATGTAACTCCACTAACTATCTGAACTATTCTGATATTGCCCTGATCACAGTGCACCAGAGCGAGAGAGAGAGAGACTGACCAAGACCCAATGTGGCTGCCTTTTATACCCCCGTTGGTCCAGCCCTCAAGTGATCATGTGGTGCTACTGATTACTCATTAACCCCTTGTGTACATGCACATACAGAGATCACTACAGGCCCTACATCAACAATGATGTTAAATGACTTGCTGTGCTTGAGTTGCAACCTACCCCTTCCTTAATTCTTTTAGTGAACATTTAAATTTGTGCCTTTTTATTTATTGTTTCACTCATTGGTGGAATCAACATATTATCACATGCCTTATTTTAACCTTGCATAAACGCGAAGACCTCTATCAGGTCGGTACTTAATCTATTGTGCTATTTCATTACTTCCTGAAACGTGAGTCTAGGATTTAGGAGCATAATGAAGAACATAGAGCCAGATTGTTCGGTGGTCAAATTAGAACATGCCAATGGTGGCCTGATTTTGGAAAACTTTTGCAAATGGCAATTGATTCTCAATCAGTTCATTTTAAAACTGAGATCGATAGATTTCTGTTGAGATGTTTTGAGCCCTTGATCTTTCATGGTCATGACCTGCAGTACTACAGTGAGGAGCCTGAAGTCAGCCACTCCACCTCCTGTCTATCTCCTCTTCTAGGTATTATGGGTCTGATTATCCTGCATGACAAAGTGCAAAGTTATTGACCTGTCAAGTGACACCAAACCTCCTTGTCTGCATGTATCCTCATCACATATACTGGTTTGTCAGTCATACATTGCATCTAAATGCAAACAAAAGCCAAATCTCCACACACCTGGCCCCAAATTGCCATGTGGCACAAAGGTTGACCATGCATTCCCTCTTCTGGCATTGTTGCCCACTCACACATGTATATTTTGATGACTCCACAAGAAACCCCTTATGACGATGCAACACTGACATTTACCCTGGCGGATCACAGGAGATCATTGACCCAATTCCTGCACTGCATCCAGATTCTTGTATGGCCCTCATGATCACCTCCTCAGCCTCATCCATCCAAGCTGCCTTCACCAGGCAGGAAGGTCTTTTGATACCATCTTAGTAAAGAACACCTCTTGCCTTTCCCTGACGGCTAGGAGGAGAACTTGCTGTTGCTGGACTGTGGGGCTGGTCTGTTGCAATGCTTAAACATTATGGAGCGAGGCAATTTGGAGGGGATTGACAGTGAGTTGGAGAGCCAGGAGTAAGGGAGAATGATCTGGGAGAAGTCTGAGGCATTCTGAGAGTTCTTCAAATAGACTTGTGATGAATCTCTGACTCTTGCCGACCATTGGAGCAGTCTTACAGCAGTTTAGAGCCTTCCCGTGAGACCAGGAGGCTTTTCTATAGCACGCCAATAGCTGCAGCATTGTTAGCTGACAACAGGTTTCACCAGTTTGCAGCTAACCCACAGTAAAATCACGTGTGTCTCGCATACATGCACCAGCAGTGTAAATGTTTACTGGAGTCGGGTGGGAAACAGGAAAGAGCAAGAGAGGGGAAGTGGTGCATATTTCCAGGTTCCCTGTTGGGAATGGCACGCCACTTAAAATTCTGCCCCTAGATTATGTTCCTTATCCTCAGAGGATCTTCTCTCGCTCCGGCACCAGAACGCTCAGTTGAATTAACTCTATCACCCCACCTCTTTTCTTTCCTCCCTTATTTTTCCTGAATACCATGCATCCAGCAACATTTTATACTTAGTCCTGCCTTTTTTTTTAAGATGTCTCTGTTATGATCACAACATCAAAGTATCAAACTCCCCTGTGGCTGAGCCTGTAGCTCACGGATATTATTTACCACACTCTATGCATTCACATGCATGGCGCAGTAAACCTATTTTAGACTCTACTGCATTTCCTCCTCCCTTAATAATATATTTAATACCTTATCATTTCATACGCTATGATATCTGTTTCGTAATCAGCGATCTGACGGAGAATCCCTTTTTACCGAATCGGGTGCTCTCTCTCCCGCCCCCCCAGCATCATCGAGGAGTACGCCGCACGCCGTTGGGACGGCCTCAGGATGTTACCTGAAGGCCTTCCCCCGATGCTCCGTCCCCGATGGGCCGAGTTCCTGACCGCGCGGTTGAAGTGTGGTCTCAGTGGTCGGGAACCCGGCGTGGCGGCTGCGGTCTGTGTCCAGTGCCGGCAACAGTCTGGCGGGAATTATGTTGCTGGCCGGGGGGGAGGGGAGGGGCCTTTGGCGAGGGCTGGGGATACTGGTGGGGGGTGGCCCGGGGATGGTGAGGGTGTGTCCAGGGTGGCACTATCTGGCAGGCCGGGTCCGCACGCGGCCAGCGTCATGTTATACGGCATGACTGTTGTAGGTCATCGCCGTGTGCATGCGCGGATACGTACCCGGCAATTCTCCAGGCATTTATATCGGGAAGGCCGTGCGTTTTACATGCCGCGACTGCTCGCCCCTCAAGGGCGGAGGATCGTTGCTGAGGCCTCGACGATTTTTCCCACGGACATAGCCCCAAAATCGGAGAATCCAGCCCCTTGTTTTTCCTCTCTATTGCTGCTCCTGTTGCCTTTGTTCCTATGTTCCTATAAATCAGTGACTTCAGAAAATAATTATAGTTCACTTTGTGAATTGATGCCTATGGGAGATACTGACAAAGGCGCATTTATGCCCATCCTTAGTTGACCCAAGAAGGAAGCAATGAAGCATCTTGGACCATTGCAATCCTTGTGGCATTAGGTGAGAAATACTAGGATTTTGGCCAAATGAATGAATGACAATATATATCAAACACAGGATGGTGTGTGATTTGGAGGCAACTTGAAGGCACTCATATTTCCATAATCTTGCTGCTCGCCCTTTACTGCGGTTGGTTTTGCAGTGGTGTGGTGTGCCACTGAACCTAGTTTGATAGTTGCTGCAGTGCACCCAGTGAATAGTACATACCTGCCCCACAGTGCTTGCTAGTGGAATGGTGGATTTTGAATCCTGTGTCGGAATGCCAATCATTGAAACTGCACTGGCCCAGATTGGGTTGAGCTTATTGGATGCTGCAGTTACATCCATGGCAAGCATATTCCTGATTGAAGACCAGAACAAAATGGAGAAGCTGTAAAGGGTCTGGAGTTGAGCCATTACTTGCAGTATACCCTGCACATGCTTCCCTCTTTTTTTTTAGCCAGCCTCCTCTACTTATCATGCTAGAAGACAGTGGCACTTGTAAAAATAAATGTCTCAGTGGGACTCACTTAAGGTATAACAACACAGAGCACTGTTAAAAGCTCAATATCAAAACTTCCTTCTCAGCAAACATCCTGCCTGTTACATAGGTCTGTGATTTAAGAAGAAAGCTTGCAGTGGAAATTGAACTCTGTAGTATATGCATTGTGTGCAAATGGTGTTTTCCATATTGCTGAAATTTAGGGATCCCCTAAGTCTAGTGGCATAAGAGATCATAACCATTTATCAAAAAAACATACAAAACCAGATTCTTTGAAAGTATTAATATTTCAGTGCAGTCATAGTTGAAATGCGATATTTGGCGTGTTCTTGAACTGAAGTTTAAAAATAGATTGCTTTTCCGTTGTACAGTGTTAGTGGCCGCTTATTAAAATCAAATCCCTATCAATGTCAGCATTCAAAATGCCTTGAGTTGTTCTTTTAATCATAACAAAAGACAGAACACTTTTACTTCTGCAGCAAATTAGAGATGATCTTTAACAAACAAGGAGCTCCCTGCACCCTACACCCTACTACCCACCCACCATCTTAATTCTGAGTATTAAAACAATCCAGTGGCATTTCAGATAAGATCCTACGCATACTGACAATTGCAAAGCACAGCCCCTTCATTAAGTGTGGTAGCTGGAAATAAGACTGATTTATTATTTTCTGTTTAATAAAATTGATGGTGAGGGGAGTTATGTGATGTAAGTGCAGGAGTGATTGCGTTTTCCCGAGCTCTGGTGCTACTTATCTTTTAATCACTTTTCTCGTCCTAATGCACAACCGCTAATTATTTGATCCTGGTGTGTATGTCCTGTGCTATACTACTGGATGACCCTGGCTAGATTTTGGCGAAGTGGAGTCAAGTTAAGTCAAGAAACTCCTTCTTTGATTGAGATGGTCGGAGGCAGCCGGGTGGGGCCCACTTCGCAGTGGTGTTTTGGTTGTGAGCGGGCCTACGCTTCAGCAATGCCGTGGCCGTCAAGATGATGGCTGCCATTGTGAGTGAAGTGGTGGACGACAATCTCGGCTCCCTAGCACATGTTATTAGTGCTTGCATTAATGAACTGCAAGATATCCTGAAGAGAATGGAGGAAGTGTAGAAAGAATTCTCAGTCGATAGGGCAGTTTCCTCAGTGGGCGCTTGCTTTCAGCCCTTGGAAATCCTGCTGCATGGTATGTCAATCCTGGTTGATTCCGGGAAATGGGGACAGACTAGGAGTGTCCGTGCGCCCGGTCTCCCAAGGGGGTTTGGGATGAATTCCCGGCTGAATTTGAGAATTGGTTTCATGCTTTCACAATCTCGATTAGAAGGCTGGTAATTTTGAGATTTATGATGAACATTGTATCTGCTCTTTGAGGCTTGGGGTCGGTCGAGGATTCCAATCACTGGTCTTATGTTGTGTTGCCCTCAGTGTTTGTCGAGAAGGGCTGGACACGCCTAGGTTTACCACTACTGGTGCTTCGGGATGACGACATGGCAGAGGTGCAGGGGATTCGGGGAAACCCCGATGGATCCTGGATGTTGCTCGAGGATTCTATTATGGCTTTGGCCTTTCAAAGCTCCATGAACAGTCATATTATCCTTCAGTTCATCAGTAATCCTGAACTTTGTTCTCTTGTGACTATGGGCGCGATTCAGCAGACTCAAGTTAAAGTCCGCTGATCGAAGCATTTAACAGGGTATTTCTCAGCGGCCACCACGCCAAGAAATACACACTATCAAACGGCACTTTGCTGTTTTATTTGGCCTCGGGGAGTTTCTCCCCGCCGAGGCTACACTTAGAGAAATTTCCTACCGGTGAGCTTCAACTAGCCAGCACGAAAGGTTCCTTGCGGATCAGGGCACCATTTTGGAAGGCTACCCTGATCTTGCCTCTTCCCCTTTTCAGGCCCCTCCCCTCCCCCCCTGCTCTTTTAATCCCCTCCTCAAACCCCCCACCTGGGGGAGACCCTGGGAACCTCCCTCACCTCCTCTACCTGGCAAGGACCCCCGGGCACGACCCCTGGCAGTAATAAATGGCACTCTGGCGAGGACTTCCAGACGCGGCTGGTGAGTCCTGAGCGTGGGATGATTCCGGCGTCCTGGTAATTTGCTCATTTAAATATTCGGTTCTGGATCTCGTCGCGCGGAACGAGTCAGGTGACGTGCGTGAGGTTCCGCACCCAATGCAGGAATTCACCTGTGCACCCGGATCTGGGCTCGGTGCAACAGAGTCGCTAATTCGCGCCTTGTATCTCCGATTTTGTGTTATTGCCTTTTATCCTGATAAGGTGTACGACATATGAGCTCAGAGGTGTTTGTCGTCTGTTATCCTGCTGAGTTGGTCGTATGACATGAAGGTTGTACAGTATTTACATAGTTTTGTTTTTATAACTGTGCTGTAATCTTCCTATTACAATGAGGGAGTACATTTTTAGATACTGTTGTGGGCAAAATCTTGGAAAGGTTTATAAGAGATAGGATGTATAATCATCTGGAAAGGAATAATTTGATTAGAGATAGTCAACACGGTTTTGTGAAGGGTAAGTCGTGCCTCACAAACTCAGGGATTGAGTTTCGGAGCCATGAGGTCATGTTACAGCTGTACAAAACTCTGGTGCGGCCGCATTTGGAGTATTGCGTGCAATTCTGGTCGCCGCATTATAGGAAGGATGTGGAAGCATTGGAAAGGGTGCAGAGGAGATTTACCAGAATGTTGCCTGGTATGGAGGGAAGATCTTATGAGGAAAGGCTGAGGGACTTGAGGCTGTTTTCGTTAGAGAGAAGAAGGTTAAGAGGTGACTTAATTGAGGCATACAAGATGATCAGAGGATTGGATAGGGTGGACAGTGAGAGCCTTTTTCCTCGGATGGTGATGTCTAGCACGAGGGGACATAGCTTTAAATTGAGGGGAGATAGATATAGGACAGATGTCAGAGGTAGGTTCTTTACTCAGAGAGTAGTAAGGGCGTGGAATGCCCTGCCTGCAACAGTAGTGGACTCGCCAACACTAAGGGCATTCAAATGGTCATTGGATAGACATTTGGACGATAAGGGAATAGTGTAGATGGGCTTTAGAGTGGTTTCACAGGTCGGTGCAAAATCAAGGGCCGAAGGGCCTGTACTACGCTGTAATGTTCTATGTTCTATGTACCCTTCACTTTGTTTACAGAGAAGATGAGTAGTGCCATGGCACGGTGGTGGGCAGATGGTTTGGTGTATAGGTGGTTGGTATGGCCTTACAGGCCCTCACTCTGGGTGAGGAAAGCCCCTGTTAGAACTCTTCATGTTGTGTTTTTCTTTTTTACCTTTGTTGTTTTGGAATTATGGAATCCTTGCTTGTGTCCTGTGAAGGTACGAACAGATCATGTATCCTGGAGAGGACCGAGTGCCTTTTTCTTCTACTGTGGTTGGCACCTCTAGTGTTGTTGGTGTTGGGGGAAATATGTATTGGTGCATTTCTGACTGGTTGGTTAATCTTTGGATATATTTCTTGTGTTTCTTCGATTGGTCTTCTGTATTTACTTGGCTGTGCGGGTATCAACGGTGGTCACTTGATTGAGTAGGTTAGGGCAGTAGTAACTGTGTTTACGTGGGTCAGGTGGTGGGCATACTGGGTGGTGGAGTAAGTTACCCTTCCCCAAGATATCCCCTTTTGGGGGCTCCTGAACTGCTATTGTTGAGATTTGCTTCCACTGAGGAGGTAGTATCATGTTGGCTGCAAGGCCTGAGTGCGAGTCTGCTTTGGTGCAGTGTTAGAGTCTTTCTTCAGTTGGAGGTTAGGCTGGATGGAGGAGAAAGTCACCCTCCTCCAAGTGCTCTTAAATAAGGACTTCCAGACAGTCCTCCTGCTTGAGGCTTGGGCTCCTCTGGGATGGGGGGAGGGGGTGCTGAGGGAGGGGGGGGTGTATCCTGTTTCTTAAGAGGCTGTGCTGTTCTGTCCCTGTTATCCTTTTTGCATAAGTGTATGTCGCTCAGCCGTGTTTGATGTTTATTGCCTAATCCTGGTGTTCTTCTCTTCCTCGGGTTTCTTTTCATTACCTGGGTACGACAGGCATTGATAGAGGCTCTGATTTGTTACATTTAGTTCTAGAGGGTTTCCCTTATCTTGTCGGGGGGCTGGGGGGTATGGAGGAGGAAAGAGTCAGATCCTTTCCTGAGATATCCCGTTGATGGGTCTTGACAATTTCCCTTCTCCTTGTTGGTGGGGTTTCCTCAATGGAGGATGGTTTAGGTTTTCTCGTGATGGCGGGGCCTGAACGGTGCCTCTGATTTGGTTGGAGAGGAGTGAGGTCTTTTGTGTAGCGAGTCTGGGCATGGTGCAAGTATCCTTGTTTTACTAGCTTCTGTATATGAGAGTGTACACTGCCAAGCCGTGTCTTGTACTGAGGGCGGTAGGTATTCTATTGTTTCTCTTTGCTTGGGGTACCATCTCATTGCCTGGAGGTCTTGGGAGGCTGAGGTAGGTTTCAATTGTGTAGTTTCTTTCTTTTATGCCTCATGGGGAAGGGTGTGCACCATGGGGCCATGTGCTTATGGCTTTATCTTGGTATCCTGTTATTCTGAGATCCTCTGCTCTTTATGGTATCTTTAATCCTTTCATTTTCTCTGTGAAGGGAGGCGCCGACTACAACGATTACAATGTGACTCAATGGTATAAATATTTGCTGGTCTTCCCTCTCATAGATATATATATATATATATGTGTGGAGTGGTGATCGCTTTGTACTGTGCTAGATGTTGGGGTTTGCTGCGCTTGTGTTTATATGTAAAATATCCCCTTAGAAATTATAGTCTTCACAAATCTTTTCTGTATTTTTCTTTATTTTGGGGTTAAATAATCGTTAATAGGTTCCTGCAAAGGTACAGGCAGGTCTCGTATCTGAAAAAAGATGTTATGATGTGTAATCGGTGCCTCTGGTAATAACTGCAATTGGGGGACGTGTATTTTTATGCGCTCCCAAATGTGGCGCGAAAGTTTTATCCTATATTTTTAATTGGCTATAAGAGCAATCGCTAAACGAGAAAGAGTGCATCATTTAGCCATGATTTCATGGCTTTATCCTTGTGGTGTTCTTTGTGTTGCTTATTTCAGGATGGTTGGCGATGGTGTTCACAAAGACCACAGAATAGTTTGAACTTGAGCAAAGCTATTAATTTATTAACACTACTAACTTGGATTCGACATGTACTCCTAAAGAATACACAGTTGATTAATAAAATTTAAACTACACTCATTTGCAGCTAATCTCACTACTGATATAAACTATGATCTACTCTCACTTACACCAACTGTACTTGTGACTCTCGCTAGCTAACTCCTGCACACACTCTCCCACAAGGCTTAGCATCACTGCCTTATATAGTTGTAACTGTAGCTCCCTCTAGTGGCTACTCCAGACACTTCATTAACCCTTGCTGTTCTTACAGTTATGATAATACCACAACCCACTTCTCCCTCATTCTTTAGTTAACCCGTTCACCATCTTATATAAATGGAGGCACCGGGTTTAATGATTAAGCTGAACCAACTGTGTTGGTGTTCTCCAGTCTTTTTCTGTACTCGCGTGTAGAAGCATTTATAATGTACTGCTCCAGTTATGAAGGTTTGTTGCATTATTTGTAAAACTGGAATAACTCGAATAAAAATCTATATTAATAAAAACGGTGGTGAGAGGAGAAAGCTGCTAAATTAGTTTGGTGAAAATAATTGGGGAAAAAGCTAAAGGCAACATTTTACTCTCGCTGATAAATCGCTAGAGAAGACAAAATGAAGAAGAAAGAAGAAAGTTTATTTTCCTTTATAATTTCATTTTCTGGACCATTCTGTTTCAAAAACTAGGGGCGGGATTCTCCATTGCCCAACGGCGATATCGTAATCGACGATTGGGCAGAGAATCGACTCCGAATCGGGGTCGGCGCCGGTTTGACGCCGGTCAGCCATGCTCCTCCCCCTCGGAAATGGCATAATCACGTTGCGCGCCGTGTGCCGTTGCAACGGCGTTGAGTTCCGATGGGCCGAGTTCCCGACTGCGCGGGACACGTGTAGTCTCAGCGGTTGGTAACCCGGCATGGCGTCTGCGGACTGTGTCCAGCACTGCCACACTCGGCCGGGATCCATGCCGCTGACTGGGGGGGGCTTCCGCGAGGGCTGGGGGGATTGGTGGAGGGTCGGCAGGGGGTAGGGGGTGACCTGTGAGGTTGCGGATGGCGAGTCGAGTCCGCAGACGGCCGGCGCCATGTTGTACGACGCGACCGCTGCCAGTCGTCAGCCATGCACATGTGTGGCCTGGGACCCGGCCCTTCTCTGTCCGCTTTTGGCGTGGGAGCCGGGAGTTTCACCCGGTGCTGCTGCTAGCCGCTCATCATTCCAGGAATCGGTGAGGTGTCCGCGCCACGTTTTTCATCGCTATCTTCCCGTGAAGTCTCTGTTCGACCCGGCAATTAGCCGCTGAAATGGAGAATCCAGCCCTATGTTTGGGGATCTTGGTGCCCATCCTTTAAACTTCAGTAAGCTGCTTTCTATGGTTATTTGTTCTTCAGCAGTGGTTATTAAGAGGAATTCACATAAAAGAGTTCAAACTGTGTAACTGGACTGTAAAATATCACTGTGGACTTCATAAATGTCTAAATCTGAGCATGTTTCGAAACTGCAGTTGTGCTTTGCCATTTAAGTGTTTTCTTTCCTCCTAAAGTCTAGCTGGATTTTTCCCACAATGTATTTCCATTAGAATTTGAGTGGTCTGCTATTTAATGTATTGAAGTTAAGTCATTCTGTGGGAAATTAAAATGGGACAAGAACTCAACTTCATTGAGAATAATTTGTCTTCAAATATGGGTTTGAAGCTTTTATACATTTTGGCAATATATAAAACTTAAATTCTCCTAATTACTGATGTGCAGTAAAAAAAGTCTTGTGCTACTGGGGATTTGATGCTACGCATCTAGTTAAATGATTAGAATGTGTACAGTTGCAACTGACTTTAAAAGTGCACAGTTTAATAGATGTTTTAAATAATAATGAAACAAGAATATACATAATAAATTTACCCAATTTATTGTTGGTCTATTTGTAAAGACCCATATTGTTAATTTACAAATACAGACAGATCCATGTGTTCAGACAAATATTGTTGCATGGCTAACTTCGTTGTTGGCTTTTAATTGTGAAGGGCACCAACTTACCAAAAGTTTAGAGTAAAATATTCGTAAACCTTTCTGAGGTAAATTTTCTTACATACTTTAAATTGTACTGAAGTACTTAAATAGTTTCTTGTACCACACATATGGATTAAATACAGGTTTATTTGTGGCATATGGCACTTTTTCACTCCAAGCATCACATGGCACGCAAACACCTGCATATCATTCATTGCAGCCTTTTAAACTGTCCTTCTCTTCCCCAGCTATTCTTTTATTGTAGTTCTTGCCTCAAAATTCTAGGATAATGCCATTAGAATTTTGTTTTAAGAAGAACATTTTCTTACTACTTTACTGCCACTCCTGCGACATTCCAACTTCACATAAAGCTCACAAACAGAACATAGCTGCATCACAGTAAGGTAAATAGCCATATGTTTCCTTAGTTTAAAAAAAACCCTCAATAAACTTGTAAATTAAAGCAATGCAAAGAGATGAACAGTGCAACTCAGGTTTCCAACTCTGGATTTATGCACCCAGATTTTTTTGTCTTTTTTATTTGGATAAAGCACCATTGTGCTCAATAGGTTATTACTTTTGGTTGTGCTTTTTTTGTAAATTGATAAATCCTGTAGATCTTGCCTAGCATCGGCCTATGCAATTTAGGTAGGTCGATATTAATTTAACTGGAAGAAAAATGAAAATTATTCAGTTGACACATAAATGGAAAATGTTTTCTGTAGTATCAGGAACTCCAGGTGACCATCGGCAGATAACAGCAACAGACAGTTTCTTTTGAGGCAAAAACTATTTACAGAAAGTATAAAGCAACGTTACAATACCAGCCACCGACTCCAATTCTTCTCCCAGACTGGATCTGTTCTGCTGGTGTTAAAGGTCCCAGCCTGCTGGAATCATGTGCGCTTTGCCCTGATAGGCCGGGCGTCATGTGGCCTCCGAGGTTTGCCAAGGCCTCGGTTGGGGAGGTCACGTGACCCTCGATGTTCACTGCAACATCCTTCTCCCCTGTCAGGTCCATTAGTCCCTACCCTCAGGTACTGGAGACCTTGGTCTCAATAGCTCAGTCTACCATAGAGCATAGCACATACAGTGCAGAAGGAGGCCATTTGGCCCATCGGGTCTGCACCGACCCACTTAAGCCCTCACTTCCACCCTATTCCCCCTAACCTTTTTGGACACGATGGGCAATTTAGCATGGCCAATCCACCTGACCTGCACGTCTTTAGGTTGTCGGAGGAAACTGGAGCACCCGGATGAAACCCACGCAGAGACAGGGAGAACGTGCTGACTCCGCATAGACAGTGACCCAGCAGGGAATCGAACCTGGGACCCTGGCGCTGTGAAGCCACAGTGCCAACCACTATGCTACCGTGCTGCCCCTATGCTATCGGGGGGACTTCGTTCACATTGGATGCGACAAAGTACCGCTCATTGGGGTTCTCCCCTGGGGGTGTCCTGCTTGGGCTGGTCTCTCCAATTTCTTCTGTGGATACTGATAGTTCCTTGGCCTCCACTCTTCCTTGCCCAGTGATCATAGGTTCTGGACTCACTTTGAGCCCCTGATCAGTACTAACCATGGGTAGGTTGGATGTTAAAGAGGCTACGCCGCTCGTGAAGGCTCTCTTTTTCATAGGTGATCCAAATGTTTCGGCAAAATCTTATCCTGGTGTCCATACCTCATATGACACTGGGCCTGTATTGGCTACAACAAACTCCGAGAGCCAGCTAGGTCCCTTTCCACAGTTCCTTATGACAACCGGGTAATTTATTTCAAATGCTCGCTCTACCCCTAATGAGTCACAGTTTCTTTTTTGGAGATGTTGCCTGGACTCCACCCACCCCGCCAAATTCAGGAAGATCAGGCCCAGTCTTAACGGCGGATCGTCAGCAGCTCCACTGGGGAAACTCCTGTTGTGTGGAATGTAGGGTAATCCTATACAACAATAGAAACCATGAAATCTTGGTGTCCACGGGAGCCGACGACTGTTTCTACATTCCAGCTTTGAAGGTCTGCACAGCACCTTCTGCCAACCTATTTGACGATGGGTGGTATGGTCCCAATTTTATGTGCCTTATCTAATTGAAAGACAAAAATGAAATTCCATACTGGTAAATGCGGGTACCATTGTCAAAAACGAGGACCTCGGCTACACCATGGACACAAAAACCCTGGAGCAACTGTTCAACGGTCGCAAAAGGCATAGTGGACTTCATCTAGTACATATCCATCCATTTTGAGTGGGTGTCTGCCAACAAAAGGAACATGGTCGCCATGAAAGGCCCCAAAACGTCAACATGTGCCTTCACCCAAGGCCTACTGGGCCATTCCCCGGGGTGCAGAGAGGTGGCAGCGGGCAAGTTCCGCTGTTTTTGACACTGGTCGTAATACTCAACCATGCTAATAATGTTGGCATCAATGCCGGGCCACCACACGTAGCTCTGTGCCAACATCTCCATTTTAGATATGCCCGGGTGGGCATTATGCAGGCGTCTACCAGGACCCGGAATGATAACACGTGAATCTCACAGGAGCACACCGTCCTCGCAGCTCAACTCATGTCTTCTGTCTCCTGGTCAAATAAGGCTTTAACGTTTCTGAAACAGTTCCAGAGAAAGCACCGTTCAAAATCATGGCCGTCATTCTCCGCCGGCGGGAGTCTCCGTTTTGCCGGCGCCCGGGGTTTCCCGACGGCGTGGGGCTGCCCCACAATGGGAAACCCCATTGACCGGCCAGTGTAACGGAGCATCCCGCCGGCGGGTCGGGGCAGAAATGTGGTGCGGCGGGATGGAGAATTTCGCCCCATATGCTTAATTTCTGACAGGATAGGGTATTTTCGTGTCCACGACCTGATTTGTCTTGCAGACACCTGTAACGTCTCCAGAAAATTTAAAGTCATCACGACCTCCTGAGGCATCGGTAGGGATGTGGTGAATACGGGCAATTGGAGACGGCTCAAGGCATCGGCTTGACACATCTGGGCCCCAGGCCAATGCTCCAAGGTATATTCATAGTCTGATAGTAGCAACAGCCAGCAGAGGCAATGGGGGGAATTTCCTTATCCTCCATGAATAATCCTAACAATGGTTTGTGATTCATCACCAATATGAAATGCCGTCCGTAGACATATTGGTAGAATTTCTTAACGCTGAACACGAGCACCAATGTCTCCTTTTCTATTTGAGAGTATCCTTTCTCTGCTTTCGAGCGGATTTGGGATAAGTAAATGTTGGGCCTCTCTGTTCGATTGGGCAATCGATGAGAAAGAACGGCTCCAATCCTATATGGAGATTTGTCACAGGCAAGGACAAGTTCTTTTCAAGAGTCAAATTGGATCAGTAAACTCGTGGACTGAAGATGCTGCTTTACTCCTCCTCGCGTGTTTTACAAAACCATTTATGGAGTTTTTGCAATGGCGCTAACAGGGTTCCCAAATTTGGAAGGATCTATCATAATAGTTAATCATCCCCAAGAAGGACTTTAGCTCTGTAGTTTTTCGGAGTGGCCGCTTCTCTGATGGCATTTATTTTCTCCTCTACTGGGTGAGACCCTTTTGCATCGGCCCTGTAGCCCAAATAAGTCATTGTGTTGGCCTGGAACATACACTTTCCCTTTTTAAGCGCATGCCAGCGTTCGAGAATCTTTTTAGCACTTCTTCCAAGTTGGCTAAGTGTTCGCCTCTTCCGTGGAACTGGTGATCAAGATACCATCTAAATAAACAGCAACTTTGGACAGTCCCTGCAACAAATTTTCTATGGTGCACTGGAAAATTGCGCACGCTGATGATACCCTGAATGGTAAGCACGTATACTCATGAAAGACTTTGTGCGTGCTGATGACAACATACTCTTGGGATGCCTCATCTAACTTCAGTTGCAAGTAAGCATAGCTCATGTCCAGCTTAGTGAACATCAAATCCCCAGTGAGTTCAGCATTCAGGTTCTCAATCTTAGGTTTGGGATACCAGTTCAATTTGGCCGCTCGATTGACTGTTAGTTAATAATCCCCACAAATCCAGACCGTCTTGACCGGCTTAAGGATGGATACGATAGGTACGGCCCATCAGCGAACGTCTAATGATGGCCAGGCTTTTAAGGCACTGAAACTCTGCTTCCACTTTTTCTAACGTGGACTAAGGGACCGGTCTGGCCCTATAAAATCTTGGTGTGGCCTCAGTATCTGCAAATATTTTGGCTTGGAACCTCTTTATCTTTCCCAGTTCGTCCAGGAAGACCTCCGAGTACCTTCGGATAACTTTGTAAAGGTCCTCCTCGCCCAGTTTGAATATTTCTACTCAATTCAATTTTATATGTTGGATCCAGTCATGCCTCATTAAGCTTGGACCCTGTCCACTTAGTGGCAGCTGGACCAACTGCCATGCCTTTCCTGTATAAGTGGCTAACTGGCCTGCAGTTTATTTTGACCTCAATAGCTGGATCCCGTCTTGCAAGTAATGATATACTTGTTTCCCCTATAATGGTCACTGAAGCCCCGGTATCTACTTCCATCTTTAAAGGACGTCGGTTGACAAGTAGTACTACGGTTATTGGAGCCACACTGCCCACGTCCATGTGGTTCAATGTTAACACATTCCTTCCGCTCAGTTGACTGGTATTCCTCCATACTGTGAACAGCTGCTAGCTTCCTTCTTTTCCTGGGCTGGGCAGCCTCTGCTTGTCTCTGCATCAATGCCTTAAGTGACCTCTTGTACCGCAACAGAAACACTCGGTTTCTGGGAACTGCACCTGTCTGGGGTGTGGTTTCCCCTCCGCAATGAAAACATTTGTTGAAATTTGCAGTTCGATCAAGGTGACGGCTGCTGCCCCAGTTCCCTCCCTAGGTGAATCTTCCCCTATCTCTACCGTGAGGTTCATTCCTGGTGTTCCTACTTGTGGCCCCTTGCACCAACCGGTGGATCTCACCCCCAGGAACGTTTTGCAATTCCTGGGCCCTTTTCTCAACCCCCTCCATGGATAAAGCTATTACCATCACCCTTTTTAAGTCCAGCTCCAGTTCTGCCAGCAACCTTTTCTGAATAGCCTTGTTATTCACCCCACACACCCGCCTGTCACGTAACATATCAATCAGAGGGCATCACAAAATCACAATATTTCGGTAACTTTTCCAAGCCATCCATAAAAACCGCAATGGATTCTCCTTGTGCCCTCCCCATTGAATTTAACTTCTTCAGCTTAAGGATGATGGAGGGTTTCGGGTGATAATGACCTCTAACTAATTTCGCAAGATCGTTAAATGATTTGGAATAAGGGGCCTCAGATTCGATCAAGCTTCTTATTACATTGTAGTTCTGGATGCCACAGGCCATGTGCAAAATAACTTTTTGCCTTTCGTCCCCTTCTATGCTGTTTGCTCTAAAAAAGTAACGCATATGCTCCACGCACTGCACACAATCTTCCTCATGTATTTGCTTTGTTTGGCCCCTTGTTCCGCAGTGTAACCAATCACTGTTTGTCACTGTACCATTTGTCAATGTACTTTGTCGATTATTCGTTTTTGTCTAGTATACACGTACTGTGTACGTTCCCTTGGCCGCAGAAAAATACTTTTCACTGTACTTCAGTACATGTGACAATCAATCAAATCAATCAATCATTCGCATTGAAAGGCTCAAGCTTACCAAAAAGCAGCATGATGGTGCTCCTTCCACCGGGCACTATAAATAACTAGGAACCGGGCCTGGAAAAACTACCATGCTCGTCCCGCAATCGTGTCCTTCTGCCTCGTCACCAGTATGGTATGAGGAACTTCAGGTGACCAACAGCGGATAACAGCAGCAGACAGTTTATTGAGAGGCAAAAACCATTTACAGAAAGTATAAAGTTACAATACCAGCCAGCAACTCCAACTCTTCTCCCAGACTGGATCCGTTCTGCAGGTTTTAACGACCTCCAGCCTGATGGAACCCCGTATGAGGTTTGCCCTGATAAACCGGAGACTGGGAGCCACGTGGCCACTGAGTTTGCCAAGGCCTCGGTCAGGGAGGTCACGTGACCCCCAATGTTCACTACAACAGTTTGAATTTTTAATCACCTTCCACTTTTATTTTTTATACATTTGTACATGAATTGCCTTCGCTGGTTAGGCCAGCATTTGTTGCCCATCCCTAATTGCCCTTGAGAAGATGGTGGTGAGCTGACTTTTTGAACCGCTGTAGTCCATGTGGTGTAGATCCATCCACTGTTCTATTTGGGAGGATGTTCCAGCGACAGTGAAGGAATGGCAATATATTTCAAAGTCAGGATGGTGAGTGACTTGGAGAGGAACTTCCAAGTGGTGGTGTTCCCATATATCTGCTGCCCTTGCCGTTCCAGATAGGTAATGTTCATGCAGTTGAACGTGTTGCCTAAGGAGCCTTGGTAAGTTCCTGCAATGGATCTTGTAGATGGTATACACGGCTGCTACTGTGCAACGATGGTGGAGGGAGTGGATGTTTGTGGAAAGGGTGGCATCAAGCGGGCTGCTTTGTCCTGGATGGTATCGAACTTCTTGAGTGTTGTTTGAGCTGCACTCATCCAGGCAAGTGGGGCGTATTCCATCATACTCCTGACTTGTGCCTTGTAGATGGTGAACAGGCTTTGGAGGGTCCAGAGGCAAGTTATTCTTAGCAGGCTTCCTAGCCTCTGACCTGCTCTTGTAGCCTCAGTATTTATATGGCTAATCCAGTTCAGATTTTCATCAATAGTAACCCCCAGGATGTTGATAGTGGGAGATTCAGTGATGGTAATGCCATGGAATATCAAAGGGCGATTGTTTGATCCTCTCTTGTAGGAGATGGTCATTGCTTGGTGGTGTGAATGTTACTTGCCACTTACCAGCCCAAGTCTGGACATTGTCCAGGTCTTGCTGCATTTGTACGTGGACTGCTTCAGTATCTGAGGAATCGCAAATGGGCCTGAACATTGTGCAAACATCAGCGAACATCCCCATATCTGACCTTATGTTGGCAGAAAGGTCATTGATGAAGCAGCTGTATAGAGTTTTCCAATTGACAATTGCTTAAATAGACTTTGCTCTAAAAATATGTTAACAAGTCCCAAAGTGCTTTTATTTTAATCTGTCAGTACTTCTATATTCCTACCAATGGAACCATTTTTCAGGGTTTCAATACTATTGTACCATAATTCAGACACTGCAGAAATATGTTGAAGTAAAACTTCAGTTTGTACAGCATCAGCATCCTGTGAAGTTAAGAGCCAATCTTTTTGATCTAGTTTTCGATCATCTGAGATTCATTGCTTAAAAACATATTGTAATAACTGAATTTTCGTAAAATTTGTGATTTTAAGAAAGGAAAATATTTTGTCTTTTGCACAACATGTGCAGAAATTTTATATAGGAAATATTAAGTTCCTTTCATTCTTTTTACTTTGATAAATGATACATTTATTTTGTGATTCATAAAATAAGCAATTTCTGTATACAGCGTGAAAATAAATACCTTTTCAAATTAATCAATTAAATACATTTGCAGTATTGATGGAACCAGCGAATGGACCTGCGCATCAGATTTTAGGATTTGTAACCTTTTTTACACCGCTCACCTCCCCCCAAAAAGTCTTGTTTTGAAAAAGCATTTATTCATGGTAAGATTTGTCTCTGTTCATTTTTATGGCAAGATACTTCCATTCCAAGTGTTCTGCTTATGGTCAGATATTGGTTTTCCTTATGTATTGCACTGATTAAAAGTTACCATTTTTGTTCTGTTTACAATGTCATTATTTATCTAATATAGCACAGTGTTCTAAACAGCTTGCTTGTAATGCAGAACAAGGCCAGTAGTGCGGGTTCAATTCCCGTACCAGCCTCCCCGAACAGGCGCCGGAATGTGACGACTAGGGGCTTTTCACAGTAACTTCATTTGAAGCCTACTTGTGACACTAAGCGATTTTCATTTCATATAGTGACTTGCAGTCATACAAGTCGGTGAAGACTTGGAGGGCCGAAGGGCCTGTTCCTGTGCTGTAATTTTCTTTGTTCTTTGGTGGTTGCTTATGTGTATACTTGACCATTTCCACACACTTTTTTGACGATCAGCTGCCAAAGTTTGCTTTGCTCTTCATTCTACAAACTAATATTCTTAAAAGCATATTTAAATGGGCAAACGTGTAAAAATTAAAACAAGATTTCTATTAATTACACATTAGATTGGCAAACAGTGCGTTGACAGCTGCCACGGCTGAGAAAGAGTCATTGCCATCATGCCCAATGAATTTAAAGAATTAGCCTTTATAAGTTGGAAGCTGTAACATAGCAATGGACTGCAGTGTTCTCCTGAATTATCTCTGATTATATGGTGCAGATCCTGAAGTGGGGGAGGGTAAGGGAAACACTTTGTATGTGTGAGACCTACATGTAACAAGAGGGTGACTGAAAGCTGAAATGACCAAACTAGATGATGATTTAATCATGTACTCCAGGTGAGGTTGTATATGTAGCCACATGAGCCCTAATTTGACATTAATTTGGATAAATAGCACTTTACATGATAATTACCAATTTCTGCATCAGCTCATACCAGTAGGAAGTGGAATGCTTGATGAACTGAATTATGGAAAAAAAACAAATTGAGCATTGTGAAATTCAGCTTGGCTGTATTTCCCTTCCCCCATAATCCTCTTAATATTGGCTCAGATTTGTACTCAAAATAGAAATTTTGATTCTGTTTTATTGGACTTATTGGAGGCCCTTCGGATCCAAGTACAAATAGAATTATGGGACTATTTTCTTAATGTTTATGCAGTCCTGGAACTGTGGAAATAAAAAAAAATATGATATCACCAGATGGTTCGCTTTAGTTTTAATTTAAGTTAAATTAATAATAGCTCTAATTTATTATAAAATACATCAGTGTCCCAAACATGTGGCTGATTCCATACCTTGCTAGATACATTTCTTTGGACTTGAGTCCCATGGACTTGAATTTCCACACAGATTATTCCAATTTTCTGCAGTAATTTTAGTGGAAGTTCAGCGGAACTCCAGTGAAACGTCAAGGACTCATCTTGCACCTTTAAATGGTAACAAGTCCTAAGACATTTCACAGGAGCATTATCAATCAAACTTTGACACCGAGCCACAAATGGAAGTATTAGGACAGGTGGTCAAAAGCCAACTCTATATTAAGCCACTTATGCTGTTCTTCTGGATGTTTTGCTGATATCCTGCTGAAGTCACAATGAAAGATTGGGACAAGCTCCATGAAAATTCAAGATGTTGTTATGAACCCTATTCATTAGCGTACACATATTACATGAATATTCCATCTATTGACTATCCTTCACAATGACATTTTCAAACTTGGTTGCCATTCTCAAAGTAAAAAGATGGGAGCTCTCCCTGTGATCGGGACCACCGCAGGAACTGTGTGACCAATCATTCCGCGACCTTCCCAACACCCACCCACGACCCTGACTTTGAGAAACCCTGGTATAAAGCACTTAGCAGGTTGGGCATCCCTCATCCGAAATTCCAAAAACCGAAAAGCTCCAAAATCCGCACTTTTTTCGAGCGTCAACGTGACATAATGAGTGGGAAATCCCTCATGCTCTAGGAAGGTTTCCGAATGATGTGCAGGTCCTAACGTGCTGCAGATGCCCAGGTCCAACATGTCGCAGACGGTCACAAACACGAGGTGAGGCTGCTTTGGCGCCAAAACCACCTCAAAGCCAGGTGTGAGTGCGTTTGGTTTTTTGGTAAGTACCAAAAATTTATAGTGCGCATTGCACTATCACAAGTGTTTTACAACTAACCAAATACCTTTTCAGGGTTTTGACCACTGTCTTGTTGGAAAGCATCAGCTAGATGACTTGTGTGGTAGCATGGCCCCTTTAAGGGGACGGGTCTTGCAGCCCATGCAGCCCATGTGTCCGGCTCGGGATCGTATTATAAATTCTTGTGTTTCATTTTAAGAGACTTTTTATGAATTTTTTTTTCAATTCAGAGTGCCCAAATATTTATTTTTTGTTATCCAATTAAAGGGCAATTTAGCGTGGCCAATCCACCTACCCTGCTCATCTTTGGGTTGTGGGAGTGAAACCCACGGAGATACAGGGTGAATGTGCAAACTCCACATGGACAGTGACCTGGGGCCGGATCGAACCCGGATCCTCGGTGCCGTAGGCAACAGTGCTAACTACTGCGCCACTGTGCCGCCCGGCTTTATAGGAATGTGTCAGAATGGCAACATAAAGGTGAGATTGATAAATGTCTGCAACAGGAAACTAGCTTTCATAAGAACAGGGGGCGAAATTCTCCCGAAACGGCGCAATGTCCGCCGACTGGCGCCCAAAACGATGCCAATCAGACGGGCATCGCGCCGCCCCAAAGGTGCGGAATGCTCCGCATCTTTGGGGGCCGAGCCCCAACATTGAGGGGCTAGGCCGGCGCTGGAGGAATTTTCGCCCTGCCAGCTGGCGGAAACGGCCTTTGTTGCCCCGCCAGCTGGCGCGGAAATGACATCCCCGGGCGGCGCATGCGCGGGAGCGTCAGCGGCCGCTGACAGTTTCCCACGCATGCGCAGTGGAGGGAGTCTCTTCCGCCTCCGCCATGGTGGAGACCGTGGCAGAGGCGGAAGGGAAAGAGTGCCCCACAGCACAGGCCCGCCCGCGGATCTGTGGGCCCCGATCGCGGGCCAGGCCACCGTGGGGGCACCCCCCGGGGCCAGATCGCCCCGCGCCCCCCCCAGGACCCCGGAGCCCGCCCACGCCGCCTTGTCCCGCCGTTCAAAAGGTAGTTTAATCCACGCCGGCGGGACAGGCAATTTATCGGCGGGAGTCTCCGGTGCCAGAGACTTCGGCAACCGGCGGGGGCGGGATTCACGGCAGCCCCCGGCGATTCTCCAACCCGGCGAGGGGTCGGAGAATGACGCCCAGGATGTTTCGCCCTCCTCGAATATTATATTCTGAAATCCAAAATATTCCGAAATCCAATGCCCACTCGACTTCAAGCATTTCAGAGAAGGGATGCTCAACCTGTACTCCCACTTATACAGCTGAGTATCAATAATTATTAGCACAGTTGGTTCCTGACTTCAACCTCATCACAAGAGGAGAATTGTCAAGTTCCATATCTCTTGTGCCATATGTATGTTCGGATTGCAATGTCATTGAATAGTTCACCCTTGTTTTCTGTCACTGGAAACCAAGAAAATAAATAGAAATTTTGCTGAATCTCAACTTCATTTAAAACACAACCAGTCGAGTTGACCACAGATTTAGGCCAGCAATACAGGGGAGTAAAAATGAGTCAAATGTGAGTGGATGATGGGTGTGAGTTGATGATGGGCATGAGTAACCCTACATCTTGTGGGTACTGCTGCTCTAAATTATATGCAGGAGTTAAATCAGGAATTCCGGTGACTGCAAACTTTGGAAAGGATACAACAGAACCAGGCACCTTCAGCAATTGTTGACAGTAGTTAGTGCTTCAAATTATTAATTTTGGGGCAAAAATAAACAATAAATTCAATTCGCATTATCATTTGTAGACATTTGCTGGTAAATCAAGTTTTTATTTTGCAGTGACATGGGCCTGGATTCTCCAATCCCGCGGCCAAGTTCTGACGCCAGCGTCAAAAGCGGCACGAGCCACTCCGGTGTCAACGGACCTCCAGGCCCAGGTATTCACCCCTTCCTAGGGGGCTCGTACGGCGCCGGAGTGGTGTCTGCTGCTCCGGCGCTCGAAAGCTGCCGCACCATGGCCAGCACGGGTCCCGCATGCGAGCCACGGCCGGTGCGAATCCGTGCATTGGCGTGGGATCCTGTCTCCGCACCGGATCCCGGGCAATATGGCGGAGCACTACAGGGGCCCGGCGTGGAGGAACATAGGCCCCCCACGGAACTAGCCCGCCTGCTGAACGGTAGGCCCCGATCACGGTCCAGGCTACCATGGAGGCCCTCCCCAGAGTCAGATCCCCCCCCGCCCCCACACCAGGACAGCCCCCGCAGCCAGGACTCTGAGGTCCCGCCGGGTGGGACCATACGTAACCCCCGCAGGCAGGACTCAGCCCATTGAGGCGCGGAGAATCGTCGGGGGGGGACAGCTTTCAACGACCCCCGACCAGTGCTGCGGCGACCCCGCGGGGTCGGAGAATCCTGGCCCATGTATATGTAGGTGATATTTTACATTAGATCATCTTTTTTGGGAGAAGAAGGAGACAAAATTAACTAGCCTCAATTTAAAGTACAGATCAGAAGAAAGTTATCTCTCTCCCGTCTGGAATAGGCTCTCAGAGAAATCAGTTATGTTATACTTGAAAAAGAAGAGCCACGCACAACTGTTAAAAGGTTTTTGATGATTGTAAGTTTAGATATAGCTGATCATGTTTGTGATGAAACACCGTTGAGGTGATAATCTGACTTGCAGGCGTTTAAAGCCATTTCGACAGTGTCCTGGTGCTAGCTGGCCACAGTTCATGTGCAAGCATGAAGGTTACAATTCCCACATATTAGCACCTAAATTTACCACAAACTGGTACTAAGACACCCAGGCAGATGTTTCATGCCATTATTTGAATGACATATCAGAAAGTGGCAATATTGTTTTTGAAAAAAAATGAGAATGTGACATTACACACTATCAATGAGAATCTGAGAAACAACAGCTCCCAGGTTAAATTATTTATTTTCATAAGGTAGGTTCAAATATCAATATTTTCTTTTCAGACTACCTGAAATAATTTTTTTGTTGCTTGGATGCCTCTTCTTTCGGCCTTGGATTTCTTGAAAGAAGAATCTTGTAATCCTTAACTGGTGCAACAGGATTTTCTGGTTCCATCCGTAGCACCCCCCCCCCCCCCCCCCCCCCCCCCGTCCATGGGTTTCATGGCAGCATGGGGTGGCTTCAATCCCATTGATGAGGGACAGCGGTAGTGAATCCCGCCACCAGCAAATGGCGTGCCAAAGTTCTCCGTCCTCGCAACAGAGTCGTATTTTACATGAATTTGCAATAATTACGTGGAAATAATAAACAAAAAGTTCCAAAAAACACAACATCTCAGTCAACAACTGTAAAGAACGAGGCCATGTTATCACAGGTTGGATGTGTATCTTATTGGACAGATTATTGACCTTTTAAATTACTGCTGCTCCTTCACTTACCATCTCTTAAATTAGTATTTTTAATTTCCGTGACATGAGAGTGTCACACTTTTGGGTCTTTGTTGTTTTAATATTTAGCAGTAAGTCACTGCCTCTGCCAGGGGGTCCAAACAGATTAGAGGCCCCAGAGCCTGCTATAACACGGAAGCATCTGCATTGCATTCAGGCAGATTGTTCAATAGATTTTTAGGTTTCCTCTTCAACCTGTGTGATCTATTATTCGAGGTCATTGCGCAGGTTCTACTAGCCCCCCCAAAAAATTCTCAGACCACCCACGGTCACAACTATCCCCTTGGCATTGGACAAGCAGACAGCCCAGTCGCTGGAAATATATCAAAGAGCAAATTCTCTTTGTTTCAACATGTCATCCGTGTATGGGCAGGTATAATCCATGACACATGGCCTGTGCTGGACGAGGAGCAAAACATGTGGGCATGGCGAAACTAACTCCAACTAACGTTTTGCCCTCACCTTACCCAGATCCACTCAAATCAGTGGCAGGTGGGTAGGGAATCCAGCCCTAACATTTACTCCTATAGAAAGTTTTTGTTCATTTTTTTATGTAGTCATAAATTAAACTTAAAATAGACTAGTCAGTGACCTTTGTGTTCTCCGACTACCTTAAGTAATAATTCTCTGGTACAATCGTTGGAAGAAAGTTTTATTTGAAGAGATAAAGGGCGCAATTCAGCGGACAAATGTTAAAGTCCGCTTTTGGACTGCAGCGCCGAGAAATACCCCACTAATCAACGGCACTTTGTCGTTTGTTTTGCTCTTGGGGAGTTTATCCCCACCAAGGCCACACTTTAGTTGATATTTTGCTGACAAGCTGATTTCACCAGCAGGAACAACTGTTCGCAGATTGGGGCACAGTTTTGATCGGCAGCACCGATCTTTCCCACCCCACCCCCTCCCTTCAGGCCCCCGCTTTACCCCCCCCCCCCCCAATCATCCAAACTTGCCAAGGCCCCTGGAAATCCCCCACACCCCCCTCCACATGTGGGCAGCACAGTAGCACAGTGGTTAGCACAGTTGCTTCACAGCTCCAGGGTCCCAGGTTCGATTCCCGGCTTGGGTCACTGTCTGTGCGGAGTCTCCACGTTCTCCCCGTGTCTGCGTGGGTTTCCTCCGGGTGCTCCGGTTTCCTCCCACAGTCCAAAGATGTGCAGGTTAGGTGGATTGGCCATGATAAATTGCCCCTTAGTGTTCAAAACGTTTGGGTGGGGTTACTGGATTACGGGGATAGGGTGGAGGTATGGGCTTGGGTAGGGTGCTGTTTCAAAGGGCTGGTGCAGACTCGATGGGCTGAATGGCCTCCTTCTGCACTGTAAATTCTATGAAAGTCTATGAAATTGGCAAGGCCCCCTGACCCCGACCCTTGACGATGCCAATCTGGCACACTGGCCGTTGAGCCCCGGGTTCCGGATGAATCCGGCTGCCAGGTATTTAAATGAGCCATTAGGCTCATTTAAATATGCAGATCTGGATTTCGCTCATGAGTTGCCAGGCGGAACGAGTTGGGTGACTCACGATTGGCTCAGGGCCCGGCATATAGTCCGATTTGGGACTCTCGCGATTCACCTCTTGCGTCTGGGTCCACGCTGGGGCGCAATGGGGTCGCTTAATTGTGCCCAAAATCGTGCGATTATGTACTTTGCGAGATGCAAAATGTTTTACTTGTTTCAGGGCTATAAAAGAATCTTTACAAATTAATATGGAATGTCTACTTATTTTGTCCCCTATTAATTTCTTCTGTTTTCTATTATTTCCTGGATATCTTAACCTCAGAGAGTTTATTATTTGTGTGCATATTGACCTCAGCAGTCTCATCTGAATTCTTTGAATGCAGATTCAATACAGTGTACAGCTAAATTTGTAACTTTGGTGTGTTGTGATGGTAAAGGATTCAACGTCATTGGGGATGTTGTTATAAGGAATATGGTGTAATCAGGGATTATCCTACACATGTAAAGTGCATCATTAAATTTTTGTTTCTGTTTTCTTCTTGCTGCACATATTTAAATTAGACATTTACTACAGCATTGGTAACAAATGCAATGTGAAATAGTTCCGGTCCCTTTGGGATAGTGGGTTGGATTTATGTACAACACCAATAATTCACATTTACATGGTACTATAGTAACATTTCCCAAGGCATTGAACAAGAGTGCTTATAAATAAATTATTTTAACACCGAGCCACTGGGGCTATCAAGACTGATGAAGTTTAATCAAAGATGTAGGTTTTAAGGAACATCTTGAAGGGAGAGAGAGAGAAAGATTGAGGGAAGGAATTCCAGAAATTAGGGGCAAGGCAGTTAAAGACATGGCCACCAGCACAGGGCTAAATCGCTGGCTTTTAAAGCAGACCAAGGCAGGCCAGCAGCACAGTTCAATTCACGTACCAGCCTCCCCGAACAGGCGCCGGAATGTGGCGACTAGGGGCTTTTCACAGTAACTTCATTTGAAACCTATTTGTGACAATAAGCGATTTTCATTTCATTTTTCATTTCACTGCTTGGGCAAACAAAACCAGGGATGCGCAAAAGGCCAGAATTGGAGGAGTGAAAGTGAAAGTTGCCATAGTGCCAGAGGACCATGGTTTCCTCTCCCCTTTTGAGAGAGAGAGAGAGAGTTGATGTGGTTATTTAAGTCCCGAAAGACGTGCTTGTTAGGTGAATTGGACATTCTGATTCTCCCTCTGTGTACCCGAACTGGCGCCATAGTGTGGTGGCTACGGGATTTTCACAGTAACTTCATTGCAGTGTTAATGTAAGCCTACTTGTGACAATAATAAAGACTATTATTATTAACTTGAGGGTAACCACACCTCAGGCAAAGGACGAGGTTGCGAAGGTGGGGCCTTCATAGATAACCTCAGGGAGTATGGATAGCTTGAAGGCTTGTATGGGTGTGGAATGCAGAGCTATAGAGGGGTGAAGCAATGGAAAGATTTGAAAATGAGGTTGAAACTTTTAAAGTGAACACAACGTTAGACTGGAAACTAGACAAGCTCAGGAAGCAGAGGGGTGATAAAGCTTGGTGTGAATTAAGGTACAGATTGTTTTTGTGGGTGCCACTGGAAAGGCCAGCATTTGCTGCTCATCCCTACTTGCCCTTGAACTGAATAGCTTGCTTCAGAGATCAGTTAAGAGTCACCCATATTGCTGGAGTTTGCATGTAGGCCATGCTGGAAAGCGTGGCAGATTTCCTTCCCTAAAGGATATTTTAATAAAAACCCAACTAGTTCACCAATCAATGATAGGTTCATGGTCACCATTACTGAGTTTCATGGTCTCCATTACTGAGACTAGCTTTGTATCCCAGTTTTTTTAAATCAATTGATTTTAATGATCAACTGAGCTTTTTATTAATTCATTGAATTCAAATTCCACCACTTGCCATGGTGGGACATGAGCCGAGACCTCCGAATTATTAGCCCAGCGACATTATGACTACACCACTGTTTTGGATGAGCACAAATTTATGAAAAGTGCAAAATGGGGAGGCCAGCCAAGATAAATTAACAAAGCCATAGGCAATGATTTCAGCAGCAGATCATCGGAGTCATGTGATGTTACGGAGGTCAAGATGGGCAGTCTTGGAGATGAAATGGAGCTTTGGATTTTGGGGTCAAACACATCAAAGCTGTGTTTCGGGTAAATGCCAGGGAGAGGGATGGAAGTGATGGTCAGGAATTTCTGTATCACCAAAGAAATAACTGTGAATGCATAAATATTCGCTGAGCCAGGCAGATTGGGTTGCCTCCGCTCCTGTACCACTGTCTTTCCCTGCCTATAGTTTAGAGACAAAAATAAAACACATTTTTGAGTTGAGCCTAATTATGAATAGACATCCAATTCCCATGCCACTGCGCAAATCATGGAATTATCAGATTATACCATTTTCTCCCTGTTCACCTCTCTGCCTCTTCCTTTATTTCACTATTTTTCTCCATCCTTCCCTCCCCACTTCCTCTTCCATTTCTTTTCTTATTTTCCTACTTTTCACACAACTCTTTTGATCTCCCTCTCAGCGCTTCAGCCACTCCCTTGTCTATCCCTTCATAATTTTAAACATTTTGTAATGTCCTCAAAACAGCACCAACTTTTCAACTCTTTCTTTCTATTTCCTCATACTAAGCAGCCTCCAGGTGAATTCCCACTGTGCACTCTATTGCCTTAATGCATTGACATATATATATATTCTGAACTAAAAAAAACAGTACGCAAGAACACAAATTTATCTTTTGCCGTGTGGCTCTCTGAGAGGGAAGGCAGTGGCATATGCCCTGCTTTTGCTGCTGTTTAACTCCTCCCTTTATGCTCTGACTCAGGAAGGGGGATTGCAGTAATGCTGGGGGCAGGGGACAGGTGTCACTTGTTGCACCCCTGCTGAGAGCTCGCAACATTATCTCCTTCATTCCTTACTGACAGCTCACCTGTTTCTGCAGATGGCTTTGTTTTGGGGGGAGCATTTTTTTTCTGTAGCAGCTACTAAAATTGGGAAGCATTCCAGATTTTTCCCAGGGTTGACATCTCCATCTCCAGAACGAAACGAAAAGTAGAGGAAAATGTGAACAGGAAAGAGGCAAAGGGCATAACTCAGTGACCCCGTTGCACCTGATGCACATCTGGATGCAACAGGTGAATCACATGCAAGCCCCAAATCGGTCTCCGCGCCAGGTGCAGGCCGACTGCGAGTCGCCCGACTCGCTCAGCCCAGCGAGATCTGGATATTTAAAACCCGGCGTCCATAATTCACCGGCCGCAACTGGGAGACCTCGCCACAGATATGTGGACCAGTCGTAACAGCACGTGTGGCGGTCTCCCAGGCCATTGGAGACCACCTGGCGGTCAGCCCCGGCCCTCCCCCTGGCACTTGGGTTGATAATGCAACTGGTTGGGACCAGGAGGGGCCTTGCCAGATAGACGGGGAGGATGGGCATCCAGGGGCCACCCCAGAGTTGGGGGGGGGGGGGGGTGGTGGTGCGTCAAAGCAGTGGAGGGGAGCCTGAAAAGGGGATGGGGGCGGGGAAGATCGGGCTGCTGGACAAAATGGCCCCGGATCTGTGAGGGGCCAACAGGAAATTCCTCTCAGTGCGGCCTCGGTGGGGAGAAGCTCCCTGAAGCCAAAAGAAACGGCAAAGTGCCGTTGGATAACGGGCTGTTCCTCGGCACTGCAGCCGCCAGAAACACCCCACTAAACGTGCCGCTCAGCGGACTTTAAATGGAGTCCGCTGAATCACGCCCAAAGTCTCAGTACAAATAAACAGTTTGCTTTTACAATAAGTTAGAAAGTGTTAAAATAAGGGAAAAAGAGGTAGAAGGCATGTTAGAAGAATGATTCTAGTCATCAGTGAAAAATGTTGAAAGACAAAATGCATTGCAAAACTGTTCTAACGCAGAAGGGAATCAAAAGCAAGGTGGAGATAGAAACAGGTAGAAAAATAGAGCAAAGAGATAAAGTTTAAGTTTCCCTGAGGCAAAATTCAAAACAGCTGACTAAAAGAGTGCTAAATGTTTCTGAAGTCTGCTGGGCTTGGATGGAGCGGTGTAGGAGACCAAAGATGTAACTTACAGTAGATGAGTCACAGGGAAGTTCTAACCACACTTGCGGACAGGATGGAAATGTTTAGCAAAGCAGTTGCAGTATATGCATTTGGTCACTCCAATGTCGAGAGAACTGCACTGTGAACGGCAATTTTTTTTTACCAGAATACAGGTGAGGTGAAAGTGACTGAATGTGGCATCAAAGAGCTCGAGCAAAATTGAAGTCAGTGGGAATCAGGGGGAAAATGCACCACTGGTTGGAGTCATACCTAACAAAAGGGAAGATAGCAGTGGTTGTTGGAGGCTACTTATGTCAGCTCCTGAACATTTCTGCAGGAGTTCCTCAGGGTAGTGCCCTAGGTCCAAACATTTTTAGCTGTTTCATCAATAAAGTCAATAATTCCATCAATAATCAATAATTCCACCATAAGGTCAGAAGTAGGGATGCTTGTTGATGATTTCAGTGTTCAATATACCATTCGCAACCCCTCAAATATAAGCAAGAGGTGGACAACACCCTAGGCTTGGGCTGATAAGTGGTTAGTAACATTCACCACACAACAGCATCACCATTGCAGAATTCCCCACCATCAACATCCTTGGCGGGGGGGGGGGTTACCATTGACCAAAAACTCAGTTGGACCTATCATACAATACATACGTACGAGGTTTGATCAGAGGATGGAAGTTCTGCAGCACGTTGACTCCAGAATCCCCAAAGTCTGTCCACCATCTACAAGGCACAAATCAGGAATGTGATAGAATACTCTCCACTTGCTTGGATGAATGCAGCCCAACAACGCTCAAGAAACTCAAAACCATCCATGACAAATCAAGGGCAGAAGACACATTGGGAAAACCACAAACTGCAAGTTCCCTTCCAGGCCTATATACCATACTTTCTCAGAACTATATCATTGTTCCTTCACTATCAGTGGAGAAGATTATCTCTCCATCCATCGTCTATACTGTGTACTACTACACTCCATGGCTGGGATTCTCCAACCTCCCGCCGGGTCAGGGAATCCCCGGGGGGGGGGGGGGGGGGGGAGGAGGGAATCCCGCCCTGACGCCGGCTGCCGTATACTCCGGCGTCATTATTTGGGCAGCGGCGGGATTCCCACCACGCTGGTCGGGGGCCGTTGACAGCAACCCCCCCCCCCCCCGGCGATTCTCAGGGGCCGAGCAGCCGTCCATTTTTGGCCAGTCCCGCCGGCGTGAATTACTCACCTCACGCACTGCGGGACCTGGCAGGTGAGTATGCAGTGGTGGTCCTCAGGGGGGCGCGGGGGGATGTTGGCCTGGCCCGAGATCGGGGCCCACCGATCTGCGGGCGGGCTTGTTCCATGGGGGCACTTCTTTCTTCTGCACCGGACCCCTGTGGGCTCCGCCATATTGCCCGGGGGCTGGCGCGGAGACGAGAACCTCCCGTGCATGCGCAAAAATATGCTGGCTGGTCTGCGCATGCGCGAGATCATGCCCTTCGGTGCCGGCTGGAGTGGCGCCAAACCCTCCGGTGTTCACCTAGCCCCCTAGAAAGGTGAGAATTCCTCACCTTGGGGGACCGTTGACGCCGGAGTTGTTGGCGCCGGTTTTCCTGCCGGCGTGGGGACCTAGTGCCAGAACGGAGAATCCCGGCCCATATGTCTATGAATTTACAATGTTTTTAATGTATGGAACAATCTGCCTGGTCTCTATGCAGAACATACTTTTCACTGCATCTTGGCACATGTGATAATAAATCTAAATCTAATCTGAATCTATCATTGCGTCAAAAGCCTGGGGCGAGATTCTCCGACCCCCGCCGGGTCGGAGAATCGCCGGGGGCTGGTGTGAATCCCGCCCCCGCCCGTTGCCGAATTCTCCGGCAGCGGATATTCGGTGGGGGTGGGAATCGGGCCGCGCCGGTTGGCGGGCCCCCCCGAGCGATTCTCCGGCCTGAATGGGCCGAAGTCCCGCTGCTAAAATGCCTGTCCCGCCGGCGTAGATTAAACCACCTACCTTACCGGTGGGACAAGGCGGCGCGGGCGAGCTCCGGGGTCCTGGGGGGGGGCGCGGGGCGATCTGGCCCCGGGGGCTGCCCCCACGGTGGCCTGGCCCGCGATCGGGGCCCACCGATCCGCGGGCGGGCCTGTGCCGTGGGGGCACTCTTTTCCTTCCGCCTTCGCCATGGTCTCCACTATGGCGGAGGCAGAAGAGACTCCCTCTACTGCGCATGCGCGGGAATGCCGTCAGCAGCCGCTGACGCTCCCGCGCATGCGCCGCCCGGAGATGTCATTTCCGCGCCAGCTGGCGGGGCGGAAATTTGTCCGGCGTCGGCCTAGCCCCTTAAGGTTGGGGCTCGGCCCCCAAAGATGCGGAGCATTCCGCACCTTTGGGGCGGAGCGATGCCCAACTGATTTGCGCCGTTTTGGGCGCCAGTCGGCGGACATTGCGCCGTTTCCGGAGAATTTCGCCCCTGGATCTCCTTTTCAAAAAGATGATGGTCTTCAGCAAGGTGGTTCATCCCAATCATTTTAAATGCAATTGGGGATGGGAACAAATGCTGGCTCTTATCCCACGAATGAATTGAAAAAACCCCAAATAAAAACAGAAAATGAGTCATACCGACTCGAAAGGTTAATTCTGTTGCTTTCTCCATGGATGCTGCAAGACCTGCTGAGTTTGTCCAGCATTTTCTGTTTTTATTTCAGATTTCCAGCATCCACAGTACTTAGCTTTTAATTAAAAAAAAGCAGTTTTATGTATTACGTGGAGTTATTGTTTTAGGTCCTTTGCAAAACTGTATGAGATGAATAGACAGGTGTTGCGATAATTGGAAGGGGAGGCATGTATCACAAAAAAGTTAGATAGATAGAAGACAAATCAAGAGTATCCTGGAGGAAATGTTCCCCCCGTTGATACTGTCAAGCTGAAGCTTTGATAGGAAATCCTGAATAATGGCGGGGTTAGGTTGGTCCTGGCTTTTGTTTGCTGATACCGGGATTTAATTTAACCTGTGAATACTTTCGGCCTCTAGGCATCACATTGGGTGAATTTATTGAAATGTCCATAAGTAAAAGAGAATACATACTCACAAAGTATACTCTTGAAAATAAAGTTAAAATTTAACCAAATAATCCATCATTTAAAAATATTTATGATTCACCTGTTCTGTGGGTTTGTAAAAAGCCTAATGGAAGTGACCAACAGCTCGGCTTCCCAAAGGCCAGAAATGCCGGGTTTCCTGCCAGATTTGCAATCAGTAAATTTATTTCTTCTTCTTCAGGTCTATATTTCCTACTTATCAATGGGAATTTGCCGTGAAATCCCGATGCAGAATTTGAATCCTTTTTCTGCTAAAGGGATGTCAAGTTAATCTTGCCCTTTGCAGTAAAAGGTGGGCAGAATTTTACCGGCCAATGGATGGATGGGTGGGGTGGGAGGGCGTGGGGAGGGGAGGGATGGGGTTTGGCCGTGGGCAGAAGGTTAAAGCCCCCCAAAAATGCTCGCAGGTCTGGAACTTGGATATGATTCAGCCCGTTTGCAGGTTTAATTGATTCGCACTTAGAGGTCAGGGAGAACCCCCATGGAACTGTTGGTAAATAACTGAAATTGTGAAATAGTCAATGAATTGTGGATTTAGCCCATGATTCTGGCTTTAACAGGCAACGGGCAGATGTGTGAAACTTGTCAGGGTCAACAAGATGAGACCACAGAGGGGATTCATTGTTCTATGAAACTGATCGGGTTAAAAACCTTTAAGCAGTGGGCAACTGCAGAGTTGCTGTGTGTGCAAAGGACTTGAGTTTCAACACTTGTTCAGAAAGCTAATTGTTTGGGAATGCGGTTCACTTGCTTTGGACTTTACCTTTATCCGATCTTTTTTGCTGTTCACCTTCACTACAGCATGACAGCAGGTTGTGCAGCTCTATCTTGGACCTCTATTGAGGAACAAAGGGAGCAGCATCAGGAGCGGGAGAAGGAACACCAGTAGAAGCACCATCTGACTTCTCCTCAACCACACAGTACCGCACAGGATAGAGAACATGGACACAGAGCTTGACGGAGGCGATATCTCAAATACTGAAACATATTTGAGAACCAGTGCCTCAAACACTCAGGCTGTCGCAGCAGGTCAATGTTGCTAGACTTCGCAGTAGATCCTGTGGACATGAACTGCAATTGGCTGTCAAGGTAGTTGAAAATGAAATGAAATGAAAATCGCTTATTGTCACAAGTAGGCTTCAATTGAAGTTACTGTGAAAAGCCCCTAGTCGCCACATTCAGGCGCCTGTTCGGGGAGGCTGTTACGGGAATCGAACTGTGCTGCTAGCCTGCCTTGATCTGCTTTCAAAGCCAGCGATTTAGCCCTGTGCTAAACAGCCCCTAAACAGTTGCCACTGGAGGGTCACTGGTTCTCCACTGTCCCTTGAATTGTGCATTAATTGTTCCTGCAAGGAGCGAAGGCAGAATCTAAGAAATAGATTGTGCTTGGAGGATGGAATGGCAAACTGAGAACATTTGTCGAGGGTGACAGTGAGGCATGGGTGTGAGATGTCAATAAAATTAGAGTGTTCGCTATTCAGCTGGGGATTTGTGGGGCGCTATTCTCCTCCCCTCCACCCCCTCCCCCACGCCGGGTGGGAGAATCGCTGGAACGCCGCGCAAATCGCGCCACACCGCCCCGACCCCCGCACGCGATTCTCCCACCCCCCGGAAACCAGCGGCGCGCGATTCGCACCGGGCCGGTCGGAGAACCGGCGTGCGGCGATTCTCCGGCCCGGATGAGCCGAGCGGCTGCTACGACACGACAGGTTCCCGACGGCGCCGTCCACCCCTGGTCGCTGCCGGCCGGAACTCTGCGGGAACGCTGGGGGGGCGGCCTGTGGGGGAGGGAGGGATCTCCTTCACCGGGGTGGCCTCCGATGGGGTCTGGCCCGCGATCGGGGCCCACCAATCGGCGGGCCGGCCTCTCCCGCATCGGGCCTACCTCCTTCCGCGCGCGACCCCAGAACACCGCCGCCATGATGGTGAGGGGCCGGCGTGCATAAGACGTTCTCCGCGCATGCGCAGGATGGCACGGCCCAACTGTGCATGTGCAGGATTGGGCTGCCCCGACTGCGCATGCGCGGGTTGGCGCGGCGCCCATTTAGGGGCCAGAATAGGTCGTGCCCAGGCTCTGTTCTAGCCGTCGTGAAACGCGACGGCGTTCACAACGGCGCAAACACTTGGCCTCTATATTGGAGAATCGTCCCCGTGGTGTCTGCTGAGTGAGGGAATGAGTGGAGTTGCAAAGCATGTTAGTCTGAGGAGTGTTGTGCAGGAGAATGCTGGAGAAGTCAGGGTTTGGGGGTTGGCGCTGAAAGGGGCACTCACCTTTCCTGCCCTTTTAAATCATTGAACCTTTTGGGGCATTGAATCCAAGTTAGAGGAACCACATTCTTGCTGCTCACTTCCACTTCCATTCATAGAATCATAGAAGTTTACAGCATGGAAACAGGCCCTTCGGCCCAACCAGTCCATGCCGCCCAGTTTTTACCATTAAGCTAGTCCCAGTTGCCCGCACTTGGCCCATTACCCTCTATACCCATCTTACCCATGTAACTATCTAAATGCTTTTTAAAAGACACAATTGTACCCGCCTCTACTACTACCTCTGGCAGCCCATTCCAGACACTCACTACCCTCTGAGTGAAGAAATTGCCCCTCTGGGCCCTTCTGAATCTCTCCCCTCTCACCTTAAACCTATGCCTTCTAGTTTTAGACTCCCCTACCTTTGGGAAAAGATGTTGACTATCTACCTTATCTATGCCCCTCATTATTTTATAGACCTCTATAAGATCACCCCTAAGCCTCCTACGCTCCAGGGAAAAAAGTCCCAGTCTATCCAGCCTCTCCTTATAACTCAAACCATCAAGTCCCGGCAACATCCTAGTAAATCTTTTCTGCACTCTTTCCAGTTTAATAATATCCTTTCTATAATAGGGTGACCAGAACTGCACACAGTATTCCAAGTGTGGCCGTACCAATGTCTTGTACAACTTCAACAAGACGTCCCGACTCCTGTATTCAATGTTCTGACCAATGAAACCAAGCATGCCGAATGCCTTCTTCACCACCCTGTCCACCTGCGACTCCACCTTCAAGGAGCTATGAACCTGTACTCCTAGATCTCTTTGTTCTATAACTCTCCCCAACGCCATACCATTAACTGAGTAGGTCCTGGCCTGATTCGATCTGCCAAAATGCATCACCTCACATTTATCTAAATTAAACTCCATCTGCCATTCGTCGGCCCACTGGCCTAATTGATCAAGATCCCGTTGCAATCCTAGATAACCTTCTTCACTATCCACTGTGCCACCAATCTTGGTGTCATCTGCAAACTTACTAACCATGCCTCCTAAATTCTCATCCAAATCATTAATATAAATCACAAATAACAGTGGACCCAGCACCGATCCCTGAGGCACACCACTGGTCACAGGCCTCCAGTTTGAAAAACAACCCTCTACAACCACCCTCTGTCTTCTGTCGTCCAGCCAATTTTGAATCCAATTGGCAACCTCACCGTGGATCCCGTGAGCTTTAACCTTCTGCAACAACCTACCATGCGGTACCTTGTCAAAGGCTTTGCTAAAGTCCATGTAGACAACGTCTACTGCACTGCCCTCATCTACCTTCTTGGTCACCCCCTCAAAAAACTCAATCAAATTTGTGAGACATGATTTTCCACGCACAAAGCCATGCTGACTGCCCCGAATCAGTCCTTGCCTCTCTAAATGCTTGTAGATCCTGTCTCTCAGAATACCTTCTAGCAACTTACCTACTACAGACGTTAGGCTCACCGGTCTGGAGTTCCCAGGCTTTTCCCTGCTGCCCTTCTTAAACAAGGGCACAACATTCGCCACTCTCCAATCTTCAGGCACCTCACCTGTGGCTGCCGATGATTCAAATATCTCTGTTAGGGGACCACGGCTGCTTGCTTTGAGCGACTGTTCAATCCTCCTGTCAGTTGGAAGCGCTTCATTTCATTCCCTCAGATTACACAGCTTAACCTCTAGGGAGAGTCAAAAACCTGGGTGCAGCCATCCCAAATACGTTTTTCATTCCTGAGGTTGCTGAAGCTTCAGGAAGCCATGTAGAATTCAGCCACTGTGACTCCTGCTGGAGTCTTAGAAACGTTTCCCTTGAAAGTGTGGGTTGTCAACAAGCCTTTCCTATGTGATTGAACATGGAAGAGGATACTAATGGCATGACTGAGTTAAAGTGTCATGGAAAAGCCTGCTGATAAACAGGCTTCTGACCGACTCGCTCCTGCGAGTTTGCTGTAGCAAGGTACAGCCTGATCACTCAGATACCTTTCGTTTTGAAGATGACTCGTTAAGATTCCTTGTACCAGTGAGACATGGATATTATACAGCGATGGTTCTATGTTCTCTCTAAACCACATTCCCTGACATTCTTTGTCCTAGAAATTTGGGTGCAACCATTATTAGGCAAATGTGGGTCATGGGGTACAATCCCTGTACCTGAATGTTAACACTCGAGGCACCCCAATATTAAACTGTGGGTCTAATTTCCGTCGATGAGTGCAATTTAATACCAGGTCATAGCAGTACTAGCAATGGACTGCAGGTAAATGAGGTTTGTGCATGATCAGGTCAGGCAGGATGGGCAATTGGACCAGGAGATAACCCTTGGGGGAGGCAGTTGTGCCCAGGGGAAGGGTAGTCGTCCATGTTATTTTAAATGGAGCTGGAAGAGAATTGCTGCCCTTTCTAAGTCCACATTCGGGCATGCTCACTCCACACAATTTTTTGTCCTTTACCAATGTGGTGAGTGGCACATTTCTGGTACATAAAATAAACGTGTTTCCTGCAACCATATTGGACAGAGGCTTATGAGACAGTCTAGTTCCTGAAATTCTGGAATTGCATGACCCAATTCCTCGGCTTTTGTGATTTAACAAAAAAAATACTTGTATGGTCAATTATAGACATGGGCTACTGTATTTATTTTTTCTAACAAAAATTTATTGAACATGAGGATTAACTGATTCACAGACACTAAAGCACCAAATTCCAAAGATTGTACTCAGGTTTTCTTGTGGAACGCAGTTTGTACAAATGCCATATAATGTTGAAATATATTAGTTACGAAGAGGCACATTATAACCTTCGGTTTTCCTGCAAATGCCCATGGAAGTCAAACAGACAGCAAAAAAATAAATTAACACAACCAAGCAAACTAGCCTCTCTTGGGCAAAGCAACCTGGAGCAGCAGTGGAGCCAGCTAGACTTGCTTTTGAAGTTGCAAATGTTTTGACTGAGTTCAAGAAGGCGGCTGAAGTGAGAAAGGATTTTCAGTGACCCAAGGGACGGATGTAGATTTTTAATGTAGGGTTGAAAAATACTTTAGTTTTCCTTTGAAACAGGAACAGAACCAAAGCAACAGGTTTCATGTCATAGTGCTAGGCTATGAATCTCAGACATATACAGAAGTGACTCTTTCGAAGTTCAATGCCTAATAAGATGAAAAAACGTGTTTAATGAATGTTCAGATTTTTTTTACAATCTAAAAATCAAAATTGATGTAATGTATTGAAATCATTTTGTGTCTTGTTTTCTTTCATATAACTACTTGGTTCACTTTTTGCTTAAAGTTTGAGCAATGTCTACTAAAATGCAGCGATATGAAATGAAATGAAAATCGCTTATTGTCACAAGTAGGCTTCAAATGAAGTTACTGTGAAAAGCCCCTGGTCGCCACATTCCGGCGCCTGTTCGGGGAGGCTGTTATGGGAATTGAACCGTGCTGCTGGCCTGCTTTCAAAGCCAGCGATTTAGCCCTGTGTTAAACATAAAAAAGTAATTTCCACATTTATGTGCCGGTTCACTGGAGAAGTCTTTAGTCTTCAGGACGTCATAACTTGGGCGGTAATGAGCTGGATTCTTTGCTGCATCTGAAACTCCGCTACTGGTGGTGGGCGGCACAGAATCCAGTGGTGCTGATCCCGTTCCGATGCTCCAGTCCCCCGCTGGCATCGGGGTCGAGGTTTGCGCCTCCCATCAGTGGGAGAAGGCAAATGGGTCATTATGACTCGTTTGCATCCTATTAACGGGCCGGGTACCATATTCTCTTGGGCTCTCATGATTCTCTGGTCCTCTGGGCAGGTAATCACGTGGGTGAAAATTGGTGCAGGTCTTGCCAAACGTGGCCCTGACACGGGGAATCTCGCAGTGGGCCAAGGGGGCAACTCTGGAAGGAAGTTCCCACCAAAGTCCATCGGAGGGCCACCCTCCACCCCCACCCACAACGTAAGACCAGCCCACCCCACCCCCAGCAGACTCCCCACTGCCTGCCCCAACCAGAGACTCCTCATTAAAGAGGCCCCCACCTGAGACCCCGCTTACGAGAGACACCTGTCTGGAAGCCCCCCCAAAAGAGAGACCCCTGTCTGGAAGCCCCCCAGAAGAGAGCCCTCAGTCTACAAGCTCCACAGAAGGGAAACCCCTGTCTGGAACCCTCCCAGAAGAGAGACCCCTGGCTGGAAGCTAGAGGGTAATCCAGACAGAAGCAGCGAAAACTTTAAAACTCACCTATGCAATACACCTGCTGGCTCAGGCTCAGGAAGCAGCACCTATCATTTCCTGGAAAGAGAAAGACAGCCAGCTGGGTTTAAACTCGCTAAAATCTTTGATCATTCATTCATTCATTTCTCTGTGAAATTGAACTTACTATGCTGTGATTGGCAGCTTCCACACACACCTAGCTGTCTGCATGATTTCATTCATCTCCCTGAGGCTTGAGTGGCTTTGAAGTAGTCAGCTGTGAAACTAACAGAAAACACAACTTGCTTTGATGTGGTCCAGGAGCTGTCAATCATAGATTGATGTTTATAAACATTGAGTTAGCGATTCCCTGTGATCCTCCTGAGTGTTACCACATATTCATAAAGCTACCATGTGTATATAGCATGATGAGTAGAATTAGATTGTTAGAAGTTTATTTTCTTCATCTCTACATGGCTCCTGTGGTCTGTTCGTGGTGGATTATGGATGTGTGGCTATGGAGGTCACATGGAGGGCATGAGAGGCCATGAGGCTGGGTGGGGACATTGGTTGGCATTGAGGGTATAATATAATATGTACATGCAGAAGGAGGCCATTCGGCCCATTGAATCTGCACCGACCCTCTGAAAGAGCACCCTACCTAGCCCCACTCCCCTGCCCTATCCCTGTAACCCATAACCCCACCTAACCTTTGGTCACTAAAGGGCAATTGATCATGGCCAATCCACCTAACCTGTACATCTTTGGACAGTGGAAGGAAACCGGATCACCCGGAGGAAACCCATGCAGACATGGGAGAAAGTGCAAACTCCACACAGTCTCCCAAGGTCGGAATCGAACCAGTGTCCCTGGCCCTGCGAGATAGCAATACTAACCACTGTGCCACTCATCAAATCTTCACCAAACTAGATTATGGTTCATGAGGGTGGGTGGGAAGGTGAGGTCTAAAGGGCCTAACAACCTGTGAAGCGAATGGCGCCAAGTCCCAGAGATCGGAAGTGGGCCTTCTAACCAGTCTGCATCAGCACTCGCCTGCCCCCGTGGTTGCCTAGACTCTGCTTCTGGGGCTAGTGGGCCCAACACCATCCCGCACCCGATACACCCCCTAAAACTCCCTGGAGTTAAAATCGTGCAGTTTGGGGTTATATTTTCTGGCGAGCTTGGAAATTTCCCAGCTTGATTGTAAAAGTGTGGTGCCTAATTTTCATTCAGGGCTATGATGTAAAATATTACTTTGAGTGGAAATTAAAGTGACAATGCATTATTATAGTGTGCAAAATTGATTGTGCACTTAATCATTTCTGTAACCATGGCAGCAATCATTTACCAATTACAGAATCAAAATTAAGCTGAATATTTGTTTTGTTATTATATTCCCGAGATAAATATAGCTATGCTGATGTTATGTTTTACTTGAGTTAACTGCATAAGCACTGATGAAAAGCGAAACTTTAATGCTGAAAGTAGACAGCAGATCTATCAGTATCTGTAAAAAGGAACTTTAATATTTTGGAATGGCAGCTGTGGGTACATTTTATCACTGAGCAAGTGGCCATTCCATCTGGATGCAATGATCCAACTGGATATCAACCCAATAGGGATTATATTCTCGTCTTCACTCACCAGAGCTGCCTGGTTTCAGTCCTCTGAGTCAGAGGAGGGAGTGTTACCACTAAACCAAAGGCTCATTCCAAATGGGTTAATACCTCCACTTAAATAGCAGAAAGAGAAACTGGCAACCAACGGGTTAGCTAACCAGTTATTTCAGGACTTTGGTATTGCATAAATAATGGAAGGGATCCTCCGTCCTGCCGCACCCGTTTTCTGGTGCGGCATGCCCCGCCGGAAGCGGGATTCTCTGACCCAGCCGGCCAATGAGGATTCCCATTACGGGCACCCCTGCGCCCTCGGGAAATCCAGCGAAACAGAAGATCCCGTCGATGGAGAATCCAACCTTAGTATTGAATTCTGAACCTTTTGTGGACCACGGAGGAGTCCACACTGAGTTGTGAAAAGTAAATAAAGATTTATTACAAAAATCATTATTTACAAGGCACGAAAGACCCCAACAAAGAACAAAGTGCAAAGAAAAATACAGCACAGGAACAGGCGCTTCGGCCCTCCAAGCCTGCTCCGACCATGCTGCCCATCTAATCTTCTACACTTCCAGGGTCCGTATCCCTCTATTCCCATCCTATTCATATATTTGTCAAGATGCCACACAAATGAGGTTTCCAGCCATGTCACACCCGTCGGTACCTAAACTGGCTGACTTTATACACGGTTTAGGGTTCCCCAGCTCTTTTAACGGAGGAGCTCGTATTCGGTGAGGCTCAAGGGGAGTTTAATCATTCCCATCTTGTAGTCCTGTGCGGGTTTTCATAGGATCATAAAATTCACAGTGCAGAAGAAGGCCATTTGGTCCATCGAGTCTGCACCGGCCCTTGGAAAGAGCACCATACCTGCACCCTATCCCCACACCTCCACCCTATCCCCTTAACCCCACCTAACCCAACCTTTTTGGACACTAAGGGCAATTTAGCACAGCCAATCCATCTAACCTGTATAACTTTGTACTGTGGGAGGAAACAGGAGCTACCGGAGAAAACCCACGCAGACATGGGGAGAATGTGCAGACTTCGCACAGTATGGCACTCCCCCCCCCCCCTCCCCTCTCCCCCCCACCCCCCCCCACCCCAAGTCCGAAGAATCATCCGACGACTGCGGAGTTGCAAGGTGCCGGACACTTCGGGCGCGATTCTCCGACCCCCTGCCGGGCCGGAGAATCGCTGGGGAAGGCGGCGTGAATCCCGCCCCCGCCGGCCGCCGAATTCCCCGGCACCGGAGATTCGGGGGGGCGGGAATTGCACCGCACCGGTCGGCGGGCCCCCCCCCCCCCCGGTGATTCTTCGGCCCGCGATGGGCCGAAGTCCCTCTGCTTCTATGCCGGTCCCGCCGGCGTAAATTGAACCAGGTCCCTTACCGGCGGCACCTGGCAGCGCGGGTGGATTCCGGGGTCCTGAGGGGGGGGCGCAGGGCGACCTGGCCCCAGAGGGTGCCCCCACGGTGGTCTGGCCCGCGATCGGGGCCCACTGATCCGCGGGCGGGCCTGTGCCGTGGGGGCACTCTTTTCCTACGCGCCGACCACCAGCCTCTGCCATGGCTGACGCGTAGGTGACCCCCCCCCCCTGCGCATGCACGGGATAATGTCAGCAGCCGCAGACGCTCCCACGCATGCGCGGACTTGCGCTGGCTGGCGCAACTTGCCCCGACTGGCGTGGTGCCAAAGGCCTTCCACGCCAGCCGGCAGGGCGCCAACCACTCCGGGGTAGGCCTAGCCCCTAAAGGTGCGGAGGGTTCCGCACGTTTGGGGCAGCCCGACGCCGGAGTTATTCACGCCACTCCGTCCCGCCGGGACCCCCCGCCCCACCAGGTAGGGGAGAATCCCGCCCTTTATGTCTGGTTGTGCGTAGTGTACCCACAGTGCGGGATCAGACGGTGTGCACTGTGAAGGCAAACGTCACTTTCGACTGGAACACAGAGGTGGATTCTCTGCTGGAGGATGTACTGTGAACTCCCTGGAGACCACCAACGGTTAGGTCTCCATATACAAGTGTGTGTCGACGACCTTTCTAATATTGGCACTTTGACCCCCTTGGGGTTCTGCTCTGGCCCTTTTGGGCACTAGATTCTGCTGGATGAGAACTTCTCGTTCACTGGAAATTTTACGAAGAATTGGTTACCTGAACCTAATGTGATCTAAGTGCTTTTGCATTACTCGGCCTGGATTTGCACTTGATAGGAAGCCGGGCCTGTCTAGTGGATGACGGTCGGGCCCATGTTATGGGACAGGGTTTAGAAAACTCCACAGTATATCATGGAGTTCATCTGACCTACAACTGTTTATTAGTTTTGGTTATGAGGAGCACAAGGGCCTACCTTTCAAGTGTTATTCAACAGAGGCCTTAAGCACTTTAATCAAAAACAAAGTTTATTCTACGCTATTTAGTCAACATCTTAATGAATACACACAGTAGGCATTTTTATCAACGACAAACATAAATACCCCACACAGCTACAGTACTCTATATATACCCCCTAATAAATTTCCGCCTTAAACTGTTCCAATTTAATAACAAGATCCCATAAACCAGAAAACCCTTTTCAAAGGGGTGGCCCAGCTCACAGCACTTGAGACCTGGTTTAGATGCTCTTGTGTCCTTTCCAAAACAGGAGGTTTGAATTTCTTCCAGAAAACAATTATTTCTTTTCAAGTTATCAAGTAATCTGGAAACAGCTTTTAAAATGCAGAGAGAGACAAGACAAGACTTCTCTGGCTGAGTCCAGCAGCCAAATGTGAAAACAAAAGCAAAACTCAGAGCCACACAACAGCCCCAAAACCAAAACAAAAGTAAAACTCAGAGCCACAGCCCAGCTCCACCCACACAATGACATCACTTAAGCCATGTGATAAGACAACATTTCTTAAATGGGCGCTCCCATGACAGCAGATCCACTGGCACTGACTGCAACATTTCAGAAATACACGACATCAACCTGGCAAATTGGGCGGTAGACAACAAACAGGGCAACACACTTGCAGATCCTGGTTGTGGCGCACCTTCTCGCCGATATCTGGGAAAATCATGCTAAGGCAGATCCGAAGCCTCCATCCCATCAGCATCTCAGTCATGGCGTGCTGGGTTGTCCAGTAGCAAAAAAGGAACCAGGCTAGCCTAGTGTCCATCCACTCTGAAGACTATTTCCGCAGCCTGCGTTTGAACGTCCTTTCCACTAGTCCATTTGAAGCTGGGTGTTACGGGACAGTTCGGATGTTTCATACCTTGTTGGCCTTCAGAAACCCAGAGAGTTCTTTGCTCGTAAAAGGTGTGCCATTGTCCATGACCAGCACCTCAGGTATGTCATGGGTACAAAAAGACAAATGCAACTTCTCAATCACTGCCCTGAAAGTGGCTGCCCCCATCTTGTGGATCTCCTGCAATTTGGAATGGGTGTCAATTAAGATGAGGAACATCAAACCCTGAAACGGGCCATCAAATTTGGCATGCAACTGTGCCCTTGGCCACTCAGACCATTCCCAAGGATGAAGGGGCTCCTGGTGCTCCTGAGATACGGTACATTCTCGATCCAATCGTACAATGGTAGCACCCAGGCCTGGCCACCAAACGTAGCTGCGTGCTAACATTTTCATTTTTGACATCCCCGGGTATACATTGTGGAGGTTTTGCAAGATCAAACCCTGGGCCTTTACGACACGCGTATCCAAAAGCAGGACACAGTCCTCCACACTAAATTTGGACATTTGGATGAGAAAGCCTGAATTTCACCTGGATGCTGGCCATCATACTTTGGAAAGAACTGGGTCCGGTTGGGTCCACTCACAGATCCCAGACGCAATGACCGGCACCGGGTCCATAAAGTTAAGGGTGGCGACAACTTCATCTGCCCTGCGAGTACTCTTAGGCAGCCAATGAAAGGGGCCACTGCTGGGTCCTTGTGGAAGCAATAGGCGGAATGGCTCTGTTCTCTTTGAACAGACCGAGCAACTGTTTGTGGTCGGTGACGATGGAGAAATGGCGGCTTATATGTATTGGTGAAATTTCTTTACTGCGAAAATCACCACCAGGCCCTCCTTTTCTATGTGTGCGTACTTGAGTTCGGCCACAGCCAGAGTCTGGGAGGCAAAAGCGATCAGCCGATCCCTGCCATCTGCCATCCTATGAGAGAGAATGATCCCAATGCCGTCCGGCGATGTGTTGCATGCAACACTGAGAGGCTACGTGGGATCTTAGTGAGTCACCAACCCAGAAGATGAAAGCTGTTTCTTCGCCTCTTTGAAAGCCGTTTCCTGCTTCCAGCTCCTCGCCCATTCTTGATTTTTCTTCAAAAGTAGATGCGGGGGGGCCAGCATCGTCGCGAGTTTCAGAATGAACTTGCTGTAGTAGTTCACGAACCATTAAAACAATCAAAGCACTGTGGCGCTGATAGGGACAGAGGCCTGCTGAATGGCACGCACCTTCCCTGCGACCGGGTGTAAGCCCTCGCAGCCCACCTGATAGCCCAAGTACACCACCTCTAACGTGTGAAAAGCACACAATAATAATAATCTTTATTAGTGTCACAAGTGGGCTGACATTAACACTGCAATGAAGTTACTGTGAAAAGCCCCTTGTCGCCACATTCTGGCGCCTGTTCGGGTACACAGAGGGATAATTCAGAATGTCAAATTACCTAACTGCACGCCTTTCGGGGCTTGTGGGAGGAAACCGGAGTACCCGGTGGAAACCCATGCAGACACAGGGAGAATGTGCAGACTCTGCACAGACAGTGACCCAAGCGGGAATCGAACCTGGGACCCTGGCGTTGTGAAGCAACAGTGCTAACCACTGTGCTACCATGCCGCCCATCTTGGCTCTCCGCAGGCAGATGCCGATTCCGAAAAACGAAGAATTTCCGCCAGGTTGTCCAAATGCTCCTGTTTGGTGACTCCGGTACCCAGCACGTCAACTAAATATACACCCACACAGAATGTTCTCAGTCACCGCTGAAATGTGGCACAGGCCGATGACACGCCGATGAGCAAACTGGTGTAAACTCATACAGACGACGGTGCGTGTTGATCTTGACATAATGGCGGGAGGCCAATTCGAGTTGCAAATATGCATGACTCATATCAAGTTTAGTAAATGAGAGTCCACCTGTTGTACCTCTTTCTTAATGCGATCAAATGTTTGCCTTCCTGCAAGTGAAATTGCAACGGCATTCTCTAGCTTTATATCCAATAGACGCTTATTCACGTGTACTACAATTTTGATGGGGGCAACCTGAGGCGCCACCATGCAGTTGAGCTGCATGCAGTCTTCCTCCTCTAGTTCATCCAGACAGTAAGTGCGGGCTCTCGGCAGACACCTATCTTTACTGGGCAACTGGGTCTTCTGGTCAACCTGCGGCTTGTGTTCACATTGGGGCCTACAACCACATGCCCCACAACAGCCCGGTTCTCCCTCTGCCGATTCTGGGGAGGTATCCCATCCGGATAACTCGGTCTTCAACCAACAGACGGTGCCTGCATGATGCTCATTCCAGGGCGTGGTCAATTGTCAGGAGGAGGCATGTCCTAAGGCGTTAACTTCCATTCACCGGATTTACTGCACCCCTCGCTCAGCAGCAGATAATGTGCACAGCTTGCTATAGGTTTAAGGACATTTATTTTGAGTAGCCATGGGCGAAATTCTCCCCCAACGGCGCGATGTCCGCCGACTGGCGCCAAAAACGGCGCCAATCAGACGGGCATCGTGCCGGCCCAAAGGTGCGGAATGCTCCGCATCTTTGGGGGCCGAGCCCCAACATTGAGGGGCTAGGCCAGCGCCGGAGGGATTTACGCCCCGCCAGCTGGCGGAAATGGCATTTGTTGCCCCGCCAGCTGGCGGAAATGGCGTTTGGTGCCCCGCCAGCTAGCGCGGAAATGCGGCGCATGCGCAGGAGCGTCAGCGGCCGCCGACAGTTTTCCCGCGCATGCGCAGTGGGGAGAGTCTCTTCCGCCTCCGCCATGGTGGAGGCCGTGGCGGAGGCGGAAGGGAAAGAGTGCCCCCACGGCACAGGCCCGCCCGCGGATCGGTGGGCCCCGATCGCGGGCCAGGCCACCGTGGGGGCACCCCCCGGGGTCAGATCGCCCATGCCGTCCCCAGGACCCCGGAGCCCGCCCACGCCGCCTGGTCCCGCCGGTAAATACCAGCTTTGATTTACGCCGGCGGGACAGGCAATTTCTGGGCGGGACTTCGGCCCATCCAGGCCGGAGAATTGAGCGGGGGTCCCGCCAACCGGCGTGGCCTGATTCCCGCCCCCGCCCAATCTCCGGTACCGGAGACTTCGGTGGGGCCGGGGGCGGGATTCACGGCGGCCAACGGCCATTCTCCGACCCGGCGGGGGGTCGGAGAATGACGCCTCATATTATGGATGCCGCATACCAAACAGCCGTGCAGCATTTCCGACAGGGGCGCACCATATTCACAGAATTTGGCTATCTTTCGTAATCCCGACAAGAATTCGGTGATGGACTCACCCGGGGTCATTTCCGCTGTATTAAAGTGTTACCTCTGTACCATTATGGATGGTGTCAGGTTGAAATGTTCCCCCAGTAGTGTTACTAGCTGCTCGAAAGTATGAGTGTCAGGTGTCGCAGGCTAGGTGAAGCTCCCTATCACACCGTAGATCTGTGCGCCGCAGGCAGTTAGCAAAATGACTGACTGGCGATCATTCTCAATGACACTATTGGCTCGGAAAAAGTAGTGCAGTCTTTCCGTATACTGAGTCCAATCTTCCAAATGGGTGTCAAACACATCTCATCTTCCAAACAGAGGCATGGTAAATGAAAAGATTCTTACCTTTATCCAGCAGGGTTAGGGAGGATGCTTACACAACCGAGAAGCAGCTTTGACTATTTGAACCCTCGTCATCAGTTTTGTACACCATGAAGAAGTCCACACCGAGCTGTTAAAAGGAAATAAAGTTTTATTATGATAACTGTTATTCACACAGCCCAGGTCTCTCCCGTTGATACCCAAACCGGCCGACTTGGTAGTTTAGGGTTCCCCGCCCCATTTAATGAAGAAGCTCTTATTCGGCGAGGCTTACGGGGAGTTTAATCTTTGCCACCTCGTGGGTTGCGTGCGGGTTTTAACAGAACCTTACTCAAGGGTTTATAGTGGAGCGAGAGCTATTTGTTATGCGACCATGAGTTTGAGAATACAGGGAACCAACTAGCTTGATGTGAAGTCATTTTTTTATTGTCTGATTACATTCACTCCTGTGATATTCCTTGGGACATTAAACGTGCTATATGAATGCAAGTCACTGTTGAAACCAGATTAGTGACAAGATTGTAGACTGTTGAGACATTGAAACAGCTCTTTTTGCACTGTGGTTTCCTTGAGCTTTGTAAAGATTGGCCGTTGTTATTCTGTTATTATTGGGTCTGACTTTGGTCATGTTGGCAAGCCTCATGTTTGCTTTCCATAGCCTGAGATTTTGATGAGTTTAGTGCCCTGGAGTTGCCCCTCGGGTACCATTTTTATCTATTTCTAGGCGAGTAATATAAAGTGAATGGCTGGCAAATATATAGTTTTGTTAAATCAATGGAAACATCAAAAGAATACTTTTTGCCTGTATTAAGTCTTGCTATGCTCACCAGTCAAATGATATGGCCACCCATTGTATAAACTCCATCATATCTACTATTTTTATAGTTATCAAAATTTAGAAAACTGAGTTTTAAAATGGCAGCGTATCTACAGTGTTTTCTCAGCCTTCAAGCTACCCACGCACCAACCCATCTGTACAGATTTCGCAAAACCTGCTTTTGAAAGTATTCATTTGTAATAATACCCATTTCCTTTACAGTTTTACATTCAAACTAAGGATGTGAAAATGTTAAAAATATATATTATTCCATTGACTCTCATGGGTGCAAGTTGCATGAATGAGGTATTTCGTCTGTGACATTTCAGTATGAAACAGTCTGTGTTTTGGAATAACATTTAAACTGCTCACTTGGTGTGCATTGTGGTACATCAGGTAAGAACCACATTGTTGCAGTTGTATATTGAGGGAAAACTTTCCAGAATACTGTCTCATATTAAACTGATTTTGTTTTGTCCCAAGTCCTGTTTCTCTGAAAATAAGCCGGAGGCCTCTCAATTTTTTTTCCATTTCCTGGTTTCTTTTTAAATGCAACTAATTCTGAAATTGTCAGCACAAAATGTCCTCTATGCATCTGAATTATTATTGCTGGACTGATTTAATACTGTAGATTGGAATACTTGCTGGTATATATTGGCAGCAATTGTTGGTTGGATATTTCAGACCCAATGTGTGCATTTATGACCACATTATGATATAATTCAATATGCTGTAAAACAGCGTCTACTGTTTTTAAGAAAATCATTCCTTTTTTGTTTAAAAAAAAATGAAAAAAATTAAACTTGTTTCTGCTTTTTGCAACTTGTCAGATGTTCTTCATTTCTTGGTGGACAAAATATTTCCATTATATAATATAAAGTTACTATAGTTTGTTATTCAAGTTAAATATTAATGTTGACATGATCAGCCTTTATGTTTGTGTTGATTGGCTGACGTCCAGTGGTTCTGTTCGTAGTTGGAAACGTGTCAACCACAACAATTTTGATTGTGCGCTAGATATGTTTATTTGGAGAGCACATTCACTTTTAACATTATTCAGACCATTTGCAGTTCCAGATTTATTAAAATGTAACAACTACGTCCAAAAAATAAGTATATATTTCCAAGCAGCAGTCTTGAAACTTCTTTTGGTTTATACTGTTTGAATTTAATAAACTGCTTTTAAGTGGTTATACACTTCACAGTGTCCGTACTCATATTCTGATTCGTATCCAATATGATTGCTGTGGTAAGTGGTTAAAAAGGAAAATTATTTCCAGCAAATACAGTTGATCAAGATTACTGTAACTGGGTGGCCTGGTAGCTCTGGCAGCAAACCACTGATCATCCAACCGCAAAATATATATTTGCAACTTGGACAGATTAATTTTCCACTGACTCACAAATCTGCCTCTTAACCTCAAATGCCATCATTGGGAGAGTTGTGGGAGATCGCAGCGAGGTAGCATGATGGTAGAAGCACAGCACCTTTGCAAGAGGAAAATTGGCAGGGCTTCACTTTGGCTGGCTTGTCCTCCTGTACCATACAAAAGCGCATTTTCTAGCGACCAGACATTGAGCAGCATTCATATTGACTAGTTATGAGGAGATCAAGAGTTATGGGGAGAAGGCAGGAGAATGGGGATGAGAAATATATCAGCCATGATTGAATGGCAGAGCAGACTTGATGGGCCAAATGGACAAATTTTCCCCCTATATCTTATGGCCTTACCTAAAATGTAACTGTGGTGGTATGTATTAGGGGTAATACGGTACACCACGTGTCGACAGGCTATTGGTGGAGGGATGCCAGGTCCTGATAGGATCTGCCACCTACTGGACTCCACCCAGAAATGCCGGTATAAGAACCCAGTTTTTCCCTCCATTTCCCTCAGCAGCTGCATTCTGTAACCACGCTGCTGGGGATAAAGTTCTGCTTAATAAAGCCTTCAATTGACATTACCTCAACCTGCCTCGCGTCATATTGACGGTGTTACAATTTATTAAGCAGAATTTAAATTGAAGAAAACGACGTGGGAACATGGAGCTCCGAATCACCCCGGAGTGCCTGCGCATCGCACCCCAAGCAGCTAACTCGGCCTCTATCTTCAAGCACTGGATGGCTTTGAGGGCTACCTCCAAACGGCCCCCGGCACACCGACAGACGAACAAAAGATGCAGGTCCTCTATTCCAGGGTGAATCCTGACGTCTACTCCCTTATCGAGGACAAGGACGGTTTCACCGGTGCCATCGCCGCGCTGAAGGATATCTACATCCGGCCCGTCAACCAGGTTTTTGCTCGCTACCAGCTCGCCACACGACGGCAATTTCCGGGGGAATCGCTGGACGAGTTTTATAACATTAAAGCCCTGCAGATCCTGGGTCGAAACTGCAACTGCCCGGCGGAAACAGCGAGTGAACACACAGAGCTCCTGGTCCGCGATGCGTATGTGGCAGGTTTGGCCTCTTCCCAGATCCGCCAGAGGCTTCTGGCGAAAGAATCTCTGGGACTTACAGAAGCTCGGGCCCTGGCGGCATCCCTCGATGTGGCCTCGCGTAACGCCCGCGCCTACGCCCCCGACCGCACTACAGCCCCTTGGGCTCCGTGGACCCCCGCTGCGGTCGACTCTCCGACACCCCCCCGCCCCACCCCCGCAAACCTGCGCGGCCAAAACACAAGACCAACCGGGGGGGCCCCGCTGCTATTTTTGCGGCCAGCCGAAACACCCTCGGCAGCGTTGCCCGGCCCGCGCGGCTACCTGCAAAAGCTGCGGGAAGAAGGGCCACTACGCGACGGTGTGCAAGTCCCGCGGGGTCGCCGCTATCTCCGGGGAAGAAACGGGACCACAGACCCAGCCCCCCCAGCGATCCACGTGTGACCAACGGACGCCGCCATTTTGGACCCCGGACGCCACGAGGGAGAGATGGTGCCGCCATTTTGTCCACCCCCGACCGCGCTCGATCCGTGGACGCCACCATCTTGGCTGAAGGACCCTGACACAGACGGCTACATACTGCCTGATTACGATGCTCAACTTCAGCAACCATGTCTGGCTTCGACGACCCTCGACCAGTCGCGACCCCGGACGCTCCAGACTGCGACCACTACAGTCCTAGTGAATGGCTACGAGACGCCGTGTCTTATCGACTCTGGGAGCACGGAGAGCTTCATTCATCCGGACACGGTAAGGCGCTGTTCCCTCGTAATTCGGCCAAGCACCCAGAAAATTTTCCTGGCGGCGGGATCCCACTCACTACAGTAACCAAGTGTCTGCACTCACAAAAATAGAAAATGTCCCTTCCCATGTTTTCACACAGTGAAGCTTCTTTTTGGTTTCTGACAGGGGATTCCCGCATTTGAGGTCCACCATGATCCGCCTGTCATGTGTAAACGTGACAGAGACTCGGGGCTGGATTTTCAATTACTCGCGAGTGTGAGTTCGTGGAAGGACGCATAGCGAAGATAACATTTTCAGATGCAGTTTCTGGATCCTGACGCCTTTAGAATGTGAGGCAATGTTCAAAGGAGGAGTGTGGTGAGGGGAGCCTGCAACCTGCATGCCTCCAAGTAACTGGTCGTTAACTCATTGCAGAGCTCATTGAGAATTTAAAACTGCTGCTTGAAAGCCTTTTAATCAGGAGGCATGTGGAAAACTGAATGTCTGGGCAGGCTAGGGCGTTGCTGTTATGCACACAGCAGGGAGCCATGAGTGTTAATGCATGCAGTGGCCAACATATTAAGAAACTAAGATTTATACTCAGCTGCTCAACTGGTGGCTCAGAGTTGCCATTGCTGGCGCTGAGAGGTGTGACGGGTAGAACTCTTGAGAAGGACATGCAGCTGCTGGCAAGGGGAAGAAGGCACTACACAAGACCATGTGTACCATTAAAAAACAGCTACCTTCAGGTGACGGAGCATAAGTGCTGTAGGAATTTGGGCTCACCCAGACGGTAGTCTTGAACTTTTGTGCTGTGGTTCCCTTACCTGTAGCCATCAAGGTCACCATTGCCCTACATTTTTATGCCTCCTGATCATTCCAGGGGTCAGCTGCTTTCCCGGGTGGTATCAACGCAGTCAGCAGCTCATCACGTCATCAGGCAGGTCGTGGATGCCCTATGCTGGAGAATCAAGGAATGAATCCAATTTGAGACAAATGGACTACAGACACAGAGGGTACTGGCGTTTGCCACCATTGATGGATTCCCTTAGATCTATGGGTGATTGAATGTGCTAAGGTAGCCACCAAGGCACCAAAATTCCAGCCAGTCAGATGTCTGAACAGTAAAGACTTCCACAATGAATGTCTAGCTGGTCTGTAACCTCAGGAAGCATACCTTGCATGTCAGCACACAATTTGAGAGCGGTCATGGATCCTTCAAGAGCTCCAAATGTCACATATCTTTCGACCAATATCCAGAATCCATGCTTGGCTGCTGGGGGAATAAGGGTGATCCCCTGAAAATAGGGAGGCAGTGGCGTAGTGGTATTGTCACTGGACTAATAATCCAGAGACCGAGGAAAATGCTCTGGGAACCTGGGTTCGAATCCCACCAGGGCAGATAGTGAAATTTGAATTCAATAGAAATCTGGAATTAAAAATCTAATGATGACATGACGCCATTGTTGATTGTCGTTAAAAACGCATCTGGGGCGTGATTCTCCGATCCCCCGCCGGGTCGGAGAATCGCCGGGGGCTGGCATGAGTCCCGCCCCTGCCGGTTGCTGAATTCTCCGGCATCGGATGTTCGCCGGGGGCGGGAATCACACCGCACCGGTTGGCGGGCCCCCCCCCCTCGATTCTCCGGCCCGGATGGGACGAAGTCCCGCCGCTAAAATGCCTGTCCCGCCGGCGTAGATCCGCGGGGCTGGCCTGTGCCGTGGGGGCACTCTTTCCCTTCCGCCTTCGCCACGGTCTCCACCATGGCGGAGGCGGAAGATACTCCCTCCACTGCCCATGCGCGGGAATGCTGTCAGCGACCGCTAACGCTCCCGCGCATGCGCCGCCCGGAGATGTCATTTCCGCGCCAGCTTGCGGGGCACCAAAGGCCTTTTCCGCCAGCTGGCGGGGCGGAAATTCGTCCAGCGTTGGCCTAGCCCCTTAAGGTTGGGGCTCGGTCCCCAAAGATGCGGAGCATTCCGCACCTTTGGGGCGGCGCGATGCCCGACTGATTTGCGCCGTTTTGGGCGCCAGTCGGCGGACATCGCGCCGATACCGGAGAATTTCGCCCCTGGTTCGTTAATGTCCTTTAGGGAAGGAAATCTGTCATCCTTACCTGGTCTGGCCTACATGTGACTCCAGACCCACAGTAATGTGGTTGACTCTTAAATGCCCAAATCGCTAGCCACCAGGACAATGTATATTCAGCAGCATTTCACTGGCCAACATTCATCCATCAAGAATTACATTTGAAAGGTTGCAACCACGACAGACAATTTCAATACTGCAAAACAGAAGTAAGATGAAGGACTATTTAAGGTTTGATGGATGAATGTTAGCCAGGAGAATGGAATTGATTGCCTGTCTGCCAAGGGAAGTGTTCAGGAGCAGCAGCAGCTGAGGCCCGTGAAGACAGTTCCAGCAGTCAGCAGGAATGGAAAGTGGGAGAAATATTCTCGAGCCTGCACCATCACATCATTTCCTCTGCACCTACCACCAACACAGTGTGTGCTGGGTGAGCTGCGCATCACGAGTGAACAAGATTGGAATTCAACCAGCAATGGTGCCCTTCCTACTAGTCACCGCAGCCCTGGTGGATGCCTTGCGTCTGTACGAGCTGGCGCTGCTCGAGGAGGAGGAAGCTGCAGCATCAGAGTGTACAGCAAGGGAATGTGCCGCAGTGGAGTGTGTCGCATAGGGACAGGAGGCAGCCGCCCATGATGGAGTGCGAGCCACCCAACAGGCCGCGGAGGAGGAGGTGGCAAGGAGGTGCCTCTTGAGGCCTCGTGTATACCGGCACCACCTGTCATTCGAGGACCTGCCGGACCGAGCATGCCATCGAAGACTCCGGCTGAGCAGAGACAGACAGTGCAACATACCTGCCAGATGATGGCACACCTGGCACCGCAGGGGAATGGGGGAGGACACCCGCTTCCAGTGGCCATCAAGGTGATGGACGTCCTGAACGTTTATATGATAGGCTCCTTCCAGGTGGCAAGTGGGAAAGTGTCCGGAATCTCACAGACCTCGCTGCACAGGTGCATCCGCAATGTCATGGAGGCCCTGTATGCCGAGGCGGCCTGCTGCACCCTCGACAGCCCCTCGTGTAGTCCCTGGCTCTGCGACTGTATCTCCACAATTGATGGGCCTGTCCGTTCCAGAAGCCAGAAACCCATCTGGAAGGCAGCTAGTTGAGTCGGCCTTCCCTCCTGCCCTCAGGTGTTCCTATCTCCACCTTCTGCACTGGATCAGCTGTGTAGTGCGCAACCGATAGTGTCCCAGGAGCATCTTCACTAAAGAGCCAAACCAGGGTGAGATTCTCTGGGATGGTGGAGGGTGTTGGAGACAGCTGTGATGGGAGATCCGTGTCATCTTTGGACTCAAGCTCCGGGATCTCCTGAGTCTCAGGCTCGTGTGGGGAGGGGCCGGGGGCGGGGGGGGGGGGGGGGGAGGGGTCGCGGCTCCGGCTGTGGCATTGGTTGGGGCCGGGGGATGCCAGATGGGCCCGCCCCATCGCCAACCTGATTAGATGGGGGGAGAGAGTGAGGGTGGTGTGGCGGTGAGGGTGGTTGACACACATGGCATGGGGAACCGTAACTGAGCGGAGTCTCACTTCCTCGCCCGTGGCCTAACTCCAACTCGGCGCCCTCCCTTTCCTCTGAGCCGTGGACCAGGTCTAGGGCCCTGTGCTCTGCCACAGTGAGGGGCCGCAGGTCTGGTGGTCCCCCTCCTGTCTTCTCCCACTCCCGGTGGCCTTCTCCTTGAGGGGGGGGGTGGGGGGGGGGGGGGGGGGGGGGGGGGACAACAGAAAACTAGTTTTCGACAGTCAATGCATGCAGCCCAGGGGGTGGGTAGCTGGTGGCCTCAGTGGCCATGGAGGCTGGTATGGGTGTCAGCATGTGGTGCAGGGTGGGGGTTTGGCCATCCTCCGGGTGAGGGGGGGAAAAAGGGTGTAGGGTTACGGGTGTGTGAGACGCGGGCTGGTGAAAGGGGCACAGTGCTGCCTACTTGCCCTGGCCGCCCTGAGGACGTCATCGAGTTTTCTTTATGGCACTGCTGGCCGCTCTGGATGATGTTGCCCATGGCGCTGACTGCCTCTGCCACCTGCACCCAGGCACGATGAACAGCGGCGCTTGGGCAGACTCCTTCCTTGGCCGGGGTACAGGGTCATCCTCCGTGTCTCCACAGCATCCAGGAGGATCTCAAGCTCTGGAATGTGGAAGGGAGAAGGGGCAGCATGGTAGCACAGTGGGTAGCACTGTTGCTTCACAGCTCCAGGGTCCCTAGTTCGATTCCCGGCTTGGGTCACTATCTGTGCGGAGTCTACACGTTCTTCCCGTGTCTGCGTGGGTTTCCTCCAGGTGCTCTGGTTTCCTCCCACAAGTCCCAAAGACGTGCTGTTAGGTAATTTGGACATTCTGAATTCTCCCTCCGTGTACCCGAACAGGCGCGGGAATGTGGCTCTAGGGGCTTTTCACAGTAACTTCATTGCAGTGTTAATGTAAGCCTGCTTGTGACAATAAATATTATTATTATTATTATTATTATTATTATTAATGTTCAAACTCCACATGGATTAATGTTCAAACTCCACTCAGGGTTGGGATCGAACCCAGCTTCTCAGTGGCGTGAAGCAGCAGTGTTAACATGACAACAGTTTAATAAAAATATATATTTTTTAAAAGATCGCGCGAGGCATAACGACTGCCGGGAATCCCAGGAGAGGATTCTCCCAGGATCTACCGGCCACGCCCTGCCGCCATTCCGCCCCTGTTAACTCTGTTTCTCTCTTCATAAATTATGCCAGGCCTGTTGCGTTTTACCAGCACATTCTGTTTTGTTCATGTTGACCCACATTTGGTCAGCCAAATATTCTACAATAAGCCACCAATGATGAGGAGATCCAACACCAGGTCAGCTACGCCAGCTCAACCTTCTACAAATGACAGCATCAACTGTTTGACAACAAAGACCTCCGCGTGTCAACAGAAGTCCTAGAGTACGGAGCAGTTGTCATCATCTGTACTGGAGTGAGACCTGGAAGGTGTACCAGCAACAGATAAGAATGCTAGAGAAATTTCATCAGCATTTCCTCCATTGTATCCTTTGGATTAATTTTGAGGATGATTCAACAAACGTTCGTGTCCTTCTTGACACTGGCTCATCAAGCATTCAGGCAACATTCCTGCAAAATCAACTTAATGGATTGGACATTGTGGCCAGGGTTGGCTGAAAAGTGTTTCCCGCACCAGGTCCTGTTTTTATGCCCGGAATTCTCTTTTGCCACTGGCAGTGCACTCTGCTCACGGGTTTCCTGGCGGCATGGGGTGGCTTCAATAGGAAACCAAATTGACAAGCAATGGGAAGAGAGAATCCCATCACCACCGAGAAACATGTGGCTAGGGGACCAGAGAATTCAGCTCGTAAACTCTCAATTGGCCAATATTCCTGGGGAGGGCAAAGAAAATGCTTCAAAAAACTCTGAAATTCTCCTTGAAGCACAATGGCATTGACCTTAATGACTGGGATGAGCTTGCTACCACCCTGGGATGAGCTTGCTACCATCCTGGCACCCTCACAGTACTCCTTCCAGGGTGGCAGTGTCAAGGTGCTAGCCTGGCAGTACTAAGGTTCCCACTTTCCAGGTGGAGGGCTAGGGGGCCACTCTGCCCTGCCCTTGACCACCTAAGGGTCCCCGATGCCCCCCCCCCCCCCCCGGCCGGGTGCTGTTCTGGTCCTTGTTCGTGTGGACCAGTACTGAACGGCGCCCAGTTGGGGACTAGGCCGTTTGGTGTCGGGAGCCCGATAGATCCCAGGTGAGCACGCCTAAGTGGGTTTAAAACCAACTTAGACACATGGCTTTGTCATCATTGTGTGTGTGTGTTGGGGGGGGGGGGGGGGGAGAGAGGATGGGGGAGGGGGTTAGGCAGGGGAGCACTTACAAGAGCGGTTAAGGAAGGTTTAAACTAATATGGCAGTGGGATGGAAAGCTATGTTAGGATTCAGAGCAGGGGGAATCAAGAACAAGAGAAAAAAACAGAAAGGAGAATAAGAAAAGTGATAGGCAGAGAAATCGATGACTTGTATCAGATAATAACACTGTAAAAATATAATAGGGAAGGGACAGAGAACGGTAAAAGGACTGGACTTAAGGTTTTGTACCTGAACATGCGGAGCATTCAAAATAAAATGGATGAATTAATTGCACAGATAAATGCAAAGGAATATGATATTGTTGGGATTATGGAGGCATGGTTCCAAGGTGACAAAGGAATGGAACTAAACATTGAGGGCTATTCAGTTTTTAGGAAGGACAGACAGAAAGGAAAAGGTGGTGGATTTGCATTGTTGATAAAAGAAGATATTGATACAATATTGAGGAAAGATATTAGTACAGATGATATGGAATCTGTCTGGATGGAGTGGAATCTGTCTGGGTGGAGTTAAGAAACACCAAGGGGCAAAAAACATTTGTAGGGTGGTATACAGATCACCAAACTGCAGTGGTAATGTTGGGAATAGCATTTGACAGGAAATCAGTGATGCATGGGAAAAAGGGACATCTGTGATCACGGGTGACTTTAATCTGCATATAGATTGGTTGAGATTAGACACAGTACAATAGAGGAGGAATTTCTGGCGTGTGTACAGGATGGTTTTCTGGACCAACATGTTGAGCGCTCTTGTAAGTACCCCCCCCCCCCCCCCCCCCCCCACAGACACACACAATGATGACAAAGCCATGGGAACAGACCGTCTTGGACTGGGTGTTGTGCAATGAAAGAGGATTAGTTGGCAATCTAGTTGTGATAGAACCTTTGGGGATGAGTGACCATAATATGGTAGAATTCTTTACCAAGATGAATAGTGAGGTAATTGATTCTGAGACCAAGGCCTTGACCCTCAGTAAAGGTAACTATGTTGCTGTGAGGCATAAGCTGGCCATGACGGACTCGGAAACATTACTGAAAAGAAGGACAGCAGACAGGCAATGGCAGGCATTCAAGGAACGAATAAGTGATTTCCAAAAGTTGTTTATTCCTATGCGGCGCAAGAGTAAAAAGAGAGATGTGGCCAAACCATGACTCACAAGGGAAATTAGAGATAGTATTAGATTCAAAGTATAGGCATACAACTTAGAAAGGAAAAGCAATAGATCTGAGGATTGGGAACAGTTTAAATTCAGCAAAGGCAGACCAAGGGATTGATTAAGAAGGGGAAAATACAATTTGAAAGTAAACTAGTGGGGAAGATAAAAACTAACTGTAAAAGTTTATATTGGTGTGTAAAGAGAAAAAGATTAATAAAAACTAATGTCAGAACGGGGGTGTTCTTAACAGGGAATAAGGAAATGGCTGAGGAACTAAATTCGTACTTTGCTTCTGTCTTCACAAAGGAAGACATGAATAATGTACCGGAAGTTCTGAGAAGCACAAGTTTTACTGAGGAGCTGAAGGAAATTAATATTCGTAAAGAAATGGTTTTGTGGAAATTAAAGGCAGCTCAGTGGGCTAGACAGCTTGTTAGTGATGCAGAACAAGGCCAGCAGGTTCAATTCTCGTACCGGCCTCCCCGAACAGGCGCCGGAATGTGGCTACTAGGGTCTTTTCACAGTAACTTCATACTTGTGATAATAAAAGGTTATTATTATTATTTTTATAAATCTCCAGGGCCTGATAATCTTCACCCCAGAATACTTAAGGAAATGGTAAATTCTTTGGACTCTGGAATGGTTCCTACAGATTGGAGGGTAGCGAATCTAACCCCGCTATTGAAAAAAAGGAGGTTGAGAGAAAACAGGGAACTATAGACCAGTGAGCCTCACGTAGGTAGACGGGAAGTTGCTGGAGTCCATTCTCAAGGATTTCATAACACAGCATTTGGAAAGCAGTGATGTAATCAGACAAAGTCAGCATGGATTTATGAAAGTTAAATCATGCTAGACAAATCTACTAGAATTCTTGGCAGCTGTAACTAGTAGAGTTAACTAAGGAGAACCAGTGGATGTGGTTAATTTAGACTTTCAGAAGGGTTTCGACAAGGTCTCACATACCTGAGTAATATGTAAAGTTAAAGTGCATGGGATTACGGTTAGTGTCTTGAGATGGATAAAAAGCTGGTTAGCAGACAGGAAGCAAGAAGTTGGAATAAGTAGGTATTTTTCTGATTGGCAGGCAGTGATTAATGGGGTACCATTAATGGGGTCTGTGCTAGGACCCCAGCTGTTCACATTATATATTAATTATTTGGATGAGGGAACTAAATGTATCATCTCCAAATTTGCAGATGATACAAAGTTGAGTAGGGGGGTGAGCTGTGAGGAGAATGCTGAGATGTTTCAGCGGGATTTAGACAAGCTGAGTGAGTGGGCACATGCATGGCAGATGCAGTATAATGCGGATAAATGCGAGGTTACTAGCTTTGGTAGCAAATATAAGTTGGCAGATTATTATTTGAATGGGTGTAAATTGAGAGAGGTGGATACTCAGCGAGACCTTGGTGTCCTCGTGCATCAATCACTGAAAGTAAGTACGCAGGTAGAGCAGGCAGCAAAGAAGGCAAATGGTATGTTGGCCTTCATAGCGAGAGAATTTGAGTATAGGAATAGGGATGTTTTACTGCAATTGTATAGGGCATTGGTGAGGCCACACCTGGAGCATTGTATACAATTTTGGTGTCCTTATCTGAGAAAGGATGTTCTTGCTGTAGAGGGAGTGCAGCAAAGGTACCAGGCTGCTTTCTGGGATGGCAGGAATGTCATATGAGGAGAGACTAAATTGGTTAGGATTATATTCATTGGAGTTTAGACGAGTGAGGGATCTCATAGAAACTTACAAAATTTTAACAGGATTAGACAGGGTAGATTTAGAAAGAATGTTCCCGATGGTGGGGGAGTCCAGAAATAGGGGTCATAGATGGAGGATAAGCGGTAAACCTTTTAGGACTGAGCTGAGGAGAAATGTCTTCACCCAGAGAGTGACAAATCTATGATGAATTCACAGATGAATTCATTGCCACAGAAAGTAGTTGGGGCCAAAACGTTGTGTAATTTCAAAAAGGAATTAGATATAGTTCTTGGGGCTAAATGGCTCAAGGATATGGGGGAGGGGAAGGTGGAATCAGGGTATTGAATTTGATGATCAGCCATGATCATTTGAATGGCGGAGCTGGCTCGAAGGGCTGAATGGTCTGCTCCTGCTTCTATTTTCTATGTTCCTGTGCTCATTGTGGGCAGGATCCTGATCATAATGCCTCGCGTGATCTTGGTGGATCTTGTGAGTCGTACTGGCTGCCGGGAAGCCCACACCTGCATCGCGCTCCCATTCGGTCATGACACGGTCGGTAGATCGCGCCCTTAATTAAGAAGCCGAACTGCAGCAGAATATGAAGCAAATCCTGAACCCCATATTCCACCACCATGTGCGAGATTCTGTACTAGGTGGTTTGAGAGTTAACCTGCTCAGTCACATGAGGATGTCTGGCTGAAATTACCACCTTTAGAAGACATCATCCTCACATCAAGATGCAGACAATGACGACTACCAAATATGCAATTCAAAACTGTTCCAATTTTGGTATAATGGAATAAACAGAATGATTCATATATTTTCAGATGTATTAAACAAACTATTTTCCTTTGAGCACACTACATAAATAAAACAGAAAAAGTTTATGCTATGCCACCCACACCTTTGTGAATATTTGATGAAAAAGTAAATTTTGCCTTTAATGCAATCGGGTTATAATTTCTTCTACTTTGGGAAAGAGTAGAAAAATGGCTCTAGCCATATTTTATAACAACATTGCAGTTTTGTTATCTGTAACAATAAGCAGCCAATTACATTGTACCAGTAGTCATTCTTTACCACTTAATGATGAGCAATTTAACATGTGTTACTGGTGATTTGACATTTTGCTGAGGAAACAATTCTATAAATTAAGATCTGTTTACCAAACAAATTTATTTTTCCCTTTATATATATATATATAAAATCTACATATGTTCTTGTTTGGGCATGCAAGTTCAAACATGCACGTTTGTAGCTTTCCAATGTCAAACTTGCTACTGGGGGTGATGTGCCGTACATTGGCCTGAGACGTGTACATTAAGTAGAGAAAAAACTGGAAAGAGGATTGTCACAGGGTCTGTGTTACATACCAAACAAAGCATTGTTAGCAAAGAAACTGGGAAGAAGTTGTCATTTCCAATACTGCATCAGTCACATGGATTGGAGAGACTGTGGCAACAGGAATATACCAGAGGAACTTATTGATCAAACTTTATATTTGGTAACAGTGATTTTAAGTTTTCTCCCTCATGCTCAAGCACGAAGTTGGTAAATCCAATACTAGTATATGGTGAAAGAATAAGCCTGATGCTTGCCTTTTAACTTAAGCCAGTTTATTCTCACAACACAATGCCAATCTCTCTGATCCTCACACCCACTGTTCCAGCTGTGTCCATTTATAGTTGAGGCGATGATCATCACCAGTCTTTAACACTGAAATTGGCTTAGCAATATAATTTCCAAAATATGGAATTGCTGGTACAGGGTAACATACAAGAATGCAGTGTTTTATTTTTTGTAAATTACCAATTAGTTTTCATAAAATATTAAATTAATGAATTGTTATCCTTTGATATTGACTTCAAAGCTCATAGTTAAAAATCATAAAAAGAATGTTTTTTCATAATTTCTGATCTGCTGACAAAGCTTATTATATAGTTAAGTTAAAAAACAATGCAATGGTAATACATTAATAGTTTTCTCGTACTTAACAAGCCACTTAGCCTGTGTTCATATTGATGCTTCCAAAGAGTGCAGTTTTGGAAAATGGCTCCATGATCACCACTATTTCATGGTACTGAATAGCTAGTTTCTTGAATAATACATTGTGAGCTGTGCCGTTCCTATGACCTCTTCTTCAATTATATTATTTGCCTGTGATTTCTATACCCATGTTTTTGGACAGAAAATGCATTAATCATCAGAACTACTATGGTGCTATGTCATAGAACTCTGTTTCATTCGGCTCACTGATGCTTGCTGGATGAGGAGTGTCCTGGGACTTGGAGTAAATTACTTTACAATTCACTCTGTAACTTTGTGCAAATAACTTATCAACAACAACTTTTATAAAATAAAAGCAAAAAATACTGTGGTTGCTGCAAATCTGAAATAAAAACAGAAAATGCTGAAAATACACAGCAGGTCTGGCACCACCTGTGGCCAACCAGTCCCCATTAACCTCCACAGCAGAACTCTTTCTCTCATTGAATAAGTTAGGAAGGTAAATGCAATGTTAGCATTCATGCCAAGAGGGCTATAGTACAAGAGTAGGGATGTACTGTTGAGGCTGTATAAGGCTTTGGTCAGATCCCATTTGGAATATTGTGAGCAGTTTTGGGCCCCGTATCTAAGGATGTGCTGGCCTTGAAGAGGGTCCAGAGGAGGTTCACAAGAATGACCCCGGAATGAAGAACTTGTCAGAAGAGGAACGATTGACGTCTCTGGTCTGTACTCAATGGAGTTTAGAAGGATGACGGGGTATCTCATTGAAACTTACAGAAAACTGAAAGGCCTGGATAGCGTGGATGTGGAGTGGATGTTTCCATTTGTAGGAAAAACTAGAAGCAGAGGACACAATCTCAGACTGGAGGGGCGATCTTTTAAAACAGAGATGAGAGAGAATTTCTTCAGCCAGAGGGTGGTGAATCTGTGGAACTCTTTGCCGCAGAAAGCTGTGGAGGCAAATCACGGAGTGTCTTTAAGACAGATAGGTAGATTCTTGACTAATGAGGGGGTCAGGGGTTATGGGCAGGAGAATGGGGATGATGAACATATCAGCCATGATTGAATGGCAAAGCAGACTCAATGGACTGAATGACCTAATATTACTCCCATGTCTTATGGTCTTATGGTTTCCTGCTGGCATGGGCTGCGGATCTCGATCTGGAGCCCAGTGAGTGGCCAAGTAATCCGAAACGGATCAGCGCTACAACCGCTGGATTCTCCGCCTTACCAAGAACTCAGCTACCGGTGACACGAGGTGGAGAATTTCGCCAGGGTGTTTGTAATTAGAAAGTTTTGCAGTAGAAATCGAGTAGACGAGGTTCATCATGAATGCTTTTTAGCCAGGAACAGTATGGGTCATTATTTTGCAATTTCATCAATAGCAAGAATAACCTTAGGTGACTCCGATGTTATTAGTTTTAAGAGCAGGGTTTGGCAACACTAATTGTAACAGACATTCAGAATGAGCAGAAACAGAGGAACGTTGTTCAGTCTATATACAACGCCCTCTCTGCATTTTTCCATTTCAGGCTAAGGAATAAGACACAAAAGTACTAACAATCCGCAGGCCTTTAATACCAAAATTGGTGTGTCAAGAACTCCTGCCACGAACCCCAGCAGTCATTATGGACTGAAACAGATTAGCCGATTTTCAAAATGTTTGCGGTTGTGGGTTGGGCAAGAGGGGGTGGGTACAAAGTCAAGTTCCAACCCAGAGCCCCCAGGTGGCCTTGCACTCCTTCGACTGCTCACGTCGATTACAGCTGTTTCTTTTGCTTTAGATATATATAGTCAATATTTAAAAAATCTTTCCCTGAACTATTTCTGAGGCTTGAGGAATTGGAAATGCAGAAATAGTTAGCTTTATCGGAGGCAATTTTTTTCTATGCCAATAGAATTATTTATTAAAGGTGTTTAATTCACTCATAGCGAAATATGTTTTCTGCTGTAAGCTTCTGGTGCAGAACTGGAAATGCATATCGAGAAAAGTTGATTCATTAATTTCAAAAAGCTAAATATTTTAAGACAGGAATTTAAAGATGGAAACCAGATGATCAAAGGCAAAATGGTGGGCCAGGGACTGATCCTGAGGGTGCAAAATAGGCTGAGGATGGGTACGAGAAAGCTGACTGGTAGGAATGTGATGAGGTGTTGATGGGGGGAGCGGGGGTGGGGGGGGGGGGGGGAGGGGGAGAGGGGGGGGGGGGGGAGAAGGGGGGGGGGCCTGATGGTTCTAAAATTGTCAAGAACATTTTCCACCTTGTTTTTCTGACCTGTCTTTCTCCCACAGGATGGTGAATCCTGCTTCCCCTGCATTGGTGCCAGATCCCAGGAACCTACTAGCATTCCCAGACATCTGACTTTCCAATGCTTTGATACTTCTCATTCTGTCTGGTCTTCCTCCACTTGCAAACCCCCAACACCTCTTCTAGCTCACTCATCAAATCCTAGCATCCCTCATCAGTCGTCACAATTCCAAACATCCTGGGCTGGATTCAATGCCCCGCCGCGCCACATTTCTACCCCAACCCGCTGGTGGGATTCTCCCTTACGCTAGCCGGTCAATGGAGTTTCCCATTGTGGGGCAGCGGGGAACCCCCGGGCGCCGGCAAAATGGAGAATCCCGATAGCGGAGAATCCCGCCCACTGTCCCTTTTGATCTAAAAATGATGCCCATTTCTCCTTTATTCCAGCCCCTCATCCCAGTGGTCCCAGATCCCTGGGGATCTCCGGTGTTTCAAAACTCCTCTCTCGCTACTGTTCCAGGAACTCTGTCCCCCAGTGCTGACGCAACACAGAACCTCCACCCACCTCAAAACACCAGTAGATCCTAAGATCCCACCCTAGTACTGCAGGATGCAAAGCTATTTTCCCAAGTCTGCCCAGAGGTACCCCAAAGTAATAATAGGTAATAATAATCTTTATTATTATCACAAGTAGGCTTACATTAACACTGCAATGAAGTTACTGTGAAAATCCCCCAGTCGCCACTCTCCGGCACCCTGTTCGGGTACACGGGGGGAGAATTCAGAATGTCCAATTCACCTAACAGCACGTCTTTCGGGACTTGTGGGAGGAAACCGGAGCACCCGGAGGAAACCCATGCAGACACAGGGAGAACGTGCAGACTCTACACAGACAGTGACCCAAGCCAGGAATCGCACCCGGAATCCTGGAGCTGTGAAGCAGCACTACTAACCACTGTGCTACCCTGCCGCCCAGTAGTTGCTAGGTATAACATTCCTATTCTTACAAAATCACTGATTTACAATGAAGATCTTCTGTGTTTTTATTAAAGTAATATTTGCCTGGACATTTTCAATGTTAACTTCAGGGGCGAGATTCTCCGACCCCCCGCCGGGTCGGAGAATCGCCGGGGGCTGGCGTGAATCCCGCCCCCGCCGGTTGCCGAAGTCTCCGGCACCGGATATTCGGCGGGGGCGGGAATTGCGGCGCGCCGGTTGGCGGGCCCCCCCCCCCGCTCGATTCTCCGGCCCGGATGGGCCGAAGTCCCGCCACTAAAATGCCTCTCCCGCGCATGCGCCGCCCGGAGATGTCATTTCCGCGCCAGATGGCGGGGCACCAAAGGCCTTTTCCGCCAGCTGGCGGGGCGGAAATTCGTCCGGCGCCGACCTAGCCCCTTAAGGTTGGGGCTCAGCCCCCAAAGATGTGGAGGATTCCGCACCTTTGGGGCGGCGCGATGCCCGTCTGATTTGCGTTGTTTTGGGCGCCAGTCGGCGGACATTGCGCTGTTTCCAGAGAATTTCGCCCCCGGTGTCACGCATTATATCTGGGGCGAGACTCTCCGGCCCCCCGCCGGGTCGGAGAATCGCCGGGGGCTGGCGTGAATCCCGCCCCCGCCGGTTGCCTAATTCTCCACCACTGGATATTCGGCGGGGGCGGGAATTGCGCCGGCTGGCGGGCCCCGCCCCCGCGATTCTCCGGCCCGGATGGGCCGAAGTCCCGCTTCTAAAATGCCTGTCCCGCCGGCGTAAATTAAACCACCTACCTTACCGGCGGGACAAGGCGGCGCAGGCGGGCTCCGGGGCCTGGGGTGGGTGCGGGGCGATCTGGCCCTGGGGGGTGCCCCCACGGTGGCCTGGCCCGCGATCGGGGCCCACCGATCCGCGGGCGGGCCTGTGCCGTGGGGGCACTCTTTCCCTTCCGCCTCCGCCACGGTCTCCACCATGGCGGAGGCGGAAGAGACTCCCTCCACTGCGCATGCGCGGGAATGCCGTGAGTGGCCGCTAACACTCCCGCGCATGCGCCGCCCGGAGATGTCATTTCCGCGCCAGCTGGCGGGGCACCAAAGGCCTTTTTCGCCAGCTGGCGGGGCGGAAAATCGTCCGGCGCCGGCCATCCCCTTAAGGTTGGGGCTCGGCCCCCAAAGATGCGGAGCATTCCGCACCTTTGGGGCGGCGCGATGCCTGACTGATTTGCGCCATTTTGGGCGCCAGTCGGCGGACATCGCGCCGATACCGGAGAATTTCGCCCCTGATCTAAATTCACCATAGCGAAAAGAGCAACAAGTCTTTAGCTATGAGCAGTGAGGAAAATTGCCAGTAAAATAGCAGAATCTGAACTAATTGAATTCTTTCTACATTTTGTCAAAATTGCTTTGCCTACCTAATTCCTTTACATTGACCAAAGAACAAAGAACAAAGAAATGTACAGCACAGGAACAGGCCCTTCGGCCCTCCAAGCCCGTGCCAACCATGCTGCCCGACTAAACTACAATCTTCTACACTTCCTGGGTCCGTATCCCTCTATTCCCATCCTATTCATGTATTTGTCAAGATGCCCCTTAAATGTCACTATCGTCCCTGCTTCCACCACCTCCTCAGGCACCCATTACCCTCTGTGTAAAAAACTTGCCTCGTACATCTACTCTAAACCTTGTCCCTCTCACCTTAAACCTATGCCCCCTAGTAATGACCCCTCTACCCTGGGGAAAAGCCTCTGACTATCCACTCTGTCTATGCCCCTCATAATTTTGTAGACCTCTATCAGGTCTCCCCTCAACCTCCTTCGTTCCAGTGAGAACAAACCGAGTTTATTCAACCGCTCCTCATAGCTAATGCCCTCCATACCAAGCAACATTCTGGTAAATCTCTTCTGCACCCTCTCTAAAGCCTCCACATCCTTCTGGTAGTGTGGCGACCAGAATTGAACACTTTACTCCAAGTGTGGCCTAACTAAGGTTCTATACAGCTGCAACATGACTTGCCAATTCTTATACTCAATGCCCCGGCCAATGAAGGCAAGCATGCCGTATGCCTTCTTGACTACCTTCTCCACCTGTGTTGCCCCTTTCAATGACCTGTGGACCTGTACTCCTAGATCTCTTTGACTTTCAATACTCTTGAGGGTTCTACCATTCACTGTATATTCCCTACCTGCATTAGACCTTCCAAAATGCATTACCTCACATTTGTCCGGATTAAACTCCATCTGCCATCTCTCCGCCCAAGTCTCCAAACAATCTAAATCCTGCTGTATCCTCTGACAGTCCTCATCGCTATCCGCAATTCCACCAACCTTTGTGTCGTCTGCAAACTTACTAATCAGACCAGTTACATTTTCCTCCAAATCATTTATATATACTACAAAGAGCAAAGGTCCCAGCACTGATCACTGTGGAACACCACTGGTCACAGCCCTCCAATTAGAAAAGCATCCTTCCATTGCTACTCTCTGCCTTCTATGACCTAGCCAGTTCTGTATCCACCTTGCCAGCTCCCCCCTGATCCCGTGTGACTTCACCTTTTGTACTAGTCTACCATGAGGGACCTTGTCAAAGGCCTTACTGAAGTCCATATAGACAACATCCACTGCCCTACCTGCATCCATCATCTTAGTGACCTCCTCGAAAAACTCTATCAAGTTAGTGAGACACGACCTCCCCTTCACAAAACCATGCTGCCTCTCACTAATACGTCCATTTGCTTCCAAATGGGAGTAGATCCTGTCTCGAAGAATTCTCTCCAGTAATTTCCCTACCACTGAAGTAAGGCTCACCGGCCTGTAGTTCCCGGGATTATCCTTGCTACCCTTCTTAAACAGAGGAACAACATTGGCTATTCTCCAGTCCTCCGGGACATCCCCTGAAGACAGTGAGGATCCAAAGATTTCTGTCAAGGCCTCAGCAATTTCCTCTCCAGCCTCCTTCAGTATTCTGGGGTAGATCCCATCAGGCCCTGGGGACTTATCTACCTTAATATTTTTTAAGACACCCAACACCTCGTCTTTTTGGATCTCAATGTGACCCAGGCTATCTACACATCCTTCTCCAGACTCAACATCTACCAATTTCTTCTCTTTGGTGAATACTGATGCAAAGTATTCATTTAGTACCTCGCCCATTTCCTCTGGCTCCACACATAGATTCCCTTGCCTATCCTTCTTGCCTATCCATTGCTGAAATATCTTGGGCGGGATTCTCCATCCTCGAGATGCCCAGAGTGCGTTCCTTGATGGGACGGAGAATCGGTAGTTGGGGCAAAATCGGGATTGGTGCCAGGTGCTGGCCCGAACGCAATGCTCCAACCACTCACTGGCGGTGTGAACAAGTTCCACGCCGCACGCCAGCGGGAGCATGGAAATAAATACAAATGTGCCATAATGACCTGTTTACATCTATTTAGCAGGCCCGGTACCCTATGTTCCACGCTCCCGTGTCTCCCCCGTCACCGCGGCTGGGAGTCACATAGGCCAGGCTTACTTGTGGTCTCTACAATCTTGAACATGATGTGGTGGACCTCGCGGTGGGCCAAAGTGGGTCCCCAATTACAGGGGTACTTAGGGAGGTCAGGTCGGGTCAGCAGATGGGGGCTGCCGTGCTGTGGGGGGGGGGATGGTCTCTACCATTTTGGCCCTGGCGTGATGGACCTTGCGGTGGGCCAAGAGGTCCCCTTGGCCCACCGCGAGTCCACCACATCAGGTTTACGATTGTTGAGACCACAAGTGAATTTCGCCCACGTGATTCCCATTTCGACCCATTTGTATTTATTCCCACATTCCAGCGGGCAGGCGACGTGGAACCCGTTCACGCTGCCAGCGAGGGGTTGGAGCATGGTGTTTGGTTTGGCGCCCGGCACCAATCCCGATTTTGCCCCGATGCCCGATTCTCCGTCCCATCGTGGAATGCATTCTGGGCGTGCCGGGGATGGAGAATCCGTCCATCATGTTTGCAGCTTTCTGTGAAGAGGAGGAGTCAGAGAAAGAGGAAAATGAAATAGATGAAGCTTGATCTACATCCAAGAAGACTGGTGCCTCAATCATTACCTGGCAAGTCTTACACTTATAACCTGTATTTGTGACAGTACATGAATGGCTTCACAGACTTCTTCATAATATATTCTGAGGAGATGGCGGTGCAGGATAAGGTCACTGGACTAGTAAATTTCCTGTACGGGCTGAAGGTATTCATAAGAACCCGCCTTCTCAACCCTGCCCCTCGTCCGAGGTGTGGTGATTCTCAGGTTAAAGCACCACCAGTCAGCTCTCTCCCTGTCAAAGGAGAGCAGCCTATGGTCATCTGGGACTGTGGTTTACTTACTTTTACCTTAATGCACAAACTCAGGCTAATGCCCTGGGTCATGGGTTCAAGTCCCACCACGGCAGCTGGTGGGATTTACATTCAGTTAATAATGTATGGAATTAAAAAAAACTAACAGTGACCATGAAACTGCTGTTCATTGCCATAAAAACGTTTAAGGAAGGATATAGTCTGGCCTACATGTGACTCCGGACCCACATCAATGTTGTTGATTCTTAACTGCCCTCTCAGACGGCCCAGCAAATGGGCAACAAATGCTGACCTTGACTGCGATGCCTACATCCCATGAAAGAATAAATTAAATTATCCTGGCTCCATTATCAAAATGGTGTGTTTGATCCTCACTGTCGCTGTTACCCTTGTCTGGTTCCTCTTCATCTGTAATATTCTTCTAAAGATAAATCAGCGGCCTGCATCTTGTGGTTAGTGATGGCACTTGTTTCTGACATTGAATTCATTTACACACAAACCTACCTTGATCCCAATGGCGGGAATTTCAACTGCCCTGAGAGAGGATTCCCTCCCAGTGTGGTGTACAGCCTGGTGTAGTGTGATCACTGCATTACAAAATCTGAATTAAAAGGCTGGCGCTGTAAAAAGATGTTAGAGCAATCACATTTAGAAAAAGGCTTCGGAGAATCAATTTTTTTTATAGACATAAAATGTAGACATTTTTAAAAATTAAACTCAAGATGTAAACATTTTTGAAAGATAAAGTAGTTTAGATAAATAATTTTTTTAAACCATAATAAAAAGTCATAGATTTTATTTTCAAGAAAGCTTTTTGTTTGACTGGCTTTATCTTAACCCATTCCACTTTAACTTTTAAAAGGCATGGGCCTCCTCATTAAATATTTGCAAATTGAAAGGAGGTTCCTTATGCCTGAAAGAACAGGCATCAAATTTAAAATTGTAATTAATTTGGAATTGTGGGCAATTAGCCCAACTTCGCGACTGGTTTCTTACACAGAGTAGTGTTGGATAGCTCACCACAACTTTCAGATTAACGCAGTATAGTGCACACTCTGGAAGTTGCAGGTCCTCTCCGACATCCAATAATGCTTCACCACTACTCGCATTACAAAAATTCGGCCCATATTATTCCGAACCAAAGATGCATTTCATTTTTTCTGACACAAGTACTATGTCTCTTTTGTTCATTATTTACTTCCCCAGTGTACAGTCTTAATGAGATTTGTGTAAGCATGTAATTTGTTGCCTAGATTAGTGCCCATTATAAGGGTGAATTCAATGAAAGGGGTAGGTTTGGTGGTAGCTTGCTGCTCCTGATTGGAGACCCTAGGACTCAATGCCAGTATTTTAAATATTTCTGCTGGGTCAAGAGATAATCATCTAATTTCCATTAATATTTCATTTTTGTAATACCTAGCACAAAGAAAGATGTTTGTGGTTGTTGGAAGTCAATCATCTCAGTTTCAGGATATCACTGTAGGAGTTCCCCAGGGTAGTGTTCTGGGCCCAACCATCTTCAGCTGCTTTATCAATGGCATTTACTGCATCATAAGGTCAGTGGGGATGTTTGTTGATGATTGAACAATATTCAGCTAATTCATGACCCTTCGGATATTGAAGTGCTTAAATCCAACAAGACCCGGACAACATTCAGGCTCAGGCTGACAAGTGACAACAAGATAGAATATAACGATCTCCCCTTGACATTCAACAGCATTACCATTGCTAAATCCCGCATTATCAACATCTTGGGAGTTACCATTGAATAGAAACTGAACTGGACCAGCCATATAAATTTTATGGCTACAAGAGCAGGTCAGAGGTCGGGGGCGGGATTCTCCCATGCTGCGCCGTATGGGAGAATCGCTGTTCGCGCTATTTTTTTCCCGCGGCGTCAGTCTGACGGCGGCAGGCGATTCTCTGAGGAGTGGAGAATCGGCGCCACTTGCGCAGGTGCGTTTGGCGCGGCGCCGGTCGCGGGCTGCTGTCCGCGGCTGGGCCGCCGATTCTCCGGCCTTGATGGGCCGAGCGGCTGCGCGGAAACGGCAGAGTCCTGCTGGCGCCGCTCACACCTGCTCGCAGCCGGCGGGAACTCTGCGCGTAGGGTTAGGGGGCAACCTGTGGGGTGGGAAAAAATGCTCCTTCACCGGGGGGGTGGGGTGGCGGGCCTCCGATGGGGTCTGACCCGCGATCGGGGCCCACCAATCGGTGGGCGGGCCTCTCCAGCCCTGGACCTATTTTATTACATGGCCGGCCCCTGAACCCCCACGCCATGTTGCGTCAAGGCCAACGTGTTGAGGAAGTCCCCCGCGCATTCGCGGGTTGGCGCAGACCAACTGCGCATGCGCGGGTTGGTGTGGCGCCACTGCACATGCGTGGGTTGGCATGGTACCCACGGCGCCGGGAAGGGAGGCTGGAGCAGTGTGAACCGCTCGAGCACTGTGCTGGCACCTGTGGGGGCCAGAATCGATTGTGGCCGCACCCGTTTCGCGCCGTCGTGATCCCTCCCCGGGAATTTTGTAAAAGGCGCAAGTCTGATGGAGTACTCTCCACTTGCCTGGATGAGTGCAGCTCCAAGACCACTCAAGAAGCTTGATACCAGGACAAAGCAGCCTGCCTGATTGGTGTAAAAACAGAAAATACACAGCAATTCTGACAGCATCTGTGGAGAGAGAAGGGCATTAACGTTTCGAGTCTGTATGACTCTTTATCAAAGCTAGAGAGAACTGGAAATAGGGTCAGATTTATATTGTTGTGGGAGGGAGCGGGGGTGGAGCTGGATATCAGGCCAGCGATCAGTGGAGATTGACACAGATGTCATGGACAGAAATAAAACGGAATGTAAATGGTCGTGAACAAGGCTAAGAAGGTACTGATAGTGGTAAATTAAGAGGTCAGAATGTGGTAATGGCTAGGAACAGTTGGTCCAAATGGGGGGTGGGGGTGGGAAGAACAATGGTGAAGGAAAAACAGATAGATGGAAGAAATGAAAATGAATTGACAGAAACAAAAGTGCTGTGAAGGTGGAGGAGACAGTTTACAATCAAAAGTTGTTGAACTCAATGGGCCCGGTTCTCCCAAAAGGTTTCTCCGTTAATTAGTGGCGGGTTTTTCAGGGAGTTTCCCGCCGGCTCTGCTGGCGAGTTCCCCACTGCTATTCAATGACACTTAGTCACTTTCTTAGGCCCTGGGGAGTTTCTCACCAGTTTAGGTCACACTTAGAATTTTCTTTAGCACTGGGGAGCTGAACGCAGAGATCGGGCTGCCATTTTGAAAGGGTGCCCCATTCTCTAAGTGAGCTTGTGCGTCCCCACATCTCTCCACCCATGGACAATGTCACCCCCCACAAACGGACAGTACCCCACACCCTCTCCACAAGTGAGGACACTCCGCTATGGGGTACCGGGGGTCCCTCCCTTAAGGCCTCCCCCAGGCCCCCGTACAGCACCACTCCCTTCTGGGACCCCACCCATCAACCCCCCCAACTTCGCGAAGGCACCTACTTATCAGCCCTGCACTCTCCCGCCCTTCAAACCTCCCCTCCACCCTACTTTTATGGGCAAGGCACCCAGGCAGTGCTTCTGCTGGCTTGGCAGTGCCATACTAACACCTTGGCTGTGCCAAGGTGGCAGTGCCAAGGTGCCAGCTGGGCAGTGCCAAGGTACCCACATTCCAGCAGTAGGGCCAGGGAGCCACCCTGCGCTGTCGCTGACCATCTTGGGGTCTCTGGTGGCCCAGTAGACTCCCTGGGTGTTGTTCCCCTGGTCCACGTTTGTGTGGACTAGCACTGATCAATGCCTAGCTACAGTCTCCCTGGGGAGGTGAATCAAGGGAGGCCAGTGGATCCCATGCAGGTAGGTCGTAGGTAGGTTTACGACCTACCTCCACGAGCGTCATTCAGTCACGCCAATTTGGGATGGGTTCCTGGTTCCGATGCCTTGCGGGGCGTCCGGGAAACCCGGGAGGCACGGAGCCTATCGGGAGGGAGGCTCGCTGGAGGGCTTTCCCAAGATTCTCCGGCCGCATTGCGCTCAAGTGAGAGCCCAACACGGCCTGAGATTCACGCCCAATGTTAAGTCCAGAAGGCTGTAACGTGCCTAATCGGAAGATGAGGTGCTGTTCCTCCTGTTTGCACTGGACATCAGTGGTACATTGCAGCAGGCGAAGGACAGACATGTGTACATTAGAGCAGGCAATGCCTTCCAGCGAGCCTCCCAATAGGCTCCATGCCTCCCGGACTTCCCAGATGCCCCGCGAGGCATTAGAGCAGGAAGGTGAGTTGAAATGTCCAGCGACGGGAAGGTCTTGGTCCTGCTTGCGGTGAACCAGCTTTGTCTTTCTGCCCACGACATCTTTGTCAATCTCTGACCTCCATCCAGCCCCACTTCTCTAGGTCTCCTCTCTCTCTCTCACTTCTTCTCCCCCCCCCCCCCCTCCTCTCTCTCTCTCACCTCTTCTTCCCCCCCCCTCCGTCATACACACACACACACAACAGTATAAATCTGGTCCTATTTCCAGTTCTCTCTAGCTTTGACAAAGAGTCATCCAGGCTCGAAACGTTAGCTTCTTTCTCTCTCCTCAGATGCTGTCAGACCTGCTGAAATTGTCCAGTTTATGTTTTCTGTTCGTGTTTCAGATTCCAGCATCTGCAGTCATTTGCTTTTCTCTGCTTGATTGGTGCCCCATCCACCGCCTTCAACATTCGCTTCCTCCACTACTGACACTCAATAGCATGAGCATGTACCATCTACAAGATGCACTGTGGCAACACACTAAGGCTTCTTTGACAGCACCTTCCAATACAGTGACATCTACCACCGAGGAGGACAAAGGGCAGTAGATGCAAGGGAACACCACTACCTGCAAGCTCCCCTCCAAGCCAAACGCCATCCTGACTTGGAACTATATTGCTGTTCCTTCACTGTTGCTGGGTCAAATCCTGAAACTTCCTTCTAATAGCATTTTGGGCGTACCTACACCACATGCACTGCAGCGGTTCAAGATGGCTGCTCACCACTACCTTCTCAAGGGAAATTCAGGATGGGCCATAAATGTTGGCCTAGCCAGTGATACCCACATCCCCTGAATGAATTTTGAAAACAATCCCTGCACTGGCCATCTGTGTCTGCTCTCCTCTTCAATCCTCTTAGGATAACAGTTGAATTTTGCAGATAGGTTTTCATGCTGAGAGGTAGAAACTGCGTCCAAACCTGTCCCTCTCCAAACTGCTGGGTGCATCTCACTAATGGCTAGGGATATTTGTGTGTGGTCAGACCCTTGTTCAGTAATGAATACTGTGAATCCCACCATTACAGCTTTTTTTTCAAGATGACCTTCTAACCTCTTAAGACCAGAACTGAGAGCAGTCTTAAATTAGAAGCCCTGGTGTTAATGGAAACAGCAAAACTGCATCTATATTTTGGTCCTCTAATGCTTGCCTACAAATTGCCATAGAGTGCACCATTATGGATTGCAGGAACACCTACAAAACTGAAGTTCATGGAGATTAAGAGGAGAGCTCTAATAGAGTCATCGCTGATGGATAGGACGATGAATATAGTTACGTTCATTAACCGGAAACTTGGTAGTCTGCAATGAGTTGCTGCCTTTGTTATGTGATGCCTCCTGATGCTCTCTTGCAGATTTCCCCAAGGTAGGCATATGTAACAGATGTTTATATGGTCTAGAATGCTTGAAGTGTGCTTTCCAGAGGTCCAGTTCACTGCTTATTATTTAGGGAATACCCTACCAAGAGAGAATAGGAACAAGTGTTAGCATGGACTTTTTAAAAAGAAAGGTTCTGTAGTATTACAGTGCCCTGCCAGTGCTGGATAGAGGTGCCAAAATGTTACTGAATAAGTTGCATTGAACACAAGAAAAAGGAAAGCAGATACTTATGTTGGGATGGCATGAAGCCACCAAGTTGACTCTAGCGCGCACCCTGCCTGACAATTTGTACTGTGACCTTCTGAAGTGCAGTCTAGTCAGGTCTCTCTGACTGTGGGCAGCCTTCATCTTTAAAAACAGACATACAGGTGCTTTCAGCATCTTGATTCAGCATGGGATGTACCTTAATCTTAAGTCTACATTTGAGCTTGTGTAAAGGGATGACAACACAGCATTCAAGAAGGTGGACCATTTATATTTAATAGTAAAACATGCAAGCTATGTGACAATGGAAGTACTTCTCTTTGTTAGCTACGATGTTCCAGTTAATACTTTGTGGACATTGGGGTGGATTGTTACTTTGACTACCTGGGTGTTTAAGCATTGTAATGTAAGGCAAATCAGGTGTGTTCCATTACAGCCTTTGGTCCAGATATTCGCCGAGTGAGGCCAACTGAGGAGCCCTTTAAAAATGGTGGGTGGGACATATTCTGGGATTACCGTCCCAATTCCCATTTTCGCCAGTTTTCAATTTGATTTGATTTATTGTCACGTGTACCGAGGTACAGTGAAAAGTATCGTTCTGCATTCAGTCCAGGCAGATCGTTCCATACATGAAAAAACATAGGACATACAATAAATACACAATGTAAATAATTAGACACAGACATCGGGTGAAGCATACAGGGGCGTCGTACTAGATGCATGGAGAGATCAGTTCAGTTCATAAGAGTGTCATTCAGGAGTCTGGTAACAGTGGGGAAGAAGCTGTTTTTGAACCTGTTAGTGTGTGTTCTCAGACTTTTGTATCTCCTGGTTGGAAGAGAGAATAACCTGGGTGGGAGAGATCTTTGATTATGCTGCCCGCTTTCCCAAGGCAGCAGGAGGTGTTGACAGAGTCAATGGATGGGGAGGCGGGTCCACGTGATGGACTGGGCTGTGTTCACGACTCTCAGTAGTTTCTTACAGTCTTCGGCTGAATAGTTGCCATACAGGGCTGTGATACAACCAGATAGGATGGTTTCTGCCATGCATCTGTAAAAGTTGGTAAGAGTCAATGTGGACATGCCAAATTTCCTTAGTTTCCTAAGGAAGTACAGATGCTGCTGTGCTAAAAGTGTGGGCAGTCAGCCTCACAAGCAACACTCTTGCCATTGTGTGAGTGGACAGTTTAACCCCCACCCTGCAAGTTGAGTGAAGTTGGATTCCTTCAGTAAGTAGACATGGGGCGTCATTCTCCGACCCCCCGCCGGGTCGGAGAATGGCCGTTGGCCGCCGTGAATCCCGCCTCCACCCCCGCCGAAGTCTCCGCTCCCGGAGATTGGGCGGGGGCGGGAATCCGGCCGCGCCGGTTGGCGGGACCCCCCACTGGATTCTCCGGCCCGGATGGGCCGAAGTCCCGCCCAGGAATTGACTGTCCCGCCGGCGTAAATTAAACCTGGTATTTACCGGCGGGACCAGGCGGCGTGGGCGGGCTCCGGGGTCCTGGGGGGGGGGGCGCGGGGCGATCTGACCCCGGGGGGTGCCCCCACGGTGGCCTGGCCCGCGATCGGGGCCCACCGATTCGCGGGCGGGCCTGTGCCGTGGGGGCACTCTTTCCCTTCCACCTCCGCCACGGCCTCCACCATGGCGGAGGCGGAAGAGACTCTCCCCACTGCGCATGCGCGGGAAACTGACAGCGGCCGCTGACGCTCCCGCGCATGCGCTGGGAAACTGACAGCGGCCGCTGACGCTCCCGCGCATGCGCCGCATTTCCGCGCCAGCTGGCGGGGCAACAAACGCCATTTCCGCCAGCTGGCGGGGCGGAAATCCCTCCGGCGTCGGCCTAGCCCCTCAATGTTGGGGCTAGGCCGCCAAAGATGCGGAGACTTCCGCACCATTTTGCCGGCGCGATGCCCGTCTGATTGGCGCCGGCTTTGGCGCCAGTCGGCGGGCATCCCGCCGTTGGGGGAGAATTTCGCCCATGGTTCATGGCCTCTCACAGAACGCATGAACCATGAGGGAATCCCCGTCTCAAGTGGGGAATCAAAAGAAAAACACATTCTCCTAGAATTATTTCATTGACAGGCTTTGAAATACAAAATAAAGTTCCATCATTTTCAGTAGCTGGATGCTGCATTGTAAGTTTGATGGGCGCGATTCAGCCACCGTGTTGCACCTGGTGGGTGAGGGTCTTTTTAAAAGGTGCAGATCAGTCGGATCTCTAAGTTTCCTGACTCGACTTTCCTGCCTACTCCATGAACATCCAGCCCTTTATCTCCCCATCATCCAATCTTCCTCTCTGAATTTCTATCAACCTACATGGGCGGCACGGTAGCACTCGAGGCACGGTAGCACAGTGGTTAGCACTGTTGCTTCACAGCGGCAGGGAGTCTGTGTGGAGTCTGCACGTTCTCCCCGTGTTTGCGTGGGTTTCCTTCGGGTGCTCCGGTTTCCTCCCACAAGTCCCGAAATACATGCTTGTTAGGTGAATTGGACATTCTGAATTCTCCCTAAGTGTTCCCGAACAGGCGCCGGAGTGTGGCGACTAGTGGATTTTCACAGTAACGTTATTGCAGTGTTAATCAAAGCCTACTTGTGATAATAACAAAGTTTATTATTATATAAGTACATAAAGATGACCATTAGCTGCTTTCCCCTTTGAGGGGATTGAACCCGAGGATCACCATACCTCAAGCGAGCAGCAAAGTTGAGAAGACGGGGCCTTCATGAATAACCTCAGCAAGGAACGGGAATTGAACCTGTCCTGGTGGCCTTTCATCGCAAACCAGCTGTCCAGCCAACTGAGCCAAATTTTGTTCCACTAGACCCTCCCCCCATTTTCAACAGCTTAATTTCCCTCTCTTCGGTCTGAAAGAAGAGTCATATTATACTGGACTCACAATGTTAACTCTGTTTCCATCTTCGCAGATGCAGCCAGACCTGCTGAGTTTTTTTCAACATTTTGTGTTTTTATTCTAGGTGTGGCAGATTGTATTGTCTCTGTCCTGAATGCGGCATATTGATTCTGAGGAGGGGTCATGTCCCCAAATAATAGAAACTTTCCTCTGTTGAGCCTCCTCTCATATCATATTTTCTCCTTGTTAAAGGAGTAGATTTGATCATCTTTCATTTTTTAATGGAGGACAGTGACCTGCAGTGAGGCAGCCATTTAAAAACTGTGCATTCTCTGCCTACCTGCAGCCATAGTGCTACCGAAGCATCTGGCAAATTAACGGGGTCACATTTTGAAGTTACTTAAATCAGCTGATGCAAATCACAATCTGAGAATTTTCTCCAGGATTGTGGAATCTGTCCTTGTATATGAACATAGTATCACACATATGCTAGTAAATTTAAAGCAAAGTGCTACAGTAATTTTCATTAAACTTTTCAAATATTTTAAAATTTCAATCTTAATAGATTAAAAACTCTTATTTGTCATCCATTGCACTTTAAGATTGAAGTTGTGTGTCATCATACTGAAATTAATGGGAAGTTAGATTTCTGTAATCTTGTTGGAATTTCCCCAATTTGTTACCATAATCTCAAGGGGTAAAAATTACTTTCTATTGCATTTTATTACATTATGATGCAGTTAAGCTTCACAGCACTGTTCTAACTGTTTGCCTTAATCAGTTTATTATCCTCATGATTACTTTTGATGGCATGCCAGGCAGTTTTCATGGGGTTTAATTGTAGAGATCTCAATTTATTTGGGGAAATGTTTCTCGGTAGTTTTCTGAATCCCCTGTTGCTTGCTTGGAAGCAGGAAGCAGGGTTGACCTAATGTGATTGAGGGAGATTGTATAAAAATGTGGGGGCATGTGTAAATCAGGAGTGATTGATGGGATACTGAAGTGATTTTGACAGAGTGGAATGGTGAAATACCATACCAGCATTGGTATAGTGATGAATGATGAGGTAGCATTACTTGATCAAGCACTTCTTAAAGTGAATGCAATGCACAGATAAGAACCTTGCATGCTGGGGCAGGATTATTCACCCCAACTCTTTGAACCAGTATTATACAAAATGCTTCACTAGTTATTGTTTGAAATATATCATGCTCAACAAAACTCAAACCATCCCACAATTTTTATTTGTAGACTTCCAGAGTAGCAACATCTTCCAAATGTAAAGCCACGCAAACTCCACAAAGTGCCTTCACTTTAATTTTTCATTCATTTAAATAAAATGACATCAGCATGTTGTTTCTTTGGAAGAAAAATTCAATACTTAACGCCAAGGCAGAAAGTAGTTGAGTTTAAAATAATATTTTAGTCGTCTTGTTAGATTTAAATTTGTTCTACCTTGCTGCTAAATTCTGTCCACCCCATTCCCCAGGCAAACCTTGGCATCCACTTAACTAACAGCAATCAACCTTAGAATAGAGTACTTTCAATTTTGTTAATATTGAATATTGTTGCTCCTTTTCCCCTACTTTCCTCGCCTTTAATTTCAGTGTGAAATACAAATGGCTAAACACTGTTTCAATTTATTTGATAGTTGTCACCCATAAAGACGGTAAAATCAAAGTAGCCCTCTGCTTGAAAACAATAGTCACCATGTAAGATTGCAATTAACGGCCCGTTTGAAAAAACTAACTCCCTGAAATTTCTGATCGTTGCTGTACAGTTGGCAAGACTTCCAGCTGCCAGTTTGATATCGAGTTGACTCCATCACAAATTGTGGTTATTGAAGTAGCCAAGGTGGGTGGCCCACATTTGTAAAGCTGATCGTGACATGCCTGTCCCAGAAAAGGATGAGGAAATCACAGTGCTGCTCCGACTGGGAGACCCCGAGGGCTAGGAGGTAAAAAGTAAAAAGGCTTCTTCATTTTAATTCTGTTCCTTTGGGAGGGAAACAGCAGCATTCAAAAGTAATTGATCCCTCTGGGCTTATCAAATGATGTACTGAATCAAATTCCTGGAATAGCCCAGGAATGTCCCCATCTTGCCTCCAAAGCTGCCATGGACCTGTGAAGCAGACAGCGAGGAGACTTACGCTCTCAGCCGGGGGCATTAGAACGTCCCAAATTCCTGGGCTATCATCCTCAACCCCCACCCTACCCTTCCCCTCCCCCAGAGGTCAATCTCAGTTTATCCCACTTCTGTCAGAGATTTTTCCCTAAATCTTTCTTGAAGATAATAAAACAAGAATATTTAATACTATTGCTATTACTCTAGGGGTAAGGTAAGAAATATTTGTGAATTGTAATGCTTCTGGATAGCTTTTATAGGTCATTAAGCAAAATTATGTTAATTCTTCACCTTCAAAAGTTCAATCTAAATATAACATAGAACATAAATAATTAAAATAGTTAGATAATTTTATATTAAAAAAAAGATCAAAACAGGATCCTGAGATGACAATAAACACTGATTTAAAAAATGTTCAGTCACTGAGATTGCAGCACAATTCCACATATGTACTTCAACAATAATTTATATATCCCTGATAAATATGTTTCTCCGATATTGAAAATAAAGTGTTGCCACTTTAAGTCCAAAATTGAGCCGGCCTGCATCAAATGCAGGAAATCACCTTTTCTCCAGTACTCAGGTTAGATTGTTATTTTAGAATGCTAGAGGTGCCTCAATTAAAATATTTCTTTTTATTAACCCGGAAGTAGGCTGCACATGCTATTTGTCTAGCTTCTCAGAAATGACATCAAGTCTGTGGTTGAGATGGGCTTGTTTTACATTTTTTTTAAAAGTATCTATAATGTCACAAGTAGATTTACATTAACACTGCAATGAAGTTACTGTGAAAAGCCCCTAGTCGCCACATTCCGGCGCCTATTCAGGTACACAGAGGGAGAATTCAGAATATCCAATTCACCGAACAACATGGGCAAAATTCGGCGCGATGTCCGCCGACGGGCGCCAAAAATGGCGCAAATCAGTCCGGCATCGCGCCGCCCCAAAGGTGCGGAACCCTCCGCATCTTGAGCGGCCGAGCCCTAACCTTGAGCGGCTAGGCCCACGCCGGACTGACCTCCGCCCCGCCAGCTGGCGGGAAAGGCCTTTGGTGCCCCGCCAGCTGGCGCGGAAATGACATTGCCGGGCGGCACATGCGCGGGAGCGTCAGCGGCCACTCACGGCATCCCCGCGCATGCGCAGTGGAGGGGGTCTCTTCCGCCTCTGCCATGGTGGAGACCGTGGCGAAGGCGGAAGGAAAAGAGTGCCCCCACGGCACAGGCCCGCCCACGGATCGGTGGGCCCCGATCGCGGGCCAGGCCACCGTGGGGGTACCCCCCCGGGACCAGATCGGCCCCCCCCCCCCAGGACCCCGCAGCCCGCCCGCGCCACCTTGTCCCGCTGGTAAGAGAGGTGGTTTAATCCACGCCGGCGGGACAGGCATTCCAGCAGCGGAACTTCGGCCCATACGGGCCGGAGAATCGCCGGGGGGGCCCGCCAACCAGCACGGCGCGATTCCCGCCCCTGCCGAATGTCCGACCCGGCGGGGGGTCGGAGAATCACGCCCCATGTTTTTCGGGACTTGTGGGAGGAAACCAAAGCACCCCGAGGACACCCACGCAGACACGGGGAGAACGTACAGACTCTGCACAGCCAGTGACCCAAGCTGGGAATCGAACCTGGAACCCTGGCGCTGTGAAGCAACTGTGCTAACCACTGTGCTACTGTGCTGCCCACATGTGGAGGGGGGTGTGGGGGATTTCCAGGGGCCTAGTGCTATGCTACCGTGCTGCCCTATCTATGAGATTGATTTAAATATTTGTTGGTAAGCAAATTGGTTACATTTTAGCATGTGTTCTGTCAGGGTGTTGTCCAAAGCAAACTCTCTAATCCCCGTGAGCCTCACTGAGTAAATGAAGCTGCCCTATTTCTTTGTTCTATATATTTGCAAGTTTGATAAGATTAGAAAACGGTCTGCAAATTAGAACAGAATGTCGTTAATTTTCTGCAGTATATTTCTTGGCTCAGAAATCTAGAGAAGGGAGCCCTATTGAAGTGAGGTTTGCTTTACATACTGAAGTGTAGGGTACTTTGCTACACAGACGAACCAACACGGTTGCGAATGGTACAACTCAGTTTTATTTCATACATCTATTTACAGTTGTATACTGTTTACTGAGGTTCGATCATAACCCTTGAATCTGTGGACCTAAACCTAATTCTATCTTGTAGTGGCAGTCAGCACATGGTGGATGTCTGAGTGGCTTGCTATGAGCTCTGTGCCATAACATAGAAAATAGAAAATACAGCACAGAACAGGCCCTTCGGCCCACGATGTTGTGCCGAACCTTTGTCCTAGATTAATCATAGATTATCATTGAATTTACAGTGCAGAAGGAGGCCATTCGGCCCTTTGAGTCTGCACCAGCTCTTGGAAAGAGCACCCTACCCAAACTCAACACCTCCACCCAACACCAAGGGCAATTTGGACATTAAGGGCAATTTATCATTGGCCAATTCACCTAACCCGCACATCTTTGGACTGTGGGAGGAAACCGGAGCACCCGGAGGAAACCCACGCAGGCACGGGTAGGACGTGCAGACTCCGCACAGACAATGACCCAAGGGGGAATCGAACCTGGGACCATGGATCTGTGAAGCAATTGTGCTATCCACAATGCTACCGTGCTGCCCTTAAGAACAAATAAATCTACACTATATCATTTTCCCGTAATCCATGTACCTATCCAACAGCTGCTTGAAGGTCCCTAATGTTTCCGACTCAACTACTTCCACAGGCAATGCATTCCATGCCCCCACTACTCTCTGGGTAAAGAACCTACCTCTGATATCCCTCCTATATCTTCCACCTTTCACCTTAAATTTATGTCCCCTTGTAATGGTGTGTTCCACCTGGGGAAAAAGTCTCTGACTGTCTACTCTATCTATTCCCCTGATCATCTTATAAACCTCTATCAAGTCGCCCCTCATCCTTCTCCGCTCTAATGAGAAAAGGCCTAGCACCCTCAACCTTTCCTCGTAAGACCTACTTTCCATTCCAGGCAACATCCTGGTAAATCTTCTTTGCACCTTTTCCAGAGCTTCCACATCCTTCCTAAAATGAGGCGACCAGAACTGTACACAGTACTCCAAATGTGGCCTTACCAAAGTTTTGTACAGCTGCATCATCACCATGGATCTGTGAAGCAATTGTGCTATCCACAATGCTACCGTGCTGCCCTTAAGAACAAATAAATCTACACTATATCATTTTCACGTAATCCATGTACCTATCCAACAGCTGCTTGAAGGTCCCTAATAAGGTCCCCCGGTAGGTCACCCCCCCCAACAGCATCCAAAACGGTATACTTGTTTTGAAGGGGAACGGCCACGAGGGATCCCTGCACTGTCTGCCTGTTTGTTTTTTTCCCCCTGACTGTAACCCAGCTATTCTTGTCCTGTACCTTGGGTGTGGTTACCTCCCTGTAACTCTTCTCAATCACCCCCTCTGCCTCCCGGATGATCCGAAGTACATCCAGCTTCAGCTCCAGTTCCCTAACACGGTCTTTGAGGAGCTGAAGTTGGGTGCACTTCCCGCAGGTATAGTCAGTGGGGACACCGGTGGTATCCCTCACCACCCACATCCTACAGGAGGAGTTGCCCTGAGCTGTCTCGTCCTCGAGTCCCCAGGAAATGTCGTGTTCCCTGTTTTGTACTGTGTATGCTCTTGCCTGTGATTGGCTGTCGTGTTGTATGTGTGTTGATTGGCCCGTTGATCTGTCCATCAGTATGTATGTATGTATGTGCTATGACGTATACCTGGATATCATGACTTCCACCCTTTTTTACAAGAACATGTGCCTATGTGGTCATAAATAGAGATGTGTACTGAGTGTAGCTGAATGTGTGTGTGTGCAATATCTACAGCATGTACATGGGGCTAAACTATATACAAGGGGCGATGTCGGGTGCGACATAACAACGAGGTTGTACCATAAACAAAGAACGGGGAAATGTAGAACGACAGAACAAATTCCTGTAACGATAAGAACAGAAACATATTAACACAGTGGTAGTATGAGTTCAATGTACAAACAGTCTCATAAGTCCAGTCTAGTAGGTGGGCGACGAATTCGGGTTGACCGCCTCAAGGGTGGGTCTGGAACCACTGGCTGAGGAATGGGCCTGGCCACGGGCGACGACGGAAGGGGCATGGTGGCAGGCAGCTCCACGAAGTCGATGTCAGGAACAACAGGAGGGCGCGGTGTTGGTGTAAGTTCCCGTAGCGAGCATGGAAGTAGGCGAAGAGCCCAGCGATTGCACCTATGAATGGATCCATCAGGCACGCGAACCAGGAACGAGTGGGGAGCCACGCGTCGGAGAACTTCGGCAGGTGCTGACCAGCCACCTTCTGGTAGGTGGATGCGGAATTCGTCTCCAGGGGCCAGGGCGGGAAGATCAGTTGCCCGTGTGTCTCATATGCCCTCTTCTGGCGAACGCGCTGCTGTTGCATTCTGTGTTGTACCGGAGCATGGTTGGTTGTGGATACCAGAATGGAAGGCACAGCGGTTCTGAGGGCACGACCCATTAACAGCTGGGCTGGTGAGAGGCCAGTGGCTAGTGGGGCTGAGCGATAGGCCAGCAGGGCTAGGCAGAAGTCCGATCCGGCAGCAGCAGCCTTGCAGAGGAGCCGCTTGACGATGTGAACGCCCTTCTTCGACTTTGCATTGGACTGGGGATGCAGAGGGCTGGACGGCACGTGTGTGATGCCATACGAGGCAGCAAAGGATGACCATTCCTGGCTGGAGAAACAGGGCCCATTGTCCGACATGACAGTCACCGGAATGCTGTGGCGAGCGAAGGTGTCTTTGCAGGCCCTTATGACAGCAGACAACGTCAAATCGTGCAGGCGTATGACCTCTGGATAGTTGGAAAAGTAGTCAATGACGATTACATAGTCCCTGCCGAGCGCGTGAAAAAGGTTCACACCCACCTTCTCCCAGGGAGACGTCACCAGCTCATGGGGCTGAAGTGTTTCAGGAGCTTGCGCCGATTGAAACTTTTGGCAGGTGGGGCAGTTGAGCACCATATTGGCAATGTCATCACTGATGCCCGGCCAGTATACCGCCTCTCGGGCCCTCCGTCTGCACTTCTCGACCCCCAGATGGCCTTCGTGTAGTTGGTCGAGGACCAGTTTGTGCATGCTGTGCGGAATCACAATCCGGTCCAGCTTTAGAAGGACACCGTCAATGACGGCCAAGTCGTCTCAGACATTTTTGAACTGAGGGCACTGTCCTTTGAGCCACCCTCCCGTCATGTGGCGCATCACCCGTTGTAGAAGGGGGTCAACCGCAGTTTCTCGGCGAATACGGGCCAGACTGGAGTCGTCAGCTGGCAGATTTGTCGATGTGAAAGCCACCTGCGCCTCGACCTGACAGACAAACCCTTCCGAGTCGGGCGGTGTGCTCACTCCTCTAGATAGGGCATCCGCAATGATAAGGTCCTTAACCGGGGTGTAGACCAGTTGGAAGTCATACTCCTAAGTTTAAGTAGGATGCGCTGGAGGCGAGGGGTCATCTCTTGAGGAGTTGAGGCTCCTTCTTTAAACGTTTTTAAGAAAAAGATAGATGCCTTTCTAAAGAATAAAGGGATTCGGGGATATGGTGTACGGGCCGGAGAGTGGAGCTGAGTCCACAAAGATCAGCCATGATCTCATTAAATGGCGGAGCAGGCTCGAGGGGCCAGATGGCCTACTCCTGTTCCTAGTTCTTATGTTCTTATGTTCAGGTCCTTATTTATGATGCTGACCAGGAGGCGGTGGTCAGTCTCAAAGGTAAACCGGGGGAGACCATACACGTAATCATGGAACTTGTCTAAACCGGTTAGCAAGCTCAGGCACTCCTTTTCGATCTGCGCGTAGCGCTGTTCTGTGGGGGTCATGGCCTGCGAGGCATAGGTGACCGGGGCCCATGACGCAGTGTCATCCCGCTGTAGGAGCACCGCCCCAATGCCGGACTGGCTGACATCAGTCGAAATTTTGGTGTCACGAGATGTGTCGAAAAACGCCAATACCGGTGCTGTGGTGAGCTTAAGTTTGAGCTCCTCCCATTCCTGCTGGTGTGTGTGTAGCCACTGGAACTCTGTGGACTTCTTGACGAGGTGGCGCAGAGCCGTCGTGTGGGAGGCAAGGTTGGGAATGAACTTCCCCAGGAAGTTGACCATGTCTAGGAAGCGTAGCACTGCTTTCTTGTCTGCCGGCTGCGGCATGGCTGTAATGGCGCTCACCTTGTCTGCATCCGGATGGACCCCTGACCGGGAAATGTGGTCCCCCAGGAACTTCAGCTCAGTTTGGCCGAAAGAACACTTGGCTCGTTTGAGGCGCAGGCCCTTTTCGCGTATCCGCGCAAAGACGCGCTGGAGACGACAGATGTGCTCCTGTGGTGTGGTGGACCAGATGATGACGTCGTCCACGTAGACGCGCACCCCTTCGATGCCTTCCATCATCTGCTCCATGATCCTGTGAAAGACCTTGGATGCCGAGATGATGCCAAATGGCATTCTGTTGTAACAGAACCTGCCGAAAGGGGTGTTGAAGGTGCACAGCTTGCGGCTGGACGGATCCAGTTGGATCTGCCAAAAACCCTTCGAGGCATCCAGTTTTGTGAAGATTTTAGCCCGGGCCATTTCGCTCATGATCTCTTCCCGTTTGGATATGGGGTAGTGTTCCCTCATTATGTTGTTGTTGAGGTCTTTTGAATCAATGCAGATCCGGAGCTCGCCGGAGGGCTTCTTAACACACACCATGGAGCTGACCCATGGCGTGGGCTCCGTGACCCGGGATAGCACCCCTTGGTCCTGTAGATCCTGCAGCTGCTGCTTGAGGTGGTCTTTGAGTGGCGCTGGGACCCTGCGAGGTGCGTGAATGACCGGGGTGGCGTCCAGTTTGAGCCAAATTCTGTAAGTGTAGGGCAGTGTTCCCATGCCCTCGAATGCCTCCTGGTTGTGGGCGAGGAGCGATTGGAGCTGTGCCCTGAATTCTGCATCCGGGAAGTCGGATGTGCCTTCTGAAATGGAAATCGCTTATTGTCACAAGTAGGCTTCAAATGAAGTTACTGTGAAAAGCCCCTAGTCGCCACATTCCGGCGCCTGTTCGGGGAGGCTGTTACGGGGATTGAACCGTGCTGCTCGCCTGCCTTGGTCTGCTTTCAAAGCCAGCGATTTAGCCCTGAGCTAAACAGCCCCTGTTCTGGAGACAGAGCGTGGACTCGTTGCACGAGGTGGAGAGCCTTGCATGCCTGTGCGCCTAACAGGGAATCCTTTGATGATCCGACTATCTCGAATGAGAGTGTGGCCGTATGTGTGTTGTGTGTCACCTGGAGCTGGCAGGATCCCATAGCCGGGATAACGTTCCCGTTGTAGTCGATCATCTTGTAACGGGACGGCCAAATTGGTGGTCTGACCTTCATGCTGTAGAAGGCTGACCATGCTATGAGGTTGGCGGAGGTGCTAGTGTCCAGACGGAATGTTATCGGTGATCGGTTGACCGTTAGGATGGCACACCATTCATCACCCGGATTGACAGTGTTAACTTGCATCGGCTGGTGGGTCCTGGCTGGAGACATTTGGTTCCCATCAATGACCGCAGCACGGAAGACGTCCCGGTCGTCTGTGACACTGGTCTGGATATCGTCTGGGTAGTAAGGAGGCTGAATGGTCCGCACGTCCCTGTGAGGTTGTCGGAATTGTGGAACATTGGCAGGTTGAGCTGCTCGACAGCAGGCAGCGTAGTGGCCCACCTTGCCACAGCAGAGGCATTGTCGGGTTCTTGCGGGACATTGCTGCTTTAAATGTGCGGCTCTACAGTTGCCGCACGTCGTGACGTCATGGCGTTCGTTGCGCCACCGCGCATGCGTAGTGTGGTCTTGCGTCGAGCGCACCTGCGCATCACGCTCCTCAGTGTTGCCGTCGTTTTTGGCGCGCACAAGCGCGGAGGCCTCGAAAAGCGGGCGCAATGGCCGCCCTCGTCCGGGCCGCGGGCCGGGAGGAACTTGATCGCCTGGACCCGTTCGGCCTCATAGGCCGCCTGCCTTGCCCATCCGGCCGCATAGGACCCCTGCCGCGCCGATTCGACCGCCTGAAATTGGGTATAGCGGCTAGTCGCGTTTTCGTGCAGTACACAGGCTTCGATTGCGGAGGCTAAGGTGAGGCCTTTTATTTTTAAGAGCTGCTGGCGTAGGGTGCCCGAGGTTACCCCAAAAACGATCTGGTCCCGAATCATGGAATCGGAGGTGGTGTCGTAACCGCAGGACTGCGCGAGGATACAGAAATGCGTAAGGAATGACTGAAAGGGCTCATCCTTACCCTGCAGGCGCTGCTGGAAGAGATACCTCTCAAAGCTCTCGTTGACCTCGACGTTGAAGTGTTGGTCGACCTTGAGAAGGACCGTCTTGTATTTGGTCTTGTCTTCACCTTCCGCGAACACCAGGGAGTTGTAGACATGGATGGCGTGTTGACCTGCCGTGGTGAGGAGGATTGCGATCTTTCTGGTGTCCGAGGCGCTCTCCTTTTCGTTGGCTTCCAGAAAGAGCTGGAAGCACTGTTTGAACAGCTTCCACTTAATGCCGAGGTTTCCAGCGACTTGCAGCGGCTCCGGTGTGTTGACGGTGTCCATGGCGCAGGACGGCAGATTCCGGAGGATTTGTAGGTAGGTCCCACAGTTATTCCTGGTACTATGAAGTGTTGGGTACTCTGCTACACAGACGAACCAACAAGGTTGCGAATGGTACAACTCAGTTTTATTTCAAACATCTATTTACAGTTGTATACTGTTTACTGAGGTTCGATCATAACCCTTGAATTTGTGGACCTACTCCTAATTCTATCTTGTAGTGGCAGTCAGCACATGGTGGATGTCTGAGTGGCTTGCGATGAGCTCTGTGCCCTGAGCCGTCTCGTCCTCGAGTCCCCAGGAAGTGTCGTGCTCCCTGTTTTGTACTGTGTATGCTCTTGCCTGTGATTGGCTGTCGTGTTGTGTGTGTGTTGATTGGTCCGTTGATCTGTCCGTCAGTATGTATGTATGTGCTATGATGTTTACCTGGATGTCATGACACATACATGGAGTTTTATGTCCACACGTAGAAAAGATTGCACGGTCCTGTCTTTTATGAACTATTATTTAGATCATAAAGAAATCTCCCAGGACTGAAGGGGCAGTCATTGAAAAGGGCGAGTAAATTAACCTCAGATGGCTGTTGCTTGTGACATTTATGTTTGATTACTGTATAATTCTAACATTGTCTGATACTGATGCTTCATTTTGTTCTTTAATTTGTTAATAAATATCTTCTACTTTAGGCTGTATGTAAAAACCATGATCAGAGTTTTGATATTTCACCATATTTAGGTGGTTAAAATCATTTTGCGAGTTGAACTAATTTTAATTTGCAGTTCATTATAATTAGAGCAATAGTTAGACCTGAGCATCATGGGTTGCAAGGTAGCACAGTGGTTAGCACTGCTGCCTCACAGAGCCAGGGACCCGGGTTCAATTCCCGGCTTGTGTCACTGTCTGTGCGGAATCTGCACGTTCTCCCCCTGGCTGTGTGGGTTTCCTCCAGGTGCTCTGGTTTCCTCCCACAGTCCAAAGATGTGCAGGTGAGGTGGATTGACCATGCTAAATTACCCCTTAGTGTCCAAAAGATTAGGTGGGGTTACGGGGATAGGGTAGAGATGTGGGTTTAAATAGGGTGCTCTTTTCAAGGGCCGGTGCAGACTTGATGGGCTGAATGGCTTCCTTCTGCGCTGTAAATTCTATGATCACAAGTTCCACAAGGCCAGTATTTGAAAAGGTCCAGTTTCCGGGTCTCCTGGGACAAGTTTCATTTGCAGGGAATGTTTTGAAATCATTAAAGAAAAACAGAACTATCATAGAACGTTATGGCACAGAAGAAGGTTGTTCGGCCAATCAAGGCAAATCTGGCTTTTTTCTTCAAATGATCCACTTGGACTGATCCCGCCTTTCCAACTCGTTGCCAATGACCTTTTGATATTTTACTTTTTAAGAATGGCCCGCACCCAAACCACTTAAAAACAAAATGTGATTTTAACAGGTGGTGATAACTTCTGAATCTAACTTTAGTTCATTTTAAGTACATATTTTAGGTGTAAAATACATTAAGGATGTATTTTCAGGATGCAATTCAGCGACCCCGGTGTGCCCGGAGAGCTGAAAGATATAGGTGAGGTTTTAAATGAGAATTTTGCATCTGTGTTCACTATGGAGAAGGACAATGCATAGAAGCAGCGAGGGAGACTGTGATATAATTGAACACATTAGCATTGAGAGGGAGGAGGGGTTAGCAAGTCCAGCGGATTTAAACGTGGATAAATCCCCAGGCCCAGATAAGATGTATCCGAGGCTGCTGTGTGAGGCAAGCGAAGAGACTGCAGGGGCTCTGCCGCTAATTTTCAAATCCTCTCTGGCCACAGAAGGATTGTCAGAAGGCTAGAGGGTAGCTAATGTCCATTATTCAAGAAGAGAAGCAGGGAGAAACCAGTTTTGAAAAAAATAAATATTTTTAATTGAAGAAATTTTCAATTTAACACATAAACAATCCAATAATACAAATTATTACTTTTTAAAAATAACAATAATACCCCTAATCCCTCCTTCCCACGCAAGACCCAACCCCTCCAATTAACCTCTCCCCCAACTAACCCCCTCCCCAGTTGCTGGCCATGACCAAGTCTTTAAAAAAGATGATGGACAGCTTCCACCTGGAATATTACCCTTCCTCCGACCTTCTAATGGCATACTTAATGTTTTCCAATTGCAGAAACTCTGAGAAATCCCCCCAACTATGCCGAGGCCTTTGGTGGAGCTGGCGACCTCCATCCAAGCAGGACTCGCCTCTGGGCAATCACAGAGGGGAAGGACAGGACATTAGCCTTCACCCCCTTCAGAGGTGCCGACAAATCCGACCCTCCAAAGATCGGCAGCAATGTGCATGACTCCAGCCTGATTCTCCACAATCTTGGACATAGTCTCAAAAAAGGAGACCCAAAACTCAAACAGGGCAGGACTTGGGCAGGTTGGCCGGCCCCCTTTGACATCGCACATACCTGTCCTCTATTCCGGGGAAGAACCCACTCATGCGAGCTCTAGTTAAGTGCACCCTTTGAACTACTTTGAACTGTATCAGGCTCAGCCTGGCACAAGAAGAGGTAGGATTCACCCTGTGCAAGATCTCGCTCCGCAACCCTCCCTCCAGCCCCAATTCCTCCAACTTCCTCTTCTAATGGTGCTCTCCCCGCCTCCAACAACCACCCATATATCGGATATCTTCACTTTCCCTGTCTCATAGCATCTTGACCATAAGTGTAGGTCCCGGTAGCCGAGGGAACATAGACAATTCCTTAAAAACAAGGTTTCGCATCTGCATATCCCTGAACGAACTCCAACTCGGGAGTTGAGATTTCTCCACCAATTCCCGCAAACCTACCATCCTCAAACATATCCCTGAACCACTTGACACCCTCCCTCTTCCAAATCTTATATATTGCATCCATCCCGGATGGCATAAACCTATGGGGCTGGATTCTCCGATCCCTGATGGCGAAATCGCATTCGGCGAGGAGGCGGAGAATCCCCAGTGAAGCCAAAATTGGGGGCGCCGCCATTTCCGCGATGCTCCACCCCCTGAAGAGTGGCATACTCTATGAGTACACTGCATGCTCACATTCAATTTTTATGCTGAGAATGAACCAAAGTTTCTCAACAGCTCCCCGCACAAGGGCGAGGGCCTGAAACATATAACAAGTCGTCCGCATAAATGGACACCTATGCTCAATATCCATCCCTCTCTATACCCCTTCACCAGCCTGATGACTGAAGCATGATGGCCAGTAATTCAATCGCCAGCACAAACAGAAATGGGACCGTGGGCATCCCTGCCTTGTACCGCTGTGCAACCAGAAGTACCCTGAACTCACCGCTATGGTTCGGACACTAGTCTTGGGGGCACTATACACCAGTCTCACCGGGAGATAATTGTTGACCCAAACCCAAAACACTCCAAAATCTCAAAGACATACCTCCACTCCACCTGATCAAATGCATTTGGCGACATGGTAACACAGTGGTTGGCACTGCTGCCTCACAGCACCTGGGACCCGGGTTCGATTCTGGCCTTGGGTGACTGTGTGGAGTTTGCACGTTCTCTCCATGTGTGCGTGGGTTTCCTCCGGGTGCTCCAGTTTCCCCCCCACAGTTCAAGCATGGTGGGAATCTGGAACTCACTGTCTGACAGGGTCATAGAGATGGGAACCCTCGCAACATTTAAGAAGTACATGGATGAGCACTTCAACTGCCATAGCATACAAGGCTATGGAGCATGTGCTGGAAAATGGGATTAGAATAGTTAGGTGCTTGATGGCCAGCACAGACACGATGGGGTGAAGGGCCTCATTTTGTGCTATAAAAGTCTGGGCATTATCCAGAAAATGAAATTGGCACATTTAAATTTCCCAATGCCATACGCGCCTGGCACCCGGGAGTCAATGGCCGTTCCTGCAAGGCCTCAACTGGTCACTGTTTAGTACTGGTTTCTACAATTGTGCACCAGGTGTGTTGGTCTCAGAGACCATTAGAGCCTCCCCCCCCCTACCCTCCCAAGTGGTCAGCGACAGGGAATGATAGTACCCTGGCACTGGGGCACCTTGGCACTGCCAGCCTGGCATGCCGGCAATGCTACCTGAGCACCCAGGCAGTGCCAGTGTGCCTGATTGGCACTTCCAGGGCATCAGGGGCAATGTCAAGGTGCCCGGGTGCCAGGTTGATATTGCCAAGGGTCAACGCTTGGTAGGCCATGTCCATGAAAGGGGGTGGGGGGGTAAGGGGTGGTTTTGAGGGGCCACAGAAAGGATGGGGGTGGTGAAGTGAGGGGGGCGGGGGTTGGGGGGGGGTGTCCTGAAAGCAGGAGGGGGGTCCTGAAAGGGGTGGATGTAAAGATTAGGCAGCCTTTCAAACTGGCGCCTGATCTGTGAGGAGCCGATCCTGCTGGCAAGCTCAAGTCCTCGGTGCCGGAAAACTTTCAAAGGGTGTCCTCGATGGGGAGAAACTCCCGAGGCCCAAAAAAACGGCTATGTTCCATTGAATAGCAGTATCAATCTCAGCACTGCAGCCGTCAAGAAACACCCAGCGAAACGTACCTGAAACTGGTCTTTGAAATGTTTCCGGTGAATCGCGCCCTATGAGTCTGAGTATAGAAAGCTGAAACACTAACATTTGGCCTTGAGGCTTATAGCCTTGATTGACAGTGTAATATAATGTGATTCAATTATTGCACACAGGCTACTTCTATAACCTGAGGGGCTATGCTACTCAGATTCTGCTAAATTGGGCTTACAAGTCTCGAAGCTCTCTTACTATTTTTGGAAATTTATAGTTTGGATCTATGGGACTCTCAGTTTTCAATATTTCATAAGTTTCCTTCAGTTAACAAAACTGAAATTACTACACCTAATTTAGTTTGCTAGACTGATGGATTTTCTTTGTATCGCTCAAGCTCCTAAGAAGCTTGAACAATTAGAAAGCTGTGTCTCTTTTTCAACAGAAATTAGCATTTATATCATGCCTTTAAGACAGAAAGATGTTCCAAATTGCTCCATAACAGTATACTCAAGCAAATTAAATGGCAAACCGAAAAATGAAATATTAGGAGGGTGAACCAAAATGTTGATGAAGGGGTGGGCCACAATGTAGGACCCAAACAACTGCAGAGATAATCAATAATTTTGAGGCAGATGAGAAGAAGCACCAATGCACACTGGCCAGTCTAGAAGGATAAGAGCAGCAGATACCTGAGAACTCCACCACCTGGAGGTTCCCCTCCAAGTCACTCGCCACCCCAACTTGGAAATCTATCGCCCTTCACTGTCGCTGGGTCAAAATCCTGGAACTCCTTCCCTAACAGCACAGTGGGTGGACCTACACTTCAGGGACTGCAGTGGTTCAAAGAGGCAGCTTACCATCACCTTCTGAAGGGCAACTGGGATTGGGCAATAAATGTTGGTCTAACCAGCGACACCCACATCCCGTAAATGAATTTTTTAAAAAGTGGGGCTGTTTTTAACTTCTGCCCACCTCTGATCCCAGCCCTGCAGGGGAAAGCATATCCAGGCGTAAAACTTTTAAAATTTCAAACCCGCTTGCTCACCTAAGGAACAAGTGTGGTAAACCACTGTAGTATATAATATGTGTATTGTGGTAAACTGCTACTGTATTACATGTAATGTGGTAAACCACTGCCTGATGGCTTCGTCTCCCCTCTGGCTCGGTAAAAAGGTGGCTGGTCTCCGCCTCTGACCCAGTTCGGGATCAGAGGCCAGGAGGCTTTCTGTTTAGTTTATTAAAGCCTCAGTTACGTTCACTACTCATCTTGAAAATGAAATGAAAATCGCTTATTGTCACAAGTAGGCTTCAAAAACCCGTAGTCGCCACATTCCGGAGCCTGTTCGGGGAGGCTGGTACGGGATGGTGTTATTTAATAAACTAAACTTCTAAGATGAATTCATCGCTTAAGCCTGATCGGCTGGAGCTGGACCCACAGGCAGCCAACGCCACTGCAACATTCGAGCACTGGCTAAGCTGCTTCGAAGCGTACCTCAGATCCTCCACCGAAGACTTCACCAACCTCCAAAAGCAGCAGAAACTCAACGCACGGGTAAGCCCGCATGTTTTTCTTCTCATCAGGGACCTCTTATACGGAGGCGATAATGTTGCTGAAGGGACAACATGTAAAGTCTGTAAACGAGGTGTATGCTAGGCACCTTCTTGCCGAGGCGACAATGCCCTGGGGAATCACAAGCCGAATTCCTGTGTGCCTTGCGGGTACTAGGCCAGAACTATGCTTGCCAGGCGGTATCGACTACCCAACACGCAGAGCTGTTGATCAGGGACGCCTATGTCGCAGGCATTAAATCGAACTACATCTGCCAACGATTGCTAGAAGGGGGTACACTCGGCCTCCCAGAGACAGTGCAGCTCTCAAACTCGCTGGAGGTGGCCTTCCAGAACATGGAGGCCTACACCTCCGACCACGCGGCACCCTCGTGGACCTCGTGAGCGCTGCCATCATCCGATTCGAGTGTGGCCCAAGCCTGTGCCGTGCAGCAGCCCGCCAATGCCGGAAGCCCGAAGTGCTACTTTTGCGGCCAGGGTAAGCGTCCCAGACAACGCTGCCCTGCACGGGTCCTGTGGGAGGAAGGGCCATTTTGGGAAAGCCTACCAGGCCTGATCTCTCCCTAAAACTCCTAGGCACAGCAGCGCTGCCTGCTGCCTGTTGAGGCCGCCCCCAACTGCTAATGTCACCACCTGCGGCCATGACCAGCAGGACCATGACGAAAACCTCCGGCACTTCCTCCACACCGCTAAACTCCTGAACCTCACCTACAATAAGGAAAAATGCGTTTTCCGCACAACGCACCTAGCCATCCTTGGCTACGTTGTGGAAAACAAAGTCCTAGGGCCCGACCTCGACCGCTTGCTGGAACTCCCCCACTGCCCCAAGGGCCTGAAGAGATGCCTGGGGTTCTTCTCTTACTATGCCCAGTGGGTCCCCAATTATTCAGACAATTGCCCATCCACTTATTAAATCCACCATTTTTCCCCTGACGGCTGAGGCCCGCCTGGCCTTCAACCGCATCAAGGCAGATATTGCCAAAGCCGCGATGCACGCTGTGGACTAGTCCATTCCGTTCCAGGTGGGGAGCAATGCATCGGACTTTGCTCTGGCCGCTACCCTCAACCAGGCGGACAGGCACGTGGCTTTCTTATCCCGTACCCTCCATGCCTCCGAAATTCAACACTCCTCCGTCGAAAAGGAAGCCCAAGCCATTGTAGAAGCTGTGCGACATTGGAGGCATTACCTGGCTGGCAGGTGATTCACTCTCCTCACTGACCAATGGTCGGTTGCCTTCATCTTTAACAATACACAGCAGGGCAAGATCAAGAACGACAAGATTCTGAGGTGGAGGATCGAGCTCTCCACCTACAACGACGAGATCTTGTACCAACCGGGGAAGCTCAATGAGCCCCCAGATGCCCTATCCAGTGGTACATGTGCCAGCACACAGATAGACCGACTCCGAGGCCTCCACAATGACCTCTGTCACCCGGGGGTCACCCGTTTTTTTTCACTTTATCAAGGCTCGCAACCTGCCTGACTGCATCGAGGAGGTCAGAACCGTGACCAGGGACTGCCAGGTCTGCGCGGAGTGCAAACCGCACTTCTATCGGCCAGACAGGGCGCACCTCTCGCCCTTTTGAGCACCTCAGCATCGACTTCAAAGGGCCCCTCCCCTCCACTGACCGTTACGTGTACTTCCTCAACATTGTTTTTTTTTGTAACAAACAATTTTCTTGAGGTATTCTAGGCATATAGAAAAACTGACATTGTACAGTACAAACAAAAAAAGAAGTCAAGACACAAATTCCACAATGAACATAATGCAAACCACGGCTCTGTTCACGCACGGACCTGCCTCAATATCCCCCTACTCTACTCTACTCTACCCTCGCCACCCCCCCGCTGACGCTTACTCCTCTGCGAAGAAGTCAATAAATGGCTGCCACCTTCGGGCGAATCCTAGTAGCGAACCTCTCAAGGCGAACTTGACTTTCTCTAGGCCAAGAAGGCCCGGTGTACGACGTTAAACTGGATCAGGCTGAGCCTGGCGCATGTTGTGGTCGTGCTTACTCTGCTCAGGGCTTCTGCCCAAATACCATCCTCCAGCTCCCCCCCCCCCCCCAAGCTCCTCCTCCCACTTAAGCTTCAAGTCCTCGGTCTGCGTATCCTCAGCTCTCATTAGCTCTTTGTAGACGTCTGAAACTCTACCCTCTCCCACCTCTCCCCTAGAAACTACCCTGTCCTGCCTCCCCTTCGGCGGGAGACATGGAAAGGACGGCACCAGTCTGCGTACAAAATCCCTCACCTGCAAGTATCTAAAGTTGTTCCCTCTCGTCAGCCCAAACTTCTCCTCCAGCGCCCTCATGCTCGGAAAGCTCCCTTCCAGGAACAGATCCCCCATCCTCACAAACCCCGCCCTCCTCCACAGTCGATACCCCCCCGTCCATGTTCCCCGGGCAAATCGGTGGTTGCCGCAGATGAGGTCCACACCGATGCTCTTACCTTCCCTACATGCCTCCTCCACTGGCCCCAGATCCGAAGAGCCGCCACCACTATCAGGCTGGTGGAGTACCGTGCCGGTGAAAGCGGCAGAGGCGCCGTGACCAGGGCTGCTAAGCTAGTGCCCCTGCACGAAGCAGCCTCCATCCGCTCCCAAACCGACCCCACACCCACCATCCATTTCCTTATCATCGCTATGTTGGCCACCCAGTAATAGTTGCTGAAGTTCGGCAACGCCAGCCCCCCTTCTCCTCTGTTCCTTTCAAGCATCACCCTCTCCACCCATGGTGACTTCCCTGCCCATACAAATCCCAGAATAATTTTATTCAGCCTCTTAAAGAAGGACCGCGGGATAAAGATGGGGAGACACTGAAAAACAAACAAGAACTGCGGGAGAATCATCAGTCTGCACCCTCCCCGCCAATGACAGCGGGAGCGCATCCCACCTCCGGACCTCCTCCCTCACTCGTTCCACCAGTCGGGACAGGTTGAGCTTGTGCAACCTGCCCCAGTCCCATGCCACCAGAATCCCCAAATATGGGAAACTCTCCCCCACTAGCCGGAATGGCAACCCCTTCAGCCTACTCCCCTGCCCCCTCGCCTGAATTACAAACAACTCGCTCTTAGCCATGTTCAGTTTGTATCCGGAGAACCGTCCAAATTCACTCAGGGTTGCCATAATACCGTCCATCCCCACCATTGGGTCCGATACATATAACAGCCGATCATCCGCGTATAACGAGACTCTATGTTCCACTCCCCACCGGACCAGCCCTTTCCAGCCCCTAGAAGCTCTCAGTGCAATTGCCAGCGGCTCTATGACCAGCGCAAACAGCACTGCCGCGAGTAGTCCAACTTCCAGTCTCCATGGTGGGCGCTGAAAGCTCTCCTTACAAAACTGCAGGTCTACCCAGTGCGGGATTTGGCACCGCAGGTTCCCCAGCGACCATCACCACCATCCCCGACCCGACACCGTCTCCCTCCACCTCTACCCAGCTACTTCAAGATCTGGCACCTGCAGGCCCACCGGCGACCATCATCACCAACCCCGCCCATACGCCGCCCACCCCCCCCCTCCACCGACTCAACTATTGGGTGAAGAAGAGGACAACACGCTCCCGGATGCGCAGGTCTCGACACCGGTGCCCACACCACAGCCGGGACTGAGGCGATCACGGCGGAAGGTCAAGGCCCCCGACAGACTTGATCTTTAAGTCCACTTCACCCCCGCTGGACTCTTTTTTTTTAGCAGGGGGTGAATGTGGTAAACCACTGTAGTATATAATATGTGTAATGTGGTAAACTGCTACTGTCTTACATGTAATGTGGTAACCCACTGCCTGATGGCTCCGGCTCCGCCTCCCCTCGGGCTCGGTATAAAGGTGGCTTGTCTCCGCCTCTGACCCAGTTCGGGATCAGAGGCCAGGAGGCTTTCTGTTTAGTTTATTAAAGCCTCAGTTACGTTCACTACTCGTCTTGTGTTCATTGATGGCAGATCAACAAGCAAATAGCTTTCTCCAAGGAATTGGGGTTTTTAAAAAAATGTTTTTATTGAAGCATTTGCAAAATTTTTATAGCAATAACAAACAAAACAATAATAACATAAACATCAACATGGTAAACTAAACATTTCCCACCCAACCCATTGTGTACATCCCTTAACCATATTGCACCGACCCGCCCCCCCTTCAGAATACTGTTTCTGCTGACATTTAAATTTTCCACGAGAAAGTCGACGAACGGCTGCCAGCTCCGAGATAACCCCAGCATTGACCCCCTCAAGGCAAACTTTATTTTCTCCAACTTGAGAAACCCAGTCATGTCACTGACCCAAGTCTCCACACTCGGGGGTGGGGGTGGGGGGGGGGTGGGGGGGGGAGGGGGGGGGGGTTCGAGTCCCTCCACATTAAAAGGATCCGTCTCCAGGCTACCAGGGGGGCAAAGGCCAAAACGTCAGCCTCTTTCATTCCCTGAACTCCTGGGTCTTCTGACACTCCAAAGATCGCTATCTCTGGACTCGGCACCACCCGCGTACCTAGCACCTTGGACATTGCCTTGGCAAACCCCTGCCAGAATCCTCCAAGCTTCGGGCATATGGACATGGTTTACTGGGCTTCCCGCACACCTCGCACATCCATCTTCTACCCTGAAAAACTTGCTCATCTTCGCTGCCATCATGTGTGCCCGGTGTACCACCTTAAACTGTATTAGACTGAGCCGAGCACATGATGAGGAGGAATTATCCCTGCTTAAGGCATCCACCCACAGACCTGCCTCTAACTCCCCACCTAGCTCCTCCTCCCAATTGCCCTTCAGTTCCTCCACCGGGGTCTCCTCCGCCTCCAACAACTCCTGATAGATATCCGACACTTTCCCCTCCCCCACCCAGGTACCGGACACTACTCTGTCCTGTATCCCCCGTGACGGGATCAATGGGAAAGCCAACACCTGTTTCCTCAGAAAGTCCCGGACTTGTAAATATCTGAAATCATTCCCCGGCGGCAGCTTGAACATATCCTCCAGAGCCTTCTGACTGGGAAAACTCCCGTCTATGAATAGATCTCCCATCCGTCTAATTCCTGCTCTCTGCCAACTTCAGAACCTGCCATCTATCCTACCCGGCACGAACCTGTGGTTGTTGCAAATCAGGGTTCAGACTGACGCACCCTCCACCTTCTTATACCTCCTCCATTGCCCCCAGATCCTCAGTGCCGCCACCACCACCGGGCTAGTGGAGTACCGGGCCGGCGAGAACGGCAGAGGTGGCGTTACCAGTGCTCCCAAACTGGTGCCTTTGCATGACGTCGCCTCCATCCGCTCCCATGCCGACCCCTCCCCCATTACCCACTTCCTAATCATCGCTATATTCGCCGCCCAGTAGTAGTTGCAGAAGTTCAGCAGCGCCAACCCACCCTCCCGCCGACTGCGCTCCAACAATATTTTCTTCACCCGCGGGGTTTTATTCGCCCATACAAAGCCCAAAATAATCTTGTTTACCCGCTTGAAAAAGGCCTTAGGGGTGAAGATGGGGAGGCACGGGAAGACAAACAAAAATCTGGGGAGCACCGTCATTTTCACGGTCTGCACTCTCCCACCAGCGATAGCGGGAGCATATCCCATCTTTTAAAGTCCCCCTCCATTTGCTCCACCAGCCGGGTAGGAATTGGGTTTTTGACCATCATCATCCGTCTAGAACCCCCCCCCCACCACCACCACCACCATCAATCCCTACTTGCCAGCCATGTATTGGCCCCACCTCATGGTCTGGGATTGGGGCCTCCTCGCCTCCGGTGTAGGGATCAGACCACCCCCACACTCCCATTAGCAGCAGCAAGCAACTTGCCTGTGGCTGCAGTCTCCTCCTTTATGCTCCTGCTCAGAAGCCAATCCTGTCAATCCAAGCAAAACTCTGCAGTGTGTGGCAAAGCTGAACTTATCCCAACAGAAACTCCCCACTCCAGTCCCCACCTCTGTCAAAATTTGACCCAAGGAGCAAAGGGATGAAAGAATTGTAAATTATGGTCCTTAAATTGAAAGAAATCATATTATTGACGATCCAGAGAGTGCAGAAAAAAAATTTCATTTAATTCAGTGACATAACTATGCTATGTGCTGAGTATTTTCAGAACCCCAAAATGTATCATGGAGGTCAACCAACCTCACCCTTTAATGGATTTGTTGCTTTTCTGAGCACAAGACTTTTCCCTCGGTGTGGAATTACAATTATGGACACGTGGGTTTTTAAACACAAAACACTGTTTATTCCATGAACTCAACTTAACATCCTAAATAAACATTGGATCTCTTAACACCCCTTACTTCAAAGATAACTCAGAAAATATTGCAACAGTAAATACTTCCTTAAAATGTTCCTTCAAACTTCCAAGAGACTTAACACCTTTAAACAGTATCACATCAGGTTAAAGGATATATATAGTTTCTGTAGAATGGCAGAGATATATTAGCTTGGTTGATTTCAGTTCCAGCAAAATAGCCAGGCACTTTTTAGCTGCTCTCAGCAAAAACAGCCAGGCACTTTTCGAACTGAAACTAAAAACCTGCAAAAAGGCTGAACTGAGTTGAGCTCCACCCACTCTATGACATCACTGTTTTCTTAAAGGTACATTGCTTAAACATCCAGTTCTTAAAGGCACTCTCGCATGACACGTGTACCAAGGTACAGTGAAAAGTAGTTTTCTGCGAGCAGCTCAACAGATCATTAAGTACATGAAAAAAAAAGGAAAATCGCTCGGGAGTGTCGCGGGTAGGGGGCCATTGACAGAGGCCATCCCCGCGATTCTCCGAGGAAAGCTGTCCGAGTTGCCGACGGCGTGGGTCTAACCACCTATCGGCCGTCGGGAACGGCCAGTGGAGGCTGCGAACTCTGTCCGTGGCTGCCCTGGTGGGAGGCGAGGTATCGATCACGGGGGGGGCGGTGTCACATGGACGGGCGGGGGGGGGCGATCGGGCGTCATGGACCCGCAGGTGCGCGTAATCTTGGGATGGCCTACATTTTTGGTGCCATGTCCCAAGGGGCGGCCGCTGTAGGCCGCCGCCGTGCACCTGCGTGGACTCCCGGCCGGAGGTGCGGGGCCCCGTATCCGCAGCCAGAGCTGCGAGAAGCACTCTGGGGCCCTGCTAGCCCCCTGCAGGTAGAAGAATCATTCAGGACTTTCTTATGGAAAGTCCAGAGTGATTCGCCAGTGTTTTTACGCAGGCGTGGGGACATAGCCCCATTATTGGAGAATCCCACCCTTAAATCTACATTTTGGGGAATTAACTTGTTAAAGTTAAATATATAATTAACGCATCTTAAATTAGGGAGGAAAATTGTTTTTATTGGTTTGACTTGGAAACCAGAGACCCTTGTTAGGCTCTTCTATAAGCTTCGAAACTTGGAAATTTTATGAAATGCTGTGAAGGGGCTGAACGGTAGCATAGTGGTTAGCACAATTGCTTCACAACTCCAGGGTCCCAGGTTTGATTCCCGGTTTGGGTCACTGTCTGTGCGGAATCTGCACATTCTCCCCAAGTGTGGGTGGGTTTCCTCCGGGTGCTCTGGTTTCCTCCCACAGTCTAAAGATGTGCAGGTTAGGTGGATTGGCCATAATAAATTGCCCTTAGTGTCCAAAATTGCCCTTCGTGTTGGGTGGGGTTACTGGGTCATGGGGCTAGGGTGTAGGTGTGGGCTAGGGTAGGGTGCTCTTTCCAAGAGCCGGTGCAGACTCGATGGGTCGAATGGCCTCCTTCTGCACTGTAAATTCTATAACATCTATAACACGTTATTTGGAAAATCCTACTTGGAAATTGTTCCTCCAGTATTCTATTATTATATTTTAGTATAATGTTGCTGAATATAGTATTTTGGCTATTACTCAGCACCAGAGTAAATAATGGGCGCAATTTAACGGAAACGTTTCTAAGTACGTGATTCTCCCAAAAGAGAAGAAAGTCACCTAACGAGCGCGTTAGTTTCACGGCATTCGCACCACCCTCCACTTCCCCGCTCCCTCCAACCTTCATACCCTCCCTCGTTCCTCCTTTCATGGGCCTGGCCCCCTTCAGGCCAAGAGCCTTGGCAATGCCACCCAGGGACCCGGGCAGTGCTCCTGCCAACCTGACAGTGCCACCCAGGCACCTTGGCATACCAGGGTGGCAGTGCCAAGGTGCCAGTCTGGCAGTGCCGAGGTGTCAGGGTGACGGGGAGTGCTAGGCTGCCACCCTGACCTCTCAATGACCACTCAGGGGCTTCCAATGACCTGGAAACCCCCGGGTGCCATTTTGCCTGGTCCACGTTTGCATGGACCAGCACTAAACGGCGCCCAGCTGGGGTCTCGCTGGGGAGGCCAGTAGATGCCGGGAGCTGGTTAGATCCAACATCAGCATGTTTACGTGGGTTCTTAAACCAACATAGCCATGCAAGATTGGGTTCTGGTTAGATCTCGCGAGGTGTTCCAGCAACCAGGAAGCCTCGGGGACTTTCCCCGCATCTACTGGCCGTATCCGCCTCCTTTCGAGCAGGACGCGGCCGGTAGATTGCGCTCAATGTGTTAAAAACTTTAATTTTAATGAGGAGTTTAAAATAATGTGCAATGTCACACAATCTTGTATAAAGCTCACATCACTGCTGTACATAAAATCCACATATGTCGACGCCCAAAATTACTTTAAACAGCAAAACTCAGGAGAAGTGGGAGGAGGGAAATCAATGTCACTGAATGGCTGAAGGAAGAGGGAAATTGAAGCCGGCAGAATCTGACTGCAGTGCTTTAGGGAGGAATTGCCTGAGAGGATGTAGACTGCTCGTAAAACCTGTGAGACAAAATGAAGGGAAAATGCCAGCCTTATCCGAATGGGAATGTGATTAGAGAAGGTGAATATTACCTGAGGGCTATGGAATTACCCAAGTTAAATTGTCTCTTAGTTTTCAAAGATGTGCAGGTTAGGTGGATTGGCCGTGCTAAGTTGTCTCTTAGATGGGATTCTCCGATCCCGGGGCAGGTCGGAGAATCACCGGGGGGCGCGAAAATCGCACCCGGCCGCCCGATTCTCGGGCACCCACAGTATCACCGCTGCGCTGGTGGCCTCCAGGCGATTCTCCGCGCCTCGATGGGCCGAGTGCCCGCCGGGTTCAGCCGAATCCCGTCTGCATGGGTTACGTATGGTCCCACCCGACGGGACCTCGGAGCTCTGGCTGTGGGGGACATCCTGGTGGGGGGGCGGGGGATCCTACTCCGGGGGAGCCCTCCACAGTGACCTGGCCCGCGATAGGGGCCTACCGATCAGCGGGCGGGCTAATTCCGTGGGGGGCCTATGTTCCTCCGCTCCGGGCCCCTGTAGGGCTCCGCCATATTGCCCGGGGGCTGGCGCGGAGACGGGAACCCACGTGCATGCGCGGACTCGCGCCAGCCACGGCACACATGCGCGGACTTGAATTCAATAGACTTGAATTCAAACTTGATAACTCCCACCAGAGCACACATTGAGATGATTGGTGACATAGATGATATGCACTGGTATCCTTATTTACCAGATTTGTGGAGATCAAGGATTATTGTCATGATCCTTGGGTCTTCACATAAATTCCACCAGTTTCACAAAATGCGAGACAGTTGCCGTTTGAAATCCATGTCAAAGTGTCACAGAAGTTGACATGACGGGAAGCAAATGATGTTGCTGAGCGAATCAATTCATCGCTGTGATGCACAATGCAAAAATGGCAATTAGATCATGCACCAACTTTAATGCGGTCAGCAAAGCTATCATTCCAGACAAATATCCACTTCCTACAATCCAAGATCTGTCGGCATCATTTTATGACTCCCCAGTCTTCACAAAGCTCGACATATGATGGAACTATCTCCAGAAACCTCTGGCAGTGCAAAGCTCATGGGCGAAATTCTCCTACCCGCCCCGCCACATTTCTGCGCCGACCGGCCGGCGGGAGTCTCCGTAACACCGGCCGGTCAATGGGGTTTCCCATTGTGGGGCACCCCCACGCCGTCGGGAAACCCCCGAGCGCCGGCAGAACGGAGACTCCCGCCGGCGGAGAATGACGCCCCATATCTTACAATTTTGTTACTCGTGAAGGTGTTTTCCAGTATCACAGAATTACCTATGGATTAATGTCAGCATCTAGCACATTCCAGAGGATCGTTTTTTCAGTCTTTTTAGACTTTGAGGGGACATTCAGCATACATGATGATGCCATTGCCAATGGAAGGAGTAAAGCAGAACCCAATCAGCTGTTATCTTGCACAACACAGTTTGATGCTGAACAAGGACAAATGCATATGCCCGCGCGATACCTGAGATTGACTTCCTGGGGTACAGAGTGGGAGCAGCGTGAATAAATCCTAAGATAATGTCAGTTAACCAACTGCTTCATGCCCATCCAGGATGAAACAGTTGACATCGTTGCTTGGTACTACCAGCTTTTATCACAAATTTGTTCCTAAGTACACAGAGCTTGTGGAACCTCTTTGGAAGCTGCTGCACAGCAAACAGCATTTGATATGTGAAAGATGGAAAGAGCATGTACACAAGTCCTTCTGCAATTTAACCCACATGTGAAAACATGAGTCACAACAGATGGGTCAGGAAGTGCAATTGGTACTGTACTCTCACAGTGCATTGAAGGAAGCCAACAACCAATCGCTGATGCATCACACCCGTTGTTGGAAACGGAATGCAAATTCTTTACTGGACAGCAGGGAACCAACAACTACACTTGTGAACATGGGCATATGCCACCTCTACGGTAGAAAGTTCATGCTCCTAACCGCTCACCAAGTGCTGACTATATTGTTAACTACACCAGGATCTGGCCAGTGACCTCTATTCATCTACAGATGTTGAGCCCATCTTCATCAGAATAGCTCTGAAGTTGAGTACCTCACAGGTGCATGCAACAGAGTTGATCATACGGAACCACAATGTCAAATTCATAGATCTCCGCACTAAAGACTTCCTGTACTTACAGAAAACAGACAAGCTGAACTCCCAAGAAATTACATGATGTTCATACTTTTGTTATTTAGGATGGTTTAATTATTTTTGCAAGGGAGAAAAGATTTAGTAGCCTTGGTGTGGACTCAGAGAAAAGTAAACCAAGCTGTAGAAAGAGCTGGAAGCCAGAACTAAAACACGGAGAAGACATTTTAAAGCACTGTAAATGAAAGCTGTTGCATGCATAGAAACTAATGTTACCTCTGCAGATATCCGAGAAATAAAATACACAACCAACTGTTGTGTTATGTAATTTGGAATAACACAAGCTGCCACTTGATGCAGTTTTGAGTAAAAGATGCTTCAGACTTTGAAGTGGGTTCAATGTGTTTTATTGAACTATTAGCACAGTTCTCAATGAGTCTCTGCTAATCTAAATGTAGTAACTCAGTCTAATTGAACCAGCCTTGCTCTAAGCCATGTGCTGGGGTGTGATGCTGAGGATACACCCTGTCTCACTCTGTAGATGTTGGTCTGTGGAAAGCACGGTAGCATTGTGGTTAGCACAATTGCTTCACAGCTCCAGGATCCCAGGTTCGATTCCGGCTTGGGTCACTGTCTGTGCGGAGTCTGCACATCCTCCCCGTGTGTGCGTGGGTTTCCTCCGGGTGCTCCGGTTTCCTCCCACAGTCCAAAGATGTGCAGGTTAGGTGGATTGGCCATGATAAATTTGCCCTTAGTGTCCAAAATTGCCCTTAGTGTTGGGTGGGGTTACTGGGTTATGGGGATAGGGTGGAGGTGTTGACCTTGGGTGGGGTGCTCTTTCCAAGAGCCGGTGCAGACTCGATGGGCTGAATGGCCTCCTTCTGCACTGTAAATTCTATGAAAGAGGCGGGGTGTGAGTGCCTCATCCCTTTTATAGTGAGATACCACCCCTGTGTGTCCTGACTGCTCATTGTCCTATTCTGTGTTCATTAGCTGCATGTTTGCATATCATGACACCAACTGGCAAATACAACAGGGACAAGTTAAAATTAACCCCACTGAGAGTTGTTGAGGCTTCTTAATGAAATGAAATTCGAACAGTATCAATCCGGTTACACGCAGATCTTATACCTCAGTACGAAACTGCCCACAGTTCACAATGGGTACAATGAAAAAATATGTGGAGAAAATAACTTTAGATTTTGGCAACATGTTTGCCCTTTGAGGTATTCAGTGGAATTACTGAGTGCTGTTAAAGTAATGGCTTTATCCAAAATGCGTAATAAAACAAATTGACTGCTACTTCACTGCCTTTGGCTGAAAATATTTCATAGTTCTCTTGGCCCTGAAAGCCGAAGAAACAGTAATAAATAATACACAAATATTCACTTCACTTTAAGGCTACACTGTTAAACTGCTGCCCAAAGAGTGACGGATGTGATTGAGTGTGTGCTTTAATTGCCTTTGGGCATTATTCCACACTCAAGGTCACTCCCATCATTGAAGCAACAAAACTTTACCAAATGCAGTTCAAAAAACTGTTGTTTTGATATACTACAGAGAGGAGTTGAATTTCCACAGATGCCTCACTGTAATTTTGTTTGCAAATCAACAAAAAAACCCACAGAGAAATGCCATAAATGGCTTGCGCTGTTCCTCTGGACTTCGTACCAATTTTTCACTGAAGTCACAGTGGAAGATCGGATGAACCTACTCCGCGAACTGGTGTGATGATTTAGAATTTGCAAACTGGCCACAGTAGTCATTTTTGGTCCAATGTACTCCTATATTCCCATTCAGCATTTGGTTCTCTGTCCCTCTGCTAACGTGGGATTATCTGGATAAAGAACCAGAAAGGAATGGAGGAGAATGATTTTGTTTTGAAGCAAATTGGTATGGGATGCACTGCCTAAAATAACAATGAAAGCAAATTGAAAAATAACGTTCAACAGGGAAATATTTGGAAAAATAAATGCTAAGGGCAAATGGGAAAATGTGGGATTGGTTGGATAGTCCTTTTAAAGAGAAAACATAGGCACAGTGGGCTGAATGCCCCCCTGCGCTGAATGATTCTATGAATTGTATATTTTTCTTTCTTGTGGACAGTAATTTACTTGCCATCCTGCTTGGGATACATCAGTTTCCTCTAGTTCCCAGAAGAAAATGGCTTTTCTTTGAGTTTTGAAACTCAGAATATACAAGTCTGCTTGGGTGGCATTTTATTCCTGGTGAATGTTGAGTTGGAATAGCAGAAACAGGTCCCCATTTGGAAGTCCTTAAGTCTTGACCCTGGCCAACCTTCACTTAAGTTCTCCAGACTTGGGTAAGTGGAGATTGTTGCTAAGGGGTGGCAATATGCACAGCATAACGGGCAATGGAATCTCTACTTATGTAAATATCTGTTATTTAATTTAGGACTATTAAACACGGTGCTAAGTTTCTGTATGTCTTATTTACCTGATTGATGAAAATAATGAGCTAGATATTTGCTATACTTGTAGCTGAGTGCACTGTGGTCGCAGTATGTACCATCTGCAAGGTACATTTTTTCTTTTTTTTTTCATTTCATTACATTGCATCTACTTGGCAAGGTTCCTTCAGCAGTCCTTTCCTGTGACCTCTACTATCTAGAAAGAAAAAGGCAGCAGACACAAGAAAACACCATCATTTTCAAATTCTCGTCCATGTCATACACCGTCCTGACTTCGAACTATAATTTCTTCACTTATTCCTGGAACTTCTTTCCTAACCGCACTGTAGGTGTACCTTCCACACATGGGCTGCAGCAGGCAGGTGGCTCACCGCAACTGGGCAAATTTGAGGATGAGCAATAAATGCTGGTCTTGCTAGTGATAATCCCATGCCATAATTATATAAAAAAATATTCTGATCTGGTGAAGAATTGAAGTGAATGTGTGTCTGTTTCAAATCTGGGGCGAGATTCTCCGACCCCCCGCCGGTGGGGGCTGGCGTGAATCCCGCCCCCGCCGGTTGCCGAATTCTCCGGCACTGGAGATTCGGCGGGGGCGGGAATCGCGCCGCGCCGGTTGGCAGCCCCCCCCTCCCGGCGATTCTCCGGCCCGGATGGGCCGAAGTCCCGCTGCCTGGCCCGCCGGCGTGGATTAAACCACCTACCTTACCGGCGGGACAAGGCTGGCTCCCGGGTCCTGGGGAGGGCGCGGGACGCTCTGGCCCTGGGGGGTGCCCCCACGGTGGCCTGGCCCGCGATCGGGGCCCACCGATCCGCGGGCAGGCCTGTGCCGTGGGGGCACTCTTTTCCTTCCGCCTTCGCCAAGGTCTCCACCATGGCGGAGGCGGAAGAGACTCCCTCCACTGCGCATGCGCGGGGATGCCGTGAGCGGCCGCTAACGCTCCCGCGCATGTGCGGCCTGGCAATGTCATTTCCGCGCCAGCTGGCGGGGCACCAAAGGCCTTTCCCGCCAGCTGGCAGGGCGGAAATCAGTCCGGCTCGGGCCTAGCCCCTCAAGGTTAGGGCTCGGCCGGTCAAGGGGCGGAGGATTCCTCACCTTTGGGGCGCCGCGATGCCGGACTGATTTGCAACGTTTTTGGCGCCGGTCGGCAGACATCGCGCCGCTTATGGAGAATTTCGTCCTGGTATCATTTGTTCTTTTAAATCAGAAAGTTGAATGTTCACATTACTCCCGAGGAAATTAACACATAAAAGATAAATTTGACCAAATTCTACTCCCAGAGAAGAGCTTTGCATGAAAGACGTACAGGTTTGTGAAATCTAGCCTTAAGTAACGAGGGATTGCTGCATTGTCAAAGATACCATCCATACAAATCGGAAACTCCATATGCTATTTCAGTGGTTTTAGGTGAATGACCCTATTTGAAGAGGATTGGCAAGTTCTCTCAGTTGTCTTAATTAACATTTGCCCCTCAACCAGTGCCATTAAAATCTGATTACGTGGTCATTCACCTCATTGTCATTTGTAGGATCTTGCAGAATTGAAAATATGTGCTGCGATTGCCTGAATAACAAAAGTTACTTTAGTTCATTGTGTTAAGCTCTTATGAGACACTTCTGACAGGCACAGGAAGCAGCCAGCTAAATGCATGTATTTTCTGTAACATAGTCAGTGCCTGTGTTTGCTGGTGGGAAAAGGGGAATCGCAAGGCATCTTGGTTGTAACTTCAGATGTAGCATTATATATATCCAAATTTTGGGCCTCTTTATGCAATGTCAAAGCCAAATCACATTTTCCCTTTTTAAATTTTGACATGTGGCATCACATAAATGCAAAACGTTTTTTAGTTTTATATACAGGGAAAGCTAATGATGAGAAACAATCACTTTAGCTGGAAGGTTACAAAGGTGTATGTTGTGTTGTTGTAAGCAAATGTGGCACTTTTTTTTCGGGAGAAAATTGTAATTTAGACTCTTTAGCATTTGCATCCTTCAGATAATGGAAAGGCTGAATTGGCTGCAATACTTAAAAAGCCCATAAAGCATTTCCCCTGAAAGAGATCCCTTTGATCCAATGGACTCTTTTTTTTCTTGCTCATAGAACGTACTTTTTTTTCCCGTAATCAAAATTGAAACAGCTGTCCAAACAACCTTTCACGCCGCTAATGATTTTAGCAGCAGCTACCAGAGCACAAAATTATTCTGTGTCCCAAAAGTCTGCTTTTGTTTTCTTACTTGTGATTGTGCAAATATAGTTTTAAAGAAATAAAACATAAAGTCTGCATGCACAAAACATGTCACAGGAGCTGTGATTGACATCTTAGCTCCTATTTTTATCAGAGCCAGCCTCAGTGCGAAGCCTCACTGGCGATGGGCAGGGACCAGACATCCCACCAGTCACCAATCTCATGCCAAAGCACATTGCAACTGATTTTCAGGGGTGGAATTCAACCACCGCATTGCGCTCTGCGTGGATCTGGACGCGCCACATTTATAACGGGAAAGGCCAAAATCGAGATTCGCGCTGGGCGCAAACCAGTTTGAAATTTTAATGGGTCAGGGGTTAGAGAATCCCAAAGTGTATCATGGAGTTCACCTGACCACACCTTTTAATAGATTGTGGTATGGGGAGCACACGGCTTACTCTATAGGTATGGTACAGCAGAAAATGGACCAGTGGTTTTTAAAACAAAACAATGTTTTTTCTATGAACTCAAGTTAACCTTTTTAAAACAAACAGTGAATATCTTAGCAACCATTAATTCAATACTGCTGTCCTTTTACCATCCAAAAGACTTAACAAACCTTCAAACAGGAGCACGTTAGATTTATATTCAATATTGAGACCTTTTTTACAATTCTGAGTTCACCCAAATGATCCATAGAGAGTCTTTGGATGTCATAGATCAACAGCAGTGCAGCTCACAGACACACCCAAGCTTTTCTCAAACTGAAACTAAAAAAAAGCAGAACCAGAGCTCAGCTGCACCCACACTCTGATATCACTCCAGTAACATGAGCAGCTCCATTTCTTAAAGGTATATTTCTTAAACACCCATTTCTTAAAAGGTACTCTCACATGACACAATTAACCTGGTCCATTCCCGATGGTGAGTTCTGGATCTCGCCCAAAGATGGCGAGAAGGTCATTAATCCTCATTTGCATTCATTTCAAGTTCATTAGCGATATTGAAGTTGAATGCAGCAGCCTCCCGGGAATTACCCAACATCCCAGCGGGAAATCATGCAGACGTCGTTTAGTACTCATTTTAAAAACGTGAAGCTGGCTCAATGGCTGCTGAGAGGAAGTGAGCAGGCCAGTAGCCATTTTCCATTTTCCAGCACGCAGCTCAAGGGCACCGGAGCTGCTAGCCCAGTGCTCGGTAGAACGGGGGTGGAAACTCCCCCAGGGGGGTTTGGGCTTGGTCAGGGGGTGAAAGTGTTCCAGGTTGGGGGTCGTCCCTGGCTGGGGTGGGGGTGGGGGGGGAGGTGTTAGGGACTTTGCAACTGTGAAGCCATCTTTAAATATGGTGAAGACCTATAACAGGGGCAAGCTGCAGCTATCTGCCCCACAAAACACTTCCAGGACAGAGTCTTGCTGTGGCTTTAATGCGGAAAGTCAATTTCACTCCCTTTGACTGTGAGTAGCCTTTAGCTGCACAGCTGGAGGCTATTGCAAATGACAAATTAGCCTTGTTAATTATGTGAGCACTTCACACCTGAAGGTTGTGTTTGCTGCTTGCTGCTGCTGGTGGCTGAAAATGCCTGGAGGCTGTTGTTGCTGTTTCCTTCCTTTTTTGTAGCCTAAAAGAAGGACAATTTTTTCTAAGATACCTGGGTCCTGGAACATCAGGCTCAGGGGGGCACATGAGTCCGGAAGGCAATCCGGTTTGAAACAAGAAGACGCTGCGGGAACTGGTGCGCAACATTGATCCAAATGGGCCATCTGATAATGTCGTTGAAGAAATGCTTTTCAAATTGCTGATGTTTTTGTTGTTGGTGTGGTGAACGCTGCATCTAACTGGCACCTCACTGCGGGTTAAACATGCTGGAAGTCGAGGATGTTCAACTGCACCTTGAGCACCAGTGGAATATGTGGATGCCAGGATTTGGTTCTGGTGAGATTGGGCCGTTTAGGAGGGCTTACATTGCTGCAGCTCCTGGATGGAGAATGGTACTGAGATATGGAACAAGGAGGACACCCGCTTCCGATGGCCGTGAAGGTCACCGCAGTCCTATTAAAAAAAAAAAATTTAGAGTACCCAATTCATTTTTTCCAATTGAGGGCAATTTAGCGTGGCCAATCCACCTAACCTGCACATCTTTGGGTTGTGGGGACGAAACCCACACAAACACGAGGAGAATGTGCAAACTCCACACAGACAATGACCCAGAGCCAGGATCGAACCTGGGACCTCAGCGGCGTGAGGCTGCAGGGCTGATCCACTGCGCCACCATGCATGACAGCTACATCCCGGGGCACTCAGAGATTTGCATGCCTTTGAGGACCACCCCAGAATGATGGTTTGGCTCTTCGGGGACAAAGGGTACCTGTAGAGATTGTGCTTTATGACGCTAGTGCGGAGCCTGAAAACAAGAAGGAGACCCAATATAATGAGTGCAGTGCAGTGGCAGTGCATCAGACTGTTTAAAATGTGGTTCCGATGCGTGGACCGCTCTAGTGGTGCCTTGCAGTACACCTTGCAAGGGTCTCCTGCTTTGTTGTGTCTGCTGTGCATTCCATAACCTGGTACAGCAGTGGGGCAGCATGCTGGAGGAGGAGCAGGCGGTACATATGGTCCCGCCTAGGGAGGAGGCGGACCAGGAGTGACTGGAGTACGAGCCCATCAAGGAATCAGAGTAGAGCTTAGAGGATGGAGACAGGCAGCGGCAAGGGTCCAACAAGCCCGAAGGACAAGGAAGGCCCTCTTTGTCACCAGATACACACAGGGTGAGGCTATGTCGATCAACTCAACCCCTCCCACTTCCATTTCCCTCCTTCCCCCCAATTCCCCTCCCCCCATTTCTTTCCTTCCCCCAATCCCTCCCCATTTTCCTCCTCCCCCCCCCAGTCGCCTTCCTCTCCTCTCCCCCCCCCCCCCCCCGCTCCCCCATGGCCCTCCCCATCGAACCACCCCCTCCCCAACCACCCTGTTCCACCTTCCAAGAGTCTGTGTGACATCACTCCGGGGGATGGGCCTGTGTTGGCACTGTCAGCGGTGTCATGATATTCAAACACACACATCATGATGGACACACTAACAGGCAAATCAGAGTACACAACACCACAACCAATCACAGACAAGAACACCAACCACATAAAAAGCACGAGCACGACACCTGGAGGTCAGTAGGTCTGGGGAGAAGGGAACAGAAAGAGCTGTTGAAACACCACAAGCAGGGAGCCCCCCACGTGCAGAGTGCAAAGACCAAGTTGTAAATAGTGAGTTTAAATAAAGAAGCGTTGTACCATATGCAACTGTGTTGGCTCATCTGTGTGTCAGAACAACCAACACCACATGGTACCAGGAGTGGATCGATACCTGCCTACTAACCTGCCATTCTGGACATGGACCACACCGGCATACAGTTCATATGTTTAATAAGTTGGACAATTTTACATGATAACCTGTTGTTGTTTATCGTTCCAGATGTCGTCTGACTGGACAACTGTTCAAAATTTTTTTTCTTCTTCTCTCGTTCGCATTTCTGTTATGTTATGGTACAACTGGATTCATGTGACGCACTCGACATCGCCCCATGTACATAGTTCCGTCATAGACACATGCTGCACACGACACACACACACTCTTAGATGCACTCACGTCACGATCATATTTATTACCACGTAGGCACATATCTTTGTAAAAAGGGGGGATGTCATGATATTCAAACACACACATCATGATGGACACACTAACAGGCAAATCAGAGTACACAACACCACAACCAATCACAGACAAGAACACCAACCACATAAAAAGCACGAGCACGACACCTGGAGGTCAGTAGGTCTGGGGAGAAGGGAACAGAAAGAGCTGTTGAAACACCACAAGCAGGGAGCCCCCCACGTGCAGAGTGCAAAGACCAAGTTGTAAATAGTGAGTTTAAATAAAGAAGCGTTGTACCATATGCAACTGTGTTGGCTCATCTGTGTGTCAGAACACCCAACACCACAAGCGGGTCACTGTACAAGGCAGGAGGGTGACGATAACTCAATGTGAGCAAAGCTCTGGTGATCCTCTGGTGCAGGATCTGCTTCGGGGATGCTTGATCCTGGACCATTATGCCCGGGGGCTGGGGGAGAGGTAGTGGGGGCGCAGGCAGTACTGCTGTGAAGATTAATGTGTCAGAGGCTTCACATGTGTCAGGTGTTACATGTTTTAATAGTGAACAAGTAACGTTTCCATTCCCCCTAGCTACAGATACTGAACCCCCCCCCCCCCCCTAGTGCTCTTCACTCTTCTTGATCTTTCATGGTCTAGTGCTACGTCTAGGTGTGTCCCCAGGATGCACATCAGAGGTGGAGGCAGCCTGCTCCTTTCCATGCCCTTGGGCCTTTGATGCCCTTGACGGATATCCTCTGGAGGGCCTGGAGCCGGAGAGTCCCGCCCGATTTACCAATGCCACAGGCATTGTCATGCCACTGTCCTGCCCGCTGCCCTTGAGATGTGCCAGTCTCAGGAGCGGAGGGGGGGGGCGATTTGGAAGAAGTGGAGACCTCCATAGTCTCCTTGGTGACAGACTCTGGTCTGGTCTCCAGCGCTTCCTCCTTCATGATGGTGACCGTAGGGCCCTGGGATGGGGAGGCAGCAGAAGTGAGCTCCAGAGGTCTCAAAGTCATCTGGTTCTACCAGTCCTGGCAGCTCCCCATTGTCTGCTCCATGGTGTCGATGGCCTCATTGATGCTCCTCAGTGACTGAGCCATGCTCTGCAGTGCCTGGGCAAAGTCCACTTGCATCTGCAACATGTCCCTCAGTGACTGGACATGATGTTGAGGCCCTCAGCCTTGGTCATCAGAGACGACCATTAAGGGGAACGTGCAGAGGTCCTGCTCAGATTTTCCACTGCAGTCGCCACGCTAGCAGTTTTGTCTTCGGTGCCACGCATTGTCGGCGGTGACGCGCATTGTCGGCAATATCTCCTGCGGCCGACTCCTCCAATCGGCTATGCAATCACTGGAATATACCTGACATCCCTTCCTGAATGTCTTGGCTCTGGGCTCACATCTGCCTCAGCTCTGGGAGAATCTTGTCCAGAGGCTCGACATCTGATTCTGGCCCAGCTGAGTCCCGGGATCCAGCCGACCTCCGACTTCTGTCTCCCTTGTCTCAACCTGCTGTGCATCAGCAACCGTGTGGTGCGCACCAGATTGTGCCCCAGAAGCCTGCTCCCTGTGTTGCCCACCGAGGTGTGTGTCTCTGCGCTGGTGGAAGGTGGGGGCGATAGCTGTAATTCCTCGATGGTAGTCTCCTCAGAGCTATCCTCCGAAGTGGTCTCTTGGGTGGCCCTGGGAGGAGGGGGATGGAATGACTCCGGATGACCCAGTCTCATCATATGCAGGTCCTGCGAGACAATGGACTTGTAGTCAGTGAGAGGCAAGGATGATTTTCCCTGAAATAAACTACTCACTTGAGAGGTGTCATCTGAGTGAAGGACTGGGGATCCTCACCTCTGTGCCGTAGGTGAACCTCGCTGTCGGTGACTGTTCTCTCCCTGGTCAACCATGCGATCTCTGGCATGGCGCCCCCTGTCTTGGCCCTTTGCCGCTTATTATGGGCTTTCTTCACTGGCGGAGACAAAGAGAGGGCATTGTGAGCCGCAGGCCTGATGGGTCAGCGGGCCTCCAGCAGGCACCTCACCCTGACATGAAGGGGTTGTGCTGGTAGATGGCAGTGGGTTCTGAGGAACAAGCACAAAGATGGGATATGGGGAGGGTGCCAAGTGTCTGCCAGTGATCCGTGCAGGAGGACGGTTTGGGAATTTGAGGGGTGGCTTACAGAACTGATGCAGGGAAGAGATGTGCTTGGTGGAGGTTGTTGGTCTTCTTCTGACATTGGACACTGGTCCTCCTTGTCCTGCTGCCCGCACTGACAGCCGCTGCCACAGCCTCCCAGGCGGCATTGCTGACCCTGCTGCTGGTCCTCAAACCCCCTCAGGGGAACAGGGGGCTGGATTCTCTGTGATTAGGACTATGTCCCCACGACGTCAAAACTGTGGACTTTCACGGCAGCATTTGCTGCAGATATGGGCCCCTGCACTTCCGGGTCGGAGGCCATGCATGCGCATGGCAGCGGCCTCCAGTGGCCACACCGTGCTCCACTCGGACCACGGAGCTGAAAACTGAAAATAGACCCCCCATTCGGCTGGGTGCCCGACCCTGACCGCTCACACAAACATTGCCCGTCTGCATATGAGGCCCCTACCCTGCCCTCCAATCGGCCCGCAAAACAAACGCATTTGACAGTACTAACCTGGCACAATGTCAGTGTCCCTGCCAGCTGGCAGTGCCACCTGGGCTGCCACTGCCAGTGTACCACTTTTGTCATGATATTCAGGTAAACATCATAGCATAAACATACATACATACTGATGGACAGATCAACGGACCAATCAACACACACACAACACCACAGCCAATCACAGGCAAGAGCATACACAGTACAAAGCAGGGAGCACGACACTTCCTGAGCATTCCAGCAGGAGACAGCTCAGGGCACAGAGCTCACAACAAGCCACTCAGACATCCACCATGTGCTGAGTGCAACTCCAAGATAGTGTTAGGGATAGGTCCACAGATTCTAGGGTTATGATCAAACGGCCGGATCGGCGCGACAGGCGTCCTACAAGGCCGAACGGGTCCAGGCGATCGAGTTCCTCCCGGCCCACGGCCCGGACGAGGGCGGCCATTTTGCGCGCTTTTCGAGGCCTCCCGCGTTTGTGCACGGCAAAAACGATGTCGACACTGAGGGACGTGATGCGCAGGCGCGCTCGACGCAAGACCAAACTGCGCATGCGCGGTGGCTCAACGAACGCCATGATGTCACGACTTGCGGCAACTGCGGAGCCGCACATTTAAAGCGGCAATGTCCCGCAAGAAACCGACAATGCCTCCGCTGTGGCAAGTTGGGCCACTACGCTGCCTGCTGTTGAGCAGCTCAACCTGCCAATGTTCCCCCATTCCGACAACCTCGCAGGGACGTGCGGACCATTCAGCCTCCTTACTACAAGTCATGCCCAGACGATATCCAGACCAGTGACACAGACGACCGGGACGCCTTCCGTGTTGCGGTCATTGATGGGAACCGGATGTCTCCAGCCAGGACCCACCAGCCGAGGAAAGTGAACAGTGTCAATCCGGGTGATGAATGGTGTGCCACCCTAACGGTCAACCGATCACCGATAACGTTCCGTCTGGGCACTGGCGCCTCCGCCAACCTCATAGCATGGTCAGCCTTCTACGCCATGAAGATCAGACCACCAATTCGGCCATCCCGTTGCAAGATGGTTGACTACAATGGGAACGTTATCCCGGCTATGGGATCCTGCCAGCTCCAGGTGACACACAACACACACACACTCTCATTCGAAATAGTCGGATCATCAAAGGACTCCCTGCTAGGCGCACAGGCATGCAAGGTTCTCCACCTCGTGCAACAAGTCCACTGTCTGTCTCCAGAAGGCACATCTGACTTCCCGGATGCAGAATTCAGGGCACAGATCCAATCTTTCCTCGCCCACAACCAGGAGGCTTTCGAGGGCATGGGAACACTGCCCTACACCTACAGAATTTGGCTCAAACCGGACGCCACCCCAGTCATTCACGCACCTCGCAGGGTCCCAGCGCCACTCAAAGACCACCTCAAGCAGCAGCTGCAGGATCTACAGGACCAAGGGGTGCTATCCCGGGTCACGGAGCCCACGCCATGGGTCAGCTCCATGGTGTGTGTGAAGAAGCCCTCCGGCGAGCTCCGGATCTGCATTGATCCAAAAGACCTCAACAACATAATGAGGGAACACTACCCCATACCCAAACGGGAAGAGATCACGAGCGAAATGGTCCGGGCTAAAATCTTCACAAAACTGGATGCCTCAAAGGGTTTTTGGCAGATCCAACTGGATCCGTCCAGCCGAAAGCTGTGCACCTTCAACACCACTTTCGGCAGGTTCTGCTATAACAGAATGCCATTTGGCATCATCTCGGCATCCGAGGTCTTTCACAGGATCATGGAGCAGATGATGGAGGGCATCGAAGGGGTGAGCGTCTACGTGGACGATGTCATCATCTGGTCCACCACACCACAGGAGCACATCAATCGTCTCCAGTGCGTCTTTGCGCGCAAACGGGAAAACGGCCTGCGCCTCAACCGAGCCAAGTGTTCTTTTGGCGAAACCACATTTGGGGACCACATTTCCCGGTCAGGGGTCCGTCCGGATGCAGACCAGGTGAGCGCCATTACAGCCATGCCGCAGCCGGCAGACAAGAAAGCAGTGCTACGCTTCCTAGGCATGGTCAACTTCCTGGGGAAGTTCATTCCCAACCTTGCCTCCCACACGACGGCTCTGCGCTACCTCGTCAAGAAGTCCACGGAGTTCCAGTGGCTGCCCACACACCAGAAGGAATAGGAGGAGCTCAAAATTAAGCTCACCACAGCCCCGGTATTGGCGTTTTTCGACACATCTCGTGACACCAAAATTTTGACTGATGCCAGCCAGTCCGGCATTGGGGCGGTACTCCTACAGCGGGATGACACTGCGTCATGGGCCCCGGTCGCTTATGCCTCGCGGGCCATGACCCCCACAGAACAGCGCTACACGCAGATCGAAAAGGAATGCCTGGGTTTGCTAACCGGAATAGACAAGTTCCATGACTACGTGTATGGTCTCCCCCAGTTTACCACTGAGACTGACCATCGCCCCCTGGTCAGCAAGGGGCTGTTTAGCACAGGGCTAAATCGATTGCTTTGAGAGCAGACAAAGGCAGGCCAGCAGCACGGTTCGATTCCCGTAACAGCCTCCCCAAACAGGCGCCGGAATGTGGCGACTAGTGGCTTTTCACAGTAACTTCATTTGAAGCCTACTTGTGACAATAAGTGATTTTCATTTCATTTCATTTCATCATAAATAAGGACCTGAACGAGATTACCCCTTGCCTTCAACGCATCCTACTTAAACTCAGGAGGTATGACTTCCAACTGGTCTACAGCCCGGGAAAGGACCTTATCATTACGGATGCCCTATCTAGAGCAGTGAGCACACCGCCGTATTCGGAGGGTTTCGTCTGTCAGGTCGAAGCGCAGGTGGCCTTCACATCGGCAAATCTGCCAGCTGACGACTCCAGTCTGGCCCGTATTCGCCGGGAGACTGCGGCTGACCCCCTTCTACAATGGGTGATGCGCCACATGACGGGAGGGTGGCGCAAAGGACAGTGCCCACAGTTCTACAATGTCCGAGACGACTTGGCCGTCATTGATGGTGTCCTTCTAAAGCTGGACCGGATTGTGATTCCGCACAGCATGCACAAGCTGGTCCTCGACCAACTACACAAAGGCCATCTGGAGGTCGAGAAGTGCAGACGGAGGGCCCGAGAGGCGGTATACTGGCCGGGCATCAGTGATGACATTGCCAATATGGTGCTCAACTGCCCCACCTACCAAAGGTTTCAACCGATGCAGCCTCCTGAGACGCTTCAGCCCCATGAGCTGGTGACGTCCCCCTGGGCGAAGGTGGGTGTGGACCTTTTTCACGCGCTTGGCAGGGACTATGTAATCGTCATTGATTACTTTTCCAACTATCCAGAGGTCATACGCCTGCACGATTTGACATCGTCCGCTGTCATAAGGGCCTGCAAAGACACCTTCTCTCGCCACGGCATTCCGATTACTGTCATGTCAGTCAATGGGCCCTGTTTTGCCAGCCAGGAATGGTCATCCTTTGCTGCTTCGTATGGCTTCACACACGTGACGTCCAGCCCTCTGCATCCCCAGTCCAATGGAAAGGCGGAGAAGGGCATTCACGTCGTCAAGCGGCTCCTCTGCAAGGCTGCTGCTGCCGGATCAGATTTCTGCCTAGCCCTGCTGGCCTATCGCTCGGCCCCACTAGCCACTGGCCTCTCACCAGCCCAGCTGTTGATTGGTCACGTCCTCAGGACCACTATGCCATCCACTCTGGTACCCACAACCAACCATACTCCGGTACTACACAGAATGCAACAGCAGCACGTTCGCCAGAAGAGGGCATATGACACACGGGCAACTGATCTTCCCGCCCTGGCGTCTGGAGACGACGTCCATATCCACCTACCAGAAGGTGGCTGGTCAGCACCTGCCGAAGTTCTCCGACGCGTGGCTCCCCACTGGTTCCTGGTTCGCATGCCTGATAGATCCATTTGTAGGCGCAATCGCCGGGCTCTTCGCCTACTTCCACGCTCGCTACGGGAACTTACACCGACACCACGCCCTCCTGTTGTTCCTGATATCGACTTTGTGGAGCTTCCTGCCACCATGCCCCTTCCGTAGTCGCCCGTGGCCAGGCCCATTCCTCAGCCGGTGGATCCAGACCCACCCTTGAGGCGGTCAACCCGAATTCGCCGCCCATCTACTAGACTGGACTTATGAGCCTGTTTGTACATTGAACTCATAATACCACTGTGTTAATATGTTTCTGTTCTTCCTTGTCGTTACAGGAGTTTGTTTTGTTGTTCAACATTTCCCCGTTCTTTGTTTATGGTACAACCTCGTTGTTATGTCGCATCCGACATCGTCCCTTACATATAGTTTAGCCCCATGTACATGCTGTAGATATTGCACACACACACATCTAGCTGCACTCAGTACACATCTCTATTTATAACCACATAGGCACATGTTCTTGTAAAAAAGTGGGGGATGTCATGATATTCAGGTAAACATCATAGCACAAACATACATACATACTGATTGACAGATCAATGGACCAATCAACACACACACACACCACAGCCAATCACAGGCAAGAGCATACACAGTACAAAACAGGGAACATGGCACTTCCTGAGCATTCCAGCAGGAGACAGCTCAGGGCATAGAGCTCATAGCAAGCCACTCAGACATCCACAATGTGCTAAGTGCCACTACAAGATAGTATTAGGAATAGGTCCACAGATTCTAGGGTTATGATCGAACCTCAGTAACTAGTTTACCACTGTAAATAAATGTTAGTAATAAAACTGAGTTTTACCATTCGCAACCGTGTTGGTTCGTCTGTGTAGCAGAGTACCCAACACATCAACTTTGTTCAAAGTGCATGCATCTGGAGGCCTCCAATCCCTACGGAGACCCCCACGAGTGCCGTTCCGCTTGGTCCCCATTTCTGGAGACCAGTACTGAACAGCGCTGGCCGAAGGTCTCCGAGGCGGAGAGGACAAATCCCATGCCTCGGGTACCTCGGGAATCTGCACATTAAAGTGAAACTAGCTGTCTCACTTTAATATGTAGATTTGCTAAAAAGTGATCCCGCCCACAATGAGCAGAATTTACATCGCAACGTCTTGCGGCTTCTCCAGGCTGCACTGAGGCAAGCTACTTTTCGGGCAGAGCTTGGCCATTAAATCATGCCCAAAATGTTCACTTCGTTGAGACAGACTTTCTAAGAGATTGACAACCATTGATGCATTCGAAATTGCACCAAGCAAAAAGATAAATGTCACTTTTTTCATCTGATAAGAAAAACTGGTTAACAGCGAATTGGAAAAGCAAATTAGGGGAATTGCTGGCATTTATTTTCCATCCGGCAATAGAAGTTAAATTTATCCCAATAAATTTGTGCGGTGTTTTAGTTGCAGCTTGTTGTTTCATAGAGAAAGTTATCGTCATTGAAGGTGGTGGCAGCAAAGGCAATAATTTTTAATGGCATCTATGCAATGTGCCACAAGAGGCTGGTCTCTCTACAGGACCAGAGTGCCATTTTTGTCTTCAGAGTTCAAGGAACCTAGTTTCTCCCAGTAAATAGCTGAGCAACAGAAAATTCCCCCTTTTTGTTTAAATTCATTCTCAATTTGTAGGCGTCACTGGCGAGACAAACATTTGTAGCCCCCATACAACTGAGTGGTTTCTAAGCTATGGCGGAGAGCAGTTAAAAGTCAAACACGTTGATACTGGGCTAGAGTCATATATGCATCAAATTGGGTAAGAATGACAGGTTTCCTTCCGCAGATGATGTTAATGGTGTTTTATGCTTCTGATGTGAAGATGCTGTATTGGTAGAGATTAGTGCGCGCATGTAATGTCTGCCGGCTGTACAAAGGAAAGGCCCATCACAATATCAATCAGCAGACAACACTGGTTTGTTCCCATTGTTGCCATTTGGGAGTTCCAACCTCTGGCCTACTTTGACCCCCCACCCCAACCAAATCTGGCATGTGTTCAAAGTCAGGAAGAACACCCTCACTAATGCTGTTTATATGGATTATTAACGCCCTGCCACTTAGTTGTTGGATTATTGGATTATTTCTTACGGATGATGCTGCAATTCTATGCGTTTGTCTTTCAAACCTTGTTAAAAGTTACGATAGTCTACAGTGCGTGGTCTGGCTGGTGCGGAAATACTTATTTGATGACACAGCAACATTGAAAAAGGGAGCAGGAGTAGGCTGTTCGTTCCTTTGAACCTGCTCTGCCACATATTATGATCATGGCTGATCAGCCAACTGAGTAACCCGTTCCCACTTTCCCCAATATCCTTTGAACCCTTTTTCGCCCCAAGAGCTATATCTAACTCCTTCTTGAAAACAGACAAGGCTTTGGCCTCAACTGCTTTCTGTGGACTTATAAGGTTTGTCACAAATTAGTTGCTGCCAGACATAGGTGTTATTTTAAAGTTACTTTATGCTGCTTTTGCTGGTTCCAAAAATTGGATGTAGGGGTCATTAACAATGTCCCTGCCAATAGATTTGCTTCCTAAAATCTCCACAGGGTTTGGTCTTCTGCTAAGAGCTCTTCTCCCCATCCTCCTCTACCGTCATTTGTCCAGATCTGCGTGGTGTTTGTTCATTCACTCAGCCATGCTCAAGGACAAAGAGGAATCCCTACTCAACTGAAAAATTGGATGCAAAATGGCTGGATGAAATAAGAAATAGGGAGGAACAAAACCATGGAGGGATTTGAAAACAAGGATAATGATTTTAAAACAGAGACCAATTTGACACCCACTGTTCTCTAGATTACCAATCCAGTGAGATAACCCAATTCCTAAGATGGAAGATAGATAATGTAATGCAGTTGTTGGTGTCTCTAAATTGGGCCAAAACATTTGATTGCAGCTGCTGTTTCACCTCCATTGAAAATGCATTTAATATTTCTGGTTTAAGTGCATTTCTTTGTCTTTTTGAGATTTTAAAAATCCCCAACTTTTCCCTTCTCCCGAAGATGCGGATTCATGCTGAGCTTCCACAACAACTGGAATTCCTCTACTGCCTCAGCTCAGTATTATTTTTCACACATGAACTAAAACAGTGCGTATCAGCATGTATTATCCACTTAAAGTTCACATGCATTCCAATGATGAGGAATGATTGCCTTGTCTGATTACTGTGAACAAATGGATTGCAAGAAGGAGCACCAACTTCCAGACAAGAACTGCAGTTGTATTATGGGCCCTCTGACTTGAATCCATTTGTTAATCAGTGTATGACACTGCATGCACGCAATTCTTGTCTCTTGGGTATGTGGACTTGTCAGTAATTTAGATTTACAGTGAGAAAATGTGAATTATTCAATTTTAAGTATTTAAACAATTTTATGACCGTAAATCAAGAAAATAATTTTCTTTTGTATTGCTGTTTGGAACATTTTTTAAAAGTTCTGTTCCTTTTAAGATTCAAATATATTGCTCAGTAAAAAAAATCCATCATGAATCGAAGGAACAATATACATTTAATAAAGCAGAAATTGTCAAATGTTAACAGTATGCGAGCAGTATAATTTTAATATACTTGTACAGTTCTGAATTATATTTATTATATAATTACATAAAGTGTATGGTTTAAATTTCCAACAGCGCAAGACGTTCTTGATGCAATTCCTACATACTGTTTAAATATTGGGCGAGATTCTCCGACCACCTGCCGGGTCGGAGAATCGCCGGGGGCTGGCGTGAATCCCGCCCCCGCCAGTTGCCAAATTCTCCACCACCAGATATTCGGTGGGGGCGGGAATCGCGCCCCGCCGGTTGGCGGGCCACCCCACGCAATTCTCCGGCCCAGATGGGCTGACGTCCCGCCGCTAAAATGCCTGTCCCGTCGGCGTAGATTAAACCACCTACCTTACCGGCGGGACAAGGCGGCGCGGGCGGGCTCCGGGGTCCTGGGGGGGCGCGGGGTGATCTGGCCCCGGGGGGTGCCCCCACGGTGGCCTGGCCCATGATCGTGCCCACGGATCCGCGGGCGGGTCTGTTCCGTGGGGGCACTCTTTCCCTTCCGCCTTCGCCACGGTCTCCACCATGGCGGAGGCGGAAGAGACTCTCTCCACTGCGCATACGCAGGAATGCCGTCAGCGGCCGCTGATGCTCCCGCGCATGCGCCGCCCGGAGATGTCATTTCCGCGCCAGCTGGCGGGGCACCAAAGGCCTTTTCCGCCAGCTGGCGGGGCGGAAATTCGTCCGGCCCAGCGGGTCGGAGAATGGCCGTTGGCCGCCGTGAATCCCGCCCCCGCCGGTTGCCGAAGTCTCCAGCACCGGATATTCGGCGGGGGCGGGAATCAGGCCGCGCCAGTTGGCGGGCCCCCCCGCTGGATTCTCCGGCCCGGATGGGCCGAAGTCCCGCCGATAAATTGCCTGTCCCGCCGGCGTGGAATAAACCACCTTTTGAACGGCGGGACAAGGCGGCGTGGGCGGGCTCCGGGGTCCTGGGGGTGGCGCAGGGCGATCTGGCACCGGGGGATGCCCCCACGGTGGCCTGGCCCGCGATCGGGGCCCACCTATCCGCGGGCGGGCCTGTGCCGTGGGGGCACTCTTTCCCTTCCGCCTCCGCCACGGTCTCCACCATGGCGGAGACGGAAGAGACTCCCTCCACTGCGCATGTGCGGGAAACTGTCAGCGGCCGCTGACGCTCCCGCGCATGCGCCGCCCTGAGATGTCATTTCCGCGCCAGCTGGTGGGGCAACAAAGGCCGTTTCCGCCAGCTGGCGGGGCGGAAATCCCCCCGGCGTCTGCCTAGACCCTCACTGTTGGGGCTCGGCCCCCAAAGATGCGGAGCATTCCACACCTTTGGGGCAGCGCGATGCCCGTCTGATTGGCACCGATTTGGGCGCCAGTCGGCGGACATCGCGCCGTTTCGGGAGCATTTCGCCCCAGGGTCGGGATTCTCCATTTCAGAGGCCAGGGGCGTCATTCTCCGACCCCCCGCCGGGTTGGAGAATCGCCGGGGGCTGTCGTGAATCCCGACCCCGCCGGTTGCCGAAGTCTCCAGTACCAGATATTCGGCGGGGGCGGGAATCGGGCCGCGCCGGTTGGCGGGCCCCCCCGCTGGATTCTCCGGCCCGGATGGGCCGAAGTCCCGCCGGCGTGGATTAAACCACCTTTTGAACGGCGGTGTGGGCGGGCTCCGGGGTCCTGGGGGGGCGGGGTGATCTGGCCAGGGGGGTGCCCCCACGGTGGCCTGGCCCGCGATCGGGGCCCACCGATCCGCGGGCGGGACTGTGCCGTGGGGACACTCTTTCCCTTCCGCCTTCGCCATGTTCTTCACTATGGTGGAGGCGGAAGAGACTCCCTCCACTGCGCATGCGCGGGAAACTGTCAGCGGCCGCTGACGCTCCCGCGCATGCGCCGCCCCGATATGTCATTTCCGCGCCAGCTGGCGGGGCAACAAAGGCCGTTTCCGCCCGCTGGCGGGGCGGAAATTCCTCCGGCGCTGACCTAGCCCCTTAATGTTGGGGCTCGGCCCCCAAAGATGCGGAGCATTCCGCACCTTTGGGGCGACGCGATGCCCGTCTGAATGGTGCCGTTTTGGGCCAGGATCTGGATTCTCCGTTTCAGAGACAGGGGGCGGGATTCTCCGCAATCGGCGAGATGTCCGCCGACCGGCACCAAAACCGGCGCGAATCAGTCCGGCATCGCGCCGCCCCAAAGGTGCAGAATCCTCCGCATCTTGAGGGGCCGAGTCCTAATCTTGAGGGGCTAGGCCCACGCCGGACTGATTTCCGCCCCGCCAGCTGGCGCGAAACTGACTTCCCCGCGCATGCGCAGTGGAGGGGGTCTCTTCCGCCTTCGCTATGGTCTCCACTATGTTCCACTGACCTGGGAGGGAGGGGCTTCGGCAGAGACTGGTGGGGGGTGGTCCGGGGGTGGCTAAGCGGGTTACAGGGAAGCACTATCTGGCAGGCCAGGTCCGTGTGTGGCCGGCGCCATGTTCTACGTCTGCAGGTCGTCGCTGTGCGAATGCGCAGCCACAAACCCGGAAATTCTCTGGCCGTTTCTGTCGGGAACGCCGGGGGTTTTATGCTGCACAGCTGCTAGCCAACCCCCCCCACACCGGGCGGAGCATTGGTGCTGCGGCGCCGCTGACTTTTTCATTGTAAAACTAGACACTTCCTCTGGACATAGCCTCAAAATCGAAGAATGCAGCCCTAAGTGCTCCCGCCAGCAGAGAATCGGAACATTTTCGTGCTACCACAAGGAGCTGGGGAGGCACAATTCCATCCAGGTAGCACGCTGTCTACGTGCATCCCACCCGAGTCCCGCTTCCCCAGGCGTGTGATTCACTGCGGTAGGGAATCCCATTTTAAGGCTGACAAGCTGTACCCCAGACTCGCAATCTAGCCAAAATAATTACTGCTAAAACACCTACACCATGCTTCCTTAATGCAGAAATCCACAGGATGTTAGGTGTTGTTGAGGAGAGGAGGGACACCCCCATTCCCAGGACGGGGCAGTGACAACTGCCAGCTGTGATGAATTAAGCCTGGAATGAGGTGGCAGAGGCAGTGAGTGCTGGTAGCAGCACCAAGAGGGCGTGCAATGCAGGAATAAGACGAACAACCACCTTCGAGCAGCTCCAGTAATTAACCACCTGTGTGACCCTGGCACGCTCGTGATGATCTGCCCCCAAACCCTTATATGCCCATAACACTCCACCTATCAGCATTGTCCTCAGAATCCACCCTCCAGGAACCCCCAACACATGCCCTGTCCACTTTGACCAGGTGCCTTGCCCACATGTGCCACCAGCTAGAAGCCTCTCCTCCCCTGCTCCCCGAATAAAACTGATATGCCGGCAACTCACAATGTCCTTTCTGTGTCCCCAAGGGCAAAGCGGGCCATGATCTAAGGGAGCAGGGGAAGCATGGTGGCACAGGGGTTAGCACTGCTGCCTCACGGCGCCGAGGACCCGGGATCAATCCCAGCCCGGTCACTGTCCGTGTGGAGTTTGGACATTCTCCTCGTGTCTGCATGTGTCTCACCCCCACAACCGGAAAGATGTGGAGAGTAGGTGAATTGGCCACGCTAAATTGCCCCTTAATTGGAAAAAAAAGAATTGGGTACTCTAAATTTTTTTTTAAATAATCAAAGGAAGAGTCAGATGATGGGCGGGGGCATGCGTGAGATACAGGTCCACACCCCACTTTGAGGAAGTGTCCATGGAAGTCGTAGGGAAGGTCGAGCAGCGAGTTGAGGCAGACATAGGGCTGGATTCTCTGGGAGAGGGCTGGATTTTCCGATTTTGCGGCTAAGTGCCGACACCGGCATGGGAACAGTGGCCTTTTACGATGCCAAAATCGGCACCGAATGCTCGCCGATTCCAGGACCGGTGAGGGGCTAGCAGCGGCGCCGGGTAAAACTCCCGGCTCCCGCACCAGAAACGGCCCGAGAATGGCCGGGTCCATGGCCGCGCATGCTCACGCCGACAACCTGCAGCGGTTGCGCTGTACAACATGCGCCGTCAGCGGACCCCAACCAGCCAGAAAGTGCCCTCCTGTACCCCACCCCTCTAGCCACCCCCGGACCACTCCCCACCAGATCCCCCAGACCCCGCTGAAGCCCCCCGGCCAGCGGAATGGCTCCCCCCACACCACCAGACCCCCCCCCCCCCCCCCCCCCCGACTGTGGCGACGCTGGTCACAGTTTGCAACCGCAACGCAAGGTTGACGAAAACTCAGAGCACACGTGTCCCTCGCCGTCGGGACGTCGGCCTATCGGGGTGGAGCATCAGGGGAGGGCCTTCAGGTGACGTCCTGAGGCAGTCCCAATGGTGTGCGACGTACTCCCCGATGATGCCGTTTTGGAGGGGGCAGAGCATCTGAAAACAGCGCTGCCCCGATTTTTGGGTCAAAAGGATTCTCCTCCCGATCGCTGATTACGATATCGCCATCGGGCATCGTACAATCCCGCCATTTGTGTTCCTGTTGGAACTGAATTGTGTGCACTATTTGTTCCATGATTCAGGACATGCAAATGGGCAAGCACTCTGCCGGCATGAATTGGAAGCAGTTTCCAACCCAACGGGCAGCATAATCTCGGTGGCCGGAATTAGTGCTGAAGAGCCTGACAAGCTGGAGCTGCTTATAAGTGCTCCACACACTCATTGCACTGCAGATGGCTCAGAGAAGACCTGTTTCCTGATTTTAGGAGTCTGAAGTGGACCCACTGCTCAATGCCATTGAGAAGAGGATGGCCACTCTCTTCCCCATGGTGGGCTGCAGACTCGAGCTCACCCTCCTGAACAGTGCCTGTGAAGAAGTGGCAGAGACAGTCAGTGTAGCCAGCCTCACCAGGAGGAAACAGGTTGTGATCCTGAGGGGTGGGTGTCACTGGTGAGGCCTCTGCGCTAAGAGGAGCAGCGTGCCAGCAAGGGTTCCAAAGGCCACAGTGCAGGTGTCCTTTGGTTGGAGTGAACTATGCTCGTTCTCTGCAGTGGGACAACTCTTCTGAGGAGTGTACTGAGGAGTACCAACACCTGGTGGGTCAGTGATTGAGCATGGCCACACCCATCCCCTTGATTGTACTGCTGGGAATGAGGCTTTCCAAAGCGTCGGTCTGGGTGGCGTCCAGAGGCTCTCAGAACATTTACAGGAAAGAGTGAGCAGTCAGCACTGCGAGCAGCCAGGAGGAGCCGCATTGGTGGCCTGAGCTAGGCCACCCCAAACCCGAGGGAGACACCCCGAGTCCACAGACTTGGCACCAAGTCATTTCCCACCAATCCCCCCAGCCCAGGCAGCCCCCCCCCCCAACAAGCCCAACAGTTTTAAAGAGTTTTTTCACCCTCTCACTCCCTTTCAACAGCCATGCGCCCAGGCCTTACCTGCACCAATTCGCACCCGCGGAGCATCGCGGAGGGTAGAGCATGAAGTATCCAGCCCGTTAATGAGATTTAAATCCATGCAAGTGACGGTTTTGCATAGGCCCACAGGTGCGGGGCGCAAACCTCACTAATGCCGCCAGCTGAGGACCTTATCATGGCATCGGAATCGGCACCAGGCGCAAATCACAATTTTCCCATTGCGCAAAATTCTCCACCCAATCGGAATTTTCACTGCCGGTGGCAGGAAGTTGAGAATTCAGCCCATGGCGTTCGGCATACGCCAATGAAGTGAGAATCCAATGCAACTTTATCTAGGTGTCCTGTCTCAAGTGAGTCTTTCATCTTCCACAGCCCTATCCTTCCCAAGAGCTGACCCCATGTTTTCCAGGATCCCCATAAAATGAGATTGGTCTGTCTGGGGTTGCAGCCCTCCCTCCAGATACTTAGAACACACCAGAGTAGCCCTCCAGAGAAGACACCGACGTCTAGGCAATGCTTTCACCAGCACCATCCACGATTGCAAAAGTTATCATCTCAGTGGGAACTGTTAGTGATCAGGCTCCTGGATCACCATCTGGTGAGCACTTCACACATGCTGCAGCACGTCAGGTGGAGGCAGGGACTCCCGAGGGAGCAGATGGTCGGAGAACTGCCTGATCCCAGGGAACAGCTGCCCGTCACTGGTGCAGATTCTGGGCCAGAATTTACAGGAGGGGATGTCAGCAACATTCCACCGCCTGCAGATGCAGCTGGAGGAGTCCAGCTGCCTTCAGGCGCAGGAGATGGTGCCAACAATGCACGGCACACAGACCTACATCGAAAAGGTGACGTCCGCGGTGGAGGGCCTGGGGCAAGAGGTCAGAGCCATGTGTCAGGAAATCCAAGGCTTGGGTCATACTGTGCTATCCATGGCTGGGGCACAGGACAGGAGGGCCCAGCCACAGGTGGACATGTCCCGGACACAGATTATCATTGCAGCGCCACTCCAGAGCTTGGACAATTCACAAAGGGTTGTGGCTGAGGGCATTGAGAGCATTGGCAGGCACTGAGTGAGCGTAACCAACACAGAGGGACATGGAAGGGAATGAGGGATGTGGCTCATTCTCAGTGGGACATGTTCCAGACAGAGCACCATGGCTGAGGGCATGGTTCAGATGATGGAAGGCCTCCAGGACTGGCAGTGCCAGATGACACTGAGGCCTCTGAAGCTCACTGCAGCTGCCCCTCTGTCCGACAGAGTAGCCATGGGCCAGCGAGCACCGCGAAGGAGGAGGAAGGGATGGGACCTATCCCGGGTCTCCTGCAAGGGAAGCGCTGGAACACTGCAGCCCTAACCCGACTCTGGCACATTTTTTTTTTATAAATGTTTTTTATTGGGTTTTTGAACAAAGTATATTTACCGTTATGTACACAGAATAAGATATATATATGTAGAAGAGAAGGACACACAGAAACATACCATACAAAAAAAAAATAATAATTAAAAAAATAATAAATTAAAAAATAATAAAATAAAGTAACTGGTAAGATATGCACCAGCTCAACAGCAACAACTCTGTACAATTGGCAATATTACTTACAACACATAAGTAGGCATCTGTTTTTTTTTTGGGGGGGGGGGGAACTGGGGAGGTTGATATACATTTGGGTGCCGGAGAAACAATTACAGAGGGCAATACTCAAATGGGTCTGGTGTTGGGTGTTGTCACTTGCTTCTCCCGGGCGGATTTTGCTGCTGTTGTCATCTCACGATCACCTCCGCTTCAGCCATTCACCCACCTCCAGTCCTGATATGCAATTTGGGTGAACATCTCGAAGGAGCGGGAGGCCATGTAATATCGGAAAGTTAAACGACACTTAAGTTGGCACGCCTTGGTTACTGAACAGGGAGAAGGGGACATAATCTGTAAAAACGTACCACCACCAGTCCAATCTGCCTTTCCCTGTTGTCCCCCCAGCGGGAAGGTTGGGCTGGGGCTGGGTCTTGAGCTGTGATGAGGGTGAAGGTGGGTTCAGTGCGCAGTGGATCCATGGTAGTCCCTCAGACATCTACCCTCACTGGGAAGTGACACACCATGGGAGCTGCAGCGTGAGACAATCTAGTTTGGGGCGGCACGGTAACACAGTGGTTAGCACCATTGCTTCACAGCACAGGTTCCCAGGTTCGATTGCCGCCTGGGTCACTGTCTGTGCGGAGTCTGCACGTTCTCCCTGTGCCTGCATGGGTTTCCTCCAGGTGCTCCGGTTTCCTCCCACAGTCGAAAGACTAGGTGGATTGACCATTCTAAGTTGCTTTTAGTGTCCAAAAAAAAGGTTAGGTGGGGTTACTGGGTTACGGGGGTAGGGTGGAGGTGTGGGCTTAGGTAGGGTGCTCTTTCCAAGTGCTGGTGCAGACTGGATGGGCTGAATGGCCTCCTTCTGCACTGTAGGTTCTATGATTCTACAACAGCATCTCGAGTCTACGAGCCCAAAGCTTGCTCCATCTCCACCCCCACAAAATACTGTGGCCCATGAGAAGAATTGCCCATCACACAACCAGGAATCATCCTGGCGGACAGTGGTATGTTATCTAAAAGGCTGGAGTCAGACTTTCTAACACAATAAGGAGCACCAGAAATCATCTCACAGTGAGTCATCATCATCATCCTCCGTCCCGATACAAGACCCGCTGATATTGCCAACCCAGGCCCAACACCCTGTTGTGATGTTGAGATGACCCTCGTGATGTTGAGATGACCCTCGGAGGGGGGAGGGGGAACCGTGATCGTGGGAAGGGATGAAAGGCTATGGGGAATGTGGGGTGAAAGGATAAGGGGAAGGTGGAGGGAGGACCCCACCTTTTGGAACCCGATGCATCACTTGATGATGCTCCTGGTTGCTCCGTGAGGTTGTTATACTGGTTCTCTGTCTCGGTCCACGGCCTCCGCCCAGGCATCATCAGCCATGACCTCAGTGGGTAGGCTTTGTCACCCACTAGCCGCCCCCTCAGCCAAGGGAGTGCCTTAAGGGTGCCGGGAACCTCTGAGTGCGTCAGGAAGTATGCGTCATGCACGCTACCAGGGTATCATGCAGCACACCATTTGCTTGCTCAGGGAGTGGAACCCCTTCCTGTTAATGAAGGAACCCTGTCGACCTGGTGCTCTGAGGGCGACATGCATGCCATTCTGTACCTGGGGCATGCCAGCGTGGCAGCAAATGCAGCAGCCAGGGCATTCTGGTGGACCTGGTCCTGGTCGATGTAGATAGCTGCCCGAATGCATAGGACATCCGTGACATCTCGGGTGCACCTGATATTTGCAAAATCTCACATATTTCCTTGACCGAGCCCTGGAACGAGTCAGAAGCATAGAAGTTGTGGTCAGCCGTCAACTTGACGGCCATCGGGAGCGGGTGTCCCCCTTCTCGACGGTGCCAGGTCCACCATCATCTGGTGTAGGTGGTGCACGGTCTCCTTGTTGAGGTGTGGTCTATGGTGGCACACATGAATGGAATGCCCCGAAGGACAAATTGCCACGGTAGAAATGTGACCTGATGTGTCGGTGCCTTCGTACCCCTTACCTCCTCCTCAGCATGGTGGTCAGCTGGCACTTGAGCCTCACTGGCTGGCCCTTGCTGTTCGGGGGCAGGCCCCTGTCGAGCAGGGTCTTCCATGAGCTAGCCCTGGCGCTCTCGCCTCCATGCATCGCAACAGCAGCAGCGGCCAGGTAGATAGCTAGCCTGGCAGTCTGAATTTCAAATTCCATTTTGGTGAGGGGTGAGAGACAGAGACTGTCAGCAAGGTGTTGCTTCCCTTGACCATCCAAACCTCCCAAATTCCATGGTCATCCTGATTTGACTGCTCGGCTACCCTCACCATTCCCCCCATACCCCCTCCCCCAGCCCCTTCTAGATCACTTGATATTGCAGCCCTGTCCCCATAAGTAACTTGCACCCCACCTTTGATGTTCAAATCCTCTAACCTCACCATCTGACCCTGCCAAATGGGGTACGGATGGGGTACAAGTGTTAATGATGATAATAATAATAATCATCTTTACTGTCACAAGTAAGCTTACATTGACATTGCAATGAAGTTACTGTGAAAAGCCCCTCGTCGCCACATTCCGGCGCCTGTTTGGGTACACAGAGGGAGAATTCAGAATGTCCAATTCACCTCACAGCACGTCTTTAAGGACTTGCGGGAGGAAACCGGAGCACCCGGAGAAAACCCACGTAGACATTGGAAGAACGTGCAGACTCCACACAGACAGTGACCCAAGCTGGGAATCAAACCTGGGACCCTGGCGTTGTGAAGCCTCAGTTCTAACCACTGTGCTACCGTGCTGCTCATGCTGTTAGGAATGGGTTCTGTGGCCCCCAGTCCTGGTTCTCCCAGTGTTGTCTCTTTTGGGTGCCCTCATTCAGTGAGCCTTGTGCCTTCCCGCCAGAACAATGGCAACTGGTTATGTGGTGGAAACGTTCCTACTGTGCAGGTATGCGGCTCTAAACTAAGAGACCGGTGTGCAGGCAGGTCCTACAGATGGGGGCCGCTGAGGGCTGTGAGCCGTTGCTGAGAGCTTGGCTGAACTGCGATGTGGAGCTTGTGTTTAACACAATGGTTGTCACAAGGAGTTGTTCAGGTTTACTGAGCATGTCCAAGATCCAGACACTCATACCACGTGATACCAATTGGGCATGGTTAACCTGCAGGCCCTCGAGAAATCGACTGATCCTTAGGAGTGGGTTGGCTGATATTCTCACTGGTAAGGCTGTTACTCTGAGAGGGGCTGTGTGGCGGGTGAATTCCAGCAGCCACTGGTGCATGCGTCTTTTGTGTGGGGTTACTTCTGTTAATCCCCTGCCTACTTTGCTATGGAGCTATGCATCTAAAGAGTGCATTGAGGAGTCTCAATACCTGGTGGTCCAGCGATTGAGCATGACAATGATCATCCCCTGATTATACTGCTGATATATGAGGGTTTTCCAGATGGACAGGGTAATGGATACCTACATGATCAGGAGACCACTGAGCATTTCAAGGATACTGGCAGCAGTCAACAGTTTTAACAGTCAGGAGCCTGTAAGTTACATCTAAGGTATGATTTGCTAGTCTTTTGCCTGAGCAAAACGAGATTCGGCCATGGCATTCTGATCTCAAGGGGGACATCCCAGGTCCACACCCTTGTCACCAAGTCGTTCCCCACAAGTCCCAGAGCTCCAGGCCTACACCCTGCAGCACATCCGAAGACAATGAAAAAGGCACTTATCTCCTTGCTGCCACTCAAAGGTGATGGCACCAGGACCCCATTTGTAAATACTTGCACCAAATCAAACCCACGTGACTCCTGGCTGGGAGGGATGGAGCATAATGGGGGGTGGGGAGGTGGGGGTGGGTTGAGGGGGTGGCACGGGTGGTGATTTGGGCTCCAGCCCATCAATCACATTCAAATGAATGCATATGAGCTGTTTGCGTGTTTCCGCCGGCGCGCGGTGGGATGCCCCTATGGCTGACAGGGCAGGACAGGAGACTGGGTTCAGGTCTGCCGCCTGGTGCCGATCCTGTTTTTGGGCTTCCCGATCTTAGTGGCGGGTGGTGGAGTATCCTGCTAGTGTGCAGCTACACCATTTTTGCCATGCTACAACTTTCTTATTTTCAGATTGGTCATACAGTTTTCCTAGCTTAGCCTAGAAGCTACGTGGTACTACGATACAATTCTATTGATTATGTTTACCTCTGGCTAGCTGAGTCAATGACTTAACTCTGGAGATGTTCTTCCGAGTCCATTGCTGAGTATTAAGGCTAACTCCCTCCAGATAGGTTTTCCTATCAAATCCATGTTATTACTTGTTGATCAATACCTTTCACGAAAGCCTGTGCTCTTCAAACTCCCTCCACACGCCCCCCCCCCCCCCCCCCACCACACCCCCAACCCCGACCCAGGACCAAATAACCGTTCATTTTTTGCCAGTTGCTTTTTAATAGTCTAGGTGTACTGTGTCTTTTTCTCTCCCTGCTCTATTTTTGAAAGTTAGTGCAGTATGTGTTTTTTAATAGGCTCATTGCACGCTTTATGTTTCTTCCTTATTGTATATGAACGCCCATTTGCCACACTTTCTTTTCAATAGCTACTCTCCGCTGTTCATTTTGAACGCCTCTTCCCATTTTTGTTCCTCACTACCTTTTCGCAAGCTCTGCCTATATTTTCCTCTGATGTCATGGGCGGCACGGTAGTACAGTTACTTCACTATTACTTCACAGCGCCAGTGGCCCAAGTTCAATACCCGGATTGGGTCACTGTGTGGAGTCTGCACATTCTTACTCTGTCTGCGTGGGTTTCCCCCGGGTGCTCTGGTTTCCTCCCACAAGTCCCGAAAGACCTGGGGCGAAATTCTCCGTTATCGGCGGAAAGTCCGCCGATCGGCGCAAAAAACGGCGCAAATCCGACTTGCGTCACATCGGAAAAATGGGTCAATAGTCTCCGGCCCGAAATGGGCTAGCAGCGACGTAACGGGATCCGCGCTTGCGCAGTGGTTCACGCCGTGCAGCGTCATACGCGCCGCACGGCGTGACGGCTCATAAGGCCGCGCTGCTCCCCCCAACCCGACCGCAACACCCGACCGCAACACCCGACCGCAACACCTGACTGGATGGCTGGCCGTCGCTCAGCCCCGAGGTTCGAGTCACGTGATGTGGAGGCGCTCCTGGACGCGGTGGAGCAGAGGAGGGATGCCCTGTATCCCGGGCACGGCCGCAGAGTTGCCCCACACCACAGCCGGCGTCTGTGGAGGGAAGTGGCAGAGGCTGTCACCGCTGTGGCCCTGACACCACGGACAGGCACCCAGTGCCACAAGAAGGTGAACGACCTCATCAGAGCAGGCAGGGTGAGCCTCCCCATATCCCCCCTCCCCATATCCCCCCTCCCCCATATCCCCCCTCCCCCATATCCCCCCTCACCCATATCCCCCCTCCCCCATATCCCCCCTCCCCATATCCCCCCTCCCCCAGATCCCCCCTCCCCCATATCCCCCCTCCCCCATATCCCCCCTCCCCATATCCCCCCTCCCTCATATCCCCCCTCCCCCATATCCCCCTCCCCCAGATCCCCCCTCCCCCATATCCCCCCTCCCCCCTCACCCATATCCCCCCTCCCCCATATCCCCCCTCCCCATATTCCCCCCTCCCCCATATCCCCCCTCCCCATATCCCCCCTCCCCCATATCCCTCCTCCCCCATATCCCCCCTCCCCCATACCCCCCTCCCCCATATCCCCCTCCCCATATTCCCCCCCTCCCCCATATCCCCCCTCCCCCATATCCCCCCTCCCCATACCCCCCCACTCCCCCATTGCTTCAAACCAGGGAGCGGGATGTCTCAAGACCAGAAAGCACAGGGACCACTGCTGATTTGACAGAGAGGAAAGGGACCCTGATAATATGCACCTTAGGCAGCTCCGCACGCAGTAGGTTGTGCTGATTCGGAAGCTTGTCTTTCACTCATTGGCACCGGCCTCACTGACAGTGTTTTGTCTGTCTGCCAAGCTTTTGAGAGATAACATCTAACGGGGACAAGGAGTAATAGCCACAATGTCAATGATTTAAGAGTGATTTGAAGGGGCTCTCTACAAATGTCCAACCTCTTTCTCGAGGCGAGAATTTAATAACGCTATATTTTGTCCAGAAACAATACCATGGATACCAGCTAACATTATCATCTTTTAAAAATGCAAACCTGGAATGAAAACAGAGATATATACCATTCTGTTTTGCTGTATCATGTGTCATTTTAGTGCAGTGTGCTAGCAAACTGTTACTTGTTACTTCTAGGCAACAGAAAACACAGTCTTCTATATTAAAGATTATTTGCTTATTGTTTCATCCATTCAAACAAGTTCAAGTTAAGGGGCACTCAGCAAGGCAAATAGTGTTATCAGATATAGGATTTGATATCATGTGTCAGACATTTTGATATTACAGTAGTATTGATTCTAGTATGACCCTGTTTGAAAAGTTTATTTGAATTTAGCAGCTGCAGTATATTATTACCTAGGTGTTTGCAGATGACCTTGTAAGCGATATACCCTGGGGTATTTTATAATGGATTATTGTAGATGTAAGACTTGTAAATTTATCAGCCTGGATCTTACTGTAAGTATTATAAAAATCATTAGCCATTAAATATTTGTGGTGCTTGTAAATTACATCAGTAATGAGCCACAATGATCATTTAAGTGTTCGGCGATAGCATATTTCAAACGGTTAACCATGCTTAACAGCCTAATGCTCATCAGCGGTTTTCGGTATTTGTACCCAGAATCAAGGTGATGAGACAACCAACAAAGTCATAAGTTGCTAAGCCGACTGAGCTCACAAAAGGTATAGGAATTCTAAATTTATATTTTGTGAGTCGCTTCTTGCGCTTATGAAAGTGAGGAATCTCGGTGTAAGGAAATCAATAGTACAGCTTCAAAATTTGCAGATGACATCAAGGTGGGGAGTTAATAATAATGATGATTGCAACAAAACACAAGAAGCTATTGATAAACTTCCTGCAGTAAATGGAAAATTAATTTCATTGTAGATAAAAGTGAGGTGCATTTGTGAGGAGGAATAGGTTGTCATAAATACCTTGGAAAACAAGGGATGAATTTTCCAATGGACTTTGGGGCCCCAATGCTGGAACAATAGGACGATCCCAAACCCCTATTTACTTGCAGCACACCCGACAACACAGTCTTCCCGAAGGTGGTCTCTTGATCCCCTCCTAATCCCCTGCCTGATCTGCCATAACGGATGGTGGGTGGGATCCTGATGCTGCTGGTCCAATTGGGGCTGGCAGCCCTGCAGGCTGGGCAACCTGCCAGAGGTGGGCACTGCTGCGCCAGGGCACCTCAAAAATGGAGGCACCTTCAGAGTTGCATTTAGAGCAGAAGCCATTAGGCCCATTGTAACAGAGGGAACCTCTGCAGATGGATCGCTTGGATAATGGATATGAACTTTCCTGGTTGCAAACCCCACTTTGGGATATAAAGCCTTCGGCTCTGATGGCACTCCCAAGGTAGTCTCCATTTCAGTGAGGGCCTCTGCATGCTGTAGGGGGCTGATCTGCCGGTGGCAATGTTGCTACGTAACAGGACTTATTTGGCTCCATGGTGCATACATCTGATCCAAGTCCCGACCCACCCACGGGGAATATCCTTGACGGTGGAAATTACCTGGGGAGCCAGCCCGATGCAGCTCCTCTCTATTTTCCCATCCTTTCCCCTGCCTCTCTTATCTCTAAGCCCACCATCACTGAGCCGAGAAAATCGAGCCCTAACAGCTTAAATGTTACCGATACAGAAATTATTAAATTTAGCGATGCTAGGGCAGCACGGTGGCACAGTGGTACAGTGGTTAGCATTGCTGCCTACGGCGCTGAGGACCCGGGTTCAAATCCCGGCCCTGGGTCACTGTCCATGTGGAGTTTGCACATTCTCCCCATGTCTGCATGGGTTTCACCCCCATAACCCAAAGATGTGCAGGATAGGTGGATTGGCCACGCTAAAATTGCCCCTGAATTAGAAAAAATAATTGGGTACACTAAATTTTTAAAAAAATGTAGCGATGCAGGTTAATAAGGCCAGTTTTTTTAAAAGGGCAAACGCTGGAACTTTAATTTCTAGAGAAATGGAATTGCATTTGAAGTTGATGGTACAAGGACACTATGCTAAATCATAAACCAACCAGGCATATCTACAGATATTGTAAACCACTGCCAGGAGTCGCAGATCCAGTTGCAACTCCAGTAGCAGACTTTGAAGCGGAACCCCAGCCATCAGCATACCATCTTAGAAACAAGTAAAAATAATTAGGGAAGTGGCGGCAAGCTGGCGCAGTGGTAGCACTGCTGCCTCACTGCGATAAGGACCCGGATTCCATCCCGGCCCCAGGTCACCGTCCATATGGAGTTTGCACATTCTCCTGTGTCTGCGTGAGTCTCACCCCACAACCCAAAGATGTGCAGGGTAGTTGCATTGGCCACGGTAAATTGCCCTTCATTGGAAAGAAAAAGAATTGGGTACGTTAAATTTATTTTTAAAAATAATAATTAGCGACATTAATATCCTGTTCTTTCTTCATCTTATTTCTGATTAGTTTTAAAGACGGGGTTATTTTGTTTATGATCCAACTGAATCTGATTCTATTAGGAAACTATCTTGCATGAGCTCATGAGCTCTGTTGAAAGTATTTCTCAAAGGTTGTTGGTGACCATTGTTCAAGAGAGCCGTTGAAATTGGGTTATACACCATTGGATGTGGGACACGATTCAGAGAACTAAAGTTAAAGTCTGCTGAATGGCATGTTTACAGGGGTATTTCTCAGTGGCGACAGCGTCACCTGCTGTCCAATGACACTTTGCTGTTTTTTTGGGGGGGATTTCTCCCCACCAAGGCCGCAGAGGGATTCCATGCAGCTTGACAGCAGGAAAGGTCCTTGCAGATCGGGGCGTCATTGTCCGGCAGCCCCGATGTTCCCCCCTCCCCCCGACTTTGAGGCCCCACAGCGAGGGCGAGATCCTGATCGCCCAATTTGGGGCTCGTGCGCAATTCACCCATTGCGCCCGGATGCACAATGGGGTCGCTTAATCGCGCCCGTGAATTTGAAGGAGTGGACTATAAAGATGAAAAGCAAAAGGGTAAATAATTGCGTTTTCTTTGTTAATCCTGTTATGCCACCTGCATAAAGAGATGAATCATTGGGTTCATTTATCCTTCGCCTTTGTAATGACCTCCAATTGGCATTATTGGTTGGCCAATTGGAGTATGAGCTCCCTCAATGATAGCTCATTGAGGGGGCCCATATAAGCACCTGTGTAGGCTTTGTGAGGGAGTCTTAAGTTGACTGGAATGCAAGCAGCACTGTTTGGAGCTGCTCTTGTGTGGAAGTTATTGCAAATAAATACTGGTGTAGTGATGGAACCCCTGTCTCCTGTGGATTTTTCCAGCCTTTTTACCATTTTTGCATCTTTTTCCCCCACCAAATAATTAGTAATCTATTTTCAATGTCAAATAGCATAACATGCACAGTTTGAAATGACAAACTGGATAAGGTACCCGTAGGTTAAAGAGGTAGTCTCACCATCAAAATTGCCTGTAAATAGTAGTGAGTTAAGTATAATTGGGATCAGATTTGCCGTCATTTTAGATTTAAAAAAATGCTCAAGCACTGTTTGCTAATGACCTCATTTGAGGAGTTACTGAGCCAAAACATTTGACGAATGCAGTTTACGTATGCACAGCTAAGGTCGAGGAGTCTTGAAATAATTATGATGCAGTTTGACAATATATTCCCATTAGAGTTTGAATTAGTTGCACTATTAGACTTTTAAAACGTTAGCACAGTAAAATAAATTAAACAAAAGTTGATTTTCATTTTTAATTGATTTTCAAGTTGAAATCTTTTTAAGAATATTGGTTTGGCGATCGGTATTGGCCCATTTGTGTGCCCATAAGCAGCAGAATGTCCTAAAATTGGCCCTTTGGGCTTAATTAATTTATTTGATGTGTGAGCTGCCAGTGCCTGTTGTGCATCATGCAGTTTATTCAAATGAAGATCTGGTGATCAGGAGCCCAAAGAGAAGTACGTCCTGAGGGGTGAGGGGCTGGGAGCAGCAATGGGAGGAGTCAGTTATGAAGACTGTGGATATTGGGGCAGCATTCCTGCTCCTCCTGGCTCTGCATGAATGATTTTTAATTATTAAAAGGACTTAATCTTGCCTGTCTGTGGCGGCCACGGACTAGGTTTCACTGGCCGCTGAAGAAGGCTGAGCAGAGCAGGCCCAGAAACGCCTTCACTCATCAGAAACCAAATTCCCAGAGGGGTCCTAAAGCAGCTGCCAGGCTCCTCTTTAGCATATAGAGGGATCGTAATATCTGCGTTAGGTTGCCGCTTTGAGTGGCAATAAAACTGACCTTGTGCATTTAGTGGTGGCATGCATGCTCCTGCATGGTGGCATAGGCCATCCCAATAAATTTGTCATCATTTGTCTGTAAGCAGGTGCACCCCATTCCAATCTCCACTCCATGACAAAATCCTCCTACTTTCCCCCCGCCTTGCTGAAAACAATATTGGAAACTTCAGCACGGTCCCTAGTGATGTAAATTCAACTTTCTGTCAGTGAATTATTTTTTAAAATGACATGAGAATCATAAATCAGAATGGAAGTTAATTCCAATCAATTAATGTTTGATTTTTAAGTGAGACATTGGCAACAGAACTCTAACCAACTGAACATTATTCCCATACACAGCTTTCAAGGGTGAAATTATTTTAACAATTAGGACCAGAGGGCATAAACCCAGAGTAACAGGTCACCCATTTAAGACAAAGATAAGGAGGAATTTCTTCTCTCAGAGGGTAGTGAATCTGTGGAATTCTTTATTAATAATAATAATAATAATAATAATAATAATAATAATAATCTTTATTGTCACAAGTAGGCTTACATTAACACTGCAATGAAGTTACTGTGAAAACCCCTAGTCACCAGACTTCGGCGCCTGTTCAGGTACACAGAGGGAGAATTCAGAATATCCAATTCACCTAACAGGCACGTCTTTCGGGACGTGTGGGAGGAAACCGGGGCACCCGAAGGAAACCCACGCAGACACGGGGAGAATGTGCAGAGTCCGCACATACTGTGACCCAAGCGGAATCGAACTTGGGACACTGGCACTGTGAAGCAGCAATGTTCTTTTATTTAAAATTTAGAGTACCCAATTCATTTTTCCAATTAGGGGCAATTTAGCGTGGCCAATCCACCTAGCTTTCACATTTTTGGGTTGTGGGGGTGAAACCCACGCAAACAGGGGGCGAATGTGCAAACTCCACACAGACAGTGACCCAGAGCTGGGATCGAACCTGGGACCTCGGCGCCGTGAGGCCGCAGTGCTAACCCACTGCGCCACCATGCTCCCCTGTGAAGCAGCAATGTTAACCACTGTGCTACCGTCCCGTACCATACTTTTACCGCAGAGAGCTGTAGAAGCTGGGTCGTAAGTACATTCAATGCTGAAAGAAACAGATTTTTAATCAGTAAAGGAATCAAGGGTTCTGGAGGAAAGGTGGGAAAGTGGAGTTGAAGATTATCAGATCAGATCATTCATGATCCCATTGAATGGGGAAACAGACTCAATGGGCAGAATGGCTGACTTCTGCTCCTACATCTTGTGGTTTTATGGTCTTACTTCTCTGATGTTACTTATTTCTGCCGGTCATGATGTGGAGTGATAGGGATTACAAATTACAAAATATTCCTTCAGATATAGCAGTGATTGGCAAAACCTAAAAGGTATAAAATGAAATAATATAATTTATGGCACTACTAATATTTCTAAAGGTCTAATGACACCTAGAAACATCAGAGCAACATCATAGAGACATATACGGTACAGAAGGAGCCATTTGGCCCATCAAGTCCATGCCAGCTCCCTGCAGAGTGATCCAGTTAACTTCATTCAAGGAGGCATGGGATAGTGGGAAATGTGGCCAGTTGGATAACGAACTGGCTAACCGATAGAAGTCAGAGAGTGGTGGTGGATGGCAAATATTCAGCCTGGATCCCAGTTACCAGTGGCGTACCGCAGGGATCAGTTCTGGGTCCTCTGCTGTTTGTGATTTTCATTAATGACTTGGATGAGGGAGTTGAAGGGTGGGTCAGTAAATTTGCAGACGATACGAAGATTGGTGGAGTTGTGGATAGTGAGGAGGGCTGTTGTCGGCTGCAAAGAGACATAGATAGGATGCAGAGCTGGGCTGAGAAGTGGCAAATGGAGTTTAACCCTGAAAAGTGTGAGGTTGTCCATTTTGGAAGGACAAATATGAATGCGGAATACAGGGTTAACGGTAGAGTTCTTGGCAATGTGGAGGAGCAGAGATCTTGGGGTCTATGTTCATACATCTTTGAAAGTTGCCACTCAAGTGGATAGAGCTGTGAAGAAGGCCGATGGTGTGCTAGCGTTCATTAACAGAGGGATTGAATTTAAGAGCCGTGAGGTGATGATGCAGCTGTACAAAACTTTGGTAAGGCCACATTTGGAGTACTGTGTACAGTTCTGGTCGCCTCATTTTAGGAAGGATGTGGAAGCTTTGGAAAAGGTGCAAAGGAGATTTACCAGGACGTTGCCTGGAATGGAGAGTAGGTCTTACGAGGAAAGGTTGAGGGTGCTAGGCCTTTTCTCATTAGAACGGAGAAGGATGAGGGATGACTTGATAGAGGTTTATGAGGTAATCAGGGGAATAGACAGAGTAGACAGTCAGAGACTTTTTCCCCAGGTGGAACAAAGCATTACAAGGGGACATAAATTTAAGGTGAATGGTGGAAGATATAGGGGGGATGTCAGAGGTAGTTTCTTTACGCAGAGAGTAGTGGGGGCATGGAATGCACTGCCTGTGGAAGTAGTTGGGTTGGAAACATTAGGGACCTTCAAGCAGCTATTGGATAGGTACATGGATTACGGTAGAATAATATAGTGTAGATTAGTTTGTTCTTAAGGGCAGCACGGTAGCATTGTGGATAGCACAATTGCTTCACAGCTCCAGGGTCCCAGGTTCGATTCCGGCTTGGGTCACTGTCTGTGCGGAGTCTGCACATCCTCCCCGTGTGTGCGTGGATTTCCTCCGGGTGCTCCGGTTTCCTCCCACAGTCCAAAGATGTGCAGGTTAGGTGGATTGGCCATGATAAATTGCCCTTAGTGTCCAAAATTGCCCTTAGTGTTGGGTGGAGGTGTTGACCTTGGGTAGGGTGCTCTTTCCAAGAGCCGGTGCAGACTCAATGGGCCGAATAGCCTCCTGCTGCACTGTAAATTCAATGATAATCTATGATTAATCTAGGACAAACGTTCGGCACAACATCGTGGGCCGAAGGGCCTGTTTTGTGCTGTATTTTTCTATGTTCTATGTTCGATACGATTATTGTGGATAGAGCTTACTTTAAATTTTTAGAAACAAGTTTACAGCACCAAAAAAATAATGATTAAGACTGCTATTCAGGCAGTATCCCTGATTATATAGAGCACTGCAGCATTTTCTGAATACTTGAATCCATCCATATCAGCTATAAATAAGGTGACTGTGACAACAGATATAATTTTACTGTAATGCAGCTGTTATAAGACATGGGAGCAGAATTAGGCCACTCGGCCCATCGAGTCTGCTCCGCCATTCAATCATGGCTGATATTTTCTCATCCCCATTCTCCTGCCTTCTCCCCGCAACCCCTGATCCCCTTATTAATCAACAACCTATCTATCTCTGTCTTAAAGACACTCATTGATTTGGCCTCCACAACCTTCTGCGGCAAAGAGTTCCACAGATTCACCACCCTCTGGCTGAAAAAATTCATCCTCATCTCTGTTTTAAAGGATCATCTCTTTAGTCTGAGATGATGTCCTCTGGTTCTAGTTTTTCCTACAAGTGGAAACATCCTCTCCACGTCCACTCTATCCAGGCCTCACAGTATCTTGTAAGTTTCATTAAGATCCCCCCCTCATCCTTCTAAACTCCAACGAGTACAGACCCAAAGTCCTCAACCGTTCCTCATACGAGAAGTTCTTCATTCCAGGGATCATTCTTGTGAATCTCCTCTGGACTCTTTCCATTGCCAGCACATCCTTTCTTCGATACGGGTCCTAAAACTGCTCACAATACCCCAAATGGGGTCTGACCAGAGCCTTATACAGCCTCAGAAGTACATCCCTGGTCTTGTATTCTAGCCCTCTTGACATGAATGCTAACATTGCATTTGCCTTCTTAACTGCTGACTGAACCTGCACATTAACCTGAAGAGAATCGTGAACAAGGACTCCCAAGTCCCTTTGTGCTTCTGCTTTCCGAAGCATTTCCCCATTTAGAAAATAGTCTATGCCCAAATTCCTCCTTCCAAAGTGCATAACCCCACACTTTTCCACATTGTATTTCATTTGCCATTTCATTGCCCACTCTCCTAGCTTGTCCAAATCCTTCTGCAGCCCCCTTGCTTCCTCAATACTACCTGCCCCTCTACAGATCTTTGTATCATCTGCAAACTTAGCAAAAGTGCCTTCAGTTCCTTCTTCCAGATCATTAATGTTTTTGTGAAAAGTTGTGGTCCCACTAGTCAACGACTGCCATCCTGAAAAATACCCCTTTATCCTCACTCTCTGCCTTCCACCAGTCAGCCAATCCTCTATCCATGCCAAAATCTTACCCTCAACACCACAGGCTTTTAACTTATTTAACAGTCTCCTGTGCGGCACCTTGTCAAAGGCCTTCTGGAAATCTAAATAAATCATGTCCACTGGTTCTCCTTTGTCCAACTTCCTTGGTACCTCCTCAAAGAACTCTAACAGGTTTGTCAGACACGACCTCCCTTTGACAAAGCCGTGCTGACTCAGTCCTATTTTACCATGCACGTCCAAGTACTTTGCGATCTTATCTTTAATAACAGACTCTAAAATCTTACCAATGACCGACGTCAGGCTAACCGGCCTATAATTTCCCGTCCTATGCCTCCCTCCCTTCTTAAATAGTAGAGTTACATTAGCCACTTTCCAGTCCTCTGAGACCCTTCCTGCCTCCATGATTCCTGAAAGATCATCACCAAATCCTCCACAATTTCCTCAGCTATCTCTTTTAGGACCCTGGAGTGTAGTCCATCCGGTCTGGAAAAGGAATGGGATAATAGAAAGTTAAGGAAAACCTAGTTGGTATTCATAAGAGTTAAGGGATTCTCCTTTATCAAATGTGGATGAGTCATTTCAGTTTTCTCACCGATACCATGTGAGTAATTTTATCAGGAAGTGACAAGCAAGTTCACCTATGACCTGAAGAGTTCTCTGAGATCTAAAGAGATTTTGATTATTTTTACTTTGGCTTGCTATTTAGGCCGCGTGGTTACAGATTTGAAGTTCTTGGGATATTGTTCGTTATTAGAGGGGCGATATGAAGAAAATTTTTGTTTTACATCTGAGGTGTCCTACCAGCAATGCATTTATATCGTACAGATCCCAGGTCAAATTGAAGTTTAAATTGTTGCCACGTTCTTTGTCTGCTATTGACCACTATGGACCACAATCATTGGTCCACTACATTAAGTACATCCAAAATGTAGGTGTTCATTTCCAAGCTGGACCTTTTTTCTTTCTTATCCTGTCATTGATCATAATGTGCTTGGTGGGGAATTCATTGTGGGTATCTTGCTGAAACTTCAAAGGTCGCACTTGAAAGGTAAGCCACTCACTGCTGAACCTACCACTTCCTCTATTTGCATCTCCATGGATACATAGCAATAGAGACCTTCTTGGCCTATCCAATATATCAAGTAACTACGGTTCTATTACTGGCCTCCTGACAATGCACGCATTTATGGGAGTTTAGGTGGCTCTGTATCTGTGTTCACAGCAGTACTGTTGCATGAGACCTCGGGCGCAGTGATTCTCTGTACACTAGATGATCCCTGTTCTTTATCTTAAGTTACCCACTTCAATTCATCAAGGCTTGTCAACCTCAAAAGCCTGTCAATTTTTGAGGCATAGCCACTGTTGTTGAATTTGCCAGGTATTTGAAAACAAGTTTCTATGTTGTGGTTTTCACATTAGTTATGAGATGATTTTCTTATCTCCTGTCACATTTTTCAGGGGACAGAGCTGGTGTTCAACCATTCTGCCAGCTTTTTTACCATGTGGATTGAAGAGGGATGGGAGTGCATGAGCTAAAAAATCCAACGTCCTGACCAGTTTTTCTGATATAACATAGTACATCAATTTCCATGAAAGGGGCCTAGTGTATAAACTTCTGGACCATAGCTCTGAAGCTTCCAATCAGCACGTCTGGGCAGTTTGTTTTTGTAAGAGTTAGGGAAACTCACTTCCTGCTGACTAAGGTGTTAAACTGTGATCACTACAGCTGAGCTTTGATTGGATGGCTTAAGTTCTCAAACAGTGGCTATTCTGGTGCTACTGACAGGAAACTGCTGCATTCCTGCATGTTAACAAATTGAGCAGTTTACACAAACAAATCACCGTTAGGGACCTTAATGGATAACACTCCAAAAAGTGGCACTTGATGTCGAGATCTACCCAAAGCATTACGCATTTGTTGCAAAAATGTGAAGTGTTTTCTTTGGAAAAAAAATATTTTTCCTGTTATCGGAATATATGGATGTACTCCTTTACAAACCTTTGTGGCCTATTTGGCAATGTCTAAAAATATCATTGCTGAAATACAACAACAACTTGCATTTATATAGCACCTCTCATCTCGGAATTTCACAAGAGCATTCTCAAACAAAATTTGACTTTAAGCCACATAAGGAAATTTTAGGATATGTCACCTGTCAGGGACTCTCCTGTTTGTTCACGTTTGTTTCCTTACTTCCCCTTTCTTTTATATTTTGCTGTTACATCTTGATCCATGGATGAGTAATGGATCTGTGACATTAAAGCAAAGCAGCCTATCTGTGGCCTATGCCTTTAAATTCAAGCAGAGGATTGCAGCAGCAGGAGACTTCAGTGATGACGCCAGTTGATTGATTTGGCTGATGGCCAACAAATTGGCAAAAAGGGGACAGTGCTCTGCCCAGTGACAGGTAGTGATTAGACCCGGTCACACTGCTGCGTTCCTCAGAGTGACAAGGCTTGCTTTTTCATTTCACTTTCATCTCTGCAAGCTGGATGGAGGAATCTGATCAACTCACTCCAGGAATATGAAGTTAATTGTCACCAAAAAGGCCACTGTGAGAATCCGATAACTCTGTCTCTCTCTGAAAAGAAGGGGCTGTGCAATCTGAATCCAGAGTCTGATACTCTCTCTGTAGAGAGGATGCTGTTGCTAAGCCAGAGGCGTCTCATGGAAAAACTGTGAGTAAGATATATTGCTGAGCTGCAAAGAAGATCATTACATCACTCATATCATGAAGAGGGTGCACTGAAGATCTCATCATGTGAAGCCAGGACTCCTAACTCTTGACCTCAATCCTTATTATTTTTCCACCCTCTCCTTTCCCTTCTGTGTTTGTCTGTCTTATGTGTGTGGCTAGAGGGTGAGGCCGTAAAGGGCAGGGGGTCACGTGTTAAAGGACATTTAACAACTGCATATTTCAAATTCATCCTTGTTATAAATAAACAATAATTGTGTATAAATGTACAAACCTAGGGCTGGATTCTCCAAAAATGGGGCTATATCCCCACGCCGGCGTAAAAACACTGGCGTTTCACGCCAAACTTTCCTGAAAATAATTAAGACCTATTCACCTACCTGCAGGTGGCTGGCAGGGCCCCGGAGTGCTTCTCGCAGCTTCAGCTGTGGATACGGGTCCTCGCACGTCCGGTTCCGAGTCCGCGCATGCGCACGGCGGCGGCCTCCAACGACCAAGCCGAATGCGATGGCGGACTTAACCGGCAGAACTGGACCAACAAAGAAGGTCCCAACGATCTGCCCCGTGCCGCTACATCTAACCCGCCCAATCGCTGCCCTGGACTGAATCCCGACCGGCCAGATGTGAATAGAACCAGTCCGGCGGGAATTTGGCCGGTTGGGACTGGAGCATCGCCGGGAGGGCCTCTGGCAATGGCCCACCAGCCGCGTGTCATAAATCGCGCGGGAGCTGCGCAGGGCCCGATTCGGGCGTAAAAGTGGATTCTCCGCCCCCGCGCCAAACGCGATTTCGGCGCAGGGCTGCGGGGCCCCTGGTGACTGTAATTATTGGGCAAACAAAGGGCCAAAGTGGAAGTCAGGCACAGGAGGCCTGATAGAAACAGGCTTTTTGGGCAGAACCTGGATGTCAAGACTCCAATTAAAATCTGCTTCTTCGGCCCTGGGTCACTGTCTGTGTGGAGTTTGCACATTCTCCCCGTGTCTGCGTGGGTTTCCCCCCCACAACCCAAAGATGTGAAGATAGGTGGATTGGCCATGCTAAATTGTCCCTTAATTGGAAAAAATAATTGGGTACTCTAAATTTATTTTTAAAAACAAATCTGCTTCTAATCAGCACAGGGTCTAGGAGTGGGTAAAACTTCCATTGATCCCAACCATAGTGACCGGTGTCAAGAGGTGGGATGCAGGAGACAGATTGTTTGAGGGGTAAAATGAAACACAATAACCCCTTGAAGAAACTTGAATTATGTCCATTCACTTATGAGGGCATGACAATGTCTCACAGGCGATTCAGACATGCAATTCCTCCTTTTTCCTGCCCTACTCCATCCCCCTAAGTACTCAAGACCATTGTAGGGCCAGATCAATGCTATTCAAACAAAGTGACCCTGCAAGACTCTGGATGCTCCCTCACAGCCAGAAGCAGAGGTAGCCATCTTCCACTATGCCAAACATTTTGCTGGATGGGGGTAGGTTGACGTATTTAGTCTCCATTTGCATTTATTGGGCCAGATTTTAATCTCTAAGGTGGAAGTCAGGAGTCGGGAGATTTCCTGACATCACCAGGCCTCCTCCTACCTGGTAGTGCCTGCCGGCACTATTTCTACCCGATGAAGGCTGGAATGGCCTAGAGCCGGGCCTGCTGCTACATTTGGAGTATGAAGCAGACTAATGCTGAGGTGGCCAGGTTGAAAGGCCTACCTTCTTTTGCAGAGGTATTGGCTTGGTTGTGAAAATCAATATCAGGCCCCCAACCTTCACCCAATGTCGGTCTTATGCTGCCTGTCTATGGATAAAAAGAAGAAAAATGCACCAAGAACACTCTTGAACACTGTTATGCATTTGTAAAGTAGGTGCATTTATACAACAATCTAGTTCCTTTGTGCTCACCGTTCCAGGATTTTAACCTAGTTTAATTCATTGAACTTAAATTCTCCAACTGCATGATGGGATTTAAACTTTTGTCCTCCAGGTCATTAACCCAGGCTTCTGGATTACAAATCCTGTGACATAACATACGCTTCTCTTCCCTAAGTAGCAAAGGTTTTATGTTGTTTAATATTCAATTGGCATTTATAGTTCTATTTGTAGCATGAATAAAAATGAAATATGAATGAGTGAGGACAGTTTTGCACTGTATGCTCATCCACTAGGAATTGTGTTGAGGCCAAAGGATAAAATCTTACAATAATATATAGAACATACAGCACAGGACAGGCCCTTCAGCCCACAATGTTGTGCCAACCATTTATCCTAATTTAAGATCAACCTAACCTACACCCCTTCAATTTACTGCTGTCCTGTCCAAGAGACACTTAAATGTCCCTAATGACTCTGACTCCACCATCTCCGCTGGCAGTGCATTCCACACATCCACCACTCGCTGTGTAAAGAACCAACCTCTGACATCTCCCCTATACCTTCCTCCGATCACCTTAAAATGATGTCCCCTTGTGACAGCCATTTCCGCCCTGGGAAAAAGTCTCTGGCTATCCACTCAATCCATGCCTCACATCACCTTGTACACCTCTATCAAGTCACCTCTCTTCCTCTTCACTCCAGTGAGAAAAGCCCTAGTTCCCTCAGCCTTTCTTCAGAAGATATGCCCTCCAGTCCAAACAGCGTCCTGGCAAATCTCCTCTACACCCTCTCCAAAGCATTCACATGAGGGGCAGCACGGTAGCATTGTGGTTAGCACAATTGCTTCACAGCTCCAGGGTCCCAGGTTCGATTCCCGGCTTGGGTCACTGTCTGTGCGGAGTCTGAACGTTCTCCCCGTGTGTGCGTGGGTTTCCTCCGGGTGCTCCGGTTTCCTCCCACAGTCCAAAGACGTGCAGGTTAGGTGGATTGGCCATGCTAAATTGCCCTTAGTGTCCAAAATTGCCCTTAGTGTTGGGTGGGGTTACTGGGTTATGGGGATAGGGTGGAGGTGTGGGCTTGGGTAGGGTGCTCTTTCCAAGTGCCGGTGCAGACTCGATGGGCCGAATGGCCTCCTTCTGCACTGTAAATTCTATGATTCTATGATCCTTCCTATAATGAGGCGACCAGAACTGGACACAATATTCCAAGTATGATCTAACCAGGGTTTTATAAGGCTACAGCAAAACCTCGCGGCTCTTAAACTTAATCCCCCTGTTAATGAAAGCCAACACACCATACGCCTCCTTAACAACCCTATCTACCCGGGTGGCAACTTTGAGGGATCTATGTACGTGGACCCCAAGATCCCTCTGTTCCTCCACACTTCCAAGAATCCTGCCTTTAACCCTGTATTCAGCATTCAAATTCGACCTTTCAAAATTAATCACTTCACATTTATCTAGGTTGAACTCCATCTGCCACGTCTCAGCCCAGTTCTACATCCTGTCAATGTCCTGTTGTAACCTGCAACTGTCCTCGACACTATCTACAACTCCACCAAACTTCATGTCATCGGCAAACTTACTAACTCATCCTTCCACTTCCTCATCCAAGTCATTTATAAAAACCACAAAGAGCAGAGGTCCCAGAAGAGATCCCTGCGGGACACCACTGGTCACCGACCTCCAGGCGGAATACTTTCCATCCACTACCACTCGTTATCTTCTTTCGGCCAGCCAATTCCGTATCCAAACAGACAAATTTCCCTGTATCCCATGCCCCCTAACTTTCTGAATGAGCCTACCATGGGGAACCTTATCAAATGCCTTACTGAAATCCATATACACCACATCAACTGCGCGACCTTGATCAATGTGTCTCGGCACATCCTCAAAGAATTCAAAGAGGCTTGTGAGGCATGACCTGCCTCTCACAAAGCCATGCTGACTATCTTTAATCAAACTATGTTTTACTAAATAATTATCAATCCGATCTCTCAGATCCATTCCAATATTTTGCTCACCACAGGCGTAAGACTGACTAGTCTGTATTTCCCAGGGGTTTCCCTATTTCCTTTCTTGAACAGGGGAACAACATTCACCTTCCTCCAATCATCCGGTACTACTCCAGTGGAGAGTGAGGATGCAAAGATCATCGCCATCGGCGCAGCAATATCCTCCCTCGCTTTCCGTAGTAACCTTGGGTACATCCCGTCTGGCCCAGGGTACTTATCTATCCTGATGCTTTTCAACATTTCCTCCTTAATATCAACGAGCCTATTAACCTGGTTCATGCTGTTCTCACGAGCAACATGGTCCCTGTCTCTAGTGAATACTGAAGCAAAATATTCATTTAGGGCCTCCCCTACCTCCTCACTCTCCAGGCACAAGTGCCCTCCACTATCTCTGATCGGTCCTACTCTCACTCTGATCATCCTCTTATTTCTCACATAAGTGTAGAAGGCCTTGTGGTTTTCCCTCAATATTTTCCGTCAGGGCTTTTTCATGCTCCCTTCTCGCTCTCCAAAGTCCATTTTTGAGTTCCTTCCTGGCTATCTTATAACCCTCTCGAGCAGTGCTCGATCCTTGCTTCCTCAACCTTACATAAGTTTCCTTCTTCCGCTTGACTAGAAGTTCCACCTTGTCATCCAAGGCTCCTTCACCTTACCATTCCTTCCTTGTCTCAGTGAGACAAAACTATCCAGCACTCGTAGCAAGTGCTCCTTAAACAACCCCCACATTACTGTTGTGTATTTCCCTGCGAACATCTGTTCCCAATTTACGCTCCTCACCTCCTGTCTAATAGCAGCATAATTTCCCCTCTCCCAATTAAATACCTTCCCATACTGTCTGTTCCTATCCCTCTCCATGACTATGGTAAAGGTCAAGGAGTTGTGGCCACTGTCATCGAAATGCTCTCCTGCTGGGACATCTGACACCTGGGGCGAAGTTCTCCGGTATCGGCGCGATGTCCACTGACTGGCGCCCAAAACGGCGCAAATCAGTCGGGCATCGCGCCGCCCCAAAGGTGCGGAATCCTCCGCATCTTGAGGAGCCGAGCCCCAACTTTAAGGGGCTAGGCTCGCACCGGACTAATTTCCGCCCCGCCAGCTGGCGGAAAAGGCCTTTGGTGCCCCGCCAGCTGGCGTGGAAATGACATCTCCGGCGGCGCATGCGCGGGAGGGTTAGCGGCCACTCACGGCATCCCCGCGCATGCGCAGTGGAGGAAGTCTCTTCCGCCTCCGCCATGGTGGAGACCATGGCGAAGGCGGAAGGAAAAGAGTGCCCCCACGGCACAGGCCCGCCCGCGGATCGGTGGGCCCCAATCGCGGGCCAGGCCACCGTGGGGGCACCCCCGGGGCCAGATCGCCCCGCGCCCCCCCCAGGACCCCGGAGCCCGCCCGCGCCGCCTTGTCCCACCGGTAAGGTAGGTGGTTTAATCTACGCCAGCGGGGATTCTAGCAGCGGGACTTCGGCCCATCCGGCCGGAGAATCGCGCGGGGGGGGGGCCCGCCAACCGGCGCGGTGCGATTCCCGCCCCCACCGAATATCCGGTGTCGGAGAATTTGGCAACAGGCGGGGGCGGGATTCACGCCAGCCCCCGGCGATTCTCCGACCCGGCGGGGGGTCGGAGAATCTCGCCCCTGGTCTGGTTCGTTGCCGAGCACTAAGTCCAATATGGCCTCCCCCCTAGTCGGCCTATCTACATATTGAGTCAGGAATCCTTCCTGGACACACTGGACAAAATCTGCTCCATCCAAACCATTTGCACGAAGGAGGTTCCAGTCAATATTAGGGAAGTTGCAGTTATCCATGACAGCAACTCTGGTACTTCTGCACCTTTCCAAGATCTGCCACCCAATCTGTTCCTCCATCTCTCTGCTGCTATAGGGGGGGTCTATAGAAAACCCCCAATAAAGTGACTGCTCCTTCCTTGTTTCTGACTTCCACCCATACTGACTCAGTAGACGAACCCTCTTCGACTACCTCCTTTACTGCAGTTGTGATGCACTCCCTAATTAACAGTGCTACCCCTCCTCTTTTACCTCCCTCCCTATTCTTCTTAAAACATCTAAACCCCGGATTATCTAACAACTATTCCTGCCCCTGTGAAATCCAAGTCTCCGTAATGGCCAAAACATCGTAGTTCCAAGTACAGATCCATGCTCTAAGTTCATCTCCCTTATTCCTTACACTCCTTGCATTGACACAGACACACTTTAACCCATTCATCTGAGTGCAACTTTGCCCTATCAACTGTCTATCCATCCTCACAGACTCGCTGCATACTATTTCTGCCTGTTCAACAGCTACTCTATCCTCTGATCCGTAGCTCTGGGGCGGGATTCTCCGCAATCGGCGCGATGTCCGCCGACCGGCGCCCAAAACGGCGCGAATCAGTCCGGCATCGCGCCGCCCCAAAGGTGCGGAATTCTCTGCATCTTGAGGGGCTAGGCCCGCGCCGGACTGATTTCTGCCCCGCCAGCTGGCGGGAAAGGCCTTTGATGCCCCGCCAGCTGGCGCGGAAATTACTTTGCCGTGCGGCGCATGCGCGGGAGCTTCAGCGGCCGCTCACGGCATCCCCGCGCATTCGCAGTGGAGGGGGCCTCTTCCGCTTCCGCCATAGTGGAGACCATGGCGAAGGCAGAAGGAAAAGAGTGCCCCGTGCCCCCCCCAGGACCCCGGAGCCTGCCCGCGCCGCCTTGTCCCGCCGGTAAGAGAGGTGGTTTGATTCTCGCCGGCGGGACAGGCATTCCAGCAGCAGGACTTCGGCCCATCGCGGGCCGGAGAACCGTCGGGGGGGGGGAGGGGGGGCCCGCCAACCGGTGCGGCGCGATTCCCACCCCTGCCGAATATCCGGTGCCGGAGAATTCGGCAACCAGCGGGGGCGGGATTCACGCCAGCCACCGGCAATTCTCCAACCCGGCGGGGGTTCGGAGAATCCCGCCCCGGTTCCCATCCCGCTGCCAAACTAGCTTAAACCCTCCCGAAGAGCTCTAGCAAACCTCCCGCCCAGGATATTGGTGCCACTCCAGTTTAGGTGCAACCCGTCCTTCATGTACACGTCCCACGTTCCCCAGAAGGTATCCCAATGATCTACATATCTGAAGCCTTCCCTCCTGCACCAGCCCTGTAGCCACGTGTTGAGCTGCATTCGCTCTCTGTTCCTTGTATGACTAGCACGTGGCACCGGTAGCAATCCGGAGATTACTACTCTGCTCGTCCTGCTCTTTAGATTCCAACCTAACTCCCTAAAATCACTTTTTACATCCTCATCCTTTTTCTTAGCTATGTCGTTGGTGCCTATGTGCACCATCACTTCTGGTTGCTCCCCCTCCCCCTTAAGAATCCTGTACACTCGATCCGAGACATCCCTGACCCTGGCACCCGGGAGGCAACATACCTCCCGGGAGTCTCGTTACCGACCACAGAATGCTCCCCGAACCATTGAGTCTCCTATCACTATCACTTTTACAATCTCCCACTCACCCTTCTGAACCACAGAAAAGTCTATTTGTATTGCACAGACATTTTCCGTCAACAGGGGTGGATGGGAGTTACATTTCATCAGCCTGGGTAAAACTGTGAGTATCTAATTTGATTTCTTTTGTATCATCAGATAAAATTCATTCTTATCTTTTCCACAGAGAAAACGCATGCAGAAAGCATGCATGCACTGTGCCAACCCTGTGCATGTGCAGAAAGGGCACATCACAGGACAGTGGACTGGAACAACTTCCCAATCAACCATAATTGGTGTTTTGAGAGGGAATAACCTTAGGTACATACAGGTCAAAAACTTCCTCCGTGGAAATAATAATGCACCCCCCAGGACATTCACTGTTAGAAAGACTACTGAACGTGGGCGACCTAGGGGAGGAGAACTGTGCAGACATAAATGGACAACTGTTAGAAGAGGTGCACGTCCCCCTTGGATGAGACAAAGAAAAAGTGGCAGGCAGGGCGATCGGGGAGGGCTCTGGATCGATGCACTGCACAGGGCAAACTTCACCTCCGGATGCGCAGGTCTGAGCCTAACACAACTAAACGTGGTGCACAGGGCACACCTAACCAGAACTAGAATGAGTGGGGTCTTCTTGAAGGTGGAGATCAAATGCGAACAGTGACAGGGAGACCTGGCCAACCACACCCACATGTTTTGGGCATGCCCCTGACTTGTCAGGTACTGGACGTCCTTCTTTGAGGCCATGTCCAGGGTTGTGGGAGTGGGGGAGGAGCCGTGCCAACTAATGGCGGTCTTCGGGGTTTCAGAGCAGCTAGAGCTCTTCATGGGGTGGGGGGCTGACACTCTAGCCTTTGCCGCCCGGATTACCCACTGGAGAATCCTGCTCAGCTGTCGATCGGCAGCATCACCCAAGGCTGCAGACTTGCTGTCCGACCGGTGGAATTTCTCAGTCTGGAGAAGGTAAAGTTCACCATCCATGGGTCAGAAGAAGACTTTCACAGGATGTGGAAGCCGTTCACCGTACCAACTTGTTTCAAGACCTGTTCGTGGCCAGCAACCAATAAAGTAGGGAGGGTGGGGGAGTGGGGGGGGGAACGGACACAGAGCAAGCCATGGCGCAAGTAAGAGAAAGAAAGGGGGGGAGATCATGGTGGGGGACGAGGGACAAATGCAGCAAAGAGAAACACGGGAGACAGGCAGAAGAGAGGGATTGTATGAGAGACCGGTTTTCTGGCAAATTGATGCCTGAAACACAATGTACATAAACCACTGTAAATACGTGTTTTGGCCAAGTCTGGCAATGTAAAGTCTGCAAGAGAAATATTTTCGTTAACTATTGTCACAGTTGTCGGTTGGAACTTCTTCTTTTGTTGATATACGTGTTGGTCTTGTTTGGCTCTGTGAATTTCTAATATAAAATGTTAAAAGCGCAATAAGAAAATTAAAAATGATTGGTGTTTTGGGCATATCTCCAGTACTTCAATTGAACAACATGTACAGCATTGCACTTTCTAAACCACTAGATCCCTCCCATTATCAGTAGATGAGAGACATGTTTTTATAATTCATGTCCAAAGAGTAAGAAGTAAACTTAAGCACAACTAGAACATTCAACTTATTGCATGTTCTAACTTTAGTATTAATTTACCCATGCACTAATTTCAATACAATAAGACGACAGATTTGTTCAGCAACTGAAAATAGTTCACTTTGCAACATAATCATGTAAGTATGGAGGTTGATGTCTCACAAATGGGTTATCATCTAATCTCAGATGCAGTCTCATTTAAATGATGTTCTTCATTTGCAATGTCTATGTCAGAATCGGAAGTGCTGCTTACTATTTCATGTGAGAGTACCTTTAAGAAATGGGTGTTTATAAATGGGTGTGTATATAAATATCCCGTAGTGAGAGTAACTTTAAGAAATGGGTGTTTACTACTGCAGTGATGTCAGAGAGTGGGTGGAGCTGGGCTGTCTGTCAGCTTTTTACTTTCGTTTTAGGCTGTTTGCTGCAGGGTGTGTTTTAGTTTTGGTTTCAGTGTTGGAGCTGAAGCCAGACAGAGCAGGTGTACTGTTGATCTCTCTGCCATGAAAACACTATCTCTTGATCATTTGGTGAATTCAGAATTATAAATGTTCTCAGTAGTGAATGTGAACCTAATGTGCTTCTGTTAAAAGGTGTTTCTTTTGTCTTCTGGATGTTTTTGGGAAGTTATTAAGGATTACTTAGTGTTGTATTCTTTGGGGGTTGTATTTGAATTGATGGTTGCTAAGATGTTCACTGTATGTTTTAAAAAGGTTAACTTAAGTTCATAGAAAAAACATTGTTTTGTTTAAAAAAAGTACTTTTCCATTTCTGCTCTACCACACCTGTAGAGTGAGCCATGTGCTCCCCATACCACAATCTATTAAAAGTTGTGGGTCAGGTGAACTCCATGATACACTTTGGGGTTCTCGAAACCCTGGCCCATAACACTATAGTATAGAAGGTTGACAGATAGGATATGCTAATATATGACAAATATAATGATATACTACTGACATCAGTCAGTCATGTATGTATGAGAGAGAGAGAGTGAAAGAGAGGGTGTAGCACCATGCCTCAGAGCATCATTCTTCCTGTTTAACCTGTTTAACAGTAAAGTCACCATCGTTTCAGATGACCAAAGGCTGCTTTCCACTTTGAAGGGGAGAGCTGAATGGTGGTGGTCTAACCTGAGAACACCACACCTCAGGCGAGGGGCAAGGTTGAGAAGGAGGGGCCTTCATGAATAACCTCAGCCAGTATGGGAATTGAGCCCATGCTGTTGGCTTTGCTCTGTGTCACAAATCAGCTGTCCAGCCAACCGAGCTAATCTGACCCTCTTAACCAGTTTAGCAGTAGTACTAATACACAAGTGTTAAGTAGATAACAGAGTATAACTAGAGTCTGTCTACCAACCTCCGATGGGGTCTGGCGAAGGGTCGGCGGACCGGCCTCTTCCCCCCCCCCCCCGGCCTACTTTGATATGCGTCCAGCCCCTGAATCCCCACGCCATGTTGCGTCGGGGCCGGCGCGCTGAAGAAGTCCCCGCGCATACGCAGGTTGGCGCAGCCCAACTGCGCATGCGTGGGTTAGCGCGGTGCCCATTTGGCGCCGGGAAGGGAGGCTGGAGTGGCGCGAACCGTACCAGCGCCGTGCTGGCCCCCTGTGGGGATAGAATCGGTCACCCCCGTGCCCGTTTCGCACCGTCGAGAAACATGACGGCACGAACACTTCGTCTCCATTTTGGAGAATCCCCCCCCCACACATTTTTCAAGCTATGCATAAGTCTCCATCAGTTCTTGGCCAACGGGGCATGGTTTTTCATTGTGTGAAATCTAGATACTTCACAAATTCAGTGAACTCATCGCTGTTGAAATGCAGACGGCCCATCGGCACTTCTCACCATTTTAGAGATTCCAAACAAGGCAAAGATCTAGTCAAGGTTTGAGAAGACTGCTTTCGTTGAAGTTGACATGGTTATTTCCACTACTGGGAATCTGCTGTCGTCATCACTGACAACAATCATGTGTGCAAGTCTGCAAAACCATTGCTAACCTCAATCCATGGTCCAGGAGATATTTCAGAAATCTTGAGAGGATCACGAAGATTTGCCATTGTGATTGCTTGACATGACAAAAAATGATCGATTCCTGGAAATCAAACCTTTCCCCGAAGGAGTTGTTTAGTTTTGGCAATTCCCTGGTGACTTTCATGTGCCATGTTATCAAGACATTCCCCCAATGATTGCGGAATGATAACACAATTGTTGCATAACAAGAGATCAGATGTGTTTGTATTGGTCAGCTCACTTCAAATATTGTGAAGGACTTGCAGTGTGTGAACGATTTCATTTGTAGACTGCCACTGGATCAAAATCCGAAAAATCCCTTCTTAACAACACTGTGGATTTTCCTCCAATGCATGGACTGCAGTGGTTCAAGAAGGCGGCTCACCACCACCTTCTCAGCAAAATTTGGGATGGGCAATAAATGCTGGCTTGGCCTGAAAAGCCTGAATCACATGAAAAAATACATTTTCAAAAGACACTCTTTCAATCATGCCTTTCCATTTTTGTCATTCCATTGATGCCATGCATCGTGGTTTGTTGCTGCTTTGATGTCAGCTAGTTTTTGCGACTTTGGTGTTTAGGCTTACATGGTTAAGATGGGTGGCACAGTGGTTAGCACTGTTGCCTCACAGCGCCAGGGTTCCAGGTTCGATTCTGACCTCGGGTGAGTGTCTCTGTGGAGTTTGCACTTTCTCCCCGTGTCTGCGTGGATTTCCTGCGGTTTCCTCCCACAGTTCAAAGATGCGCAGGTTAGGTGAATTGGCCTTGCTAATATTGCCCAAACGTTGGGTGGGGTTGTGGGAATAGGAGCAGGGGATTGGGCCTAGGTAGGGTGCTCTATCGGAGCAAGGGCTGGTGCAGGCTCGATGGGCCGGATGGCCTCCTACTGCACTGTAGGGATTCTATCATGACTCTATATTGTTCAGCAACCTTTTCCTCATGACGAGTAGGACTCACTGCTGGCAATGGACATCACTGGTTAAGTTAGACTGGCTGATACTCAACATGGAATTCAAACTCTTTGAGTATCCAATGGTCTATTCAAGGAGGTAGTTTGCAATGTGGATTGTTGAAAAGTTACTAGTGGTCTATTTGTATTTGTTTGTATTTGTTTGTTTATTGTCATGTGTACCGAGGTACAGTGAAAAGTATTTTTCTGCAAGCAGCTCAAACAGCTAATTTAGTACATGAAAAGAAACAAAAATACATAACTATGATTAGTTATGACTCCCAACTTGCTTCCATACAAATATGGATGAAAGTGAAAGCTACTCTATGTGATTGAGAGTGCATTTCTCTCTGTTTCCGAATAACATTGCTTTATGGGTGTTTGTGATTGGATTGTCATTGCAACAATTGATGGGTTCCCTGCCTTGACTGTTTGCATGAGAACTGCACCCAGGCCAGCTGGGCTTATACCCAAGACTAGCTGAGTGATTTTCTCAGGATTGGAATAGGTATTTGTGGAACTTGCTGACAACCGTTCTTTGATGTGATGTACAGTCTGTGTAATGTAATCTACGCCCACTTGGTGGTCTCTTTTGTCAGACTGCAGAGGGGAGCAGATAGCATTGTGCGATCAGGAATGAAGTGACTGCAGTATGTGATTAATCCTAACAATCCTAACATGCAGGAAGACTCCGACTTCCTGCATGTTTGGAAGGTACACGGTCTTTACATTGGCTTCAACTTTCTGTGAATCAGGTGATAGTCCTTCACCACTAAACTAATGACTGCAGAATTTGAATTTACTTTTATTGAACAAGCATTTGGCTTTATTCAAGGTGAGGTTACATTCGCTAAGATGTAGACATGCATGTAGACATGTTTTGAGTTCACTTTCAGTGTGTCCATAGACAAAAATGTCATCACTGATATTCAGCATGCTTTCATGTCCTGGAAATACAGATTGAATCAAGTGCTGAAGTACCTCAACTGCTGAATTGACTCCAAAGTTGGTCCTCTTATATCGTAAAAAAAAGTCTGCTGTGAGTTCAGAATACTTCAATTTTATGGTATCCTTACATTGAGGTCACGTTTAGCAAAGAGTTTAATCTAGTACATCATCGATTGTCGGTGTGAAACGTCTTTCTCATCATGTGGCTTGGTTTGGTGACTCCGACCCCCCCGCCGATTCTCCCAACCGGCTAAAATCCCGCCCCCGCCGGTTGCCGAATTCTCCGGCACCGGATATTCGGCGGGGGTGGGAATCGCGCCGCGCCGTTTGGCGCCCCCCCCCCCCCACCCCCCCGCGTCTCCGGCCCGGATGGGCCGAAGTCCCGCTGCTAGAATGCCTGTCCCGCCGGCATAGATTAAACCACCTACCTTACTGGCGGGACAAGGCGGCGCGGGCGGGCTCCGGGGTCCTGGGGGGGGGGCGCGCGGGGTGATCTGGCCCCGGGGGTGCCCCCACGGTGGCCTGGCCCGCGATCGGGGCCCACCAATCCGTGGGCGGGCCTGTGCCGTGGGGGCACTCTTTTCCTTCCGCCTTCGCCACGGTCTCCACCATGGCTGAGGCGGAAGAGACTCCCTCCACAGCGCATGCGCGGGGATGCCGTGAGCGGCCGCTAACGCTCCCGCGCATGCGCCGCACGGCAATGTCATTTCTGCGCCAGCTGGCGGGGCACTTCCGCCAGCTGGCGGGGCGGAAATCAGTCCGGCGCGGGCCTAGCCCCTCAAGGTTAGGGCTCGGCCCCACAAGATGCGGAGGATTCTGCACCTTTGGGGCGGCGCGATGCCCGACTGATTTGCGCCGTTTTTGGCGCCGGTCGGTGGACATCGCGCCGATACCGGAGAATTTCGCCCCAGATATCAATGCAGATTCAGGGGTGAGATTCTCCGACCCCCCGCTGTTCCGTGCGTCTGGATGAAGAACTTGTTGTCGAAGGTGAAGACGTTGTGATCCAGAATGAAGCGGATGAGTTGCAGAATTGCGTCTGGAGATTGGCAGTTGTCCGTATACACAGGATCTGCTCAGACGAGGAGGAGCGTAACAGACATCTACAGACATTGAAAGATGCCCTCGTACGAATGGGATATGGCACTCGACTCATCGATCGACAGTTCCAACGCGCCACAGCGAAAAACTGCACCGACCTCCTCAGAAGACAAACATGGGACACAACCGACAGAATACCCTTCGTCGTCCAGTACTTCCCCGGAGCGGATAAACTACGTCATCTTCTTCACAGCCTTCAACACGTCATTGATGACGATGAACATCTTGCCAAGGTCATCCCCACACCCCCACTACTTGCCTTCAAACAACCGCGCAACCTCAAACGAACCATTGTTTGCAGCAAGCTACCCAGTCTTCAGAACAGTGACCACGACACCACACAACCCTGCCATGGCAATCTCTGCAAGACGTGCCAGATCATTGACATGGATACCACTATTACACGCGAGAACACCGCCCACCAGGTACGTGGTACGTACCCGTGCGACTCGGCCAACGTTGTCTACTTCATACGCTGCAGGAAAGGATGTCCCGAAGCGTGGTACATTGGCGAGACCATGCAGACGCTGCGACAACGAATGAACGGACATCGCGCAACAATCACCAGGCAGGAATGTTCCCTTCCAGTCGGAGAACACTTCAGCAGTCAAGGGCATTCAGCCTCTGATCTCCGGGTAAGCGTTCTCCAAGGCGGCCTTCAGGACGCGCAACAACGCAGAATCGCCGAGCAGAAACTTAGAGCCAAGTTCCGCACACATGAGTGCGGCCTCTACCGGGACCTGGGATTCATGTCACATTACATTCATCCCCCACCATCTGGCCTGCAAAATCCTACCAACTGTCCTGGCTTGATGCAATTCACACCTCTTTAACCTGGGGTTACCCCATCTCTGGATCTGTAAAGATTTAATCACCTGCTAATGCTCGCATTCCAAGCATTGTTTGGCATCTTTGAATTTGTCTATATATGTGTTTCTGGAACATACCTCTTCATTCACCTGAGGAAGGAGCAGCGCTCCGAAAGCTAGTGACATCGAAACAAACCTGTTGGACTTTAACCTGGTGTTGTAAGACTTCGTACTGTGCTCACCCCAGTCCAACGCCGGCATCTCCACATCATGGCTCACATACATGGGCCGGGATTCTCCAATCTCGCGCTGGGTTGGAGAATCACCGGGGGGGTGCGAGAATCGTCCCACGCCGCTCCGACACCAGGCCGTCAATTCTCCGGTGACCGGAGAATCGTCGCCAATCGCCCCCGCGGCGATTATCCACGCTCGACTGGCTGAGTGCCCACCGAGTTCTGCCGCGTCCTGCCTACAGGAGCCTGGCACAGAGGAACATAGGCCCCCTCCCGGAATTAGCCCGCCTGCCGATCGATAGGCCCCGATCGCGGGCCTGGCCACCGTGGAGGCCCCCCCCGAGTCAGATCCTCCCTCCCCCCCCCCCACCAGGATGGCCCCCGCAGCCAGAACGCAGAGGACCACACGCGAACAACGGCGGTGGGACTCGGCCGAACTCGGCGGGATTTCGGCCCCGCGCGTGGTCGGAGAATCCCGCCCCAGGTTCTTGCTCTTGGATTTCTTAACGACTTATATGGGTGAGACTCATGGGGTAAGTGTCATGAATCTGCATGGAGACAGCAGTAGACAGTACGAGCGGCACGGTGGCACAGTGGTTAGCACTGCTGCCTCACAGCGCCAGGGACCCGAGTTTGATTCCCGGCTTGGGTGCACTGTTGTTTCAGTCTGCACGTTCTCACCCTCTCTGCGTGGGTTTCCTGCGGTGCTCCGGTTTCCTCCCACAAGTCCCGAAAGACGTGGTTGTTAGGTGAATTGGACATTCCGGATTCTCGCTCAGTGTACCCGAACAGGCACTGTAGTGTGGTGACTAGGGGATTTTCACAGTAACCGTTGAAATGTTAATGTAAGCCTATTTGTGACACTAATATAGATCATTATTATTACTCAAAGGCCCTCGATTGGTATGCATCTTCCAATGTAATGAGGTTAGAATGGCAGTTTAGGTAATCGAGTGTGAATAGCTTATGGAGGAGAAACAGATTATAGATGATGGGAAAATGTACATATGTTAATGTACAGTCAAGGAATTGATAGGGGCAGACAACTGAACACACAGAAGGCATAATCAAAGAAGAACAAAGCTATTGCACAGACCTTGAGAAGCCAGGAGACGCATTTAACATCTCGTAGTCTCAGAAAGAAGACAGGCAGATCCTAGCCACCATGCCTGAAGGCCAAGTTTACAGCAAGCAAGTTTCTAAGTCTTAGAGCCAAGGCAATGCTGAAAACCTTTGTCACAGCAGTTTTAAAATATCTTCGCTGGATCAGGAAAAGACGGTTCCCATGTTTGGGTCTCATCTCTGTATTGTGTGGTAACTATAGCTGGTTATTCAATTGGATGTTGCTTGGGGAACAGGGGAGGTCTTGCAGAGTTCAGGTATCATAGATAGATTTTGTAACATGGGGTATGTTATATATGAACTGTCTGTATTTAGTAATTCATATATCTTGATTGTGCGAGAGTGGAATAGTCCTTTTGAGTGTATTTGTCTTTTCTTTACTTTAATAAACAGCCTTTCATAATTGTTACACAACAACTGGACTATTTATTCTCCCTGGAGTTTCATTTGTCTCTTCACAGCAAAACAAAACAAAACAACAATCCACCCTCATGAGCCGGTGTTCCAGGTTTGGCTACCCTCGCAGATAACATCAGGGTGCTTCGTGACAGTAGTCTTATCCCCAACTTTGTCAATTATGTCAAGGTCAAGTTGATGTTCCTTCTCAGTCTGCTTCCTTCCTGGCATGAAGTGGATATTGTTAGCATATATTCACTCATGTATCTTTTTAACCGAAGTGGATGCTGTTAGCGTATATTCACTCGTGTATCTTTTTAACCTTTTGGGAAATAGGGCGGGACGTGGTGGTAGGATTTCACAGCTGATTATCAGCCCATTAAATGGGTTGAATGCTCCTTCCGTGGGCAACAGGTTTTGGCATTGGACCCAAACCTGGATCTTCTCGTCCAGCGGTCGGTGCGCTACCATTGCATCACAAGGTCTTCTACACATGAAGTGGTAGTTGTAACCGTTGATGTGCACTACGGGAGGCACATTAGTATCCATATGCAATTTGCATGTAACTTACTCCGATACCAGTGAAGTGGTCAGAATACAATTCAAGAATGTTGTTGGCATGCATAGAAATCATGGTCAGGATTCTCCGAAATCCCGGCCACGTGTTGACGCCGGCAGCGTGGGCGTCAATGGGCCTCCAGGCCCAATCATTCACCCCTTCCTCGGGGCTAGTCCGCCGCCGGAGCGCTGTGCGCTGCTTCGACGCCGAAAGCCGGCCCGACACGGCCGGCATAGTCCACGCATGCGCGTGGGTTCACGTCTCCGCGCTGGCCACCGGGCAACATGGCGGAGCCCTACAGGGGCCCGGCGCAGATTGACGTAGGACCCCCCACCCCCCAGAATGAGCCCGCCCACCGATCGGTAAGCCCCGATAAGCCCCGATCGCGGGCATGGCCACAATGGAGGCCCCCCCGGATTCGGATCCCCCCGCACCCCACACCAGGACCCCAGAATGAGCCCGCCCACCGATCGGTAAGCCCCGATAAGCCCCGATCGCGGGCATGGCCACAATGGAGGCCCCCCCGGATTCGGATCCCCCCCGCACCCCACACCAGGACTGCCCCCGCAGCCAGAACTCCGAGGTCTCGCCGGGTGGGACCATACGTAAACCACACCGGCAGGACTCGGCGCGCACTTGGCCAGTCGAGCGCGGATAATCGCCGCGGGGGGCTCGATTGCCGATGATCCTCTGGTCGCCGGAGAATCGGTGGCCCGGTGTCGCAGCGGCGTGGCGCGATTCTCGCACCCCCCCCTCCCCCCTCCCCCGTGATTCTCCAACCCAGCGTGAGATTGGAGAATCCCGGCCCATGTATGTGAGGGCAATCATGTCCAGATCTGTTGCTGTATGAAAACCGTTGAGCATGTCACATTCTCCAGATATGACACAAAATACAGCACTTGTTCTGGTGTCTTTGAATGAGATTAGTATTTCAAAAGTTCTGAGAATGTTCAGTGGTTTGTCACTGTTATGAGGGAGAATTTTCATGCTTGCAGAGAATGAAGTTTGTTGAATATTTTGGGCGGGGTTCTCCGACCCCCGCCGGGTCGGAGAATCCCTGGGGGATGGTGTTGCTCTTATTAGCCTTAGTTTTATTAGCTCTAATTCAATCAGGCCAATACTTAACTTTGGGAATGGCCCACCAGGTCAGAGAAATTAATGGTCTTTCGAATTGGTCTGAGCCTGCGGGATTCAAAGGCTGACACAGGTCGATGGCTAGGAGTCTCTATCGGGTAGCGATCGCTGGAGTCAAACTTACGGTTTCTTGTCGATGGTTCTTGCGAAGGTTGCGAACAGGAAGAGAAGGGTCGATCTGAACTTGGCCCCTATCTTTATAGTTCCCAGGGGCTTCCCGCCTCTCGGGGCGAACCTTGACCCTGGTTCCAAGTGATTGGACTTGGTCCCAATCACTTGGTTCGATATGCTCCAATAATGGGGCGATTCCTTGATCAGGGGGTGGTCGTTCATCTTTCTTTGTCTCGGCCACTGCTGGCGCCGAGAGGTCTGGATCGGCATTTCAATTGCTAATTTGTTGCAATTGTTCCCGGGGATCGCCGATTAAACTGCAGATGGCTGGGTTGATGTGCTGCTAATGGTTGCAGGTATCGGTTCTGGGCCGACTTTCCCAGAGTCGAACATCCTGTTCTGTCTGCAGCTGTCCGTTTGTGTCCTGTTGGCTGCTTTTCCCATTAGCCTTTCCAATTCGCCATTTTAGATCGGGGTTTGGCCAAATTAATCGGGAATCAACCATTTTAGGTGGCTACAATGGCGTAAATCCCGCCCCGCCGCTCTGACGCCGGCTGTCGTATTCTCCGGCGCCGGATTTCGGGCGGGGGCGGGATTTACGCTGCGACGGTTGGGGGCTGTTGGTAGCGGCACCCCCCAGCGGGGGGTCGGAGAATCTCGCCCCACAAGTGGAAATATTGTTTGGACAAGTTGCAACTCTGTTTGTGAGTCTGCTGTTGTTGCTTTTGCAGGTGGTTTCCTGGCAAGTGTGAACTTCAAAAGTGTGTTTTTTTGCAGCCTGAACTTCAGTAGCTGTGGACTCGGAAAGCAATAGTGACGTTGCTAACTCCAACATCTCTGACAGATTTATGTCTTTCTCAACTGCAGCATAGTTGGCTGGAGTGGCATCCTTGGATGATTTGAACTATAATTTCCCTTTCGACCCATTGAACTTCAAAAGTCACATTTGGCGGGTAGTTGGCTCAACCACATGCAATGTCGATCTATTGTCTTATTGGCTTCTTGGATCATGTGACTGAAGATGATTATTTTGTACATTATGGTTTTCTTGAGCGTAAAATAGTCATTGCCATTTTGCTCAGGCGTGAGTGTTTCAACTATGTCTTCCAATTCTTTACCACCACTATGCGAAAGTAATTGCTATTTCCTTTTGGCCTCTGTCATGGCAAAACCTTCAAACGCCGCTTCAAAATTTTGCTCATTTGGAAAGACATATGAAGATTCTAAATGTACTTCAAAAGGTGGTAGCTTGGGTATAAACAATGCCATTTTCATCAGCAATAAGGATGAAACTTAAAACTTCCCTGTTAAAACTTCCCTGCTCGTTTGATCTCAACTTGTCAGCACTCAACACAGCCACCCTGGGCGGAATTCTCCAACACTGGGCCGGGTCGGAGAATTGTCGGGGGGTCGCAATTCACGCAGTTGGCATGGCGCCAGTCGGGGGCCGCTCTACACGGCCCCCCCGGCGATTCTCTGCACGCGATGGGCCGAGTGGCTGCCGAATCCCGCCGGCGCCGTTCCAAAATGACGCTGGTAATCTAGTGATGGGAGACAAGGAAATAGCCGAGGAACTAAATAAGTACTTTGCGCCAGTCTTCACAGTAGAAGACATGAGTAATATCCCAACAATTCAGGAGAGTCAGGGGGCAGAGTTGAATATGGTAGCCATCAGAAAGGAGAAAGTGCTAGAGAAACTAAGAGGTCTAAAATTTGATAAATCTCCGTGCCCAGATGGGCTACATCCTAGAGTTCTAAAGGAGATAGCTGAAGAAATAGTGGAGGCGTTAGTTATGATCTTTCAAAAGTCACTGGAGTCAGGGAAAGTCCCAGAGGATTGGAAAATCGCTGTTGTAACCCCCCTGTTCAAGAAGGGAACAAGGAAAAAGATGGAAAATTATAGGCCAATTAGCCTAACCTCGGTTGTTGGCAAGATTCTAGAATCCATTGTTAAGGATGAGATTTCTAAATTCTTGGAAGTGCAGGGTCGGATTTGGACAAGTCAGCATGGATTTAGTAAGGGGAGGTTGTGCCTGACAAACCTGTTAGAGTTCTTTGAAGAGATAACAAATAGGTTAGACCAAGGAGAGCCAATGGATGTTATCTATCTTGACTTCCATAAGGCCTTTGATAAGGTGCCTCACGGGAGACTGCTGAGTAAAATAAGGGCCCATGGTATTCGAGGCAAGGTACTAACATGGATTGACGATTGGCTGTCAGACAGAAGGCAGAGAGTTGGGATAAAAGGTTCTTTTTCGGAATGGCAACCGGTGACGAGTGGTGTCCTGCAGGGTTCAGTGTTGGGGCCACAGCTGTTCTCTTTATTTATTAACGATCTAGATGACGGGACTGGGGGCATTCTGGCTAAGTTTGCCGATGATACAAAGATAGGTGGAGGGGCAGGTAGTATGGAGGAGGTGGGGAGGCTGCAGAAAGATGTGGACAGTTTAGGAGAGTGGTCCAAGAAATGGCTGATGAAATTCAAGGTGGGCAAGTGCGAGGTCTTGCACTTTGGAAAAAAGAATAGAGGCATGGACTATTTTCTAAATGGTGACAAAATTCATAATGCTGAAGTGCAAAGGGACTTGGGAGTCCTAGTCCAGGATTCTCTAAAGGTAAACTTACAGGTTGAGTCCGTAATTAAGAAAGCAAATGCAATGTTGTCATTTATCTCCAGAGGCTTGGAATATAAAAGCAGGGATGTACTTCTGAAGATTTGTGAAGCATTAGTTAGGCCCCATTTAGAATACTGTGAGCAATTTTGGGCCCCACACCTCAGGAAGGACATACTGCCACTGGAGCGGGTCCAGCAGAGATTCACACGGATGATCCCAGGAATGGTAGGCCTAACATACGATGAATGTCTGAGGATCCTGGGATTATATTCATTGGAGTTTAGGAGGTTGAGGGGAGATCTAATAGAAACTTACAAGATAATGAATGGCTTAGATAGGGTGGATGTAGGGAAGTTGTTTCCATTAGCAGGGGAGACTAGGACCCGGGGGCACAGCCTTAGAATAAAAGGGAGTCACTTTAGAACAGAGATGAGGAGAAATTTCTTCAGCCAGAGAGTGGTGGGTCTGTGGAATTCATTGCCACAGAGGGCGGTGGAGGCCGACACGTTGAGTGTCTTTAAGACAGAAGTTGATAAATTCTTGATTTCTCGAGGAATTAAGGGCTATGGAGAGAGAGCGGGTAAATGTTGAAATCAGCCATGATTGAATGGTGGAGTGGACTTGATGGGCCGAATGGCCTTCCTTCCGCTCCTATGTCTTATGGTCTTATGGTGGGGGCCTATGGTCCTCCGCGCCAGGCCCCTGTAGCTGTCCGCCATGTTGCATCAGGGCCGGCGTGGAGAAGGAAACTAGCGTGCATGTGCAATTTCGCGCCGGTCGTAGCGCGCATGCGTGAATTCACGCCGGCCATAGTGCGCATACGCAGGCCCGCAGCACCCGTTTGATGCGGGTATCGGTAGCTGGAGCTGCGTGAGTCACTCCAGTGCCGTGCTGGCCCCCTGTAGGGCGCAGGATCGCTGCTCCTAGGGGCCTGTTGACGCCGTGGTAAAATGCGACGGCGTTTACGACGGAGTCAACATTTAGCCTCAGGATCAGAGAATCCCACGCCTTTATTTCTCAAAGCCTGCAGCCTAAAATTCTGCCTGCAGCTTATAATGCTTTATTCTCTGCAAAGAACAGGCAAAACTCTCCAAAAAGGTTCATACCTTCTTATGTTGCCTTATCCTCATCATAAGTATGAGGTTTTGGGGATTAAAAGTACATGAGCAAAATGCTTTATTTTATTCAGCAGCTTCTAAACTCTGCTCACACTCGCAGACTCCTCTGCTGGTATAATTTTGTACAGTAATTTCAAATGAACAATAAATACAACATTATACTTTTCAAAATACTCCAACACTACAGTGATCTCCTCAAAATAATCAACTAGATTCATAAATCATGACATTACTTTCACAAATGCAGACTTTGCTCAGCTAATTCTTCTTGATGTGTTCAGGCACAGTGGTACACATTCCCGTACCAGCCTCCCCGAACAGGCGCCGGAATGTGGTGACTAGGGGCTTTTCACAGTAACTTCATTTGAAGCCTACTTGTGACAATAATCGATTTTCATTTTCATTTCATTGCAATAATGTAAAACAGGTGATACGGAATTGCCAGCCCATTTTGTATCTTCCCTGTTTTTTATTTCCATTTTACACAATTGCAGAAAGTTAAAATCTATCCCACTGTGACTCTGGTGGTAGATTCTTTAAATTTTTTTACAAGTGATGTTAAGCTGAATCACCTGTCATTACCTGGGGCGAAATTCTCCGACCCCCCGCCGGGTCGGAGAATCGCCGGGGGCTGGCGTGAATCCCGCCCCCGCCGGTTGCCTAAGTCTCCGGCACCGGATATTCGGCGGGGGCGGGAATCCCGCCGCGCCGGTTGGCGGGCCGCCCCGCTCGATTCTCCGGCCCGGATGGGCCAAAGTCCCGCCGCTAAAATGCCTGTCCCGCCGGCGTAAATTAAATCACCTACCTTACCGGCGGGACAAGGCGGCGCGGGCGGGCTCCGGGATCCCGGGGGGGTCGTGGGGCGATCTGGCCCCGGGGGGTGCCCCCACGGTGGCCTGGCCCGCGATCGGGGCCCACCTATCTGCGGGCGGGCCTGTGCCGTGGGGGCACTCTTTCCCTTCCGCCTCCGCCACGGTCTCCACCATGGCGGAGGCGGAAGAGACTCCCTCCACTGCGCATGCGCGGGAATGCCGTCAGCGGCCGCTGATGCTCCCGCGCATGCCCCGCCCGGAGATGTCATTTCCGCGCCAGCTGGCGGGGAACCAAAGGCCTTTTCCGCCAGCTGGCGGGGCGGAAATTCGTCCGCCGCCGGCCTAGCCCCTCAATGTTGGGGCTCAGCCCCCAAAGATGCGGAGCATTCCGCACCTTTGGGGCGGCGCGATGCCCGTCTGATTTGCGCCGTTTTGGGCGTCAGTCGGCGGACATCGCGCCGTTTCCGGAGAATTTCGCCCCTGGTTTCTCCCAACCTCTCTTCTTAAATAATGGAGTAACATTTAGAATTTTCCAAACCAAAGGTATAACTCTTGAATCTAGACAACGATAGAAAATTATGGTTAATTCATTTGAAACTTCTTCACTTTTACTATTCTGGGACATAAACAATCAGGTCCAGGAGGTTTTTCTGTCTTAGGTCCCATTGCTTTCTCCATTACATTTTTTAAAAACCTACATTAAATCCACTAACTTCCTCCTCTTGACATATTTTTGCATTCCCTTGTACCATTTATATTTTGACCTCTCTCTCCACTGTGAAAATGGATACAAAGTACTCATTTAACAAATCTTCCATTTCCTTATTATCCATTATAGTCTCGTCTGCATCTGTTTTTAAATGGCCTGCATTTTCTTTTATCAATTTATTGTCCTCAATATGTTTTTTAAAACCTTTGCTGTTAGTTTGATATGCCTTGCAAATTTATTTTCTTATTCCCTTTTGACAACTCTTGTTACTCTCTTTGAATTCCTTTGTTTCTTTTTATGCTTTCCAGACTCCTAAATTTCCACTTTTCCTAGCGTTTGTGTAAGGTTTTTCTTTCACAGTACTCCTACCTCATTTGTTGACCATGGTTTTGTTAGTCAATTGGAGACTTTGCCATTTTGGAATTCGTGTAGCGTTTATATTGTACCAAATTTGTCTTTGAATACTTCCCACTTAATTTTTCAACATTTTCTGCCTCACAATATCCCTCTTGGCTTCTCATGCCTTTATGTCACCAGTAATAAAAAGCAGGGAGTCTTTATTTTAATAGGAGAAGATTGTCCAAAAGACAGTTGCTAAGGCTTTTGAAGAAATAGCAGATCACTTAAACACTTAACCACAGAGACAGTGAAGGAACAGCAATATAGTTCCAAAATTTGATGTACAATTTACAAAAGTGGAAAACACAGGTCCATTCAATGTATCCATTTGTCACTCAACAGAGCAGCTGCAGAGGGGCCAATCATTAGCATTATTTAAAAGGCAGAGCTGGTGCGATAGAAGCTGAGGCCCTCCAAGTGGAGCACATAGCATTTTGGCAGCTTCCAGAGCAGCCTAAGTGGCATCCCATGCTGGGGAGAGTGCTTGTGCAGGTGCACTTTGCGTGCATTTTCAACTTCTCATCTGGCCAGACCGTGACGTTAGTTAGCCATTTTTTAGTTGTTCATTCTCAGGATGTGGGCGTCACCAGCTGGGTCAGCAGTTATTGCCCACCTCTAATTGCTCATGAGAAAGTGGTGGTGAGCCACCTTGTTGAACTGTCGCAGGTGAGGGGGGTGGGGGATATCATGTGAAGATGCCTTCACTGAATTGGCCACAGACATGAGATTGTTAAAACTCTTTTGCCGCTGCTTTCCAGAAGTTGACTTTCTTGGCCAGCCGCTCCCGTGCCTTATGAAGGTAGCGCTGGCTTCACATGGAATCATGATCTCTCTCTCCTTCTGTTCATCTCCATGATTAAGGTCTCCAGTGTTGCAGTGAACCCAAAAGTTTTCTCTTCCCTGATGCTCCATTTGACCAGCGCCTGTGTCAATACAGGCAGTCAGCTGCACCTCCCTTCCATGTGTGCAACTCCCCTTTAAGATGATTAAACTGCCTTTAAGAACATCAGGCTGGCTACACCATGCAATATCAGTCCACACTGCTTGGCACACTGCTGAGTGCCTAGGCAGACAGCCAGTGTGATTTCTGCATGGATCTGCACAGCAATCAGATGAAGGAGAAGGCAGAATTAAATTTGTAGGTAGATCCTGAGCCATGACCCTGCACCCAAAAATGGTCCATAGCAAATTTTTAGTTCAGCAACTGCTCAGTAAATAATAATATTTTTTTTAAATTGTAAGGTTTTGTTGATGCTTTTCTTGTGGATTACTCACATATTCTTCAGCTCTTACATTTGAGATTTATTGGTTGGTTTAAATTACACATTCCATCAATCATGTGCATCTGTGGGTTGGATATTTGCATTTATACCACCCAAAGTGTGATATCAAGATGTCCACAAAACATAGTGCTATTGTTGAGTAGTGCTCCTGCCACAGCTTGGAATATCTGAGCTCAGAGTGAGGTGACTTCATTTAAATGGCATCAATGCTCATGTGTGCCAATTTGGACACATCTTGTATGGTGGCCACAGGGATAGGAAATCTCGATCAGGCAACCTGCTCATTCACCAGCTGGTATCATTGGCTTGGATCATTTTTAAACATTGTATAATTGGCCCTAATACACAAAGGGTGGCACAGTGGTTAGCACTGCTGCCTCACAGCACCAGGGACCTGGATTTGATCACTGTGTGGAGTTTGCACAATCAAAGAAGGAGGCCATTTTGCCCATCGAATCTGCACTGACCCTTGGAAAGAGCATCCTACTGAGGCCCATGCACCCACTCTATCCCCGTAACCTGGCGGCACAGTAGCACAGTGGTTAGCACTGTTGCCTCACATCTCCAGGGTCCCAAGTTCGATTCCCTGCTTGGGTCACTGTCTGTGTGGAGTCTGCACTTTCTCCCCATGTCTGCGTGGGTTTCCTCCGGGTGCACCGGTTTCCTCCCACAGTCCAAAGATGAGCGAGTTAGGCGATTTAGACATTCTGAATTCTGCCTCTGTGTACCCGAACAGGTTTCGGAGTGTGGCGACTAGGGGATTTTCACAGCAACTTCATTGCAGTGTTAATGTAAGCCTACTTGTGACACTAATAAAGATTATTATCATTCTTATTATTACCCGGTAACCCTGCCTAACCTTTTGGACACTAAGGGGCAATTTAGCATGGTCAATCCACCTAACTTGCACATTGTTTGGACTGTGGGAGGAAACCGGAGCATCGGGAGGAAACACATGCAGACACGGGGAGAACATGCAAACGCCACACAGACAGTCACTCAAGGCCGGAATTGAAGCTCAGTCCCTGGTGCTGTGAGACAGCAGTGCTAGCCACTGTGTATGCGCTCATTCTCCCCATGTCTGCATGGGTTTCCTCCGCGTGCTGGGTTTCCTCCCAAATGCTGGGGTTACAGGGATAGGGTGGGGATTGGGCCAAGGTAGGGCGCTGTTTCAGATGGTTGGTGCAGATACGATGGGCCAAATGGCCTCCTTCTGCACTATAGGGACTCTATAGATTTCATGGTTTCTCTGGACTCTATTTACAAAACAGCTACTGTGAATAATTGGTATGCTTTTCCAACAATGGAGAGGGTCTCTGGAAGTCCCACTCTCAAACTCAGGACCTACCATTTTTGGGTGCAATACTCTGGCCTCGTTGCGCTCCCGCTCGTGTGAAACAAGGCCGGTGAATAGCAGGAGAGGCAGAATATGAGAACCAGGCCAGGCGCCATAGTTTGCGATGCAACCAGCCTGCTTCCCTAGAGACTTGTGAACTTTAGACCTATCAGGAGAAAGTCTAAAGTTAGTGGAGTTCTTTGGACAAGGCAGGTACCCTTTTGGATTGGTCCAGGGACACATTTGGGAAAGGTAAGGTGCCCTGTAGGAGAGGACAGGTACCCTTTCAGATTGTTGAAAGTGTGCATAAAAAGTGGATAAACAAATTGGAACACTCAATTTAGCAAGGGAACTGATAAGCTCATTCAAACTTTGAAGAGTTTTAAAGATTCCTGGTCTTTATTTATTTTTTAAGCAGGATGCAGGTTAAAAGATATTGTGCTCACTATTTCACTCTGCCTATTGACATAAGCTTGAGGCTATCCTGATAAGATTTGTGCTGCATGATTGATTTTACAACCTATCATTATCTTGGTGGGGTGGCTCCCCAGTCACAGTTTGATTGACAGCTGCTTGTACTTATAAGTGGGACTATGAATATAAGTGCTTGTTTTTATATGGGTTAAGTCGATGAAGGGATTTAAATTTAGTAAGTGGGTTTTCATCAAGGTGAATGTTTTCTTTAAAATAGTAAATCATCAATACACATTTAGAACTTTATTTCCTCTCAGCATGGGTCCTGGGGTCTGCCCACTGGGTAAGTTAGCATGGAGGGTGTAAGGGAAAATGGTAGTGGAAGGTGGGGACATGGGTTGGCATGAGTTGGTACTAAATTGGCATAGGGGCTATAAAGAGCTGTGGGGTGGATGGGGGTGTAGGTTGGCAGGGACGGTATGAGCGGCCTGGGCTGGGTAGAAGGCCAAGGTTGGCATGGTGGATATGAGGAGCCATGACAGGTAGGTAGAGAATGAGGTGGCATGGGTTGACATGGATGTGTCTGCAGATGAGAGGGAATGCGGAGATGAGGGGCAGAGTGCTCTTTTTGCATTTTCGGGTATTTTTTGTGCAGCTGGGACAAAGTGCTGGATTGACATGGCCAATCTTTTGCTGAGCCCGCCCCTGCTACCTGCAGCCTCTGTGCTGCCTCCCGGGGCATTGAGCCCCTGTTACACCCCGTCACACCCCGCCCCACTCCCCCAGAATGAATATATGAATTCTGGGGCCGATTCTCAGGGTTCGCAGGACTGGGAATTCTCCCGACTCTGTGCTCCGGACCCGACAATGATAATTCAGGGGCAAAATTCTCCCCCAATGGCGCGATGTCCGCCGAGTGGCGCCAAAGACGACGCCAATCAGATGGGCATCGCGCTGGCCCAAAGGTGCGGAATGCTCCGCATCTTTGGCGGCCGAGCCCCAACATTGAGGGGCTAGGCCGACGCTGGAGGGATTTCCGCCCCGCCAGCTGGCGGAAATGGCATTTGTTGCCCCGCCAGCTGGCGCGGAAATGCGGCGCATGCGCGGGAGCGTCAGCGGCCGCTGTCAGTTTCCCGCGCATGCACAGTGGGGAGAGTCTCTTCCGCCTCCGCCATGGTGGAGGCCGTGGCGGAGGCGGAAGGGAAAGAGTGCCCCCACGGCACAGGCCCGCCCGCGGATCAGTGGGCCCCGATCGCGGGCCAGGCCACCGTGGGGGCACCCCCCGTGGTCAGATCGCCCCGTGCCCCCCCCCCTAGGACCCCGGAGCCCGCCCACGCCGCCTGGTCCCGCCGGTAAATACCAGGTTTGATTTACGCCGGCGAGACAGGCAATTTCTGGGCGGGACTTCGGCCCATCCGGGCCGGAGAATCCAGCGGGGGGTCCCGCCAATCGGCGCAGCCCGATTCCCGCCCCCACCCAACCTCCGGTACCGGAGACTTCGGCGGGGGCGGGGGCGGGATTCACGGCGGCCAACGGCCATTCTCCGACCCGGCGGGGGGTCGGAGAATGACGCCCCCGGTCTTTGGGATTTCCTCTTTCTTTTCCTGCTGATTGAATGAAGGAAGAAAAGCTTGAATTTTGCTTTTGCCTTTCTCATTTGCTGAATGTACTTCAGTTGCTACATTCAAGCCTCCTTCATCCTGACCTGCAGCATTCTTCTAATATTAATATTCATATTTTATATTACGCATTTAGCTTGCAATCCTCAGGTCAGTGAGATGAAGAATTACTGCTTTCATACTTAAAGTACCATAAGGGCAGGCAATGTAAAGTTGCATTCAATCTGCATTCTGCATATTGGTATCAGGCTGATATCTACAGTATGACCAAGATCGTCCAGTCTCCAATTGTCAGGGATCGGACATATGACTGAGGATATGCGACAGGTCATCGTGGAAATTCCAATCCACTGAGCTCCGGGTGAATTACTGGGAAGTTTGAACTCCTGATGGGCAATTCTCCTGCTTCCCGGGATCCTCCATAAAACTCTAAAACTCTGAGCTAGAGTCGGAGACATCAGGCAGTTCCGTGGGATATATCTGCATAGTTACCCTGGAAATGTTGGACAGAAAGATCCTAGTCTAGCTCTTGGGTAACTACAAAACTGACCCCCATCTCCTAACCACACTCTTTGACTTCACCCCCATGCCTGCACTCCCTGCTGACCCATGCCCCCTCACCAACCCAACCACTTCATAATCTGACCCAGCCAGACTACCCGACTTAACCCAACCCGACAACCTCCGATTGCCCTTGCCCCCCCAATCCCCTCAACCCGACTCCCACTCCCAACCACGCAAACCCCCACCCACCTGACTGCCCAAAGACCAGTTTTGACTAGTCTCCAGTGACCCTGATGCAGCTATGCTTGACCCAATTTTCTCCCTACCCACTTACCTCACCCACCTACCCATACACTCATTTGTTCACTTTCCCATCTACTAAGACCCACACTGGACATTAAAACTTATGGCAGCTAGTGACATAAAAAGAGCGTCAGTCTTCCCCTGACACTATTTAGAACATAGAACATAGAACATTACAACGCAGTACAGGCCCTTCAGCCCTCGATGTTGCGCCGACCTGTGAAACCACTCTAAAGCCCACCTACACTATTCCCTTATCGTCCATATGTCTATCCAATGACCATTTGAATACCTTAGTGTTGCCGAGTCCACTACTGTTGCCGGCAGGACATTCCACGCCCTTACTACTCTCTGGGTAAAGAACCTACCTGTCTGTCCTATATCTATCACCCCTCAATTTAAAGCTATGTCCCCTCGTGCTAGACATCACCATCTGAGGAAAAAGGCTCTCACTGTCCACCCTATCTAATCCTCTGATCATCTTGTATGCCTCAATTAAGTCACCTCTTAACCTTCTTCTCTCTAACGAAAACAGCCTCAAGTCCCTCAGCCTTTCCTCATAAGATCTTCCCTCCATACCAGGCAACATTCTGGTAAATCTCCTCTGCTCCCTTTCCAATGCTTCCACATCCTTCCGAGAATGCGGCGACCAGAATTGCACGCAATACTCCAAATGCGGCCGCACTAGAGTTTTGTACAGCTGCAACATGACCTCATGGCTCCGAAACACAATCCCTCTACCAATAAAATCTAACACACCGTACGCCTTCTTCACAACCCTCTCAACCTGAGTGGCAACTTTCAGGGATCTATGTACATGGACACCGAGATCTCTCTGCTCATCCACACTGCCAAGAATCTTACCATTAGCCCAGTACTCTGTCTTCCTGTTATTCCTTCCAAAATGAATCACCTCACACTTTTCTGCATTAAACTCCATTTGCCACCTCTCAGCCCAGCGCTGCAGCTTATCTATGTCCCTCTGTAACTTGTAACATCCTTCCGCAGTGTCCACAACTCCACCGACTTTAGTATCATCTGCAAATTTACTCACCCATCCTTCTACGCCCTCCTCCAGGTCATTTATAAAAATGACAAACAGCAGTGGCCCCAAAACAGATCCTTGTGGTACACCACTAGTAACTGGACTCCAGTCTGAACACTTCCCATCAACCACCACCCTTTGTCTTCTTCCAGCTAGCCAATTTCTGGTCCAAACTGCAAAATCTCCCTGAATCCCATGCTTCCGTATTTTCTGCAGTAGCCTACCGTGGGGAACCTTATCAAATGCTTTACTGAAATCCATATGCACCACATCAACTGCTTTACCCTCATCCACCTGTTTGGTCACCTTCTCAAAGAACTCAATAAGGTTTGTGAGGCACGACCTACCCTTCACGAAACCGTGTTGACTATGTCTGAACAAATTATTCCTTTCCAGATGATTATACACCCTATCTCTTATAAACCTTTCCAAGATTTTGTCCACAACAGAAGTAAGGCTCACTGGTCTATAGTTACCGGGGTTGTCTCTACTCCCCTTCTTGAACAAGGGGACAACATTTGCTATCCTCCAGTCATCTGGCACTATTCCTGTTGACAAAGATGACTTAAAGATCAAAGCCAAAGGCTCAGCAATCTCCTCCCTAGCTTCCCAGAGAATCCTAGGATAAATCCCATCCGGCCCAGGGGACTTATCTATTTTCACCCTTTCCAGAATTGTTAACACCTCCTCCTTATGAACCTCAAGCCCTTCTAGTCTAGTAGCCTGAATCTCAGTATTCTCCTCGACAACATTGTCTTTTTCCTGTGTGAATACTGACGAAAAATATTCATTTAGTACTTCCCCTATCTCCTCGGACTCCAAGCACAACTTCCCACTACTGTCCTTGACTGGCCCTACTCTTACCCTAGTCATTCTTTTATTCCTGACATATCTATAGAAAGCTTTAGGGTTATCCTTGACCTGCCAAAGACTTCTCATGTCCCCTCCTGGCTCTTCTTAGCTCTCTCTTTAGGTCCTTCCTAGCTATCCTGTAACTCTCGAGCTCCCTGACTGAACCTTCATGTCTCATCTTTACATAAGCCTCCTTCTTCCTCTTGACAAGTGTTTCGACTGCCTTAGTAAATCACGGTTCCCTTGCTCGACCACTTCCTCCCTGCCTGACAGGTACATACTTATCAAGGACACGCAGTAGCTGTTCCTTGATAAAGCTCCACATTTCCATTGTGCCCATCCCCTGCAGTCTTCCTCTCCATCTGATGCATCCTAAGTCTTGCCTCATCGCATCATAATTGCCTTTCCACCAGATATAACTCTTGCCCTGCGGTATATACCTATCCCTTTCCACCACTAAAGTAAACGTAATCGAATTGTGGTCACTATCACCAAAGTGCTCACCTACCTCCAAATCTAACACCTGTCCTGGTTCATTACCCAGTACCAAATCCAATACGGCCTCACCTCTCGCTGGCCTATCTACATACTGTGTCAGGAAACCCTCCTGCACACATTGGACAAAAACGGGCCCATCTAAAGTACTCGACCTATAGCGTTTCCAGTCAATATTTGGAAAGTTAAAGTCCCCCATAACAACTACCCTGTTGCTTTCGCTCCTATCCAGAATCATCTTTGCAATCCTTTCTTCTACATCTCTGGAACTTTTCGGAGGCCTATAGAAAACCCCTAACAGGGTGACCTCTCCTTTCCTGTTTGTAACCTCAGCCCATACTACCTCAATCGACGAGTCCTCATCAAACGTCCTTTCTGCCACCGTAATACTGTCCTTGACTAACAATGCCACCCCTCCCCCTCTTTTACCACCTTCCCTGAGCTTACTGAAATATCTAAACCCCGACACCTGCAACAACCATTCGTGTCCCTGCTCTATCCATGTCTCCGAAATGGCCACAACATCGAAGTCCCAGGTACCGACCCATGCCGCAAGTTCACCCACCTTATTCCGGATGCTCCTAGCATTGAAGAAGACACACTTTAAACCACCTTCCTGCCTGCCGGTACACTCCTGCAATTTTAAAACCTTACTCATGACCTCACTACTCTCAACCTCCTGTATACTGGAGCTACAATTCAGGTTCCCAAGCCCCTGCTGAACTAGTTTAAACCCTCCCGAAGAGCATTAGCAAATTTCCCCCCAGGATATTGGTACCCCTCTAGTCCAGGTGTAGACCATCCCGTTTGTAAAGGTCCCACCGACCCCAGAATGAGCCCCAGTTATCCAGAAATCTGAAACCCTCCCTCCTGCACCATCCCTGTAGCCACGCGTTCAACTCTTCTCTTTCCCTATTCCTCGTCTCGCTATCACGTGGCACGGGTACCAACCCAGAGATAATAACTCTGTTTGTCCTAGATCTACGTTTCCACCCTATCTCCCTGAATTCCTGCCTTACATCCCTATCCCTTTTCCGACCTATGTCGTTGGTACCTATGTGGACCACGACTTGGGGCTGCTCCCTTAAGGATCCCGAAAATTTGCCAGCAATGGAGTTCTCTGATGGCCTGAATGCTCTGCACTTCTAGAAAAGCAAGGCTCATTAGACCTGGCCAGAAGTGCAGAGCTGTTTTATGACACAGAGAAGTATGGTTAGAGCAGCAGTCCGACAATGCTTGCTGCTTCGCAGATGATCCAGGCCAATGTATTTTAGCTAGTACTTTGCCTTACTGGGGCCGGTTTAGCGCACTGAGCTAGACAGCTGATTCATGTTGTAGAGTAAGGCCAGCAGCGTGGGCACAATTCCCTTACTGGCTGTCATTATTCATGAAGCTCCGTCTTGTCAACCTTGTCCCTTGCCTGAGGTGTGGTGATCCTCAGGTCAAATCACCACCAGTCAGCTCTCCCCTCAAAGGTAAAAGCAGCCTATGGTCATCTAGGTACTATGGCGACTTTATCTTACTTTGCCTTACTAAAGTTACAATAGTCAGCCTGAAGAGATTACATGTAAAACTTTGACATTTAGAGAATGTATATCTTCGCACTCTAATCATGTGTGTGTTTGTGTGTGTGTGTTTGTGTGTATATACATGTGTGTATATGTACGGGAAACACCAGCATTTATTGTCCTTCGCTTGTTACAAACTGAGGGTAAACTGAATAGCTTGCTTGGGTACTCCGGATTAAGTCACATTTATGCGAGACTGTAGTCACATGGGGCATTTGATTTCCATCCCTGAAGCACCTTAATGAACTAGATGAATGTTTTTACTTATTTTAGAACAGAATTCAATTTCTTAAAACTGCAATGGTAGGATTTGAATTCTTATTCTTTGGGTTATTAGTCCAGGCTACTGAATTTCTAGTCACATAGTGGGGATTTTGATGCCACACATTGACTTATGTTTCATGTGACTTTTGAACTTAATGATTGCAAAATTAGCCCCTCAAGAAGGCTCACATAGTTTTTAACCAGTCAGGTCAGACCGTCCATCCAGCTTTAAGCAGCAAGTTTAGCATTGGAGCCAAGCAGAAACAAATTTAACGGAACTCAAAATTCGGAGTACGAATGCACCCAAACATTCTAGTTTAGGATATTTATTTGTTGAGGTGTGCAAAAAAAAATAGTGTAGTTTTAAGTACAAATGATTGATACGACCTGAACGATCAATGAAAATTACATGTTTTCTTCTGACAGTCTCCAAAGTAATCCTGTCAACGGCAGCAAATAAATGTGAAGTCGGTCTACCGGTTTGGAAGTGGATCTCATTTTTAAAAATCTATTTCTGGCTGGTGTTTTCAGTCTTGTGAAAAAGCAGATTTTTAGAAATGTGCAGCAGGATAGGCGTTAAAATGAAAATAATTTTTTGGTCAGTTCTTTGTCTTGTGGTGCATTTTGATGTTGTTTAATTCAAAATATCTTGTTTTCTGGTGATTCCACCATTCTAGAGAGTTGATCCTTTTGCTCCTAGATGCTTGGGGCAAGGGACCCACAGCTGTACAGAAAATTTAAGCAATTTAGGATTCTGGTGTTTACGAGAATGGAAGGGTTCCAACTTTTCTTTGCCAGACATTTATGTGGATCACATGTTCACTTTTGTCACAAGGTCACATAATTACAGTATTGTATTGTTGCTGATTTGCTTTCATTTTGAAAGTGATCAGCAGCTGGTTTGATTTAAGAAATTTTCTGAAGTAGTGTTAAACTCTTGCAGTGTTTCAGGTCGATTTTACAGTTCTTGTAGAAACTAATGCATGTCATGTGGTAGTTGATGTGAGTTAATACACTGGCTGGTCATCTTTCCAGAACAAAAAATATTTCAAATTAAATCAAACATTGGCCTCCCATTCCCTGTTATATAACTGAGGAAAACCAAAGGTTATAAAAATCCATTATTGAGTTCTAGCAATAAATTTCATAAGATTGATTGTGTAATAGACTCTGAAATCTCTCCCCAATGTCCCATGCTGTTGGCTTAAAAGATATCCCAAAGAGTATATAATTTTATTGATTTAAAGAATTTTTAAGATTGCAAGAACAATTAATAATGTAAGCCCGCTTAAAAAGAAGCTAACCTTTCCATATGTTAGACGCAAATACATTGAGAAAAACACACACACACAAAAGTATACCTGTAATGTAAACCTCAAAATTACAAATTCCGATTATGGCAGTATAAGCATTTGAATTCACTATTAAAAAAAACTGGAAAAAAATCAAAAGTTGATATCAGTAAATATACCACTGAAACTGTTGGATGATTGTAAAAGCATAAATGGTTTGACAATATAATCAGGGAAGGAAACCTGCTGTCCTTATCTGATCCGGCCTATATCTGACATCATAAAAGCACCTTCTGTTAAATTGCTAATTAAAATATCAGGGAAAAAATGGAGTTACAGCAAAACAAAAAACGTTGACCTCTAGATTATACCTTACTTATAAAGAAAGTTAATGCCAAGCGAAATGAAAGCGGTTGTATTTTGCTTCAAAAAATCTTGAAGTAATTTGCAGCCATTATGGGCTTTGTGAGGAGTAAGGCTGGTAGTAGAACATCAGTAAAAGTCATCCTTGAGAAATAAATAAACAAAAAGAAATGTGTTTTGACCTGCCTCTGTGCAAAGCTAAACAAAACCAAAGTTGAAAGGAAAATGACTGAAAATCTTAGCTTTGGTTTCTGACAGAGAAGTACCAGATGACTCTCGGCAATAAACTAACGAAGGATCTGATTTACAACAATAGACTTTTATCTTTTCCCATATAAATAATGACGTGAAAATTTTACCACAGTAAAGAAAACCCAATTAGTTAAAGTACATTTTCTTTTTTATATATACACATATATAAACTGCCTCCTTTCTCTGGGTATACTTCAAAAATACTTCATTGGCTGTGGAATGCTTCGTGATGTCCCGAGGTCATGAAATGCTCGATGTAAATTTATTTCTTATGATCTTTCCATCATCATTTGATAATATCCATTGTGTATGCACAAGGTGCCAGAAGCATAAACTAGAAATCTGACTGTTGTAGTACACACATAGGGGGCTGATAATGCTGCATCGATACAGCATCATTGGTGCTGCAGTTTCTTTTTTTTTAACAAACAATTTTAATGAGGTTTTTTTGGCATTACAAACAACAACAGTATAAAGACAGTGTACAAAGACTGTCTTTGTACAGTCTTTGTACAGTCAATAAACATAGTGCAAACACCGACACCCGTCCCTCCAAGACCCGCCTATTTAATCCCCTATTCTATGCTACCCTAGCCCCCCCACCCCCCCCCCCCCACCCACCCCCGCCCCTCCCTGCTGACAATTAATTCTCCGCAAAGAAGTCGATGAATGGTTGCCACCTCCGTGCAAACCCGAACTCTGACCCTCTCAAGGCGAACTTAATCTTCTCCAGGCCGAGAAAGCCCGCCATGTCGGTTAACTAGGCCTCTGACTTTGGGGGCTTTAAGTCCCTCCAAGCTAATAATATCTGTCTCCGAGCTACCAGGGAGGCAAAGGCCAGAACATCTGCCTCTTTCTCCTCCTGGACTCCCGGATCTTGCAACACCCCAAAAATCGCCACCTCTGTGATGTGTTGGGTGTTCTGGATCACAAACAGGTCACCAACACTGGAAGTGGTGCAACTCTATTTTATTATAAGGTTAACTATATTAACATACTTGAATTGTGAGTAAATGCAATACCAGCTTTAACTGTTGACCCTTGCCTAGTCCTAACCAGGTGATGCATTCAGCACATGGTGAATGTCTGTGTTGCAGGCTGTGAGCTCTGTGCTCCGAGCTGGCTGCTACTAGAATGAGCGGGAACTCTCCTGTCCCCTGTCTTTATAGTGCGTGTGCTCTCACTGGTGATTGGCTGCGGTGTTGTGTATGCTGATTGGTCCCACTGCATGTCCATCAGTGTATGTGTGTGTGTCTGCACCATAATATACTGGTGTATATTATGACATCCCCCCTTTTATATAAAGAGCATGTGCCTGCGTGACAATAAATATCGTGTAGTGAATGTACCTGACTATGTGTGTGCGTGTTATTTACATGACTATGTACATGAGGCTAATCTATTTACACGGGAAGGTGCCTGGTGCAGAGAAATAGGGGGAGCAATTCTCTGCTCCCACGACGGTTGGGAGAATCCCCTGGCACGCCATTTTTCCCCGTGACTCCGGTCTGACGCCCTCCCGCGATTCACCCAAGCAGCGAGAACGGCCCCATCGAGTTCTGCGCGCCGCAGTCCGGAGAATCGCCCGGGACACCCAAAATGGCGATTCTCCGCTACACCCGCTATTCTCCGGCCCGGATGGGCCGAGCGGTCTGCACAAAATGACGGCTTCCTGCCGCCGCCATCCACACCTGGTCGCTGCCGGCGGGAACGCTGGGGGGGCGGCCTGTGGGGGGGGGGGCGAGGGGGGTTCATTCACCGGGGTAGGACTCAAAAGGGGTCTGGCCCGCGATCGGTGCCCAGACTCTCTGAAGGAGGACCTCCTTTCCTCCGCGCCCCGCAAGATCCATCCAACATATTCTTGCAGGGCGGCCTCGGGAAGGACGGCAACCACGCATGCGCGGGTGATGCCAGTTACGCGGCGCCAGTGCGTCATTTACACGGCGCTGCTTTTACGCGGCGCCAATGCCCGGCGCGCGCTGACGACGCTGCTTTCACGACACGCCCCCCGAGTTTCTCGCGGCCCCAATCCTAGCCCATTTTCGGGCCCTGAGATCGGGGCCGTATCGCGCCGTTGTGAACCTCGACGGCGTTCACGATGGCGTGGGCACTTAGTCGCGGGAGCGGAGAATCGCGCCAGGGTGTCACACCAACAACGAAATAAACATTATGTACAAACTACTGGAATGATGAAACAGGATAACAGAACAGATCAAAGAGTCCAACATTGTAAAACTCGTAAGTCAAGTCTCTGAGGTGGGCGACGAGTTCTGGTTGACCGCCTCAAGGGTGGGTCAGGAGCCACCGGCTGAGGAAAGGGCTGGGCCACGGCAGAGTGTGGAGGTTGCAGAGTATTCGGAATCTCCACATAGTCCAGGTTGGGGACAACAGGAGGGCGTGGAACGAGACGAAGGGCACGCCGATTGCGGCGGCGAATGGAATCATCTGGGAGACGAACCAGGAACGAGCGGGGAGACACCTGCCGAAGAACCACAGCAGTTGCAGACCAGCCACCATCCGGAAGATGGATTTGGACGTTGTCATCTGGCGCCAGAGCAGGGAGATCAGTCGCCCGAGCGTCATGCACCGCCTTGTGTTGGGCACGAGACTGTTGCATCCGCTGAAGGACCGGAACGTGGTCGAGGTCTGGGATGTGAATGGACGGCACCGTGGTCCTGAGGGTGCGACCCATGAGCAGCTGGGCTGGCAACAGGCCCGTGGAGTGTGGGGCCGAACGATAGGCCAGCACGGCGAGGTAGAAGTCGGATCCTGCATCGGCAGCCTTGCAGAGGAACCGTTTGACGATGTGGACGCCCTTTTCCTCTTTGCCATTGGATTGGGGGTGCAGGGGACTGGATGTCACATGCACAAAGTTGTACCTGCTGGTAAAGTTGGACCATTCCTGACTCGCGAAGCAGGGGCCATTGTCCGACATCACAGTGCGTGGGATGCCGTGACATGCAAAGGTCTCCTTGCAGGCACGGATGACTGCCGATGATGTGATGTCATGCAGGTGTACGACCTCCGGGTAGTTCGAAAAATAGTCTACAATCAGAACATTGTCCCTGCCGAGCGGATGGAACAGGTCAACGCCTACCTTAGACCAAGGGGACGTGACCAACTCATGGGGCTGTAGGGTCTCACGTGGTTGGGCCGGCTGGAACCGCTGACAAATGGGGCAGTTGAGCACTGGGCTGGCGATGTCCTCATTGATGCCGGGCCAGTACTCAGGCTCTCCGTCGGCACTTCTCCACGCCAAGATGGCCCTCGTGTAGCTGTTCCAAAACAAGCTGGCGCATTCTGTGCGGGATCACGATGCGGTCCAGCTTCAGGAGGACACCATCGACTACTGCCAGATCATCTCTGATATTGTAGAACTGCGGGCATTGGCCCTTGAGCCACCCATCCGTCATGTGGCGCATGACACGCTGTAGTAGGGGGTCAGCCACAGTCTCGCGGCGAATGTGGAGAAGGCGTTCATCCGTGGCCGGCAGATTGGAGGACGTGAAGGCCACATGGGCGTCAACCTGGCAGACAAACCCCTCTGGGTCACACGGGTTGTTGACTGCCTTGGACAGAGCATCGGCTATGATCAGGTCCTTGCCCGGGGTGTATAGGAGCTGGAAATCATACCACCGGAGTTTAAGCAGAATGCACTGGAGGCGAGGGGTCATATCTTTCAGGTCTTTTTGTATAATGTTGACCAGCGGGCGATGGTCGGTCTCGACAGTGAATTGGGGGAGGCCATACACGTAATCATGAAATTTGTCGACCCCAGTCAACAGGCCCAGGCACTCCTTTTCGATCTGCGCGCAGCGCTGTTCCGTGGGGGTCATGGCACGTGACGCCTATGCAATGGGGGCCCATGATGAGGCCTCATCGCGTTGCAGGAGCACCGCCCCAATGCCGGATTGGCTGGCATCCGTTGAAATTTTTGTTTCCTTCGTGGGATCAAAAAATGCTAATACCAGGGCCGTGGTAAGCTTGGTCTTAAGCTCCTCCAATTCGCGCTCGTGGGCGGGAAGCCATTGGAAGTCTGTCGTCTTCCTGACCAGGTTCCGGAGAGCTGTGGTATGGGAGGCGAGGTTGGGGATGAACTTCTCCAGGAAGTTGACCATGCCCAAAAATCGGAGGACCGCCTTCTTATCGGCTGGCTTCTGCATGGCCGTGATGGCTGCCACCTTGTCTGCATCCGGCCGCACACCCAACCGGGAGATGTCCCCGAGGAACTTGAGTTCCATCTGGCCGAAGGAACATTTGGCTCTGTTGAGGCTAAGGCCTTGGTCCCGTATTTGTTTGAAAACGTGCTGGAGGCGACTGATATGCTCCTGCGGGGTGGTGGACCAAATGATGATGTCGTCAACATAGACGCGCACACCCTCAATGCCCTCCATCGTTTGCTCCATGATCCGGTGGAATACTTGTGATGCCGATATAATCCCAAACGGCATCCTGTTGTAGCAGTATCTGCCAAACGGGGTATTAAAGGTACACAGCTTTCTGCTGGACCTGTCTAGTTGAATTTGCCAGAATCCGTTCGAGGCGTCAAGTTTGGTGAAGATGTTGGCCCGAGCCATCTCGCACGTGATCTCCTCGCGCTTGGGGATAGGGTAATGCTCCCTCATTATGTTGCGATTCAGATCCTTTGGGTCAATGCAGATCCGGAGCTCGCCGGAAGGCTTCTTTACGCACACCATGGAACTGACCCAGTCGGTTGGTTCCGTCACTCTGGAGAGCACTCCTTGGTCCTGCAGCTGCTGCTTGAGGTGGTCCTTGAGGGGTGCTGGGACTCTGCGAGGTGCATGAACCAGAGGCATGGCATCTTGTTTGAGCAGGATTTTGTAAGTGTATGGAAGCGTGCCCACCCCTTCGAAAACGTCGCGGTGCTGGTCGATGATGGCATTGAGTTGCGCCCTGAAGTCCGCATCCTGGAAGGCAGACGTGTCCTCTGGAGAGAGAGAGTGTACTCGTTGAATGAGGTTTCGGAGTTTGCACGCCTGTGTGCCTAGCATAGAGTCCTTCGAGGAGCCCACGATCTCAAAGGGAAGGATGGCTATTCGCGAGTTGTGTGTCACTTCGAGTTGGCATAAACCGGTAGCAGGAATGACGTTGCCATTGTAGTCCACTAGTTGGCAGGTCAACGGAAGAATGGTTGGTTTAACCCCAAGGGTCTGAAAGTCTGACCACGCTAGGAGATTAGCGGAAGCACCAGTGTCCAGGCGGAATCGTGTCTGGGATCGGTTGACCGTCAGGGTGGCACACCACTCGTCGTCTGGATCAATGCTGTGCACCGACAGTGGCTGGTGGTTTTGATTCGGGAACAGCCTATTCTTTGTTATAACAGCGACTCGAAAAGGCTCCCTCGGGTCCTCGGTGTCACTGATCTGCGGGAAGTCGGAATCGGACTCGGTGAACGTGGGTTGAATTGCCCGAACGTTCTTGCGAGGCTGGCTGAAGCGATGCGAATATGCAGGCTGAGCTGCTCGACAGCAGGCAGCATAGTGGCCAAGTCTGCCACATCGTAGGCATTGTTGCGATTTTGCAGGACATTGCTGCTTTAAAATGGGCGGAGCTCCAGTTGCCGCACGTCGTGACGTCAGTACTCTCGTTGTGAGACCATGCATGCACGGTGCGGTCCTGCGTGGTGTGCGCCTGCGCATCACGTTCCTCCACGTCACCGTCCCCTCGTTTGGCGCGTACAAGCACGGGAGGCCGCGAAAAGCACGCAAAATGGCCGCCCTCCTCCAGACTGCAGCCTTGGAGGTGTTCAATTGTTTGGACCCGTTCTGCCTCGTGGGGACATTGCCACGCCGTTTCAGCCGCCTGTATGCGGGAGTACCGGCTGGTGGCATTTTCATGCAGGACACAGGTCTCGATGGCAGTCGCTGGGGTGAGTTGCTTAATTTTGAGGAGCTGCTGACGCAGGGGGTCCGACAGAACACCAAATACGATCTGGTCGCGTAACATGGAGTCGGAGGTGGGCCCATCCTTACCCTGCAAGCGCTGCTGGAACAGGTATCTTTCGAAGCTTTCATTGACCTCTATGCTGAAGTGGGTATCGAATTTGAGGAGAACCGTCTTGTACTTTGTCTTGTCCTCGTCGTCTGCAAATGTGAGGGAGTTGAAGATGTGGATGGCGTGTTGCCCGGCCGTGGAGAGGAGCAGAGCAATCTTCCTGGTGTCCGAGGCGTTCTCCCTGTCCGTGGCTTCGAGGAAGAGCTGGAAGCGCTGTTTAAAAATCTTCCAATTGACCCCGAGATTGCCGGCGATGCGGAGCGGCGGCGGCGGGTTGATGTTCTCCATACTTCAGGATGCCGGAATGCTGATTAGTTGCAGGTGGGTCTCAGAGGTGCTAGTATGCAACCACTCCTTGTACCATGATGTGTTAGGTGTTCTGGATCACAAACAGGTCACCAACACTGGAAGTGGTGCAACTCTATTTTATTGTAAGGTTAACTATATTAACATACATGGTAAATGCAATACCAGCTTTAACTGTTGACCCTTGCCTAGTCCTAATCAGGTGATGCACTCAGGACATGGTGAATGTCTGTGTTGCAGGCTGTGAGCTCTGTGCTCTGAGCTGGCTGCTGCTAGAATGAGCGGGAACTCTCCTGTCCCCTGTCTTTATAGTGCGTGTGCTCTCACTGGTGATTGGCTGCGGTGTTGTGTATGCTGATTGGTCCCACTGCATGTCCATCGGTGTGTGTCTGCACAATGCTATACTGGTGTATATTATGACACTCTGGACTCATTGCCACCCTTGTTTTCAATACTCTGGACATGACGTCCGCAAACCCCTGCCAATATCCCCAAAGTTTTGGACACGCCCAGAACATGTGAACACGGTTCGCTGGTCCTCCTGCACATTTTACACACCTGTCCTCCACCCCAAAGAATCTACTCATCCGGGCCACTGTCATATGGGCCCGATGTACCACCTTGAATTGGATCAAGCTGAGCCTGGCGCATGTTGCGGTCGCGTTGACCTGCTCAACGCGTCTGCCCATAAGCCATCCTCCATCTCACCACCAAGCTCCTCCTCCCACTTACGCCTCAGCTCCTTAGTCTGCGTCTCCTCCACCCCCATTAGTTCTTTGTAGGTGTCCGAGACACTCCCCTCCCCCACCCATCCCCAAGATACTACCTTATCCTGGATTCCCCCTTAGTGGCAGGAGTGGGAAGGATGATAACTGCCTGCGCAGAAAGTCCCACACCTGTAAAGATCTGAAGTTGTTCCCTCTTGCCAACCCAAACTTCTCCCCCAGCTCCCTCAAGCTAGGGAAGCTCCCTTCCTGGATCAGGTCCCATCCTCTCAATTCCCGCCCTTCGCCATACTCAAATCCCCCCATCCAGGCTCCCTGGGGAAAACCGGTGGTTGTCACATATTGGGGACCAAACTGATGCACCCACTGCTCCAAAGTACCTCCTCCACTGACCCCAAATCCTCAAGGCCGCCACCACCACGGGACTGGTGGAATCTCTCGCCGGCGGGAACGGCAGAGGTGCCGTTATCAACGCCCCCAAGCTGGTGCCCCTACATGAAGCTGCCTCCATCTGCTCCCAAACTGACCCCGCCCCCACCACCCACTTCCTTATCATAGCAATATTGGCCGCCCAGTAGTAATTACTGAAGTTTGGCAGGGCAAGCCCCCCCTCCCAGCCAGCGACAGCGGTAGCGCATCCCATCTCCGAAACTCACCCCTGATCTGCTCAACCAACAGGGACAAGTTCAGCTTGTGTAACCGGCCCCAGTCGCGCACCACTTGTATCCCTAGGTACCTAAAACTGGCCCCCACTAACCTAAATGGTAGCTCCCCCAGCCGACCCTCCTGACCTCTTGCCTGGACTACAAACATCTCGCTCTTTGTCATGTTCAGTTTATATCCCAAAAACCGGCCAAATTCCCCCAAAGTCGCCATGATCTCACCCATCCCTGCCCCTGGATCTGTTACATGTAAGAGCAGGTCGTCCGCGTACAGCGAGACCCTATGTTCAACCCCCCCCCCCCCCGAACCAGCCCTTTCCAGCCCCTTGAAGCTCTCAGAGCAATTGCCAGCGGCTCTATAGCTAACGCAAACAGCAGTGAGGAGAGGGGGCATCCCTGTCTTGTCCCGGTGCAGTCTAAAATAGACCGAGGTCGTCCTATTCGTCCTTACACTAGCCACTGGGGCCTGGTACAACAGCCTAACCCAGTCGATAAAGCCTCTATCGAACCCAAATCGTCCCAGCAACTCCCATAAATAGTCCCACTCCACCCGGTCGAACGCCTTTTCCGCATCCATTGCCACAACTACCTCAACCTCCCTACTCTCCGGGGGCATCATAATCACATTGAGCAGCCTTCTTATATACTGTCTGCCCTTAACAAACCCGGTTTGATCCTCCATAATCACATCCGGCACACAATCTTCAATCCTGGAGGCCAAACCTTTGGCCAGCAACTTGGCATCCACATTAAGCAGGGAGATCGGCCTATATGACCCACTTGGCTCCGGGTTCTTGTCCCGCGTCAATATTAACGAAATAGTGGCCTGTGACATTGTCGGGGGCAGCACCCCTCTATCCCTCGCCTCATTGAAAACCTTGACCAACAACGGCCCTAATATCCCCGAGAATCTCTTGTAGAATTCCACCGGATAGCCGTCCGGCCCCGGGGCCTTACCCGCCTGCATTGCCTTCAAGCCCTCTGCTATTTCTTCGGCCCTGATCGGGGCCCCCAGCCCAGCCACCAGCTCCATACCCACCCTTGGGAAGATCAAAAAGTGCCTCACCCCCTCGGGCCCCGTGGGGGGTTCCGAGCGATAAAGTCCGCTATAAAAGTGCCTGAACGCCCTGTTTAGCATAGCCGAATCCCCGACCAGGGCCGGGATTCTCCCCTACCCGGTGGGGCGGGGGAATCCGGCGTAATGGAGTGGCGGGAACGACTCCGGTGTCGTGCCGCCCCAAAGGTGCGGAGGGCCAAGCCCTCACCTTGAGGGGCTAGGCCCGCGCCTGAGTGATTTCCGCCCCGCCGGCTGGCGGGAAAGGCCTTTGGCGCCACGCCAGCCGGCACCGAAAGGACTTCGCAGGGCGACGCATGCGCGGTAGCGTCAGCGGCCCCGCGCATGGGCAGTGGAAGGGGTCTCCCGCCTCCGCCATAGTGAAGTCTATGGCAAGGTGGAAGAAAAAGAGTGCTCCCACGGCACAGGCCCGCCGGCCGATCGGTGGGCCCTGATCACGGGCCAGGCCACCATGGGGACACCCCCCGGGGCCAGATCGCCCCGCGCCCCCCCCCCCCCCATGACCCCAGAGCCCGCCCGCGCCGTCTGCTCCCGCTGGTAAGGTAGGTGGTTCAATCCACGGCGGCTGGCGAGGGTTAACAGCGGCGGGACTTCGGGCCATCGCGGGCCGGAGAATCGCCGAGGGGGGAGCCCGCCAACCGGCGCGGCGCGATTCCCGCCTCCGCCGATTCTCTGGTAGCGGAGAATTCGGGACACGGCGGGGCAAGATTCACGCCAGCCCCCGGCGATTCCCCGACCCGGCAGGGGGTCGGAGAATCGCGCCCCAGATTCCCATCCCCATCGACCACCTTTTCTATTTCCCTGGCCGCCTCCCTGGCCAAATCACAAATTTGATTGAATTCTTTGAGGAGGTAACTAAGTGCGTCGATGAAGGTAGAGCAGTTGATGTCGTATACATGGATTTTAGTAAGGTGTTTGATAAGGTTCCCCATGGTTGGCTCATGAAGAAAGTAAGGAGGTGTGGGACAGAGGGAAATTTGGCCAATTGGATAAGTAACTGGCTATCACATAGGAGACAGAGGGTGGTGGTGGATGGAAAATTTTCAGACTGGAGACCAGTTACCAGCGGTGTACCACAGGGATCAGTGCTGGGTCCTCTGCTATTTGTGATTTTTATCAATGACCTGGAGGAGGGGGCTGAAGGGTGGGTCAGTAAATTTGCTGATGACACCAAGACTGGTGGAGTAATGGATGAGGTGGAGGGCTGTTGTAGGCTGCAAAGAGACATTGATAGGATGCAGAGCTGGGCCGAAAAATGGCAGATGGAGTTTAACCCTGATAAGTGCGAGGTGATTCATTTTAGTCGGACAAATTTGAATGCGGATTACAGGGTCAACGGCAGGGTTCTGAGGAATGTGGAGGAACAGAGAAATCTTGGGGTTCATGTCCACAGATCTCTGAAGGTTGCCACTCAAGTGGATAGAGCCGTGAAGAAGGCCTATAGTGTGTTAGCGTTTATTAACAGGGGGCTTGAGTTTAAGAGCCGCAGGGTTATGTTGCAACTGTACATGACCCTGGTGAGACCACATTTGCAGTATTGTGTGCAGTTCTGGTCACCTCACTATAGGAAGGATGTGGAAGCATTGGAAAGGGTGCAAAGGAGATTTACCAGGATGCTGCCTGGTTTGCAGGATAGGTCTTATGAGGAAAGGCTGAGGGAGCTAGGGCTTTTCTCTTTGGAGCGGAGGAGGATGAGAGGCGACTTAATAGAGGTTTATAAGATAATGAGGGGGATAGATAGAGTGGACGTTCTGAGACTATTTCCTCGGGTGGATGTAGCTGTTACAAGAGGGCATAACTATAAGATTCAGGGTGGGAGATACAGGAGGGATGTCAGAGGTAGGTTCTTTACTCAGAGAGCAGTTAGGGTGTGGAATGGACGGCCTGCTGTGATAGTGGAGTCGGACACTTTAGGAACTTTCAAGCGGTTATTGGATAGGCACATGGAGCACACCAGAATGACAGGGGGCGGGATAGCTTGATCTTGGTTTCGGACAATGCTCGGCATAACATGGAGGGCCGAAGGGCCTGTTCTGTGCTGTACTGTTCTATGTTCTATGTTCCCGCTTCCTAAGCTGCTGTGCCAGCATTCTGCTGGCCTTCTCCCCATGTTCATAAAACGCCCCCCTCGCCTTTCTAGGCTGCTCCACTGCCTTACCTGTGGACAACACCCCGAACCCAGCCTGCAGCCTCCGACATTCTCTTAACAGCTCCGCCCCCGGGGTCGTCGCATACCTCCTGTCTATCTGTAGGATCTCCTCAACCAGTCGGTCCGTCTCTGCCCTATCTGTCCTGTCCCTATGAGCCCGGATCGAAATCAGCTCCCCTCTCTCCACTGCCTTCAGCGCCTCCCAGACCGCCGCTGCTGATACTGCCCCTGTGTCATTGACCTGCAGGTAGTTCTGCATGCACCTCCTCACCCTCTCGCGCATCGCCTTGTCCGCCAACAAGCCCACGTCCAATCTCCATTGCGGGCGCTGGAAGCTCTTCTCACTAACCTGCAGTTCCACCCAATGTGTGTCATGATCCGAAATAGTGATGACCGAATACCCCGTGTCCACCACCCCGCCAGCAAATCCCTGCTCAGAATGAAAAAATCAATCCGGGAATAAACTTTATGAACATGCGAATAAAAAGAAAACTCCCTCCCCGTCGGCTGCCTAAACTTCCATGGGTCACCACCGCCCCCCCCCCCCCCCCCCACCCCCACCTGCTCCATGAACCCTATCAGTTCCTTTGCCATTGCTGGCACCCTCCCCGTTCTCGAACACGACCGGTCCAGGCCGGTGTCGATGACTGTATTACAATCCCCTCCCATCACCAACTTGTGCGAGTCCAGATCAGGTATCTTCCCCAGTACCCTCTTTATGAAGTCTACATCGTCCCAGTTTGCCGTGTACACGTTAACCAAGCCTACCTTCCTCCCTTCCAGCTTAACACTCACCATGACATAACGCCCCCCCCCCCACCGTCCGAGACTATACTGCCCAACTGGAATTGCACCCACTTATTGATTAAAATCGCCACCCCTCTAGTCCTGGTGTCCAGCCCCGAATGAAAGACCTGACTGACCCAACCCTTCCTTAGCCTGACTTGATCCGCCACCTTCAGGTGCGTCTCCTGCAACATCACCACATCCGCCTTCAGAGCCCTCAGATGCATGAACACACGTGCCCTCTTGACCGGCCCATTCAGCCTTCTAACATTCCAGGTGATCAGCCTGGTTGGGGGCACCGCGCCCCCCCCTCTGCCGATCAGCCATCCCCTTTCTTGGACCCGCCCCCAGCCCATGCGCCGCGCCTCCATCGGCCTGCCTCTTGGCAGCCCCCACCCCCAACCTCCTCTCTGTCCCAAAACCTAAGTCCCTCCCTCGTCAGGAGAGTAACTCCCCCTCCCCGCCAGCAACACCACTTTGTAACCTAACCCTTGCCATATATTGAACATGTACACCGCCCCCCCCCCCCCCCCCCCACTGTACTTATGTAGACTAGCTCACCCAGCTATCCTGGTGACACTCGACTCCGGCACCAAGAAGTCTCCCACCTATTGTTCCCTACTCCCCTCCCCCCCCCGCCCATCAAAACCACTTCCCTCCTCAGACCGAGAACGAACAATCACCCAATTACCATAGGAGACAATCCAAAACGAAAAACCCACAAAGAACCCACCCAATAGTGCAAATCAATGTAATAAAAAAGTAAAAAGCTCCCACCAGCCATCCCCACCAAAACACCGAAAACCCATAGAAACCGAATAACTTTTACTTCCCCATCTTCCCCCAAACATAAAAGCAGAAGAAAAACGACAATCAAAATGTATAAACATCACTCAGAAAAGTTACAACTTAAAGCAAAAAGTTCTCAGTTCAGCACCAGCCCTTTCTTCTTGGCAAAGTCCATCGCGTCTTCGGGTGACTCGAAATAATGGTGCTGGTCCTCGTGCATAACCCACAGACGCGCCGGGTATAGCAGCCCAAATTTCACCTTCTTCTTAAACAGGATCTCCTTCACTTGCTTGAAGCCTGCCCTCTTTCTGGCCACCTCCACACTCAGGTCCTGATAGACACGCAATATGCTATTGCCCCATTTGCAGCTCCTAGTATATTTAGCCAACTGGAGAACACACTCCTTATCCAAAAATCTGTGGAACCAGACCACCATCGCCCTTGGGGGGTCCCCCGGCCGTGGCTTCCTCGCCATCGCCCTGTACGCCCTGTCCACCTCCAACGATCAGGAAAAAGCCCCCTCCCCAGAAGCTCCCCAGAAGCTTCTGGAACATACCCGCCTCAAACGCGCCAGCATCAGACCCCTCAGGGAGACTGACAATTCTTAAGTTCTGCCGGCGAGCTCTGTTCTCCAGATCTTCCACCTTCTCCAGCAGCCTCTTCTGCTGATCCTTCAGCATCCCCACCTCTAGTTCGACCACCGTTTGGTGCTCCTCCTGGTCCGCCAACGCTTTCTCCAACTTCTGAATCGTCCGATCCTGGGCATCCAGCCTGCGCTCCAGCTGATCGATCAACTTCTTTATTGGGTCAAGACAGTCCCGTTTCTGTCTGGCAAAGCCCTCCTAGATGACCTGCATCAGCTCCTCCGCCAATGGCTGGGTCGCCGCAGCAAGGGTCTGAACATCAGCCATGTTGTCTTCAGCTGCCACCTCCACCCAGTCCTTGCTTATCCTATTATTTCTTTCTTTTCGGTCCCTTGGGGTTCTCTGTTCCATGCACCACTGTGTGGATTCAGAGCCTTTTCGTCTGCGCCTTCAAAGCCAAAACTCAAAACCATGAAAAAGTAAGGAAAAAAGGTCCAAAAGACCGGCCAGAGCGGGAGCCACCAAACGTGTGACTTACTCCCTCATAGCCACCACCGGAAGTGGTGCTGCAGTTTATAATGATATGTATATAGGTATGCCAGTGAAGGGTTAATTATTACATCTCAGTGTAACTCAAACACTAGAGGGCAACACCAGTTCCCAGTATAAATATCAGACCTCAGGGAATGCTGAGTAGTTAGCAAAGGAGAAGTATTGATCACAGCTCGAGGAGTAGTTTAGATTGGAGAGAGTTAGCACAAGGTCATCATTAATTAATACTAGATTATAGATTACTGTTTAACAGATTCAATCTTACTTTATTAGTAGTTGTAGCTCTGTAGTGTGTTCAAACTTTATTTAATTAATCGTTATTCAATAAATTAGTTTTGCTTCAATCTAAAATCTGGTGGTTTCTGTATCATCAACTCATCAGACCATTCTGGATCACAAGGCAAAGAATAACAATGTAATACCTCAAAGTGTAATATGAAACAGTTCATTATGCAATAAGATGTATTCCCAGTGCTGGCTCCCAGCACTCACCATGATGTTCCTCTGCACTGGCGTACGATGAGTGCCTCAGGTATTTTGGTGGTCGAAGCCCTCATCAAGATTCGGCACCAGCTATGTCTTTATTGGTTTCACCTTCCAATAAAGCGCAGAACCAAGTATTTTCCACTTTGAGAACTATCATATGTACTCTAAGAAAAACACTTTGGCTTGTTATTTATCATCTAGCACAGTCCCAAAATTTTCAGCCACTTTTTTGGAACTTATTCATCATGGCAGATGCTTTAACTTGCACTGAGGGAGTTGTAGACTGACTGAATACAAGTGACCCATGATCATGTGCCAGAACGTAATCATAAAACTGATCTGTTAGAATACACAGGAAGACGGTTTATTTATTGGCTACTTTCACTGAAATAACTGAGAGCTGAAAGAAAAGGAAGTAGAAAGCTCAGGAAAAAGATACAAGCCAAAAGGGCAGATGTGAATGAGATTTTGATAGATCGGGAGATATGAAAATAAGTATTCAAAATGGTGGCATGTGGTATATTTTAAAAATGTACTTGATGCTATTCTGTGTATATATTCAAACTTTTAAATTAATTATGTTTTTTAAAATCTGGTTTTAGCACAAATTTATTAACTTGATTAAAAATACCCCAGTAAATGATGGGCATGTAGTTGACTGGAGAGTATAAATATATATATATATATCAAAATCCTGTATCGTCTATACTCTAAACCTTAGCAATTCTACACACAATGAAAACCATGGGCGGAATTCTCCCCCCCCACGCCGGGTGTGAGAATCGCCCTGGCGCCGCGCGAGTCCCGCCATGCCGTCCCGACGCCCGCACGTGATTCTCCCACCCACCCCCAAACCGGCGCGGCACGAATCACGGCTGGCCACTGGGAGAATCGCCGCTTGCCGTTGGTAATGGGCGAGCGGCGATTCTCCGGCCCGGATGGGCCGAGCGGCCTGCCCAACACGACAGGTTCCCGCCGGCGCCATCCACACCTGGTCGCTGCCGGCGGGAACAGCGCGGGAACGCTGGGGGGGCAGCCTGTGGGGGGGGGGGGGGAGAGGGGGTTTCCTGCACCCGGTGGGGGGAGCTCAAAAGGGGTTTGGCCCGCGATCGGTACCCACCGATCAGCGGGCCGGCCTCTCTGAAGGAGGACCTCCTTTCCTCCGTTGCCCCGCAAGATCGATCCGTCATCTTCTTGCGGGGTGGCCGTGGGGAGGACGGGAACCGCGCATGCGCGGGTTGGCACCAGCCAATGCGCGCATGCGCGGGTGATGTCATTTACGCGGCACCAAGACCCGGCGCACGTAAATGACGCGGCACCGCTCCTAGCCCCCGGGGGCGGGAGAATAGGGGGCTGGGAACGGCCTCCGACACCGGAGTGAAACACTCCGGTTTTCACTACGCCGTCAGGACTTAGTCTCCCGATGGGAGAACTGCGCCCCATATGTAATGCAACACAGCACCATTTGTTGTAATGCCACAGGTATCCTTGAGATCAAACATGTGTAGAGTGATGTAGGAACCACAGACCAAATTATGCTGCCAACTTAATTTAATCTCTCACCAATGAAAATGGGATGGACATATCTAGGTTCTCATCCCACAGCATCTGAAGGCAGTTGTTAAGAACTGGTAATTACGTTATTTGAAATGGATAGTAAAGGTATAATTACAGGGTGTTTGTACTATGTAGGTAAAGAATTGGCTTAAATGCCAAGACACTGGACGCGGTATCTTGGTTAGCACTGCCTCACAGCACCAGTGACCCATGTTCAATTCCAGCCTTGGGTTACTGTCTGTGCGGAGTCTGCAAGTTCTCCCCCTGTCTGTGTGGGTTTCCTCCCACAGTCCAAAGATGTGCAGGTTAAGTGGTTTTACGGGGTTATATGGGTAGGGCAGGGGAGTGGGCCTAGGTAGGGCGCTCTTTCAGAGATTGGTGCAGACTTGATGGGCCGAATGGACTCCTCCTCCACTGTAGAGATTCTGGGCTGGATTCTTGGCATGCCCATGCCAAAATCACATTTGGCACGGCGGCAGAGAATCGACGTTCCCGACCCGATCCCGACCCCGCCGCGCCGGCGATTCATGGGCTCCGGAGATTCACTCGTCCGTCAATCACGCAGCGCGGCTGGGGGGGGGGGGGCATTGCCAGAGGCCCTCCCAGCGATACTCCGATCCCGCGTTTGCGCGGCCGCTTGAGGCCGCCGTGTGCATGCGCGGATTCGGAACCAGACGTGCGGGGGCCCGTATCCGCATCCGCAGCCAAAGCTGCGTGAAGCTCGCCGGGTCCCTGCTAGCCCCCTGCAAGTAAGTGAATAGCTTTTTATTTTTTGCAGCAAACTGGGGAGTGAAACACCAGCGTTTTTACACCGGCATGGGGATAAAGCCCCATTTTTGGAGAATCCAGCCCTCTATGTACCTATCGACTATTCGAGCAAATCATCACTCTCAGGAACAGACTATTATGGATTCACTCTTGGATTTTGGATATTTCCAGTTATTGAGGGCAAATTATTAAGTAGCCCGGTAAAATTTGATGGTGAAAAGTGACAGAGTCACCAGGAAGTGCATAACACCTGGTAAACAAAGATTCACAAAAATGCCATACCACTTTAGAAATAACATCACCTTGGAAAGCAGAATGGGATCACTAAAGTTCAAGATTTTGAATGGGGTAAATGCTGAGAGATTATTTACGCTATTTGGAGAACCTAATAGAGGGGCACAGTCACAGGATACGGAGGGCAATCATTTAGGACTGAGATGAGGAGAAATTACTTCACGCATAGGGTTCTACTCTTTGGAATTCTCTACCCCAGAGGGTTGAGGATACTCCATTATTAAATACATTTGAGGCTGAGCTAGGTTTTGCGTGTCTCAGGGAATCAAGGTATATGGGAATGGATAGGAAAGTGGAGTGAAGCCCAAGATCAGCCATGATCTTTTGGAATGGCGGAGCAGGCTCAGCAGGCCAAAGTAGAACATAGATGGGCAAGAAATTGGAGAGATCCTGTTCCTACTTCTTGTGTTCTTGTGTATTCGCCATCTGGTCAACATTACGCTATGGATCTGAAAGTTGGAATTTAAGCAAGACAATAGAATATAAATTAAAGGTAACAGTTTCTGAGTATGATGAGGATTAGTTGGACAACACATGCAATCGATGGACGTGTTTTGAGGGAAGTGGGCACATAAGAAGAACTTTTATAAATGATCACCGAGAGACAGCGACAATTCTTAGAGCATGCACTTAGGAGAGAGAAACTAGAATATCTTGTAGTGGCTGTTAAATTGAAGGCAGTGGAGCATGACGGTTATAAAGGAGGGAATACACCAACAGTTGAAGAAGCAGAACGGGTATAAGGGGCGAAACTCTCCGGTATCGGCGCGATGTCCGCGACCGGCGCCAAAAAGGGCGCAAATCAGTCGGGCATCGCGTCGCCCCAAAGGTGCGGAATCCTCCGCCCCATGACCGGCCGAGCCCTAACCTTGAGGGGCTAGGCCCGCGCCGGACTGATTTCCGCCCCGCCAGTTGGCGGAAGTGCCCCGCCAGCTGGCGTGGAAATGACATTGCCGGGCGGCGCATGCGCGGGAGCGTAGGGGCCGCTCACGGCATCCCCGCACATGTGCTGTGGAGGGAGTCTCTTCCGCCTCCGCCATGGTGGAGACCGTGGCGAAGGCGGAAGGAAAAGAGTGCCCCCACGGCACAGGCCCGCCCGCGGATCGGTGGGCCCCGATCGCGGGCCAGGCCACCGTGGGGGCACCCCCCGGGGCCAGATCGCCCCGCGCCCCCCCCGGAGCCCGCACACTCCGCCTTGTCCCACCGGTAAGGTAGGAGGTTTAATCCACGCCGGCGGGACAGGCATTCTAGCAGCGGGACTTCGGCCCATCCGGGCCAGAGAATCGCGGGGGGGGGCCCGCCAACAGGCGCGGCGTGATTCCCGCCCCCGCCGAATCTCCGGTGCCGGAGAATTCGTCAACCGGCAGGGGCGGGATTCACGCCAGCCCCGGCGATTCTCCGACCCGGCGGGGGGTCGGAGAATCTCGCCCAAGATTTGAGAACAACACCAAGATGATGTCGAGTACCATGAAAGTTAGAGAGCCATGATTGCTGAGAGTTGTAAAACATGAATCCTGAAGAAGAAGATGGAAAATTATTAGCTGTTCCAAATCGGCTGGATCTTTAGAGAATCAGAGAGAAATTTCCTAGGTTTTTTTTCTAAATTGGTCACCGTTCGTTTTCCTCTTTTTGGTCCCTCCTGAGCAATTACATGATTCGGGGTGAGTCAGTGGTGTTCATGGTTCCACAATGTCTGGTTGCAACAGGTTTAATAGGTCGATTGTTCTATTCCTAGCCTTTATTTCTTTTTGTATGGGACATTTTCATTCTGGTAAAATTAAAAAACGTCAAAAATAACATTTAAAATTTTGCTTTGCTGTAATTATTACGCTGTTACAAATAGCTGAAGAAGAGACAGAGTATACTCTGTAGCGTGAGACAACCTTCGGTCTTTGAAGCAAAAAGAAAAATCTACAGTTTTGAATTCTCAAATTTCTTTTATGTTTAATTTGTTATACCTACAGGGGAGTTGTTAATAATGTCTTTAGCTTGGGCACAATACTTTTGCTCTGTTAATTGTTTGAGATCTCCATGACAATGTTTTGGGGACTTTAAAAAAAAACATGGACTATTGCTGTCGCTGCCTCCTGCCTATTGGACCTGTCGTTTTCCAATTATATTTTTGGCAGAAACCAGATTGTTTGGACTGCTCAAAATAAAAATAGTGAAAGTGAAAAAAATGTTGTTAGTGAAAAAAGTCTCAAATATGAAACAGAAGTTACAGATACAAACTGCATATAAATTCCTTCATGATGAACCTGGGCACAACAAATATTTATTCCCTTTTTAAGCATGAGCCCAAATCATTTCTATCTACATGAGCACTCTTGCTAATACTTTTGGAGCTTTTCTGCTTAAACCTATCCCATTTCTTGGCCATCTATGTACTATTGAAAAGCTGTGTAAGCACATTGCAATTGGGAAAGGCACGCTGGTGAAAATATTCTGTCAAAGTAAAGGGTCCCTAAAGTTTTTTGCAAACTCTTTCCAAAATCTGAAAGCAGTATTATACTTTTCTTGGACAGTGTGACATAATGTAATAGTAACAAATGTTTATGAGTGAGTAGTACCGTTACAATTTATAATTGTAAGGATTTACAATGAAAGGGTCTCAACTAACTGTTGCATTTTCCAGCTATTACTTCATGAGGAATCTCCCCAAAGTTCCAGAAAACTATGGCAACAAGAGCATTAACAGAAGCATCCAATATTACACTATTATTACTTAGCTTGCAGGTTCTATAAGTCTGAAGTGTAATAAAGCAGTTATTTGCAGAATGTCCTTGCAACCAAATATATTTAACATTTTCACAAGAATGTTAGACATAACTGAAATCAGTTGATGGAGGAAAAGGGTTGTTTTATGAAGTAGTGGGCTTGGACCAATGTATGAAAATAGAATATTATGCATTAAACCTGGCGGCAGAGGATTTCAGAGTACATAGCCACCTTTCTTCGAAAAGCAGGGCTGCAGCACTTGCTATGCCTTTGCTCGCAAACATTACATTAGGAGAATAATAGACACATTTTTCCTTTACTTCAGAACCCTGGAAATATGTCTAGCCCTGGCTAATGAAATAAAAGTCCCCTAAACTTTTCCTAGCTGTAATGGACTAAGCGCAGTGCTACTGACCTAATGTAACCCTACAGCATAGATCTCGCCACAATGTGATGTAAATGGGAGGCAGATTTTGATACTACAACTTGGAGGTTATAAAATGCCTGGAGTGAAAAATAGGGATGGTGCTTCTGGCACCCAATTTCCTGGGGGATGAAGGAGGGGTGGGGGGTGGGGGGGGGGGTCATAAAATTGGGCATCAGGCCACCAACATTGTCCCTGCAACCTATCCCCCCATCAGCCTCAATGCAATTTGACAAGGGGGTGTTGGGCAGGCAACCCGTCGTTTAGGCCAATTGAAGCCCTTGCATGGTAAATTAATGACCAGTTTTACCCAGGCGGAAGGGAGGCCTGCTCCAGCGTCCAGCCCGTCAGGTGAAACCAAGCAGAATGCTGGTCAAGCAAGGAGGGGTTCCTCTTTTTCAGGCCCTCTGTGCTCATTGGAGGTACCCCCCAGGGTCTTCACCACCACCTCCCGTGTTTCCCCACTCCACTGACCATTCCACACTGACTCCTCACCCATGACCAGCCTCACCCCGTCGAGTCCCTTGGAATTACCTTCAAGTTCAGCTCCATCGCAGCTCATTTATTTTAGGGTCCAATCAACTTAATAGAACAACAGAAACAAACTCATGGACAGATTTAAAGGAGCCACTCCTGGTAGGGGCACTGCCCAAAAATAACAAAGAACAACGGAAATTTATCAACATCAAATCATAATGTGAAAGAGGGGTCGATAAAGCAATCCAACCCCTATCGTGCCCAGAGGAATTGGAAGGCCTCGAGAGTGCCAGTGGTCACCACATGCTCCCTCTCCAGTGACCCCCAGCCGCGAATTTGCCACGGAAGAGGGACAGGCAGTCCGGCCGGACGACCCCCCTCAGTCGCCCGCTGCTTGGACCTGTTAATGGCAAATTTCGCCAGCCCTAGGATCAGGTTCATGAGGAGGTCCTCTGCCTTTCTCGTCCCTTTCTGCACCGGATGCCCATAGATCAGGGGCGAAATTCTCCGACACCCCCGCCGGGTCGGAGAATCAGCGGGGGCTGGCATGAATCCCGCCCCCGCCGGTTGCCGAATTCTCTGGCACCGGAGATTCGGCGGGGTCGGGAATCACGCCGCGCAGGTTGGCGGCCCCCCCCCCCCCCGCGATTCTCCAGCCCGGATGGGCCGATGTCCTGCCGCTAAATTGCCTGTCCCGCCGGCGTAGATTAAACCACTCACCTTACCGGCGGGGCAAGGCAGCGCGGGCGGGCTCCGGGGTCCTGGGGGGGGCGCGCGGGGTGATCTGGCCCCGGGGGGTGCCCCCACGGTGGCCTGGCCCACGATCGGGGCCCACCGATCGGTGGGCGGGCCTGTGCCGTGGGGGCACTCTTTCCCTTCCGCCTTCGCCACGGTCTCCACCATGGCGGAGGCGGAAGAGACTCCTTCCACTGCGCATGCGCGGGAATGCCGTCAGCGGCCGCTAACGCTCCCGCGCATGCGCCGCCCGGAGATGTCATTTCCGCGCCAGCTGGCGGGGCACCAAAGGCCTTTTCCGCCAGCTGGCGGGGCGGAAATTCGTCCGGCGCGGGCCTAGCCCCTTAAGGTTGGGGCTCGGCCCCCAAAGATGCGGAGCATTCCGCACCTTTGGGGCGGCGCGATGCCCAACTGATTTGCACCGTTTTGGGCGCCAGTCGGCGGACATCGCGCCGATACCGGAGAAATTCGCCCCAGGGGTGGGATTCTCCGACCCCCCGCCGGGTTGGAGAATCGCCAGTGGGTGGCGTGAATCCCGCCCCCACCAGCTGCCGTATTTTCCGGCGCCGGGATTTTGGCGGGGGCGGGAATTGCGCCGTGCCGGTCGGCGGCCACTGGCAGCTGGCCCCCCCCCCCCGGTGATTCTTCGGCCCGCAATGGGCCGAGTGGCCACCGTTTTCGGTGGGACCTGGCTCCACAGGAGGCCTGCAGAGTCCTCGGGGGGTGGCGCAGTGGATCTGGCCCCGGGGGGTGCCCCCACGGTGGCCTGGGAAAGGGTTGGCCCACTGAAGGATAGGCAAGGGAATCTATGTGTGGAGCCAGAGGAAATGGGCGAGGTACTAAATGAATACTTTGCATCAGTATTCACCAAAGAGAAGAAATTGGTAGATGTTGAGTCTGGAGAAGGGTGTGTAGATAGCCTGGGTCATATTGAGATCCAAAAAGACGAGGTGTTGGGTGTCTTAAAAAATATTAAGGTAGATAAGTCCCCAGGGCCTGATGGGATCTACCCCAGAATACTGAAGGAGGCTGGAGAGGAAATTGCTGAGGCCTTGACAGAAATCTTTGGATCCTCGCTGTCTTCAGGGGAAGTCCCGGAGGACTGGAGAATAGCCAATGTTGTTCCTCTGTTTAAGAAGGGTAGCAAGGATAATCCAGGGAACTACAGGCCGGTGAGCCTTACTTCAGTGGTAGGGAAATTACTGGAGAGAATTCTTCAAGACAGGATCTACTCCCATTTGGAAGCAAATGGACGTATTAGTGAGAGGCAGCACGGTTATGTGAATGTCGTGTCTCACTAACTTGATAGAGTTTTTTGAGGAGGTCACTAAGATGATTGATGCAGGTAGGGCAGTGGATGTTGTCTATATGGACTTCAGTAAGGCCTTTGACAAGGTCCCTCATGGTAGACTAGTACAAAAGGTGAAGTCACACGGGATCAGGGGTGAGCTGGCAAGGTGGATACAGAACTGGCTAGGCCATAGAAGGCAGAGAGTAGCAATGGAAGGATGCTTTCCTAATTGGAGGGCTGTGACCAGTGGTGTTCCACAGGGATCAGTGCTGGGACCTTTGCTCTTTGTAGTATATATAAATGATTTGGAGGAAAATGTAACTGGTCTGATTAGTAAGTTTGCAGACGACACAAAGGTTGGTGGAATTGCGGATAGCGATGAGGACTGTCGGAGGATACAGCAGGATTTAGATTGTTTAGAGACTTGGGCGGAGAGATGTCAGATGGAGTTTAATCCGGACAAATGTGAGGTAATGCATTTTGGAAGGCCTAATGCAGGTAGGGAATATACAGTGAATGGTAGAACCCTCAAGAGTATTGAAAGTCAAAGAGATCTAGGTGTACAGGTCCACAGGTCATTGAAAGGGGCAACACAGGTGGAGAAGGTAGTCAAGAAGGCATACGGCATGCTTGCCTTCATTGGCCGGGGCATTGAGTATAAGAATTGGCAAGTCACGTTGCAGCTGTATAGAACCTTAGTTAGGCCACACTTGGAGTATAGTGTTCAATTCTGGTCGCCACACTACCAGAAGGATGTGGAGGCTTTAGAGAGGGTGCAGACGAGGTTTACCAGAATGTTGCCTGGTATGGAGGGCATTAGCTATGAGGAGCGGTTGAATAAACTCGGTTTAGAGTAGATGTACGAGGCAAGTTTTTTACGCAGAGGGTAGTGGGTGCCTGGAACTCGCTACCGGAGGAGGTGGTGGAAGCAGGGATGATAGTGAGGATTCCGCACCTTCGGGTCGGCCTAACGCCGGAGTGGCCCACCCCGCCGGTTCGCGGAGAATCCCACCCCAGGAGCGTGGGGCTGAAGTACAAACAAAATTTCAATAAAAGGGAGTGCAATCTAGGACATTCAACATAGACATAGCTGACGGACTCCAGAAGACCGCAAAATTGGCACAGCTCTCACTTTCCTTGGTCCCTGCAGTTCCAGCATTGACTGATAATCCCATATTTGATTGGTCAGCAGCTCTTGGAGTCATGACTCTCTCCACGATGGTGATGGAGGTGTTTCCTTTAGCCAATTAACAGCACTGGTAATATGGCCCCTGCATAAAATGTAGTCGCTGGTATAGAGTCGTACTGGGTGTGGGGGGGTAGTGTTGGACCAATGGGGGGGGGGGGGGTGGGGGAGGAGGACCAGAAGGAGGTTGGAAGGGGAGTCGGACCGAGGGTGGACAGGGGGAGTCTGACTGGGAGGACTCTTCCCTTTCCACCCCCCCTCGTCCGACACCCCCTGCCTGTCCTCTTACCCCCCCCCCCCGCCCCCCTCATCCCAGTCCAATGACCGCTGCCTCCTCTCAGTATGATACCTCCACCCACCCCGTGCTCCTCCCGGTCCAACATCTTCCTGCCCGTCCTCCTCCTCTCAGTCCAACACCCCCTCCACCCTCCTCCCTGTCCTCCTCCCTCGCCTAGTTTAACTGGATGGTCGGGGGAGCCAGACTGTGAAGATGGTGTGAGGGAGCCAGACTAGGAGGAGCCAGACTGATCGGAAGGTGAGAGCCAAACTGGGAGGGGGGGTGTGGGAAGCTGGACTGAGTGAAGGGTGAGAGGGTGCCGAACCGGGAAGAGGAGGGGAGGAAGGTTTGGACTGGTGGGGGGAGGTTGGTGATCCCCTGGGGTGGACCATATAAGGCTCGATCTGGGTGTTTGAAATAGTGGCCTAGATTCTCACCTGCCGGTAGCAGAATTCCCAATCTGACAGAGATTCAGCGTCGGGCAAAAAGCAGGATCGATGCCCATTCCCATTCTCTAGTCCCCCACTGACAGTGGTATCGAGGTTCACGCCCCATGCCAACGGGGAGATGCAAATGGGTCAATTTGACCCATTTGCATCCTATTAACGGGCTTGGCACCAGATTATCCAAGCCCGCGTGAGTATCCTGGCCCAGGATTCATGTGGTCGGGAAATGGTACAGATATTTCCCAGCGTGGCTATAATGCAGTGGACCTCGCAGTGTGCCGGTGGGGTAGTTCTCTAAGGGAGTTGCCCGAAAAGTTCATCCTTATGGGGAGGGCCGCCCACCCATCCCCACAATGCAAATCCTGCTCAACCCTCTCACCAGAAATCCCCACACAAGAGAGACCCCCACCAGAGACACCACCTCATAAGAGAGACCCTCCCCAGAAATCCCCGCATATGTTCCTGCCCTTCCTGGACTGAACCTGATCAAATCATCAGCGAGGGTCTCGGAAGATCACTTTCTGAAATCCCGCTGGTGCCAACCCCATTTCTGGCCTCCCGCAATATTTTATGGCCATTACAGGATTTGATCCACTGCTAATAGGCCCATTAAATCCCACCCCGTGTCAACAACAAATGTTCTAAGGTCAAATTTTTTTTTTTTCCCCAGCAATCAGCCATACTTTCCTGGCTCCTCAGCGTCGCATTTGGGGGGAGCCCCAATGATGTATTGGTGAATCCCTCTTGGAGGTTCCCCTGGACAATTGTGCTGGACTGGGAAGCATCTGACCAAGTGATTTAATTCATTAACTTCAGATGATTCTGCCAGTTTTACCCTCATTGCTCTCTGAAGGAGTTAGAAGGAACAAAAGCACCTCTAACTTCAGAGTTAACGGGTCGGAATTATCTATTTGGGAGTCTATGTTCTCCTGCCGGAGATGAATCGCCACTGATTTCTACTCGGGCAGGGAGCAAAATCCAGAGGTGATTCCCTACCCCTTTCCATGCGGATTTATGCATGACAGAGTTTCACACGGGCACGAATTACTACTGCTTTTTAAAAACTGGAAGCAGATGCCATGACCTCCGAGAGGGATGAAGGAGGTGAGCACCACTGTCTCCACTGAACCCCAGGGAATCCCAGAGGACGGAGCCTGCTGGCCAACTCCAAAGGGTGGGTAATTGGTGGGGGGGTGGGAGGGTTGCGGTTGAGGGGGTAGAGGTTCGGGGACTTGCGGGACAGGGGTCAAGGCTGGTATGTTGGTCCTGAAGCCTGCTGCGTGTGTTGTATTGAAAGCCTTAGATCTCTGTCAGTCTGCTGCCTGTGTTTATAACGTTCTGAGAGGGCTGTGATAGTCAGCTGATTGTGGCATTGGGCTGGTTTTACACAGGGCTAAATCGCTGGCTTTTAAAGCAGACCAAGGCAGGCCAGCAGCACGGTTCGATTCCCGTACCAGCCTCCCCGAACAGGCACCGGAATGTGGCGACTCGGTGCTTTTCACAGTAACTTCATTTGAAGCCTACTTGTGACAATAAGCGATTTTCATTTCATTTTCATAGTGCGGCTGTGGGTGCAGGGCACAAGAGTTGGGGGGAAGGGTGCTATGAGAGTGAAGGAGGCAGGCCTAATGAGCTGGGTGGATGAAATCCTGAAATAGAAGTCAACACGGTTCCCAACTTGGGGAGGGCATGTGAAAAAATGTAATTGCGTGGCTGTCCAGAGTCTTAAGTGTAAAAGTCTGACAGCAATGATATCTCGGAATTATGCAGTCTGACTGAGTGCCTATTAGCCTTGCTAACCCTTATGCAGAAAGTAATTGTGCCCTCTAACATTCTTCAGACTCATGCTTGTCAA